>NC_136063.1:1986021822-1987243322 GCF_964261635.1 Lissotriton helveticus
AATATCCAGGATCTACATCAGTTTGGGGTTCACGAACCTGGCAGGTACAAGGCACTGAGGCTTTCCACCGTGCATGTCTCATCCCAAAACATATGTTGTTTGTGAATGAAACAATTTCCCAGACCAAATGCTTTGGATTGGCTACTTCTAAAAAATTAAACACCCCTACTATCCCGGAGTTAGAGGAATACGATGGTTGGAGTAATTTTACTCGTTGTCTATTAAAGATTTACAGGCCCTACTCCGTAATTCTTCCTTTAACATTTGCAGTATAAATCCAAAAGGTTGACTGCTTTGGCAACGTGCCTTATCCACGGTTTAATAACGCTGCCTTTTGCTTTATATAAGTTTTCAAATTGTATGAAATATATACCAATAGGTCGTTATTAACCTTTAGGTAGTGGTTTTCTTCATCAAGTCTGGTCGCTTCCATACACATACAGATTTTCAAAGATGATCAAGAACTTTATCTGAATGGAGAGGAATGCACTGAGACGCCAGATCATTCACTAATGTGTAGGCACAGACAGTTACACGGTTCATGCAACAAACACCGACCAAATATGGCTTGCGTGTTGCAAGGCACGCCAGTTCCTGCTATCATCCCCACGTTCAAGTTCTTGGAAAATGGTAGTTATTTGATGCTCAATAATGAAGATTGTTCTGGGTTAATTAAAAGTATTCATTTTATCGTAACAGTAAATGAACGGGTTATTTGCTGCAGAAATGTTCTATTTCCTCCCACACATGAACATAGGGAGTTTTCAATCTGGCCACAAATACCAACCTTGGGAGCACATTTCAACAGCATGGCAAGAATAAGAGCTCTTTTGTCTCAGAGAGAGGTGGCCTTGAGTTCGGCCCGTGAAACTTTCGTGCTTCACATAGCGAACACCCGTACAGAGGTGCAGACCCTTTTAAATACAGATTCGACTTTGCATTTCAGCAAGATTACCCATTCATTTCCATGCAGCAGGAGGCCCATAGGAATGAAGGTGCAATTTGCGATTAGCAATTACCTCATCGCAAATTACAAATTTTTCCGACGGTGCAGGGGTATCTCAAGAACACCCTGCTGCACCCCTGAAAAAAAAATTTGGGGTCATATGGCGCACATAAATTTTGAAAACATTCCTTTACCTCAAAAACGATTTTCAACTCATAATTTGAAAACACTGCACATGGGGAAATGACTTAAAATGTCCTTAAGACACATAAAAGCATTTTTTGATTGCCTTTGCAGCATGTTTCAGTCACTTTTAACATGCCTATGTAACGGAAACATTCAAAATCTAAATTTGCCATGCACAGGTGGGAGCATATTTACAAGCAATTTGCTCCACAGACAAACTTCTTACATTGAAATGGGAAAGACTCTCAATTACCTTATAAAGAAGCAGACACCATTATGTCCTTCTCATCAATATTAAAACCATTGCTTTTTCTCAAAAACGATTTACAAGTCATAATTTGAAAACACTCCACAGCTCCTATGCACATAAAAGCCCTGTCAGTACTAATACTTCACATTTTCTCCAATTACAATTTCTCAAACAAACAAAATCTATTTGTGAAACACTTGAGACAAAGCAACATTTGAAAAACACAACTTTCTTCATAATTTTCTCCTTAAAGCACACTATTTTCTATCTAAATTAAAGAAATTTTTTCTCACCTTAGCAAGTACTTTGAGTTTCAAAACAGTCTCAGAAACACACCAATTTGTCTTCAGCAGAGCAAAAGGTATGCACTCCAGAGTCTGCAGCTATCAAAAGCACAGAAATGCTGTAATTCCTCACACAGATCTCTCATGTCACCCAATCAAAACTCTTCCCTCACTTTTTTTCAAAGCAAAACCCTTCCCCCCTCTGCCCCCTCTCTGCTTTTTCTGCATAGCAACCACCTCTTGCAAGACCTCTCACACAACAATGTTGCAATTGAACTCTGAACTCTCAGTGCACCTGCATATCCAAAGCATTCTTTCATTTAATGATTTTTTCTTCGCCACTCAAAATACATCTTTCAACGAACTCATCCATGCACACTAACTTTCTGTTTTCAGCAATCAAAATCCACCAATCACTCTTACTGCTTCATTAACACAGAAACTCCTCAGTTTTTTTCATTTTACACTCTCATTTTTTCAACTGCCATTTCATTGCCACACTTCATCTGACTGCAGGAGAACCTTCTCTCGCCATGTTTTCTGTCTGGATTGTTGGACATAGCTACATCTATTGGGCTCAAAGGTACGCTGAAAACAGGAATTTACCTAACCTCAATTTACAAGATGTGGAAATTAAGTGGTTTGGCCACAGAGGATTAAAATGTCACCAATTGATACCATTGGTGAAAACCTTTATGCATTTGCCAAAACCTGACCTGTTAATTGTGCACTGTGGAGGTAATGATTTGGGCACTTTGACTGGGGTAGGTCTGGAAATGCTTTTAAAGGACACCTTTGAGCAATTGATGGCACTTTTTCCTCAGACTGCCTTGGTATATTCAAATATATGCCAAAGACAGAAATGGAGGTGGTCGAACCAATTTTGTCCACAAATTGAGAAATCGAGGAAGCATGTAAACAAATCTGTTTCAGCTTACATGAGAGACCATGGAATGGGCTCCCTGTACAACAATAACTTGCGTTACTACATGCAAGATATCTACAGAGGAGATGGAGTTCACTTCTCAGATGAGGGCAACAGAGTTTTCACTCTGAATTTAAGAATGTGCATTGGTACCTACTTATAAGTACCTAAATGTACCATAAACCCAAAAGCTCTTCTCAGAGCTACCCTACATCTGATCACTCACAATTATTATTGTACTCTAACTTTTTTCACTAATTTTCAAGAAAGTACGCTCCCCAGAACGCTTCCCGGTTCGCGAACCGAGCGCACTCCACGCAAAAAAACTAAAAAAACGGTATATATTTTTTTGCCCTGCGAGAACCTTTCAAAGCCTCCACATCAAACCTAGGGGGTCAGGGACGATCTACTATGCCCCCTTATGGTCATTTGCCCCTTCGCTTTGGCCTCCTCTTGTCTCTCGATCCTACCGAGAGACAAGATGGCGGCCGCTACGGACTGTTTGGAATGTTTACAGACGCCGAAAAACCAATCAGCTTCGCAAACCTCCGTAACGCGAAAAGTACGCGAAGCGGAGCGCTGTTACAGATATATATCTTTTTTTGAACGTTAATTTCTCAAAATCCACTGGAGCACATATATTGAGACCTAGCAAAGGCACATCGGGCTACCAGTCCCTACAATTTTGCCAAGTTTCGTGCAAATCCATTCAGCCGTTCGATTATTATTATTATTTTTTTTTTTGCCCCGCGGGGCCCTTTTAAAACCTCCACATCAAACCTAGGGGGTCAGCGAGGATCTACTATTCCCCCTTATGGTCATTTGCCCCTTCGCTTTCGCCTCCTCTTGTCTCTCGATCCTACCGAGAGACAAGATGGCGGCCGCTACGGACTGTTTGGAATGTTGACAGACGCCGGAGAACCAATCAGCTTCGCTTCACAAAGCTCCGTTGCGCGAAAAGTCCGCGAACCAGACCGCTGCCTGGTCCGCGCTTACAGATATATATCTTTTTTTAAACGTTAATTTCTCAAAATCCACTGGAGCACATATATTGAGACCTACAAAAGGCACATCGGGCTACCAGTCCCTACAATTTTGCCAAGTTTCGTGCAAATCCATTCAGCCGTTCGGGCTAAAAGTGAGGCCAACCGCCCTATGGAAATTAACATGGGAAAAACGCGTTTTGGGACCCCCCTTTTTTCTCGGCCCCCCCTTGACGAACCCCCCCCAAATTTTCAAAGGCTGCTCAGAAACAAAATGTGCCATTTTCCTGAAAATTTCAGCCAATTCCGTCCACAAACGCCAAAGTTATTAGACATAGAATTTTCAAAAAACCCATAGAGAAAAAATCCTAACTATATATACCTACTGGCGACCGCCAGTAGGTAATATATATATATATATATATATATATATATTTATATATATTACCTACTGGCGGTCGCCCATGTTAATTTCCATAGGGCGGTTGGCCTCACTTTTAGCCCGAACGGCTGAATGGATTTGCACGAAACTTGGCAAAATTGTAGGGACTGGTAGCCCGATGTGCCTTTTGTAGGTCTCAATATATGTGCTACAGTGGATTTTGAGAAATTAACGTTTAAAAAAAGATATATATCTGTAACAGCGGACCGGGCAGCGCTCCAGGACGCGTACTTTTCGCGCAACGGAGCTTTGTGAAGCGAAGCTGATTGGTTCTCCGGCGTCTGTCAACATTCCAAACAGTCCGTAGCGGCCGCCATCTTGTCTCTCGGTAGGATCGAGAGACAAGAGGAGGCCAAAGCGAAGGGGCAAATGACCATAAGGGGGAATAGTAGATCCTCGCTGACCCCCTAGGTTTGATGTGGAGGTTTTAAAAGGGCCCCGCGGGGCAAAAAAAAATAATAATAATAATAATCGAACGGCTGAATGGATTTGCACGAAACTTGGCAAAATTGTAGGGACTGGTAGCCCGATGTGCCTTTGCTAGGTCTCAATATATGTGCTTCAGTGGATTTTGAGAAATTAACGTTCAAAAAAAGATATATATCTGTAACAGCGCACCGCTTCGCGTACTTTTCGCGTTACGGAGCTTTGCGAAGCGAAGCTGATTGGCTCTCCGGTGTCTGTAAACATTCCAAACAGTACGTAGCGGCCGCCATCTTGTCTCTCGGTAGGATCGAGAGACAAGAGGAGGCCAAAGCGAAGGGGCAAATGACCATAAGGGGGCATAGTAGATCCTCGCTGACCCCCTAGGTTTGATGTGGAGGTTTTAAAAGGGCCCCGCGGGGCAAAAAAAATAAATAATAATAATAATCGAACGGCTGAATGGATTTGCACGAAACTTGGTAAAATATTAGGGACTGGTAGCCCGATGTGCCTTTGCTAGGTCTCAATATATGTGCTTCAGTGCATTTTGAGAAATTAACGTTCGCGGAGATAAAATTATATCTGTATTACCTAGCTGTTGCTAACACCAGTTAGCGACGGCTAGTAGGAGATAGCGACCATCTTGGGCCCCACTTTGCATGTGAGTGATATTTATCACTAATGACATGCAAAGTGGGCATGCCAAGATGTTAGCGACTGGAAACAGTCGCTAACATCGCTATCTCCTATTATCAACTTTTGGAAATATTCGAGATAAGCGCGAATATCTCCAAAAAGTAACAGCTGCATTCATGCATTACCGAGCTAATGCTCTTAGCCATGTTATCCAATGGGAGGTGGATAACATGGCTAAGAGCATTAGCTCGGTAATGCATGAATATCGCTGAGTTTTCAGCGATATTAATGCATTGCGGTCATTTTTTATGGTATTTGCGATAAACCTTGATAATAGCAAGGTTTATCTGCGATAATTTCTGACGGTAAAAAATCTTTGCAATGCATCGTTAGGGATAAATATCGCTTAACTTTGGTAATATGCCCCAACGTCTGTTAACGTTCGATTCGAAGGAAATCAGGAAGTGTTGAAAAACATTGTCTGCGCCATCTTGTCTTTTTTCAAATGCCACACTTTTGTCGTGCACGGCAGCCATTTTAGATGCCTTGACCAGACCCACTCTGTGCACGCTGTCGATCCTTAGCATGGCTCCCCACCCTCGCAAGCATCTCACCCAGGCAGTGGTCACCCCCGCTCTCTGTCTTATGCATGGGTAATAAACCTCCCCCCATCTGCGCTGCTCTTCCCTGAGAATCACACCCTGTGCCCGCCCGACACCTCCCTTTCGCCCTATTCACTACCGCACCCTCTGACACTCCTTTTCCTCTGTGTCCGATTGTCCAGGCCGGTCCTAGGCTATCAGCTAGCCCTGCAGATGTAGTTTATGGCCACAGCTGTAAAGAATCACCCCTCTTCAAAGGAGTTATAGTAGATCAAGGCCCACACTCGATGAGATCCGTCACAGCAGAAGCGTTGCTATTATCTGAAAACCATCCTGTATTGTGATTGGGGAGGGGACCGAGCGTGAAGCGGAAGATTCCAGGGATGACTCTTTGTACATCAAAGTTTTTACAATTATGTGTCACATTAAAAATATATAGCACTCCGACAAAGTAGTAAGATTATAAAACTTTAATAATTTATAAATATATACAAGAAAACAAAAATAGTAATAACATATAAACATTTTTAGGGAAAAACAACGAAGTAGCGGTCGGCTGTGCGAATAGTCCCAACGCAGCACAACGTCCAGATTTCCGGCGTGGGGCGTCGCGGGGGGTGGGTCATCAGTAGCAAACTGTTGTGCGAATAGTTCCAAGGCAGCAGAACGCGCCGAAATCTAGATGACACGAAAGTGATGTCTAGTAAGTTGCCACCCAGCAAATAACGGCGTGGGGCGTCGCGGGGGGTGGGTCATCAGTAGCAAACTGTTGTGCGAATAGTTCCAAGGCAGCAGAACGATGGCACCAAGGTGATGTCCAGTAAGTTGCCGCACTGGTTTTGGTATCCTACAATGCTGCTCCGAATAACGGCGTGGGGCGCCCCGGGGGAGGCGGCGTGAACGGGCCTCTCCAGGTGGAGTGTCATCTGTTGTAGTGGGGCGCCCCTTTACCGTTTCAGTTGCCATTCCGTCCGTTTTTGGTCCACTGTGTCAAAAGCCGCAATTCAGCTGAGTTGCGCCCACTCTTGCGGTGCAGCGATAGGCGGCTGTCACAGGACTCTCAAAATGGCGGCAGGCTCTTTCCTTTTTGGGCCTGGTCCACTGAAATGGCCCTGGGACACCTTGGAAATCGGACGCTTGTCTGCTAGGTCTTGGACCCCATTCTCGAAAGCGTCCCCTCCGCCTTGAGAATTCATCAAAAGTTTTGGGGGCCCCGACTCCTGCAGGCTTCTGGTGGGGAGCGGCTGCCATGATTGCTCGCGGAATGACCACGACGGAGCTACGAGATGGTGGTGCTCTCATGCTGACGCCAGTTTAGTCTGAAACATCCAGAAACAAGGTGGGGCTTTCATCGTTTGGGAAAAAAAAAAGGTTTCATCCAATGAAAAGTGTTGTTTTTAGGTCATATGATCAAGCCTTCCATCATTAGGAAACCAAAAGTAAAATGAACCAATGAAAAGTTTTATAAACAAGTCACATGACCTGTTATGCGGCATAGGGTATAAAATGCGGAGAAAATACGTTGGCACGTGAGGCGGCGTCAGTAGCGGACCGATGTGCGAATAGGCCGAAGGCAGCACAACGCGCCAAGATCCGGATGGCACCGAGGTGGTGTCCAGCAAGTTGCAGCACTGGTGTGGCCATCCTACAATGCTGAAAGTCGGCGTGGGGCGCCCCGTTGGCCTGTGAGTTTGCGTCAGTAGCGGACCGATGTGCGAATAGGCCGAAGGCAGCACAACGCGCCAAGATCCGGATGGCACCGAGGTGGTGTCTAGTAAGTTGCCGCACTGGTGTGGCCATCCAACAATGCTGAAAGTCGGCGTGGGGCGCCCCGTTGGCCTGTGAGATGGCGTCAGTAGCGGACCGATGTGCGAATAGGCCGAAGGCAGCACAACGCGCCAAGATCCGGATGGCACCGAGGTGGTGTCTAGTAAGGTGCACTGGTGTGGCCATCCTACAATGGTGAAAGTCGGCGTGGGGCGCCCCGTTGGCCTGTGAGTTTGCATCAGTAGCGGACCGATGTGCGAATAGGCGGAAGGCAGCACAACGCGCCAAGATCCGGATGGCACCGAGGTGGTGTCTAGTAAGTTGTCGCACTTCTGTGGCCATCCTACAATGTTGAAAGTTGGCGTGGGGCGCCCCGTTGGCCTGTGAGATGGCGTCAGTAGCGGACCGATGTGCGAATGGGGCCAAAGGCAGCGCAACAATATTTTCTGACTGACACCACAAGGCGCTGAGATGCCAAGATCCGGATGGCACCTAGGTGATGTCTAAGTTGCGGACTGATGTGCGAATGGGGCCAAAGGCAGCGTAACAATATTTTTTGTATGGAAGATACCACTAGGCGTTGAGATGCCAAGATTCGGATGGCACCGAGGTGATGTCTAGCAAGTTGCTGTACTGGTGTGGTCATCCTACAATGCTGAAACTCGGGGTGGGTCGCCCCATTAGCCTGTGAGATGGCGTCAGTAGCGGACCGATGTGCGAATAGGCCTAAGGCAGCACAACGCGCCAAGATCCGGATGTCACCGTGGTGGTTTCATAGTTGAGAGGCACTTCATCTGCAGTGGGGCGCCGAGATCCGGATGGCACCGAGGTGATGTCTAGCAAGTTGCTGTACTGGTGTGGTCATTCTACAATGCTGAAAGTCGGCGTGGGGCGCCCCATTAGCCTGTGAGATGGCGTCAGTAGCGGACTGATGTGCGAATGGGGCCAAAGGCAGCGCAACAATATTTTCTGAAGAGAAGACACCAAAAGGTGCTGACATTCCAAGATCCGGATGGCACCGAGGTGGTGTCTAGCAAGCTATGCAGTTGAGTTGTGTGCGCACTTGCGGCGAATAGGTCGAAGGCAGCATAACAATGTTTTCTGAATAGAAGACACCACAAGGCGTTGAGATTCGGTTACCACCGAGGTGATGTCTCGCAAGTTGCCGCACTGGTGTGGCCATCCTACAATACTGCTCCGAATAACGGCGTGGGGTGCCCGAAGGGGGGGGGAGCCGGCGTGAATGGGCCTTCCTAGGTGGAGGCTCGTCTGCTGTAGTGGGGCGCCCCTTTACCATTTCAGTTGCCATTCAGCTGAGTTTCGGCTGCTCTTGATGCTACAGCGACAGGCGGCTGCAAGAGGACTCTCAAAATGGCGGCCTGTTCTTTGGATTTGGGCCTGGTCCACTAAAATGGCCCTGGGACACCTTAGAACTCGGACGCTCGATTTTTTTTTCCTTTCCTGTACATGCAAAAAAGGTAAATGCCCGGTACGTTACACGCTTCATCTGCCACGATGAACTCTCCAGAGGAACCGAAAAAAAATATAGTTGTGGTAACTATACCATGCATCGTCATATGGAGAGGTGGCACCAATTAATTATAGTGCTGCATAAAAGAGAGATTTGGAGGAGAACCCCTGACCTGCTAGTACATTCATCAAAGAAGTGGCACTGAGAGCTTCAGAGGCAAGGGAAACGGTCCCAAATATTTAGAAGAACTTTGGAAAGATTAAAATGACATGTTTAGATTGTGGCAAATTAATTTCATGTGGACAGATGAGTGTTACTCTAATAAATACAGCATATGAACATCATCATAGTCGATGGTTGGTAGAGACATTTTGACTATATCCTGGACCTGCCCGTCCTCGCCCAAAATGGCGCCGGAATAAATGGGACTCGTAACTCCTTGTTGTGTACTGGTTGCAGAACCTTGAAATCACGAGATACGTATGCAGTTTTGAAGCACATGGCGGGCGGGGACGAGAATTGATTGAATATTTCGACATCCCTATTGATATTAAGTTCTGATGTGTTATTGATTACTGTACTGTTGAAAGTTCGAATTAACGTCACCCATGGTACTTGCCCGCAAATGTATATCTAGATAATTTTATTGTAACTGGCCCTGTTGTATTTTAATTATAAAATGTACGTCCACCGATTCCGTAACTGTTAGACACCTTAGTTCTTGCAACCTAATGGCCCGCCCGTTACGTTCCTCTACAGTGTAAATGTCTATTCATCATATACGATTACAGTTTGCTCTGTGGCAGGCCCACGTGGTTATAGGCTCGTATTTGTATAATGAAATTTTCACAATAAAGGTTTTTAAAAGAAAACATGGTAGTAGTATATACATTGGTAAAGTTTTTAATAATAGTGACTGTTTTAGAATCATTAAAAGGCAAGTGAAATAAAGCAGACCAATTACATGAAGGGTAAAAGGTATAATACGAAGGAACGCAGTAAAGATAAATGGTCAAGGGCTGTTGTGTTTTCTATTCCTGCAACATAAAGTGATCGATAAGAATCTCATATTCAGGCGTATCGGCGACTAAGACAGCAGGTCGACCCTCTTTTGCTCAACGGCTCCGTCATGGGACGAAGAAACGCTCTTTTTCTCGAAAAAAGAATATATTTTACTTGCAGGACAGTTGTAAAATTTCCGGGAAAGTACATTAGCCTGGAACATTATAACATATATTTAAGAAAAAATAATGTTCGGAAGTAATGAAAAGCGTAATTTTTAGGTCATATGACCAAGCCTTTCATCATTACAATAAGAAAAGTAAAATGAACCAATGAAAAGTTTTATTAACAAGTCACATGACTTGTTATGCTTACGTTACGCGCTGCGCGCCCCGGATGACTTCCGGATGCGCTAACGCGGCGCGTCATATGACGCATTACGCGACAACGCAGGTACAGAATATAGTCAAAATGTCTCCACCAACCAGCGGTCGGAACACAACCCCTTTCAGCAGGCTAAATAGTTCTGTTAAATGACAACAGAAGGGACAGGCAACAAGAACCATCAGTCAAAGAGGGGAGGGCTAGTTCTTCTCTACCGGGTTACATTGGGGCGCTACCGGAACTGATCGAATTGGTAGTCTACAGTGTTTCTGGATGTTTCAGACTGAAGCTGGGGTTAGCATGAGAGCAGCACCATTTCGTAGCTCCGTCGTGGTCATTCCGCAACCAATCATGGCAGCCGTTCTTTATCGTTATTTTGGGCGGGGTGGGTGGCGGAGCCGAGCTGTTTTGCAGCCATCATTGTGTGGAGTTCAGTTCATCTCACTAGTTTTGTATTTGTCATGAGGGGTTGTTCCTAATGTTTCTATTTTAGCGAGGTCAAAAAGAGATCCCATTAGTGGCCTACTGATTTTGCTCGATTCCTTTTCTTTTTTTTTACACGATTTTTCGTTATCTGCAAAGACTAAACAGAGTATTGCGACTCTGTGTTTGTTTGTAAATAGAGAATGAACCAAAGAGAACTAATTCTAAAACAGTAAATACTTGGATAACAATCAATCAAATGGAGAGAGAAGCAGGCACGACGGATTACAACGGGGGCAAAGGCCTGCGTTAACTACCTTTCACTATCTGCAAAGAGAGAGTACTCCTAATAGAAATGAGGGGGGGGGGGCACCATTCAAAGCAGATCAGTGTGCATAAACACGAAAATGTTTTCACTTACCACGTACTTGACATTCGACAGCTTATGATATTTGCTATTAAAAAAAACATTGAAATTCACTGAAAAAACCATAGGTTATAGACCATATATAGTTAGGAATTAGCATTTACAAAACCTTGAAAATTCACTGAAAAAACCATAGGTTATAGACCATATATAGTTAGGAATTAGCATTTAAAAAACCTTATTTTACTCACACAAAACCATTGAAATTCCATATATAGCTAGTTGCACTAACTATATATCGCGCACCCGCAATCCACTGCTGATCATGTCACATATTACATCATTCATGACATGGTCAGTGACATCACTGATGACATCACTGATGACATCTCAAATGACATCTCTGATGACATCACTGATGACATCTCATTTGACATCATTCTTGTGCTAATACGATAAACCTCTTCAGACTCTAATATAACCTTAGATACACTCAGTGTATACAGACACTCACACACTGCCACTCATCCATGGAGTTACTCACACACCCAGTCAGTCATGCAAAGAAACAATCTCACCTCCATTTCTTCAACTATACAGTTAAACACACCTTACTTATTGAAACATATACTAACACATATTTACTCTCTTATACAATCCCTGATACAAGTTCACAATGATCGATACAACCACTCACTCATTCAGTGGCTCTCATGCACAGTTATTTATATATGCCAACTCTCACATGTACTGTGTTTTACATATGTACTTACTATGACATGTAGCATTGAGATATCCATTCACTCATCAATACACTCATGCACACAGTCAACTGCCCATGTAGCTGTTTCCACATGCACTCTTGAACTCATACACCTAGTGAATAAACTGCTCACACATCTATGCATAGAGTCACACACCTTCCAGCCACCCCCACACAAACTCAATCTCCCATAGAAATACTTGGGCAACCAATTAATAACACATATAGCCTCTCGTATAGCTAATGATCAACACATGCAGCAGTTTACAGAACAACAGACATAATGATGCACAAATTAAGACAGTTTAGTCACTAACCCATGCATTCAGTGAGACACATTTAATCACTCACTCATACAGTCAGTCACGCACCTACTAAATCCTTCATCCAGACACTTATACATCCACTCATTCTTCAATATGTAAGACATATTTTAACTTTACAGAAACATACAGTCACTGGATGTTGTCATCAGTGATGTCATCAGTGATGTCATTTGAGATGTCATCAGTGATGTCATCAGTGATGTCACTGACCATGTCATGAATGATGTAATATGTGACATGATCAGCAGTGGATTGCGGGTGCGCGATATATAGTTAGTGCAACTAACTATATATGGAATTTCAATGGTTTTGTGTGAGTAAAATAAGGTTTTTTAAATGCTAATTCCTAACTATATATGGTCTATAACCTATGGTTTTTTCAGTGAATATATATATATATATATATATATATATATATATATATATATATATATATATATATATATATATATATATATATTATTATTATTTTCTTTTTCAGGGCTGTATTTATATTGTTGTAGGACAGGTTTCCAATCCGCCTTGTTGTTAACGGTGGGTACTGTTGCTATTCTCACTCTCGGTTTTTCTTTAATGTTTGCAGCGAGGGGATCATGGGTTGCCTCTCTTCTTTCTTAGCGTGCCCATAGGCTAGTTTTCTCGAGTTTGTTTCTTATGTATACTTCTTTTTGCCGTGTTCTTCGCTCGCCATACGGGATTCTTCGCCTTCGCGTCTTTGGCGTCCTCGTCACCGGTAACCTTCCGGGTTTGGCGTCTTCGTTGAGTACCCACCGTTAACAACAAGGCGGATTGGAAAACTGTCCTACAACAATATAAATACAGCCCTGAAGAAGACCTTGACAAAAAAAAGAGTGCAGGTCCCACCACGACAAGGTCGAAACATGTTGGCGATACATACTGGTCATACATGTATAAATAAGTTTCAGATAGTGTTAATAACATCTGGTAAAGACAAAAAGGTACACCTCTTGATATAAGTACTAAGAGTTAAAACATATGATACACTGTTGTTGACCGCATCTATTAAGGACCACCACTTATAAATGTGGATATGATCATGAGAATGTGAATTCCTGACATCCTTAAAAAAGTAGGACCCTGTATATATAACTTTTGTGTTTCTTTAAGTGAAAAAAATGGTGACAATAAGCTCATGTATATAAATGTACAGTATGAGAAAAATGTTGTAAATATTGTCAATGTATTATATGTAAGGTAACAAGGAAAGTTGGTATGTGATAAAGGAATACAAAAGAAAAAGAAAAAAAATATATATATTTCAATACATACAGAGTCAATAAAAGGGACTTCTGTAAGAAAAGTAATTGTGTAATCCATGGTGTCAGGGGCAATTGTGTTTTGTGTTACAGTATTTTTGATTCAAGCCCCTGTTCTCCTAAAGGAATCATCCCCCTTATTTAGAACCCAACATCTTTAGAGGCAGCATTTGTGAGTTTTATTTGGCAGTATGGGAAAACTATACAAACCTTTGCCACAAGATATGGGAGGGCTGTCAGTGCCTAATATTAGATTTTATCATGCGACTTGTCTATTTAGTCAGATGGCAATATTGTTAGACTCTGCCACAGATACGTCTGACTCCCGTTTTGGCAATTTAAATCCCCTATCCAGATGTCGACCTAGATAAAGCACTCCAATTGGCTGGGAAACTGTTTCGCTCGATGAATCTGAGAGCCCAACACTCTAAAGCAGTGTTTAATTGATATTTTACACCTTCTAAGTTATTTGATTGGGGTAAAAGGGATCATGATAAGTGCCTGAGGTGTTGCGAAAGCCCGGCTAATCTGATGCATATGTTTTATCACAGTGAAAAACTAAGCGGATTTTGTACTGAGATTGAGAAGTTCTGGGAAGGGCTTATAGATGTTAAGATCAACCTATCCCCTACCTTAATGGTAATAGGAACTGATGGTAATTTGGAGCTTAACAAGGAGGAGGAAGCCTTTGTTTTTATATCTGTGGCGGTTCTCAGAATACTGTTAGCGGCAGGATGGAAGGATACTACAGCACCCTCCTTCCAGATATGGCTAGCTACACTCCTGGGGATTCATAACATCAAATCCTCCTTATATAACCGAAGAGGCAGGAGGATGAGGGAGTTGGGGCTGAACATTTGGGCCCCCCTCAAGAGTTAGAGGGATTCCCGCCTTTAAACTGGCCCAATGCAAATCTTATCTTGGATGGTAATTAACACAAGAGGCCAGCTACTTTTGTGAGGTCTGAAGGCGGGAGGTCATTTATTTCCTGCTCCCTGATTATGATATCTATGTAGTAATGCTGTGTGTATATATATATATATATATATATATTACCTACTGGCGGTCGCCAGTAGGTATATATAGTTAGGATTGATTTCCATAGGGAAATCGCAACATTCTATTGGGAATAACTTTGGCGCCGGTTAAGGAATCTGCCTGAATTTTTCGGCAACTTTGCCTCGTGGCGCTCCGGTCCGTCCCTGAAAGTTTGGGGGGATTCGTCAAGAGGGGGCCGAGATAAAAGGGGGGTCCCAAAACGTGTTTTCCCCATTATAATTTCCATAGGGCGGTCTGTCGCACTTTTAGCTCGAACGGCTGAATGGATTTTCACCAAACTTGGCAAAATTGTAGGGACTGGTACCCCGATGTGCCTTTGCTATGTCTCAAGATATGTGCTCCAGTGGTTTTTACGAAAAGTAACTTTGAAAAAATATATATTGGGCTACATTGGGCTATATTTTAATTTATTTAATTTAATTGTGGGTTTATATAGCGCTAGGAATCGACTCCCGGAGGAGTATCTCCACGCTTCGACCGCTGGGGAACCCGTCCTGGCTCACCCTGAGAGATGGTCCCTCATGGGTATCTCTAAGGTGCGACCAAGCATCCCCTGCGGTCTGGGGGGGCCGTTGTGAAGATGAGGCAAGCTGATGCCCAGAGTTGCCGAGTGTGGTTTCTGACTAGAGTAGGCACCGAGGCGAGAATTATCGAGTCCGCTGACCCTGGTCCACGACCCTGCCGCGTCGGGAATCGAACCCTGGTCCCGGGCCGTTCTCTGCTTACGGGTCTGCCGCCTCTAACCAGTGAGCCCAAATGTAGCCCAATGTAGCCCAATGTAGCCCAAAGATGGCCACCAGAGACAAAAAAAAACAAATGTAGCCCAAATATCAGCCAGATGTAGCCCAACTATAGCCCAATGACAGAATGTCCCAGAGTGTTCTAAAGAACAACTAGAGCGCTAACAGTCTTACTTATGACAAAAGTATGGCACACCTGAGGTCATCTTGATTGGAATAAAGTGTTAACACTTAAAACATTTAATTTGCAAAGGAACAAAATGAGGGGGTTCATTTTGCCAAAGAAATTATGATTAGTGCTGAAGAAAAAAAAATAGGGCACATTTTGAGTGACTTCTCAAATCCTCTTATATTTCATTAAAAAAATTCTGATATGCAGTCTCCCAAGATGGCCACCAGAGACAAAAGAGCCCAAATGTAGCCCAAATATCAGCCAGATGTAGCCCAACTATAGCCCAATGACAGAATGTCCCAGAGTGTTCTAAAGAACAACTAGAACGCTAACAGTCTTACTTATGACAAAAGTATGGCACACCTGAAGTCATCTTGATAGGAATAAAGTGGTAACACTTAATACATTTAATTTGAAAAGGAACAAAATGAGGGGTTTCATTTTGCCATAGAAATTTTATATATATATATATATATATATATATATATATATATATATATATATCACAGCTTCCAAACACCATCCAACTGCACTCGTGAGCGGGTGCACACGCAACGGGGGGTGCCCGTAATTTAAATCCAGCTACAAAACATCCCAGGATCATAAATTCGTAAAGAAAGTAGCACTCACAGGGGGTCGTTCCTCACAGCAATTTATTCGGGGAACACACAGCAACGACGCGTTTCGCCTTAGGGCTTTTTCAAATTGTACAGAGAGCCGAGGCGCGCGTCTATTTAAAAGGACGTCATTCAATATAACCAAAACCAAGGTAGGACTATAATACACGCATGGTCGCCATCTTAAGACGGTACAAGATATATAGCGTGAAGTTCATATACACAGCTGAAATCAGAACCTGAACAAGATACAATAATCAGAACAGGTCTTAAATCAAAATTTTCACAATCAATAATTGAAAATGAATAATTATAAAGCTCGAATTGAGCTATTATAGTTATGACCTTGGTACAAAAAGCTGATAATGCCCTGAATGGGCATTTGAATACCAAAACAAAGTGTGGCAACAATTCAAATAGTGGCACAAGTGCATGTAAAGCCCTAAACGATATGCTGCTTAGAGACATTCAATATTATTATTATACTCTTGCACAGATGTGCAATGAGAAATCCATATATTGGAAAGCTATAATACTTGTGCTTCTGAAATGACAAACCACACACAAACATTATCTCGCCCTGGATGGGCAAATGCATAATAACAGCTTTACATATGTGAGAATGGCATCCACCCCTATCAAATATATATTAAAATCTTTACGTTCATGGTAATTCAACAGAAAATCATCAGATGATCAGGACAGTGATCCTAAATTTCATAAGTTTCTTAGGGAAAAGATAATTATACAGTCAGCATGTATACAATGGCTATCATAACCAATTAATGAAATGACCGAAAGGGGGTAGGGTAGACCCCCCTGACCCCCTAGGTTTGATGTGGGGGCCATTAAAGGGTCCCGCGGGGCAAAAAACTTTTTTTTTTCGTTTTTCGCGGGGGGAGCGCCCAGTACGCGCACCGGGGAGCGTACCGGGGAGCGTACCATGGGGAAAAATAGTGAAAAAAGTTATATAATCATAATAATAAATAATAAAATAATCATTTTGAGTGATTACAGGTAGGGTAGCTCTGAAAAGAGCTTTTGGTTCTGTGGCTGTTTTAGGTACCTACAAGTACGTCCCACACACACCCACACGCACACAACCCCACACCTCCACACCCACACACTCCCCACACACACCTCACACACGCACACCTCAACCCACACCCAAACTCCCCACACCCCCACACCGACACCTTACACATCCACACCCACACCCACACATCCCACACACACTCACTCACACACACACCTCACCCCCCCAACATACACAGGCACACACAGATACCTCACAGACACACCTCACACATCCCACATACACACCTCCCCCCCACACACACACACGCACACCTCACAGACACACCCACACATCCCACACATACACACACATCCTACACACATACCCCCCACACACACCCCACACACACCTCACACACCCACACCCCCACCTACACCCAAACACCCCACACACCCACACCCACACACACACCTTACACATCCACATCCCCACCCACACCCACATACCCCACACACCTACACACCTATACACCTCATCCCCCCTCAGACACACATACACACACACACCTCACAGACACACCCCACACATCCCCCACACACACCTCACCCCTTCCCCACACACACACACACCTCTGACACACACCTCACACACACACACACACACACACCACACACACCTCACACACACACCCACACCCACACACACACTCCTCTCACACACACACCCACACACCCCCCACACTAACACCCACACACACACCCCACACACACACCCACACATCCTACACACACACAACCCACACACATACCCCCCCCCACACACACACCCCACACCCACCCCCCACACACACACACCACACACACACTCATTATTTTTTTTATTTTTTTGAGGGGGTGCCCCACACACATACCCCGACACACACACACCGCACACCCACCCCACCATACCTCATACACCCACACCCACACCTCCACCCACACCCAAACACCCCACACACCCACACACACACACACCATACACCCCCACACCCCCACCTACACCCACACACCCCACACACCCCCACCCACACACACCTCACTCCCCCCACACACACACACCTCACAGACACACCCCACACATCCCCCACACACACCTCACCCCCCCACACACACACCTCTGACACACACCCCACACACACACACACACACACCCCACACACACACCTCACACACACACACCCACACCCACACACACATTCCTCACCCCCACACACACCCCCCCACACACACACACACACACACACCCCACACACACACCCACACATCCTACACACACACCCCACACACATACCCCCCACACACACACCCCACACCCACCCCCCACACACACACACCACTCACACTCATTATTTTTTGTATTTTTTTGAGGGGGTGCGCGCCCCGGTACACGTATCGGTACACGTACCGGTACGCGTACCCTGGAGTAAGAAAGAAAGACAAAGTTTTTTAAAAATGTAGCATTTTAATATAAATTGGAGGTAGTTCTGAAAAGAACTGTTTTTTTATTCTTATTGTTGTTTTATATTTTTATTATTGTTTTTTTGTACCCCGCGACTTAAAAAAAAAATATATATATTTATTTTGCCTTGGGGGACCTTGTGGGACCCCCTGAGCAGGCCTAGGGGGTCAGGGTGTTTCTACTCTGGCCCCTTTGCGAGTTTCACACCTTTGTTTCACTGCTTTCTTGTGCCTTGGTTCAAACAAGGCACAAGATGGCTGCCAGGGACACCCAGTATGCAAGGGGAATTAGTTCCCCCCCTTCAAACATGCACGGGGGCTGCGTTGCAGAGAGGTGTAAAAAAGGGTGTGGCCTCATTACACCTCTATGCAATGCCGCCATCTGGCGCATACTGGAGGCTCCTGGTGGGATAGTTGGCCCCCAGGGACCCCCATTATGCAAGGGGAATTAGTTCCCCCTCTGCAAACGCGCCAGGCGGCTGCGTTGCAGAGAGGTGTAACAAGGGGCATAGCCTCATTACACCTCTGCAATGCAGCCCCCTGGCGCATACTGGAGGTTCCAGGTGGGCTAGTTGGCCCCCAGGGGCTCCCAGTATGCAGGGGGAATGAGTTCCCCTCTTCAAACATGCACAGGGGCTGCGTTGCAGAGAGGTGTAAAAAGGGCCATGGCTTAATTACACCTCTCTGCAATGCAGTCCCCTGGTGCATACTGGAGATTCCTGGTGGGCTTTCAGGTCTTATATAGTTAGGAATTAGCATTAAAAAAAACTTTGAAATTCACTGAAAAAAACATAGGTTTCAGGCCTTACATAGTTAGGAATTAGCATTTAAAAAACCTTTGAAATTCACTGAAAAAACCATAGGTTTCAGGCCTTATACAGTTAGGAATTAGCATTTGAAAAACCTTTGAAATGCACTGAAAAAACCATAGGTTTCAGGCCTTATATAGTTAGGAATTAGCATTAAAAAAAACCTTGCAAATTCACTGAAAAAACCATAGGTTTCAGGCCTTATATAGTTAGGAATTAGCATTTAAAAAACCTTGCAAATTCAATGAAAAAACCATAGGTTTAAGGCCTTATATAGTTAGGAATTAGCATTTAAAAAACCTTGCAAATTCACTGAAAAAACATAGGCTTCAGGCCTTATATAGTTAGGAATTAGGCACAAGAAAGCAGAAAAACAAACATGTAGAACACAAAAAGGGGGCAGTGTAGGAACACCCTGACCCCCTAGGGCTGCTCAGATGGTCCCACTAGGATATTCATATATTTAAACATTATCCGCTAATAGAATTAGCATTTAAAAAACCTTTGAAATTCACTGAAAAAACCATAGGTTTCAGGCCTTATATAGTTAGGAATTAGCATTTAAAAAACCTTTGAAATTCACTGAAAAAAACATAGGTTTCAGACCTTATATAGTTAGGAATTAACATTTAAAAAAACCTTTGAAATTCACTGAAAAAAACATAGGTTTCAGGCCTTATATAGTTAGGAATTAGCATTTAAAAAAACCTTTGAAATTCACTGAAAAAACCATAGGTTTCAGGAGTTATATAGTTAGGAATTAGCTTTTACAAAACCTTTGAAATTCACTCAAAAAAACTATAAGTTTTAGTGGTGTTATAGTTAGCTGGACATTTTACTCATACAAAACCATTGAAATTGCTCCTATATAGTTAGTTGTACTAAGTATATATCGCGCACCCGCAGTCCACTGCTGATGATGTCACATATTACATCTTTCATGACATGGTCAGTGACATCACTGATGACATCTCAAATGACATCACTGATGACATCACTGATGACATCATCCACGTGACAATCACATACACCTTTTCATACACTATTACAATTTTTCATCACTTTGTAAAATACAGAGTATCATATTTTAATCCATTGTCACAGCAATACAAGTATCTAAAAATCCACTCAATCAATCAATCAATCAAAGCATTTATATAGCGCACTACTCCCCCGGAGGGTCTCAAGGCGCTAGGGGAGGGGGGGTCCGCTACTGCTCGAACAGCCAGGTCTTGAGCTGCTTCCTGAAGGCAAGGGGGTCCTGGGTCAGGCGGAGGTGGGTCGGGAGGGAGTTCCAAGTCTTGGCGGCCAGGTAGGAGAAGGACCTTCCTCCTGTGGTGGCTCTTCGGATGCGGGGGACGGCGGCGAGGGCGTGGCCGGTCGATCGAAGCTGGCGTGTGGGAGCGTAGAAGTTGAGGCGGCTGTTGAGGTATCCTGGGCCTTGGTTGTGTAGGGCTTTGTGTGCGTGGGTGAGGAGACGGAAGGTGATTCTCTTGTTGACCGGGAGCCAGTGCAGATCTCTCAGGTGTCCGGAGATGTGGCTGCGGCGGGGGATGTCCAGGATGAGTCGTGCTGAGGCGTTCTGAATCCGCTGAAGTCTCTTCTGGAGTTTGGCGGTGGTTCCGGCGTAGAGGGAGTTGCCGTAGTCCAGACGGCTGGTGACTAGGGCCTGGGTGACCGTTTTCCTGGTCTCGGTGGGGATCCACCTGAAGATCTTACGTAGCATGCGCAGGATGTTGAAGCACGACGAGGAGACGGCATTGACTTGTCTGGTCATGGAGAGGGAGGAGTCCAGGATGAAGCCCAGGTTGCGTGCTTGGTCTGTTGGTTTGGGTGCGCTGCCCAGGGCGGGGGGCCACCAGGAGTCGTCCCAGGCAGAGGGTGAAGATCCCAGGATGAGGACTTCCGTCTTGTCAGAGTTCAGTTTCAGGCAGCTGTTCGTCATCCACTTGGCTACGTCTGTCATCCCTTCGTGTAGGTTGGCTCTGGCGGTGGCGGGGTCGTTGGTGAGGGAGAGGATCAGCTGGGTGTCGTCAGCGTAGGAGATGATGTTGAGGTTGTGTTGGCGTGCGATTGCTGCGAGGGGGCTCATGTAGACGTTGAAGAGGGTTGGGCTGAGCGAGGAGCCTTGAGGAACGCCGCAGATGACTTCGGTGGCTTCTGACCTGAACGGGGGGAGGCGGACTCTCTGTGTCCTTCCGGCGAGGAACGAGATGATCCATTCCAGTGCCTTCTCCTGGATTCCGACGTTGCTGAGGCGCCGCACTAGGGTACGGTGGCAGACAGTGTCGAAGGCCGCGGAGAGGTCTAGGAGGATGAGGGCCGCTGTTTCTCCGTTGTCGAGCAGGGCTCGGATGTCATCGGTGGCTGCGATCAGGGCGGTCTCAGTGCTGTGATTGGCCCGGAAGCCAGACTGCGAGAGGTCGAGGGATCCGTTCGTCTCGAGGAAGGCGGCCAGCTGCTTGTTGACGGTCTTCTCGATGACTTTTGCAGGAAACGGGAGCAGCGAGATGGGGCGGTAGTTCTTGAGGTCGGTGGGGTCGGCTGATGGCTTCTTTAGTAGAGCGCTGAGTTCGGCATGCTTCCAGCTCTCCGGGAAGGTAGCGGTGTCGAAGGAGGTGTTGATGATGTCCCGCAGGTGGGGTGCGATGACAGCGTCGGCCTTGTTGAAGACGTGGTGAGGGCGCAGACGGGCTTACCTTTGGCGCACCTTTGGCGCTCATTCGGTGCTCCCGCTGCGCGCGTCCGCTGCGCGGTCGCTCTGGGGGCGTCATAAGAAGGGGGACGGGAGGGCGGGTCAGCTGGGCGGCGGGAGCGGGGCGGCCAATGGGCCGGTGGTGGGCGGGGCCGCAGGGGGTCAGCGGCGGGAAAACCTGTCGGGCGGGTGGCTCAGCTGTGGCAGGGCCGCTCGGGGGGCAGGAGGGGCGGCGGCGGTCAGGAGCTTGGCAGGCGGGAATACTGGCGTAGGCAGGTGCAGGAAGCAGCAGGAGCAAGGGGGTGACCCGGCCTGGTGAGAGGCGCAGTGGTCACTCAGTGATTCATACATGTATACACACATCTAATCCCTTACCTATGGATTCACTCATACATGCTGTCAATGAACAATAGAACACTATCAAAAATACTTATACATCTATATCGACATTAAACAAGAGCACGCATCCTATTCACATATGAAGTCATCCTACTCATTTATGCAAACAATGGATCATACTTATATATTTACTTAGCAAAACACTTATACAAACACCACTTCTTCTATTCATTTAGATAGTAAGTCATACTTAGTGAATTTTAAAATCATTATTACAAGTATACAGTTATCCATACAGTCACTCACACAATCATTGTGTCTTATGTATACTTATTTATATACAACAACTGACACATACACTGCCTTTTATTTTTCTAGTTTGTTGGACCTGTACCTTTGAGAAATATATTTGCTCATCACCACACCCATAAAGAGATCCCCTCACCCAAACTGTTAGAACATGTAGTTTTAACTTCATATATCTACTGAATAAACTATTCACACATCTTTGGACAGTCACACACCCTCCACCGAACCACACACACTTTCACACTCCCATACAAATACTCAGTTAATCAATCAATAACTAATATAGACTTTCACATAGCTAGTAACCAACTGTAGAATCAGTTTACACAACAACTGACAAAGTGATACAGATATTCACACAGTTTAGTCACTATCCACTATACTTAGTGAGACATTATAAATTGGTTAAGTAAACAGTCAATTACACTGCTACTAAATCCTCCATCCAAATATTTATTTATATATCCACTCATTCTTCAATGCAAATTGCTATATATATAATGCATATTTAAATAACGAAGCAAACCACATTCACTGGATGATGTCATCGGTGATGTCATCAGTGATGTCATTTGAGATGTCATCAGTGATGTCACTGACCATGTCATGAATGATGTAATATGTGACATCATCAGCAGTGGATTGCGGGTGCGCGATATATACTTAGTACAACTAACTATATAGGAGCAATTTCAATGGTTTTGTATGAGTAAAATGTCCAGCTAACTATAACACCACTAAAACTTATAGTTTTTTGAGTGAATTTCAAAGGTTTTGTAAAAGCTAATTCCCAACTATATAACTCCTGAAACCTATGGTTTTTTCAGTGAATGAATATATATATATATATATATATATATATATATATATATATATATATATATATATTACCTACTGGCGGTCGCCAGTAGGTATATATAGTTAGGATTTTTTCTCTATGGGTTTTTTGAAAATTCTATGTCTAATAACTTTGGCGTTTGTGGACGGAATTGGCTGAAATTTTCAGCAAAATGGAACATTTTGTTTCTGAGCAGCCACTGGAAATTTGGGGGGAGTTGGTCCAGGGGGGGCCGAGAAAAAAGGGGGGTCCCAAAACGTGTTTTTAACATTGAGTTTTCCATAGGGCGGTTAGCCTCACTTTTAGCCCGAACGGCTGAATGGATTTGCACGAAACTTGGCAAAATTGTAGGGACTGGTAGCCCGATGTGCCTTTTGTAGGTCTCAATATATGTGCTGCAGTGGATTTTGAGAAAATAACGTTCAAAAAAAGATATATATCTGTAAGCGCGGACCAGGCAGCGCCCCGGTACGCGTACTTGACGCGTAACGGAACTTCGCGTAGCGAAGTTGATTGGCTCTCCGGTGTCTGTCAACATTCTAAACAGTCCGGAGCGGCCGCCATCTTGTCTCTCGGTAGGATCGAGTGACAAGAGGAGGACAAAACAAAGGGGGAAATGAGCATAAGGGGGCATAGTAGATCCTCCCTGACCCCCTAGGTTTGATGTGGAGGCTTTAAAGGGGCCCCGCTAAGCAAAAAAAAAAAAATTTTTTTTTGTTTTTTTTCGTGGTTAGCGCCCGGTACGCGAACCGGGAAGCGTTCTGGGGAGCGTATCACAATGAAAAATGAATGATAGACTTTTCAAATGCTGTATGTTAATTGATTGTTGGTTTTGTTGATTATTTTTTTATTTTTATTTTTTTAAGCTTTTTTTATTGTGTTTCATAATTTATTAAACTTTCTAACATTTCATTGTCAGAAATTTCATAATAATCATGGAATATAGATTGTAGTCTCTGAGGTTGTAAAATGTCCTCATTTGCAAGGAGGTTATCTACTGCTTGTACACATTGCAGTAGTTCTTGGTCCCAAGTTTCATCCATAAATTCAATCTCATTTGGATCAATGATTTCTGTGTTGGACTCTGGAAGGACAATTTCAAATGAAATGTTTTGTTCACTTTCCATTTTTCCTGAAATTTGCATAAAAAAAATATATATTAGTAGAGGTAGGGCACTGTTGGGATTAATTTTAGATAGGCAGTTTTTAACAGAGAATTTATCTTTGGGCAGTGTATAGTATCAGAGTGGAAGTAGGAATATAAAAAAGTGTATCTAAATTTATAAGTACTACAGAGGGATAGTATATAACTAACAGAAAAAGTTTGCCATATTAACTTAAAGTGCACAATATACTTCAGTTTTAAAAATAACAACTTACCTTTAAAAAGAAGTTGAAGTTATTAATGAAAATCCTATTGAAATGTACACCAGGAAGTAGTAGTCAAAATGGCTGTGTTTCCTTCTCTTCCTTTATATATATTCGGGTACATAACCAATCAAATGTGAGGTAAAAAAAGTAGAAAATGAAAGTAACATTTTAATTGGTTGTCAATTCCAACATTTCAGATGTGTTTTGTGAAGTAATTTACCTCACGGTATTTAGAGAGGTCTACAGGCTAAATGGCTAAATGGAATTCCAATCAAATTTGTGAAAATGGTAGGGATTGGTATGTAGTATGAGCTAATCTATATTTGGTGAAATTGTCTCCAGTGGCTTTTCTGTGAACTACTTTCCCACCTTTTTTTCCCAGGGAGCGTCCCGGTACGCGAACCGTTGAGCGCCCCGGTTCGCGTACCTTAAGCGTTCCGGGAGTCCACCATTTTGTGTTTCGGTCGAATTAAGATACAAGATGGAGGGCAAATAATGTTCAGAATGGGTAGAAGGGGGCACGGTAGACTTATCTTGACCCCCTAGGTTTTCTGAGGGTGGCTGAGGAGGTTTATATGTGCGAAAAAAAAACATTTTTTAAAAAAATTTCGCGAGGTTAGCTCCCGGTACGCGTACCGGGTAGCGCCCCAGGGAGTGTACTTTGTTGAAAATTAGTGAAAAAAGTTAGAGTAAAATAATAATTGTGAGTGATTAGATGTAGGGTAGCTCTGAGAAGAGCTTTTGGGTTTATGGTACATTTTGGTACTTATAAGTAGGTACCAATGCACATTTTTAAATTCAGAGTGAAAACTCTGTTGCCCTCATCTGAGAAGTGAACTCCATCTCCTCTGTAGATATCTTGCATGTAGTAACGCAAGTTATTGTTGTACAGGGAGCCCATTCCATGGTCTCTCATGTAAGCTGAAACAGATTTGTTTACATGCTTCCTCGACTTCTCAATTTGTGGACAAAATTGGTTTGACCACCTCCATTTCTGTCTTTGGCATATATTTGAATATACCAAGGCAGTCTGAGGAAAAAGTGCCATTAATTGCTCAAAGGTGTCCTTTAAAAGCATTTCCAGACCTACACCAGTCAAAGTGCCCAAGTCATTACCTCCACAGTGCACAATTAACAGGTCAGGTTTTGGCAAATGCATAAAGGTTTTCACCAATGGTATCAATTGGTGACATTTTAATCCTCTGTGGCCAAACCACTTAATTTCCACATCTTGTAAATTGAGGTTAGGTAAATTCCTGCTTTCAACGTACCTTTGAGCCCAGTGAATATAACTATGACCAACAATCCAGACAGAAAACATGGTGAGAGAAGGTTCTCCTGCAGTCAGATGAAGTGTGGCAATGAAATGGCAGTTGAAAAAATGTGAGTTTGAA
The DNA here is from genome assembly GCF_964261635.1 of Lissotriton helveticus. Classification (NCBI taxonomy): domain Eukaryota; kingdom Metazoa; phylum Chordata; class Amphibia; order Caudata; family Salamandridae; genus Lissotriton; species Lissotriton helveticus. The sequence continues at coordinate 1,986,048,137 of NC_136063.1, forward strand.
ATGAAAAAAACTGTGGAGTTTCTGTGTTCATGAAGTAGTAACAGTGATTGGTGGATTTTGATTGATGAAAACAGAAAGTTAGGGTGTACAGATGTGTTGTTTGAAAGATGTATTTTGAGTGGTCAATACAAAATCATTAAATGAAAGAAAGCACTGGATATGCAGGTGCACTGAGAGTTCAGAGTTCAATTGCAACATTGTTGTGTGAATTTGCAAACACCAGAGTTTCTCCAAGAGGTGGTTGCTATGGAAAATAGGCAGAAAGGGCAGAGGGGGAAGGGTTTTCATTTGAAAAAAAGTGAGGGAAGAGTTTTGATTGGGTGACATGAGAAATATGTGTGAAGAATTACACCATTTCTGTGCTTTTGATAGCTGCAGACTCTGGAGTGCATACCTTTTGCTCTGCTGAAGACAAATTGGTGTGTTTCTTAGACTGTTTTCAAACTCAAAGTATTTGCTAAGGTGAGAAAATATTTCTTTACTTTAGATAGAGAATAGTGTGCTTTAAGGAGAAAATTATGATTTATGTGGCGCAAATTGCTTGTAAATATGCTCTCACATGTGCATGGAAAATTTTGATTTTGAATGTTTGTGTTACATAGCCATGTTAAAAGTGACGCAACCATGCTGGAAAGCCAATCAAAAAATGATTTCATGTGTTTTAATGACATTTTAAGTCATTTTCTGATGTGCAGTGTTTAGAAATTATGATTTGAAAATCGTTTTTGTGGAAAAGGAATTGTTTTTAAATTCATGACAAGGATATAATGGTGTATGGTTCTTTATAAGGCAATTGACTGTCCTTGATGTTATTTTTCTCATTTTAGTGTAAGACCTTTCTCTGTGGCGCAAATTGCTTGTAAATATGCTCTCACATGTGCATGGAAAATTTAGATTTTGAATGTTTGTGTTAAATAGCCATGTTAAAAGTGACCAAACCATGCTGGGAAGGCAATCAAAAAACGCTTTCATGTGTTTTAATGACATTTTAAGTCATTTTCCCATGTGCAGTGTTTAGAAATTATGATTTTAAAATCGTTTTTGGGGAAAAGGAATTGTTTATAAAATCATGACAAGGACATAATGGTGTATGGTTCTTTATAAGGCAATTGACTGTTCCTGATGTTATTTTTCTCATTTTAGTGTAAGACCTTTCTCTGTGGCGCAAATTGCTTGTAAATATGCTCTTACATGTGCATGAAAATTTTAATTATCAATGTTTGTGTTACATAGCCATGATAAAAGTGAACCAACCATGCAGGAAAGCCAATCAAAAAACGCTTTCATGTGTTTCAATGACATTTTAAGTCATTTTCTCATGTGCAGTTTTTTGAAATTATGATTTGAAAATCGTTTTTGGGAAAAAGGAATTGTTTTTAAATTCATGAGAAGGACATAATGGTGTATGGTTCTTTATAAGGCAATTGACTGTCCCTGATGTTATTTTTCCCATTTTAATGTCAGACCTTTCTTTGTGGCGCAAATTGCTTGTAAATATGCTCCCACCTGTACATGGAAAATTTTGATTTTGAATGTTTATGTTACATAGCCATGTTAAAAGTGACCCTACCATGCAGGAAAGCCAATCAAAAAACGCTTTTATGTGTCTTAAGGACAATTTAAGTAATTTTCCCATGTGTAGTGTTTTGAAGTTATGATTTGAAAATCGTTTTTGAGGTAAAGGAATGTTGTTAAAATTTATGTTCGGCATATGCCCCCAAATTTCTTTTTCAGGGTTGCAGCAGGGTGTTCTTGAGACACCCCTGCACCTTTGGAATAAATTCCTAATTTGTGATGAGCAAATTGTTAATCGCAAATTGCACCTTCATTTATATGAGCCTCCTAGCCCATGGAAATGAATGGGTAATTTGCAATTAGCAATTTTCTCAAACAAATTTGGAATGGTAAAGAATCGCTATTTATTCCTTAAAATTCGCTTTTTTGGAAATGCAAAATAGTTATATGATACATATGGCGGTTGATGTCTAACAAGATAAGAAGCTTATGGATACATTTATGATGACTGGTGCAATGAAGTAGAAATCACTTACTTCATTGGTAGGCCTTTACAATAAATTATCTCCTCTGTATTCTTCATCAAGCGTAACTTTAATCTGCAATCCTGAGTAGGCCTCACCTTAAACAAACCTCTGGATAGGCCACATCTTATTGTCATCCTGATTTAATCATTTATAATGCTAGGGACAGATTTATGATAGGTGTATACCTCTTTTGTGCCACTTAGAAAACATTGTCCATGGGGAAATGACTTAAAATGTCATTAAGACACATGAATGTTTTTTTTTAAAACGTTTGCAATTTTTTTGGGTCACTTTCAACATGGCTATGTGTCTGAAACAGTCAAAATCTAAATTTGCAATGCACAGGTGGGAGCATATTTACAAGGAATGTGCTTCATGGGGAAAGGTCTTATAATGTAATATGGGAAAAATGACATTAGAGATACTGAAATGCCTTATAGAGAAGCATACACCATTATATCCTTGTCATAAATTTGCAAACCATTACTTTTCCCCAAAAACGATTTTCAAATTATATTTTGAAAACACTGCACATGTGGAAATTACTTAAAATGTCAATAATTCAAAATTTGTGATTCCTTAAATGCAATGTATCAAAAAAAAATATGTAAAAAATGATATTAAGGATTTGGAAACTACCACCAACTTCTAGTTTGTGGTAATTTGCGAATTCTTTTCAAAAAGCATTTTAAAAAAAAAAAAAAAAAAGGTCCCATATGACGCCCATACATGCCATTAGGGCATGTAGGTGTGCCATGTGCTCCCAAATTTCTTTTTCAGGGGTGCAGCAGGGTGTTCTTGAGATACCCCTGCACGCTTGAAAAAAATCCTATTTTGTGATGAGCTAATTGCTAATCACAACTTGCAACATTAATTCCTATGAGCCTCCTAGCCTATGGAAATGAATGGGTAATTTGCAATTAGCAATTTGCTCATTGCAAATTAGGAATAGTAAAGAATCGCTATTTATTCCTTAAAATTTGCTATTTATAATATGTAAAATATTTTGATGATACATATGGCAGTTCATCTGTAACAAGATAAGAAGCTTAGGGATAGATTTATGATGAGTGGCGCATCACCAGGGATGTGACAGTCATCCTGCGCCACTGTTCCGCCACCCATGTTGTGCTGCATTTACAATGCGGCGCAGCATGGGGCAAAAACGGCACAGATGCGTGACGCATCTGTGCCGTAAAGGTGGCGCATTGCTGGAGTTGTATCGTAAGTGCGATGCAGCTCCAGCAAGGCTCAGGGGTGCCCCATCTCTACAATGCTGCGTCAAGACCTATGCCAGCTTCAAGCAGGCGCAGGGTTTTGAAGCAGCTTTCTCCTATCTGATTGTAAATGCGGCACACCATGGGTGGTAAAGCAGTGGTGCACATTAACTGGTGCATGCCTGGGGATGTGCCATTTAATATAAATCTGCACTTTAACATTTGAGTATGTGCAGGGGACACAGAGTCGTTGAGGCTTATCCAAGGTTAAGAACAGATGAGTCCTGTTCAGTGAAAAATTAGACATAGGCTTCACCTGCTCAGCATCGCTGGACATGGCTAAATAATAGCTGCAAAATGTTACTCTTGTTAAATAATTTTACTATTATAATCTGTGAGATTTGTCTCTTACTCTGCAACATCTCATTGTTGTTATCTTTCTTTAAAGATAAAGACAACCTCAACATGAGCGACAATCTGCAATCAGTTGATTTTGACCTCATCATTGAACTTGTAATTGAAACATCAGTGGATGTTGATCCATTGGATGATTTAAATCCTGAGGATGAAGAAGAGCGTGATGAGGATGCAGATTTGTCCGAATTATATGATATAGGATGGGAAGCTGACCTGCTTGAGCCTTTGGAATTATAAACATTTATTTTTAAAATTTATAATCAATAAAAAGTAAAAAGGTAAACCGTTTAATTTAAAAATAAAGACACCTTCAAAAACAGGTTATGTGTAGTGTCTTCAATAAAATATTAAAATATGCTCATAAAATTAGATCAGATTCACATATAAAATAGCATAGGTAACATAAATATAAATGTCATTTCTTTTCTGGTATTTCTGTATTGTAAAAATGGCAATGACTAAAAAATCTTCAAATTAAAATGTCAAGTAGTGTGTTATGTTTTTGATCACTATTACTGATTTACTGTTTGATAATAATGTTTAATAACATTTTTTATTATATTTTTCCTCAGATTCAACTGCAGATCATTTCAAGATTGCAATATGCCTACAAAAATAAGAGAGATAAAGGCTGCAAAACGTCAAAGACAGCAGGAGAAAAAAAAAACGCAGCAGTCCTCTAACAAAAAGATTTCTCAAGCCATGAAGAAAGCACCGGGTAAGAGCTCTAAATATTTCATAAGAAATATTTCTAATAAAAAAAATATTAGTACAGAAAATGTTTCAATCCATAACATGAGAAGTAAATCAAATGGAAAGAAAAGGACAAATGAAAATGTTACTGCTAGAGCAAGCGATAAATCTGTGCATGATAGTAGAAGGAAACAACAGTTTAGGGAGATTCGTAAACGAATGTTCCGTAACAGGATAATTGGCAATTTGTTAAAAAATATTAAGAAAGGTCAACAGAAATTAGTTTTTTATAGGAGAAAAAAAAAAGTTGAGAAAGTTATTGATCAGGCTTTTGAAATTAAACGTAAGTTATTTATTTTGATAATCAATAGAATTAGGAAGCTAAACAAGGCAATTTTTGATTTCAAAAGAAATAGTAGATGGAAGAGAATAGTTAATCGTAGTAATTTTTGTGAAGTTTTTTCTGGAGAATGGATACATAGTTCAAGCTGTGAGGCATTTTTTAATGAAGAGAGTTATTTCCAGGATAATGATTTGGTGCATGCAGTTGACATCAGTGGTCGTGCTTATGAAGTGAAAGATGGTTGTCCAGTTGAAAAAGAAAAACTTGTGACAACAGAGGCAGAAGAGTTGTTAGGTAATGAGGTTTTAGGAAGACGTGCTAAGGGTCCTGTGTACACCTGGAAGTGTAGTAGTATTTGCAGTGTGCGACAGGATTCCATCAATTTGCTTTGTGATTTTGTACGGACATTTAACAAGAAAAGTTTGAAGCAGAAAATAAGGTTGTTGCAAGAATTAGATCCTTGCAGAGTGAGAGAAGTGACAGGTTTGCATGGTCATTCACTGGCTTGTCTTTCCAGGAGAGTATGCCAGAGTGTTTTTCATCATTTCAGGATGCTAGCAGTGCATCATAACAAAGTGAGGAAGTTAGTTAGACTGTTGTATTATGCTAAGAGTCCAGCAATTATGCTGAAACAATTATGTGCTGCTCTTTTGCATGGTTCTGAAATAGATGTGAAGAATATATGTGAAGAAATTGAGTTTTGTTACTTTGGAAGTAAAGAGGAGAATGTTGAAATTGAGCAAGAAGTAGAGGGTCATTTGGAAGATAGTGTACATGTTTCCAGTACAGATAATTTCCAGAGGGAAATTGCGACGTTTGACATGAAATCAAGTGAGAGGCCTAATTTCACTTGTGTGTGTTGTAGACGCACTTATTATAAGAATCAGACTAAGTTAGTGGATTTATATGCAAAAAGTGAAAGGGAAAATAATAGTGAATGGAAGGATTTTGCAACATACTTGATGGTAGAAAATTGTTTTGATTTGGGATTGGATCAACGTGTGTGTACTTATTGTTGTAACAAATTAAAACAAAACCAGATGCCTGCTAGAGCAGTTCATAATAATCTGGAATTGGTTGAGATTCCTTCTGAATTGAAGGACTTAAATACTTATGAATCTATTTTGATTCAAAGTATCCATCCCTTTCAGGCTATTGTAAGAATGGAGCCAAAGACAGGGAAATTGCCTCCATCAGATTTACAGAGAGGATTAAAGGGAAGAGTTGTTTATTTGCCTCTAGATTTCAAGAAAAACATTAACACAATTGGAGTAGAAAAAGTGGAAGAGGAACCTCTGGTTATCTTAGTTAATGGGGTTCCGACAAAGAATAAGAAAATATGGCAAGATTTAGTAGATGTTAGGAAAGTTAAAAAGGCAACATTGTATTTGAAAAAAAATAATAAATACTATAAGAATGTATATGTTGCAGAAGAGGAAGTAAGTGAGGAAGAGGATAGCGATTTGTGTGCTGGTCAAATTGAGAAAGTAGAACCCTCTACTAGTGAGGAAATATATGAACATTATAGTGTTCATCCTTTGCATTCAAAGGAAGTCATGGGGAATGCTATTGAGTTGTTTCAAATGAAACAAGCCAAAGGGAGTCCCATTAGTGTTTGGGAGGAAAGTTTGGAAGCTCGGTGTTTCCCACAGCTTTTTCCAACAGGTCAGGGAGGAAGATATGATGAGCGACCTCATCAAATTCCTGCTTCTGAATACCGGACTTTGCGATTGTATGCAGGAGATGCTAGGTTTCGACAATGCATTCCTTATTTGTTTCATCTCCTGTTTGAAAGCGATCTGTCTGGACTGTCATATGCAGTGAACCACATCTTGAAAAGTGGTATACACATGCAAAACATCTCGGCAAGTGATTTTATGGATAAAGTGAATGTCCAAGATAGTATTTTGGATTCTCACCTGATTAATCTCATGGCGTGTCAGCGTGGTACTAATGAGTACTGGTACCGTCGTCATGGTGATTTAAAATGTATGCTGAGGAACTTAGGTACTCCCACATGGTTCCTCACTCTGAGTTGTGCCGAGTATGGCTGGGAAGACTTACTTCAATTTCTACGAGAGGCAAATGCTAACGTAGAAAACATCGAATTCAAGACACCCGGAGAACTGTGCTCTTTGGATCCAGTCAATGTATGTAGGTACTTCAATCATAGATTTGAAGCTATGATGTCTTTCATCATGAATAAGAAGAATCCACCTCTTGGAGAGGTGTTGGATTTCTTCTGGAGAAAGGAGTACCAAGCAAGAGGTGCTCCTCATATACATATGTTGCTGTGGATCAAGGATGCACCTAAATTTGGAACGGATCCAGAAGACTCAGTGATGAGTTTCATCCAACAGTATTCTACGTGTGCTGTTCCAAACGCAAAGGAGAAGAAAAGCCTAAGAGAAAAAGTTCTGCGTTTCCAAAGCCATCGATGTGGAAAGTACTGCCGTCGTAAATTCCGAAACAAAGACAAGTTCTACACCAAATGTCGTTTCGGCTTTCCACGACCGGTGATTTCTAAAGGAAGAGTAAACAGTTTGATGTCTTCGCTGCGACATAATGTGATGAAGAAATCACCTAAAAACACTTACAATTTGAAGAGGAACGAAGAGTCCAAGTACATCAACGACTACAACCCGGTGATTTTGTCCATGTGGAATGCTAACATGGATATACAGTTTGTGGCTGATAACTGTATGGCTGTGGCTCGGTATGTGACGTCTTACATCACCAAAAAAGAGAAGACAGAATTGAAGGATATGTGGGAGGACATTTCCCATGAAAAGAGCCTCAGCAAGAAGTTGTACAGTTTCAGTCTGAAGATGTTGTCGCATCGAGAAATCGGAGCGTACGAATGTTCTGACCGGTTGTCTTCAGCAAGTCTCTATGCCAAGTCCAGGAGTATCGTTTGGGCGAGTCTTGGTCTTGCTGCAACGCGTAATCGAGTTCTCAAACCTGTGCGGGAAATTGAGTATTTGGCGGAAAAGGAGCCAAACAGTACCGACATTTTGAAGACAAACATGTTGGATACATATTATCCAAATCGAAGCAGTCACCTAGAGAATGTTTGTCTGTATGAGGTTCTGCAAAATTACATGTTCAAGAGGAACATCAAAGAAGATACTGAGAAAGGAGTGTATGCTGTAATAGGAAGTGAGGGATGTCTAGTCAAGCAAAGAAAATGCCACTTGATAAACCATCGAAAATTGAGTGGCGAATCTCCTGAAAAAAAGGAGTTTTTCTATTTAGCACTTTTGCAACTTTTCAAGCCTTGGCGTGCAGAAGAGGAACTGCTTGGAGATTTCCTCTGTTACGAAGACTCTTTCAATGCCGCCAAGGAGACCATAGAATGTCCTGCTTTTCCCAAATATGTAGAAATGTTGAATGCGGAAATTGAGCAGGAAGCAACGATTGCAGCCGAGATTGCCAGAGACAGTTCTCAGGACAGTCAGAGTTCTGCTTCATTGAGTCAGGATCCACTAGGAGGACCTCTTATTGAAAATGAAGCTGCCACTGCTATGAATGAGGTGGAAAGAGCCATGGCACATGCTCAAGAGGATGCGGTTAACTTAGAAGAGTTGGAAAGGCAACTCAACGTTGAGCAGAGGAAAATATATGACGAAGTTACCATGCAAATTGATCATGGATTAAGTCATGATAAGAAAGAGTGCTCATGTACGTCGTTGAAGCCTGTCCGACTGTACGTGAGTGGAGAAGCGGGAACTGGAAAAAGTTTCCTCATTAAAGCAATTTCATGCTATTTGCAGGAAAGGACAGAGTCATCGCTGTCTTGTGTTGTCACTGCTCCAACTGGACTGGCAGCACATAATATTAAAGGGATTACTTTACATCGTTTACTGATGCTGCCAGTGGAGCATGACAACAAATTAGAATATCACAAGCTATCTGGAGATGCTTGTTTTGAAGTTTCAAGAATCTTGAGGAAAATGAAACTTCTTATCATTGACGAAGTAAGCATGGTTTCCAATGTCATGCTTGCCTTTGTGCATTTGAGGATGCAAGAAGTTCTCAAAACAGAGTATGATGTGTTATTTGGTGGCAAACACATCATTGTTTTCGGAGATCTTCTGCAGCTGACACCAGTGAAAGGGCAACCTGTGTTCAAAATGCTCACGCATGAAGATACCAGGAAGTGCCTAGGCAGCATTGGCAACGTCAATATATGGTTAAACTTCAATTATGCTGAACTGCATGAAAATATGCGTCAGGCAAGGATGAAGTTTACAAGACTATTCTACAAGATGTTAGAATTGGAAAAGTGACCGAGCATGGGAAAGAAGCTTTACATGCACGATTACTGTCAAATTTATATCCAGAACAAGATGTTGTGCCTGAGAATATTTTTCAGAAAATTACTGATAAGAAATCTGGAATATGTTTGATGCCAACTCTTGCAGAATGTGCCAAATTTAACAACAAAATGTTGCATTTAGAAAAGCAAGAGATTGTGAAAGTGGAAGCTATTGATAGAGTAGAGCATATGGGATCAACAATTATTTTGTCTGAGAATCTGAAAACAAAATTGGATTCATTAGAGAAGAGTATATCTAAAACTGCAGGTTTTGAAAAGACTCTGAATGTGTGCTTGAACTGCCGTATAATTTTAAGAAGGAATTTACATGTTGAAAGAGGTCTGGTAAATGGATCAATGGGTAATGTTGTTGATTTTGTGAAATACAGAAATAGAGATGGAATTGAATTTTTAAAAATTAAATTTGATGGCATTGAGGAAGTACAGCTAATTGCTCGTTGTTCTGCTAGATTTTTGCTTGTAAAAGACTTATATGTTCGCCGTAAGCAGTTCCCTGTTTGCTTGGCATATGCGGTGACAATTCATAAATCGCAAGGTTTAAGTGTAGACACTGCATTGGTGAATATTGGCAGTTCTGTGTTCAAGGAGGGTATGGCATATGTGGCATTGTCACGAGTTAGAACTTTATCGGGATTGTACTTGATTGAGTGTGATGTCAGAAACATTTGTGCAGATCTAGATTGTGTTAAGGAATACAATAGGTTAAGAAGAGAGTATGCGCCACATTTGCCTCAGTTTCCTTTGTTTGAGAAACGTCTGGTAGGCCGGAAACGAAGAAATGAGAACAATACTGGGGAGGTTGTAGCAAAAAGACAAAAAGTGAATGAACCTAAAATTACACGCAGAAACAAAGAGGATTCTGTTGAAGATGTTGTTGGTTTTCAGTTTGAAAACAGTTCTGGTGTCAACTGCTATGCTAATGTAGTAATTAATGTTTTGTTTTCTCTAAAAAATGTAAAAGAAGAGATTGTGGTCAATTCTGATCAAAGATTTTGCAGTTTGTTAAATTCTGTGTTAGAGAAATGTACCACTGATAGAAGAAACATAGAAAGTGTGTCTGAAATTAGAAATCTGTTAGATAGATGTTCAGGCCAAACACAATTCTCTCAAAATATTCAGCAAGATTGTCAGGAGTTTTTAATGTATATGCTTGATGTATTACATGCTGAAGGTGTAGATGTAGATCAGCTGTTTGGGCTTTCTTATCAATGGCAGCATGACTGCGAGAACTGTATGGTATCAAGTACTACTAGTGTAGACTCAGAAAGATTTATATATTTAACTTTGCCAGACAGTAAATCAGTCTCCTTTAATAAGCTAGTAAAAGCTGCTAATCACAACATGGAGTGTAGCCAATGTAAATCTGAAATGATGTCCACATTATTTATACGAACATATGGCCAGTACGTCATTTTAATGTTCCAACGATGTAGGCCTGATGGAACAAAATTGACAACTTTAATAAAAAAATTTGTAGCTTCGCAGTTGTCAATATCAGGAAGGACTTTTGTAACTACAGCAATTATATATCATGACGGCCCTTCAATATCATCAGGACATTACACAGCTTATTTAAAGTCTAGAAATGGCTGGTCATTCTGCAATGATTCTGTTTTAATTTTCAAAAAAAAATTGCCGTATGACCTTAAAAACTCTTACCTGGTGTTTTTAAAACCAAAATTTTAGGAAAATAATCTCGGGATATGATCTGTGGAATTTCAAGAAGTTCTAATGGCTCCTACACAATTTGGCCTTGAGGATAAGTGTAGTTCAGAGACATAACTTCTAATCATAGGATTGGACATCATGGAGATGTATGTGCACTTTAAATGAGTTCAGAAAAACTGTTTCTTTTCATAAGCTAATTGAAGCAGCCAATCAAAACATGGAGTAGAGGGAATGTAAGTCTGCAATGCTGTCTACTGTTTTACATTGCTTTGTGATTAAAAGTGATGTAGAGAATTAAATAATTGTAGTACTCATAGAGGTAGTGTAAGTCTGCTTCATATTAAGCAGTATCAGTGTCATAGGAAATGTAGAACATGACTGAGCAAGAAGGGGAAGATATTACTATTCCAGGATTGTTAAAATGATCTTCAACATTTTAATTCTGAAAGTTGCGGAAATGCCAAGTGATGGGATTGGCTTACAAGAAATCCAAGAGTTATAAATATCTCTGACTAGATTTGGCCTTGTGGAAAATAGTGGTAGAGAGCAAGAAGTCATTTATTGCATGTAACGTGTTTTTAAAAACGATGGAGGTTTTCTTTCAGAAAGTGGCGGGCTGAAAGTAATAACAGCACAAAAGAGTGTAAGCTGTTCATAGGACATCCTTGGACGTCATGGAAAGTAAGTTAACTTTAAGGAGTTCTGAATTTTAATTTCTGATGTTGTATGGGTTTTTTAAACACAATCATTTTGATTGTGTTTTTTTTTCCCCGCTGTTACATGATGAATACCTTCAAGTCACTGTTTTTAGTGAATTTTGATACATTCTGAGAACAGCAAAAATAAACCATTTAACATGTATAATTAATTCTGTACTGTTTGCATTTATGATGTATATGTAGAACTGTGTAGGAGGCATGGAGAAGGTGAGTTTTCTGTAAGTGTTAAATTTATTGTATGCAGTGCTGCACTTCTACGTATTCTTTCATATGCTGGACTACATCTGCACAATGAGATACCTAAGCAAAGGAAACACAAGTGATGTGATTGTGAAATGAGCAAAATAAATTGCACATATTTCAATTACATCACCTGTGTTTCCTATCATTACGAATCACATTGTGCAGATCAAGTTTAGGTCTGTCCAGGGAAACATAGGAGGTTTCTACTTTGTTGAAGAGTGCAGTGGACATGACTCACTTCATTAGTAGACTTTCACAGATATTATCTCCTCTGTACACTTCAACAAGTGTAAATCTCATCTTGAACTCTGAGTAGGCCTCACCTCAAACAAATCTCTGGATAGGAGACATGTTATTGGCATACTGAAGCGACACTTTTCTGAAACAAGAGCAATGCAAAAGATGCACCATGTTTTAAGATAGGCCTCACTTCATCTGCATCAAGATACTGTTAGTTTAAAATGTATATCTTTAGGATTGTGTAGAGGACCTGGAGAAGCAGAAGCTTCTGTCAGTGTCAAAGTTGTTGAAAAACTATTTGTCCTTCAATATTTTCCCTTGTCTTTTGTAATTTTTAAATACATATTTTAATTTTTTTCAAATGTTGGTTCTCTCTTTCACAGATTGAAAGTATAGAAATAAAATGTGATTAATTTAACGGCAATTACAAGGTAAATAGTTGTACTCTTTTCGTTACATTTCTATCACATTCACCTACTATTAGATCCACTGCTTCACTTCTTTAATCCTCAGTTTCCTGCCTTTGCTACTTTCCTCATTCCTTTCTCTATTACCTATTTACTCAACTCCTTCCACTCTTTTTCTCAGTCACTCTGTTCTCATAGTTCCTCAGTCTTGTTCACTCACTCCATCTCTATTACTCTTAGTGTCTGTGAATTACTTTCCCAACTTTTTTTTTTTTGGACCGCTTCCCGGGAAGTTGCCCGGTTCGCAAACCAGCAGCGTTATGGCAGTCCACCATTTTGTGTTTCGGTCGAATCAAGATACAAGATGGAGGGCAAATAATGTTCAGAATGGGTAGAAGGGGGCACGGTAGATGTATCTTGACCCCCTTGGTTTTCTGAGGGTGGCTGAGGAGGACCATAGTTCTTCACTCTTGTTCACTCTCTCTGTTTCTATTAATGTCACTGTTTATGACTGATCAAAAAAATGTTTTTTAAAAAAGAACAGTAACTATAAGGGAAGGAAATAGACAGTTATGTTAAAAGAAAGACAGCTATAGGGAGTAAACTAAGGATACTGTTACCTACAATCCACTGCTGTTGATGTTACTGACCATGTCATGAATGATGTAATATGTGACATCATCAGCAGTGGATTGTAGGTAACAGTATCCTTAGTTTACTCCCTAGAGCTGTCTTTCTTTTAACATAACTGTCTGTTTGCTTACCTTATACTTACTGTTCTTTTTTTTAAAAAATATTTTTTTTGGTTAGCTTCCGGTACGCGTACCGGGTAGCGCTCCGGGAGCGAACTAAGAGAAATAGAGGTTGGCAGAGTTCCAAATATTCTACCAATTTTTTTATAATGGGGAGTTAGTTCTGAAAAGAACTTTTTTTTTTATGTTTTTGTTGTTTTATATTTTTTTTAGTATTTTTTGAACATTTTTTTACTTTTTTTGTATTTTCTGAACGTTTTTAAAATTTTTTTGGTTTTTTTGGGGGGGGGGGAAACAAAAACGATCCATTATAAAGGGCTCAACAGGAGCAAAAAAAAAAAAAAGAATTTATTTTTTGGTGCGTTTCGTACAAACATGAATATGATTTTGAATTGCTCGCAAAATCAAAGTGATGCTACTTTCTCTGTAGCAGATGAAAGTGCCACATTCCACGCACACTTGCTTTACGTGCCCAAACAACATTTGGATGTTTGCGATCATCTCCCTCGCCTCTGGTCCCGACACCTCTGGAACCACCGATCTTCTTGCCATTGGGAGGGGATTTTGTTGTTCGTCACGTAGCTGGGCAGCACTATAATTATTTGGGTGCCACCTACTCATATGCCGATGCATAGTATGATTGCCATAACTGTATTTTTTATCAGTGCCCCTTGACAATCTATCACCGCATATGCGGCAAAACACGTAACGTGCATTCACTTTCTTTTGCCCCTCAGGAATTCTGTAGAATTGCCAGATGTAATTCTCCTTTCGATTGTACCTCCTGGGCTCCTCTGGCAAAAACTCATGCTCTTCCTCCTCTTCCTCCTCTTCCTGTTCTTCCTCTTCTTGCAAAATTACTTCTGCAGGTGGTCCTCTCTTTCTTGGATTTGGTGGAGGTGGTGGGCTAGCACCAGCTGAAGCTACTAATGAAGCCATCTCAAAGTCTCAATAAAGGGTCTTTCTCTCACCAAGATGAAAGTCAGAGTGATGAAAGAAGGAGGGGTTTTCATCATTTGGGAAAAACAAAAGTTCTAAACCAATGAAAAGTGTCCATTTTAGATCACATGACCTTGTATTACATCATTAGGAAACCAAAAGTGAAATGAACCAATGAAAAGTGTTATTACCGAGTCACATGACCTGCTATGTTTACGTTACGCGGTCGGCGCCGCGCCGCGGATCGCTTCCGGTTCGCGTACCGCTGCGCTTCCGGGTACGCGAACGTAGCACGTAATATGACGTATTACGCGAGAACGCGAAACGTCATGCTGACGCGAAGCGTCACGATGTTGTTTTGTAACGCGAGAGGTGCGCAAAAGGAACGTTTACCAGTTCGCGTACCGGGTCGCGCCTCCGGATTGAGCTAACGGGAAGCTAACCGGTACGCGTACTGGGAGCGAAACAAAAAAAAATAAAAAAAAAATTGTATAAAAAACATGTAAAAAATATTTTTCTTTTTAAAGAATAATACATTGTAAAGGTTTTGATATTAGCTATTAAAAAACCAATGAAATTCACTGAAAAAACCATAGGTTATAGACCATATATAGTTAGGAATTAGCATTTACAAAACCTTAAAAATTCACTGACAAAAACCATAGGTTATACACCATATATAGTTAGGAATTAGCATTTAAAAAACCTTATTTTACTCACACAAAACCAATGAAATTCCATATATAGTTAGTTGTACTAACTATATATCACGCACCCGCAATCCACTGCTGATGATGTCACATATTACATCATTCATGACATGGTCAGTGACATCACTGATGACATCACTGATGACATCTCAAATGACATCACTGATGACATCACTGATGACAAAATCCAGTGACTGTATTTTTCTGTAAAGTTAAAATATGTCTTACATATTTATGAATGAGTCGATGTATAAGTGTCTGGACGAAGGATTTAGTAGGTGCATGACTGAATGTATGAGTGAGTGATTAAATGTGTCTCACTGAGTGCATGGGTTAGTGACTAAACTGTCTTAATTTGTGCATCATTATGTCTGTTGTTCTGTAAACTGCTGCATGTGTTGATCAGTAGCTATATGAGTAACTATATAGGTTATTGATTGGTTGCACAAGCATTTGTATGGGAGACTGAGTGTGTGTGTGGGTGGCTGGGAAGTGTATGACTCTGTGCATAGATGTATGGATTCAAAAGTGCATGTTGGAAACAGCTGTATGGGCGGTTGACTGTGTGCATGACTGTATTGGTGAGTGAATAGATATCTCAGTGCTACATGTCAAATTAAGTACATATGTAAAATACAGTACATGTGAGAGTTGACATATATAAATAACTGTGCATAAGAGCCAGTGAATGTGTGAGTGGCTGTATGGATCATTGTGAACTTGTATCCAGGATTGTATAAGTGAGTAAATATGTTTTAGTATATGTTTGAATAAGTAAGGTGTGTTTAACTGTATAGTTAAGGAAACGGAGGTGTGATTGATTGTTTGCATGACTGTCTAGGTGTGTGTGTAACTTCATGGATGAGTGACAATCTGTGAGTCTGTGTTTACACTGAGTGTATCTAAGGTTATATTAGAGTCTGAAGAGGTTCATCGTATTATCACATGAATGATTTTATCAGTGATGTCATCAGTAATGTCATTTGAGATGTCATCAGTGATGTCATCAGTGATGTCATTTGAGATGTCATCAGTGATGTCATCAGTGATGTCACTGACCATGTCATGAATGATGTAATATGTGACATCATCAGCAGTGGATTGCGGGTGCGTGATATATAGTTAGTACAACTAACTATATATGGAATTTCATTGGTTTTGTGTGAGTAAAATAAGGTTTTTTAAATGCTAATTCCTAACTATATATGGTGTATAACCTATGGTTTTTGTCAGTGAATTTTTAAGGTTTTGTAAATGCTAATTCCTAACTATATATGGTCTATAACCTATGGTTTTTTCAGTGAATATATATATATATGAATCTTCCTGTAATTTTAATATTGAAAGCCAGTTTTTAACATATATTTTGTTTGATTCTAGGCTGTTTAAATATTTCTATAATGACTTTTTAAACTGAATCGATTATGAAATGTATGGATCGTTGACTGTACCAGGTATTTAAAATAAAAATATTAAAAAATAAAAAAGAACAATCTAGGATATTCTGTCATTGGGCTATACTTGGGCTACATCTGGGTGATATTTGTACTACATCTGGACACTTTTGTCTCTGGTGGCCATCTTGGGAGATTTATTTGTAAGGAAGTTTCCTCATTTCCTCATTTACTGCAGTCTCCTCAGTAGGAAATATTTCAGTTTTTTTATTTTGATTCCATTAAGAATGTATTCAGATATGTCATACATTTGCCATAAAGTCTGAATGTTGCTCATTGGATCACTGTAGTAAAGCTATTGCTCACCAGGGAAGCCTGCTGCTGGTATTCAAGTGCATGTTTCAGTCTGCATGTTAGAATATTTTAATGAAATAGAAGAGGATTTGAAAAGTCAAAATGTGCCCTCATTTTTCTTTTTGCAGCACTAATCATAATTTCTATGGCAAAATGAACCCCCTCATTTTTTTCCTTTGCAAATTAAATGTTTTAAGTGTTACCACTTTATTCCAATCAGTACGTCTTCCGGTCGTCCATACTTTTGTCATAAGTAAGACTGTTAGCGCTCTAGTTGTTCTTTAGAACACTCTGGGACATTCTGTCATTGGGCTATACTTGGGCTACATATGGGTGATATTTATGCTACATTTGGGCTCTTTTGTCTCTGGTGGCCATCTTGAGAGACTTATTTGTTATGAAGTCTCCTAATTTCCTCATTTACTGCAGTCTCCTCAGTAGGAAATACTTTCAGTTTTTTACTTTGGTTCTATCAAGAAGGCATTCAGATGTGTCACACATTTGCCATGAATTCTGACTGATGGTACTCTAGTTGCTCATTGGATCACTGTAGTAAAGCTACTGCTAACCAAGGAAGTCTGCTGCTGGTATTAAAAGAGCATGTTAGAATCTTTTAATGAAATAGAAGAGGATTTGAGAAGTCAAAATGTGCTCTAAATTTTCATCTGCAGCACTAATCATAATTTCTATTTCAACATGAAGCCCCTCATTTTGATCCTTTGCAAATTACATGTTTTATGTATTACCACTTTATTCCAATCAAGATAGCTTCAGGTGTTCCAAGTAAGACTGTTAGGGCTCTTGTTTTTCTTTAGAACACTCTGGGACATTCTGTCATTGGGCTATACTTGGAATACATCTGGGTGATATTTGTGCTACATTTGGGCTCTATTGTTTCTGGCGGCCATCTTGAGAGACTTATTTGCTATAAAGTTTCCTAATTTTCTCTTTTACTACAGTCTGCTCAGTAGGAAATACTTTCAGTGTTTTAATTTGGTTCTATCAAGAAGGCATTCAGATGTGTCACACATTTGCATAAATTCTGAATGTTAGCACTCTAGTTGCTCATTAGATTACTGTAGTAAAGCTACTGCTCATCAGGGAAGTCTGCTGCTGGTTTTGAAAGTTCATGTTTCCGTCTGCATGTCAGAATTTCTTTTAATAAAATAGAAGAGTATTAGAGAAGTCACTCAAAATGTGCCATCATTTTTCTTTCTGCAGCACTAATCATACTTTCCATGGCAAAATGAACCCCCTCATTGTGTTCCTTTTTAAAATTAAATGTTTTAAGAGATACCACTCTATTCCAATCAAGATGGCTTCAGGTGTGCTATACGTTTGTCATAAGTAAGGCTGTTAGCACTCTAGTTGTTCTTTAGAACACTCTGGGAAGCTGCAGTAGAACACAAAGGAATCAATTGACAGTCTCTGCCCTTGTTGGATGAATATGTTTTACTGAGAATGTCAGACTTAATTCTCACATGACTGAGAAAGATAATGTGAATTTACAGAAAATATGCTCTCAGTTTAGCTTATAGATCACCTTCCAAACCTCTCTGTGAAAAGCATGAGAAAATAGTTTTCTCTCAAACATGATTCATGATATCCCAGCAGAAGGCTTTTTCACATGGTAAAATCACCTCAGAACACACCCCAATTCCTAAAATGAACTTCTACTGTATGAAGGGATGCAGTAATGGTATGAGCAGAGGGTGAAAATAACTCATGAAGGTGACACGGAAGAGTGATACTGAAGAGCCGTCACAAGCGTTGTACTATACCAAAAAGAACACATAAGGAGAACTGATCACTATTCCACCATAGGTTATATTACCATCATGGATAAAGACTCGCAGAGACGCATGGCAGCACAAACGCTGCTAGCACGTGCACCAGGGAAAAGCCAGCATGTTATACCAGACACCGACACCACACTTATGACGAAACTTAGGAAATATGAGAAGTTAAAAAAATCTGAAACATCAAAGTGGTGGGAGCCAATCTCCCTCCAAGACTATGTTGATAAGTGCATGGTGCCACGAGGGCTATTGATTTATACCAATCAACAAAGGGAGAGATAGGGTTATAGGGCACTCTTAAACCCCAGTCAGTTATCAGATAAACAAAAGAAGAGTGTCCCTCAGAGAAGCGTTGTAGCACGTAAGATTCGAGGCCAGTTGTAAGTGGTGATTTATACAACACCATCGTATGAATCACCTAATCCCCGTATTCTGGAAAAGTGGTCTGAAAACTCTGAAAACAGCTCTAGAAACATGCTCCGCATACTTGTAAAAAATGCCTAGGTAGACAGGGAGAGTATTATGAAAGAAATAGCGGAGATTGAAGAAGATCTGAAGGTGCACAGTGAACAAACAACAATCAAGAATTTCAAAGATGAATTGAAAACAAGACTACTTTAACATGAAGAAGTGTTGCAGGGATTCTGCTCTGTCACAGAACTGTGCACAGACACTCAGGACCTCAGTAAATTAGGGTGTACCAAAAACTCACCTTTGTACCCAACATCCCCTACCAGACTAGCTTCAGTGTCTCATTAGCTCTTCGTCCTATAGCAAAGTCACCAATGATTAGACAACCCAGAACATGTGACTTAGGATAACTCAGGTAAGGTGGGAAACATGAACACTCTTTCATTATACGCTCATACCAGTCCTGAACAGGGAGTAAAGGGAGACACAAGCAAATTAAAAAAAATGTTTATTTTAACGCTGGATCTCAGGTGCAGCATCTTAGCTAATACAAGCAGGCATATGATAAGAAATAAGATTGTCAGTATAGTTACTATTCCCTAAAATACGAAGGAATAACGCATGTTAATAATGGCAAATGAAAACAGGTTAACTATATACCTATATTGCCCCTCCATTGCTAGTAGGTTATTTTATAATGAAAGAAGGTCTCTTAGGGTTGCATAGGCGACCCCATACCTCAGAGATTAGCAGGAGTGAATCACATCGAGTTCAGCACAAGCTCTCAGTATACGAATGTTCTCCAAGTGTGTTCAATCATGCCTACACAGTGTATTATTAAAGGCGCCAGTATCTGAGCTGTCGACAGCTGCCTATATGTTATGTCTAGAACGTGCGCTGATCAGTTCGAACAAAAGCAACAGTGTTGATATAACCTTGAAGGCCTCAGCACTCACTGTTCAGACTAAGCTTACAAAGCAAATCTAGCAATGTGGAAAAACAAGTTATTCTCATTTGAAGCAAAACTCTCAGCCTAACGCGAAACAATAACTAACGTGTGTGCCGTGTGCAAAAGAAAGCAAAAGGTAAAATGGCATTTAAACTTCTAATAAGCTTATGCTAACTTAAGACTATAGAAATGCAAGTCTCATCCCCACTACAGAAGACATAAACCTGAGAAAACAAAGAAAACTTCACTGGGATTGCACAGACAATGAGACTGGCTGTATATTAACATATAGCATAAAATACGACCACATGTAGGATATCCAATTACCCAAATCAGATATTAATAGAACAAGTATTACAGAAAGAACAGCGACATCAACTACAATAATGAATGACTCTGACACGAACACCTCAGTGAAGACCACAAGTACATCGTTAGAAGTGGAAGTTATCACCCGACCTGCCACTTTTTTGGACGAGTTCCAAGTGCTGAAGAAAGGATGGCAATCGGGGAGAACAACCCCTCCACCAGCACAAAGACCGAGGGGAAGAGAAAACCATGGGAGAGGAAGAGGTAGAGGAAAAGGCAGAGGAGCAGCAAACAAAGAAGATCAACACGCAAACAAAGAATCAACAAATGGAAAAAAACACAGAGCCCATGGGAACCAGACGTGGTGGCTACAGGAGGAAACAACAACAATGAATGACAACACCATGGTAAACAAAACTATTGTCAACCTTACCAATCGACAATTATCCTACTTAGAAAAGAAAACTTTGTCTTGGTTTGTCCTTTTGCCCAACTGAAGTATTTAACTACTCTGACACTTGAATAGACATGTTTAAATTCATTAGGAAGCTGAAACTTACCAAATGGCACACACAGAGAAACAGCACCATGAGACATAATAATGTGTATTGTGATACAAATGACCTACCCGGTCTCACAGTGGGGTATGCGAATACCTTAAGAACAATGTAGGACCTAGCCTCTAACATTACTATAGAGGGGGAGAGTGATGACACTACTACTGAGATTGGAGACATTGTTACTGACAAAGCAGCCAGCACCAGCTTTAAGCCGAGATCCATATTTTATCCTATTCTCCCACATGATAACATAGACACGTTTCATGATGTGGTCACAAAATCATTACTTAAATGTAAACATCAACAAGGCAGGGTCAAATGCAAATCCTTCAACTTAACTAAGAAACAAAAATCCATCATTTCAGGTCTGACGAATGATAACAATCTTATAATTTATCCTGCTGATGAAGGGGGTAATGTGGTGTTACAAAACAAGGACATGTATCTCAAGGAAGCATATAGACAATTGGATAATGAGAGATTTAATTCCAAAAGCAATACAAGAGCATATAATGAGAGCATTACAACCACTTGGGGGAAACTGTTAGAATGGCAACAACAAGGGATTATCTTGTGGGAAGAATACTGATTCCTAAAAAAAGAATATCCTAAACTTCCGATAATATACTTTCTCCCCAAGATACATAAGAATCTACTTGTACCCCCAGGGAGACAGATTGTTTCATCCATAGGAAGTGTCTTTGAGAACATTTCAAAATATGTTGACCATTTTCTACAGGACTATGTGTGAAAACTCCCATTGCATGTCACAGACACGAAAGACTTCCTGTGTAAAATTGAAAACATTGTATGGGAAGAAGGGTACATGTTTTTAACATTGGATGTATGCTCTTTGTATACTATTATTGAACATAACCAAGGTATCTGAGCTTGCACACATTATCTTAATGAAAAAGATATCATGTTTCTGGAACATACGAAAATGCTAACTGAAATGATGGACATGCGTCTTCGTAATAACATCTTTCTGTTTAATGGTGATCTGTATAAACAAACAACAGGTACTTCTATGGGGACATGTTTCGCGCCTAGTTTCGCGAATCTGTTCTTCGGAGTGTGGGAGGAGGAACAGTAGTGATACAGAGGGATATCAGGAGGAAGAAAGAACCATGCTATTCAGATTCAGGGAACAGGGTTACCCGGAGTGAGTACTGAATAGGGCAGTATCTAAAATTAAGAACAGAGAAAACCTTAGAAGTAAAAGGTAAAGACAGTCCCACCGATAAATCTGAGACAAGAGTTATTCTTACTTACAACAAAGAATCACATAACATTTTGAAAAACCTAAGTGAGAACTGGAACATTCTAAAAAATTACTCTATCATAGGCTCCATGATCAGTGATAGACCAAAAATCACGTACCGGAAAAGTAGAAGTCTCAGAGACATGCTAGTACGAGGGGATTTCACAGAACACAGAGACCACAATCAGCATCATTTGAAGGGATTCTATCTCTGTGGCCACTGTAAGGCTTGTAAAAATAGCAAGATGGTACGAGAATTCAGCACACCTTCTAACAGAGGCACAAAAACCTTATTTCAGTTCCTTACATGTAGTACTACATATGTCATATATGTTTTAGAGTGCCCATGCGAGAAAAGATATGTGGGGAGCACTACTTTATTGGAAAAGAGTCCTTGAGCATCTTAGAACTGTGAACAACAAAAAGAAAACATTACCGTATTGCACAACACTTTGCTGATTTATACCTGTCCAACGGTATCCTTCTACGTTACTTTAAAGTAGAAAAGGTACATGTTGGCTGAAGGGGAGGCAATAGAGAGCTAGCCCTCAGCAAACGGGAATCAAAATGGATTCTGAACCTCAAAACTAGGTATCCGAAAGGGCATTATCAAGATGAGGAACTGGCAACACATCTTATTGATGACTATAATGTTTAGTTTCCTAATATCTGTCTTTATTCCACAATGAATGATTGGAAATTGATTGTATTTAACCTGTGCTGTGATTTTACGTTTTATTAAGGACATATTTTTAATCTCTGTTTTTCCTGTTCTTTCTCTTCACAGGAGGAAAGGAAGAGGCCAAAGGTGGTTCTTTCACGGATAAGTCACGGGCCACCTACCCTTTTCTTCGTCTCTACGAGATAAGGCACCCTGGGAAGAGTAGATAAGAACCTATTCATTTATTATATATATTTTTTCACCTTTTCACCTTTTTTGTTTACATGTGGCAATGTTGAATCGCATCAAGACTTACTGTTAGCCGTTGTGCATATGATTTCCGAAGGTCCGTAATACTGGTACTGGAGTTGGAGTGAAGGAAATAATTCACCTAAGATTGGAACTGTTCCCTGCAGGTTACATATTGCCACTCGGCGTTTACAGATGTCAGGCATAGAGTGAAATGTTTTTTTATCAGTTTTGAGGCCAATACACCCTTGTCACCACCACTTTGGTGCATATACTGACAAAATATTAAGGTTACCTTGAGTAAATCGGACTTTGACTTGATGTTCAACCGGTATTTCATGGTTTCAGACTGTTCACTTAGGATGGATATTAAGTGCCACTTGGTGAAAGTATAGTTAGACACGCTGTCACTTAATACCCGAGGTTTCCAGTCTGGGTACGCTATGCCACTATGGCACGAGTATTGTGAGACCTGTTTACATGATGTGGAGATCAGACATTGAATTTATTTTGCAGAGTCAGACGGGTGATTGTCCGAGATTTAGGATAACTCCAGAGATTCATTTGAGTATTATCTCTCATTTACTTTCCTTTCCGTTGGAAATGTTTATATATGTTAACATGTTTATAACCCCTTCCAATATGGCTGCCAAAGTTAGGCTGTCCTGGGCGATTGAAAATGTAAGTCCTCTGTCTGTGCCAAGTATTGTTACGCGCATGAAAAGCACCGTGTCACTATTGCTCAGTGTGTGATCAAGAGAGGGGACACTCTTGAAACGCGTTACATTGAGGAACAAATATCTGATGTTATTACTGCATCTGAGAGCGAATTTTTCATTTGTTGATCTCCACAGAATAAAATATTGCCGGTGGTAGCTCTACCGGCATAGCACGCCACCAAACTACGGGTGAGATACATTCACTGAAAAAAACATAGGTTTTAGGGTTGTTAGAGTTAGCTGGATATTTCACTCATACAAAACCATTGCAATTCCTCTGTTATAGTTAGATGTACTAACTTTAACTCTCGCGCCCGCAATCAACTGGTGATGATGTCACATATTACATCATTCATAACATGGTCAGTGACATCACTGATGATATCACAGATGACATCTCAAATGGCATCACTGATAACATCACTGATGATATCATCCAGATAATGTGGTTTGGTTCCATATTTAAATATGTATTATATATATAGCAATCTGCATTGAAGAATGAGTGAATGTATAAGTGTCTAGGAGGAAGATTTAGTAGCAGTGTGATTGACTATTTTTCTTGACTAATTTATAGTGTCTCACTAAATATATTGGATAGTGACTAAACTTTCTCAGTTGTTGTGTAAACTGATGCACCAGTTAGTTACTAGCTTCGTGAAAGTCTATATTAGTTATTGGTTAGTTAACTGATTATTTGTATGGGAGAGTGAATCTGTGTGTGGTTCGGTGGGGGGTTTGTGACTGCCCACAGATGTGTCAATAGTTGATTCAGTAGGTATATGATGTTAAGACTACATGTTTATTACTTGTTTGGGTGAGTGAATATGTATATGGATGTGCTGATGAGCAAATCTATCTCTCGATGGTACATGTCCAACAAACTAGAATTATAAAAGGCAGTGTATGTGACATTTGTTGTATATAAATAAGTATACATAAGACTCAGTGATTGCATGAGTCACTGTATGGATAACTGTATACTTGTAATAGTATTTTATAACACACTAAGGATGAGTTACTATCTATATGATTAAATGAAGTGGTGTTTGTATAAGTGTGTAAATCAGTAAATATAAGTATTATCCATTGTTGCATAAGTGAAAAGGATGACTGCATAAGTAAATAGGATGTGTTGTGGTGTGTAATGTCAATATAGGTGTATACGTATATTTCATAGTGTTCTATTGATCAGTGACAGCATGTATGAGTGAATCTATAGATAATTGATTACATATTTGTGTAGATCTAAGAATGACTGGGTGGGGTTTAAGATACTTGAATTAGTGTGTGAATGGATTTAAATATGGTACTCTATATTTTACAGTGAGTGATGAAAGATTATAGTAGAGTATGATGAGGTGTATCTGATTGTCCCATGGATGATGTTGTCAGTGAGGTCATCAGTGATGCCATTTGAGATGTCATCAGTGATGTCATCATTGATGTCACTGACCATGTCATGAATGATGTAATATGTGACATCGTCACCAGTGGATTGCGGGCGCGAGAGTTACAGTTAGTACAACTAACTATAACAGAGGAATTTCAATGGTTTGTATGAGTGAAATGTCCAGCTAACTATAACATTCCTATAACCTTTGGTTTTTC
The DNA here is from genome assembly GCF_964261635.1 of Lissotriton helveticus. Taxonomy (NCBI): domain Eukaryota; kingdom Metazoa; phylum Chordata; class Amphibia; order Caudata; family Salamandridae; genus Lissotriton; species Lissotriton helveticus. The sequence continues at coordinate 1,986,073,146 of NC_136063.1, forward strand.
AGTCAATTTCTAAGGTTTTTTAAATGCTAATTCCTAACTATAATCTGCCTGAAACCTATGTTTTTTTCAGTGAATTTCAAAGGTTTTTTAATGATAATTCCTACCTATAACCTGCTTGAAACCTATGTTTTTTTCAGTGAATTTCAAAGGTTTTTTAAATGTCAATTTCTACTTATTATATTGACCACTTCCCCATAGTTTCAATCAGAAACTAAAACTGCAATGCTACGTAAAAATCAGGCAATAGTTCCACTTACCACTAACAAATTAACATCAACATTTAACTACTGTAAGAACGTTGGACATGTACTATGTGAATTACATCGAAGTCACACCCATGTTTAAAGAGCAATATGTGTCGGAGATTGTAATTATACACATCCGACACCCAACAAAATCACAATACTCAGCGCCACTACCACTGCAATCACCCCCACGGACCTCTCCTTCTTACTACCCAAGAAGCACCGCAAAACAGGACAACAAACCTTTCCAAAAAAGATATCCCCTCAACAGCAGACTAGCTTAATCTACAGAGATGTGACAACCATGTATGTGTGAGGGAAAGAACTCGAACATCAACAATAATGTACACAACGCTAATACTACTGGTGAAATACTATACACAATTCACAATAGAAATCAAAAACTTTTCAGTGTGTAGATATACCATTGTTACGTGTAGTGTACTGAATAGTGGACGCAACCATATTATCTCAGACAATGGGGTATATTTTGGTCATTTAGCTGTATTCACCCCCCTTTGAAACACAAGCGTAGTAGGCTAGTCCAATGTAAACAACGTCAATGTACGACTATAAATAATTAGGCTACTCCTTGGGCGTGGTTCACTTCTGCAAAGAGAAGAGACTGTGGCGCAGCAAAGGTCCTCATCCTGCCACTTGGATGCCGCCATGACCGCGTGCTTCCTTGATACACACCGATTGCGAACTCAGAGCCACAGCACCGCAAACTTATGTCTGTAATGACTAGTGGTTTCCATCGACACTGCGGACAGCAGGGTTCACAACAACTGAAATTCAACTTTGGATCTAAATTTGTCTTCAGTATCTATGCTGAGAACTGCCGTCAATCGACACTGCGTACAACAGGGTTAACAACTTGAATTCAGCTTTGCATCAACACTACAGACAGCATTGAATCCAGGCTTGCTTTATTTAAGGCAGAGACAATTTTACTGTGTTCTCAGATTCTGTTAACTGTGACAAAATAGCATTCTTCGATCTTTGTGTTGACTACTGCCTTAAATCTACACTGCGTACAACAGGGTTCACAACTTGAATTCAGCTTTCCATCTACACTACTGACAGCATTCAAGATATCCTTGATTCATGTAAGGCGAAGATTATTTTATTAAAAGATGCCACAAAAAAACATTCCTCAACGACTGTAGTGAGTTCTGTTTTCAAATGTACACTGCAATCAAAAGAATTTACCGCTTGATACCAGTGGCGCATAAGCATTACAGACAACATAAAATTTAGTCTTGATTTAGTTAAGGCAGAAAAATAGTACTGTGTCATCAGATTTTGTTAAAGTATGTAACAAAAAAAAGCATTCCTCGATGTCTGTGTCAACTACAGCCTTCTCTGTACTCTGCGGACAGCAGGGTTCACAACTTGAAGTCACCTTTGCATGTATACTACAGACAATAAGGTATTCAACCTCGATTAATTTAATGCAGAGACAATTGTATTGTATGTGTTTGTATTTTTTCAGATAGAATGACAATTGTACATCACGCATTCCAGTAGACAAGAGACATTATACCACTGCAACTGCCCTGAACCACGAATCATCACAGGGTACACACACGCTGACTTCTTTCGGTACCACTAAATCACTGCACCACAAGTAATTTCCCCGTAGCCTTATTAAAGCAGAATTCACTAGGCAAAAAATATTATTCCCAGTACAGCCCCCCTGCATTACGCTTTATCGCAGGGTAAGTACAAGCTCAGCGCCAAAGATACTACTAACTCAGTGCACCATAAATCATCAGAAAGAAGAGTGAACAGTTCTATGTCAGCAATGAGGCATACTAGGAATTCATGCAGAATCCAATCGACAAAAGACATTACTCCAATTACTGTGCCCCTCTCTTCCCCAGACCACGCATCATTGCAGAATTTGTACACGCTAAGCACCAAAGATACTAGTAACTCAGTACACCAACAATGATTATCACGTGGCCTTACTAAAGCACCATTCACAACACAAAAAACATGAACATCAGTACAGCCTGCCCGGACCACACATCATCGCAGGCTCCACAGAACATTCTTGTTTTAGATACCACTAACTCAGTAGAAACCAAACTATCAAACCCTACACAATATTCCTTTATTTTGTATCCTTGAAAAACTGATTTTATATCACTTATACATTTAGTTGAATAATAAAATGCATGCTGCATACATGTTCGATCTTCTACTTCCACTATGATTGCTGATTATGCACTCCACCCTAAGATCTACACTGCAGACAGCAGGGTATACAACTTGAATTCACCTTTGCATCTACACTATAGACAGTAGGAAATTCAACCTTGATTTATTTAATGCAGACAATTATACTGTATGTATTCAGATTTTGTTGAAGTAAGTGAAAACAAACATTGTTTGATAAATGTACTGACTACTAGGTTCTCTGTACACTGTGCAAAGTAGGGTTCTCAACTTGAATTTACCTTTTCATCTACACTACAGACAGCATTAAATTCAGCCTCGGTTTATGTAAAACAGAGAAAAAAATAGTGCTGCTGCACTGCTAGTATGTGCAAGCACCTTCAATAGCTGCATAATGTAAACTATGCTAAAAAAACAATGTACAAGATTGCGTCAAAATGTACCTCCACCACCAGAAATACCAAGTACCTCTGGGGTATCACCTTCAACATTGCCACCAGACATACATCCCCAATTTGTGAAAGTTACAATGCACTGTGTGAAGAGGAATCGTGTAATTTGTTATGAGGAGCAATCAGTACACCTAGTTTTCACAACAATTGATAACCATCCATGCTAGTTTTTTTTCCCCCCTCAATGTTCATATACTCCAGTATGCAATAGTGAATAATTTCAGTGCAGCCCATTCAGACCACCCATCATAGCAGGGTGAGCACACGATAAACACTAGACGTACCACTAACTGAGATTACCGTAAATAATCGTCAGGTGTCCTTGTTAAGGCAAAATTCAATAGTCAAAACACATTTTTACCCGTGCGGTCTGCCTGGACCACGCATCATCACAGGCTCCACACAAATTGCCCCTACCTCAGTCCACCACAACTCATGAACTTTTTACGATAGAATCTTCTGTGTATTATTTGACATACAAAGCTCCTACCTTTGTACAGCAGAAGTCATAAACCGTTTATGATTAAGTATCTGTATATGATATCATGATTACTATTGTACTTCTTGCCAACAACAACGTAATAAAATGGAGTCGAGCACATGCGCCCATACCCACTTCAACTATCTATCTGTGTCTGTGTATTTATTGTGTTTGTAAAATGATGCTCCTCCGCCCTACCAAATTATATAATTATATTGCGCTATAAATAGCATATGCAACCATCTTACCCGTGACAGTAAGTGTGGGCAATTCCTCCTTTTTTTTTAGCATATTTATATAGCGCAAAATCAACCCAAAACTAATACATTTTCAGGCACGCACACATTACGTCAGTACTCTACAAGAACAGGATGTGGACGCAACTCCGTGGCCCGAACACTGATTTCCAGCACCAAGTTCTACAGTTTACCTTAATAACCACATACGTATATATATATATATATTAGCTGCCAAAAACTGCAACTTAAACCTTGCACAGCATTGTATTACTACAGCTACAACACTCCACTGAATGTACAACAAAGATTCATAATCGCAGAAATGCGTCATGTCCACCATCTTTTATGTATACAACTATGTACGAATATAGAGTCAGTGATACCCCGTACCTTCCATATTGGCCAAGTTGTGGGACTTTACAGATATAACTACACATTTCTTTTTAAGACGCGGGTGACGTCAACACTACAAAACGGAAAACCAAATCCCTTGATTTTGCATGTAGCTCATGATGGGACCACGCCCATAGCTCCGGAATCATGGTTCAGAGCCTCGCGCAGCACTGGCATAGGTCAGGCCAGCCCACTCCACTTACGCTACCAGGAAAACATAACAACGAAACATTGCCCAGATTTAACTGTAGTGATTTCTTAGTTCCAGGTCTAGTTGTCAGAACGGTACACGCACACTCCCTCATGGCTGATATACACCCAAAAATTGGGGGGTGTGGGGTGCACTCCTAATCTCAACATTCACAAACGATTCGTCCTTGTTCCTCATTAGCGTGCAGGTCGGTGTAGTGCCAAACCCAAAGGCACATGTAGATAAGACGTTAAAAGGGAGCAACTCAATGCTCCACCGGCCGCACAGTTGCTTGATGCCTCTTGGCAGTCAAAATATTCACCGTACTGTTATAATCCAATTATTTCCATTATTAAACTATTCATCATGTATTTAATCTGATAACTTCAACCTTTTCCATTAGTCCACAGACAGGTAATTATGCCATTTTCTAGATTGCAATGTACATGCTGTGCCCATCCAGACCTCTTGCATAAACATGACAGATGGAGGGAGTTCATCCAAAACAGCGTTTATTAAAACCAATGCATTTCGAGCATCATGTGCTCTTCGTCAGGGTCTGCTGAAATCAATACAGAAATACATTTCCATTAGTATCATATACTGTTGTTAATATATTTAATCATTGTTCTATAATGATACCAAATGCGTGCAAATTGATTTGTAGCGTAACTCTCTTTCAACTAAGCTGCTGTTATAACACCCTCAGGGGCCATCTCACATTTCTCACTGATCCTCCAGTGTTTACACGAGCTAAGAAATGACCTCTTTTTTCTAAATGATCTATGCATCAACATTCGTTACTGTTATCTTTTGCCTCTCGAGAATGCCGTCTTTTACGTTTCCAAAGTCCCCTTCCATGTTAACCTCCCACCTCTTCCCTGTCGTGTTTATAATGATCTACCATCACCGCGTCTTGCACTGACTTATTTAATCACGGTTTTCCGCTCTTTCAGCTCTTTAACCAAACAGGCTGCTTAATCCCTCACTTTCACCCAAACAGTGCCGAGCCCGTGTTTAACGCACTCTCACTCGGTGCTTAAAACAAATCAATCCTCATACCTGTTGCATGCGCTCTCGCTACTCATCAGCCAAGTGCTTTGCTCAAAGTGAACCATTCGCCTCCCTTGTTTTAAACCCTCACTCACGACAATCCCCTTTTTGATATACACCCATCCATCACCTGCGTCACAACACATGTGACCCTACCAATAAAAAAGATGGGGCGCACGTGCTCTACGCCATTTTAGAGTTGCTCCCATCCCAAGCGCTGTGATGGCCCGTCCTAGTGATTCAAATGCCTCATGTAGACCCGAACCACCGAGTAGGGGGGCCCACCACCACATGTGTGGCCTCTTTGGTCATTGAGTTAGTGGTATCAGAATCACTGAGCAGGTAAGAAACCTGCGATGATGATGTGAGCAGGAGTATGTCGTTAGCCATACCGATATCAAGACTCAGCACCATATATGAGATTTCTTAGTGACAGATCGGGACTACATGATGCAGAAGGTGTCCTGTCTACAAAAAGGTGAGTAGTGAGGCCTGGGTGCTAATCGGAGGGAGTCGATGGGCTGCAGCAGACTGGACACAAAAAGCGATGCATCGATTTAGACAAACGAAGTCCTATATAGTGTATCAAATTTCATGTAATTTTTTTTTCCAATAGCAGGAACGTTTTTATAATCGCTCAAACGTCCGGAATATAAACTATACAAATAGTTCTTTTAAATCTGAGAGGGAACGTGTGTAATCCAACTCCACATTAAGATAGTAACAATTACCAAACATAACATCTTTCTTTTACTATCTTTTAGATGTTGAGCTTCAGGGTGCATTATGTCCCAGCACGTGGTGAAAAACACACTGATGACAGAAAGTTGAGCTGCAAATATTCTTTGCAGTCACTCTCTCACTTCCTCTCTCCTTTGACAAATAAATGACACACAATGTTACCTTCCTTTTTATCTTACAGGTTGTGTTTCACAAATTGGTGTACCCCCAATACCTCTAAAACTCAACGTTCAAAGATTCTGCGATGATGCGTGGCCATCGTAACAAGGTTTGAGAAGGCTGCTATAACACATGGTGCACCCTCTTAAAATCACGCCAATAGCACAAGGTGAGCAAAAAAGCTTTTTTCTAAAACAACAAGTCATCTGTGAAAGGAGAGAGTGGGTAGTGTGCAGCAGCTTCACTGAATAGGAATGTACAAATACCTCAGAGCAGTGACAATAGATTACAACAGTCCGAGAGGAAAATCTACAAGCCCCTTATGCTACTTTTGTATGTACTATACTATGACTAGCTCTACATACTATATTTCAGATCACAAAACTGGAGGGTGCACTATGAACCAGCACATACTTGGACACACAACCATGGCAAAAGGTGAGCTACGAGTATTTTCTTCACTATTAACTGCTCCATCTATAACTTTCACTCTCTCACAGTTTTAATGTCGTTTTCTCTCTCTTTCTCTCTCTCCCTCTCACATCATTTCTCTTTCTCTTTTAAAGTTATGGAGGCTGTTGTCCACTCTGCCGTGACCAACCAAAGCTGAGTTCAAGCTACCTTATTTGGTCAGCTAACTGTGGAACAGGAGGTGTCCTTTATTTGCGGGGTGCTTGCGGGAACATCGGCAATCCTTTAAAAAACGTTTTATGAATGTGAGTGGCGGTGGCCCACTAGGGTTTTACTAAACCACCAGTCCCAGAAAGCATTGCTTCAGGTGGTACACCTGAGCACAATTATTGTGGGTATTTACTAGTGTTTGCCGCATGCCGTCATGTCACATGGTCTGCCACTGAAGAGGGCATTGGCCCGAAACGCGTCTGTCAGGAAAACCGAAAAGGACTTTGTTCACGGCTCGTGCCCTTGCTTTGGCATAATTTCCTACATGTAAGTGCATCCCACGTAGGGGCAACTTTTTCTTCTTTTTGATAGCGGCCAGCCCGGTCGCGGGATTGCACTACCGCAAAAAAATTGTAGGTTGACAGCTACCTTATTTGGGCAGCTAACTGTGGAACAGGAGGTGCCCTTTATTTGCGGGGTGCTTGCGGGAACATCGGCAATCCTTTTAAAAACTTTTTTTTTAATGTGAGTGGCGGCGGCGACCCACTTGGGTTTTACTAAACCGCCAGTCCCAGAAATCATTGCTTTAGGTGGTACATCTGAGCACAATTATTATGGGGATTTACTGGTGTTTGCCGCATGCCGTCATGTCACATGGTCTGCCACTGAAGAGGGCGTTGGCCCGAAACACGTATGGCAGGAAAACCGAAAAGGACTTTGTTCACGGCTCATGCCCTTGCTTTGGCATAATTTCCTACCTGTAAGTGCATCCCACCTAGGGGCAACTCTTTCTTCTTTTTGATAGCGGCCAGCCCGGTCGCGGGATTGCACTACCGTGAAAAAATTGCGGGTCCACAGCTACCTTATTTGGGCAGCTAACTGTGGAACAGGAGGTGCCCTTTATTTGTGGGGTACTTGGGGGAACATCTGCAATCCTTTTAAAAACTTTTTTTGAATGTGAGTGGCGGTGGCGACCCACTTGGGTTTTACTAAACCACCAGTCCCAGAAAGTATTGCTTCAGGTGGTACACCTGAGCACAATTATTGTGCGGATTTACTGATGTTTGCCGCATGCCGTCATGTCACATGGTCTGCCACTGAAGAGGGCGTTGACCTGAAACGCGTCTGGCAGGAAAACTGAAAAGGACTTTGTTCACGGCTCGTGCCCTTGCTTTGGCATAATTTCACACCTGTAAGTGCGTCCCACCTAGGGGAAACTCTTTCTTCTTTTTGATAGCGCAAGCCTGGTCACGGGATTGCACTACCGCAAAAGAATTGCGGGTCCACAGCTACCTTATTTGGGCAGCTAACTGTGGAACGGGAGGTGCCCTTTATTTGCGGGGTGCTTGCGGGAACATCGGCATCCTTTTAAAAACTGTTTTTGAATGTGAGTGGCGGCGGCGACCCACTTGGGTTTTACTAAACCAACAGTCCCAGAAAGCATTGCTTCAGGTGGTACACCTGAGCACAATTATTGTGGGGATTTACTGGTGTTTGCCGCATGCCGTCATGTCACATGGTCTGCCACTGAAGAGGGCGTTGGCACGAAACGCATCTGGCAGGAAAACCGAAAAGGACTTTCTTCACGGCTCATGCCCTTGCTTTGGCATCAATTCCCACCTGAAAGTGCATCCCACCTAGGGGCAACTCTTTCTTTATATATATTTATATATATATTACCTACTGGCGATAGCCAGTAGGTATATATTGTTAGGACCTAGCTACCATAGGAAATCCACAACATTCTATTGGGAATAACTTTGGCGGCGGTGGAGGAATTTGCATGTAATTTTTTTAAATTTAGGCCAGCTCCGCTCCGCTTCTTCTCTGGAAGTTTCGGGGGGATTCGTCATGCGGGGGCCGAGAAAAAAGGGGGGGTCCCAAAACGTGTTTTTCCCATGTTAATTTCCATAGGACGAATAGACAAGGCTACAGCCCGAACCGCTGAATGGAATTACACCAAACTTTGCAAAATTGTAGGGACTGGTACGCAAAAGTGCCTTTTCTATATTTGGTGAAAATTGCTCCAGTGGTTTTTACGAAAATTAACTTAAAAAAAATATATACATGGGCGGAACCTAACCACACATCTCATCGTGAAATCTGATTGGCTGTCAGCACTTCATTCAAGAAGTGTTGGCAGCCATCTTGGGACCAATATACATGATAGCACCTCATTAAAAAGCATTGCAGTTAATAGAAAGTTTTAGGACTTTAGTTACATTATAAATCATTTGTTGATGGTACCATACTCATTTTAGGAATTGTGGTGTGTTCTAAGGTGATTTTACCATGTGAAAAACCCTTCTGCTGGGATATCATGAATCATGTTTGAAAGAAAACTATTATCTCATGCTTTTCCCACAGTGGTTTGGAAGGGGATCTATAAGCTAAACTGAAAGCATATTTTCAGTAAATTCACATTATCTTTCTCAGTCATGTGAGAATGAAGTCTGACATTCTCAGTAAAACATGTACATCCAACAAGGACAGAGACTGTCAGTTGATTCCTTTGTGTTCTACTGCAGCTTCCCAGAGTGTTCTAAAGAACAACTAGAGCGCTAATGAGGGGGTATATTTTGCCATAGAAAGTATGATTAGTGCTGCAGAAAGAAAAATTAGGGCACATTTTAAATGACTTCTCAAATCCTCTTCTATTTCATAAAAAAATTCTGACATGCAGTCTCCCAAGATGGCCACCAGAGACAAAAGAGCCCAAATCTAGCCCAAATATCACCCAGATGTAGCCCAAGTATAGCCCAATGACAGAATGTCCCAGAGTGTTCTAAAGAACAACTAGAGCGCTAACAGTCTTACTCATGACAAAAGTATGGCACAACAGAAGCCATCTTGATTGGAATGAAGTAGTAAGTCTGAAAACATTTAATTTAAAAAGGAACAAAATGAGGGGGTTCATTTTGCCATAGAAAGTATGATTAGTGCTTCAAAAAGAAAAATTAGGGCACATTTTGAGTGCCTTCTCAAATCCTCTTCTATTTCATTAAAAAATTCTGACATGCAGTCTCCCAAGATGGCCACCAGAGACAAAAGAGCCCAAATGTAGCCCAAATAGCACCCAGATGTAGCCCAATTATAGCCCAATGACAGAATGTCCCAGAGTGTTCTAAAGAACAACTAGAGCGCTAACAGTCTTACTCATGACAAAAGTATGGCACAACAGAAGCCATCTTGATTGGAATGAAGTAGTAAGTCTGAAAACATTTAATTTAAAAAGGAACACAATGAGGGGGTTCATTTTGCCATAGAAAGTATGATTAGTGCTTCAGAAGAAAAATTAGGGCACATTTTGAGTGACTTCTCAAATCCTATTTTATTTCATTAAAGAATTCTGACATGCAGTCTCCCAAGATGGCCACCAGAGACAAAAGAGCCCAAATGTAGCCCAAATAGCACCCAGATGTAGCCCAAGTATAGCCCAATGACAGAATGTCCCAGAGTGTTCTAAAGAACAACTAGAGCGCTAACAATCTTACTCATGACAAAAGTATGGCACACCAGAATCCATCTTGATTAGAATGAAGTGGTAAGTCTGAAAACATTTAATTTAAAAAGGAACAATATGAGGGGGTTCATTTTGCCATAGAAAGTATGATTAGTGCTTCAGAAAGAAAAATTAGGGCACATTTTGAGTGACTTCTCAAATCCTCTTCTATTTCAATAAAAAAATTCTGACATGGAGACTGAAACATGCACTTTGAATACCAGCAGCAGACTTCCCTGGTGAGCAGGAGCTTTACTACAGTGATATAATGAGCAACTAGAGTGCTAACATTCAGAATGTATGGCAAATGTGTGACACATCTGAATGCCTTCTTGATAGAACCAAAGTAAACAAGCATTGAAAATGCAATAGATCTCTCCCTCGTTTAAGTTAAAGCCATTCTGTTTGTAATGAGGTGGCTTTTTAGCTTTGCTTTTTATGGTGTTTTTCAAACTTTCATGTAAATAACATCCATATATATGCATATATGTATATGTATGCATGCATTTATATTTGTATTTATATAGATATGCAGATTATATATGTTTATATATGTATGTATATATATATATATCATATATATATATAAATGCATATATATATTCACTGAAAAAACCATAGGTTATAGACCATATATAGTTAGGAATTAGCATTTAAAAAACCTTATTTTACTCACACAAAACCATTGAAATTCCATATATAGTTAGTTGCACTAACTATATATCGCGCACCCGCAATCCACTGCTGATGATGTCACATATTACATAATTCATGACATGGTCAGTGACATCACTGATGACATCACTGATGACATCTCAAATGACATCACTGATGACATCACTGATGACAACATCCAGTGACTGTATGTTTCTGTAAAGTTAAAATGTGTCTTACATATTGAAGAATGAGTGGAAGTATAAGTGTCTGGACAAAGGATTTAGTAGGTGCATGACTGAATGTATGAGTGAGTGATTAAATGTGTCTCACTGAGTGCATGGGTTAGTGACTAAAGTGTCTTAATTTGTGCATCATTATGTCTGTTGTTCTGTAAACTGCTGCATGTGTTGATCAGTAGCTATATGATTAACTATATGGGTTACTGATTGCTTGTCCAAGTATTTGTATGGGAGACTGAGTGTGTGTGTGGCTGGCTGGGAGGTGTGTGACTCTGTGCAGATCAATGTGTACTTATATCAATGATTGTATAACAAGGTAAGTATGTGTTAGTATATGTTTGAAAATGTAAGGTGCTCTATGTTTAACTGTATAGACAAGAAAATGGAAGTGTGATTGATTCTTTACAGGACTGACTAGGTGTGTGAGTAACTCCATGGATGAGTGGCAGAGTGTGAGTGTCTGTATAGGTGTATGAGTGCATATGATAGTGTTGTATAGATGAGTGATTGTATGTATGAATGATTGTATGGGTGAATGAGTGAATGTGTGTGTAGACGTAGGAATCAGTGAGTACATATGTAGTAACTAGTATTGGTGTGTCAATGGTTTCAAAAATTATACTCTGTATTTAACACTGGGTGAAACAGAGGTTATATTAAAATGTGAGGAGATGCATTGTATTGTCACATGAATGATATCATCAGTGATGTGGTCATTGATGTCAAATGAGATGTCATCAGTGATGTCATCAGTGATGTCATTTGAGATGTCATCAGTGATGTCATCAGTGATGTCACTGACCATGTCATGAATGATGTAATATGTGACATCATCAGCAGTGGATTGCGGGTGCGCGATATATAGTTAGTGCAACTAACTATATATGGAATTTCAATGGTTTTGTGTGAGTAAAATAAGGTTTTTTAAATGCTAATTCCTAACTATATATGGTCTATAACCTATGGTTTTTTCAGTGAATTTTCAAGGTTTTGTAAATGCTAATTCCTAACTATATATGGTCTATAACCTATGGTTTTTTCAGTGAATTTCAATGGTTTTTTAATAGCAAATATCATAAGCTGTCGAATGTCAAGTACGTGGTAAGTGAAAACATTTTCGTGTTTATGCACACTGATCTGCTTTGAATGGTGCCCCCCCCCCTCATTTCTATTAGGAGTACTCTCTCTTTGCACATAGTGAAGGGTAGTTAACGCAGGCCTTTGCCCCCGTTGTAATACGTCGTGCCTGCTTCTCTCTCCATTTGATTGATTGTTATCCAAGTATTTACTGTTTTAGAATTGGTTCTCTTTGGTTCATTCTCTATTTACAAACAAACACAGAGTCGCAATACTCTGTTTAGTCTTTGCAGATAACGAAAAATCGTGTAAAAAAAAAAGAAAAGGAATCGAGCAAAATCAGTAGGCCACTAATGGGATCTCTTTTTGACCTCGCTAAAATAGAAACATTAGGAACAACCCCTCATGACAAATACAAAACTAGTGAAATGAACTGAACTCCACACAATGATGGCTGCAAAACAGCTCGGCTCCGCCACCCACCCCGCCCAAAATAACGATAAAGAGCGGCTGCCATGATTGGTTGCGGAATGGCCACGACGGAGCTACGAAATGGTGCTGCTCTCATGCTAACCCCAGCTTCAGTCTGAAACATCCAGAAACACTGTAGACTACCAATTCGATCAGTTCCGGTAGCGCCCCAATGTAACCCGGTAGAGAAGAACTAGCCCTCCCCTCTTTGACTAATGGTTCTTGTTGCCTGTCCCTTCTCTTGTCATTTAACAGAACTATTTAGCCTGCTGAAAGGGGTTGTGTTCCGACCGCTGGTTGGTGGAGACATTTTGACTATATTCTGGACCTGCGTTGTCGCGTAATGCGTCATATGACGCGCCGTGTTAGCGCATCCGGAAGTCATCCGGGGCGCGCAACGCGTAACGTAAGCATAACAAGTCATGTGACTTGTTAATAAAACTTTTCATTGGTTCATTTTACTTTTCTTATTCTAATGATGAAAGGCTTGGTCATATGACCTAAAAATTACGCTTTTTATTACTTCCGAACATTATTTTTTCTTAAATATATGTTATAATGTTCCAGGCTAATGTACTTTCCCGGAAAATTTACAACTGTCCTGCAAGTAAAATATATTCTTTTTTCGAGAAAAAGAGCGTTTCTTCGTCCCATGACGGAGCCGTTGAGCAAAAGAGGGTCGACCTGCTGTCTTAGTCGCCGATACGCCTGAATATGAGATTCTTATCGATCACTTTATGTTGCAGGAATAGAAAACACAACAGCCCTTGACCATTTATCTTTACTGCGTTCCTTCGTATTATACCTTTTACCCTTCATGTAATTGGTCTGCTTTATTTCACTTGCCTTTTAATGATTCTAAAACAGTGACTATTATTAAAAACTTTACCAATGTATATACTACTACCATGTTTTCTTTTAAAAACCTTTATTGTGAAAATTTAATTATACAAATACGAGCCTATAACCACGTGGGCCGGCCACGGAGCAAACTGTAATCGTATATGATGAGTAGACATTTACACTGTAGAGGAACGTAACGGGCGGGCCATTAGGTTGCAAGAACTAAGGTGTCTAACAGTTACGGAATCGGTGGACGTACATTTTATAATTAAAATACGACAGGGCCAGTTACAATAAAATTATCTAGATATACATTTGCGGGCAAGTACCATGGGTGACGTTAATTCGAACTTTCAATAGTACAGTAATCAATAACACTTCAGAACTTAATATCAATAGGGATGTCGAAATATTCAATCAATTCTCGTCCCCGCCCGCCATGTGCTTCAAAACTGCATACGTATCTCGTGATTTCAAGGTTCTGCAACCAGTACACAACAAGGAGTTACGAGTCACATTTATTCCGGCGCCATTTTGGGCGAGGACGGGCAGGTCCAGGATATAGTCAAAATGTCTCTACCAACCATCGACTATGATGATGTTCATATGCTGTATTTATTAGAGTAACACTCATCTGTCCACATGAAATTAATTTGCCACAATCTAAACATGTCATTTTAATCTTTCCAAAGTTCTTCTAAATATTTGGGACCGTTTCCCTTGCCTCTGATGCTGTCAGTGCCACTTCTTTGATGAATGTACTAGCAGGTCAGGGGTTCTCCTCCAAATCTCTCTTTTATGCAGCACTATAATTAATTGGTGCCACCTCTCCATATGACGATGCATGGTATAGTTACCATAACTATATTTTTTTTGCGGTTCCTCTGGAGAGTTCATCGTGGCAGATGAAGCGTGTAACGTACCGGGCATTTACCTTTTTTTGCATGTACAGGAAAGGAAAAAAAAATCGAGCGTCCGAGTTCTAAGGTGTCCCAGGGCCATTTTAGTGGACCAGGCCCAAATCCAAAGAACAGGCCGCCATTTTGAGAGTCCTGCTGCAGCCGCCTGTCGCTGTAGCATCAAGAGCAGCCGAAACTCAGCTGAATGGCAACTGAAACGGTAAAGGGGCGCCCCACTACAGCAGACGAGCCTCCACCTAGGAAGGCCCGTTCACGCCGCCTCCCCCCCCCCCTTCGGGCACCCCACGCCGTTATTCGGAGCAGTATTGTAGGATGGCCACACCAGTGCGGCAACTTGCTAGACATCACCTCGGTGGTAACCGAATCTCAACGCCTTGTGGTGTCTTCTATTCAGAAAACATTGTTATGCTGCCTTCGACCTATTCGCCGCAAGTGCGCACGCAACTCAGCTGCATAGCTTGCTAGACACCACCTCGGTGCTAACCGAATCTCAGCGCCTTGTGGTCTCTTCTATTCCCAAAAAATTGTTGCGCTGCCTTTGGCGCCATTCGCACATCGGTCCGCTACTGACGCCATCTCACAGGCTAATGGGGCGCCCCACGCCGAGTTTCAGCATTGTAGGATTGTCGTGTATTTCTATAGGTTCTGAATCGATCCCCCTATTCCTGACCCTATTCTGGTTAAGCTACCTAGCTAGTTAACTAACAGTCAGCCCATGAGGCAAGAAATTCCCCATGATGCAGATACCGTTATCTGACGCAGTCACACTACGGCACAGGAACGTGTTATCTGATTAGGTCATAACGCTTGAGATCTAATTAGACAAGCGATATTCCTCCAGCCCCTGATAAGGCATACGACGTTCTCATAACAAATCAAACCTATGACAACCTGGATAATCCGTGCGGCCATTGTTTTGATTTCACAGAGAACTTTAGTAAAGAATGTGCTAACGAGCAAGTCGTATGACATCTTTATTGACGTACCTATGTCCATCCTTACGTCAATCCCGGCACCTTTAAGGTATAAATATTGCCGACCTTGCCCTATGCAAACACACGCGTGGTGACAAGACGGAGCAGCCATACTTGCCGAAGCCGAGAGCAGAAGCAGACCCCGCTGGCAGCAGCCCCGCCTTCCTGACGCGCTGAGAGACGCGCTGCTATCTCAAGCCGAGAGACCCAGCACCGGCGCTTCTGGGCAGCCCTCGCAGGCAGCCTGGAATATCGAGAGCAGAGAAAGAGATACCATTCCTCATTCATCCTAAATTCCAGGTACAGAACTGAATAACCCCTCCTAGAGAATTCTTTAGTTATTCACTTGGCAAAAACAAACTTAAACTAAACTGTAACTTTCTATTCCCGCCCACGCATTAGACTTAGGTCAGGTACACGGGGTAGGCGTATTTAGAAACACCAGTTGAGTACGTTTAGTCCAATGTATATGTGTATGTAAATATATTTTATTCATTTTAAACATCATATGGCTCAGAAACCATATCAATGTTTTTACAGTATTATTTTATACTATTGCTTCTAATGTATGCACTTTACTTAACTATAAGTATTGCAATAATATCGATCCATTTCTCTTGTACGAGAAAAGAGACTGATCAATAAATAACATCTTTTATTGAACACGCCCGTCTCTTCCTTTTCTCTACATTCTGATGAGACTAAGAATGCACGTACTGACTGAGTAAAATAATTGCCTTGTGCTCACACGACGCTCGAGATTGACTCTTGATTAGGGGAGAGCAAAGTTGTCATGTTCTATGGTTGTCAGAAACTAAATCCCTTCTTGTCTAATCAGGGGAGTTAATCCTTCCTTGAACATTCGAGAAAGTTTCTAGCGAACTCTGAGCTTAGCTGGCAAACCCAAAAATTAAGTCTAGTTTCGACAGTAGTAGACCTAGTTAACGTCTGGCCTAGGCCTTTACTGCTGTAGGTACTATTCCAATGCGCAGAGCCTATTGGGAAAATAGGAGCTACACTACATGGCGCCCAACGCGTTTGGAAAGGGCGATAAAACTAACGTAAGACATTTAGAGTAACTCAGTCGTGCTTTCTCACTCAGACCCCTTTTCCCAAATACTCCAAAGACGTCTGGAGTGGGTGAAAGGTTATAATATCCTCCAAAACCTCGCAGGAGGGAACTCCTATGTATGGTTCTTGGTCTAGTCAACGTTGAAGGATAAAACAGTTCCAAAATATTGTGCACCTAATCTCTGTTTCCATAAAGAAACCTGATCTGCAAACAAAAATAATACCATCCTGTCAGTAAAATGGGAGACAGCGATGGAGAAAGAGAGGCAATTAGATTAGCTACTGAAATATCAGATGCTGATGCTACCATGCAAGCAGCAGACGCGGATATAATACTTATTCCGGTCATTAAAAGGAGATCTATAACCTTAAAACTTATAGAAAATGGACTGACACCTAGAGGTGGCACAGTCATATTCGTAATTGAGGCACACGAATATCGGCAGACAGAGGTATACTATACATGGATACATTTTCCAGCAGCAAATGCTGTAACAAAGTACTTCCACTATTACAAAGTAGAGGAACCTCCTGAAACGTACACTCCTTTCGAGGAGGTGGAAGTACCACTCAAATTCCAAGAGCATTTGCTCTTATTTGATGGCGCCCTAATACATAACAATCACATTACAAGGCTCGGTCCTTTAGGAAGACCAGGAGCAACGTGGCCGGTCCTAGCCGGATACACACCACATCCAGACATCGAAAGAATGCCTGCAGCAGAGCTATTAATACAGCTAAAACAACTACTAAAAATTCATAGACAATTAGTTCAGTATGTAATGCGGACTTCAACAATTCAGCCAGCGATTAAAATTCCACAGCTGACCCCTCACCAGGGGAACACAAATAAAATCACACCACAGAACATCCAATCCTGCCTAGGTAAAGTTCCAGCTAAACGGGAACAAATACCATTCTGGTTGGCACAGAAAATTACCCAAATAGAGGCGGTGTTTCCTGACACCACCCCATTAGAAAAACACAGGATTCTGACTATATGTCTCCCAATGGGAATCGCACCACACATTGAGGACTGTGACACTTGGGGTACAGTCTTTGCTTCCATCTACACAAAAACGCACGGTGTCCCATCCATTTCGGTGATACCAGATGTGCTAAAACAAATTCAAGATGAATACGGTCCAGAACCTGCTTTAACTCTTGGTATGAAATTACTGAAAGACTTCAAGCAGGTCTCGGCTATATTACTAGCCAACATAAAGGGTGAAGCAGCAAACGTGGCGATCCGCCAGAGGTTAAAAGAGACAGATATAGCAGACCAACCAGCTGAAATTGCCAGAATCATAGAAAAATCCTATGAAGAACTAGGCAGAGATAGTCTAGGTGGAATACCAGTAAAACCACAACTGACTACAAGTCCAGAAAAAATATTTTTTAATAATAATTCACCAAAAAAGAACTGGGATGGAAATAAACAGTCCAATCCTAAAGAAAAGAAATTCCAGTCCAGAGGAAGGTCTCCTAGGCGAAGAGAGAAATCTCCAAACCCGAGACAAAGGTCACCCCAGAGTGACCCCTCTGGGAATAGATATAACCTTAGAAATAGGGATAATATTAAAAAACCTGATAGATATCAAGACATTGATACACGTCCCTCTCAATCTTTTCAGAATTCCTCGCAGAAATCGGAAAGAAGAGGACGATCAGAAGAGCACGCCAAGTCCAAAGACAAGGAACCTGCTCAACTGAAAAAGAAATCACAATTTCCAAAAAAGAAGGTAGCCAGTATCAAGGTAGTTAACAATGCCGAGAATACTGAGGACACAACTGAAAAACGGAGAATGGGCTCAGACAATGCTAGACAGCGCAGCAGAGGTGAGCATAGCTCGCAAAGTCCTTATGAATCATCTGGAGACAGTGGACACGAATGAATACCTTCAAGTGGAAACTGCAGATACCAGAGTTAGCAAGCCCCACAAAATATACGAGATAACATTACGTATAGAGGGAGATAAGACTAGGAAAATAAGGGGACTATTTTGGGATAACCTCTCAAAGGGTTATGACATCCTTCTAGCTGAAAAAGACTGGCCACCAGAGTTTGTCAGGGAGTGCCCTCATGGCGAAGAAGTAATTATGCCTGCCTTCTCGAATCAAATACCGATTCATAAAAAATATACACTTGCTAGAAAGTGGGCAGTGGCCTTAGCACCTGCTTTATATAAAAATCATGTAGGATGGGATGAGGATTCTCCTCCTCACAAAGTCCAGTTAAAATCACAACCTACTGCACAAAGGCAGTACCCAATTAAGCAAGAAGCTAAAAAACAAGTAAATGAAATACTAGATCAGCTAGAATACCAGGGGGTGATTGAAACTTGCACCTCACAAATGAACAATCCTTTGTTTCCGGTCTCCAAACCAGACAATTCGTACCGTCTAGTTTTGGATTACCGACACCTTAACACATGTTGCAAAACTTTTGCAGTGCAAAACTCACACAGTGCTGCACTAATGAATAACATAGTGCGCAAAAAATACAAAACAACCTTGGACATCTCCAACGGATTCTTTTGTCAAAACATAGCACCAGAGAGCAGATATTTAACTGCATTTTCAGTAAATGGCACTCAAAAACAATTCTGTCGGTTAGCCCAGGGGTACAAGAACAGCCCGGGGGTATTCTCAGCAAGAGTAACAGAATTACTACAACTATATGATGATGAAGCATTCTCTTATGTCGATGACATTTACTTAACAGATGATGACTTGGAGACTCACTTGAAAAGAGTGAACACCATAATACTTGGTTTCGCTGCAGAGGGTTACAAATTCAACTTCAAAAAGTCCAGAATTGCCCATCTGAAAATCCAGTACGGAGGATATGAATTATCAAGTATTGCCTGGTTAACAGTCTTTTAAGAACTAGAAGAATTAAAAAATCTAAAATATGAAAAAACGTATCCTCTGCCAATCGACATTCTGCCTCTACGACATTACGCCTGTGTAATCTATACAGACGGACATGCTCAACCCTCCGTTTGGGGAGAACATGCATACAATCCCACATGTGAGATTACAAAAGAAGTGTGGCACGGAGGTAAACTAAGACCTCTATTAACAAAATCACACTCAGTAGAAACTAATTCAGAACTACAAACTGAAATATTAGCTTTGAAAATGGCGCTAGATAATGCGGATCGCGAATTCCCGACACTTATAGTGTCAGATTCATATTTCTGCGTCAAAGCATATAACAAGGATTTGCAGACCTGGATTCAGAACGATTACAAAGATGACACAGATGCACCAATAAAGCAGAGACTTCTCTGGGAACAAGTAGCTCTTTTGAAAAAAGAACTACCAAAGACTCACGTGACTCACTCACTGAGTCATCAGCGTGATGGCGTTCACGTTGTAGGGAATTCATTGGCTGAAACAGCCGCAGCGGCAGCCAGTAAACCGGCTCCCGTAGATCGAAAAAAGCGTACATTAAAATACATTGACGGCGAAACATTGCTGGCAGTAAAAACGTCATCAAAAGGCGACTGCTCGGCGTTACCGATCAACTATCCACTCAATTACACATACATCATAGATGCAAACTCCATTCCTTTTGCTCGAATCCCTGGAGTGGGGGATAGAGTGATTCCAAACATGGACAGGAGAAACTTGTTAATCGCAGACGCACACATGGGCGAGGGTCTCAGACACCTTAAATTAAAGGATTCTCTGGAAGAATTACAATCACGGTACTGGTGGCCAGGCATGAGCCTGCACTACACCATGTTTGTAAAAAACTGCCCAAACTGCAACAGAGATCGCAGTGGGGAGAGAAGCAGTTTAATACCTCGTCGTATCAAGGCAGATAACATCACCACTAAAAAGAATGGCTTGCGATTAACATATACAGGCTAGTTCCCACTAATAATGTAGATCCACAACACTCGGCTGACGTCCGGACTGTTATACAAGATTTGCGAGTCTAAATGGCATATACGCTAAGAGCATGCTACGTTCGACCATTTTTTTCTTTTTCTCAGGCAATCCAGCCTGGGGGGGGAAAGAATGGCCAAATGAGCACAGCCCAGCGGGAATCTTCTCACTTCCTTCCTGAGGGTATGGGATGGTGTAAAGAAAAAACCAAGACAGAAAGCAATCTATAATAGAAAGGATATTAGGTTCGGGAGCTGGGTGGGTCAAACATCTAATAAGTGTCCAACGTAGTCTTAATAACTTGCCAAGAAATTCTCTGAAGGGATTCAGTCCGTACGAATTATTATTCGGAACTAGGATGTTGATCTCTGACCTTGATAGTCAGACTTCAGTGGTAACAGAAAAAAGCTTTGATGTCAAAGACCGTTTGGCTATTTTGCAGGACTTAAACAAAACAAGAAAAGACCTGAGCAACATACAGTTGAAAAAACAGCCAACGACCACTGAAGAATCACCACCTGTCCCAGCAAGACCTGTCTGGATTCCAAAAGTCGGGGATCTAGTCAGGGAGAAGATCGCGGTAAAGAAGGAATTTGGGCCTTCTTACAGAAAAGCAGTTCCTGTATTGTCTGTCAACGGGACAAGATCAGTTGTACTACCGCCACTTGATGGAAAAAAGGAGAACCGAGTTGTATCCATCGACCTGGTAAAACCACAACATGTGGCCGATAACAAACAGTAGGCCAAGTGGACTCCCAATAAGTAGCAGAACACCAAGGTTTGCTACCAGCACAGAGGTCCTAACAAAAAGGCTCATCACATTCGAAACACCTACAGAAGAACAACAAGGACTATGCAACAATGCAATAGAACTTAGACCTCTGAAAACCCAAATAAAGACATTTAGCAGAGACACACCAATCTATACAGAAGTACCAAGTGAAAATGCGAGAAACAAAAATCCTGAACCAATTGGAACAATTGACAGAACTGCATCCGGTTACTTCATCAACTTCGATGATTCCTCTGACGGTTTCAGCGAACAAAAGACACAGCCATCATCAAAATCCTTTAAAGACAAAGCGAAGGAACTTTTGAAACAACTAAAAGAAACATATCTGATTTCTCCATGGATTGAATTTTGGGTGGGTTTTGGTGCATTTATCCTCATACTTTGGCTCATCATGGTATTTACTTTGGGACGCTTCATTGAGGGAAAATATGCTAAAATGGACACAGCAAGTCAGAACATCAACTTGGTCCTCAAACCACACACATCTTCACACGTCGAGAAAAGAGAACTTTCTTCAGAACTTTCTTCAGCCAACTTCACAGCAATTCCAATACCTGGTGGGGTAGCCTGGGACAACACTGACTATGAAATTTATGGTCCGGTCGAGATCCTGAAATATCCACACCAAATTAAGATCTCTTTGAGTGACTTTGCAAAACCAAACTCATTTGCTGATGATTGGGACTTTGAAAGTATAAACAATATGATGTCTGACTTAGTAATGTCTGCTAAATTTACAAAACATGATTATTTGCAAGGTTCTACAAATTATGATAGTATGTATTGCTATAACCATTATGGTAACCATTTCTTGCATGAATCTGCACAACCTAGAAATGTTTTAAATTTTAATCAATGGGAACATTGTGCTACACCTCCAAGAGGGAGCTCTAGAACCGTGTATGGCAAATATTCATATTTTTCAGGTTTTAACATAACTAATGCTGAAACATTTTATTACAAATTGTCAAACAAGACAGGGATGAAAACCATGATAACCAACACAAAATTGATATATTCAGATTCTTTCTTTGAAAAAATGAATACTTTTGGATTTGATTATTGGGACAAACATGTTGATTTGAAAAGTGTTTGGGGTACAAAAGAATGGCAAGTACAGGGTATAGAAGCTTTGTTTAGAGCCTGCATGATCCCAGAACAAATGATATTTTTAAATGACACCGTTCAACAAACCACCTGTCTTGGCTTAGCCAAAATCAAAGATTTAAATAACCTGTCTATTCCAAAGCCAACAATGTTTAGCAATAACTCTGAAACAGATGAAGAAATAGACATAAACCATATACTTAACCAAAACAGAACACATCCTGATTGGAAACAATGGTTGATCTGGCCCACAGATACAAATAACTGTCAAGATAGATTCCTGAATAAAACACAGGGTTTCAAAATGACCAGGCCAGACCCTAGATATCCCCAAAGACATCACCCAGGGATAATAACAACCTACAGTGTGGGCAAATTATGCCTTCAATGGCTACAAACTTCCACACTGCCTGAAATTAAGCAACACCTAACTTTACTTACTGATGGTGCTGACTTGCGTGATTTCATAATGGGACCACGCAAACAGCGTCAAAAGCGTTTCATAGCAGCCTCTGTATATGCAGCATATAATGAGGCCTGGAAGGTTACTCAAATTGAGACAGCAGAAAGAATACGGGAAATTGACCGTATTAATTTGGAAAAATCACTTTCTGTAGTGGACAATGGGTTAATGACTCTGTCCTCCAGAATTTTTTCATTGGACAGCATTGTGTCTTCAGCAATCGATATATTATCGCAAGACTTACTGTTATTACAACATGGTCAGTCACAATTGCGTTCTATCGTACAGCTTGGCTGGACGTTACAAAATCTGCGTTCAGGCTATGTGCCTTGGCGTTTAATCAACACTACGTCACTATTCCAAATCTTTAACCTTACTGATAGACAAATCGGTATGGCGCAGAAGGGTGCTGATTATACAATCTTGAGCATTGAAAAACTAGAAAGATTACCGTTGACAATGTCAGAACGACCTGTCAGTGAATGGATAATCCACGGAATCATAAATATTCCAATCTCAACCTTCAGGTTTCAATACTGCCAAAAATATATACAGGCTGGCATGTACGAGAAATTGGGAAAGGGGTACCTTAAAACAACATGGAACCTGCCCTATTCACATGCATGTGTCAGTAACAAAGGACAGAAAGTGTTTCTTAGTGGCAACAATTGTGCTATGTCACTAAGCGGCACGCTTCTGTGTAACGGTATTAGTTTGCACGGAGCCTGTGAAGGGAATTCATACAACCTTTCATGTCACCAGCAAGGCGCACCTGCAACTGAAATAGAACCATTCTTTCAAAGACTCTATAATGGGAGTTACATTCTTATTGTAGACCGCAGATGCTGTAGTCTTATGCCCGGGACTCCTTATCTCGTCACTACGACGGCGAAGGTCAAGTGCTGTGGAGGTTCTTTGTTTCCCAGCTCCTTTCCAGACAGGGAGGCAAGGGCATGGCCCGGTTTGAAAATTACTTCTATTCGAATAGACACTTTAAGCAGAATGAAAACAGTGCTTCTTCAGACGCCTACAAGGCTCACGTCATCTAAAGAAACGTATGATCTACAAGTCGCAAGGACGACTGCAGAGATACATACATTATTATCAACTAATTCCCCCGTACATTTCGCGGAAATCCTGAGCGAAATATTAAATATTTCTGATACCACAGGGGTCTCAAAGGTATTTAAGACAGTATTTTCGATGGCATTAACACCATTCAAAGCCATACTGGGTATTTTTCCAGACTTCGTCCATTCGATTTTTGGCGGACTTCCCCTGATCCTAGGACTAATTGCAGGAATCCTATTCCTAGTCCTTATTTTTCGTTATGGCAACCCATGTCACAGATCAAACTCTCGCGACAATGGAAGATACGATCCTAGCCATTGGATACCGGGACCGGATATCAAAAATCCTGGGACTATCCCGGCTTAGAGACCTAAACATGACTTGGTTTCTATCATTTCGACCAATGTGGCAAAGGTGTGTTTTACCTGTACTAAGGTGTCTGCTATGCGGAGAAGAATGCGTGTTAGACACCTGTCTGACGCTACAATCGGATGCGCCGGTGGATGCAGATACACTGTTGGTCCCTACCAAGGTTCACGCACTGTGCTGCCCTCAAAGGCTGCCAATTCTGATGACGGCATTCCTGGAATCTTCACCACTGCGATTGAAGAGTAGTGAAGTTCAAGATGAAAGCAGCATCGAACAGGTACGACCTTCTGTCAGCAATGCAAATCAGAATGTCAATGGAGACAATCATGCGCATGAATGCATGGTTACCCCTATTTCCGACTTAGAGGAACTTTCCCATGAAGCTGTTGACAGTTTTTTCGAAAGCCTGAATGATATGATGTTCTCTCCGGAACAGAAATAGAGACTTTTGAGTAAACTCGCACACGGCGTTCCCTGATTTCGGCCTTCAACTTTAAAAATAAAGTCACATGAACAATTACAATCCAGTTCACGGACAGCAACTTTTTTTCAGCAAGCCCCTTGAAATATTTTTCTATATATTTTTTCCCGGGACACTGATTTTCTGCTTAAAGTAAGAGACTATTCCTAGAGAACTAAGATTTCTATTTTAGATACTTTATAGACTTTATAGACTTTAGCTGCCCGCTGGTATGTTCGCAATAGATTTTATGTGATGAAATGGTTTCGACTTTTTTCTGTATAGCCATATTAAGAGCCATTTCATGTGTATTTCTCATATACCAACAAGCAATAATGCATAACAATGCGTGTTTACTTTTGCATTTAATTCATAGCTTAAGTGCATACAATATATATGACTGCAATTTTTTCTGTATATTTGAAAATTTCGAAATGCATTTATGTATTTTGGGGTGGTAAGGTATACACTATACTCTATAGTATGTTGTACTATGTTATACTATGCATAGATTAGTAGATATGACCATAGTTAGCGTGGAGTGGGTGTCGTGTATTTCTATAGGTTCTGAATCGATCCCCCTATTCCTGACCCTATTCTGGTTAAGCTACCTAGCTAGTTAACTAACAGTCAGCCCATGAGGCAAGAAATTCCCCATGATGCAGATACCGTTATCTGACGCAGTCACACTACGGCACAGGAACGTGTTATCTGATTAGGTCATAACGCTTGAGATCTAATTAGACAAGCGATATTCCTCCAGCCCCTGATAAGGCATACGACGTTCTCATAACAAATCAAACCTATGACAACCTGGATAATCCGTGCGGCCATTGTTTTGATTTCACAGAGAACTTTAGTAAAGAATGTGCTAACGAGCAAGTCGTATGACATCTTTATTGACGTACCTATGTCCATCCTTACGTCAATCCCGGCACCTTTAAGGTATAAATATTGCCGACCTTGCCCTATGCAAACACACGCGTGGTGACAAGACGGAGCAGCCATACTTGCCGAAGCCGAGAGCAGAAGCAGACCCCGCTGGCAGCAGCCCCGCCTTCCTGACGCGCTGAGAGACGCGCTGCTATCTCAAGCCGAGAGACCCAGCACCGGCGCTTCTGGGCAGCCCTCGCAGGCAGCCTGGAATATCGAGAGCAGAGAAAGAGATACCATTCCTCATTCATCCTAAATTCCAGGTACAGAACTGAATAACCCCTCCTAGAGAATTCTTTAGTTATTCACTTGGCAAAAACAAACTTAAACTAAACTGTAACTTTCTATTCCCGCCCACGCATTAGACTTAGGTCAGGTACACGGGGTAGGCGTATTTAGAAACACCAGTTGAGTACGTTTAGTCCAATGTATATGTGTATGTAAATATATTTTATTCATTTTAAACATCATATGGCTCAGAAACCATATCAATGTTTTTACAGTATTATTTTATACTATTGCTTCTAATGTATGCACTTTACTTAACTATAAGTATTGCAATAATATCGATCCATTTCTCTTGTACGAGAAAAGAGACTGATCAATAAATAACATCTTTTATTGAACACGCCCGTCTCTTCCTTTTCTCTACATTCTGATGAGACTAAGAATGCACGTACTGACTGAGTAAAATAATTGCCTTGTGCTCACACGACTCTCGAGATTGACTCTTGATTAGGGGAGAGCAAAGTTGTCATGTTCTATGGTTGTCAGAAACTAAATCCCTTCTTGTCTAATCAGGGGAGTTAATCCTTCCTTGAACATTCGAGAAAGTTTCTAGCGAACTCTGAGCTTAGCTGGCAAACCCAAAAATTAAGTCTAGTTTCGACAGTAGTAGACCTAGTTAACGTCTGGCCTAGGCCTTTACTGCTGTAGGTACTATTCCAATGCGCAGAGCCTATTGGGAAAATAGGAGCTACACTACAGGATGACCACACCAGTACAGCAACTTGCTAGACATCACCTCGGTGCCATCCGGATCTCGGCGCCCCACTGCAGATGAAGTGCCTCTCAACTATGAAACCACCACGGTGACATCCGGATCTTGGCGCGTTGTGCTGCCTTCGGCCTATTCGCACATCGGTCCGCTACTGACGCCATCTCACAGACTAATGGGGCGCCCCACGCCGAGTTTCAGCATTGTAGGATGACCACACCAGTACAGCAACTTGCTAGACATCACCTCGGTGCCATCCGGATCTCGGCGCCCCACTGCAGATGAAGTGCCTCTCAACTATGAAACCCCCACGGTGACATCCGGATCTTGGCGCCTTGTGCTGGTTCCGGCCTATTCACACATCGGTCCGCTACTGACGCCATCTCACAGGCTAATGGGGCGCCACACGCCGAGTTTCAGCATTGTAGGATGACCACACCAGTACAGCAACTTGCTAGACATCACCTCGGTGCCATCCGGATCTTGGCATCTCAACGCCTAGTGGTATCTTCCATACAGAAAATATTGTTGCGCTGCCTTTGGCCCCATTCGCACATCGGTCCGCAACTGACACCATCTCACAGGCCAACAGGGCGCCCCACGCCGACTTTTACCATTGTAGGATGGCCACACCAGTACAGCAACTTCCTAGACATCACCTCGGTGCCATCCGGATCTTGGCATCTCAGCGCCTTGTGGTGTCAGTCAGAAAATATTGTTGCGCTGCCTTTGGCCCCATTCGCACATCAGTCGGCTACTGACACCATCTCACAGGCCAACAGGGCGCCCCACGCCGACTTTTACCATTGTAGGATGGCCACACCAGTGCCACAACTTGCTAGACACCACCTCGGTGCCATCCGGATCTTGGCATCTCAGCGCCTTGTGGTGTCTTCTATTCCGAAAATATTGTTGCGCTGCCTTTGGCCCCATTCGCACATCGGTCCGCTACTGACGCCATCTCACAGGCCAACGGGGCGCCCCACACCGACTTTCAACATTGTAGGATGGCCACACCAGTGCG
This sequence comes from Lissotriton helveticus, assembly GCF_964261635.1. Lineage (NCBI taxonomy): Eukaryota > Metazoa > Chordata > Amphibia > Caudata > Salamandridae > Lissotriton > Lissotriton helveticus. The sequence continues at coordinate 1,986,100,775 of NC_136063.1, forward strand.
GCAACTTACTAGACACCACCTCGGTGCCATCCGGATCTTGGCGCGTTGTGCTGCCTTCGGCCTATTCGCACATCGGTCCGCTACTGACGCAAACTCACAGGCCAACGGGGCGCCCCACGCCGACTTTCAGCATTGTAGGATGGCCACACCAGTGCTGCAACTTGCTGGACACCACCTCGGTGCCATCCGGATCTTGGCGCGTTGTGTTGCCTTCGGCCTATTCGCACATCGGTCCGCTACTGACGCCGCCTCACGTGCCAACGTATTTTCTCCGCATTTTATACCCTATGCCGCATAACAGGTCATGTGACTTGTTTATAAAACTTTTCATTGGTTCATTTTACTTGATCATATGACCTAAAAACAACACTTTTCATTGGATGAAAACTTTTTTTTTTTTCCCAAACGATGAAAGCCCCACCTTGTTTCTGGATGTTTCAGACTGAAGCTGGCGTCAGCATGAGAGCACCACCATCTCGTAGCTCCGTCGTGGTCATTCCGCGAGCAATCATGGCAGCCGCTCCCCACCAGAAGCCTACAGGAGTCGGGGGCCCCCAAAACTTTTGATGAATCCTCAAGGCGGAGGGGACGCTTTCGAGAATGGGGTCCAAGACCTAGCAGACAAGCGTCCGATTTCCAAGGTGTCCCAGGGCCATTTCAGTGGACCAGGCCCAAAAAGGAAACAGCCTGCCGCCATTTTGAGAGTCCTGTGACAGCCGCCTATCGCTGCACCGTAAGAGTGGGCGCAACTCAGCTGAATTGCGGCTTTTGACACAGTGGACCAAAAACGGACGGAATGGCAACTGAAACGGTAAAGGGGCGCCCCACTACAACAGATGAGACTCCACCTGGAGAGGCCCGTTCACGCCGCCTCCCCCGGGGCGCCCCACGCCGTTATTCGGAGCAGCATTGTAGGATACCAAAACCAGTGCGGCAACTTACTGGACATCACCTTGGTGCCATAGTTCTGCTGCCTTGGAACTATTCGCACAACAGTTTGCTACTGATGACCCACCCCCCGCGACGCCCCACGCCAGAAATCTGGACGTTGTGCTGCGTTGGGACTATTCGCACAGCCGCTACTTCGTTGTTTTTCCCTAAAAATGTTTATATGTTATTACTGTTTTTGTTTTCTTGTATATATTTATAAGTTATTAAAGTTTTATAATCTTACTACTTTGTCGGAGTGCTATATATTTTTAATGTGACACATAATTGTAAAAACTTTGATGTACAAAGAGTCATCCCTGGAATCTTCCGCTTCAGGCTCGGTCCCCTCCCCAATCACAATACAGGATGGTTTTCAGATAATAGGAACGCGTCTGCTGTGACGGATCTCATCGAGTGTGGGCCTTGATCTACTATAACTCCTTTGAAGAGGGGTGATTCTTTACAGCTGGGGCCATAAACTACATCTGCAGGGCTAGCTGATACCCTAGGACCGGCCTAGACAATCGGACACAGAGGAAAAGGTGTGTCAGAGGGTGCGGTAGTGAATAGGGCGAAAGGGAGGTGTCGGGCGGGCACAGGGTGTGATTCTCAGGGAAGATCAGCGCAGATGGGGGGAGGTTTATTACCCATGCATAAGACAGAGAGCGGGGGTGACCACTGCCTGGGGGAGATGCTTGCGAGGGTGGGGAGCCATGCTAAGGATCGACAGCGTGCACAGAGTGGGTCTGGTCAAGGCATCTAAAATGACTGCCGTGCACGACAAAAGTGTGGCATTTGAAAAAAGACAAGATGGCGCAGACAATGTTTTTCAACACTTCCTGATTTCCTTCGAATCGAACGTTAACAGACGTTGGGGCATATTACCAAAGTTAAGCAATATTTATCCCTAACGATGCTTAGCAACGATTTTTTTACCGCTAAGCATCGTCCGAAATTATCGCAGGTAAACCTTGCTATTATCAAGGTTTATCGCAAATACGATAAAAAACGACCGCAATGCATTAATATCGCTGAAAACTCAGCGATATTCATGCATTACCGAGCTAATGCTCTTAGCCATGTTATCCACCTCCCATTGGATAACATGGCTAAGAACTGCTCAGGGCAGGTGCTAGCTTTTGGAGATATTCGCGCTTATCGCGAATATTTCCAAAAATTGATAATAGGAGATAGCGATGTTAGCGACTGTTTCCAGTCGCTAACATCTTGGCATGCCCACTTTGCATGTCATTAGTGATAAATATCACTCACATGCAAAGTGGGGCCCAAGATGGTCGCTATCTCCTACTAGCCGTCGCTAACTGGTGTTAGCAACAGCTAGGTAATACAGATATAATTTTATCTCCGCGAAGCGGAGCGCTGTTACAGATATATATCTTGTTTTTGAACGTTAATTTCTCAAAATCCACTGAAGCACATATATTGAGACCTAGCAAAGGCACATCGAGCTACCAGTCCCTACAATTTTGCCAAGTTTTGTGCAAATCCATTCAGCCGTTCGATTATTATTATTATTTTTTTTTTTGCCCCGCGGGGCCCTTTTAAAACCTCCACATCAAACCTAAGAGGTCAAGGAGGATCTACTATGCCCCCTTATGGTCATTTGCCCCTTTGCTTTGGCCTCCTCTTGTCTCTCGATCCTACCGAGAGACAAGATGGCGGCCGCTACGGACTGTTTGCAATGTTTACAGACGCCGGAGAACCAATCAGCTTCGCAAACCTCCGTTACGCGAAGCGGAGCGCTGTTACAGATATATATCTTTTTTTGAACGTTAATTTCTCAAAATCCACTGGAGCACATATATTGAGACCTAGCAAAGGCACATCGGGCTACCAGTCCCTAATATTTTACCAAGTTTCGTGCAAATCCATTCAGCCGTTCGATTATTATTATTATTTTTTTTTTTTGCCCCGCGGGAACCTTTTAAAACCTCCACAACAAACCTAGGGGGTCAGCGAGGATCTACTATGCCCCCTTATGGTCATTTGCCCCTTCGCTTTGGCCTCCTCTTGTCTCTCGATCCTACCGAGATACAAGATGGCGGCCGCTACGGACTGTTTGGAATGTTCACAGACGCCGGAGAACCAATCAGCTTTGCTTCACAAAGCTCCGTACCGCGAAAAGTCCGCGAACCGGAGCGCTGCCCGGTCCGCTGTTACAGATATATATCTTTTTTGAACGTTAATTTCTCAAAATCCACTGGAGCACATATATTGAGACCTAGCAAAGGCACATCGGGCTACCAGTCCCTACAATTTTGCCAAGTTTCGTGCAAATCCATTCAGCCGTTCGGGCTAAAAGTGAGGCCAACCGCCCTATGGAAAACTCAATGTTAAAAACACGTTTTGGGACCCACCTTTTTTCTCGGCCCCCCCTTGACGAACCCTCCCCAAATTTTCAAGGGCTGCTCAGAAACAAAATGTTCCATTTTCCTGAAAATTTCAGCCAATTCCGTCCACAAACGCCAAAGTTATTAGACATAGAATTTTCAAAAATCCCATAGAGAAAAAATCCTAACTATATATACCTACTGGCGACCGCCAGTAGGTAATATGCATATATATATATGTGTATATGTGTGCGTGTAGATAGACCGAGGCACAAGAAAGCAGAAAAACAAATGTGAAGAACACAAAAAGGGGGCAGGGTAGATACACCCTGACTGCCTAGGCCTGCCCAGGTGTTCCCACAAGGACAAAAAAGCCCACATTTAAAAAAAAACAACAACCTGGTCTGTTTTTTTTAAAATTACCCCACCGGGGGGATCAAATTGTGGCGGCATAGTGATAAAGTAGTGTGGGGGGTCCACAATCCCCCCCACACTGCCCGGGCACCGCCGCCCCCGGGGCAAAGCAACGCAGCCCCTTGGCGCATACTGGAGGCTCCTTGTGGGCTACTTGGCCCCCAGGGACCCCCAGTATGCAAGGGGAATTAGTACCTATTCTGCAAACACGCCAAGGGTTGCGCTGCAGAGAGGTGTAAAAATGGGTGTGGCCTCATTACACCTCTCTGCAATGCAGCCCCCTGTCGCATACTGCAGGTTCCAGGTGGGCTAGTTGGACCCAGGGACCCGCAGTATGCAAGGGGAATTAGTTCCCCCTCTGCAAACACGCCCGGGGGCTGCGTTGCAGAGAGGTGTAAAAAAGGGTGTGGCCTCATTATACCTCTCTGTAATGCAGCTCCCTGGCTTATACTGGAGGCTCCTGGTGGGCTAGTTGCCCCCCAGGGACCCCAAGTATGCAAAGGGAATTAGTTCCTCCTCTGCACACGCGCCAGGGGTTGCGCTGTAGAACGTTGTAAAAAGGGGGCGTGCCCTCTGAACACCTGCCTGCAAAAATGTAGTAAATCAGTATAAAAAAAATAACAATTAATACATTTAAAAATTGTCATTTAAAAAACCTTCGAAATTCAATGAAAAAACCATAGGTTTCAGGTCTTATATAGTTAGGAATCAGCATTTAAAAAACCTTGCAAATTCACTTGAAAAACCATAGGTTTCAGGCCTTATTTTGGGGCCGATTAGGATGGCGGTTAATCCGCATCCCCCGGGTCGGCGGATGCCACCGCCGCCCTGCAGGATGCGGATTAACCACAGCGGCCACAGACAACACCCACTGCCATATTAGGATGGCGGTGGGATTGCGGTGGGACCAGCGGCGGACGGCTGGTTTGTCCGCCGCTGATCCGCGGGGTGTGTAGGGCTATTTGGTGACGGTGTCTGCAAGACACCATCAGCCAAATTAGGATGTGCACGGACACATGCTTTTCCGCGGCGGCTTTTCCGCCGTGGAAAAGCATGTGGACATTGGTGTTTGGCAGGGAGTCGGGGGGGGGGGTGCACATGGGGGGTACCTATGGTACCCCCAACATTTACATGCATAAAGCGGCAGGCACCGCTTTGTACATGTAAATAAAAAACATGCAGTTTTAACATTGAGGCGGGTGCTGCTTCAAGCAGCACCCGCCGCAATGTTAAACATACAGGATGTGACCGCCAGGGTGGCGGTCACATCCTAATTTGCATGGAGGGACCGCCGCTGCCCCTGCGGACGGTCCCTCCACCTCTGGGGTGGCGGACGGACGCAGGTCCATCCGCCATCCTAATCGGCCCCATAGTTAGGAATTAGAATTTAAAAAACCTTGCAAATTCACTGAAAAAACCATAGGTTTCAGGCCTTAAATAGTTAGGAATTAGCATTTAAAAAACCTTGCATATTCACTAAAAAAAACATAGGTTTCAAGCCTTATATAGTTAGGAATTAGCGTTTAAAAAACCTTTGAAATTCACTGAAAAAACCATATGTTTCAGGCCTTATATAGTTAGGAATTAGCTTTTAAAAAACCTTTGAAATTCACTGAAAAAAACTATACGTTTTAGGGGTGTTATAGTTAGCTGGACATTTCACTCATACAAAACCATTGAAATTGCTCCTATATAGTTAGTTGTACTAACTATATTTCGCGCACCCGCAATCCACTGCTGATGATGTCACATATTAGATCATTCATGACATGTCATTTCATTTAGCTTACTGCTTAGTGATGTGGGTGTCCTTTTCCATTACTGCTTTGGCTGTTGGACGCGTAGGTGTAAGAGTGCAGGCACCTGCAACTCAGAGTTATGTTCAGGAGGAGTAAAATTGGCCCACCCTGACATACATTGTTATGTTCAGGAGCAGTAAATTTGGCCCGCCCTGACATACATTGTGGGTATTTACCTTTTATTCGTACATTCACATACACATTTACTATTTTTTTGTACATCCTTGGTCCTGATGATGTCCCAACGACTCTAGTGGCGACAGAGGCGTGAAACAAGTTGACCGTATATTTGACACCGAGGCACAATGTGCCCTTGGGGACCATACTCCAAACCAGAGTTTTTATTGTGACAGGAGGGGTACTAAATCAATATAACCCCCAGTCATTTTTAATTAACTTTGCACATATTCTATCTACCCTCACTAAGGACACATACCCCACACACCCTCATGCACAATGCAGCATGCCTTAAAAGATCTCCAAAAAAGCGACCCTTCTGGAGACCCGTTGGGAATTGCAGCACTGGCCCAACGAGGAGCATAGCCCGATGATGAAGCATGACACCCCTCGGGGAGTGTGAGGGCAAAAAGAGGCAAGGCATGTGCTTTCCCCTTTGTGATGGGTCCGTCCTAACTTAGGACTTCCCCTTTTTCTCTTTTGTCTTATATATAAGACATATGGGTCAATCTCTGGACCCTATCTTTGGAACAGTGCCCAATATTTTTGTGTAATGTCCTTTCTATTTGTTATTTTGGGACAATAGTATTATCCCTGAATATTAGTATCAATTAAGGACTGTCAGGATGGGTCATGGTTATGAATTACTGCCCCCTATGTAGGGTTCGCTAGTCCTAGCCAGTTTCAAATGAAGACTATCCAAATTTACTCAGTCTTCATGGACATGCCACGCAGTGTTGGTATGAATACCTCTAGAACCTCAATTTGCATGCCTCCCTGCAGGTGTTATGTTGCCTCAATTAGATGGTTGATTGATATGTCCATATCCTAACCATGTTCCCAACAGTGCCTGTGTTGCATGATCAAAATACCCATAGAGTATTTATTTACAGATCTAAATGGGTCATCCCCTGTGCAAAGTTCGCTATGATATTTTAAATAATTACCATGTTTGTAATCACGGTTCTTGTGGCAATGATCAATGTACATAAATATAATAATTTATAAAAGTAATCATAATAATTACTAAAATCATGGTAAAATACCTATTGATGTACACACCTCGTCATTAAAACCATCAAGTTTGTTAAATTATATTAAAACATCGGCTAAAATCTCTGCACATAAAACTTCTCCCATAAGATCAATAAGATAATAAATAATTCATAATACATAGTTAACACCTCAGATATTCAAATATTCGTCTGTCCTTCATTCTTATTACAGGCAAGTATACAAGTCTTCTGTCACATTCAGCCCTGTTGGATGTTTGGAATTTAATTCCAGAATGTATCTAGTTTCGAGTTTGTGCAAGCGTTGTTCTCTGACTCCCCCTCTTCGGCTGGATGGGACACAATCAATCACAAAATACTTAAGATCTTGACTTCTAGACCCATGGCTACTCTTAAAGTGGTGTGCAACTGGATAGGTGTTGTCCATATTATTAATCGCCCTTATGTGCTGTAAGATTTGTTTATGCACCTGTAGTTTGGTACTTCCTACATAATGATGGTTGCATGGGCAGATTAAAAGGTACACCGCGAATTCTGTTTTGCATGTTAGGAGTTTGGTTATCTTGACACTTCTGGTACTGAATGGTGTCGTGTAAGTTAACCTATTTTCCCCTTGTTGGCTCGCTTTACATGGTTTACATCTGAAAAAACCCTTGTGTGCCTGTAGCCAACTTGTAATTCATCCCGCATTGAAGGACCCTTGCTGTACGTGATAGAGGGTCTTATAGATATTTTCCCACCAATGACAGGGTCACCCAACACCATGGGCCAGTTCTGTGTAAATATAGATCTGATCTGCCTGTGTTACTGACTGTTTTGAATGATGAACCTGAATTATTCTGCCACTTGTGGTGTTGCCTCACTATTTGTATGCTGGAGCTGCTCAGTTCCCGACCCTAATTGCTTTGATGTCAACAACTGGTATCTATAAAAGTGCATGGATTTTAAGATGGCACTGTCAATTATCTTTCTTGAGTACCCCCTCTCAAGGAACCTTATTCTGCTATTAGCCTGTGCCTCTCTAAGGTCCTTTTCACTGATGTAGATCCACCTCAGACGTAGCATCTCCCTGTATGGGATGCGATTTATTAGGTGTCTGTCATGGGAACTACTCGTATGTACAGTTGAGTTCCCTGTGGTTTCCTTGCGGAATAGTTTAGACTCAATTTTGTAGTTCCACATAAATCATTGTATCTAGAAAGTAAGCATGGGCTGAAAATTCGTTCTGCTTGCGAAATCACGGTAAAATCTGCGAATCAGCGGTGACGAATTTTTAGCCAAGCACTTACAGGGTTACAGCAGCAGGTGCAAAAGTTGAAGCTAATTTTTTGTAACCTTTTACAAAAGGGTTACAAAGAAATTAACTTCAACTTGGGCACCTGCTGCTGTAAGCCTGTAAGTGCTTCCTGGCGCCTCGTTGCCTACTTGCAACTATTCTCTGACCCTGCTCTGACCCTTGAAGCAGGGTCAGAGAATAGTTACAAGTAGGCAATGAGGCGCCTGTCACGAAAATTAAACCTCAACAGGAAGCACTGACAGATATAAAAACAAGTATTTGCCATGCAATAGGTCTCGCATTAGGAAAGTTTGAGCTATTGGTCTTGTAAATGACAATTCTTTTTATTTATGTGTTGTTTTGAAAATAGCTAAATTAATAGCTTTGTCATTTACAATGCCAATAGTTATAACTTTCGCAAATGTGACACCTATAGCATTTGTATTGCAAAATGTTTTGTATTTACGTGACTTAGCTGTATTGATAGTACAAATTACAATGGCTTTTAATTTTTTTAAATAATTAATACTTAAATAAAAGTGATTTTAATTTATAATGGCAATAGCTTAAACTTTTATAAATAACTTTTGTGAAGATTATGTTCAGTGTATTTTATTGTGACGAAAATCCAAGAACAGAAGTGAAATATTAACATCTTTTTGTGACATTTGTAATAAAGTTTGAAACATTGAGAGAACATATTTGAACCAGTTGTTGTTGAATGGTTGCGCAGATTGATGCTGGGTGGCACTGAGTGGTGCTGTGGTGGTGCTGAGTGGTGCTGTGGTGATGCTGAGTGGTGCTGTGGTGGTGCTGAGTGATGCTGGGGTGGTGCTGAGTGGTGCTGTGGTGGTGCTGAGCGATGCTGTGGTCGTGATGAGTGATGCTGTGGTGGTGCTGGGTGGTGCTGTGGTGGTGCTGAGTGATAATGTGGTGGTGCTGAGTGATGCTGTGGTGGTGCTGAGTGATGCAGTGGTGGCGCTGAGTGGTGCTGTGGTGGTGCTGATTGATGCTGTGGTGGTGCTGAGTGATGCTGTGGTGGTGCTGAGTGATGCTGTGGTGGTGCTGAGTGGTGCTGTGGTGGTGCTGAGTGATAATGTGGTGGCGCTGAGTGATGCTGTGGTGGTGCTGAGTGATGCTGTGGTGGCGCTTAGTGGTGCTGTGGTGGTGATGAGTGGTGCTGTGGTGGTGCTGAGTGGTGCTGTGGTGGTGCTGAGTGATGCTGTGGTGGTGCTGAGTGATGCTGTGGTGGTGCTGAGTGATGCTGTGGTGGCACTGAGTGATGCTGTGGTGGTGCTGAGTGATGCTGTGGTGGTACTGGGTGATGCTGTGGTGGTGCTGAGTGGTGCTGTGGTGGTGCTGAGTGATAATGTGGTGGTGCTGAGTGATAATGTGGTGGTGCCGAGTGATGCTGGGGTAGCGCTGAGTGATGATGTGGTGATGCAGAGTGCAGAAAGGCACAAAAAGCAGTCTAACAAAGGGCAGAAGGGCAGAAAAACAAGGGAAAATCGAGTCTAACAGAGGGCAGAAGGGCACGAATAACCAGTCTAACAGAGGACAGAAGGGCAGAAAAACAAGGGAAAAACGAGTCTAACAGAGGAGGCACAGAAAACGAGTCTAACTGGGCAGAAAGGCACAAAAACGAGTCTAACAGAGGGCAGAAGGGCACAAAAAACGAGTCTAACATAGGGCAGAAGGGCACAAAAACAAGGGAATAACAGAGGGCAGAAGGGCACAAAAACGAGTCTAACAGAGGGCAGAAGGGCAGAAAAACAAGGGAAAATGAGTCTAACAGAGGGCACAAGGGCACAAAAAACGAGTCTAACAGGGGGCAGAAGGGCAGAAAAACAAGGGAAAAACGAGTCTAACAGAGGGCAGAAGGGCAGAAAAACAAAGGAAAAACGAGTCTAACAGAGGGCAGAAGGGCACAAAAAACGAGTCTAACAGGGGGCAGAATGAATCCCACCCTGCGTGTTTGTCCACGAAGATGCCACCTTTTTGTGCAATACCTCTACTCAACTGGAGTACTTTCTACTGTCTGATCAGTAAGTACTCCCTCGTTGGCTAAATGTATAGGGGCAGATTTACAATAACTGGCGCATCCCCAGGGATGCGCCAGTTATTGTGCGCCGCAGCTCCGCCGCCCATGGTGCGCTGCATTTACAATGCGGTGCACCATGTGGCAAAAACGGCACAGATGCGTCACGCATCTGTGCCGTAAAAGCAGCGCATTGCTGGAGCTGCGTCACGCTTGCGAGGCAGCTCCAGCAATGCTCTGGGGGGCCCTATCTCCCCAATGCTGCATCAAGCCTTGCGCCTGCTTCAAGCAGGCGCAGGGTTTTGACGCAGAATTGGCCTAAAAGTGACTGAGTGAAATCTTGTAGATTTCACTCAGCCACTTTTAGGAGGCGTTCCTGCGCAGGAACGCCCTCCCCTGCGCCAGAACGCCTCCTGATGGCGCAGGGCTTTACAACGTGACGCATCTCTCAGATGTTTGATTGATTATCGCATTACTCGATAAAAGACGTCCATTTAACACTTTTATGATTCTAACACTTTTGTTCACTAAGCAGTATCGAAATCCCGGTCCTGAAGAAAGCAGAGGACACCTATGTGGTCCACTTACTGCAGAAACATGTCGACCTATACATCACTATAGCAGCTATTTGTTTAAACTTGCTATTATTCCGCATTGGTTTTTTTAGATTTGGAAATATGAGAAGTTTTTTAGCTCTCTTTTATCCAATTTTATATTCCCTCACATCACTCACTTTTAGCACATTTTTCACGCACTGCTTCCCAGTCACTCTCAATCAGTTATACCTCCCAGATACTGAGCCACTGTTGGGATCCCTTGCATGAATTGTACATTTACAACGTGTACACATACTTTCCTTCTGGTTAAAGAAGTCCCAGATGATGACAAGGGCAGTACCGAGAGTTGACTGATGGGTACTTTTTCATCTGAGGAAGTTCCTGGTACAGGAGTTGTGGACCCTTTCTATTACACTGTGCACACTAAGTAGGTCAGTTGTTAGACTTTCTTCCACACTGTTGTTGAGACCCACTGTTACTCATTGTTTTGTGTATCAGTATTAGTAGGGAATGTAACTGTAGATAGTCTTTAAAAATTCTCCCTAGGACTCTCCCTCTATCGATTTGTTAATTTTTAAGAAATGCTGGTTGCCACTGTAGCCAGCATGCCCCATGTTAATCTATGGAGCAAGATAGCCTTACAATAGTGAAAAAGGAAAATGGCTGTAATTCACTACCAGAGCATGTCACCTGCACCAGTACATGCTCTACCTTTCACATACACGGCACCCTGCCCAGGGGGGTATCTTGGGCCTTCCATAGGGGTGACCAATGTGCACAAAAAGGGAAGGGTTAGGCCTGGTCAGTGGGAACACTGACCAGGCGGACATGGCAGTTCACAGACTGCACACAGGCACTGCGGTGGCAGGCCTGAGACACCATTTTAGGGCTACTCATGTGGGTGGCACAATCAGTGCTGCAGGCCCACTAGTAGCATTTGCCATCACCAGCCCTGGCACACCCAGTGCACTTTACTAGGGACTTCATGGTGATACAAATATGCCAATCATGTATATCCAATCATAATAACAATTTACACAGAGAGCATATGCACTTTAGCACTGATCAGCAGTGGTAAAGTGTGCAGAGTCCTATTGCCAACAGTCACGGGTCAGGAAAAATAAGGGAGGAAGAAGCGAAAAGTTTGGGGATGACCCTGCAAGAAGGGACAGTTCCAACACATTTAAATAACAGGTTTTTTTTCAAATATATGTATATCAAATGTAAAAAAACAAAAAAAAACAATATTGAGTTGTGTACGGTTCTTCTCCTTTTAATATCGCTATAACCCATTCCTTCATTGTGATTGCCCATATTATTACCAGCATTCCCAATACACTCTATTATGCTACAGGAACCACTGTTTCTGCTTATAATATACGTACCCTGGTTCCGTTGTGAGTAGGGTTCCTTTGTAACCAATTTTAAACATAATTGGAAGGCGATGCTGAATAGTCGTGCAAATCTAATGGCCCAAAGTGTCGCAGCAATTTTTAGATTCTCCAAAAAGTAGGATGCAAGCCAATTGTAAAAATGCTAAAAATCTATCAGTCGAAAACATCTTCAATTGCTACAAATAGGGTAGCAATTTGGGGAATAACTGATGTAACCTCACTTCAACCTATTGAGGACAAATGTATTAAAATTCTGCTGTCAGTCCCACCTTCTTGTAATAACTTTGTCGCACTCAAAGAAACTGGTATGCCATTCATTACTGACACCATCAAATTTGCACCTCTTTCCCTTTGGCTCTCAGTATGGAAGAGGGGCACAGTGGGCCTAAATCAGAAAATCCTGAACGATATCCTGAACCTGGACCATGTTAACAAAATCACTTGGCTGGCGTATGTCAGGAAAAATTTAACATTTCTAGGAGTTGCTTTTTTATGCAATACACTGACCCTCTGTGAACACTTTCCTGAATCTAGACTAAAGGTCATTTACCTAAAGAAAGTGATTCCGGATAGGTGGGATTGTCATAGAGAGAAACACTCTGTAAAATGTTACGATAACATACTGCAGATATTCAATCATTCTCTCTTACGAGAACAACCAGCATTTTTTTTTTGAGATTCCGTCTGAATTTAATTCCGCTAGTGCTGGGGAATGTTAATAACACTTTTACGGTAAGCAATTTACAGCCTTGTCTCTGTAACAACATGGCGCCCCAATAAACTTTTCACTTCTTATTCTTCTGCCCCCTGTTCGCAGTAGAGGAAGATTTTTATTATTCCACTGTAAAAAAAGTTCTCACTGCGCAGGTCAGGCTTAGCACTGTCCACATTTTATCAATAAGAAACGCCATTAGTTTGCTATGTTCTTGCATCAATCAATCAATCATGGGTTTGTTAGAGTGCGACTACTCACCTGTAAGGGTCTCAAGCCACTGGGGGGGGTGAGGGTTCCTGTCCATCAAGGACGGGGTCTGTTGAAGAGCAAGGTTTTGAGGTTTCTCGTGAAGATGTGGAGTGATGTCTGCCTGAGGTGGAGTGGTAGGGCGTTCCATGTACTGGCCACGAGGAAAGAGGAGGAGCGGCCTCCTGATCTGGCCTTTCTGGCGTGGGGAACTGTGGCGTAGGGGAGCTGGGCTGATCGTAGGGTTCTTTGGGGTGCGTGGAAGTTGATTTGGCTGTTGAGGTATGCTGGTCCGGTGTTGTGGAGGTCTTTATGTGCATGGTTGAGTATCTTGAAGGTGATTTTTGCCTCGATGGGGAGCCAGTGGAGTGTGTGCAGGTGTTGGGAGCTGTAGCAGTGTGTTGGTAAGTTGAGGACCAGTCTTGCAGCGGCTTTTTGGATGTTTTGCAGCTTGTGGGTGAGGTTTTTGTTTATTCCAGAGTAGAGTGCATTCCGTAGTCGAGTCTGCTAGTGACAAGTGAGTGGGTGACGTTTTTTCTTTGCTCAAGGGGGATCCATTTGAAGGTCTTACGTGGTTGGGTGGAGTTGCATCCTTTTTTCTGGCCTCCCTAAGAACTCGTAATGTGCATAGCACAACATCTGCCACCTCATAAGTATGCCGTTTTAGGTACCTGTTCGATTATTAGATTGTTCTTATACTGTTAATACTTTAATTTGATGTTTTAAACCCATTGGCCCTTGTACTTTATTATTAATTTTACTATATTTTTTCAAATGCATTTTAAATCTTATCTTAAATGCAATGAAATGTTTTCTTTATTTATTGTATATTTATATGCAATGTTTCAATGTGAAATAAAGATGGTTGATTGATTGATTGGTCTTGCTATGCCACTGTTTGAAAATATTTTTTAATGCCAACAACGCATCACAGTTTCAGAAGTAAAAGGTATCTTATGCCTCTTCCTTGCTAAAAATGTAATTCACATTGTTTCTAGGTTTGTCTTTTTAACTGGATATGCAACTCTAGGCGGGATCCTCCCACTCATGTGGTGCTTTCTTGTCTCTACAATATTTCATACTTAGAATTACACTATTTTATTAGTGCAATAGCATTGTGGTACTGTTTTGGGTTTGGTTTGGGTTATTACAACTTGCAGTGACCTGCTGGGCACTGTACCAGACTTTGCTGTGCAAGCCACTCCCCGAGGGCTAGATTACACTTCACCCCACACCTATCCAACACCTATCCAACACAGGCATCGATGGACATGTGCCCCACATAATAAAAGGGTCCAGAAGCACGTGCCCTGGGACTGTTCCACTAACCCTATGCTAGTGTCTTTATCATCATTACAAATGCATGGAGGCCTAGGGCCCCACCACATTATGCTGATGATGAGTGGGTGGACCCACATGTGTAACCGCCTTGATGGTGGTAGAGGGGGAGAGTGTAACCACTTTTGAGGGCACCTCCTGCCAGCAGGTTTAGGAAGTGCCTGGTTGCCTGTGGGGTGTGAGGCGAGCCCCCGGGGTGAAGGAAATGCTGCAGAGCTGTGTCGGTCCCTCGGCGACCTAAGAGATGGAGTGGAGTGGGAGCCCACTCCCCTTCTGAGGTGCCTCCTGATTCGTCCAGCAGAAGGCGAGCCCCACTCGAGGGCAGAGGGGTAGCGAAAAGACAGCCTGATGTAGTAAATAGAGTATAGCAGCTGTCTACTTCCTCCCACCCCCGTAAAGAGGAACACTTCCCCAGACTCATGTAACAGGTCCTGTGAGAGGATTGATGTACTGCAACTCCCTATGGCCCTAGTGAATCAGGGAGAACACCGGCAGAAAGCTGCTCAAAATTGCTAACTTCTTCTCTGAAAAAAATTGCCAAAATAGATCAATCCTTCCTTTTAACTTAGATCCCTCCCAACCCCCAATGTACCGTTGACACTACTACAATACCACCCCCCCTTCTGAGTCTGCCCCCTGATTCCTCCCCGCACCTACTTACCACAACCCCTCCTGAAACCAACCTCGCCAACCCACAGCTTAAAAATAATGCCTCCTGCATAATTTCCACCCTGTTTCTGAACTCAAAGTCTATGACATCTTGTTTAAATTAAAACCGTCATCTCACACTAAAGAACCTCTCCCTTCTAACCTTGTCCAAGATCTAAAGCACGTCATTGTCTCATATTGTACCAATGTCATCAACTCCTCCCATACCTCGGGGTATGTCCCTGTCTACCTCCAACTCGGACAAATCACTCCCATTTTTAAAAATCCCAATGCTGACCCTAACAACCCTAACAACCTCTTCCCTATCTCCAACTTCTCCCTTCTTTCCAAAGCCCCTGAGAAATATGCCCTACTCCAATTGGATAAACACATTGACACTTTTAACCTACTTGACCCCTTACAATCCAGCTTCCGTAAAGGCTGCAGCACTGAAACTGCATTGCTAAATATAGTTGATGACATCCACCACACCCTGGATAATGGCGTGACCTGCCTACTCGATCTCCTCGACCTCACTGCTGCATTTGATACAGTTACCTATTCAAACTTACTTACCGCTCTCAAATTTCGTTTCGGCCTAAATGGTCCTGTCCTTAATTGGTTTGCCTCCTACTTCCGACATAGACCTCAGCAAATAAAAATTAAAAACTGCCTCTGTAACCCCACACCTGTCTCCCTTGGTGTCCCCCAAGGATCTATTCTCTCTCCCGCTCTCTTCAACCTGTTTATATAACCCCTTACCCTCATACTTAAACAAGCCGGAATTAACTATCACCTTTATGCTGATGACACCCAACTGTACTATGAAATTAAATCACACTCTGATGTCCTGCACCTTAACACAGCCCTGACTAGGATTCAAACCTGGTTCTACTCCAATCATCTCAAACTCAACCCTAATAAAACTGAAATTATTCTTTTCTCTCCTAAAAACAACCCACTCCCCATCCAAGCATGGATCTCTGACCTTAATGCCCTCAACTGCTCTCTCTCTCTATCCAAATCAGTACAATCTCTTGGTATCATCATTGACAATAAGCTAACTCTCAAGTCCCATATATACAATGCAGCTAAGGGAGCACTCTTCACGCTCCGACTTCTCAAAAGAAATTAAACATTTCATTAAAGCTGAAGATTTCATGTTGGTTCTCCAATCTCTAGTGGTCTCGAAAATTGACTATGGTAATGCTATCCCCTCTAAAACCCCTAAAGTTCACCTTATCCCTCTCAAATCTGTTCTCAAGCTAGCGGTCAGGCTAACAACTGACTGCAAATGTTTTGACCACATCTCCCCTGCCCTTAAGGCCCTTAAATGGCTTCCTGTCGAAGGCAGATCCTCCTACAAAATTGCCTGCATTACGCACAAAGCCCTTCATCAAAAGACCCCGGTCTGCCTCTCAAACAAACTCAATAAAGCGGGCTGCGCCCGACCGATAAGAAGCACCAACTCTCTCCTCCTTGTCCCCCCTCTGTTAAAAAAGAAAGCCTCACAATCTTGCTCCTTCTCTGGTAAGGCCCCTACCATCTTGAATGCCCTCCCAAAGATCTGAGATGTAACCCCTTACATCAGTTTAAAAAAAGACCTCAAACCGCAACTGCTCAACAAATATTGGGGTCCATAATCCTTCTCTTATCTTACTTGCTATACTCTCTCCCTTCTCCCCCTGTCTATCTTCCTCCCCCTTTTGACCTTTCTTTCCCATCCCCTTCCTTACCCCTCTCCACCTTTTCTTCCTGAAGTTCCCCATCCTAACATTTCCCCCCTTTCCCACGCCTAACCTACTCCCTATGCGCATACTACAGTGCTTACCTCCTTTTACTGTATAAAATCTGTAACTACCTTATCCACTTTTGTTTGTAAATAGCTCCTTCTTTGCATCTTTATCAGTGCAACCTACATTATTCAATGTGTTCTCTAAGTTTGCACTGTCTGAATGCAACAATTGTTTTTATTCCTATACTATCTTCATACTTATGTAAAGCGATCTGATACCCCTGGGTGGAGCCAGCGCTATACAAAACTTTTTAAAATAAATAATTACAAATAAAAGCTGCCAGACCCGTAAGTATTACAGCACTAATACCTAATACCCATACTCAGCAACCACGCCAGAAGTAAAAGGAAAAATACTATTTGAAAGGGACAGTGAGAATGGAAAAGCGACGCCGCACAGGGAAAGCTGCTGCGGATCAATGTTGACAAGAGAAAGTGCACCTGCTTGAAGAGAAGTAGCAGATCCCCCCTCCAAGACTGTTATGCGAGCTGTGGAGGAAGGACTACATCCTCAGTCAGCGAGTGAGCGCTAAAGGGAACATGAAGCGGAAAGGCTACCAGGGCCTGTGAATGAGATTTAAAGTTATACCTAGTGGTCATGGGTGGTCACTAAAGCAGTAAAGGCACCAGTGGTTACTGCACCTGAATGGCAGGTGTGGTACAGGGCAACAGCCCCAGGCAGCAAGTCCCCAAAGGACTGAAGAAAGTGCACTGCCTGCACATCCAGTGGCGAAAGGATACCACTGTAAGTGGAGAACTTGAGTACGCAATGCACCAGAAGAAGGACAGCCTCAAGTGAAGAGCCACCTGCCCTGTTTTCACTCTTCGTAAATGGGGTGGCCGATTTCCTCTCGGTGGTCCCCACCGATGCCCCTGTGCTGGCGAAAGATCACATACCTACCCTCATGTTTGCGGACGACACTTTGATAATCTCCAAGACTCCCAGCGGTGTGCAAAAAGCCCTAAGTAGGTTCGAGGACTTCTGCACTATCCGGGGCCTTGTAATTAATACGGAAAAGACAAAGTTTATGTCATTTAACCAGCATAGATATTTACGGGGCAAGGTATACATGAATAATGCTCCTCTTGATAAAGTTGAAGCCTTCACTTATCTGGGAGTCACGTTACAGGCAGATATGGGTTGGTCTAACCAAATGAATGTAGCCACTCTAAAGCATAAACAACAGGCCGGGATTCTTGCAGCTAAATTTAAATCCTCTTTCTCTAAACCGATTAGCCCACTGTTGGAGATTTATGGCATGAAAGTTCTAGGCTCCGCTCTGTATGGAGCGGAGCTTTGGGGGTTCACGAACTTATCCACCCTAATTGCAGCTGAAAACTCTTTTCTGCGAAAGGTCACCAGTGTTCCAAAAAGTACACCTATGTGCCCACTATTGCTAGACCTGGGAAGGAAAGCAGTAATGGACATGGCGAAACTTCGCCCTCTCCTATACTGGTGAAGTTTGTGGTGTACGGTAGAACTTGCACATTATGCAAAGGGGCTCAAAGATGTAATGGATGCAGACTGTTTCCATAAGGTTAAATGGTTGAGAGAGATAAGGTCGTTGTTGGTGAACCTAGGTCTGAGAGAACTATGGGACGACCCCAATAATGCTCCTTTTCCCTCAAAGAAGATTTTGAAGCAGATGTACTCGGATATGGTAATGGTAACAGTATGTTCTAAAGGTACAGTAAAGCACTTGACAGGCCGGTTCCTAGAATTTAAGATAAGGCCTGCACTAGAACAGTACTGGGACATCATTGAGAAACCCTCTGATAGGAAGCTGTACTTCCAGCTGAGGGTTGGTACACTATCTGTTAGGACATTCACCAGCAAATGGACAGGGGTTGCCGAGAATGTATGTCCAAGGTGCCAAGATAGAGAAGAAACGGTCAGTCATCTGTTGTTTTTTTGCCCACTGTATAAGAAACCTCGTGCTATGTGGGTTATACCTATTTGCAAGCTACTAGGTTTTATAAGGTATGAAGAGGCGTTGAGAGTCCTTACTACGGATCCAACGCTACCAATAGCAATTGCAATGGCCAAGTTTTTAGGATGGGTGTCAATCTGATCCAGGGTGCTTCTCTAGGCCCATTCAATTGATTGATCTTTAGTTTCAATGTTACCCTGTATTACATGCTATGATTGGGAGTTATGAAATGATTGGGGCTTAATGTGGCTGTATGGAATTTTTATTTAAAAAATATATAATAATAATAATTTTAGTTTTATCTGATTCGGCAGTTTTCCAATGTTTAATATCTTCTTAAAATGTTTTTAGATTCAAAATATTTATATATCTTAAATTGTATGTTGTAATGTATGTGTTGTGCTTTCATGACAGATCTGTCGAATAAAGCTATTTTTTTTTTTTTTGAAGAGCCACAGGTTCAAAATGTGGAAGGGCTCAGAAGACTGCGTCAGAGAAACTGACAGTACAGGCTGAGCCTGGAAGTGAAGAGCCATGTAATAAATAGGGTACAGATTGTCACAGGGAGTGACAGACCATGCATAGCCTACCTGAGTAGAGACTGAAGAGTGCCACAACAGCGTAGCAATGAGGCACAAGTGGTGCCTCCTCAAGAGAAGATGACCTGTGTAATGTCAGTAAGGATAACCAGTGAGAGGTTAGTGAAGATGACAAGCAAGAGGTTAGTGAAGATGACCAGTGGGAGGTCAGTGTAGATGACAAGTGAGAGGTTAGAGAGGATGACCAGCGAGAGGTCAGAGAAGATGACCTGATTGAACTGAAGTCAAAGTATGAAAACCTAGGAGAGGTCGTGAAAGGAAGAATGTTCTGAAGAGGGGTCTGGTCACTGGACAAGAAGAGTGCTTTGTCCTAGGATTAGGACAGGGCCGCGAACACTCGTGTAAATTGCATATCACATGGAGAGACCTGGTCAGAGAAGAAGAGCAAGACAAGATGGGACCAGACCGTGATGCGAGGTAAAAATACACGGAAAAGGAAATTGTGTGGCATGAGGCCACAGCAGAAGGAGTCTAAAGAAAGAAATAAAGAGAAAGAAGAAGAGAAACAATGAAAGAAGAGAGGAGTGTGTAATTAGACATATGGCTCACCACAAGATAAAGAAGAAGACTGCATGCAAGAACATCCAGAGTGGATCACAGTACATCTGTAACATCGGTGGCACAATGAGAGGTTGGCTGTCCAAAAGTCTTTGGTTACATCAAGCAAACCTGCACCTTCAGATGTGAGGAAGCTGGACCATGGTAAGATCCACTTTTGGGGTTGCTTGGGAGAAGGGATTGTTGTCCTGCTCGGACATCCTGAGTGACCTTGGATGTGAAGTCTAGAAGAGGGTCTGATCACGCCACACCAGGCCATGGCAATCCAGTGGCAAGGGCCTCAGGGATTACCAGTGAAAGGAGTCTCTTCACGAGAGATGAGCCTACAGCAGCTCCCCCGCAAGTTCCAGGAAGACTCAGATCTTGTGTAGCTAGCTGGTGCCTCCAAAGGCCATTCTATAAAAGCAGGTGCACCAGAGTCTGGATGGCAGGAGTAATCCTACCTGGAAACAACTAACCTCCAGGTGGAGCAAGGGACTTGAAGGTGGGACTCTTATCGCGTCATCCACAAACCTAGAGGGTGGAGTTGGAGTGACAAGGCAAAGTGCACCCAGTCTTGTGGACGCCTGATAAAGAGGACCTGAGAGGGGCATATTGGTGAGAGAAGGATGTCTGTAACTACTCCACCACTTAGCAGCTGGAAACACTCTTGCCTCGGTGAATACTCAACAACAACAACCAGGATGTCATCCATTGTTGGAGGCTTGATGTTATTGGAGCCAGGACATATTTTGTGAAAACTTAACATCTGCAGATGCACTATCACTCTCTGTGCACCGTCACAGATAATTGTATATATAGAGACTTTGGGTGTCAAATTCCATGCCTTGGGTCCAGGGAGAACTGGATCTGTAGTGCACCATTTAACTGTGCCAAATGGAACTGGTGGTCCCAGCTGCAGTTGTACCATTGTCCTGTTCTGAAAATAGCTGAATAGACACAGAGGAAGTGTCCTATTTGTTGTTTTATTCTCTCCCCAGGTTGAACTTTCTTGTCCCATTTTCAATAAAGTTTGGGAGCTAAGTAGTGACCTGCTGGTCACTGTACTAGTCTTTGCTGTGCCAGCCACTCCCCAAGGATGGCTTAGACTTCACCCTGCACCCATCCAACACAGGCATCACTGGACATGTGACCCTACTAATAAAAGAGGCTGGGTGCCTTGTGCCCTCGTCCAGTTCCACTAACAATATTCCAGTGTCTGTGTAGTTCTTAAATGTGTATGGGGGCCTAGAGCACTAGCCCATTACACAACCCATAAAGATGCTTTTTTAAAAGCTTTGAATGCTTGAAAGAAGTGCAGCAGGAAATGACAATGAGCAAGGGGTAGGGGCCAAACAAGAGCTGATGAGGTTTCTATCTCAGTCACTTAAGGTTTGTGCTGCTCATTTCTGCTGAGGCGTTTTAACACATACATGCCTCCTCCCGGGTGAGCACATGTTTTAGCGCCCTGCTGGGATTTCGAGTGAAAGTTAATATCAGTCACAGTGGAGACCACCGAAACTGCTGCTCGGCTGCTGCGACAGAGCATTTTTATTTGAAAAGCGTTTGCTACTTTCCATTGAAATAAGATCTTTTCATGTAGTGCCTGGACTAGACAATTGTAAGCCACGAGGCACTACTACGAATTATGCACACTGAGATAATGGCAAAAATGCGAATAAATAAATACATATTTTTTTAAGTGATGTATCCCATTTTTCGGGGGAAACTAAAATAGACAATAATTCTAATTCTTATGAATTCTCATTGACGTTGCTACAGTAAAACATATCATAGCAGCAACATAAAGCATGTTGTTTATTTATTTGCATTCTAATTAAAGCTAGTGGAGCTTTGTGTTAGTTGGATTTATAATGCAAGCACGTACTAAAAAACGGCATGGTTTAAGGAAAGAACCTCTTTTGAAGTTTCGTTCTTATTAAAGCATAATTCCCTAGCGTTGCATGAAATGAAGCAGGTACATGTTAGAAGACCTTTGCACAGGTAATTAATTGAAAAGAGGACAGTTTTCAAAGAATATGTATTGAAGATTTGTTGCATACTTAAACACGTTTGAAATCTAATATAAAATGTTATCCTCCTAATTGCACCAAAACCCATGGATTTAAATGGTATCAGAAGAAAATTTAATTATTTTTAACTGCATTAGACATGCCAGAGTCTACACCGTTGCAAACTCTGGCCAGGTATATACAAATGCATAATTTCTGGTCTTAGATGTTAAAAGTCACTGGTGTCGTTTAACAAAAGAAATTGAAGACGTGTCATCGTAGAGGATTACCAGCGATTAAAGATAAAAGTATATTAGCATTGCAAGAAGAAATGCAATATTCGTGGCTATAAGTAAAATGTATTCTTCAGTGTTAACCTAGCCTTTCGAATGATTGGATTCTTCACTAATATGGGACTCTCTGCGACCCCTGAGTAATTGCTGAGAGATGATAGAACGCGAATTATAGGCTAGCAGAGAATGGTAAATCGATGTAAAGTTCTTGAGGGTATCATAAAAGCCCCAAGATAGCTTAAGGTTGCTGGGTTTCTTTCATATGTTTCGTTAATACATTTCCACATGAAGATCTCATCGCTGAACTGTAGGAAGGGCCTTAGATTTAAAGTCATGTGACATATATGATATATACATTTTTAATCCATTCACAAAAGTTCAATACCTCTGGTAACTGTGTAGAACAAGCAGCATGTAACCAGCTCAGCTTTCAGGTCTAAAAAGTTGACAGCATGTCTAGGCTTATCTTCAGAGTGGATATAGATAAAGTAAGGAGATGTCATAGGCAGTTCGAAAATGGTTTCTCAACTCTTTACCTTGTGTGTGCATCCCTTTGGGGATTTTGCGGATGACTGTCTCTGTTTATCCTCCGTGGGCTATATTCCCAGATGAAGGGCCTCATTTACAAGAGGCTTGAACTGCCGAAATATCACTTTTTGTGACGCTTCAGCGGCACTGGCCTCTCTGTCATACCTATGGGGTGAATTCACTCTGTGTGGCTTTGCATGGCCTTGAAGATATGAAGTAAGACAATGCTGGGACGTCCTGTTGCTGGGGCAGCTGTACGCTTTATAAGCTTATCTAACACTAGCAGCCCGCCCCAGCGTTGCCCGGGGCAGAAGGGGGCTGGGGGCAGCATCGCAGCAGGAGAGGCGCAGCATGAGCGGCCGGGAGCAGCAGAGCGTACTTACAGTGTTCCCTTGCTCCGGTTTTGTTGGTCCTGCCCACGCTCTTGTCCACTGTTTCCCCCGACGTCCCGACTTTGAGGAAAAGGCTTGCGAGCACTCATGGCCCCCGCCCGCCCCTCCCTCCGCCCGTCCCTTGGTGCGCACCCGCAGCTTTTGTCCGCTGTTTCCCGAGACGTCCCGCCTTTGAGTAAAAGGCTTGCGAGCACTAATGGCCCCCGCCCGTCCCTCCGCCCGTCCCTTGGTGCGCACCCGCGGCTCTTGTCCGCTGTTTCCCCCGATGTCCCGACATTGAGTAAAAGGCTTGCGAGCACTCATGGCCCCCGCCCGTCCCTCTGCCCGTCCCTATGTGCGCACCCGCGGCTGCTTGACTTACCTCAGCCGCCTCTCCTCCCAGCGCTGCTGAGTTTACTGCTCCACTGCTCCTCCGCTTCTCGCCGCTCCTCACCGTTTGTCCGCCGCTCGCCGCTCCTCCCCGCCTGTCCGCAGCTCCTCCCCGCGCTCATGTCCGCCGCTCTTCCTGTTGCTCCTGAACGCCGCTCCTCCCCGCGCTCCCGATGTTATCACGCACGTCACGGCCGGGGCTACTTGCAAGGGACTACTTTTTTTTTATTCTTAAATTTTTTAAAGAACGTATATTTTTTATTTTTATATAGCTTATGTCCTTCTGCTTGCCCTGAGGTTTTCAATGATGTCTTGGGTGTTTGGATTGGTGGTGTACTTTTCGAGTTTACCTGGCTCAAAGGACACAGTTCTCTCTTTATAATAGTAGTATAGATAACATAATATAACATAACAATGCGGTTCAAAGCACTGTGTTGCAATACTCTGCATCAAGTAGTGGTTGTTCCCATGCAGCACCCATGAATTTTGATGTTACCACTGATTTACAATTCACGTAAACCTGGTGCCAAAACCTTCTCCCCAGAGCAGGCATAACAAGGAAAAATGTTTTAATTTCTCCTCATTTGTTCCTCTTTTCATATGTGTTGCATTCTGCATTACACATAGAACAAGGAGAATTCCTCCATTGATTATTTTTGTGCCGGAAGGTGCCACTTTCTGCAAGAAAACAATCATTCCTACAATGGAGACACCCTTGCACCATGGTACAAGATTGCCTGCGCTGGCGCAAGTCAGGCAAGAAGGTGGCAGTGCATTGGCAAAGGACAGGAATGTGCCGTATATCATAAATAAAATGCATTTTGATCTTCCCTTTTGATGCAGAGCAGCACATCAAAAGTGACTTACTGTGCTGCCTGCATCAACAACTTGTAAATGAGGGCCTAAGTTCACAAAAGAGATCCAGTATGAAAACAAATCCTGAAAGCAGTGTTCTGGTAATTGTGAAAGGAAAATAGAGTTGTTTCTGTCAACCTTGGAAAAATTGGATAGAAACGCCTGGGAGAAAACTGTTTCCATCCATTTAATGCCTCTTGATTTTTCACTTTTGATTTCCCGGTTTTTGAACTTTTGCTGACCACCTGAGATTCACTCATGTTAAATTCGTGGCAAATGGACTGAAAGTGCTAATTGTCCCTGTATGCCT
The DNA here is from genome assembly GCF_964261635.1 of Lissotriton helveticus. Classification (NCBI taxonomy): domain Eukaryota; kingdom Metazoa; phylum Chordata; class Amphibia; order Caudata; family Salamandridae; genus Lissotriton; species Lissotriton helveticus. The sequence goes on from NC_136063.1 coordinate 1,986,125,292, forward strand.
TTTAAGATAAGACTACTGCTGGCTGTGCATCCAAGGCATGAGCCATTAGGCTGGTTAGAAGAGAGCACATTTAGTTTCAGGTGTGTGAGACAGCTGCCCTGAAGCTCCCTGTATCTGCAGGCAAGTTGCATGTTGCAGAAGGGACCCTTAAAGGATTGGTGCTGGCCTGAGGCTGTGCTTATAACGTGAGTGGGTATTTATTGAGTAGGTCTGCATTTTTTACTGAACGTCTGTGGTACTTAAACTGAAGTTTACCTTATAGTGTAATTTTGCACTAAAGTACAGTTTCACCCCATCTAGGCCTGCAGGTTCTAGTGAGAAACTAGAGGTAGTCATCCACCTTGAGTGTGCATTCACAGTTTTTTACTTCAAATCTACACTTATTATGGCACCTTAAGAATTCTCATATTTCCCTAACTTATCCCACATTCAGATTTCAGACCTTTATCCCGATTGCAAGGCCCAAATATTTAATCTTCTGCCCAGGTGGAGGATCGCAGTCCTCCTACTCAATAGCACTATTAACTGTGCTTGAACCAGTTCTTGGGATAGGAATCTGCATCTGTTACTTAGCTTGTCATACTGCACCTGGGTTGGAACAGCCCATGTCCACAGATAAAGAGTAAGAGGGCCAGACCTCCAGAGCCCAACACAGAAGGCTTCACCTTTAGAGTTTTGGTGTGAAGGGATCAGGCGGCTGTGTCATGTAGGAGTGGAGCTAAGGCTCTCAGTGAAGTTCTTTACACAGACAACATGAATTGATCATATTGGAATTCTCCAGCATGATGTGTAGCTGTGCAGGGGTGTTGGACAATGGTGGTATGATGATGTGCCACCTTAGGGTTGACCAGGGCTATCTAGCATCTAGAACATACCACCCCCATTAAATTCCGTGAATAACGGAGATATAGATGAGAAGCCATTTGCTCTGGGTGTTGACAAGGCCAACATAATGCCCAAGTGGAAGGAGAAGCTACCTGATGCCAGTGCCAGGATACACTGAAGTTATGTACTTACAGCTCAACCCCGGTGCTAAGATTGATCTGATGCTGGCCTCCTTTTCCCCCCAAGTTTGAAGACTGTACCGGCTGCTGGAACCTGATTGTTCACACTAGGTCTTCTGCGAACTGGACCCTGACTCAGCTGCTGACACACAGATAAAATGCACGACGGTTAGGAGGCCATGGGGCCTGGCAAGTGTGACAGGGAGAGTTCTTATTCTGGCTGTGAAGTAGCTCTGGAAGATATCCCCTAAGTAGGAGCATAAGCACAGCACAGGTCAGGTACAGAGAGAACTGGGGGACCTGAGTGCAAAAAGGAGCATGTACAGCTTTTCTAAAGCATCTAAAACCGGTCTTATGTTGTAACAGGGCCCAAGGGTCAATACAACTATCATTTGTTTTATTTTTTTAATTTTCTTATTTTTATTTTTTGATTGACATTTTGAACATAAGAACAAACAACATCAACAAAGTAGCTAGCTACTTCCAGTCTTAGCATATTCCAGCAATTTGTGCATTATGTCCAAACATCTGTACAGATCGATTTTCACATATCTGCAATGCTAGAAAGCAAAAAGTATTATACCATGTACATCCAGTATACAGTAGGTGTTAGCCTTGTAGAATAAGCATTGTTACACCTAGACTTTGTGTTAAAACAGGACCCATTCATGCTTTCCGATATAAACGTGAACCATTCTACATCCGCTCTACTTCTAGGTCAGCTCGTTATGCCTGTTGAGTCATACAGAGGCATGTCTATTAGTCGACTGGTGCACCTGATGGAATTGCTTCAAGCTGTTGGTGTGTGCGTGCCCACTCCAAAAATGGACCCGATATGTCCCTTGGCCTAGATGTCAATGGTATCAGCTCACAAAATGTGGTAAGTTGTGTGTGGCTAAATGTTACATCTTGAATCCACTCTTTCTTGGAGGGGGCACACCTCTTTCCCCAATGCATAGCTACCCTACGCTTAGCAAAAAGCAATAACAGAGCATGTAGTTTTCAGGTCCCTGCTGGTGTGTCCTTGACATATCCCAGAATTCCTAATACAGTATGCAGGTCGCCTGGGGTGCCAATCATCTTGTGCATTGTGGTAAAGATTGCAGATCAAAATGTGGCTAACCTTGGGCAACTCCATGCCATGTGCAAAAATGTAGTTGGGACAAAGCCACATCTCCAACAGCCATCAGCAGCCTTGATCCCAATGCGGTGTAGCTGTTGAGGGTTCCTATAGAATCTGTGGAGATATGTAAAATTAATCAAAGGTAGCTTGTAATCGGGTACAGAGCCAGTAGTTGATTGCTGCAAAATGCCCACTGTTTTTCCGTTAACGGAGTTTGCAGTTCAACAATCCAAGCTTGAAAGGCCCTGGGCTTCAACAAGGGGGCAGAATTTTGCATGCTGTTATAAATTCTCGTGATGAGTCTACAAGGTGAATCTGTCTTGAGCACGTTTTCAAATGTGAACAATGTGGGATGCAGGTTGGGGAATGTGTTATGTAGTGCTCTAGACGTGGCCCTTATTCTGTGGTAGAAAAATAGTTCGGAGAAGGATATTGCGTGCTCTACCATAGTTTCAGGGGGAGCCCATAATTCCTCTGCTGGGTACAAATCCGCAAAGGTTCGTACTCCCTTCCTCTGGGCCAGTGCTCTGCTGATGCCCTCCCCGATGGTTGGCAGCATAGGATTATGAGCCAGGGGGATGGACGGGGCATAGAGAATTTAGAGAGTCACCCTTTCCAGTAGTTTATCCAATGCCCGCCTTAAGGTTTCAACCGTATCAATGTCTCCTCGATATTGTTTGCAGGTCTGTTATAGGGCTACTCCAAGAGGAACTGGAGACGCAACATTCATCTCTACAGCCGTGTGCAGCTGAAAAGGAGTCGGGTGTGCCCAAAAATGCAAAACTGTGCCTGTGCACTGAAAGCATCCAATTGGATGTCCAGGGCCCCCATACCACCCTGGGACAAAGGTACAGTCAGGAGTTCCCATGAGATCGGTGCCTGTCGACCCGCCCAGACCATAGATGTTAGTAAGGCTCGAATGGTATTAAAAAAGGTTTGCATGAGATGAATCGGGATATTGACAAATAAATAAAACAATTTTGGCAGTACCACCATTTTAGCAATGGCTATTCTCGCAGCCCGTGCAGTAACCTTATCATTCAACCACGACACTGTGCGCCATAATTCATGTCCCAAATTTCCTGCATGTTTCTATTGAGCCAAGCACTAAGATATTTTACCGAGCCGTCGGACCATTTTAATGGGTAGTCGAAAGGAAAGGGCATTGTGGCGTCAGTCAGGGGAAATATAATGGACTTCGTCCAGTTTATTGAGACTCCAGATAGACCACCACATTTGATCAGTTCACAAAGGATAGGAGTTGTATTTGTCTCCGTGTCGCAAATGTATAAGGTAAGATCGTCAGCATACAATTATTTAAAAGGGTCCTCGAGCTAAATCCCAAGCCCCTAGCGGTGTGATGTTGCCTAATTCGAGCCGCCAATGGTTCTATTGCGACCATGAAAAGCGAGTGATCCAGCGGACATCCCTGTCTCGTTCCTCACGGTATAGTGAATGGGTCTGACAGCATACCATTCACTCTGATCCTTGCAGACGGCCTCGTATAAAGCAGCCGCACAAGACTGAGAAATAGAGGACTGAACCCCATCCTCTCCAGGACCACAAAATGATGTGACCACTCAAGCATGTCAAATGCTTTAGTGGCATCTAGGAACACCACAATGGCCTTCGAGACCGGATGGAGGTAATGTACAACAGAGAAAAAGATCCTATGGTTGTGACAGGTAGAGCGCCCAGGGATAAACCCTGATTGATCTGGGTAAGGGATTAGCGGCAGAAGATGTTGCAGTCGATTGGCGACCAGTTTTGCCAGGATTCTAACATCCACATTTATCAGCGAAAGTGGTTGGTAAGAGTCAAGTTTGTCCTCGGGTTTCCCCAGCTTGAGCAGGGTGATTATTATAGCCTATAGCGTTGAGGGTGGTAGAATACCCTCCTCATAAAGCATGATGAGTTGTGCAGCCAGTTCCTTGGCATATGCTTTATAGAAAGCCGTGGTAAACCCGTCGGACCCTGGAGCCTTATTCGATGGAGACTCCTAATCACCTGAATCACATCCTACACTGCAAAGGGAATCTCCATGTACTCCCTAGGTTCCCATACCAGCCAGATCAGCTCCAAAGAGTTCAGGAATGGCTTGAGATTTTCCTGCACAGAACCATGGGTTGTTGTATATAGTGTGGCATAAAAGTTTGTGATCTTGTTCAATATTTCTTGTGGGCCTCGGATCACTTGTGGATGGTCACCCCTAACTGATGTGATGTAAGCAGTCGAGTGTGGGGCACAGAGCATTGCCACAAGTGTTCTCCCAGGCCTGTCGCCATCCCCGTACCTCCTGGCTTGTGAGTATTTGCCTAGAAACGTAACTTTGCATTGGGCCTCCTCCTCAAATAACTTCTCCTTTAACTTTGCTACAAAAGTGGGATTATCAGTGGTGTAGAATTGCGTTTCCAGGCCCTTAATCTGTTTCTCCTATGAATTCCGAGTGTCCCTTATGGCCTTCAGCAGCCCCGCCTGCCAAGCTACGCATTGATCCCTAATTACCACCTTCAATGACTGCCAAAGAGAGGCCTGGGTTGAGACTGAACCAGTATTAAAAGCGAAGTAATCACCTATGTCCCCTCCTATCTCCTCTTTAAAAACCTCGTCCAGCAGTGCATTGGGGGAAGCCACCAAGTATACATTTTGGTGTCGGAGTCTGGCAGTTTGAGGCGTACGAGACTGGGTGCGTGATCCGACAAGGATACTGAACATGTCCAAGATGCCACGTCCCTTGACACCATCAATAATCCAGCCTAGACCAGGCTTTGTGGAATTCTGAGATGCATGTACCTTCCCTGACTTGATCATTGAATCATTTAGACCACAAATGTTCCAAGTTAAAAAGTTTAAACTCGTCATATGGGAGTCCTTTTGGTCCAATGAAGTTCATTGTGACGGGCCACACAATCACCTTTTCCCCTAGTGGCTGTATGGTGCAAAGATAAGATGCGTGTGGCTGAATGCCGACCTTCGGTATGTATTGAGTACTGAAGGAATACTGACTGTGATGCACAGGTATGATGTTCTAGACTGTGCAGCGTGAAGCTGGCCAACAACAAAACATTAACTTCTCCCTCTACCCTCCACCCACTTCAACGCCCAAACAGGTTGTGTAAAACCCTCCCACATTAACATTTGCAAATATGAGTCATACCCTAAATAGGGCAAACCAACAATCGGGAAGTCTCCCTGGGGGGACTGTGTCACCGGCATACACCCCCACTGAATGCAGGGTGGCCAAGAGTAAAGCAGAAGGTCAAATCACTGTGGAATAACATTGTGCACAGTTCCCCCGCAGTCATTTCCCAAACTAAATGAACGACCTCGACAAGAAATACAGTGCTATTCCTGGATGAATTTAGACAAAGATAATCACATTTGCAAACTTAAATAAAACCTACCCCAGCTAATCATTGTCACTAAGCCTGTCACTGGATACCTCCTCGGCTCGAGGGCTGTGCTCCTTGTTTTTATTACCACCCACATGCTTAGCAAATTTTAATGCGGATTTTGCATCATTAAAGAAATGATCCGTGCCCTCATTGGACAACTTGAGTTTGGCTGGATATAACAGGGGATCTTAGCCTGTAGCAGGATTTGTTTTGCAGGCAGAACAACCAGCGTAAAATTTGGGTAAAAGGATATAGTGTTACCTCGGTGAACAATGGTCCCATGTCCACTGGCTAGTCTGAGGATAAGGTCCCAGTCTTTATTGTTTAAAATCCAGGCCAGGATTGGCCTTGGTATAGCACCCACGGGAGGCCTGGACCCAAGTTGCGGTGCGCTTGCTCGACCGCGAACACCGCAGATAGGAGTGGTTCAAACAGTTTGTGAAGCAAGTCCGTGATGTAGATCTCTATTTTATAGATTGCCTTTGTCTCCAGGATGCCTGTGATACGTAGGTTGTTTTGGCGAGAACAAGCCTTAAAGCCCTCGTTCTTGGCTCAGACCAGGCCCAACACTTTATCCATGTGTAAGAGTTGTTCTCTGGTTTCTACCTGACAGTCGTGGAAATCTGAGTTGCGATTTTCTAAAACATCTATGACCCTGGGCACTTTACCACTGCTGATTAGTGCTAAAGTGCATATGCTCTCCCTATTGTTAATTGATGTATGGATTAGTGACTCCATGATTGGCTGATTTGGTTTACTTGTCAGACCCTAGTACAGTGCACTGAGTGTGCCCAGGGCTTGTAAACCAAATGCTGCTGATGGACTTGCAGAACTGGTTGTGCCGCCCACAGAAGCAGCCTGTAAAAGTGTGTCACAGGTCTGCAATTGCAGAGCCTGTGGGCAGTCTGGTACTGCCATATTGACCGGGCACGTGCACCCACTTGCCAGTCCCTAAACCTTCCATTTTCTTTACATTAGAGACCCTTATGGTAGGTTCAAGGGCAGGGTGCATTGTTGTAAGTAAAAGGTAGGACAAGCCCTGATGTGTGTGGCATTCCCCTAATTGTGAATTACAGCCATGTTTGTTTTTCACTGTTGCAAGGCTACTTATTACCCATAGGCCAGAATGGGCAGTTTGATTATTACATCTTATAATCCTAACTGACTCAGGGAACTAGGTAGAAATTCGAATTTAGTATGCCTGAGCTCAGAATGATAAAAATTCATCTTTTAGTGAAGTTGGTTTTAACATTCTGTGTTTGAAAATACCACTTTTAGAAAGTAGGTATTTTCTTGTCTAACCATCTAAGCCTGCCTCTGCTAGGTTGTGTATTCCTTGTTTGGAGTTTGAGTGACAGGGGCTGGGGAATTCCAGGAGACTGGGTGAGTCAGCCCAGTGGTGAATAGAGAGATCTGCATCTAGATGAGAGGGAGGAGTTACACCTGGGACCTGAATGGGGCTGTGCCTTCCCTCTACAATGTTGGTTTTACCTCCTGTGGTGTGTCTGATGTCTCTGCCCTGCCCCTTGAAAGGAAAGAAGGAGTCATATCAACAGAGTCATCCAGGACCGACTAGAACTGGTTTGGACTAGGCAAAGGCCTCTCTGCCTTCAGAGAACACAGAGAAACTGTGTATAAAAGAGGGGACCCAAACCCCAGTACTTTAGATCACTTTGAGAAACAAGAAAAAACCTTTGCTGAGGAAATGAACCTGAGGATACTGAGGAGAGACTATCCCAAAACTTTGTGTGCTTTATTCAACTTGTGAAGGATCTCAAAGGGCTTGAGAGAAGAGATTGCCTCCTGCTGAAGTCTCAGGGACAACAGACTTCAAACACCAGCTCCCCAAGAGTTTTTTGCAAGTGCCTGCAGCTGTTTGGCACCTTTTAAGGGACTGCAGGTCACAAGGAGCTGGTAGCATGACTCACGAAGAAGAAGCATGTCGCCATCGCAGCCGCTGCCGTCGCATCACGGAGATGACGCCGCTGTAGCTATCGCATTGCACCGCATCACAAGAAACGTCTTGCAGCAGCGAAGAAGCGTGTCGCCATCACAGCCGCTGCCGTCGCATCACTGAGCAAGGGTGTCGCCGCTGTAGCTGTCGCATTGCACCGCAGAATGGGCTCGCACCCACGGAGATTGAGTGTTTTTATTTTCACTGCACCATGAAACATTAAATGATTGAAAAATCAGAGGTAAAGTACACAAAATTCAATGCGCCCACAGGGGGAGGGAAGGAGTGCAGGGAGGGGAGTACATTTCAATAGGTTATACATCACTAGTCAAAGTTCATAAATCATTGAGCATAAATACTCTAGTCAAACCATAATTAACATTGATCCACATAGGAGAGGTCAATGACAACGACATATATCAAACAAAACATTTCACGTGAAAGAGACTCCTATAATGATTATTATATCAATCTAGGGTTAGGAGTTCTTGGTTGTAGATGTCTACGTTTCGACCCGGAAAATGTAGGATAGTAGATCCTTACTGCGTGGGTCTTCTTCAGGACGTGACGGGAAGTGGGGGTAGAGTGGGGCTTTTTTCTACGCAAAAAAGACTCATTAATTAAACCGGTCTCCAAAGAGTCCCGCAATACTAGAAAAGAAAGTTACGGAAGGACCCGTAAGTTAAAGGTAAAGATTTGGTGAAATTTAAAGGTTTAAAGGTTTAAAAAGGAGGGAAATACTGTGGATAGGCTAAAAGTGGAAAAATTCATTAAGCAAAGTACCTGGAGGAGCGGGAAAAAGGGAATTCCGTCAATAGGCGATGCCTTGTCCTACGCTGTATTTTTGGATCTAAAAGACCGTCATAGAAAAATAGAAAAATATCATTGTGGCGCCCCTACGAAGAATGACTTACGCGTGGGTGCACAAAAGGTCGCTATTAGAAGGCCTACCTTCTTATGAGGCCACAGCTGTGTAGAAAATAAATTATTCCTCGGCCATGACAGGGTTGATTAGAGGTGATGCCAAATATTCGTGCCGCATCTGAAAAACCAAAATGTAAGGCGTTTCAGATATGGATATGTTCAAGGTGACTCGTTTATGAAAGAAGCGCGAAAACATCACTCACCCGAAGGGATTACGAAAAAACAATAGGGAAGCGCGTGGGCCAGCGTCTCACCGCTTGTCTTAAAAGTCAGTGTCAGAAATCAGGTTAAACTCCGTCATATCGGCGTTGTGCTCAAAACATCTGAAAGACACCAAAACGTGCAGGCGTTTTAACATACGAGTTTCTCCCCGGTAGTTAGATCCTGCCAAGGAAAAAGCACCGCTAACTATCAAACTCACCCGAAGTGATGGCGAAGGTGGAGCGCGCGGGCCGGCGTCTCACCGCGTCTCAAGAAACCAAGAAGTGCTACCCTGGTAACCGGCGAGGTATCACTGCCTCGCGGTAAACAGAACGTTTACCGTTGCTAGGGGTGACACAGGAGCATTCATTCAGGGAAGAAGAAAGACTACTGTGGTGGTTGGTTACCTGAAGGGCCAAATAAAATAATTTAATATTAAAAGGCCTCATGAAAAAAGGGGGGGGGTTGTGTTTATTCTAAAGATATATTTACTGAAAGTGTAGGATAAATATAGAATAAATATAGAATAAACCTCTCTATGCTCATCCTGGTGGACGTGGACCTGCTTACACAGAGCTGTCAGACTAACCATATATCTGGTGGTTGATTATCCATTGGTTTCAGATGAGCACATACACATTGCAATAAGGGGTGGTGTGAGTCTGCGCGGACCTGCCAGGCACGGCGGTCGGGCGCACATTGCTAAAGAAGGTTAAACTTATCATCAAAGTATGAAGTAGTGATAAATCATTTAAACACGGAGACCAGATGTATTTTTTAAAAATGTAGGATAAATGTAGAATGAACCTCTGTATGCTCAGCATGGTTAACGTGGACCTGCTTACACAGAGCGGTCAAGAACGCACCAAGACTAACCATAAATCAGGTGGTTGTCAGATCTAGGAAAAAATATATTTTATCCAAGGCTTCTGATGAACAAATACACATTGCAATAAGGGGTGGTGTGTGTCTGCGCGGACCTGCCCGACACGGCGGTCGGGCGCACATTGCTAAAGAAGGTTAAACTTGTCATCAAAGTATAAATTAGTGATAAGTCATTAGACATATTGAACAGATGGATTATTACTATCATAGGGCGACTGCTGCCATTCAGGCCATGATCGAAATGGGACGGCGCGAACCTGCCAAACATGGCGGTTAGGCGCTCAATTCCACATTAGAAAAGATTAAACACCAAATGGAAAAAGGACCTTTTTAGAATCAGCACACACCTTAATGCAATTTTTTTTTGTTAAAAACAGAATTTTTTTTCATAACGGTCAAAAGGGGTGCAAGTAACATGAAACAGCCACAATTTTAATGTTATAGACATAGTTCATAGGATAGCCATTTGGGCAAAACTGCTCTCGGACTCATTCAAACCCCTACGCACTGAGTCAAAAAATCGGATCCATTTAATCTCCCTAACATTAAGGATGGGTTCTATGCTCCCACCCCTTGGGCCTAGTCTGACCTGTTCCAAGATTGTCCACCTCAGGCTCTAAGGGGGGTGACTTTTTTCATTACAATGGTCAACCAAAGGGGCACCTACGACCTTGCATCTCACACGGCTGCAGTGCTGCAGAAATCGTACTTTGGCGCGTTGTTGTGTCTGTCCCACATAAATCAGTTCACAGGGGCATGTTATGCAGTACACCACATTGGTTGAGTTACAATTGGTGTGTGACTTGAGTGGAACTTGTTGCTGTTTGTGAGTAAATACTTTAGTCTGGATAGTCGCTGGACAAGCTTTACACGAACCACATCGGTAGTGTCCCACAATAGGAGGCAGATTCCACATGGTGGTAATGGATGGTTCATCTGGGGTCGTTAAGAATGAGCGCACCACACTATCACGGATGTTCTTAGCTTTTTTGAAAGCGTGAAGGGGCGGCGTATTACTTTTGAGATCTTCTGATATCAGATTCCAATATTTATTGATGGTTTTTTTCACCAAATTACTTTTTGTTGAGAAGGTCGTTACACAGATAAGGCGATCATCTTTGTTGCTCTGTTTTTCCCCCAACTGTAATAAGGTTTCTCTGGGGTTGAACCATGCTCTTTTCTTGGCTTTTTTGACCAATCGTCTCGGGTATCCACGTTCAAGTAGTCTTTCCATGAGTATGGTAGATTGTTCCATGTAGTCATCCTTCCTGCTGCAATTTCGGCGGATCCGTAAAAACTGGCCAAAAGGGAGGGTGGGAGCATAAAACCCATCCTCAATGTTAGGGAGATTAAATGGATCCGATTTTTTGACTCAGTGCGTGGGGGTTTGAATGAGTCCGAGAGCAGTTTTGCCCAAATGGCTATCCTATGAACTATGTCTATAACATTAAAATTGTGGCTGTTTCATGTTACTTGCACCCCTTTTGACCGTTATGAAAATTTTTTCTGTTTTTAACAAAAAAAAATTTGCATTAAGGTGTGTGCTGATTGTAAAAAGGTCCTTTTTCCATTTGGTGTTTAATCTTTTCTAATGTGGAATTGAGCGCCTAACCGCCATGTTTGGCAGGTTCGCGCCGTCCCATTTCGATCATGGCCTGAATGGCAGCAGTCGCCCTATGATAGTAATAATCCATCTGTTCAATATGTCTAATGACTTATCACTAATTTATACTTTGATGACAAGTTTAACCTTCTTTAGCAATGTGCGCCCGACCGCCGTGTCGGGCAGGTCCACGCAGACACACACCACCCCTTATTGCAATGTGTATTTGTTCATCAGAAGCCTTGGATAAAATATATTTTTTCCTAGATCTGTCAACCACCTGATTTATGGTTAGTCTTGGTGCGTTCTTGACCGCTCTGTGTAAGCAGGTCCACGTTAACCATGCTGAGCATACAGAGGTTCATTCTACATTTATCCTACATTTTAAAAAAATACATCTGGTCTCCGTGTTTAAATGATTTATCACTACTTCATACTTTGATGATAAGTTTAACCTTCTTTAGCAATGTGCGCCCGACCGCCGTGCCTGGCAGGTCCGCGCAGACTCACACCACCCCTTATTGCAATGTGTATGTGCTCATCTGAAACCAATGGATAATCAACCACCAGATATATGGTTAGTCTGACAGCTCTGTGTAAGCAGGTCCACGTCCACCAGGATGAGCATACAGAGGTTTATTCTATATTTATTCTATATTTATCCTACACTTTCAGTAAATATATCTTTAGAATAAACACAACCCCCCCCCCTTTTTTTCATGAGGCCTTTTAATATTAAATTATTTTATTTGGCCCTTCAGGTAACCAACCACCACAGTAGTCTTTCTTCTTCCCTGAATGAATGCTCCTGTGTCACCCCTAGCAACGGTAAACGTTCTGTTTACCGCGAGGCAGTGATACCTCGCCGGTTACCAGGGTAGCACTTCCTGGTTTCTTGAGACGCGTTGAGACGCCGGCCCGCACGCTCCACCTTCGCCATCACTTCGGGTGAGTTTGATAGTTAGCCGTGCTTTTTCCTTGGCAGGATCTAGCTACCGGGGAGAAACTCGTATGTTAAAACGCCTGCACGTTTTGGTGTCTTTCAGATGTTTTGAGCACAACGCCGATATGACGGAGTTTAACCTGATTTCTGACACTGACTTTTAAGACAAGCGGTGAGACGCTGGCCCACGCGCTTCCCTATTGTTTTTTCGTAATCCCTTCGGGTGAGTGATGTTTTCGCGCTTCTTTCATAAACGAGTCACCTTGAACATATCCATATCTGAAACGCCTTACATTTTGGTTTTTCAGATGCGGCACGAATATTTGGCATCACCCCTAATCAACCCTGTCATGGCCGAGGAATAATTTATTTTCTACACAGCTGTGGCCTCATAAGAAGGTAGGCCTTCTAATAGCGACCTTTTGTGCACCCACGCGTAAGTCATTCTTCGTAGGGGCGCCACAATGATATTTTTCTATTTTTCTATGACGGTCTTTTAGATCCAAAAATACAGCGTAGGACAAGGCATGGCCTATTGACGGAATTCCCTTTTTCCCCGCTCCTCCAGGTACTTTGCTTAACCACTTGGATGCTAAGGTACACCCACCTCTTCCCATTGACTTTCCATTGAAATCAATGGAAACTCCATGACGAGTTACCCTTGTCATTAGCACTGAAGGGGTTAATGAATTTTTCCACTTTTAGCCTATCCACAGTATTTCCCTCCTTTTTAAACCTTTAAAACTTTAAATTTCACCAAATCTTTACCTTTAACTTACGGGTCCTTCCGTAACTTTCTTTTCTAGTATTGCGGGACTCTTTGGAGACCGGTTTAATTAATGAGTTTTTTCATATCTTTTTTGCGTAGAAAAAAGCCCCACTCTACCCCCCACTTCCCGTCACGTCCTGAAGAAGACCCACGCAGTAAGGATCTACTATCCTACATTTTCCGGGTCGAAACGTAGACATCTACAACCAAGAACTCCTAACCCTAGATTGATATAATAATCATTATAGGAGTCTCTTTCACGTGAAATGTTTTGTTTGATATATGTCGTTGTCATTGACCTCTCCTATATGGATCAATGTTAATTATGGTTTGACTAGAGTATTTATGCTCAATGATTTATGAACTTTGACTAGTGATGTATAACCTATTGAAATGTACTCCCCTCCCTGCACTCCTTCCCTCCCCCTGTGGGCGCATTGAATTTTGTGTACTTTACCTCTGATTTTTCAATCATTTAATGTTTCATGGTGCAGTGAAAATAAAAACACTCGGCACCCTCACGCGTTTTGTTATTGGATTAATTCCCAAAAATATGTGACTACATAATAAGAATTGTTTGTTTGGTCTGGGACCCCCCTTATATACCTCAATTAATCACCCAGGTCCCACTGACTACATGGGTCCAACCCTCTTGTGCAACATACTTCGATCAGACGCTGGTCTGCGAGGTTCTTCCTTTCCAATATTATTTAACATTCCTTGCTTTTTTGAACTTTTGTAATTTATTCTGCTTCAATCAACCAATATGGTTGACAAGGAGGTTCTTTCCTATACTGAGGATTACATTAAACAATTCCTTTCGGACTCAGCTAACAGTTTTCTGTCCCCAACCACACCTGCTATTGACTTTTCGCTTAACGATAAAGTGAACCAGCTGGAACGTTTAGAAAAAAAGCTTATCAGAACTAAACTGCATGGGCATTTCCTAGCACAGTGTCTGCAATCCAACATTATCCCTGTAGGCTTACAGGTGAAAGTTGAACCCGCAATATTCATTGACGTCCCCAAGTTCCGGGAAGGTTTCAGCTTTGTCGCGAACAATTGTTCGCGGCATTGGATGGTCCTCGGCATTGAGACAGCGAGTGAACAAATTGCACTTTTAACTAAGCAGATAGCGGATTTGAAAGCCGCTATTAGTGGGGACTCCACACTTACCAACTCCAAAGAGGCCCTGACTAAACTGGTTGCGACCCTCCAGGATTTTGAAACGACCACAATAAAAAGAAAACTTGAGAAACTAGCACGAGATGTGAAATCATATGACAAAAAAAGAACGTATCCCTATCTACAGGACGATTATTATAGACAGGACAACCAAGGGAGATTCACCAACCGAGGTCGTGGTTCGTACAGGGGTAGACGGAATTTTACTACTTTTTCGGACTCTTCGTATAGCTCGGGCGAGGATTCAGACCGAGCAGGCCCCAGTGGTGCATACGGATACCAGGACCCCTACGGCCCATCTTACCAACCCCCTCCTTTTTTAGGACAGGGAGGATGGAGACCCCCACGAGGCCGAGGGAACAATTGGGACAGGGGCACTGGCAGGGGCCAATTCAACACGGGCCAAGAGTGGGACTCCGGGAGAGGGAGAGGGAGAGGCACGAAGCAGGTGAGCTTCCCACAGGAGGAACACGGGGAAAGATCTACCCGCAGGAAGAATTACAGATGGTAGAAAAGACCTCTCCGGTGATCAACATCTCGCAGTACACCCTTCAGGATGATGAAATTAAAGTACTCAGCCGTGGTCTATCCTTTGTTCCTACCTCCAGACCAGACCCCTTTAACACTGTGGTTGAACTTCACAAGTTCTTTAGGAAAATAAGACTTAGATATTTCTTTAGGAACAAGCCCTACCAACCATCGCTATCAGCTACAAATCTGAGGATACCATCTACCTTTGTACCATCCACCTATGCCATGACCCAGCGCATCCTGGCATATGAAAGCCTTGTGCTACGTGATGTGAAGTTAATTCTAGAAGACAAAAAATTTGTCAAACACAACATCAGCCAAGCAGAAAAATTCGCTCTTAAAGCGATACGAGACAATAAGGAAATAGTCGTTAAACCGGCTGACAAGGGCGGTGCTATTGTCGTCCAAGACTTGGACAACTACACGAAGGAAATCTTGCGACAATTGAACGACGGGATCAGTTACAAGCAACTGGGTGGGGACCCATCCACAGACTTAACTGCTGAGATTTTGAGGGTCACACAGGAGGTTTACAACAAGGGTTTCTATCAGAACACGAATTCCAGTATCTGAATCAGAAACACCCACGACTCCCTACCATCTATACTCTACCGAAAGTCCACAAGGATCTCCACCAGCCCCAAGGACGCCCTATCGTGTCGGGATGTGGCTCACTGCTGGAACCTCTGTGTAGGTATATAGACTTTTTCCTCAAACCGTTAGCAGAGGCCACCACAACATACCTACGCGATACCACACACACCATCAATTTAATTGAAGGACACCCTTATGACTCTGCCCAAGACCTTTTGGCAACGTGTGACATTGTGTCACTATACACCAGCATACCCCAAGAGGAGGCCCTTGTGGCAATGACAATTGCACTTGACAAGCGGGAGGCACCAATCCGGGTACCCACATCTTTTATCATCTTATTACTCAAGATTGCTATGATGAGGAATTTCTTCATATTCCGGAACTGCTTCTACCTCCAGACCAAGGGGGTGGCGATGGGGGCGGCCTTTGCCCCAGACTTGGCCATTATCTTCATGTCCATGTATGAAGACACTTTCATACTTACTGATGCCAACCCCTTCAGATCCAAGATAAACATGTGGATGAGATACATTGACGATATCATCTGCATCTGGTCAAGAACTGAGGATGAAATTACCAACTTTTTCAACTGGCTCAATGCAAGATCTCCGGATATAAAATTTACCATCAAATCTGACAAGAAATCCATTGACTTTTTGGATTTAACAATCTTTGTGGAAAACGAGACCCTGCAAACCACCCTTTTCAGAAAACCCACGGAGAGGAATTCCTTACTCCTATACTCCAGCCATCACCCAAGGGGCCTCCGTGATAACCTCCCTTTTGGCCAGTTTTTACGGATCCGCCGATATTGCAGCAGGAAGGATGACTACATGGAACAATCTACCATACTCATGGAAAGACTACTTGAACGTGGATACCCGAGACGATTGGTCAAAAAAGCCAAGAAAAGAGCATGGTTCAACCCCAGAGAAACCTTATTACAGTCGGGGAAAAACAGAGCAACAAAGATGATCGCCTTATCTGTGTAACGACCTTCTCAACAAAAAGTAATATGGTGAAAAAAACCATCAATAAATATTGGAATCTGATATCAGAAGATCTCAACAGTAATTCGCCGCCCCTTCACGCTTTCAAAAAAGCTAAGAACATCCGTGATAGTGTGGTGCGCTCATTCTTAACGACCCCAGATGAACCATCCATTACCACCATGTGGAATCTGCCTCCTATTGTGAGACACTACCGATGTGGTTCGTGTAAAGCTTGTCCAGCGACTATCCAGACTAAAGTATTTACTCACAAACAGCAACAAGTTCCACTCAAGTCACACACCAATTGTAACTCAACCAATGTGGTGTACTGCATAACATGCCCCTGTGAACTGATTTATGTGGGACAGACACAACAACGCGCCAAAGTACGATTTCTGCAGCACTGCAGCCGTGTGAGATGCAAGGTCGTAGGTGCCCCTTTGGTTGACCATTGTAATGAAAAAAGTCACCCCCCTGAGAGCCTGAGGTGGACAATCTTGGAACAGGTCAGACTAGGCCCAAGGGGTGGGAGCATAGAACCCATCCTCAATGTTAGGGAGATTAAATGGATCCGATATTTTGACTCAGTGCGTAGGGGTTTGAATGAGTCCGAGAGCAGTTTTGCCCAAATGGCTATCCTATGAACTATGTCTATAACATTAAAATTGTGGCTGTTTCATGTTACTTGCACCCCTTTTGACCGTTATGAAAAAAAATTCTGTTTTTAACAAAAAAAAATTGCATTAAGGTGTGTGCTGATTCTAAAAAGGTCCTTTTTCCATTTGGTGTTTAATCTTTTCTAATGTGGAATTGAGCGCCTAACCGCCATGTTTGGCAGGTTCGCGCCGTCCCATTTCGATCATGGCCTGAATGGCAGCAGTCGCCCTATGATAGTAATAATCCATCTGTTCAATATGTCTAATGACTTATCACTAATTTATACTTTGATGACAAGTTTAACCTTCTTTAGCAATGTGCGCCCGACCGCCGTGTCGGGCAGGTCCGCGCAGACACACACCACCCCTTATTGCAATGTGTATTTGTTCATCAGAAGCCTTGGATAAAATATATTTTTTCCTAGATCTGTCAACCACCTGATTTATGGTTAGTCTTGGTGCGTTCTTGACCGCTCTGTGTAAGCAGGTCCACGTTAACCATGCTGAGCATACAGAGGTTCATTCTACATTTATCCTACATTTTTAAAAAATACATCTGGTCTGCGTGTTTAAATGATTTATCACTACTTCATACTTTGATGATAAGTTTAACCTTCTTTAGCAATGTGCGCCCGACCGCCGTGCCTGGCAGGTCCGCGCAGACTCACACCACCCCTTATTGCAATGTGTATGTGCTCATCTGAAACCAATGGATAATCAACCACCAGATATATGGTTAGTCTGACAGCTCTGTGTAAGCAGGTCCACGTCCACCAGGATGAGCATACAGAGGTTTATTCTATATTTATTCTATATTTATCCTACACTTTCAGTAAATATATCTTTAGAATAAACACAACCCCCCCCCCTTTTTTTCATGAGGCCTTTTAATATTAAATTATTTTATTTGGCCCTTCAGGTAACCAACCACCACAGTACTCTTTCTTCTTCCCTGAATGAATGCTCCTGTGTCACCCCTAGCAACGGTAAACGTTCTGTTTACCGCGAGGCAGTGATACCTCGCCGGTTACCAGGGTAGCACTTCCTGGTTTCTTGAGACGCGGTGAGACGCCGGCCCGCACGCTCCACCTTCGCCATCACTTCGGGTGAGTTTGATAGTTAGCGGTGCTTTTTCCTTGGCAGGATCTAGCTACCGGGGAGAAACTCGTATGTTAAAACGCCTGCACGTTTTGGTGTCTTTCAGATGTTTTGAGCACAACGCCGATATGACGGAGTTTAACCTGATTTCTGACACTGACTTTTAAGACAAGCGGTGAGACGCTGGCCCACGCGCTTCCCTATTGTTTTTTCGTAATCCCTTCGGGTGAGTGATGTTTTCGCGCTTCTTTCATAAACGAGTCACCTTGAACATATCCATATCTGAAACGCCTTACATTTTGGTTTTTCAGATGCGGCACGAATATTTGGCATCACCCCTAATCAACCCTGTCATGGCCGAGGAATAATTTATTTTCTACACAGCTGTGGCCTCATAAGAAGGTAGGCCTTCTAATAGCGACCTTTTGTGCACCCACGCGTAAGTCATTCTTCGTAGGGGCGCCACAATGATATTTTTCTATTTTTCTATGACGGTCTTTTAGATCCAAAAATACAGCGTAGGACAAGGCATCGCCTATTGACGGAATTCCCTTTTTCCCGCTCCTCCAGGTACTTTGCTTAATGAATTTTTCCACTTTTAGCCTATCCACAGTATTTCCCTCCTTTTTATACCTTTAAACCTTTAAATTTCACCAAATCTTTACCTTTAACTTACGGGTCCTTCCGTAACTTTCTTTTCTAGTATTGCGGGACTCTTTGGAGACCGGTTTAATTAATGAGTTTTTTCATATCTTTTTTGCGTAGAAAAAAGCCCCACTCTACCCCCCACTTCCCGTCACGTCCTGAAGAAGACCCACGCAGTAAGGATCTACTATCCTACATTTTCCGGGTCGAAACGTAGACATCTACAACCAAGAACTCCTAACCCTAGATTGATATAATAATCATTATAGGAGTCTCTTTCACGTGAAATGTTTTGTTTGATATATGTCGTTGTCATTGACCTCTCCTATATGGATCAATGTTAATTATGGTTTGACTAGAGTATTTATGCTCAATGATTTATGAACTTTGACTAGTGATGTATAACCTATTGAAATGTACTCCCCTCCCTGCACTCCTTCCCTCCCCCTGTGGGCGCATTGAATTTTGTGTACTTTACCTCTGATTTTTCAATCATTTAATGTTTCATGGTGCAGTGAAAATAAAAACACTCGGCACCCTCATGCGTTTTGTTATTGGATTTATTCCCAAAAATATGTGACTACATAATAAGAATTGTTTGTTTGGTCTGGGACCCCCCTTATATACCTCAATTAATCACCCAGGTCCCACTGACTACATGGGTCCAACCCTCTTGTGCAACACGCATCCACGGAGAAGCATGCAGCTGTTGCAGCCGCTGTCGCCGCATCACTGAACAAGGGTGTCGTCGCTGCAGCTGTCGCATTGAGCAGAAGCATCTCGCATCGCCGGAGAGGAGTGTCGTAGCCATAGCCGCTGCCCCCTTATCACTGAACAAGGGTGTCGTCGCTGCAGCTGTCGCATCGAGCTGAGACATCTCGCAACATCGGAGAAGCGTGCCGCAGCAAGAAGAAGATGCCATCTTGGTTTCCTTGCACCGGATCTTCAACGCATCACAGTTTTTGCGTGTAAGGAACTACCGCATCACCATGCCTGCAACAATTTTGTTGTAGAAGCGTTACGCATCTTAACGTACATTGACTCAAAGTGTCGCAATTTAAGATCTAAAGAGAACTAAGCTAATTCTACCATTTTAAGTACAGTATTGTGGATTTTTGATGTTTGTGCTCGTGTGTTAAATCTATATAAAGAATACTTATTTTTAATATACAACTTGTGTGGTGTCCATCTGTAGTGTTGTCACTTGATGACTGTATGTGTTCACAAATACTTTACACACTGCCTCTGAGATAAGCCTATCTACTCGTGCCAAGCAACCATGGGGGTGAGCTATTTTTTTTAGGAGTGTACCCCCTTACCCTGACTAGAGGCAGGGGTCCCTATTTGTCACATGTAACTACCTGTGCCAACTAGAGACCTCCAAACCTACCAATCTCCATTTTAGACATTGCCATCATCTCCAGGATGCCTGTGATCCGTAGGTTGTTTTGGCGAGAAGAGCGACCTCCGGCGGCTGATCGTTCTCCAACCTTGCCACCAAGACCTGGAACAACCTCCCTACCCACGTACGGCAGGCCCAGGACCTGCAGACCTTCGAGCTGTAGCAGCATTTCCCACCCCAGCGCCTTGAGACCCTCACGGGTGAGTAGTGCACTTTACAAATGATATGATTGATTGATTGATTGATCTATTTACCTTTTCTATCATCCATCCTTCCACTCACTCATTCATCCATTCATACTTTCTTTTATTGTCTATCCATTCACCCTTTCATACATCCATTCATCCTTTCGCTAATACATCCAGCCATTCGCCTATTCCTTCACTTATTTACTCACTGACCTTTTCACATTATTAGCTGAGCCTTTGTCTGCAGAGTTGCAGACAGAAGAGGCCCATAAAGAAATTCACCCTTGTTGTAATTCCCCATCAAGGGACTAAGGCTTCTCGCAGGGCAGCAGTTCTGCTCCCTGCAAGGCTATAATTACGGACAAAAGGCATCCATGCCGCAACAGGGTAGGTCTCTGGGCATCAGGCAGCGAATTTCCTGCTGGCCATGCATCTCCCGATCGCCGCTTCTCTGGCTGAGGGCTCCGGTATTCTTAGACAGGCCGCACTTTGGCACAGTCGGAGCAGCATTGTCGAGGCGTCTCCAGGTCAAACTGGCAGGCTTTTTCAGGTTGCGTCATTGCAGGCAAGGTACTGGGGCATGTTCCTAGCAGTGATGACCCTACATATGATCGGATCAGTAATTGATTGTTTCTTGACCGGCGGAGCATGAGTAACAAGCAGCCATCTTGCTCAAAAAGCATCATTTCTTAAAATATATAATTATCCTTTAGGGGAAGGGTGTTCATGGGGGTTCAAGAACCTCATCTCTTGAAGCCCACTAAGATTAGTGAAGATACATTGAGCTCCATGGTACTTCAATACGGTATCGGCAGAGGCTCCTGCTCCCCATGCACATACCTGCTGGACCAAGGGTGTGCAGTATAGCAGCCACCTATTCACAAGGATACAGGATGGAGAATGGGCATGCTGTTTCATGAGCTGGAATTAGATAAGGTCTGCTGGGCGGGGAGCTGGCCAGGCAGCTCCGGTACAGGCTTTCCACTCTGCCCCACCTGTTGCAGCACCGAGTGCCAAGTGAGCATGGGAATGTGGGATTTAAAACCAGAAAATGGACAAAGAAACATGACAGGTGGCAGTACGGAGAAGTAAAGACACCTCAAGGAAGCCACTAATCTAATATTTATGCTTATGGGAAAGTTAGCACCTTGTAAGCATTGACTTTTGCCAGGAGAGGCTTTGTTGCCTTTCGAAGCACTTCCTGAGACTATGTGAATGTGCATGGAGTTTGCAATCCAGGGATCATTTTTGGTAGATCATAGAACTGAAGAAGCAGCTCAGTAAAACTAAAAGAAAGCCTCTGAGATGCATGTTTGCCAACACAATGCTTTATTGATAATGGTGAAGGTTGACAATGCAATGCTTTAGAATATAATAAATGCTATTGAACAATTTAAAATTCCAATTGACGTTAACTGTGGATTATAACATGCATTGCATGTCAGTGCTGTTGCAATGGTGAAGTACAATATGAGGCTGCTTTTACTGTTGTGGTGACAATCTAACAAAGCAAGTAGGCCATTCTTACTGAAAATTACACTGACATATATTGAAGTATTACCTCTAGTATAGGTGGTGGAGTTGTTCTTATAGGGTTCGAAAGCTGCTAGAGGCGTAACATATTATGCGAGTATCACATAAGATATTCCTGTCTACCATATTGTTTGGATTTGTAATATATGTGTAGTATTTAGTAGTGTGTGTTTGTATGTGTGTTTTTTTAAGGAAAAGGACTCACTGGGCAATGATTTATTGAGTGTTGTTGTTGCGTGTGAGTAGGCTTAAGTTACTAGCTTAAAAAACTACTGAGTTAACCTTGGACTGCTCTGCTTTGCCACCCCAAGTGAGTGAAGTGATAAAATAGGGGATGGTCCCCACTAGAGGAAAGAGGTAATCGTATTACCCGTGAAGGACTCACATCCGTCACAATTAATAAACCCAGTGGCTTATTTTTGAGAGGCCTGCATCACTGTTGCATCACTAAGTTTGGTAGAATGGCAGTGCAGGCAGTACTCCATATTTACAAATAGAAGCATGTGGCCAAATGCATCCATTTTGGGAGGACTGCATTGGAAAATACCTGTGCGGAGCCTGCTGCGCCACGCAGAGACTGATATAGTCAAGGTAGGCGTTCACCTGTAACATCCATCATAAAACCCACAAAGTAATATTTGTGGATTTGACAAGGTGTGATGGATCATTGGCTAGCAACATGCATAGCCTGAAATGCACACAATGTGTGCGCATCGGCAACCCAGGCATAGGAATTGGTGACGCTTTGTCAGTGGTATATGAAAACAAGCCACATAAAACTGTTAAGCAAGCTCAACTTCGCCATTGAGGTGCTAATTGTGCAGCTGAGTGTTGCAATGAAACCACCATCACCACTACCCCCTCATCCTCACCCACCCACATCAACAGCACAGGTGAGAGGTGTGTGTTATTCACCAAATGACCTCCCTATGGACCTCCGGGAGGAGGTGGACATCACATACTACCAACTCAGAAGGGCGTCCATAATAAAACTGCTGAACCAGACAGCACCAATATTCCAGCTAGCAACTGCCAGACACACCAATATCCCACTCCAGGTCAAGCTGATGGCTGTCCTCCTATGCTGGCATCTATTTCATTCCAGATCACAATATTACAGCAATCTTTTTCTACCTTCCTACTCTCTGTCCTGGATGCCATCCTCCACCTCACATCCCAATACCTCCAGTTTCCCAAGACACAACAACAGCAGCTGGACACCAAGCAAGGTTTCTATGCCATTGCTGGATTTACACTTCTGCTGAGTGCCTAGTTCCCCCTGCAGCAGCATCATAGCTGTAGAGGAACCAGAAGCACACATATTCTATCAACATCCAAGCCATTGTGGCCGATCAGGGGATGTTTACAAATGTGCTGGCAAAATACCCCAGGAGTGACCTTGATCCGTATATCTTTAGGCACTCCATCATCAATGCCCATTTCCAGAATGGGCAATATGGGAATGGACTACTTGTTGGTAAGAAAAACTTAAGTACATAACAGACCTACAAACAGTAAGAAATGAATTACATAATAGCCATCTCTGTGTCTGTTGCATTTAAACTTTAATGAAGATAAACCCAAAGGATGATTCCAGGAAAAATCTTTATTTCTTGTACAGTTCAATATGGAGCCCAAAGCAAGCACAGTCAATGCATCGTAGAGTCTAAGTTATCTGACTCAATTGATGCACCAGCCATCCCATGAAAGCTCTCACAAATTAAATAACAAACAATTCCACTACAAGTCACAAAACGTTCTTATACTGCACGCGCAACCTTAAACCCAAACAATTCCATGCAACTGCACGTGCACGCTTTAAACCCATAAAAAACCTTGTCAGCTTGTACAACAGCACCACCTAAGGAAAAGCACAAGACATGGACATAGAAGAAACCATAGATGTGCAACACCTTCGCCCTTTGAAAACAAAAAAACTAAAGACAATTACAAAATCTTAAGATACAAAATAATCCCTGAACTTAACAAGCATACCCACATTTCTATTTAATCGACACTGCTACGAATCATACGCATTATTCACAGTCATTCCAAAACAATCCGACTCCTTCCCCTCATTCTCATGCACCACAATACCTTGTGCAGCACCATCATCAATACTCAAATTCTCCAGATTCTCATGAACCACAACACCTTTTCCAGCACCATCATCAGCACTCACAGTCAGCGGACTTTACCCAACACCAATACCTCCACATGTGCTGCCAATACAAGCTCCGCCAAAATGATACCCTTGACACACATTTACATCTTTCATCTTCAAAATCTTTATAGCTTGCTCTCTTGAAATCTTAATCACATTTCTTTTACTACTTCACCCTTTTTCCTGTAATCGCACTGAGCCTTTAGAAATGTCAAGCACCTGTACAGGTCTAGAAAATTCTTCACTCTGGTAGGCACTGTCACTAGCACCCCGTCACCAACCTTGATCTCCACATCCTTCACTCTGTTGCTCCTGTGAAACAGAGCTTTCATTTGTTCCAGTTTATAGCATACCCTGGTGTCATTTCAGGGGTTTTGCGAGAGAAGCGTAGCATGGAATTACTGAAATCACGCAAATTACTATAGCATCATTTTATTTGTTCTTAGGACTAATATTGAATTGGACCAAATCTGTATCAGAACTTTGTATTTACATGTCTCAATAATTGTGACCAAGGCATAGTGAGTTAGGAGACTCAATTATGGGCTGTAGATTTTGAGATGAATCTCGGCAAACCCCAATGCCATCTCTCATTCTTCTATGGATAATAAACCATTTGCGATTTACAATGCTTAGAAATGCGCATAGGCGTGTGTTCTATACAATGATTTATTATTGTTATCAACTTAAAAAGTAGGTAAAATGTGTCATAAATATTTACTCAAGGTTAATCATAATTGCAGTTAGTACAGCTTGGTGAATACCCTCACTGGTCTGGGAAAAAAGGAACAAAAACAGTTCGGACTGCTCCGAGAATGATGTGTTCATGAATAATGGCATCATCCGGTAATGCGCTGGATGTAGAACATGTGAATATTGTGAATGTAATAGTTTATGCAAATATGTCCACCAGTGCACATCCCTGTTTGTGACTTTTCTCCAATTCAGTAGTAATTCGGTCACTTGGTAGAACGATTTCTTTCGAATTCCTCAGATATTTCAAGTAGTACACAGTCCATCAATATTTCAAAAACTTGTTTATTGATTATTATTCTTGCCACATCGTCACAGGCAAGAATATTAATCAATAAACAAGTTTTTGAAATATTGATGGACTGTGTACTACTTGAAATATCTGAGGAATTCGAAAGAAATCGTTCTACCAAGTGACCGAATTACTACTGAATTGGAGAAAAGTCACAAACAGGGATGTGCACTGGTGGACATATTTGCATACATGGTTCATGAAACTTTACTACAGGCTTGTGGGTAGATTTTCGTGACAGAATTTGCTTAAGGGTGAATAAGCATCCTACCAGTTGGGCACTCCAAAATTGAGTATTCCTATAGGATTGGACTATGACTATGATGGGTAACTTATAATATTGATGTGCTGATCATTTATAGCAAGTTCACCCTTTCTTTTTGTTGATGAATGTAATAGTTTATATTTAGCTGAACGCCTAACTCAACCAAACTTCAAGCACTTCAAAGACATGGGCAAAGTTCCAAGAATTTCTGACGGTGCAGCAAGGCAATAAAGATTATTGACTTCTGGATCGTCTTACGAGTCTTTAGAAAGCTTGCAAAGAGGAAAATGGAAGTAATTGTTGCCACTGAAATTTTACCAAGAAGGCAAGCTACTTGGGCATTTCTTCCATGAACTCTTTTGAGAGTGCTTTATAAAACAAAAAGCAATGGAAATAAAAACATTTACACCAAATTGGGGTAAATTGGTAGCAGTAAAACAGGAGTGGGTAATGTCAAGAGAGTGGTGCCTGAAGTTCAAGTTATACACTTGTTTTGTTAGACTTAACCTCCTTAGGTAGTAATGTTATATGGCTATGTTAGGCCAAGGAAGAAACACTGCCGTTTTACATGTACAAGTTTCAAAAAGTGCCGCCTTTTTCAAAATGCTGACTTTTGACACATATTTGCATATGTGACAGTGCAGGCAGGGCCGGATTGGCAACAGCAACCTGCCCTGGCAGGTTGCTTCTACACCGGCCCTGGGAAAGGGAGGGGAGGGGGTTGTTAGCTGCTAATCACTGCTCTCGCTTTTCTTACAGAAGGCCGACTTCGCAGCACTGCTGCAAAACCGGCACCCTGTACGAAAAACGGCCCCCTGCGGCTACAAAACCAGCCCCCACCCCTCCAGCCCACCGGGAAAATGCCCGGTGCCCTATGCGGCCAGTCCGGCCCTGAGTGCAGGATTAGTTTCTCTGAATCCACATTGCTACAATTCCCCTTCATAATTTCACTATCATGATACCTTGAACATTTGGTACAAGGCCTGAACATACATTGTGTAAATATTGTTGTTTATTATTAATCCATAAGGTGACAGCGCTATCACAGAGACAATAAACAATGTCAGCTCGGCTGAAGCCTCAACACAGAAGCATGAATTCTGTTGTTATAAATACACATGCATGTCTGTACTGTAATTAGACGACCACTCTGTTGTCATTGGGACATCATTGTTATTGTTGACGTTTCAGCACAGCTGATTACTGTTTACCCTCCGTGAGAAGGTGTCTTCAACATGTAACCAAGACGGGGACCTTCATCCCTTGCCTTTTATGTAATGGTGATTCAGAACTTCCAGTAGGTAATTCTTGGCAGGGCACACACTCTAGGCATCTAGGTTAGGAAATGCTTAAGCAGAAGTACACTATACACTACACACAGTACTTATATGCCAGCATATATTCACTGTTTAGGCACAATGGTGGAATCGGTATTTCTTTTCACTGTCTTTATATTGCTAATCTCATTTGTCTGCATCAGTCTATTAATCATTGCAGCGCATATATGTTATACAAGAATCACAATGATTCAATACATACTGAAAAGCACCCTTTTGTGTATTTCTTGCACAAGTGACTGAGCAAAAAGATTCTAGATTTTTTACCACCATGCATTGGGGGTCAGAGTTGTCATGTTCTCAGGTTGTCCAAACCATTTGTTACCTTACTAGGTTTAGGGGGACTTATGGTGACACTGTGAGCTAGCAGGACTAAAGGCAAACATATCCTGATTGGGTGCACGGAATCAGTCTGGTACCATCCCAATGTTTATGTTGTCCAACAAACGAATAGTTTGTACTGAAAAGTGCAACCATGTGACAGTAGTTTCACAAACTTTTTACCTCACTCCTCTTAATTTGCTGATTTAATTTTTGTTGACTTTAGGACTCTCAGCACTTTACCCCTGCTAACTAATTCTAAAGTGCTTTTGCTCTCTTCCTAAAGCACGGTACAATTTGGCTACACCAAATTGGCACATTTAATGTAGCTGTGAGTCCTGAGTGCTTGGTACTACATGTAGCCAGGGCCAGTTATTAAAATGCTTCTAGTCGGCCTGCAGCACTCAATGTGTCATGAAATGAAGTGTCCTTTTAAAACATGTGTGAGGCCTGCCACTGCAGCCTGTTGTGCAGTTTTAAACTGCAAACATAGCACGTCAAAATCAATCTTTTGTCAAACATAAACCTTCCTTTTAAGTACATATAAGTGACCCCTAAGTAAGTCCTTAAATGCTTGTAGCTTTCAGAAAAACTAGAGCAACCTGCATCTCCATGCAAACTGGGTAACAAGTATCAACTTATCACAAGTGTTCATATGGGACTCATGTTTTAAAACAATTTCCTATTATCACAGAATCCTTTTCTGTAGATTTAATCAAATGGAAATAAATAATAGTGAAACAGAACACATCTGTCATAAATGAATTAAAGCACAAATTTTATAGCGCAATAATTGCTGTAATAAAACTCAATTCAGCAAACTGAGTTGTTTATTTTGATTATGATACGAAAAATACAAAAGGGTTTTAAATATATATATATATATATATATGTGTATATGGGAAGTTATAACGTGCAACATGGTGAGAGCAGGACTCTTTTCCAGACCCACTGTGGTTTTTTTATTGTCTTAATTTTACAGGTGTTAAGCGACTCACTTTAGTTTCATTTACGGCACTACAAGAACCAGCAGGCTCATCTAGAGCCAACGCCCAATGGGGCAGCTGGTGTGAGGATATTAGTAATGCCGATGTGCGTCACGGGTCAAGGACTTATGCCTCTGGAGAAATGCTGTGTGAAGCATGACACGCTTCAGGCTGTGTGATTTTGGAACTGACTTCCATCCAGTGTGTTGCAGCTTCCTGATTAAAAACAAAATTCTTTAGCCAACTGCATGGGCTCTCCTAAATGGGAATCTTCTTTGTTTGGATGTATTTATGGCTGCTCCCAGTCATGGGAGAAGCCCTGCCATGGAAATATATGGACCGCGCTGCAGTCAACCGACAGGCAGCACAAAGGGCAGTGAGGCTGTTTTTTTGGAAGTTATAACGTGCAACATGTGAGAGCGGAACTCTTTTCCAGACCCACTGTGGTTTTTTTATTTTCTTAATTTTACACATGTAAAGCAACTCACTGGAGTTTCATTCACGGCACTACAAGAACCAGCAGGCTCAGCTAGAGCCAATGCCCACTGGGGCAGCTGGTGTGAGTATATTAGTAATGCAGATGTGCGTCACGTGTCAAGGACTTATGCCTCTGAAGAAATGCTGTGTGAAGCATAAACGCGACAGGCTGTGTGATTTTGAAACTGACTTCCATCCAGTGTGCTGCTGCATTCTGATTAAAAACGAAATTCTTTAGCCAACTGCGTGGGCTCTCCTAATGGGAATCTTCTTTGTTTGGATACATAAATATATGTGTATGTGTATATGTATGTATTTCAAAAGGTTCCGAAAAGCCTCGGCAAGCCAAAGGATAGACGAAAAACAGAATGGAACCACCAACTGCGTGCTGATCTTTTTCAGTGCATTTATTTGTGCATAAATAAAAGCCCACAAGTCGCCATGACGCGTTTCACCTCAGCCGAGGCTTGATCACATGTCATGTCAAGGAGATAGAAAACGGCATTTTAAAGTGCAAGTGACCAATGGCAGACCGATATCATTTCAAATTATAGAGTTCTAACGCACATTTGTTTTAGTAATATAGGACATAGTGTCCTTCTTGTACTGGGAATACAGCATGTTAATTTCACCAATATATTATATTGACATGCAGGGCAACATAGGGGAAATATAAATATTTCATATTGCTTCAATATTTAAATACTTTCATTGTGAAAAGATATAATAAAATGTCATTGAAACAACAAGAATTCATATATTTACAATTAAAAGGAATTATAGTTCCCAACTGCATGTACATTTCTAACATTTGTATTGTTGCCTTCGTAATTCCCAAACACATTTTTTTGTTTGCCCGTATGAAATCAACATTCCAATGACACCCCAGTGGGCTATCCAGAAGTTAAATATCTGTCTACCAATTTAGTTAAGGTGACACTCAGCCAAAATGCCTTAATATGGGAAAAACCTAAAGGTTTTTTATCAAGTTCAAAGTGCAAGTGATAAACATTACATGATGTAAACAAATGTTCTAATTAAAATCTGATGTTACAAATTGCCCAATCTGTTTCATTTGACCACAAAAACATTATTTCTATATTGTGTTGTTCATCTGTTTCTTGTTGGCTCTATATATAGATGTATTCGATTCTTTTCTTTTATGTTTTGTGAACAACTCTAATGTTTTAAAGGCCTGTGTACAAGTCCTCACTAATGTTGAGTCCCCCAGGCTGCTTACTATTAAGTTCTATAATATAACGCGTTTCCAAAAGACGTAATTTACCGTCTCTGTCTCCTCCTCTTTTTAGTGGTGAGATGGAATCTATCAAATAGTATTGAAGCAGATTTGGGTCGCTTTTATGACAGCTTTCAAAATGTCTCGCAACAGGGTATGACTGATCCTTCCCAGTTATTGCCCGTAGGTGCTGTAAAATACGTCTATGGGCGGGTAGTCGAGTGCTTCCCACGTACTGCAAACCACAAGGGCATTGCAGTACGTACACCACAAATTCAGTTTTACACCCCAATTGTTTGGTGATCATTATAGGTTTTTCCTGGAATGGGCTGTTGTAATGGGTTTTATTAATGCCATGTTTGCAAGCCTTGCATGTTTGGCATTTCTTGAAACCAGTGATGCGATCCCACCATTTTTTGGGGGTATCCAAGGTATTACTAACCAATGCATTGGCCATGGATGGGGATTTATGAAAGGTTATATCAGGTCTACCCTTTACCAATTTACCAATGACTGGATCCCCCTGCACCAAGTTCCAATTTCTGGTGAAGATCTTACGGATGTCTGCATGCTGTTGGCTGTAGGTTACTATCGCCCTGCATTGCACTTGTTCCTCTTCCTTACCAATCTTAATGGATTTTTGGGAAGAATTCAGTGCTTGGTTTCGCGTTAATTTAGCAGTTTTTGTTATGGCATCATCAATCAATTTGTTGCTATATCCCCTCGCCAAAAACCTCTTCTTACATAGGTCTTGAGCAAGCGCACATTCAGATGCGGTGCTACAAATGCATTTTAATCGCAACATCTCCCCATATGGGATGCTGCGGATGAGATGGCGAGGGTGGTGACTGGATGCGTGTAATAGCGTATTACCTGCAGTACTTTTCCTGTGCAGTCTAGTCTCTATACAATTTCCACTAACATATACTTCCACATCCAGAAAATTAACTGTATT
The DNA here is from genome assembly GCF_964261635.1 of Lissotriton helveticus. NCBI lineage: Eukaryota > Metazoa > Chordata > Amphibia > Caudata > Salamandridae > Lissotriton > Lissotriton helveticus. The sequence goes on from NC_136063.1 coordinate 1,986,155,707, forward strand.
TTTATTGATGTTGGAAGTGAGCTGTAGATTCATGTCATTCACATTCAATAGTTCAATGACATTTCTGGCACTCTCCTCAGAGCCCTTCCAAACAAAAAAGAGATCGTCTATATACCTTAAATACATCATAGCATGCTGTTCCATGATCTCCCTGTGTTGGCCCATGAGGACCCGCTCCTCCCACAGCCCCATGTGTAAGCACGCGAAGCTGGGGGAGAAGCAGGACCCCATGGCAACACCTCTCAACTGTTGGTAGGCCTGCCCATTGAATGTAAAGAAATTTTGCTCTAAACACATTTGTAACATTCCCATGATCATTTTGTTATGATGCACATTGTGTAATGGGCGTTTGTTCAAATAGAACTCTGCAGCTCTCAATCCGTCAATATGTTTAATGGATGTGTATAGGGAACAAATGTCTAGAGTTATGAGTAAATATTCTTCACTCCAAGTTATTTCAGACAATTTGCATAGAAAATCCGTAGTGTCCCTCACATACGAATTTAGTTCTTTAACCCACTCCTGGAGAAAATAATCAATATATCTCGAGACATTCTCAGTAGAACTGTCAATAGCGGATATTATCGGTCTGCCAGGTGGAACTGTAGCATCCTTGTGAACCTTCGGAAGAAGGTAAAATGTAGGAATGACTGGAAAATCCTTTTTCAGGAACTTGAATTCATCCTGTGAGATCAGACCACTGCTGCACCAAGCCATAAGTTTGGAATTTTGTTCTCTCCAAGCTTCTTTAATGATAGAGATGTTAGTTTTGCGGTAACAAGCGGTATCACCCAGCTGTTTTTCTGCTTCTTTGATGTAAAGATCCCGCTCCCAGAGGACAATGTTGCCCCCCTTGTCCGCCTGTTTAACTACCACCTTTTCATTTGATTTAAGTTTCTTAATCAAGTTGTTGTAATTTTAATTTTGTCTTGCAATCGCTTGGCTGCTCTTATTAGTTGCAACATAGAGTTTCTTTAGGTCTTCCACAATCAGATCCTGGTAAATATCCAAATTGTCATGTGTTGAAATGGGGTTAAACGTAGATTTAGGTTTGAAGCATGTGGTACTGATCCCAGCACCCAAAATGTTAGTTTGTATTGGCCTTGTTCTAATATCAGACCCTTCCTCACATAAGTTCCAAATATCTTCAAACGATGGGCCATCCCCCACATTTAGAAGGGAAGGACTTTGTGTCTCCATTGTCGTTTCCTTTCTACGCGGTTGGAGTCGATGGAATTTCGTTAATTTGAGTTTTCTTACAAAACGATAGACATCCAACCTAGTATTGCTATAATCAAAATTTCTAGGAGGGCAGAAGGATAGTCCTAGGCCCAGAATGCTCATTTCCTTCGTCGTTAACACTGTGTTAGTTAGATTAATTATTGAGGGGGTCCCTGTTGTTGTCCCCGTTTCCTGCTGTTCCATCTTCTCTGGTTGTTCTTTTTGTCGCCACTTTGCGTTGTGACGTTTCCTCCGCTCGAGCCTTTTGCGGTTGGTCCTTTGTTTGCCACTGTAGACTTGGCTCTTGACCTCAGGGTATCTCGACGCGCCTCGCACAGGCGGCTCACTTCTTGTGTGGGGGTAAGTGCAGTAAACCCCAATGCCGGTGTGTTTCTCAAATCACCTTCCAGGTCACTGCCCTCGGTGGAACTCAATTCTACGGAAGATGCCGAACTCTGGCCCCCCTGCACACCTTGTCCCTGTTTCCTAGTTTTTACCCGAGTGTTGACATTGTCAAATCTCCGGGCGAAGGTGAAGATGTGCCCATTTAAGTAGTCGAGTCCGTCCCTTTCGAATTTAAAAGCTTTCCGCTTTTTTATTATTTCCTCTTCTTTGTTGAGGCGGGCTTCCATCTCTTCACACATCTTTTTCACATTGTCATCTGCCCCCAGATCTTGTATCTCAGATTCAACCTTCTCGATTTCAGCTTGTAATTTATTCCTGTCCTTCTCCGCATATTTAATCAAAATCGTTAACAATCTTGCAGAGTATTCCAGGTTTGCGGTGGCCCAGTCTTCAAGCATACAGGGATCCGGGTCCTCATAGCTAGACGCAAGGGAACTTCGAAGACCTCTCGGGACACGCCCTACTTCAAGATAGCGTGTTAACGATTCATGTTCCCACCATTTCGCTGTTTCTTTTTTAGTCAATTTTTCCAGTTTGCGAAACAGGTCCCTGGCTGTTGGACTTGTATTGCCCTCATCTTGCCCATGTGGAGTTGGTGCCGTGGCCCCCCCAGCCGGGGTGACAAAGACAGATTGGGCAGCCAGTGCTCTACTCCTTAACACGGCGGCAGACATTGCTGTGTATGGCTAGATTAAAGCTGCACTGAAAGATTCTGGTCTTAGCGTGTATAGGCAATCCCGACGCTAATCCAAGCACACTCCTCACTGTGCTATGCGTACGCCACCCTACCTTGACACGGTTGCCGCTGTATCCCCATCTCGTTCAGATACTCGGCTCCTTCAGTCCCGATCGGGCATGTGCTTACTCGCAGGGGCTTCTCACGGCTTCCTCCTGTCGGAGTACGATATCCGGCTCCGGGTCACGGAACCACTTGCTTCCTGCTGTTTCTCGCCACAGATGAGGAGGGGTTTCCACTCGCACCCAGGAGGCTACCAGGTACAATTTGTATTTCAAAAGGTTCCGAAAAGCCTCGGCAAGCCAAAGGATAGACGAAAAATAGACTGGAACCACCAACTCCGTGCTGATCTTTTTCAGTGCATTTATTTGTGCATAAATAAAAGCCCACAAGTCGCCATGACGCGTTTCACCTCAGCCGAGGCTTGATCACATGTCATGTCAAGGAGATAGAAAACGGCATTTTAAAGTGTTATGTTATGTTATGTTAAGGGGATTTTGTATAGCGCACTGTCACCGGAGGTATCATGGCGCTGAAAGGGTGCTGAGGAAACAGAGGGAATTTAGCGGGATTGTGGGAAAAGCCAGGTTTTTAGTGATTTGCGAAATTGAATGAGAGTACCGGAAGTCCTATCTGAGAGGGGAAGAGAGTGCAAGTGACCAATGGCAGACCGATATCATTTCAAATTATAGAGTTCAAACGGACATTTGTTTTAGTAATATAGGACATAGTGTCCTTCTTGTACTGGGAATACAGCATGTTAATTTCACCAATATATTATATTGACATGCAGGGGAACATAGGGGAAATATAAATATTTCATATTGCTTCAATATTTAAATACTTTCATTGTGAAAAGATATAATAAAATGTCATTGAAACAACAACAATTCATATATTTACAATTAAAAGGAATTATAGTTCCCAACTGCATGTACATTTCTAACATTTGTATTGTTGCCTTCGTAATTCCCAAACACATTTTTTTGTTTGCCCGTATGAAATCAACATTCCGTATATGTATGTATGTGTGTGTTTGTGTATATATATATATATTCCAGAACTTTGGGGGTTCATGCGGCTGGGGACCGGAGGGGGCCCCTGAGTTCCAGTACATCACCGGACAGTGTTGACAACATCTACGTAGTGCTCTGCATCCCGCATAACCATCGGACCACCTCCGCAATACCGACATGAAAAATGAGAGCATTCTGGGACTTGCAGTCCACACGCAACTAGTGAACAGCAAGTGGTGAGTGAAGGCACTGACTTTGGGGCGGAGTGGGTCATAACCAATCAATGGGTGGCAGGACTTTTAAATTCATGATGGCGTCCTTACCCCTTGTTAATTCCTTGCTCTGATGAAGGCTTCGAATAGCTGAAATGCATTCGCCGTTTGGTACATTGGGAGTAAAGATGCCTCCATAGTTCCCCTACTGCGGCCTCTGCCTTTTCTTGTTAGGAGGTTGTGTGCGATATATTTATATATATATATATATATATATATATATATATATATTTATATATATATATATATTACCTACTGGCGGTCGCCAGTAGGTATATATAGTTAGGATTTTTTCTCTATGGGATTTTTGAAAATTCTATGTCTAATAACTTTGGCGTTTGTGGACGGAATTGGATGAAATTTTCAGGAAAATGGCACATTTTGTTTCTGAGCAGCCCCTGAAAATTTGGGGGGGTTTCGTCAAGGGGGGGTCGAGAAAATAGGGCGGTTGGCCTCACTTTTAGCTCGAACGGCTGAATGGATTTTCACAAAACTTGGCAAAATTGTAGGGACTGGTAGCCCGATGTGCCTTTGCTAGGTCTCAATATATGTGCTCCAGTGGATTTTGAGAAATTAACGTTCAAAAAAAAATATATATCTGTAAGCTCGCTCCGGGCAGCGCCCCGGTTCGCGTACCTGACGCGTAACGGAACTTCGCGAAGCGAAGCTGATTGGCTCTCCGTTGTCTGTCAACATTCTAAACAGTCCGGAGCGGCCGTCATCTTGTCTCTCAGTAGGATCGAGAGACAAGAGGAGGCCAAAACAAAGGGGGAAATGACCATAAGGGGGCATAGAAGATCCTCCCTGACCCTCTAGGTTTGATGTGGAGGGTTTTTTGGGGGGAGCGCTCGGTACGCGCACCGGGAAGCAGTCTGGGGAGCGTACTATAAGGAAAAAAGAATGATAGACTATGATATATTTTGAAATATTGTATGTTTATTGATTGTTCTTTTTGTTGTGTTTTTTTTGTTTTTATTTATTTATTTATTTATTTTGGTTGTACTTCATGAATTAGATATAAAAATGAATAATGTCTCAAACAATTTTTAATTATTAAATAAAAATTTATTGGTCAGAATTTTCATAGTTCAATAAAACTTCCAGCATTACATCATCTGGAATCTCCTCAAACATGCATGTTTCTATGTCTTCTAAGCATTCAATAAATTGTTCATCCAAAGACTGATCCATAAAATTTTCATCTAAAAATTCTTCATTTAGAATCTCCTCAGATGTAATGTCGAAGGAAACATTGATATTTTCGTGCTCCCCTTCCATTATTTTGCTGTAAATTGCATAAAAAATAACTATATCAGAAGAGTTAGGGCACTGTTGGGTTTAAGTTCAGACAGGTAGTTTGGATTTTTTAACAGTGAATTTATCTTTGGGAAGTGTATGGTATCAGACTGGAAGTAGAAATATAAAAAAGTGTATGTGATGAAGCCTAAATAAATTCATAATTATACAAGAGAAGCCTAAATCCATCCATAACTATAACAGAGAAGTCTATCTAAATCTATAACTATTATAGTATAAAACTATCAGAAAAAGTTTTCCAAATTAACTTTAAGTGCACAATATACTTCAGTTTTCAAAATAACAACTTACCTTTCAAAAAGCAGTTTAAGTTCTCAGTGAAAATTTTCTTGAAATCTACATCAGGAGGTGGTAGTCAAAATGGCTGTGTTTCTCTCTCTTTCTTTATATATATTCAGGTACATAACCAATCAAATGTCAGGTAAAAAAAGTAGAAAATGAAAGTAACATTTTAATTGGTTGTCAATTCCAACACTTCAGATGTGTTTTGTGAAGTAATTTACCTCAGGGTATTTAGAGAGGTCTACAGGCTAAATGGCTAAATGGAATTCCAAACAAATTTGTGAAAATGGTAGGGATTGGTATGTAGTATGAGCTAATCTATATTTGGTGAAAGTGTCTCCAGTGGTTTTTCTGTGAATTACTTTCCCACCTTTTTTTGAGCGAGCGCTTCCCGGTGCGCGCCCCGGTACGCGAACCGGCAGCGTTACGGGAGTCCTCCATTTTGTGTTTCGGTAGAATTGAGATACAAGATGGAGGGCAAATAATGTTCAGAATGGGTAGAAGGGGGCACGGTAGACGTATCCTGACGCCCTAGGTTTTCTGATGGTAGCTGAGGAGGACCATATGTGCGAAAAAAAAACATTTTTTTTCAAATTTTGCGCGGTTAGCGTCCGGTGCGCATACCGGGTAGCGCTCCGGGGAGCGTATTTTGGTAAAAATTAGTGAAAAAAGTTAGAGTAAAATAATAATTGTGAGTCATAAGATGTAGGGTAGCTCTGAAAAGAGCTTTTGGGTCCTGTGGCTGATGTAGGTACCTACAAGTAGGTACCAATGCACAGTCTTAAATTGAGGATGAAAATTCTGTTCCCCTCATCTGAGAAGTGAACTCCATCTGCTCTGTAGATATCTTGCATGTAGTAACGCAAGTTATTGTTGTAGATGGAGCCCATTCCATGGTCTCTCATGTAAGCTGAAACAGACTTATTTACATGTTTCCTCGATTTCTCAATTTGTGGACAAAATTGGTTGGACCACTTCCATTTCTGTCTTTGGCATATATTTGAATATACCAAGGCAGTTTGAGGAAATAGTGCCATCAATTGCTCAAAGGTGTCCTTTAAAAGCATTTCCAGACCTACCCCAGTCAAAGTGACCAAGTCATTTCCTCCACAGTGCACAATTAACAGGTCAGGTTTTGGCAAATGCAAAAAGGTTTTCACCAATGGTATCAATTGGTGACATTTTAATCCTCTGTGGCCAATCCACTTAATTTCCACATTTTGTAAATTGAGGTTGTGTAAATTTCTGTTATCAGCAAACCTTTGAGCCCAGTGGATATAACTATGTCCAACAATCCAGACAGAAAACATGGTGAGAGAAGGTTCTGCTGCAGTCAGATGAAGTGTGGCAATGAAATGGCAGTTGAAAAAATAAGACTTTATAATGAAAAAAACTGTGGAGTTTCTGTGCTAATGAATCAGTAGCAGTGATTGGTGGATTTTGATTGCTGGAAACAGAAAGTTAGGGTGCATGGATGAGTTCTTTGAAAGATGTAATTTGAAAGGTCAAGAAAAAATAATTTTATGAAAGATTGCACTGCATACGCAGGTGTACTGAGAGTTCAGAGTTCAATTGAAACATTGTTGTGTGAAGTTGCAAACATGAGAGGTCTTTCAGGAGGTGGTTGCTATGCAAAAAAGGCAGAAAGGGCAAAGGGGGGAAGGGTGTTGATTTGAAAAAGAGAGGGAAGAGTTTTGATTGGGTGACATGAGAGATATGTGTGATGAATTACAGCATTTCTGTGCCATTGATGGTTGCAGCCTCTGGAGTGCATACCCTTTGTTCTGCTGAAGACAAATTGGTGTGTGTCTGAGACTGTTTTGAAACTCATAAAGTATTTGCTAAGGTGAGAAAAGATTCATTTATTTATATAGAGAATAGTATGCTTTAGGGAGAAAATTATGAAGAAAGTTGTGTATTTAAAATGTTGCTTTGTGTCAAGTGTTTTATGTGATGGAAACATCGTGCAAGGGCCTTCATGTGTGTTAGGGCATTTTAACTCACTTCCCCATGAATGTGGTTGAATAATTGCTTTACATGATGTATTTAAAAAGTTTTTTTAAATCAATTAGGTTTCTTGATATGTACTGCTAGAGTTTCATAGGTTGATTGGGGCATATTTACAAGGCTTTTGAGTTCATTTGATGTAATTTTTCCCAATTTATTTTAAGACATGTCCTTGTGGTGCAAGGTCCTTGTAAATACCCCCCCATGTGTGCTTGGCAACTTTAGATTTTGATTCTTTGAGTCACATAGCCATGTTAAAAGTAACACAAAAATGATGCAAGGGCCTTAAAAAAACGATTTCATGTGTCTTAGGGCATTTTAAGTCACTTCCCGATGAATGTAGGTATATAATTGCTTTACATGATGTGTTTAAAAACGTTTTTTGAAATTAATTAGATTTGTGGATATGTACTGCTAGAGTTTCCTAGGTTGCTTGGGGCATATTTATAAGGCCTTTGAGTCTCTCTGATGTTATTTTTCCCATTTTAATTTAAGACCTTTCCCTGTGGTGCAAGGTCCTTGTAAATACGCCCCCATCTGTGCTTGGCAAATTTAGATTTTGATTCTTTTACTTACATAGCCATGGTAAAAGTGACCCAAAAATGGTGCAAGGGCCTTAAAAAACGCTTTCATGTGTCTTAGGGCATTTTAAGTCATTTACCGATGAATGTAGGTATATAAATGATTTAGATGATGTGTTTAAAAATGTTTTTTGAAATCAATTAGGTTTCTGGATATGTAGTGCTAGAGTTTCATAGGTTGCTTGGGGCATATTTATAAGGCCTTTGAGTCTCTCTGATGTTATTTTTCCTTGCTTGGCAAATTTAGATTTGAATTCTTTGAGTTACATAGCCATGTCAAAAGTGACCCAAAAATGGTGCAAGGGCCTTAAAAAAACGCTTTCATGTGTCTTAGGGCATTTTAAGTCATTTCCCCTTGAATGTAGGTATATAATTGATTTAGATAATGTGTTTAAAAACAATTTTTGAAATCAATTAGGTTTCTTGATATGTAGTGCTAGAGTTTCATAGGTTGCTTGGGGTATATTTAAAAGGCATTTGAGTCCCTTTGATGTTATTTTTCCCATTTTAATTAAATACATTTCCCCGGGGTGGAAGGTCATTGTAAATACACCCCTATGTGTGCTTGGCAAATTTAGATTTTGATTCTTTGAGTCACATAGCCATGTTCCATACAGTGCTCACCTTCTGCGTAGTCTTTGATATGCTAGACCCCATCTGCACAATGAGATACCTAAGCAAAGGAAACACAGGTGATGTGATTGTGAAATGAGGAAAATAAATTCCACATTTTTCAATTACATCACCTGTGTTTCCTAACTTTACGAATGACATTGTGCAGATGAGGTTTAGGCCTGCCCACGGACACAGAAGAGGTCTGGCCTTTGTTCAAGAGTGAAGTGGACATGACTCACTTCATTGGTAGGCCTGCACATGTATTATCTCCTCTGTACTCTTCAACAAGCGTAAATTTCATCTGCAACCCTGAGTAGGCCTCACCTCAAACAAACCTCTGGATAGGCCACACCTTATTGTCATCCTGAATCAATCATTTAAAATGTTAGGGACATATTTATGATAGGTGTATGCCTCTTTTGCGCCACTGTGCGTCACTTTTGTGACGCAGCGGCGGTGCAAAAGATTTCCTATGTGGCGACATATTTACAACTTGATGCATCTAGGCAGATGTGTCATGCTGTAAAGCCCCGTGCCACATGAAACCGATGCAGCAGTGATGCAAAAGATGTACCATGTTGCAAGACAGGCCTCACTTCATCTCCAACAACATACCGTCCGTTTAAACTGTAAACATTTAGGAATATGTAGGGGGCATGGAGAAGCTGAATCTTCTGTAAATGTCAAAATTATTGTATACAGTGCTCAACTTCTGTGTACTCTTTCATATGCTAGACTCCATCTGCACAATGAGATACCTAAGCAAAGGAAACACAGGTGATGTGATTGTGAAATGAGGAAAAGAAATTCCACATTTTTCAATTACATCACCCGTGTTTCCTAACTTTACGAATCACATTGTGCAGATGAGGTTTAGGCCTGTTCACGGACACAGAAGAGGTCTGACCTTTGTTAAAGAGTGCAGTGGACATGACTCACTTCATTGGTAGGCCTGCACATGTATTATCTCCTCTGTATTCTTCAACAAGCCTAAATTTCATCTGCAACCCTGAGTAGGCCTCACCTCAAACAAACCTCTGGATAGGCCACACCTTATCGTCATCCTGAATCAATCATTTAAAATGGTAGGGACATATTTATGATAGCCGTGTGCCTCTTTTGCGCCGCTGTGCGTCACTTTTGTGACGTAGCGACGGCGCAAAAGATGCACTATGTTGCGACATATTTACAACTTGATGCATCTAGGTAGATGTGTCATGCTGTAAAGTCCTGTGCCACATGAAACCTGCGTCAGGTTTCATATAGGCGTTTTGTTGCAGGGTGGGCATTCATTTGCATGAAAGCCCTGTAAAACTAACACAGTGACATTTAGAAGATTTCACTGAGTCAGCCTTATAGCATTGCTGAATCAAATCCTTACGCCTGTTTGAAACAGGCATAAGGAGTGATGCACCATGCAATGTGTGGCTTGCTCCTGTGCATTGCAGTAGACATGTCGCGTTTACGACGTGATTCCTGCAATGTGCTGCTTTTGCGGCACAGATGCGTGACGCATCTGTGCTGTTTTTGCTCAATGGTGCTCCACATTGTAAATGCGGCACATCATGGGTGGCAGAGCAGCGGTGCACGTTAACTGGTGCATCCCTGGGGATGCGCCAGTTAACATAAATGTGCCCCTTTACATTTAAGTATGAGCAGGGTAAACAGAGTCGGTGAGGCTTATCCAAGGTTAAGAACAGATGAGTCCTGTTCACTGAAAACTTGGACATAGGCCTCACCTCCTCAGCATCGCTGGACATGGCTAAATAATAATTGCAAAATGTTACTCTTGTTAAACAATTTTAATATTATAGTCTCTGAGATTTGTCTCTTACTCTGCAACGTCTCATTGTTCTTCTCTTTCTTTAAAGATAACGACAACATCAACCATGAGTGATAATGAGAAATCAGTTGATCTCGATCTTATCATTGAACTTGTCATTGAAACGTCAGTGGAAGTAGATCCCTTGGATGATTTAAATCCTGAGGATGATGAAGAACATGATGAGGATGCCGATTTGTCAGAATTGTATGACATAGGGTGGGAAGCTGACCTGCTTGAGCCTATGGAACTATAAACATTTATTTTTAAAAGTTACTGGCAATGAAAAGTAAAAATGTAAACCGTTTCATTTAAAATTAAACAAAAGTTCAAAAACAGGTTGTGTGTAGTGTCTTTAATAAAATAGTCAAATATGCTCATAAAATTAGTTCAGTTTCACATATAAAACAGCACAGGTCAAATGTAGAAGCATTCCATTTCTTTGCTACTATTTGTGAATACTAAATTTGCCAATGCACTAAAAATTATTCTATGTAAAAATGACAAGTAGTGTGTTAAATTTTTGACGACTGTTATTGATTTACTGTTTGCTAATAGTGGTTAATAAAATTTTTAATTATATTTTTACCACAGATTCAACTGCAGATCATTTCAAAAGGAGAGAATGCCATCTAAAGAACGAAACCGAAAGGCTACAAAACGTCAAAGACAGCAGCTTAATAAATTCTTGCAGCAGTCCTCTACAATAAAAACTTGTCAAGTCACCAAGAAAGCTCCGGGTAAGACAACAAAATCATTCATAAGAAACATTTGTAGAAAAAAAAGTAGTACTACAGAAAATGTTTTAGTCCAGAAAAAGAGAAGCAACTTAAACGGAAAGGGAAGGCCAATCAAAAATGTTACTGCTAGAGCAGTAGATAACTCTGTGCATGGTAGTAGAAGGAAAAATCAGTTTAGGGACATTCGCAGACGAATGTTCCGCAACAGGATAATTGGCAATTTGTTAAAAAATATTAAGAAAGGTCAGCAGAAAGTGGTTGTTTATAAGAGAAAAAAAAATTGAGAAAGTTATTGATCAGGCATTTGAAATTAAGCGAAAGTTATTTATTTTGATAATCAATAGAATTAGGAAGCTAAACAAGGCAATTTATGATTTCAAAAGAAATAGTAGATGGAAGAGAACAGTTAATCGTAGTAATTTTTGTGAAGTTTTTTCAGGATAATGGATGCATAGTTCAAGTTGTGAGGCATTTTTTAATGAGGAGAGTTATTTCCAGGATAATGATTTGGTGCATGCAGTTGACACCAGTGGTCGAGCTTATGAGGTGAAAGATGGTTGTCCAGTTGAAAAAGAAAAAAATGTGACAACAGAGGCAGAAGAGGTGTTAGGTAATGAGGTTTTAGGAAGACGTCCTAAGGGACTTGTGTACACCTGGAAGTGTAGTAGTATTTGCAGTGTGCGACAGGATTCCATCAATTTGCTTTGTGATTTTGTACGGACATTTAATAAGAAAAGTTTGAAGCAGAAAATGATGTTGTTGCAAGAATTAGATCCTTGCAGAGTGAGAGAAGTGACAGGTTTGCATGGTCATTCACTGGCTTGTCTTTCCAGGAGAGTATGCCAGAGTGTTTTTCATCATTTCAGGATGCTAGCAGTGCATCATAATAAAGTGAGGAAATTAGTTAGAATGTTGTATTATGCTGAGAGTCCAGCAATTATGCTTAAACAATTATGCACTGCTCTTTTGCATGGTTCTGAAATAGATGTGAAGAATATTTGTGAAGAAATTGAGTTTTGTTACTTTGGAAGTAAAGAGGAGAATGTTGAAATTGACCCAGAAGAAGAGGGTAATGTGGAAGATAGTGTACAGGTTTCCAGTACAGATAATTTTCAGAAGGAAATTGCCACGTTTCAGGTGAAATCAAGTGAGAGGCCTAATTTCACTTGTGTGTGTTGTCGACGCACTTATTATAAGAATCAGACTAAGTTAGTGGATTTATATGCGAAAAGTGAAAGGGAAAATAATAGTGAATGGAAGGATTTCGCAACATACTTGATGGTAGAAAATTATTTTGATTTGGGATTGGATCAACGTGTGTGTACTTATTGTTGTAACAAATTAAATCAAAACCGGATGCCTGCTAGAGCGGTTCATAATAATCTGGAATTGGTTGAGATTCCTTCTGAATTGAAGGATTTAAATACTTATGAATCTATTTTGATTCAAAGTATCCATCCCTTTCAGGCTATTGTAAGAATGGAGCCAAAGACAGGGAAATTGCCTCCATCAGATTTACAGAGAGGATTAAAGGGAAGAGTTGTTTATTTGCCTCTAGATTTGAAGAAAAACATTAATACAATTGGAGTAGAAAAAGTGCAAGAGGAACATCTGTTTATCTTAGTTAATGGGGTTCCGACAAAGAGTAAGAAAATATGGCAAGATTTAGTGGATGTTAGGAAAGTCAAAAAGGCAACATTGTATTTGAAAAAAGCAATAAGTACTATAAGAATGTATATGTTGCAGAAGAGGAAGTAAGTGAAGAAGTGGATAGTGATTTGTGTGGTGGTCAAATTGGGAAAGTAGAACCCTCTAAAAGTGAAGAAATATATGAACATTATAGTGTTCATCCTTTGCATTCCAAGGAAGTCATGGGGAATGCTATTGAGTTGTTTCAAATGAAACAAGCCAAAGGGAGTCCCATTAGTGTTTGGGAGGAAAGTTTGGAAGCTCGGTGTTTCCCACAGCTATTTCCAACAGGTCAAGGAGGAAGATATGATGAGCGACCTCATCAAATTCCTGCTTCTGAATACCGGACTTTACAATTGTATGCAGAAGATCCTAGGTTTCGACAATGCATTCCGTATTTGTTTTATCTCCTGTTTGAAAGCGATCTGTCTGGACTGTCATATGCAGTGAACCACATCTTGAAAAGTGGTATACAGATGCAAAACATCTCGGCAAGTGACTTTATGGATAAAGTCTATGTGCAAGACAGTATTTTGGATTCTCACCTGATTAATCTCATGGCGTGTCAGCGTGGTACTAATGAGTACTGGTACCGTCGTCATGGTGATTTAAAATGTATGCTGAGGAACTTAGGAACTCCCACATGGTTCCTCACTCTCAGCTGTGCCGAGTATGGCTGGGAAGACTTACTTGAATTTCTACGAGAGGCAAATGGAAACATTGAAAATATCGAATTCAAGACACTCGGAGAACTGTGCTCTTTGGATCCAGTGAATGTATGCAGGTACTTCAATCATAGATTTGAAGCTATGATGTCTTTCATCATGAACAAGAAAAATCCACCTCTTGGAGAGGTGTTGGATTTCTTCTGGAGAAAGGAGTACCAAGCAAGAGGTGCTCCTCATATACATATGCTGCTGTGGATCAAGGATGCACCTAAATTTGGAACAGATCCAGAAGACTTAGTGATGAGTTTCATAGAACAGTATTCTACATGTGCTGTTCCAAACGCAAAGGAAGAGAAAAGCCTAAGAGAACAAGTTTTACGCTTCCAAAGCCATCGTTGTGGAAAGTACTGTCGTCGTAAATTCAGAAACAAGGACAAGTTCTACACCAAATGTCGTTTCGCCTTTCTATGACCGGTGATTTCTAGAGGAAGAGTGAACAGTTTGATGTCTTCGATGCGACATAATGTGATGAAGAAATCACCTAAAAACACATACAATTTGAAAAGGAACGAAGAGTTCAAGTACATCAACGACTACAACCCAGTGATTTTGTCCATGTGGAATGCTAACATGGATATACAGTTTGTGGCTGATAACTGTATGGCTGTGGCTCGGTATGTGACGTCTTACATCACCAAAAAAGAGAAGACAGAATTGAAGGATATGTGGGAGGACATTTCCCATGAAAAGAGCCTCAGTAAGAAGTTGTACAGTTTCAGTCTGAAGATGTTGTCACATCGAGAAATCGGAGCTTACGAATGTTCTGACCGGTTGTCTTCAGCAAGTCTCTATGCCAAATCCAGGAGTATCGTTTGGGCGAGTCTTGGTCTTGCTGCAACGCGTAATCGAGCTCTGAAACCTGTGCGGGAAATTGAGTATTTGGCGGAAAAGGAGCCAAACAGTACCGATATTTTGAAGACCAACATGTTGGATACATATTATCCAAATAGAAGCAGTCACCTCGAGAATGTTTGTCTGTATGAGGTTCTACAAAATTACATATTCAAGAGGAACATCAAAGTAGATATTTATAAAGGAGTGTACGCTGTAATTGGAAGTGAGGGATGTCTGGTCAAGCAAAGAAAATGCCACTTGGTAAACCATCGAAAATTGAGTGGCGAATCTCCTGAAAAAAAAGAGTTTTTCTATTTAGCACTTTTGCAACTTTTCAAGCCTTGGCGTGCAGAAGAGGAACTGCTTGGAGATTTCCTCTGTTACGAAGACTCTTTCAATGCCGCCAAGGAGACCATAGAATGTCCTGTTTTTCCCAAATATCTAGAAATGTTGAATGCGGAAATCGAGCAGGAAGCAACGATTGCAGCCGAGATTGCTAGAGACAGTTCTCAGGACAGTCGGAGTTCTGTTTCATTGAGTCAGGATCCACTAGGAGGACCAGTTATCGAAAATGAAGCTGCCACTGCCATGATTGAAGTGGAAAGAGCCATGGCACATGCTCAGGAGGATGCGGTTAACTTAGAAGACTTGGAAAGACAACTCAACGTTGAGCAGAGGAAAATATATGACGAAGTTACCAACCAAATTGATCATGGATTAAGTCATGAGAAGAAAGAGTGCTCATGTACGTCGTTGAAGCCTGTCCGACTGTACGTGAGTGGAGAAGCGCGAACTGGAAAAAGTTTCCTCATTAAAGCAATTTCATGTTATTTGCAGAAAAGGACTGAGTCATCGCTGTCTTGTGTTGTCACCGCTCCAACTGGACTGGCAGCACATACCATTAAAGGTATTACTTTGCATCGTCTACTGATGCTGCCAGTGGAGCATGATAACAAATTACAATACAACAAGTTATCTGGAGATGCTTGTTGTGAAGTTTCAAGAGTCTTGAAGAAAATGAAACTTCTTATCATTGACGAAGTAAGCATGGTTTCCAATGTCATGCTTGCCTTTGTGCATTTGAGAATGCAAGACGTTCTCAAAACAGAGTATGATGTGTTATTTGGTGGCAAACACATCATTGTTTTCGGTGATCTTCTGCAGCTGACACCAGTGAAAGGACAACCTGTGTTCAAAATACTCACGCATGAAGATACCAGGAAGTGCCTAGGGAGCATTGGCAACGTTAATATATGGTTAAACTTCAATTACGCTGAACTGCGTGAAAATATGCGTCAGGCGAAGGATGAAGATTACAAGAATATTCTACAAGATGTTAGAATCGGAAAAGTGACCGAGCATGGGAAAGAAGCTTTACATGCACGATTACTATCAAATTTGTATCCAGAACAAGACGTTGTGCCTGAGAATATTTTTCAGAAAATTACTGAGAAGAAATCTGGAATATGTTTGATGCC
Organism: Lissotriton helveticus; assembly: GCF_964261635.1. Classification (NCBI taxonomy): domain Eukaryota; kingdom Metazoa; phylum Chordata; class Amphibia; order Caudata; family Salamandridae; genus Lissotriton; species Lissotriton helveticus. The sequence goes on from NC_136063.1 coordinate 1,986,171,450, forward strand.
AACTCTTGCAGAATGTGCCATCTTCAACAACAAAATGTTGTATTTAGAAAACCAAGAGATTGTGAAACTGGAAGCTATTGACAGAGTAGAGCATATGGGATCAACAATTATTTTGTCTGAGAATTTTAAATCAAAATTGGATTCATTAGAGAAGACTATATCTAAAACTGCAGGTTTTGAAAATACTCTGAATGTGTGCTTAAATTGCCGTATAATTTTAAGAAGGAATTTACATGTTGAAAGAGGTCTGGTAAATGGATCAATGGGTAATGTTGTTGATTTTGTGAAATACAGAAATAGAGATGGAATTGAATTTTAAAAAATTAAATTTGATGGCATTGAGGAAGTACAGCTAATTGGTCGTTGCTCTGCTAGGTTTTTGCTTGTAAAAGACTTATATGTTCGCCGTAAGCAGTTTCCTGTTTGCTTGGCATATGCGGTGACAATCCATAAATCGCAAGGTTTAAGTGTAGACAGTGCATTGGTGAATATTGGCAGTTCTGTGTTCAAGGAGGGTATGGCATATGTGGCATTGTCACGAGTTAGAACTTTATCGGGATTGTACTTGATGGAGTGTGATGTCACAAACATTTGTGCGGATCTAGATTGTGTTAAGGAATACAATAGGTTAAGAAGAGAGTATGCGCCACATTTGCCTCAATATCCTTTGTTTGAGAAACGTGTGGTAGGCCGGAAACGAAGAAATGTGACCAATAGTAGGGAGGTTGTAGCAAAAAGACGAAAAGTCGATGAACCAGAAATTATAAGCAGAAAGAAAAAGGATTTTGTTGAAGATGTTGTTGGTTTTCAATTTGAAAACAGTTCTGGTGTCAACTGCTATGCTAATGTAGTGGTTAATGTTTTGTTTTCTCTAGAAAATGTAAAAGAAGAGATTGTGGTCAATTCGAATCAAAGATTTTGCAGTTTGTTGAATTCTGTGTTAGAGAAATGTAGCACTGATAGAACAAAAATAGAAAGTGTGTCTGAAATTCGAAATCTGTTAGACAGATGTTCAGGTCAAACACAATTCTCTCAAAATATTCAGCAAGATTGTCAGGAGTTTTTAATGTATATGCTTGATGTATTGCATGATGAAGGTATAGATGTAGATCACCTGTTTGGGCTTTCTTATCAATGGCAGCATGACTGCGAGAATTGTAGGGTATCAAGTACTACTAGTGTAGACTCAGAAAAATTTATATATTTAACTTTGCCAGACAGTAAATCAGTGTCCTTTAATAAGCTAGTAAAAGCAGCTGATCACAACATGGAGTGTAGCCAATGTAAGTCTGAAATGTTGTCAACATTATTTATACGAACATATGGCCAGTATGTCATTTTAATGTTCCAACGATGTAGGCCTGATGGAACAAAATTGACAACTTTAATTAAAAATTTTGTGGCTTCGCAGTTGTCAATATCAGGAAGGACTTTTGTAACTGCAGCAATTATATATCATGACGGTCCTTCAACAACATCAGGACATTACACAGCTTATTTAAAGTCTAGAAACGGCTGGTCATTCTGCAATGATTCTGTTTTAACTTTTAAAAAAAAATTGCCTTTTGACCTTAAAAATTCTTACCTGGTGTTTTTAAAACCACAATTTTAGGGAAGGAATCTCGGGATTTGCTCTGAGGAATTTCAAGAGGTTCTAATGGCTCCTACACTATTTGGCCTTGAGGATAAATGTAGTACAGAGTCAAAAGTTATTTTTGAGTTTTAAATAGTTCCTGGAAAAAAAGAAGGTTTTCTTACAGAAAGTGGTGGGCACGGATTAGTTAAAGGACAAAACAAACGGTGTTCTTACCATAACACTTAACGTCATGGAAAATAACTGCACTTTGAATGAGTTCAGAAAAACTGTTTCTTTTTATAAGCTAATTCAAGCAGCCAATCAAAACATGGAGTAGAGGTAATGTAAGTCTGCAATGCTGTCTAGATTATTTGACCAAACTTTTGGTTATAATGTCATTTTAAAATTCCAACTATATAAACCTGATGAAAGTAAGTCTTCAACTTTAATTACAAATGTTGTGGCTACACAGTCGTTGATTTTAGGAAGAACATTTGTAACTGCAGCTATTATATGACATGATGGTCCTTTGACAAGATCCGCTTATTACACAGCTTATTGAAAATGTAAAAAAAGCTGCTGTTTCGGAAATGATTCCCATTTGACTACGATACAATGTTGCCTTTTTACTTAAAAATATTCTTACTTTCTGTTGTCAGAAAAGAGAATTTAGGGTAGGTAACTGGCCTATAATGATTCTAGGGGTTGATATAATTTTTTCTACTGTTTTAAATTGCTTTGTGATTAAAAGTGATGTAGAGAATTAAATAATTGTAGTAGTCATAGAGGTAGTGTAAGTCTGCTTCATAGTAAGCAGTATCAGTGTCATAGGAAATGTGGAACATGAGTGAGCAAGAAGGGTGAGATATTACTAGTACAGGATTGTGAAAGTGATCTTGAACGTTTTCTTTCTGAAAGTTGCGGAAATACAAAATGACGGGATTTGCTTAGAAGAATTCCAAGAGTTATAAATGGCTCTTACACGATTTGGCCTTGTGGAAAAGTGCGGTAGAGAGCGAGAAGTCATTTATTGTATGTAACATATTTGTCAAAACGATGGAGCTTTTCTTTCAGAAAGTAGCGGGCTGAAAATAATAACAGCACAACAGAGTGTAAGCTGTTCATAGGATATCCTTCGACGTCATGGAAAGTAAGTTACTTTTCAGGAGTTCTGATTTCTGATTGGTTATGTTATATGGGTTTTTTAAACACAATCATTTTGATTGTGTTCTTTTTTTCCCCCGCTGTTATATGATGAATACCTTCAAGTCACTGTTTTTAGTGAAATTTGATAAATTCTGAGAACAGCAAAAATAAACCATTTAACATGTATAATTAATTCTGTACTTTTTGTATTTATGATATACATTTAGAACTGTGTAGTAGGCATGGAGAAGCTGAGGCTTCTGTAAGTTTCAAAGTTGTTGCATACAGTGCTCACATTCTACGTAGTCTTTCATATGATAGACTACATCTGCACAATGAGATACCTAAGCAAAGGAAACACAGGTGATGTGATTGTGGAATGAGCAAAAAAAATTGCACGTTTTTCAATTAAATTACCTGTGTTTCCTAACATTACACATCACATTGTGTAGATGAGGTTTAGGCCTGTTCCAGGAGACAGAGGAGGTCTGACATTTGTTCAAGAGTGCAGTGGACATGACTCACTTCGTTGGTAGGCCTGCACATGTATTATCTCCTCTGTACTCTTCAACAAGCCTAAATTTCATCTGCAACCCTGAGTAGGACTTACCTGAAACAAATCTGTGGATAGGCCACACCTTATCAGCATCTAGAAACAATCATTTAAAATGTTAAGGGCAGATTTATGATGGCCGTGCGCCTCTTTTGCGCCGCTGTTCCGTCACTTTTGTGACGCAGCAGCAGTGTAAAAGATGCACCATGTTGCAAGATAGGCCTCAGTTCATCTCCAGCAAGATACCGTCAGTTAAAAATGTATATAATTAGGACTGTGTAGGGGGCATGCAGAAGCTGAGGTTTCAGTAAGTGTCAAAGTTGTTGCATGCAGTGCTGCACTTCTGCGTACTCTTTCATATGCTGGACTACATCTGCACAATGAGATACCTAAGCAAAGGAAACACAAGTGATGTGATTGTGAAATGAGCAAAAGAAATTGCACGTTTTTCAATTACATCACCTGTGTTTCCTAATATTATGAATCACATTGTGCAGATCAAGTTTAGGCCTGTCCAGGGAAGCAGAGGAGGTCTGGCCTTTGTTCAAGAGTAAAGTGGACATGACTCACTTCATTGGTTGGCATGGACATGTATTATCTCCTCTGTACTCTTCAACAACTCTAAATTTCATCTGCAACCCTGAGTAGGCCTCACCTCAAACACACCTCTGGATAGGACACACCTTACTGGCATCCTGAAACAATCATTTAAAATGTTAGGGACAGTTTTATGATGGCTGTGCACCTCCTTTGCGCTACCGTTGCGTCACTTTTGTGAGACAGCAGCAGTGCAAAAGATGCACCATGTTGCAAGATAGGCCTCACTTCATCTGCATCAAGATACTGTTAGTTTAAAATGTATATTTTTAGGACTGTGTAGGGGCATGGAGAAGCAGCGGCTTCTGTAAGTGTCAAAGTTGTTGAAAAACTGTTTGTCCTTCAATCTTTTCCCTTGTCTTTTCTAATTTTTAAATACATGTTTTATTATTTTTCAAATGTTTGTTCTCTCTTTCACAGATTGAAAGTATAAAAATAACAAGTGACTAAGTTAACGACAATTATAAGGTACATGTTTTGTACTCTTTTCGTTACATTTCTATCACATTTAACTTCTATTAGTTCCACTACTTCATTTCTTTAACCCTCACTTTCCTGCCTTTGCTACTTCCCTCATTCCTTTTTCTATTACTTACTTACTCTACTCCTTCCACTCTTTTTCTCAGTCCCTCTCTTCTCATACTTCCTCACTCTTATTCACTCACTCCGTCTCTATTACTCTCACTGTCTCTGACTGATCACTCTTTCACTAGTTGTTCATTATGCTTTCTCTCTGTAGTTCAAGCACACTAAGGGGCATATTATCAACACAGGCAATAAAATTATCGCTGCTTTTATCGGCAGAAAACTGCCGCAAAAGTGGCTTTAGCGGCAGTTTTCTTCCGCAAAAACGGCTTTAGCGGCAGTTTTCTGCCGATAAAAGCAGTCATTATCGGCAGAAAACTGCCGCAAAAGCGGCTTTAGTGGCAGATTTCTGTCGATAAAAGCAGCGATAATTTTATCACCTATGTTGATAATATGCCCCTATGTTATTTACATTTCTTTGCTGTTTCAATCATTCCTTTTCTGTTACTTCTTCTTTTCTGCTTTGTGTTTTTTCTCTCTGTTATTCCACATGTTTTAATCTTATTTTGAACATTCACTCACATTCTCTAAGAAACTCTTGTTTATTATTCTTCTACTCTCCTTTTTTTCTTCCACTTCCTTATCTATTTTGTTTTTCACCATTATACCCTCTTCCATCTTTTCTTCGGTAAATAGATCTATTAAACAGTATCTCTGTGTTACTCCCTATAGCTGTCTTTCTTTTAACATTACTCTCTGTTTCCTTCCCTTATACTTACTCTTGTTTTTTTTTTTTTAAGTTTTTTTTTGGGTTCGCTCCCGGTTTGCGTACCGGTGAGCGAACCGGGAAGCAAACCAAAAGAAATAGAGGTTGCCAGAGTGCTAAACATTCTAGCAATTTTTTTATAAAGGGGAGGTAGTTCTGAAAATAACTTTTTTTTTATTATTTTTGTTGTTTTATATTTTTTTATTATTTTTCTGAACATTTTTTTACTTTTTTTGTATTTTTTGAACGGTTTTATATTTTTTTTGGTTTTTTGGGGGGGGGAAACGAAAACGGTTCATTGTAAAGGGCTCAACAGGAGCAACAAAAAAAAAGATAATTTATTTTCTGAATCGTTTTGTACAAACATGATTATCAATTGCTAAGTTGATTAAAGTGATGCTACTTTCTCTGTAGCAAATCAACTGACCGCAACGCACGCACACTTGTTTGACTGCCCCGAACCTCATCTGTATATTTGGACCGTCTCCCTCGCCTCTGGTCCCGTCACTTCCTCTACAACTGATCTTCTGGCCACAGAAGGGGGATTATCTTGCAGGTCACGTACCTGCGCAGCACTGTAGTTGTTAGGATGCCACCTTTCCATATGGCGATGCATTGTATAATTGCCGTAACTATATTTTTTATCTGTCCCTCTGGACAAATATTTCTTACAGATAAGGCAAGTTACATACCGGGCATTCACCTTTTTTTGGCCCCGGGGATATTTAAAAAATTGCCAAATAAAATTTTCTTTGACATGAGACCTCCTGGGCTCCTCAGGCAAAAACTGCCTCCTCTCCTGCTCTTCCTCTTCTTCCTCTTCTTCCTCCTCTTGCTGAATGATAACTTCAGCAGGTGGTCCTCTCTTCTTAGGAGGTGGTGGTGGTGGTGGGGATGCACCAGCTGAAGCTACTAATGAAGCCATTGCTCAGTGATGACAAAAGGTCTTCCTCTCACAAAGATGAAAGTCAGAGTGAGGAAACAAGGAGGGGTTTTCATCATTTGGGAAAAACAATAGTTCTAAACCAATGAAAAGTGTTACTTTTAGGTCACATGACCTAGTCTTACATCATTAGGAAACCAAAAGTGAAATGAACCAATGAAAAGTGTTATCAACAAGTCACATGACCTGTTGTGTTTACGTTACGCGCTTTGCGCCGCGTCCCGGATCGCTTCCGGGAAGCTGCGCTTCGCGCCTCGCTTCGCGTACCGGTTCACTTCCGGGTACGCTAGCGCGGCGCGTCATATGACGTATCACGCAACAACGCGATACGTCACGCTGACGCGACGCGTCACAATGTTGTTTTCTAATGCGACAGTTGCGCAAACGGAACGTTTACTGGTTCGCGGACCGGATCGCGGCAATAAATTGAGCTAACGGAAAGCTAACCGGTTTGCGGACCGGAAGCGAAACAAAAATAAAAAAAAATAAAAAATGTATTAATAAACATATAAAATATTTTTTTTGATTTAAAGAAGAATACATTTTAAAGCTTTTGATATTTGCTATTAAAAAATCATTGAAATTCACTGAAAAAACCATAGGTTATAGACCATATATAGTTAGGAATTAGCATTTACAAAACCTTGAAAATTCACTGAAAAAACCATAGGTTATAGACCATATATAGTTAGGAATTAGCATTTACAAAACCTTATTTTACTCACACAAAACCATTGAAATTCCATATATAGTTATTTGCACTAACTATATATCGCGCACCCGCAATCCACTGCTGATGATGTCACATATTACAGCATTCATGACATGGTCAGTGACATCACTGATGACACCTGCCCAACATCGCCATCGCCATCCCGGACGGATAAATGATCACCCGGAGGGACCGCGTCAAGCAGACAGGAGGAGGCATCGCCATCGTCCACAAGAACACCATCCGTATAACAACCAGCTCCGACAACACCTTCGCCGCCGCTGAACACCTTCACTTCCAGATACACACCGACCCCAAGACCACCCTCAGAGGCACCCTCATCTACAGACCCCCGGGACCACACACACTATTCAGCGAAGACATCGCCGAATTCATCAGCCTGCACACCCTCCCCTCCGCTGACTACATCCTCCTAGGGGACCTCAACTTCCACCTGGAGAACAACAACGACCGCAACACCACCACCTTGCTGGACAACCTCGCCAACCTCGGACTCAATCAACTGGTGACCACCCCCACCCACTACGTCAGCCACACGCTTGACCCCGTCTTCTCCTCCAGCAAGGACATCTCCTTCAGCCATGCCACTGGACTCCACTGGACAGACCACAGCTGCGTCCACTTCAGCTTCAGAAGGACCACGCTCCACCACCACCCGCAACAGGTTCCCCGCAGAAGCTGGAACAAGATCACAGCTGACCAGCTCGCCACGTCCCTGAGCCAGAACCCTCCCGCCAGCTCAGCGAACCCCAACCAAGCCGCCAACAACCTCACAAGGTGGATCAGCAACTGCGCAGACGACCTCGCTCCACTGAAGACCCCCCCGTCAGACCCGGCAACAAGAAAGCATCCTGGTTCACCGACGAACTCAAGAACTCTAAGAAGAACTGCCGAGCCCTCGAGAAAGCCTGGCGCAGAGACCCGACACCAGACAACATGACCACCCTCAAGCTCGCCACTCGAAAACACCATCAGCTGATCCACACCACCAAGAAAACCGCATTCAAGGAACGACTAAACAACAACGCCCACAACAGCAAGGAACTCTTCAACATCGTCAAAGAGCTCTCGAACCCTAGCGCCGGAAACAATGACATCACCCCATCGCAAGACCTCTGCAACTTGCTCGCCTCGTTCTTCCACAGCAAGATCGCAGATATACACAACAGTTTCAGCACATAGCCGACGCACCCTACGACCACACCAACACCCCCCACCACCACCCTCCGCGCCTGGACCCCGATCAACACCAGAGACACCATCCGCACAATGAACTCCGTCCACGCCGGATTACCAACCGACCCCTGCCCTCACCACGTCTTCAACAAGGCCGACTCCATCTTCGCACCCCATATCCGAGACATCATCAACACCTCCTTCGACACCGCCACCTTCCCAGAGAGCTGGAAGCACGCCGAACTCAGTGCCCTACTGAAGAAACCATCAGTGGACCCCACCGACCTCAAAAACTACCGCCCCATCTCGCTCCTTCCTTTTCCTGCCAAAGTCATCGAGAAGACCGTCAACAGACAGCTGGCCGCCTTCCTCGAGACGAATGGATCCCTCGACCACTCGCAGTCTGGTTTCAGAGCCAACCACAGCACCGAGACCACCCTCATCGCAGCCACAAACTACATCCGAGCCCTGCTTGACAACGGGGAAACAGCGACACTCATCCTCCTGGACCTCTCCGCGGCGTTCGACACGGTCTGCCACCGCACCCTAGTGCAGCGCCTTAGCAACATCGGAATTCAGGAGAAGGCACTAGAGTGGATCATCTCCTTCCTCGCCGGAAGAACCCAGAGAGTCCGCCTCCCTCCGTTCAGATCAGAGGCCACTGAAGTCATCTGCGGCGTACCACAAGGATCATCGCTCAGCCCCACGCTGTTCAACATCTACATGAGCCCCCTCACGGCCATCGCACGCCAACACAACCTCAACATCATCTCCTATGCGACGACACCCAGCTGATCCTCTCACTCACCAACGACCCAGCAACCGCCTGAACCAACCTACACGAAGGGATGAAAGACGTAGCCGAGTGGATGATGAACAGCCACCTAAAACTGAACTCAGATAAGACAGAAGTCCTCATCCTGGGATCATCAGCCTCCACCTGGGATGACTCCTGGTGGCCCCCTGCCCTGGGCAGCACACCCAAACCAACGGACCACGCACGCAACCTGGGCTTCATCCTGGACTCCTCCCTCTCGATGACCAGACAAGTCAACGCCGTCTCCTCGTCTTGCTTCAAAATGCTACGGAAGATCTTCCGGTGGATCCCCACCGAAACCAGGTAGACCATCACCAAGGTGCTTGTCACCAGCCGACTGGACTACGGGAACTCCCTCTACGCCGGAACAACAGCCATACTTCAGAAAAGACTCCAGCGCATTCAGAACGCCTCAGCACGACTCATCCTGGACATCCCCCGACACAGCCACATCTCCGGACACCTGAGAGACCTGCACTGGCTCCCCGTCAGCAAGAGAATCACGTTCCGACTCCTCACCCACGCGCACAAATCTCTACACAAACAAGGCCCTAGATACCTCAACGGCCGCCTGACCTTCTACACTCCAACCCGCCAGCTACGATCAACCAGCCACGCCCTCGCCGCCGTTCCCCGCATCTGAAGAGCCAAAACGGGAGGAAGATCCTTCTCCTACCTGCCGGCCAAGACGTGGAACTCCCTACCCATCCACCTCCACCTGACCCAAGACCACCTCTCCTTCAGGAAGCAACTCAAGACCTGGCTGTTCGAGCAGTAGCGGACCCCCCCAAGCACCTTGAGACCCTCCGGGTGAGTAGCGCGCTATACAAATGCCTTGATTGATTGATTGATTGAGCATGGGCTCCTATTGGAATTCTCCGGGCATATTATCAAGCCTATTATCGCCGCTTTAGCTGCAGTTTTCTGCCGCTAAAACTGCGATAATTTTAATACCCTGCTTGATAATATGCCCCCATGTTCTGTGTGAATGTGTACTTCTATTAGAATTCTCATGGGCGGACTATTGAGTCCATCAACGCTGTTTTAACAGCAGTTTTCTGCTGCTGTACCAGAAACAAATCTAATGCCGTTCTTGAGAATATGCCCAAATCTTTGGTAGGATATTCTCAAGAATCTTTTGGTAGTTACTTTGCGAGCTGCTGCATATTCAATAGGTAGTATTTCTCTCAGGTCAACTCATTGATACGCCAAGGTACAAGAGATTTCCCTAATCAATCTAAGATGTGACCACTGCATGTACTACGGTTTGCCGGCCTTGATGGGAAGTAGGTCCCGGACCTGACACAGGACTTGCAGTGTTCCTAAACATTTCTCTGCAACTTTTCAAATTTGTCTCTCATATGAAATTTGGAGTCATGCCATTCAAAAATTAATCTTGTCTGTTTTGTGACTTGGGAGTTGACCAAGTGTATGAGGCCAACGGGCAGATGTCCATACGAATGACAGTCCACCTACTATCATCACCTCTGTTGAACTGCCATTAAGTATTAGGCAGTGATTAGGTACCCATTCAGTAACTGCCTCCATACACAGGGAACATTTTTAGGCGATGAGGTATGGGTATTGGAACGGTGTGAAGATAAGCAGAGTATTATCAGCGTATGATACAATTGAGTCTCAGTGCACCTACACCATGCTGGCAAGTGGTTACAAATATAGGTCAAACAGTTTTGGGTTCAATATCGAGCACCGAGGGTCTTCTTGTAGGAGGGGAGTACTTTCAGAAGAGAATATATCTTGTAACACATGAACGCCCCTTGATGTAATGAAATAACTCATCCATCTACGGGCTAAGCTCCTGACTCCACATGACTCCAGTCACAGGAGAATTAGCCCATGAAAGACGGTGTCAAATGTTGCACTGAAAAGCAACAGGATCTGTGCATCAGTCTGACCCGTTGTCCCAGGGTTTCACTAGGCAAGAGCAACGCAGTTTCAGTGGAGTGTGCAGCTTGGAAACAAGATTGCTATAAATGTAGTAGGGCATTCTCAGTGCTATGGTTGGTGAGCTGTGTATTAACTACTTTCACAGAAACTATTCCCCAGGAAAGGTAGCGTTGAAATAGGCCATAAAAACCAATGCACTACGTGGTCTATGTGAGGTTTCATCTCAATGGACGGACCATGTCTTCTTGATATTTGTAGGGTACTGTTCCCCATTGGAATGAGTGGGAGATCAGTAATGACATTAATGGCATGATGCAGTTACCTACCTGCATCTGAATTTCAGTGTGTGCAGGATCCTGCAGTGAGCCTGTTATGATAACAGTTGCTAGCTTCCTAATCACATCTGTTGCTAGCACTCCTAACTTGGCTAAGGTTACTCCTTTGACTGCTATATCCATTGTGGTTATGGTGCCTATACCCTGGTGAGCCTCCAGAGGAAAGTTGACAGAAATCTTTGACACCTTTTCTGAAAATAAATTGAATATTCTATTACAGGACTCCTCAGATGTATGAGGGGGCTGAGTCAATCTCACATCTCATTGTAAGACTTACAGTAAACTGAACATGTTTGCAGATGAGTATTCAGACATATCAATTTCTCCGTTATAAAAGTGGCGGTGACTGCCCCTATCAGTTTGTAACATTGTGATTGTACTTGCTTGTAAGCCTCCTTAACTATGATGCAATAGTTCCTACGCCATCTGTGTGTCAGCTGTGTGCATCTTTGCTTTTGCCTTTAGTAAGTTTTTGTTGAACCAGGGTGCAGAGGCTATAGCTCTCCTGGCATTGTCAGTGGACAATGGTGCTAACTCATTGAGTGCCTCTGTCAACCAGGTTTCTACTTGTCTGTTGGCTATGTGAATGTCCTTACCCAATATGGGTTTATTTGCATGTAAAGCCAGTGCAAATGTCTTTGTTTAAAATCATCCCACTTCCTGTGGGTCACTGTCTCATTGGGTTTGCATGTTGTGCCAACTTGACGTGGGATATCAAAAGGGATATAATGGTGGTAGGACCAAGGAACTGGCCACGAGCTTCGAAATTCCATGGTTGTCATGTCATTGAATATAGTATCCAGAAAGTGGCCTGCTTGCTGTGTGGGAGCGATGTCTCAGTTGGGTCACGTGGAGCACCATGAGCCCATCACAGACTATTGGTACCTCTCTACAACATCAAAGTGTATGTTGAGATCCCCTAAGATGATGAATACATTGTGTTGGATTAATCTATGTATCACTGAATACCTATGGCTACTGAAAAAATTGATATCCAGGGCAAGTGGTGCAGGAAATCGGGAAGCATGCTACGCTGTCATTGTCAATGATGGTGAGTGTGTAAAAATATCCTACACATTTGTACATGTCTGCCTCTCTCATTTGGCATGTGAAAGATAATGTGTAACTTATTCCTAGACCACCCCATGTTTGTCCCACCTGATCCTGTCTTGTGATCCCATAGCCTTCGGGTACAGCATCAAGGATGTCAGGGGTGGAATTATCAACAAGCGACGTCTCTGCAATGAGCATCTCATTTGAGCTTATGTCCCTTGAGTATGGTGTGGTCTACATATTTATGTTTGGTAATGGACCGACAATTCAGCAGGAGGAAGGACAGGTCTCTACCCTGTTGTGTGACCGTAACCAAGTGTGAGATCTCCTTGTTGCAGTGTAAACCATTTGAAGTCTCCTTGTCACCCAGGATACACTGCTGACATACATTTCCAAACGTTGGAGTCCTGCTATGCAGTTCATTTGCCATGTCCTCAATGCTTTGATGGGGGTACGACTGGCAGGACTTCTGGTCCTGGTCCTTGCCGGGTGCGGACAGGTGCCGATGTGCTAGCCCTAGGTGTGCATAACGAGAATCAAATGTGTGCCCTGCCTTGTGGCTCAGTGTGGTGACAACCCTGGTCAGCCTTACATCAGACAATATGTCATATGTCAACATGTACAATGTATGTTGAGCAGTCATGGCATGTGAGTTGGAGTCTAAGCCAGGAAGGAGCACGTAGTCCAAGGAGTGGATGGTGTTGCGTCTGCTGAAGTCGATGGTGTGGGTGAGGCGAATCAGCCCACAATGGTCCATGCATGTGAGGAGTAGCTAACTGTTGTTTTGGGTCAGCTCATGACAGGAAACAGCATGTGTTGTACATTGCTGCAGGCTGCTGTAGGCACGAGATACTCAGTGTATGCACGAGTGGTACTAATATGGGTCAGATTGGGGGTCCGTTTTCAAGTCACCGACGTCTAAATAGACACCAAAGCCAGGCCTGTAGCAGTGCATGGCATACTAGACAGCAGGCCTGTAGTACTTGCCTCGCTGTATGCACCCAGCATGGAACAGGGGGCGTTCTTCAATCATACTTTGCTAATACTAGCTCAATGGCACGATGTCCCTAGGCCGCTGGGAGGTATTCAAAATAGTGTATTAGATGCAGGGCTGGATAAATCATTTCACCCCACTCCCAGGCACAAACACAATTCATGCCATGGGCGCACTAACTGTTTGGGCTAGGCAATGGCACCTGGCTGATGCATGTAGACACCTACACCCGACTGACAGAGTGTACTCCCATTACTCAGGAGCTCACAGGCTGCATGTATGCCTCGACCGCTTCATGGCATCTGCCACCCTATTGCCCTATGTGTGTCAATGCATAAACTGGGCCTGACCCACTTGGACCATGATCCCCATACTCTAGATCTTCAGTTGGAAAATATCAGATCCCCTAATCCCACTTGGTGACTACATCCTGATGTTTCATTAGATGCACCCTTCCGTGGGTCATTAGCCAACGCCCTTGATCAATATTTTGATGCTAACGTTGGAACGGCCTCCACAACACAAATTGAATGGGACGCCTTCTAACTGGGAATACCTGGCCACTGACTACACACGCAAGCAGGCATGCACTAGCAGCTGGAGAAGGCCCTGCTGAGATTTGAACAACCCTTAGACACACTTGAGCAGGAGGAGTCTATGGATACCATGGACACCCTGTCCCGAGAGGATCATTTTCGGCTGCAGGACCGATTACGTTGTTTAAATTATGCGGCACACTCTGAAAAAATCCTTCAGCAGGGTAACAAGGCAGACAAGTTCGTCTCATGGCTCATCCTGCAGGATCGTTTCGCTCCGACGAGCACGTCTGTACGTATGCTGCAGGATACTGTGGTATACACCCAGGCAGCATGCATGACAAATTCACATCTCACTACGCTCAGTTGTACCAGTCCCAAGCGCAGTACACGCGGGCTGAGCTTCAGTATGTCCAGGCAGGAATCGAGTTACCGCAGCACACTCCCGAGCAGCAAGAGAAGCTAAATGCTCCACTCTTACCGGAGGAAGTAAGAGACAGCATGTATTCATTAGCCAATGTCAAATCACCGGGCACGGATTGTTTGGCCGCACAATATTTCAAGGCACACTGAGACATCTTACTCCCACAGTAACTGGCTCTATTTGCAGCCGACATAAAATACTCCTTGCTCACAACTACCCAAAACAAGGCGAACATTGTCTCCTTACTTAATCCGGGTCAAGAGCATCAACTCTTCGGCTCTTACCGCCCCGTAGCACTCCTTAGTACAGACTACAAAATATTTTACTCTGCTCTGGCCAAACGCGTAGCCCCGTTAGTAAAGACACTGATCCACCACGACCAGAACGGATTTGTCCCTACAAGAAGCACCTCCGTCAACATACTAAGGCTGTTACGTGTGCACACGTATGCCCCGCAATCTGGGGCCTAGTCTTCAATTTGGAGCAGGCTTTTGATTCTCTAGAGTGGCCTTTATCTTGCGACGGCATTGCGTACATATGATGTAGGGGATTAGTACATACAGATGTTCAGTCTCCTTTATAAATGCCCTACGATACGGGTCAATACGGGGATGTTGATCTCTGATGCCTTGAGAATCAGACGAGGGACACGGCAAGGCTGACCGTTGTCCCCATTACTTTTCTCCCTAGCTATGGAGCATATGGCAGCATTACTCAGAGATAGTGGTGGTGACTGGGGTATACCATTAGGCGGTGTTCTACACACGGTCTCGCTGTACGCGGATGACCTACTACTATATGTCAGAGACCTGCGAGCTATACCACCGGTCAGAACAGACTTTTTTCAGCTCTTTGAACAATTGTCAGGACTCAAGGTGAAGTGGAGAAAGTCCGGGGTTTATTCACTTACTGGCGGGGTGACTGACACAGCTATCACTATTAATGGAGCCACGGTGGCTTGGTATCCATCTATGTTCAGGTACTTAGGCGTATACATATACAGGACGCCCACAGATGTAAATGAGTGCAATCTGGTACAGCCCATAATGGCAAACAGAGCGCAAGTCCACTTTTGGATAACGCTGCCATTGTGTGTGATGTGTCGTGTCACCTTGACGAAAATTATACTTCTTCTGCGAATTGTATATTGATTCTACAACCTCATAATATATGTCCCTGTCAAGATTCTCCAGAGCCTGGAAGGATTTTTTTGTAAATAGATCTGGAACTAAAGCAGGTTGCAAATAGTGTTTAGCTAAATGTATGCGTCCACGTGCAGCGGCGGACGAGCAGTCCCAAATATGGAATTTTATTACCTGGCTCGCAGCTACAGTGGCTGTCAAAATGGACCAGCAGGCAGGGGTTAAGGGAAACGGCGACTACGGTGCCATCGTGGCCACATTCCCAGATGTACTACTACTTTCACCCTATAAATTGGCTCTCCTGTCCACCACAGATATATGTATCATTGGCTCATCAATGTTACAGGATAAGCATACTTCTGACCCGCAATACGCATCCCTATGCTTTGCCATTACCATCAATATGAGCCCCCAGGGACAAGGAGAAAGTGTCAGATACTGAATTAAAAGCGTGGCATGAGGCAGCTTTAGACGTGTTTGGCAATTTATATGTGGAGTGCAACCTTCCCAAATTTGATACTTTGGGCATGAAAAATGCTATTCCTGCCAGCCAATTTCTCAAACACACAGCAATAGTGCATACTCGAACAGTGCCCTGGGGCGACAACAAAACCAAGCCCTAAACTCATTTACTTATATAAGCCCTGCATGTAATGGTGGAGGGCTCACACGTGGTACACTGGCTGGCAGAGTCTCTCCTGTCACACACATTGAAGCCATCGATGACAATTTGCAAGAAGTGGGCTGCAGACAGTCGACGGTTGGGGACAGACAAGGAATGTGCAACAATTGTAGCTGGTTCCACCTACAAACCATTCATCTCCCGATTCAAACTTCTTCAGATATACACAATTCATAAGACGTACCTATCCCATGATAAGATCAGTGACTATTTCAACCTCAATAACGCTGCTTGTCCCCGGTGTAAAGTAATTGCCGCTGATTTGCTACACATGTTTGGGTGTTGTGCCTCACTACGGTCCTACTGGCAAGCAGTAGTGGATGCATTGATAAACTGTACCGCAGGGCACTTACAATTCTACTGGGAAACCAGTACTGAGACATGGGCTTGATCCAGATACTGAGACATGGGTTTGATAATGGCAAGATGCCTTCTCACAAAACCATGGAAACACACTGACCCACCAGCGCTGGTTAACTCAAAGTGATCTTTCACAATATGTGCGCAAGCTGAGAGCACTAGGCTACACTAGGAGGAAAGTGCAGGATTGTGCAAATACCAAATTGCCCAGGTCTGAGGTGTACTCCTCAAAGAGCAGAATGTTATTTCCAACCCCCTAGCGGCACTGATGCAATCCTATCACAGCACGCTGTCCCCCTCCACCCCCTCCACACTTTGACAAGACGCCATAGACCGCCACCATTCCAGACATGGCAAGTGAACTATGTGGCACCCCCGCATTTAACTAACAACACTAGACTGTGCTCTTATTGTTTGCCCTATTTTCCCAAAGTATTTAAACTCATACTCCTCCACACCAACCATACAATGCGGCTTCAGCATGCCAAAGATGGCATTCCATTGTGTTCTGATAAATTTAAAATGATCAGTTACAGTTCACTTAAATAGACATCGTCAACAGACTCTTGGGTCTGACACTGTGCATACAGGCAATGAGATACATTCACAGAGTCCCCCTAACAACATTTGTGCAATGATGCTACTGTAACATGCATATTTATCTTACACATCTTGTCCTCTCTATAACTGCTTACCTATATTGTATTTTCTATACTGTTCACACATAATGGTGTGATGCAGAACAAATAAATACAGTGCCGCCTGTATTAATAGATTACATTTCACATGAAAAAATGTTTTAAAAAGTTATTGGTGTGACATGTGTGGTACTCATGCTTTTCAGGGGACAAGTTTTAGCAGCCACCATGTGCATGGTGTAATGTGAGTGACAAACAACACCCATATATACCTAAAGTACTCTGACATGATATTGCACTAAGACAGAGCATCACTGTATTGAATTGCTGTAAGCATGCAGATTTGGTCGCTAACATAACTATGCGACAAATATTTTGAATGCATTATCACGCACGATGGCTGAATACATCGCGCGAGACTTGCAAACATTCAAAGGATTCCCTTGCGACTCCTCGCTTGCCAATTCCAGCCGCTAAACCAATAAGGACACCCTTACGACTCTCTGCATGCAGATTTTCGTTGCAAAGCCAGAAAATGGGCCGCAAACAAACAGGAAGTGATGTATGCATGCTTCCTGTCTACTGAAGTAGTGCTCTGCGGTTTCACTTTCATTTTTGAGCACATTACTGTGATTGCTGAGAGTGCTGGTTGTGTTTTGGTGGTGTGTGCTGTATTTGAGAGTTTGCTGAGTGTTGCTGTGTCCTGTGTCCTGTGTCTTCTGTGTGTTTTGTAACTTTGTAAGTGTGTGAAATTGTCTACTGTGCTATATTTTGTCGGGTGTTTGTCTTGGGTTAGTATATTTAAATAGTTGTTGGGGTTAGTTAAGATGGTTTTCTTTTTGCAGTTTAGGGTCACAGGGATGTGGTGAGATGCCGGCTGTGGGCAGGGAGGTCAGGATGTCAGAGGTTGCTTTGGGTGGCTTGCTGTGATATAATGTCAGCAGGGATATAATGTCACTGTGCGGAATATGAAGTAGGAGCATCTGCGGGCACAAATGCAACGGTGCTTTGGGGTGAAACGCAATGTGTGCTAATTGAAACATAGATGGCAGGACATGCTGGTACATGAGGCGGACCTCATTGATTATGTCGGATTGATGACAGGACTACAGGGTGGTAAGTACAGTCTCTACATCATTTATCAGATAGTGTGAGGATAGAAAAACCCAATGTGTGGGCCACCACCTAGATTGCGAGATATGGATGTTGGCTGAGGTGTGAGACGCAAAGTGTGTGTGCAAACTGTTGCCACATCCAAGCAGGAGATACGCATAACTTTCTCCAGCATTATTTTGCAAGTTTGTGTCACCCACTGCGCAGTTACAACACTTATCACTGTCCTGCCATTGCATGTAGACTGTGAATGTATGTGCTTGCAGGAAGATTAATGGGGCATATTAGAACAGATTTACCTTGATAAACGCAAACTGTGCTTAACGCCATTATGAATCTAACATAATATCACCAGTGCACAGTGCTGTGTTAGCTGTATATTTTCAGCGTGTACCGGACTGGCGATGTGTAAACCAGCCATATACAGCCCACTCTACAGAAATGCCCTGTAAACCAGCTCTAATTAACAAGCGCAGATGGACATGTTCCCAATAGTGAGAGGTGGTTGTAACCTTAACCTTCACAACCCTTCATGCAAATGGCTAAGTCCAACAATTTGGAGACGTTAGTAATCCCACATATCTGCTGTTGTGGTGGAAGTTACTTCACTACGTAAGTACTGGGGCAACTTGTGATTCCCGTGATGTGCCGTTAGTAAACATGTCAATGTTGTACCCTGAGAGCTACACCTACTTTGCATCACATTAGCAAAGGGAATCTAGGCAATATCCAAACGGCTGCATCCATGCGCCAATGCATTTTTGTGCCAGCTTGTTGATTGGGTGATGTAAACATCTTTGCTGTTGCGCCAAGAACTGCTGCTAAAGTGGCGATACTGCCCTTGGTAATATGCAAAAAAATGTTTAGACTGAAAGGTGTGCAAGTACATTTACTATCCATTTTTTGTAAAATGTGAGATGTGTGATGTCCAAAAGCCTGGGTCAATATGCATGTAACAGGAATTGTGTCATGTCAGCTACACTGACCTCAGGAGCTCGTTACCATGGGGAAATGCATGTCGATGTGCCTAAAGATCTAATTAAAGTGGACAACTCCAAATCGTCTTAGGCGAGCAACACCTGTGTAATGGTGCAGTGCAAACGGCAGCAACTCAATTGTACACAGTGCATGTGGAACATCATGATGCGTCAAGGAATGGTCCCTTGTGGCCCACTGACACAACTTTCATGTTCATGGTAGCAAGCAAAGCAGTCCTGTTTGTCAAAATATCTACAGTCACATGTCTGGTGTCAATGGCAGTCAAAGATGGAACATTCCTGGTCTGTGTATTCAACATGCAATGACACACTGGTGTAATGTAGCATATGTTGTCACGTAAATGATTGTTAAGGTGAATACGTCCTGTATGAATTGCTGACTGATACACCTACATTTTCTTCACTTGTCTCACAGATGGACGTCCGCCAATTACACAGAAGGACATCGACAGCTTTGAGGACCCACACGCTACTGGTGAGTTTGAACTGAATTGACCAGCAAGTTGCAGTGGTATGGATGACTGGCACACATGATGTACACAGCTGTAAGAAGTATGGGTGTGTATCACAGCTACCCGGACTACAGTTTGAGGATGTAGTGTTGAAGGCAGCAGTGTGCACCAATCAGTAAGTGACCCTGGACAAATGCATTGGATCACTAATGAGACTTCCCCGGCACCAGGTTGACAGCCACATTGTAAGTGGTGTGCGCATCCTCAAGCCAATTCGCCCACTCAGCGTGACTGTAATCAAAGTAGCGTTATTAAGAGGGGCCTAGAGTCATGTTTAAAGCTGTGTTACGTAACTCCACATGTATCAAGGCCTACATGACAATGAGGTACACTGTCACACATTGTTGTGTGTCAATGTGCGGGCATTGTATCTTGTGTATGTTGTAACACGACAACACACATTGCATCAGAGGCTGACCCTGAGGTGTAATTGTGGAAATCATGTTTTGCTGCGCACTGAGCTCCAAGTATCACATCCCTGTAGATTTAATTGATGATGGGAGAAATGTATGATGATGCCCATTTATGATTTGTACAGGCGAGCTGCAACGTGCAGCCCACATGGAATTAGCAAGGACACATGCTGTGCATGAGCACAGCAAGCTGGACCTTCCAGCACAAACATTTACATACATCAGTCTTCCGCAATGTATCTCTCATGTGTGCTGCACGAAGCAACACACTAGTAAGTCTGAACTTGTTATCTCAGTTCTGTTCATATGCCAGGGGTTTGGGGCATATTTGCAAGGACAGCCTTGAAGTCATCTCTGCTTCTGCGGCACGTTACTTCAGCAAAGGTGCAGATCAAGGGCTTCTAAAAGTGAATTCATATAGGAACCCTGGTTCACACAAGAACATGGGCTCCCATTGCAATTCTCAAGGGCATATTGTAAAGCCCATTACAGCATTTTTAGCAGCTATTTATTGCCGCTGAGGCACAAATATTTTTTTAAGACGTTCTTGCTATTATGTGCCTGAGTCATCACAACACATGAACAGATCTACCTGTTTGCAGGCAGCCTTGCACTCTGCTGCTACATTGCCTGTGTTGTAATGGTTGCTACGAACCACACAAGTGTTTGAGGCCACACATGCCTGCACATGTGCAGTGTACCTGTCATGCAGGCATGTGTCACCAGACTGTGATAGGCACAAATTTGGTTGACAACTAATTCTCTGACTCCAATGTGCACTGTCTCATTGGCTGTGTGATGCATGATTGGGTTTTGAACTCCTAATACTTGCCATACTGTTGTTGGTCATCCAACCTTACCTTCCCTGAATTTTTCACTGCATATTGCACACCTTCCTGCAGCCATCGCCAACCGTAGGAAACTCACATGATTGCCGAGCTCCAACCTCTCAGCCATTTGTCATTGCACCCTCCCCACATCCTGAAGGCACAGCGACGTTGTACAGCAGTGACGCGCAGTGCAAGCCCCAGGCGGACCCATCTGCGTCGGTCTGGAAACCAACCATGGGCAGCGGCAGGAACCCTGATTGTCTGTGACTGCGCGGATACGCCTCCGCCACACTCCAAGCACTCCATGCAGGATGACACCCCAACTGCCAAAGAACCTGTCCAGACACAATCCATGGAGAGTTCCCCTGAAGATTCTGCCACAGTGCTGTCGACAACTACAATACCAACACAAACGCAGCAGGAAACCTGACTCGCATTTACAACAACGTGTGCTCCATGCACCCACACGCCATGGAGATATGGGAATCGATAGACAGCATCATGGCCAACTTTGCCTTTGTTTCCAAAAGCTGGAGCTATGCTACATCCGGGCATGACATTGGCAATGAGCATCCTCAAGGCCACAAGGTCCAGAGCAAGAACCACCTCCACTGTCCAGGAGGAGGACTCACCATTGCATACAAGAGCCCCCTCTGGCCATCCACATCCAGCTGAAATGACCAGCACTGAAACACAGGACACCTCCACTTACAGTTCCAGACAAGCCACAGGCCCACGCAGTGCAGCACCCTCTCCACCAGTCCACCGGAACCTCACTACCAGGCTCCAACTACCATCGCCAAAACGTGCTCACCACATGCCATCACCTCCACAGACTACTCTCAACTCGGGGACGTGTACGTGGACCTCAGTAACTGCGACAACTCAAATGCCATCACTCCCCAGTCGACCCTCTATACCTTGGACAGGTACTGGTGATCAACACACCCACTCACATTGGTGGATGCAGCTTTAAAGAAATCCCTGCTGGAGGGACAGACATCAGTTTCCGACACAACACCCAGCACACATGGACGGGACACCATTGCGACCATTTCACCTTCCCCCACCCAACGTCCTCTGGAGGCCACCTGGTCCAACACAGATATACCAGACGCAGGAAGCTCCGGTAGACCAATACTGAAAATGTGCCACACAGGGGAATCATGGACTGTAGGACCCTCCACAGTAGCGACTAGAAGGAATGCCACATGCATGTTATGTACAGCAAACGGACCTCCTTCACTAGTAAAACCCAGTCAAACACAAGCAACAGCCAAGGAAGTGATCAGAGTCATACATCATTTTGCTATACTCCATGGATCTGTGCCCAGCACCACACTCTTCAACATGTACATGGCCAACCTTAAGGCAATCGTAAGAAATCATGGGCTCAGCAGTGTATCCTACGCAGACACCCTCCCAGCTCATCCTCTCAGTTATTGAGGAACACCAAGGCACCAGACTCTGCTGGCATGAATGAATTGTGTCTGTAGCTGCCTGTAGGAGATACAGCTGTTTCATACTCAACTTGGTGGAAAGCAAGTCACTCATCCTTCGAACCTGCACATGGTGTGCCCCCGCAGTTGGAGACACCTCCCCCCTTGACCTTGCACCACACAACATCATCCTCCACTCCTCCTTCTCCATGAACCACAAGAGCTACGCTTTGAGCTCCACCAGCGTCAACTGCCTATGCATGTTCCAATGGCACTTCAAATCGGACACACACAACTGTGGAAGGACCATCAACCACGCACTGATGAGCAGCAGTCTTGCCTACAAAATGCACCATATGCTTAGAACAACAGAAGCATTCGACACAAGCTAAGATGCGCCCGGAACGTCGCAGCACGACTCATCCTTGGGACACTGCGTCACCAGCACAGTTAGCTCCAACTAAGAGACCTCCACTGGCTCATCGGGGGCAGGCAGATCATCTACACACTCCTCACACACACCTACAAAGCCCTCAACAACATTGTACACACATACCTCAACAGGAGAGTTTCCCCCACATACACAAGCGGAAACAACCTTTACAACGCAACTTTTACAACGTACTACAATTACAACTAAACTTTTACAATGCAACATCTATTACATTGCATGCCATTACAATGCAACCATTACAATGCATGACACTACAACGCATACCACTACAGCACAGTCATTACAACGCATACCATTACAACGCATAACATTACCATGCAACACTTACCCTACTGTTGCACCCCCTGGAGTTAGAATAGTAATTTTTACCCCTTCACTATCCAACACTTACCCTACTGTTGCACCCCCTTGAGTTAGAATAGTAATTTGTACCCCTACTCTATCCAATACTTACCAAACATGCAATGTAATGTTATGCGTTGTAATGGTATGCGTTGTAAAGGTAGTATGCGTTGTAATGGAATGCGTTGTAAAAGTAGTTTTTTAAAAATTTGTTGTAATGGCATGCGTTGTAATGGAATGCGTTGTAATGGATGTTGCTTTGTAAAAAATGCGTTGTAAAGGTATGCGTTGTAAAAGTATGCGTTGTAACGTCAAATATCCTACACTAGTTGCACCTCATCAATGCAAACCTCGCCCTGTCCGAGATACTCCACATCCGCAGACACAGAACAGGAGTGTGGGCATTATCCCACACCACAGCCAAGACATGGAACATTTGCCCAATGAACGTCATACGCTTCACAACCCTGCACATGTTCAGGTTTGAGCTCATTACATAGGGGCATGTTCGCAAGTAGCCCAATAAATTTAGTGCCGCTTGCGCAGCAGGTAAAGTCAGCTGAAACTGCAATTATTAGCTTCATTATGTGCACAATGGATTTGCAATATGACCCCAGGTTAAATGTGCAGGACATCGAACCTGGGCTTTTATTAGAATTCTGAAACGCATATTAGCTAGCCCATTATCGCTGGTGTAGCGGCAGATTCCTGCCATTAAAACGGCGAAAATTTAAACGAGTCTCTTGCTAGTATGCCCCCATATTCGTGGTGGATAAAGATGCTGCTACACACAGGAGGATGATGCTTACTCGCACAATATGCTTGTACATATCTTACTCTGACCGTTTATGTATTGACACAACCATTGGGCATGGTCACCTGAACTTGTGTGTGACAGTGCATATACAATGTCATGCCCTGTCATGTCAGTCACCCCAGCATGCATCCAGTGATCCATGCATCTACATGTTATTGTCCAGGTCAGTTGCTGAACTCATGTTTTTACACTGTGGTGTAGGCTGGCCTGTTAATTTGATTTTGTATTGCACAAGTGCAAAGACATGAATTTAAATGTGTACCATACTCATATATGGCTTTCTTTGTGTTTTATAAACAACATGACACCAGGCCAGATTAATGCATTTGAAGTGCGTAGTGAGCGGTACCGTCATGTCAAGAAGGTGGCAAAGGGGTACAGGAATATGACCAGGAGGTACAGCGATGAACATAAGAAGGGCACCTGGAAGTCGGTGCCAGAGTATTACACTGAAACCCCACAGCCCATTGCAGTACCAGCTGGCGTGAGTAGTGTGCCCATTGTGCAACAGGTGGCACCTCCCCCTCCCACATCGGCACCATCAACATCAGGCACTGTCAGCTCTGGAAGTGGTGCACAGGTGGTCCATTTCACCCTAAGGGACCAGACGACTTTGCAGGACATTATAGTTGCCCTGGACTCCATGAAGGGGCAAATTTCTGATCTGACCTCGTGGGTTGTTGAGATTCAGCGCAAGCTAGGCATCCCATGAAGTCTATATGAATGTGGGGAGCGCAGAATCCACGCTCCACTCCCAGATGCACTGCATGGATGGATATCAAATCCACAAATTGTCACCATTTCACATTATTCAAAAGTTCGTCCATTTTCATCCGCGTTTTATCCAAGTTGTTTACATTTTCAAATCCACATGCATAACAATATGTGCTTTGGAAACTTCTCATATTTTCGTGTGCCCATCCAGGCCTCTTTAACAAGGAGGCTGATTATAATCTGTTTGATTAAACTTTTGGGAAACAAGGTGTGCAGACCACCTCATTCATATCCCATGAAGTCTGGCACAGAAGGACACCATCCCCCTCCTCTCCCTACACCCAACGTTCCCTTTCTTGTTTTAGTATTGTTAGGGTAGTTTCTATTTTATTAGGTAGTATAGTTTTAGAATAGGTTTTAGATAGTATTAGCTTTATAGGTAGTGATAAGATTGTATTGGTTCTTCTGTAGTTGTGGATAAGTATCCTTTTCCTTTGAGGAGGGGGTTGATATTTTTACGGTTTAAAAAAAAAAAATATATATATATATATATATATCTATTTGTGTGTGTGTGTGTTACATGTTTAGTTAGTATATGTATAGCTTAGATGTCTTAATCCCGTCTCGTGATGTGCCTTAAGTGTGGGAGGGGGTTGATGTTTACGATGTGTTGTTGCGTGTTTAGGATTAGTCAGGGTAGATAGTTTAGGTACGTCATGTTTGGTTAGTAAGATTAGATGTAGGTAGTGTGTGTTTATAGATAAGTGTAGTTTAGGATTATAGTTTTTTGTAATACTGTGTAACTAAATAGTTTTATAGTTTTGAAATCTGCTTGCACTCATGTCAGGGATGATGATGGTCAGTGTGTCTCATGCAATTGTATGCTAGCTTTTGCCATCAATGGGCTATCCATTAAAATTGCTGAGTATGCACATGACATGTTGGCTTTCAGAATGTTTATTTAACAAATGCCTTAGATGTGGGCATACTGAGTTTGCATGGATGGCAGAGAGTACATTTGGGTAAACGTCAAGATATAAGGACAGTCATCTGTTACGTTCAGCATCTACTTTGAGACGCACACTTTTGGACTGCACATGTGGGCCGTCTTGCAGTTTACATGATGAGATGCCATGGCATGTGGATACAGGTAGCTGCTGTCATCCATAATGGAGATTGAAGGATGTGCATTGTCCAAGGGGGGTCTGTCACATACCAGCATGTCAGATACTCATGGCAGTGAGTCCATCTACATAGCCACACTTACTGTATGGTGCCTGTGTGTCCGCTTCCTGGGCAAGATAATTGACAATGGGGCATATTATGAAGAAGGGCGTTAAAATTATCGCCGGCTTTTGTGGCAGGAATCTGATGCTGAAGAGGCAATAATGGGCTTGATAATATGCCCTTGAGAATTCACATAGAAGCCCATGTTCTGGTGTGAACATGGGCTTCTATGGGAATTCTCTAGGGCATATTATCAAGCCCATCATCGCCGCTTTAGCAACAGTTTTCTGCTGCTATTGCGGCGGAAATTTTTAGAGCCATCTTCATAATATGCCCCTATGTATATCTGCTCACTCTCAGGCCCATCCATGAGTTGTTAGTCATCTGTGTGCATTGTGTCTAGGACATGGCACAGCAGTATCCAGATTTAAAACAGTTTTCAGGTAGTAAGTGATGTATTCACAATTGACGTAACTCGCAAAGTAACTGAGGTAGTAGTGCATCATGATTCACAGTGTTTACTTCTCCTACATCGCTGAAGTGACTCACTGAACTAGTCATGTTTTGACTTCCTACTAAATGTAGTTTGGGTTGTGGCTCATTGTTGTGATGAAAAGTCACTAAATGGATTTAGATCGTGCACCGCATGGTTTTGACGTAGTTTAAAGTTTTACCGTGCTCCTGAGAATCACTCCTCGCCTGGGAGCATAAGTACTCAGGGGCAGATTTATGATAACTGGCGCATCCCCAGGGATGCGCCAGTTATTTTGCGCCGCTGCTCCACCACCCATGGTGCGCCGCATTTACAATGCGGCGCACCATGGGGCAAAAACGGCACAGATGCGTGACGCATCTGTGCCCTAAAGGTGGCGCATTACTGGAGTTGCGTCGCAAGCGCGTCGCAGCTCCAGCAAGGCTCAGGGGTGCCCCATCTTTACAATGCTGCGTCAAGACCTACGCCTGCTTCAAGCAGGCGCAGGGTTTTGACGCAGCATTGGCCTGAAAGTGACTGAGTGAAATCTTATAGATTTCACTCAGCCACTTTTGCGAGGCGCACCTGCCCCGGAACGCCCACCCTGCGCCGGAACGCCCACAAGTGGCGCAGGGCTTTACAACGTGACGCATCTGCCTAGATGCGTCACGTTGTAAATGGGTCGTAGGGATGCGCCACGTTTACGCCGCAGTTGCGTGACGCAAACGTGGCGCATTCCCAACATAAATCTGCCCCTCAATGTCTAGGTTGCAACCCCACCCACGTGGGTTGTCTCTCTGGGAACAGGTTGTGCAATGCTGTGTCTACAGCCAAACTGAAATAAACACTCTTCACAAAGTTATTCTTCCTTATTGTTTTTGTATTCTGATATGTTCGTTTCACATATATTTTCAAAAATATCCAAGGTAAAACCTCATGTTCCACAAAGCATCATTTCTGCATGCTTGGTTATATCAATTGAACCTTCTCCATATGCATTTTGGCATTGTGCCTTCATCAGGGGAATGTCTGAAACAAACGGGAATGGTGCCATTTGGTGCCATTGATTGTTAAGTCATAAAAATATGTTGTTAACTAGCATTTTGTGCATCTGTCTTATTTGTATGGTAATTGAAGGTTTTAATTGTGTTAGCGATTGGGTTTTCTAACTTCTTAGTAGCATTTGACATTTTTGTTAAATCTCTATAAATCGATAGAAATGTTGTTGGATCGTGTTCCCATGAAGGAACTGTGCAAAGCCTTCAAAAGCACTGCTTGTTTTGGCTTCTTGTGGCATTTTGCTATTTCATACATGTCTTCGTGTTATTGAAATTTGGATGTACACCTGTATAATAATCAGTGCAGTTAATCTTTGAAAGAGCCTCAATATTGGTTGAGTAAAGAAAATCTGTGATCTCAAGTAAGAGGTAATATCGGTCTTATTGGAGAGTGGATACCACCATAACTGCTTCTACAATGCTGCGACGAAGCATTTTTATTGGAAAACCATCTGCTGCCTTACATTGAACTAAGATATTTTCAAGTAGGGCCTAGACTAGACTGTTGTATACCAAGTAATTAACAAAAAAAAGGAAAAAAATAAATACATATTTTTGAAAATGATTTATCTTGACAGAGTATCCCATTTTTCTCATGAGGTAAAATTGACAATAATTCTGAGGAATTCTCATTGAAGTTACTGCAATAAGACACATATCATATCAGCAGCATAAATCATGCTGCTTATTTATTTGTATTCTAATTAAGCTAGTGGAGCTTTGTGATAGTTGAAGTATAATGCTAGCACCTGTTAAAAAAAAATGCTCGTTTTAAGGCAAAAAAATCGTTTGAAGTTTCGCTCTTATTAAAACATATTTCCCTAGCGTTGCACGGAATGAAGCAAAAACATGTTAAAAGACCGTTGCACAGGTAATTAATTGAAAAGAGGACAGTTTTCAAAGAAAATCTATTGAAGATTTGTTGCATACTTAAACACGTTTGAAATCTAATATAAAATGTTATGCTCCTAATTGCACCAAAACCCATGGATTTTAATGATATCAGAAGAAAATATAATTATTCTTTAACCGGTTCAGGGACGCCTGAACACAACATTTGCAAGCTCTGGGCATGCATATATAAATATATATTTTCTGGTCTTAGATGTTAAAACTCACGGTTGACGTTTTACTAAAACAATTGATGCATTGACATCATAAAGAATCACCAGACATTAAGAAAAAAGCATATTAGCATTTCAAGAAGAAATATACTAGTTGTGGCTATATGTAAAATATTTTCTGCAGTGTTAACCTAGCACATTCACATTTGCATGCTTGGGTTCTTCACTAATATATGACTCTCTGCAACCCCAGAGTAATTGCTGACAGATACAAGGAAGCGTGCGAGCTGGTTATAAATTGCACGGCATACATTATGATTCTGAAGAGTAAAGAGGGGCATTGCTGTTGTACTAGAGAATGGCAAATTGTTGTAAAGTTCTTGAGACTTTCATAAAAATGTGAAGATGGCTTATGTTTGCTGGGTCTACTTCATATGTTTCTTAATGTATGTCAACATACAAAAACCTATGGCTGAACTGTAGTAAGGGCCATTGATTTAAAGGCATGTGACATATATAATCTATGAATTTGTAATCCATTCATAAATGTTCAATTCCCAGGGTAACTGTGTAGTACAAACAACATGTAACCAACACAGCTTTATGGAAGTGGATATATATAACTTACCGAGATATCATAGACAGGCCGAAATTGGTTTCTCAGTTCTTTCCCATGTATGTGCATCCTTTTGGAGATTTTGTAGATGACTGTCTCAGTTTACACTTTGTGAGCTACATTCCCAGATTAAGTTAAAACACAGATAGCCAATTCAAAAACAAATCCTAAAACCAATGCTGTGAAATGAAAGTGGAATTGTTTCTGTCAACCTTCTTCAACTTGTGTAGAAACTAGAGTCCTTCCATTTATTCCCACTTAATTTTTCACTCTTGACTACCCGTTTTTTGAACTTTTACTGAACACCTGCGTCTCACTCATGGTAAATTCATGGTAAATGGACTGAGAGTGCTAGCCGTCAGTGTCTGCCTTTTAAGATAAGACCACTGCTGTGCAGCTACGGCAAGAGACACTAGGCTAGTCGCAAGCAAATAATTGGACTTCAGGTTTAGGACTACTGCCCAGCACATTATGTTATCAGGAGCAAGTAGCCTATTGCAGAAGGCAATCTTCAAGGAATGGTGGCGACCTGTGGTAAGGGTCATAATGTGACAAGGTATTCATAGAGTAGGTCTGTAGATGACACTGAAGGTCTGTGGTGCTTGAACTGAGGTACACATTAAAGTCAGAATCTCCACTAAAGTAAAGTTTCACCCCACCTAGGCCTATAGGATCTAGCAAGGTATCAATGAAGACGTAAACATGCAGCTTGAGTGTGCACTAACAGTTTCTAACTTCATATTTACATGTTTTTTCCGGTACCAGAGGAATACTCATATTTCCCTAACTTATCTCACATTCAGATTCCAAGACATTGTCCCTAATGCTGGGTAAGTTAAATAATTTGCTGGCTTCTGGAAGTTCAAAGTCCTTCTTACCCAATATAACCATGAACTCTGCTTGAAACAGTTTCTGAGTGTGGGTGGGGAGAACATGTGCATCTGTTAATTAGCCATCACACTGCACCTGGTTTAGTACGGCACAGGTCATTAACCCCTTCCATGCTGATGACGAGCTCAGCTCGTCATCAGCTTTACCTACCCTGTGCGGATGACAAGGTGAGCTCGTCACTCAACATGTTGATTTTGAAAATCCAGCGCACAACGGGAAAACCGCTAGCGTGCAAGTGGTTAAAAACAAAGAAGGATGGCTAAACCTCCGGAGCCCAACACTGAGGGTTTCACCTTAAAGTTTTGGTGAGAAAGGATCAGACAGCAATGCCAGCTAGGGATAGAGCTGAGGCTCTCAGGGAAGTTTTTTCCACAGACAACTCGAATTTGGCATGTTGTAATGCCCCATAATGCTGTGCAGGAGGGTTGGGCGATGGTCGAATGATGATATGGCACCCTAGTATTGACCTGTGGTATCTAGCATTTAGAACTTACCACCCCCTCTTTATATTCCCTGTGTAAGGGAGCTACAGATGAGAAGAAACTGGTCCTGGGAGTGACAATGGCAAAATAATGCCTAAGTGGAAATAGAAGCCACCTGATGCAACTACAAGGACAGAAGACCTTGACCCTCTTCTGCCCCCAGTTATAAGATAGTTCTCTTGCTGGCCTCCTTTTCCCCTCCAAGAACAGTTGGCAGAGTGGTCTAGCTCTTATGAATTAACTCCAATTGGGGCTCTAGAAGTATTAAACACTGTCCATTTCTGGGGACTAATGCTTGAAATACACTGAGGTGATTCCTAATAGACAGGTGAAGATTTCTGAGGACCTCTGAGTTGGTTCTTCTACAAAGGTGAGTCATGTGAGGTTAATTGCAGATAATGCAGGAGTGAAATGAGGAGGAGTCCCCTTATTTGGGTCCAAAGTTGTTCTTCTCGTCCCCCTCATATGGGGGCAACAGGAACAGTAGTTGACGTATTACTCCCGTAGGAACCTTGACAGCATGTGTTGTCTTTCCTGATGACTCAGGTTTATATAGGGGAACCAAAGGAACAATAGTAACTGGAACAGTTACTGCATTTGGGGCAGTAGAAACAGTAAAGTTTGCAGTGGCATGGATCCCTGAACTCTCTCTCATAGGGTTCTGACTCATATTCACCGGGACGGTGTTCTTTCAGAGTCTCCACTGGCAGCACCACCACTCAGCCTTTGAAATTGGATCACATAATAATGCAGTGAATGGGTTGTCAATAACAAAAATAGAAAATCAGCACTAGCATCGCTATCGATATCTTTGCCTGAGCTCTCTGTACTCTCTACCTTTTCCTCCTTTTCCCTTTTCTTCTTCTCTTTCTGAGGCTCCTCTCTCATCAATGCAGGGTATAACATAGTTCCCTCATTTATGTCAGCTGTCCCCTTTTATTGTCCTATCCCACCTTGCTTCAGCATAGCTACCTACTGCCTTTCTGACTCTACTATGTTATTTCACTTTCTCTTTGCCATGAGATGCTGCTCCCAGGCATTAAGTGCATCATACTGTGTGGGTATAGGAGGTGGCATCGTCTTGTGCAACATACTTCCCAAATTAACAATAATTCTCACATCAAATGTGCCACAGCATTGAAACATCAAGGCACCTTCTTTTTGAGTGATCTTATGCTGTTGACTATTGGTGCCCTGAAAGGGTGAATGCTGTATATTCTGCTAGACAAAATGTAACTTCCTCAGGCTTAGAATGTTTCAGGGAAGATAAATTATACTTATTCTGAGTTTTGGCAGGTAACAACGTATTGGAACAAAATCTGCATGTCACTGTAAATACCAAACTATTTTCCCAGTTAATTTACAACAGGTGTGAAGTTTCAAAATGTATTGAAAGAAGTGGACTTTATCACACCAGGCAATTACAAGGTGCAGTAACCTCTGAACAACTCAAAATTCCAAACCCTAGCCAAACAGAGGTTCATGGAGGGGGTCGGAAAACTTTTACCCATGCATAAACAGGGACTGTAAGTCATTGTGCACTGAACCAGTTCAATATTGAGCTAAAGAAATTGAAGAACCTATATGAATAGTCTACAACAAGGGGTGGTGATGGACAGAGTCTCTGAATTAAGCAGAGTACTCTCACCCAGTCAAGAGATCAGGGCTAGATCCAACACCGTTTTTTAGCTCATTGCACCATCCCAGTTTCAGAACCTGGCTGTATGCAAATTAGTCTGTTCCTGGCCCAGTGCATCATGGGAACAGGGCAGACCAGACTACAAAACCCAATTCTTACACTGGGAAGGAAACAAGCTTCCGGGGACCGTTTTCTGCCATTTCAGGCGACTTCGGCTCGGCTTGCTTGAATCCTGATGGTGCAATGAGCAAGGGACTCACATCTGAGTATACCCTTCCACGCTTAGGGTGGACAAAATTATTTACAACAAGATGAATAGTCCACATTATTATAGACAATTGGCAGTCAGGTCATTAGTGCTTCTAAAAATTCTGGGGTTTTCACTAAGGAGACAAGTCTGTTTTACACAGCTATAAAATAAAGAACGATCCATTTTTGTTTGGTAATCCTCATTTTTTTGCTGAGTTTTAGACTCACACTGGGACACTGCTGTAAAGTGGCCGGTATATGTACTCTAACCCCTAACATGTAGGAAGTGGGTCACTGGTTGGCATAGTTAACACTTGTTTAAGGCCAGACTATATGTTGTAGAAACTCCACCCATGGCAAGGGAAGTTGAATATTACCTGTGGAACGCAGCACTTATTTTGCCATCCTCTAGTGTAACAAGGAAAAAGATGATGTAGTGAGGGCTGGGCCTTGTTGCGCACATTGCTATGTTAGCATATGCCTATTAGAAGGTTAAACACCATTTTACCTTTTGCTGCTTTTTGCACACAACACTGCATAAAGCTATTGTTGTAAGTTAGGCTGCGTGACTGCCTTTACATGAGAAAGGCTTGTTTTTGACATCCCTAGACTTACATCGCGACCTCAGTCTGCACAGTGAGTGCTAAAGCCTCCAAAGGTATCATAACAAGGTAGCTGTTGTTTGGGCTGATTGTCTCACGTTTTGGACATAACATACATGCAGTTGGACGCCAACGGAGATTCTGGTGCCTTTAATATTGCACTGTAGGCATGATTTTGGGCACTTGGAAGAATTCTTTTCCAGAAAGAGAGAGAGCTTTTGCAGATCCTGATGTGATTCATTCCTGGTTATCTTAGAGGTATGGGGTCCCGCACACAAGCCTAAGAGACCTACTATATTTTGAAAAAACATAGATCCTAGCTAGGAAGGGTGATATAGTAGGGGCTATAAGACCTGTTTTCACCATCATTGTAATATGATTTCTCCTTTTGTGTTTTATGGAG
Organism: Lissotriton helveticus; assembly: GCF_964261635.1. Taxonomy (NCBI): domain Eukaryota; kingdom Metazoa; phylum Chordata; class Amphibia; order Caudata; family Salamandridae; genus Lissotriton; species Lissotriton helveticus. The sequence continues at coordinate 1,986,204,689 of NC_136063.1, forward strand.
TTGTAACAATGCTGAGCATATTATTCCTAATCATATGTCTGCTTGTGTTAGCAAAGATACTGCATCTTAGAGCACATCGTTAGAATAAATATTTTAACCTTTCCCGTGTCTCTTTTTAGGTCTTGCGACCTACATTGCACTGCGCAGCAGTGCTCACGCAGGTGAGAGTCCTTTTGCCTGGAGATCAGGAATGAACCCTAGAATCGCACACGCTCGTGCATGTGTTTTTTTGTCTGCTCTTCAGTGATTGGGCTTTGAGTGCGTGTATTTTGTTAACAGAGCACGCAATAGGCCAAAGGCGGGTGCATTGCTCCGCCCACGGCCTATTGGTGTCTGTTACGCGCACCACAACCCATATGTTTTCAATTATTGGGCCCGGCACGAGTGCAATAAATGAAAACATAAGCCTGGCAGTGGACCGTGCGCGCACCACTCGCGGGCGTGTTCTTTTTTTAAGTGTCTCTTGTTATCACTGTGATGATCGCACTTGTAATTATAGCTCTCTAAGGAGGGACAGGACACAGTTGTAACATTTATGTGGAAAAAAATCTATGTATGCATATCACTGAACCGGCATTTTTACTTGTGAAATGCGAATAGCACGTTGTTGAAGTGGAAAAGCATACTGTGGTGGCCGTCATGACTGAATTAATAATCTAAGTGATGGATGTTTATTCGGAACCGCATTCCAGGCCATTGCATTTTTAACCTCACTGCCACTACCAACCAGGGCGAACCTATGTAATTCAGGCTAGGCCTAGCCTCACCCCACAATGACTGGCCAGTTCTGAATGGTTCCATATCCCTTGTCCCCTCTGCACAGGGCTTAGGCAGACCCAGGCATAGGTCAGGGTGGTTGTGATTCTTCAGTGTGCTGCAGCTTGAAGCCTTCAGCACTCTGAGCTATGGAGGTATTTTTGGGCAGACCTGAAGACCCCGGGACAGTGACGGTTCCTCCATGTTTCCAAACTGCTTTACCACTCTTTCTGCAGCTCAGGCAGTGGCCTATAGTATTGGTGAGATTTCAATGTGACATGCCATGGGTTTTCTTTGGTCGCCACACTACCATTGATTTTATAAACCTTAAGCCAAATGAGCTATTTGTATGGTCTTGGGTGGTAGAAAATGCTCTGCATTTTATCTCTGCAGGGAGACTTATGAAGCAGTAAATATAGGTGTTTTATGATTGGTAGTGTGGACCTGTTGAGAGCATCTTCGTTAAGGCACGGTGCACCTGTTTGAGGGCATCTCACTACATTCCACTGGGGACTTTGTTGGACTAAAGAATGAGCCTCAGGCACTTTGTGACCTAGATATCAAGGATGAAATTGCGAGTTTGGAGTGGTGGTGTCTCTGGTTTCAGTATCTAATCCCAGCGTCACGTTGAGGTTGTGTGTGGTTTTGGGCACCTTTACTAAAAACATCTGTTTGAGTCGCGATTGTCGGGCCGTCTGTGTTTCCAATGTTGTATTGGCTATCAGTATTTCACTAGATAGAGCTTCGTAGTTGGGGCATGATTTGTGACACTCCGGGGGCCTGAAGGACACCCTGCAGCTTACAATTTATAGTTTTTCAGAGGCCCATGCAGAGCATATGCCAGGAGGTGATTGGGGTTTCAAATTTCCTGGAGCACATCTGGACATCTACTTTTTATCGCACTGTGGCCCATTTACCCATTCTGAAAATGGTTTGCATTATTAATCTGTCCGCGAACGGACCCTACAATGATTGCGAATGATATATAACAAAAATCTCCAGCATGTACTCATTCCTCTGGTGTAGGAGCCAATTTTTTGTCATTTTTCCATATTTAAACTAGGGTTTTATTGGGCCCTATCAGGTAAAATAAAAGATGCCCGCCTTTTAATATAACGGCATGCACCATTCTCCGGTGCCATTTCTAATGCGAGTCAGTTTCTCCCATGTGTGTTTACTATATCAACATACTGATAACCTAGTTAATAGTTATAAAACTGGGATGCATTCAACTTGTAAGGGTGTGGGAGTTTTACCAAATATATTTTGGTGTGTGAAGCAGTGCATCCATAATTTTCACATTTACTAAAACCCTCTTGAAATAAAATTCCCCATTTTCCAGCACGTCACACAGAACAAAGCACTTCCTAACTCTCGAAAAATCAACATTTTCTTATTTGCGCCTACAAATTCACACATGTGCAGTGGAAGTTAATTATATTGTTGTCCCCAAATTTCCTTCTAGTTTTCTTTATAATAGGGCCTTTATCATGAGTTATTTCTGCACAGAGCTCTTGGGTGACTTTCTTGGTTTACTTATCAAAATGAGAACATACACACTGGCTTCATGTTTCAGTAACATTTCGAATGATTCCGCCACATAGTCGATTATTTCTGGGACTCGGGGAATAAATACACCCAAAAGAACAGTCTGTCTGAATGAACCAACCGGTCAAACCCACTTCGATTAACGGTACAGGCGCTGTAAATCACACTGCGGGGCCTTTATTGGACAATAATTGACCGCGCTATTTTATGAACCAGAAGGAAGTGAAGGGCTCCCAGTGTGCGCTGTTTTTAAAGGCCATAAACCACCTGACTGCAGGGTTATCGAGATTTAAATGTTCACCACTAACACCTACTGTTACCTGGAGGTAACCACATTGAATCCCACAAAAGGTCTTCTCTGCCGCTCGTCCTTATATAGGAAAGCTATAAGCTGCCATACAGTTTAAGTTAAGGAACACCTATTGTTTACAGCGCTTGGAGACGTCAACTTTTTGATTTGAAGTGCTGTATAAAACAAGTTAATTTCGCTATAAACCTCGGCCCGCTCTGCGCACATGAACACTCCTCATTCACAGGTGACTTGGAAGAGATGGTGACCATGGGTCTCTAAACAAATGATGTTGAATGTGGCACGCAAGGTGTCACTTTCAAGCATTGGGAGTGGAGGGGGCGCATTCAGGTTGTTAAAATTCATATTAGGGGTTAGGGACCCAGAGGCGAGGGAGGTTTATATATTCTTCTAATGGAAAATCATCCAATTTACTTTATATCGCACTCCACTACACACAAAAACACACACTTGCAATACAATAGGTCTTGCATTATTAAAGTTTGAGCTATTGGTAATGCATTATTTAGCAATGCCAATAGCTCAAACTTTAATATTGCGAGACCTATTGCATTGCACATGCTTGTTTACTCCTGTTGTGGACTGGTATGTGAGTATAATGAAAAAGTGTTCTTGCTTCCCACCATTCCTGAGTATAACCTAAGTCACATGTTCTGGGTTGTCTAATCATTGGTTCCTGTGCTATAGGACGAAAAGCTAATGTGACACTGATGCTAGTCGGTTAGGGGTTCTAGGTACTGAGGTGAGATTTTGGTCCACCACAATTCACTCATGTCCTTGGTATCTCTGCACAGTTCTGTGTCTGAGGAGAATCCCTGCAACAATGGCTTCAGGCCCACCATTTTAGTCTGAGTGCTGCAGTTTAATCCTGCACTGCGACCTGTTAAAATAACCCTTTTTGACAGGAAAAATCCTAATTATTTACCACTATGTAGGTTTTGTAGCCACAAGGTAGGGTGAATGGAATTAAATAAAATATTTTAACATGTCTCTAGCATGACACTGCCCAATCAGCTACTTTCATTGTGGCAGGCCTATCTAGCCCAAGTACAAAAACAAAGTGCAGATTGAAACACTAATACTGCTAACTTGGTGGTCGATTAGGATGGTGGTCTCTAGCATGACAATGCCCAATCAGCTACTTTCTTTGTGGCAGGCCTATCTAGCCCAAGTACAAAAGCAAAGTGCAGATTGAAACACTAATACTGCTAACTTGGTGGTCGATTAGGATGGCGGACGGACTTGCTTCCGTCCGCCACCCCCGAGGTGGAGGGAATGACCGCAGGGGCAGCGGCGGTCCCTCCGTAGCAATTAGGATGTGACCGCCACCCTGGCAGTCACATCCCGTATATTTTACATTGCGGCGGGTGCTGCTTTGAGCAGCACCCGCCGCAATGTAAAATATGCATGTTTCACTTTGGCATGCACAACTTGGCAGGCACCGCGTGGTGCCTGCCACCTTGTGCATGCCAAAGCGGGGGGTACCATAGGTACCCCCATGTGCACCCCCCACCCCCCAAAACCTTGGGGGCCTGCAACGGGCCCCGAACACAAAAGACCACATGCTTTTCCACGGTGGAAAAGCCGCCATGGAAAATCATGTTTCCTCCTGCAACCTAATATGGCTGGCGGTGTCTTGCAAACATGGCCCCCATATTTGCGTGCGTCCACCGCGGATCAGTGGCGGACGGACTTGCCGTCCGCCGATGATCCCACCGGCATCCTAATGTCGCGGAGGGTGTTTGCAATGTCCGCGGCGGTGTATCCACAGCCTTCGGGCCGGCGGTGGCTTTCACCGGCCAGGAGGATGCGGATTCACCGCCAACATAATCGACCCCATAGTTAACGGACAATAAGAAAAATACCTAAACCACCATTTTGTTAATATATAATTAAATAGTGACTTCAGATATTAAAGAAAATTTACTTTTACAAAGTTACTCTTTACCTACCCACACTTTCAGCAGATTATTGACTAGTTGTCAGCCTTGAATGAGGTGTGACATGTGTCCTAGGAGCACACATTGGGCTAACCTGAATAGGCAGAGAAGATTCCTCTCAGCTCAATAGAATATGCAAGGTGTAAAGGCTGTAAAGGTTTTGCACCCTTCAAATAGTGCAAACAGGATGCTAGGACAATTCTTGTGCATTGCCTGACTAGTTACTGAAGCACCCTACTTTGGTCCTACAAGACTTCTGTCTCTGGCTTTGATGTGGGTACAGTTCCTTCTGGAATGAATGAATGAAAGCAGTCTTATATTGCACAGACTTAGCCCATGGGCATCAAGGCGCCTAACGAGAATAAATCCAAAATATGTGTACCAGGAGCTAGCTTACAGGTATGCCTCTGAAAATAGCCATTTATTAATGCTAACCCGATTTTAGTGTTAGATGCAGGGAGACAGAAGTTTTTTATTTTATTTTATTTTTTTATGAAAGAAAACATGTATAATTGCAAATTATTCAAAAAGAAACTCCTGTACAACATTGGCCTAGTGCTCATACAGTTGCACAATACATATTACATGCAAAAAACACAATGGCAGGGGGAGAATTCAACACAAAACAAAGTCAGTCAAATGATAGAACAGAATACAATATATGCTTCTTCCTAATAAGCCAAAGGAATGCAACAACAGTGTTTCGACCTCCATTAATTCAATAGGTCATTGTCAGGACAGGAAACAATAGGAGCAACCATTAGAATCAATTCCAAAAGATAGAAACTGGACCCACCAAGAAAGTGAATCCTCATTGCAATAGTCAATGAACCCAGGTACGGATTAGCTCAGTTACACCTGGTATATGAAATCTGGCTCACCAATGTAACAAAAAGTGAGACAGAAGGTTTTCCATCTTACACTCCCAATACACATGTGAAACTCACAGAGCCCAAGTTTAGTTTGGCAAATGACATTTGACATCTTGAAATTGCCTAAAATGTGGTATTTTGGTAGATCAATACCTGAAAAGCTTTAATTCATGGGGCAGGAGTGTTTTAGAGTGTCTACCAGCTTCGGAAGGGTGAACCCTACAAAGCTGGACACTCACCCAGCCTTTCTTAGGAAACGGCTGGATTTACAAAAAGGTATCAGGTAGACTGAACCTGCTTCTCTTGGTGTCTTTGACCAGTGAGAAGGAGCTGAGGAGATGGGGCTCCCTCTAGTTGAAATCCAAGGGCAGCAATATCTACAAGGATCCGCAAGCATGAATAGCCATAATCCAATCTAAAGGCACAATCGCCTACAAGGACACCTTCTACGTATTTGGAGTGTGGCAAATATTTGGTGGCTATTGCATTTTATAGTTAAAACTGAAATCAAACATGCAAAATACTGCACACATATAAAGTGTGTGAGAAAAACACACGTGTTTTATCAGCCATGTTGGCCCATCAGGAAATACAGTCATGGGATGTAGACAAATATATACCCGACCCACAGACACTAACCGAGAAAGAAGAATCTTACACATGCAGCAAGAGCTTTAGTTTGACATCACAACTCAAGCTTCATCAGCACACGAACACAGGACAAAAAATATTCAAGTGCAGTAAATGTGTAAAGAGCTTTAGTCACTTATCAAGCCTTCAAAGTCATCAGCGAACACACACAGGAGAAAAGCCATTTAAATGCAGTGAATGTGTGAAGAGCTTCAGTCGATTATTAAACCTACAAAGTCATCAGCGAACACACCCTGGGGAAAAGCCATTCAACTGTAGTGAATGTGGGAAGAGCTTTAGACAAGTATCAAAGCTACAAAATCATCAGCGAACACACACGGGGGAAAAACCATTCAAGTGCACTGAATGTGCAAAGTGCTTTAGTGAGTTATCAAGCCTTCGAAGACATCAGCGAACACACACAGGAGAAAAGCCATTCAAGTGCAGTGAATGTGCAAAGTGCTTTAGTCAGTTATCTCACCTTCAAATACATAATCGAACACACACAGGGGAAAAACCATTCAAGTGCACTGAATGTGGAAAGTGCTTTAGTCACTTATCAAGCCTTCAAGGACATAATCGAACACACACGGGGGAAAAAACATTTAACTGCAGTGAATGTGTTAAGAGCTTTAGTCTATTATCAGAGCTACAAAGTCATCAGCGAACTCACACGGGGGAAAAATCATTCAAGTGCACTGAATGTGCAAAGTGCTTTAGTCACTTATCAAGCCTTCAAAGCCATCAGCGAACACACACGGGAGAAAAGCCATTTAAATGCAGTGAATGTGTGAAGAGCTTTAGTCGATTATCAGAGCTACAAAATCATCAGCGAACACACACGGGGGAAAAACCATTCAAGTGCACTGAATGTGCAAAGTGCTTTAGTGAGTTATCATACCTTCGAAGACATCAGCGAACACACACAGGAGAAAAGCCATTCAAGTGCAGTGAGTGTGCAAAGTGCTTTAGTCAGTTATCATACCTTCAAATAATTGCTTGAGCAAAACTGTGCGAATTGCTTGAGCAAAACTGTGCGAATTGCTTGAGCAAAACTGTGCGAATTGCTTGAGCAAAACTGTGCGCTCGAGTGCAAGAATAACTTTGCACCGAGGCGTGCTTTACTCACCCCCTCATCCCGGCGTGGCCGATTGCGGGCTGACGATGCGGGACAGGGGCGCCATCTTGGAGGGAGGAAGGGTTGGCGGTCCAGTGGCAGGACGCCTCCCACCCTCCTCGGCAGGATATAAAATAATGGGGTCATTCCGTCCGCGCAGCGGACGGGTGCAGCAGGCGCGCCGGCGGCGCGCTGAAGGCGCGCCAAAGGCAAGCCCGTCTGCGCCCGTCTGCGCCGGGCACGGGCCGAGGGCCACCCCCCCTGGTTCTGCCATGCCAACTCGCCTTACACCTTACACACATGCCATGCTAACTGACCTGCGCCCACAGCCAAAGGAAGGATGCACTAGGCATAGTTTGGACGAGTTAAAGTCTACTTCTATATTAACCTGCAAACACTGTCAGGTATGCATCCCCCTCCTAAACAAACTGGTGGGAAGTGATGCTCAAAATCAAAAACAGACAATAAAGAATCCCATTATTGCTCTTATCAATGTTCGTTCATTGGCCAAACACAGGCAAGAAATTGCGGACTTAATCTTAGACAGGAATATTGACGTCATGTTCCTAACAGAGACCTGGATGGACAAAACATCGGACCCAGATCTTGTCATAGCCATCCCTAAAGGATTTAAAGCTTACAGACAGGATAGATTAGGCAAAAGAGGAGGAGGAATTGCAATAATAGCCCGGGACTCTTTTAAAATACGGATTATGACAATTCTTACCACGACATGTGAGTCGTTTCAGTACGATATCTACCTGTCCCCCTCTTATAATTTCAGAGGTGTATTATTATATAGACGGCCTGAGATGCGGTCGGGATTTCTTACAGAAATTGCCACCATTCTAGAATCACTAGCAATTGAGAAATCTATAACATTGTTAGGAGATTATAACTTCCACCTAGACAGCCCTGAAGACAAAGACACCATGGCCCTTCAGTCAGAGATGGAGGTCTGCGGCTTATCACAATTGGTGACAGGACCTACTCATAACGCTGGCCACACACTAGATGGTATATTTACCAATTTACAACACCTATCTGTAACTGATGTCCTCCCTATGACTTGGACAGACCATCACCTAATATTAGGCACTATAAAAATTAGTGAAGCACCCTCCCTTGAATTGCCCCCCTCAAGGCAGGAATCTTTCAAAGTATGGAAAGATATTAGCATTCCTAATCTTGGAGTATCTCTGGACAACTCTAAACCCATTCTCTCTACCGACCCAGAGATTGCAACAATACAGTATCAGGATTGGTTGGTCCACGCCACTAACGAACTAGTACCAATCAAACAAAGGTCCAAAAACAGAAACTCTCCTTCGGCACCCTGGTACTCAGAGGAACTTAGAATGCATAAACAGCTTTGTAGAAACAAGGAGAGGCACTGGAGGAAAAGTTATGATGAGGAAAGTAAAGACAAGTACAAGAAGCTGCTAACTCAGTACAAACTTTTGATCCTGGAAGCCAAAAAGAAATATTATAAGGAGCAAATTGAGAATTGTAGTAACTCCACAAAAAAGCTCTTTGACATAACCAAACAACTTGCAGGAGCAGTTCCTGATCTGAATCCCCCAGACTCACAAAAGTTTTGCGACTCAATAGCCACTTACTTTTTTACCAAAGTAAATGATATCTTCTCGTCATTTACTATCTCTGATAAACAAAAAAGTAACGATATAAAGAGGCCACATACCGACAAAACTTTTTCGCAGTTTGCGGAAATCTCGGAAATTCAAACCCAGGACATCATCAAATCCATTAAATCAGGCTCAGCACTGGACCCCTGTCCTTTGAAAACCTTACGCCCATTAATGGATATCTTGATTCCGGTAATAACCCAGATCTGCAACCTAATGTTCCAAACTGGAGTCTTTCCCACCTCTTTGAAAAAAACCTTATTAAAGCCACTTTTGAAGAAACCTGGCCTAGATAAAGCGGAGTTAAAAAATTACAGGCCTATAGCTAACCTTCCATTCTTAGCTAAAGTGGCAGAAAAAGCCATGAATACCCAACTTGCGGAATTCATAGAGCAAAACCAGCTGCTCGATGAAACTCAATTCGGATTCCGTAAGTTTCATGGTACAGAAACAGCGCTCATCAAGGCAGCAGATGACATCCGACTGATCAGAGATCAAGGTGGATCAGCACTATTGGTGCTTCTAGACCTCTCTGCCGCATTCGACACGGTCGACCACAAGATCTTGGTCGACCGTGTCGAGGGGATGGGAGTAAGGGGCCTAGCGAAGAAGTTACTGACATCGTTTCTGGCGGACAGATCACAGGCAGTCGCTTTGGGACAATTCGAGTCTACAGAGTTGTCCTTGCCATGTGGGGTACCTCAAGGTTCATCCCTGAGTCCGACACTTTTTAATATCTATGTGTCGGACCTCGCAAAAACCATCAGAGCGCATGGGATGAACCTTACCTCATATGCTGACGACACCCAGTTGATTCTGACGATCAGAGACAATGGGGAAGCAGTAGCGGGAAGTTTTAAGGCAGGAATGCAGGCCATCGGTCGATGGATGTCCGAAAGTCGCTTAAAGCTGAATTCGGAAAAAACCGAAGTGGTAACTTTCGGTCACTTTAGCCCCAGCTGGTCCTCGGCATGGTGGCCACCATCTTTTGGAGCTCTGCCTAAACCAACCACGAAGGTGAGAAATTTGGGTGTCACCTTCGATGATAATCTGAATTTTGTGGCTCATGCCAATCAAATGACCTCGGTGGCTTTCTACAAGTTACGTTTGGTAAAAAAGATCTTGCCATTTTTACCTGAATCTGTAGGCAGAACCCTGGTAAGTGCCTTGGTTCTATCGGCACTAGATTACTGCAACGGCTTGTTTGCCAATGCCCAAATCAGGGTCATAAAAAAAATGCAGCTTGTGCAGAATGCTGCGGCCAGGCTACTCTCAGGTGTTCCTAGATTTAAACCAATATCTAACACCCTGAGAGAGCTTCACTGGCTTCCAGTAAGGAATCGAATAAAGTTTAAGACCTTGTGCATTGTGTACAAGGCCTTGCACCAACAAGCCCCGCATTTTTTGAGAAAGCACCTCATACTGTACCAACCTTCCCGACCACTCCGGTCTGCGAAGATGAACGATCTAGTAGTGCCACGTACTAGATTAGTAAACTGGGGAGATAGACGCTTCCTGGTGGCCGCCCCTAAATTGTGGAATACTCTTCCGCAATCAATCAGAGCTAGCCCAAATCTGCTGTCATTCAGGAAACAGCTGAAAACATGGTTGTTTAACCTCTGAAAGTCTAGAAGTCACAGTTAGGAGAGTCTGCAGATTACAGCGCCGAGACGCCTTTGGGCAATTGTTCGCGCTATACTAAATGTTAAAAATAAATAAATAATTAAAATAAAGGCTGAATTACCTGGGTAGTTTTAGGAACATAAAACATATCATAGAGACAGTTCTGTTAAGTATCCTCTCTGACCAATCGTATCCTGACCTGGACTGGACTATGCTGTTTCCCTCAGCCTGGCACCCTAATAGTGTCTATGGTTTCCCCCTGAGGTCCTTGGTACTTTACACGTGGAGTCCTGTAGATTGTGGGCTCCAAATGAAGTTCGAAACATTTTCTAAATATTTGCTCCAGAGCTGGGGTTATTATTTATTTGAAACACCAGTCCACCCCAAATAATAAGCCACTTTTTCAATTAAATTCAATATGTTTTCATTCTGGCTGTTTTCAAACTGTGAATATGTGTGTTGTTTAGGTTTATTGCATTCTGTTGTAAATGTATGTTTCTAGTGATCTGCTGTTAAGATGTTGTTAGGATGAGGTTAAAGCTATCATTGTAAATAGCTGGGTCTGATGATTCATACTGCTGGTAAGGATGTTGCCATTTTGGAGGTGTGTTGATTGTGGGCCATGGCACTTATTTTTGTAAGTTAAGCAATTACTAATAACCTACATTTTTCATATGATTTCAGCTACTGTTTCTGTTCTTAAAATCAGTAGGAATACATTCAAAACACAAATTGAAAAAGCAGTTAGATTTACAAATGTGTACCTTTTCCAACTGTCTTTGGAACGGAATCACTTAAAATGAAATAAAAAATGTGCACTTTGCGCTTGAAAGTTTCAGTATACTGCATTTCCTTGGGGTACGAACCAGATTACTCTCCATCAAATATTTAAGAATAACAAATCATGTTGTAGTACCTTCTTGCTACTTTTTTCCAAGGTATAAAGTGAGTTAGCATTCCTGGCTGTAAACTCCTTTTGTTTGTGTTAAATGGTAATGCAGTGAAGCCGGAGAGAACTTAAAAATTCATGTTGCTTGACAGCTGCAATGCATCTGGGAACTGGATTTATAAGAAGAAATGAATGTTCTGCTCTGCTTTAAGATAGTTGAGCTTAGTTATCAGTAGTACATGCTTTTCAAGGAAACCAGCACAGTTTCTGTTCTATTTCTCACTGTGTAAGCTGTGAATGCCATTTTATCATAACATAAAAACTGCACATGTGTAAAATTTGAGGTTAAGCATGTAAGAGGTATTTTAGCTAGCACGGTAGACAGAGCATACATATTATACCAGAACATATTAGGCCACTGCTGTAACCATTTGAAAGTCCATCTTTCTGAGTTTTACGGCCATGCTGTCTTGACAAAAAACAAACTCCTGTACAACATTGGCCTAGTGCTCATACAGTTGCACAATACATATTACATGCAAAAAACACAATTGCAGGGGGAGAATTCAACACAAAACAAAGTCAGTCAAATGATAGAACAGAATACAATATATGCTTCTTCCTAATAAGCCAAAGGAATGCAACAACAGTGTATACACTATAATGGGTGTGGAGCTTTCAACAGCCAATCAAACCCACTTTAATAGTGCTGTAATAGAGCATTTACTACACTGAGGGTAGCATGTCCTAATTTCAAAGGGGAGAAACAGAGAGACAATTGTTGGACTGTTTGACAGAAGGTTAAACCAGTAAATTGTGTCCTTGACCCACTCAATTGTCTTCAACGCAGTTCTGAGCATTCCAGTGTTCTTGTAAATAATATTTCCACACTCTGGCATGCATATTTAATTATAACATCCTCATTAAACAATATTGGGAGACACTCTGGCGCTGCCCATGAAGGTATTTTGGTGTATATAAAGTAGAATTGCTGTAGTGCCATTTCATGCACTTTTACCTACCTATGTGAATAAACCCCAAACAATATTCAGGGAATAGTTATGTACAGATAATACAAATAGAGAGGACTGTGCCCTCTTTGAGATTTTACAAATAGGTAATAGGATGTGTCATGGCTGCTTCTGAAAGGAATGCAGGAGTACATAAAAGACTATAACTGTAGAACTACTTCCCATATCTAGAAATGCTTTTGTGAATCAGCGTCATAGTGGGCAGAAATGCTGTTTTAGCCACTTATGTAATATGGAGTAGTGATTTTGCTGAAGTCAGCATACCTTCTTCCAAGACAAGTTCATACAGTCAACAAATATGTTTTACAAGACTCTGACACCACCAAAAACAGCTTGCAGTTTCCATCTACTCTGGAGATAAAGTATCTAAAATGTGAGCTTGAATCTCTCTTTGAAACTGTCTCTGGATGTGTATTTGGATGTAACCTAAATATTATATCGTTTCAGTAGCACCTACAATATCTTATAACAGTGATGGGAAGACGAGTATACTAGTAGCTCAGAAACATTCATTGAGTACAGTTGTACGCTGCGCCATTTGTCCTTACAGAGCAGGCTAGGGCTGTCACTAGAGGGTGAATTAATTGGATCCATGTTAAAATATTGATATCAAAAATATTGATGAAAAAAATACCGATGTAAAAATATCGATAATGAAAATATCGCCTCCCTATACTCAAAAAGGTAGTAATATCGACTCAAAAATATTGATGAAAAAAATATAGATGTAAAAAATATCGACTTTAAAAAAATGACATAACTTTAATTACATTAAATAAATATTATTATTATTATTATTATTAACAAATTAAATTAAATTTAATATATATTTTAACTAATTATAACAAACTAAATTGAAATAATATAAATGCAGAAAAGTGTACATATACAAATATTTACTTACATACATTTTATTAACTATTACCTTTATTTAATTTATAAACTTTATTAATTATATACAAATATAATACAAACTTATATAAATAATTAAAAATAAATAAACATATGTAATATATTCTATATTTAATTAACACAATAAACTATTAAAAAAATAATACATACATTTAATAACAAAATAAAAACATTAATAGTTAAAACATTAGATAGCGGGAGTGTTAACATTACTATTACCACTCCAGTGAGTGCAACAGCAGGGAAAGCGCTGGATAGAGTAGGGGTAAAAAATACTATTCTAACTCCAGTGAGTGCAACAGTAGGGAAAGCGCTGGATAGCGTAGGGGTAAAAATTACTATTCCCACTCCAAAGAGTGCAACAGTAGGGAAAGCGCTGGATAGCGTAGGGGTAAAAATTACTATTCCCACTCCAGTGAGTGCAACAGTAGGAAAAGCGCTGGATAGCGTAGGGGTAAAAATGACTATTCCCACTCCAGTGAGTGCAACAGTAGGGAAAGCGCTGGATAGTGGGGGGGTAAAAATTACTATTCCCACTCCAGTGAGTGCAACAGTAGGGAAAGCGCAGGATACCAAAACGATAACAAATAAAAATATCAACATTTTCAATAAATTACATTTGTAATTGTAACATAATTAATATATGAATATAAATATATTATTATTAACAAAGATAACAAATACATATTTAGCACTATAAAATCCACAACAAATACCTAAAATAATTACACAAATACATTTAATATTTAATATTTATTTAAATAAGAAAATTAATGTTTTAATTATTTATTAATTAAACAATTAATTACTTACCAGCTTTCACACCATTTACACATATAAACACCACAACACACCAAAAATTAATTACACAATTACAATTAATAATTAATAATTAATTATTTAAAATTATTGTTTAATTATGTATTAATTAAACAAATATTTACTAGCTTTCACACCATTTACACATATATAGACCACAACACACACCTAAAATTAATTACACAATTACAACTAATAATTACTAATTCATTAATTACAATTATTTTTTTATTATTTATTAATTAAACAATTAATTACTTACCATCTTTCACACCATTTACACATATATACACCACAACACACACCTAAAATTAATTATACAGTTACACTTAATAATTACTAAATAATTAATAGAAATTAATTTTAAACTATTTAATAATTAATCAATAAAAATGTAATTACTTACCACCCTTCACACCATTTACACCACAACACACACCTAAAATACATTAAACATTTAACATACTTAATTATTAATTAACTAATTGAAATTAATTAACAACTAATTATTAAACTATAATTAAATAATAAATTAACACATTAATTAATTAATGAATTTTACATAATTAAATTACTTCCCACCCTATTTCCCTATAAACCCACAACCCGCTACTGAACTAACAACGCAAAATTAAACTTAAAATAAATTAATAAGTAGAAAAAGTCTAAAACATATAATAAAATGACAAACAATTCTTATTAAAAACAGTAAAATACATAACATTATTAAAAAATCGATATTTTAGTAAACTATATTTTGTAAACGATATTTATTACAATAATATTTTTGTAATCGATATTACTTACCTGTCAGTCGATATTCTGGTCATCTATATTTTTGTGGTCGAAATTACTTCCAAATGATATTTCTGCGGCGATATATTTGTTCCAGGATATTTCCCCGGCGATATTCCTGCTCTGCACCAATTAATTGACTTTTTGCTTCTAGCTTGCACCACAACCTGCTCCCCATTTATACTTTGGGCAACCAATAAAGCAACTGCCTTCAGCAGTTCCTGAACAGGAATACATCATTAGTTTATCTGAATTTGTGAAAATAAATAAAGCACTCTGCAGACTAACAGCAGTGATCATACCTTAGATGTATATAGATGAGCTGGAAACCAGTTATTATGAACGGCCATGATATATGGACAAATACACAGTAAGTTACAGAAACCAAACTACACTGGACTTCCTTTAAAACAAAATGAAAAAATATTTCACTCCTTAATTTGGCAGATTATAGAAATGTAAAAAAGATATAGACATATACAAACCTGATAATAACATCAGCACAAAAATAATCAGTGTGTGACAAAATTAAAACAATGGTACCAGACCATTCAACTGAGAAATGTGGCTTTTTTAATAATGACAGCTAGGTCAATTAAGGACACGCTATTTAAATGGCTATGCACTTCCTAATTGTCTAACTGTATTTGGGAGTATTGAAAGACTGAGAGGGCTGACTTGTTCTCTGGCAGTGAACATGAAAACTTGAATGTTGTATTTTCTTGTTTATATAAACAGAATATGAGCAGAGGTAGAGGTCGCTATGTGGCGGCTCGTAAGTAGCAAAGCTGCACTCTGATGAGGATCCACCAAATACGCAACACCCTTCACAGCAGCAGGGCAACTTCCTGCTCTGCCTCTACCCCCAAAGACTCGTGCATTCTTCTGACTGTTCCATTTGAAGAGAACATTCTGTTTGCTGGGACAATTCCAAATCTGACTCACTGGTGTCAGCCATGACTGCACTGAATGCAGGACTGTGAGACATTGCTTTGGTGCTAGTAAAATAAATCTTAGAGTCATCCCAACATATTTCTGCCAAGAAAAAGATACAGCACTTAAAATGCATTGTTCTTGGTGATAAAAATAAAAACATTTTGGGAGAAATCAGGAACTGTTTGCAGTGTCCCCTCACTTTATTCCCCCATTCTGACGACTTGGTGCTGTTTTTCTGACTCTGGAAGTGCACTGGGCTCTGCTAAGTAGACTCAGGGCCTGTGGTGTGTGTCAAAAGTGCTTGGCTATTTGCTATTACAATTGGCAATGTAAGTCCCCAGTATATAATAAAGAAAGGGGAATTCAAACTACTTTTAAGTTTATAGTATATACTCTGCCAGGAAGGTTTAGATGCCCAGTAGATTTCCAGCAGTGGAGGGTGTGGTACTGTGGTGCCTTCTGTCATTTTAAAAGGCAACCCTGCCTTGCAGGCTCCTTTTAAATTGAAATGCTATCCAAATTCGATGTTGGATTTAAGGGTACTTCCAAAGTAGTAATCTACCCTATTTTTAGATATATATCACCCCTACGGTCTTTCCTAGGCGCCCCAGGGAAAGGGTCATTTTAACAAAAAGCAGGGACAATACAAATAATGTTTTATAAGCCCTGGAGAGGGGAAAACACCCAGTCCATTTTTTTCTCCATTGTAGTGAAGGGCTTCATAAGCTATAATTGAGGTATTTTATTTAAGAATAAATATTGGTAGAAGCCAGGTAAAACAATATGCTTCAAGGTATCAAATTAATAGTTAAGATAAGTCCAACAACTTGCCATTGTTAGATGTATTTAAAGAAAAGAAGTAATTTTTCTGTGAGCCTAAATTCAGCGTTTCAGCTGCTCTCTCCTGATTGGCAATTGATGGAGCATGGTTTCGCAAAGATGAAGCCTGCTCGAATTAAGTACCCCCATAATACGTACTAACAGTAAGTAGATATAGCAAAACTAACGTACACCCAACATAAATATTGGCGAACTGCTTTGCGCATCCCTCAACTAATACGTAAATACATAATAATGTAATAACTTTGTGGTTTAAAAGAAGTTCCATGAATAGGCTGCATGTGCTCCAGTATTTTGCCTATCACATCTTTCTTTAAAGTAATAATTAATGCCGCTTTTGCACTAAGCTTATGCTAGGTAACGTTAATGGGGAATAGTGCAATGTGGGTGAGCAACAGTGAAGCATTCCTTATCACATAATTAATAAATGTTCATTTTCATCTACTTTAGTGTGCTGAATGAAGCCTCCATCTTCTTAACTCGTCCTATGTGGGAGGGGGGCTTCAGTGAGTGATTCAGCTCTGACATGAAGCAAGCAAAATGTGCTGTGCACCGCAGATGACATGAAGGATTGAATACCAGAGTGTCAGAGGACTGCTAACTATTGTACCAGAACGTGGGACCGGAGATGCACTCTGCAAAATTGTTAATATATGAAAGAAGAACGTTATAAAATTGTATCTAGTATAGGAAATGTGTGAATAAACTGAGATTCAGACCATGGGAATTAATTTTACAATGAAGTTGTTGAATAGAAGGTGAAATCCTGGTAGCGTGACCACGCCACCCATCCCAAGCCCAACAATCACTGTACGAGTTTGTTGTTAGTTTGCAACATTAGTGGGATGGACATGTCAATTTTAGGGTATATCTGGGGTGCTTTTAGGGGTGTGGTTGAGAATTTAGGCTGACAGGAGAGAAGAGGGGAGATGCGTCGATGTCTGTCGGTTGGCAGAGAGGCCTAGCTGTTCCTGACCTCGCCTGTTCCTGTCCTTATATCCTTTGTTCCCTGATTTTGTTTTGGGTAACCCGCACCATTTCCTAAGCCAAAGGGGGTGGTTTTCCAACTGACCAATAGGTTTGTATTTAGCCTAAATCATTATCAGAATCTAAATATAAATGTATTTTGTCTCTGAAACTTTTGTCTCTCCACCTATCCACTCCGTCAATGATTTAATGATATGTATTTTTTAGATTAAACTATTATCTCTTCATCTATCCTCTCTGTTAGGTATATCATATTGGCATTAATATTTGCTGAAACTTTTGTCTCTTACTCTCTCCATTCCTTCATTGCATAAAGTCATTGTTTAATGAGTTTGAACAATTTTATATATTTGATTCTTTCATGAGATTGTGTGTTTGTAATCTGTGATCAAATGCAACTGAGCATTAACCCTTTAATATTTGAGATAAAAATTAATTATTAACTTTATTGAAAGTCTGTGATCATTTCATTGACTAAATAATTGATAAAGTCAGTAGCTATAATTACCATCAACTATTCAACTAATTGGCCCATTGACCAAATAGTAGGGAAGTTAATATTAAAAAGATAAGTTATTATAATATCTCATTTGAATCTATAAAGATAAAGAATTGTTGGAATGCATACATTATTGGTATTGGCGCTGGATAACAATCCTCTGCCCAGGCTGGCCAGGCTTCTTTAATAAGGTGTAACAAGACTTGCTAGAGAGACCATGAGATTTTTGCCTGCTGAGAGGTACAAGCAGCAGAACAGATGGCAGGAAAAGAGTGATAGGTAGTAAAACTGATCTTCAAAGCTGCTCAATCTGGTACTACAGGCGTAAGGAATTTGCCTTCTTCAAGAAGGATTAATGAGTGGACTCCTGCCAGCTTTTGGTTAGAAGAGTCCACCTGCGTCATCTCCGCCAAGAGTCCCCAGCCTGGACTGCATCCAGTGAACTTTTAAGGATTAGGCCTGATACACTGTGGGAAATGTAGTTCAGGAATATCAAGGACTATCTAGGAGATTCCAGACCCATGGATTTGTATTTTGGACACTTTGAACCTTCAAGAGAAACTTCAAGAATAAGTTCTGGAAGTTTGGAGTGACGTTTGTAAAAAGCTCCATAAGGAGACCAACTTGACATCGAGAGCCAAGCTACCTTTAACTGTGGCCCTGCCTGGATTTCAGGTTCATCTTGCTGAAAGTTCAGAAGCTCCATACTACCAGGATTTGACTGGGGGCTCACGGATTAGCAATCCAATAAAATCAGAAGACGCTAGATTGAAATCAACCTGCTGGAGGGGACCGCTTGACGTTGAGAGAAAATCGTGTATCCGATCAGGGCGGGCTCCAGATGTCCTAAAGAGGAGCTAAATATTTTTAAGCACCAAAAAGTGTTTATTCTTTAAAAGTTAATGTCTCCCCTTCCCAACGTTGAATTTTTGCCATTTTGGTATCTATTTGTTCATAAAAATACAATCTAATATTACAGATTGGAGTTGAATTTATATTATGTGTTGTGTCTTACTTATTTAATGTATTGTTGTTTTTAAATGCTTTACACAGTTGTCTCCTACGTTAAGCCATCCTGCTCGTTGCCAGCTACCAAGTATCGAGCAAGGGAATAATTTATTGAGACCTTAACTGAAAGTTTTATTGTGTTTGTGTCTTTATTATTAATTGTAAGACACTACTTATCAGTACTAATATACCACTTTCCAACACATTTGAAGCTAGTGTTCTTACTAGTGGTAACATATTTCTTGAGAGACTAATGTACCGGAGCATTCAACATAAAACAAATCAATAGTTTTGTCACCATATACAGTATTGTCCGAATCCCAAAATGAGAGAATGGGAGCCATAGATTGTTTGTAGAAACTTATATTGTAGTCCAAAATACAGCTGACACGTGTTTCATCACGCAAGTGACTTCTTCAAGGCTAAATGGATATGTATATGGTGACAACATCATTGATTTATTCTATGTTGACTGCTCTGGCACATTAGTCTGTCATGTTAACGGAGGTTTCTCACCAATGTATATGATGCATATTGGGTAGTTTGATGCATCTGTACCTCTTAGCACCACAATTAAATTACTCTTTGTGTAAATCCTTGATAAATACACTGCAAATACCAAATAGTGGTGTGACACAATAAAGCCATCACTAACCAGCCTTAGTTTTGTGAAATATTTCTTGCTGCCACAGTTTTAGCAGACCCACTTTCATTGGTGGCATCTTGATTTCTCATTGGTGGTCAGAGAGGGCAGTACTTTGGAATTATCAAATTCAAAGACGTGTCTCAGTCTCATCCAGAAATGGATAGTAAAAAGTAAGAAGCAAAGCTGTCATCCAGAGCATTACAATCATTAAACACATATCATCAAAACACAAAATACTAACACAACAAGCACAACTAGGTGCTAGTCTGAGCCTCAATTTGGCCAAAAATCATGACAAAGGAATCTAAATATATTGTTTTCAGTACTAAAAGCAGTCATGTTACTGATATTTGATGCAATTAATCTGATGACATACACCCATCACACCCACAATTCTCTAAGCGAAAGAGTGTAATATCTGGGGCCATTTCACAGATACAGTGCATTTACTTGAAGCCTCCATCTTCAAGTAAAGATGCACCTGGTGAAAACAAGGAAAATGCATTTTATTAGGATGAATGCAATGCCCCCAGACCAGCTGTATACTTGTGCTGTCCTGGGTTAGGAGGGAAGCCCACTTTCCCCCTTCAGAGGGCTTCCATGAGGTGTGTGCACTAACAGTGCCCTTCATGACGCCCCAATGTAAATCAGGGAATGCCCTCTAATGATAACACAGGTGCTTCATGTGCGCCAGTGCTATTGGTATTACAGAAAGGGATGCACCAGCGTGTGTCGTCCCTTCTGTAGTAACAGAGTGCCCATTGTGCCCCCGCGGTACTTCCGTAATACTGTCCCTGGAGTCTATCTTGGCAAATGAGACCCATGTGACAGCCCTGTGCCCCCCATAACGAATCACATACATGATTGCAGGACAAGGTTTGTACACAATCAATAGGATCTCCCACACCAACAGGACAGCTACAATGAGCGTGAAGACAAAATAAGGCCAAATATGAATTATAACATTTCTTTAAGCTCAAGGTCCCCACACATCCCCCAGAGCAGCAGAGAAATATGGAATCTGGCAAACAATGATTAGAACTACATTTCCCACAGTGCATCAGGCCTAGTCCACTGGATATGGGAAATGCGGAATCCTGACCCGCCTAAGCACGCTGCACTGTGTCTTTTTTAAGAGCTGGGGAACTGTGTTTTTACTTGTCTCTGTCCCTGCATACGCACGCTGCACTTTATCTTCCCTATAGGGAAGCAACGAGTACTACATTACCCATAGCCAGTTGCGACCGGATCCGCACGCATCAGAGAACATGCGCCACGTTGCCGTTTAACGAGCCTCACCCACAGTCGAACGGAGCTCGCGCGGGTGAAGCCCGGGCCAAGGGCGGGCCCCTCTGAGCCTGTCAGAGGCCGAAGGAAGCCGGGCAGGGCCATACTATTGATCCACTGTAGAAATAATGATAAGGTGCTGTTGTATTAGCTCTCGTGACCTAGTGTGGAGTTTTTTAACTTTTCATTGCGGACATTGTGGACCTGTTATGAGTAAAAAGGGAAGTACAGGGCAGGGGTTGTAGGAACCCTGGAAGCTTTTCTATTAAGGGCTGAGTCTGTTTTAATTCATGAGATTGAACTCACTGAAAGGAGATTATCGCTGGCCCCCAGTGCTCAATTTTGCATAATGCTCCTTCCGCCATCATTTGCTGGGGAGGAGACAGAGTAGATTCCACTCTTCCTAAATGGCCCAGGAACTACTGACCCGGCCCTTGCGGTTACGAACTTACAGGTAACTAGAGAGATAATGCAGAGGTACCCAATTACAACTAGGGTCCAGACGTCCAAGACCACGCAGGGTCATACCCTTGTGCATCCATCTAAGAAAAGTAAAGGACAAGGTAGGTATAAATGAGCCCAGCCCATGGTCAAACTTACAGGTCGGAAAGCCTGCCAACCCAATAATGAGCAGCTTCAGGGTAGTACACCGGCTTTGATTGAAGGGGCCAATGGGGAATTCTCACAGAATCCAACCAAAGATGACTTACTAAGCAAGCTGGAAGTAATGATATCTGTCCTTCTAGAGCCTGTAGTTACAAAAACGTTCCTGCATAGAAGCCAGGTTGGTGAGCTTACAAAAGTCTATATCGCCTCCGTTGCAAAATCATATGGAGAATACTGGAAGGAGGAGTGAGGACACCTTACCCAGTAATCAACAGGGTAATAGTGGACCTAATGAGGGTCAGCAAATTCTTAATCCTGGTCTCTCCCCCAGGCCTCTTGGGCACAATAATCCTGTTATTAAACTGGGTAATAGAGAGCATGGAAACGCAGTGCTTGTTCCCCATAATGGCCACCCTTTATCTCTATTTAATCCACCAATGTAAAAGGGTCTGATTTTTCATGATACAGGAGTGGCCCGTCTTCAAATATGATGAGGAGCAGGTCCCCCATCCGTTTGGCCTCCCAGAACCCAGACAAAAACCTGCATTTACCCCCAGAAGTGACCCCATACACGTGGTGCTGGATAATGCCCTAGCAGGCAGCATTGAGCACTGGTTAACTCTGCGTAACAGATCACTTCACTTCCTTAGTGCTAGGACTGGGATTAATATTAATCTATTGTTCTCAGAATATAAGATGGGGCGTAGAATTGGAAGAGTGAGTCAATCCAGGAAGTCATTTGAAGGAGATTTCATTGTTTTATCATTTATGTCCCTGTATCTTGTCCATTCAATATTAGACAGGGCGGGCAATCGGTCAGTTCGATTAGATGAGCTGGCCAAATTGCCCCTAGGGTATTTTTGTCCACCACTTATCTTCTCACGAATATCTCCTTGGGAAAGAGGGTTCATTCATGGCACCCAGCCCAGATATACAATACCAACTAGTAACACCCTTGAGGACATAGACTGACTACCTAATGACAAAAACTATTGTAGACTTGCTGATGGGCAGGATGGTCAGCAGGGAGATGGAGCACTAATGCAAGCGAATATGCTACAATCTCCAGCAGAGGACTTTAATCCAATACCCTCCAAGGAACATAAAGTTGCCATAGTCAAGCCTCAATGGCCCTTTTGCTGGTCCCTGATTCCATCTTTGGATCAGTTAACTGTATATACTGCAGGGGATGTGATCTGTGCTACTGTTTCAGCTCCTAGGGTTCAGGTATCACCAGAAGCATCCCCTAATGTACAGTATTAAACACGGCAGCAGAGAAGTTATGACTTTAGCAATACTCTTGATGTGATGGTAGATAGTCCCCCCTCTTTTGATGCGAAAACTGAGTCCTATATCATGGAATATATCAGGATTATGAACCAAGATTGGCAATCTCCAGTGGTCTGATTATATATTAACCTTTGAAATCATTTGTCTACAGGAGACAATGTTGAAGGATGTAATTCATATTAATGGATACAGAACTTTCAACACTCAAGCGATAGGGGGTTCCCATGGTAGACCCAAAGGTGGACTTTGTACATATGTATCGAACAAGCTAAATTTAATTAAGATCAAGTCTCACCTTGTAGCCCCTTATTATCAATTGCTAATTTTGGCACTGACTGCTTCTTAATAAACAATATTGGTCAACTTTTATAATAAAATTCCATATGACTGTGTCTCTAAGGTGGTTAATACATTTCATGATGATTTAAAAACTCTCTATTAAGTAAACAGTACTGTGAAAATGCCTATCATGTGTGGGGATTTTAATTTGCTGTGTCCCACTGAGGATGGCAGGTTATGTGGATTTAATGTAGAAGAAGTAATACCTACTTCTGCCATTGAAGCACAGGGGAACTTTTCAACGAATTTGTGTTTGATCTAGATCTAGGTTTTGCAAATGAATTATGTACCAATCCTGCTGTGATGTCCTGTCAGCACCCACCAGTACATCCACCTATATCTGCCATAAGGAGCTGGGTCTTCCATACATATCTGCCTTCGAGCCAATTCTTCTTTGGCTTAGGATCTGGTCTAAGGAAGAGACTCGACTTAACAGGGACTTACTACAAGATAGTCTTATGCTGGATGGCGCCTAAAGAATACCTTGGGTTAAGAACATCCGAGATTTTACTAAAGACTTGGGCAACCCTGAATATTTTACTAACCCTAGCACCATTACTTTCGTATCCAGGCAAGACCTCAGAAAAAGATCATTTCCTTCTTAGATACCCTACAACTGTCGGAGAAAATCATTATGCCCAGTGTCCTGCAGCACCAGATGGTACTTACAACTTTTAATCTGCAGCCATATTTAGTATTAATTCCTGGTGTTTTTATAGGTTTTTATTTATAAGATTTAGATTAGGAACAATACACAGACTAGTTTCTTTCCTGAACATGAATGATTGGGCCAAGGAGTTACAACTATGTCCATGTGATTGCTTGTGAAATCAATCCTCCCTACATTTGGTTTTATTCTGTAAATTTTTTAGGGAGATGGGAAAGATCTGGATAGTCCTGATTTTACAGAACTGGGGATGGAGACAATGCCGCCCTGCTTTCATTAGGCTCCAGCTCTTAGAAAATGAGAATGTAGCCTGGAGCTTGTCTATCTTTAAAAAACAAAACTTTGCATCAAAGAAAGAGCATTGCCATCTAGGAATGAGGAGGTGGCTTTTTTTTACATGTATTGTTTTGCTCTTTTTAAAATCTTTTTATTGTATCTCTGAATACGTTTGAAGTGACCTAAATATACATGAAATGTATTTCCTAGATAAAAATGTTTCTCTTTTTTTAAACTTGTAATGGAAATTTCTGTATTGACCATGTATTTTATTTGTTCTTTTTATGATTGTGAGAACACAATTGAAATAAAGCTTTGTTGATTTGATTTGATTAGAATCCAAAATGTTCCTAAAATATTACGTACTAGCCAACCAACCCACAAAAGCATTTTCAATTTGCAAAAAATGGGCATTAATCAACCATCACATTTGACAAAAGAAGAGTACATTGGCAAACGAGAAGGCAGAGAAAACATGGCTGCCTGTTTATCCACCAAGAGGCACCTGCAGGTAAAAATACTTCACATTTGTTATACATTCAGGGTCGTCTACAGGTCCTTCGAAGCATCTATAACAAAGCAATATTTGAATGTGAATAAGACCCTAAAATAATTGAAAAAAACATTGGTGGCTGTTCCACTGTTGAAAGAAAGGAACAAAATCAAGTTCTGCATTAAACAAACTTCTCCACACAGTATTTATGTGCCACAAAATCCATTCAAAATGATTCCTCAAATGGTATTTCATACAAAAAAACACATTACATTTTGCTCATAATTAGTCCTCAGTCACACAAAAAACAGTAACTACAATGCTCTCATTCTAAATGCTGCTAGAGCTATATTTCTTCAATACTCTCCAAAATCATGCATTACTAGAGGTGGCATAATGATGTAATAGAGGGAATTCAATGAAATAGGCATAATCAAAATACAGTTTCAGTTGCCTGATTTAATAATTTTGTAGTCGGGCCTGCCTACCCCAAGGTGATGCAGGTTCCAACAACCACATTTTGAAATGTCTGTTGAGCCGTGGACATTTCAAGCATTGACAGGAACCAAGCAGAGGCGGTTCCTGCATATGTATAGTAACTATTGCAGTAGAGGTATATCAAACGTGAATGCGAACTATGGCAAAGATAGATTTTTATTTTATTTTGGAAAACATAACCTCAATGCGGGATTTTGTATTTGAGAATAAAAAGAAATAATTTCTCTGCTTGTCACAAGTGTTATCTCTCAGGTGAGTGGGTCATTTTGCACTTTTCTCTGCCCAATATCACCACCGTTTTCCTGGGGACAACAGGCAGTGAAAACTGATTGGCGTGTTTATCAATCTAAATTAGGTGAGTGGACATACAAGTAAACCTCTGACGGCCCTTACTCTGTCGGTTTGTGAGGGGTGTGTAACAGTAGCAGAGACAGAATAGTCTTCACTGTTGTTACACCACAGACCCTCATATATTTAAATCGGGTGGGCAGACCATTAGGTAGGCAGAAAAGGTACTTTCTGGCAATATATAAATTGGCTTCTTAGTTTGGATGCTAGTTTCTGGTGAAAAGAAAAGAACACATTATTTCAGTATCTTATCTCTAACTTCTATACAGACAGGTATTTTCTCTTACAAAGGAGAATGAGTAAATTCTATGTCGCTACAGCTTTTTTAGCAACTTTTTATTCTGTCAGACAATAAAATCCAAACATTTTTGTTCAGATTACTGATATTACACATCAAAATATATACTCTGGGGGCGTGGCTTAGGAGCTGGAGGGTGTGGCCGCCGCTCTTAGGAGCTCCCTGAGAGTGTAGAGCGACAGGACCCCTCCAGGCTTCCAATGCGGACATTGGGGTTTCAAAAATGCATTTTCATGTGGCGGAACCTCTCCACATCAAACCGGGATCCTCACGGCAGCACTGGGTGAGTGCGCAACAAGTTTTGTCAACTTTACATATCGACCGCAGCTCGCTGATAGGTTGCAGCTGCCATTTTTGCATAGTTGCCGCTCCCCGTGAGTTATGCTGAACAAATTGCCTGGTGTTTAGCCCTGACTTAATTTCAAGATGCTCAGTGACATGTAAGCAGCATATTTTCAATACTTTTCAATTTTTATAGACAGTTTGTTCTTTTTTGCCATTCTTTGACTCCACCATAGTTTATCTTCCAGATATGCTCTCTGGAGTCTGAACAACTAATTTTGTCTGGCTTTTTCTCTGCCCCTGGACTACTATGAATGCTATGTTTATTCCTGATGTGTTTTTAGTCGGAATTTTCATTTCTTCTACGGAATAGCCAGCATATTACTAGACGCCATTTTAGATCTTTTGAACTTACCCACCATTTATTTTCCTCACACATAGTTTCTGTGATAATGGCTTGCTCTAATCGCAGTACTACACAGCAAATGAATAATAACTGAACTTCGTTAGAGGATACTAATCCTTTTAGTGTGTTACAGGACAATATAGATGAAACATCTAATGATTCTGTTGGAATAAAAGGCGCATCTCTTAATATATCTCATTCAAGTACTAAACCTAACTCAAAAATTCCTTCCACATCAGGAAAGCGAGTAAAGACAAACCCTCTTTCTCCTACCAATCCTGTCTCTTCCATTTCCATAGAACTTTTACTTCGTTCACTCAAACCGTATATGGCTGAAACAAATGTCCGTCTTCAAAGCCTTGAGGACAACTGGTCTCATACCGAGAAAAGAGTTGCGGATCTTGAAAAAAGAGTGACTTCAGTGCAGGTAGTCTCAGACCAGGTTCCAGGTATACACAAAGAAATACAATTTCTCGAGCAAAAGGTTGTACATTTGGAAAACTGCAACAGACGCAATACCCTACGTATTTATGGTCTTGCGGAAGGTCTCAAGTGATCTAATCCTATATCCTTCTTTCAATCTTTCTTACCACCACTTCTTGGTCTTCCAAGCTTTCCTCCATTGAATATTCAGCGAGCTCATCGCTTGGGTCAACTTCCTCGCTCATCCACCTCTTCAGCCTCTTTAACGAAACCCAGAGGAGTCATCTTTTACTTTCTAGAGCACACGGATCAGATTAAAGTCATCCAGGCGGCCGAACAGAAAGGGAAACTTACTTGGAATGGCTCAAATCTCTTTTTTGCTCAAGACTACGCCAAAGCTTCTGCAGACGGTCACTAACAGTTTTTAGACATGAGACCTGCTCTACGTGCCCTGAATGCCCGTTATGGATTGTTTCATCCTTGCCTCTTCAAAGTGTCTTATAATGATAAAATAACAAATGGTGAAGATCCTGCCCTTCTTCTACACTTTCTGAACAACTGCAGAGATGACTTCATGGACACTCCCCGATTATAGTTGTTTTGACTTGACCCATAAATGTTTGCCGTTATTTGTATTTGTCCTCCTTCCTATTGTATTCATTATGCTGTGAGTCACCCTCCGAATGTTTCTTACTATCAGGTGCGGTTCTTTGATCCTTTGTTTTAAGACTTCTTCTTCTTATGCCTGGAGGTTTTCTCCCCTTGCTGTGCCCTCTTGGAGTCTTCCGTTCGGTGTGCTACCTTCCCTATGTGGCTCCTCCATCCCCATTGTCATTGTCGTTTTGTGGTATGTCTTTTTGAAATTTGTTTGCATCATCAAATTTTTGACTTGTTTTGTTTTCCTGTTCAGTGTCTCCTATTTCCCTGTCCTTTTCTCTTCCCCTCTTTTTTCTTTTTCTTTTCTTCCTTTTCCCTTTTTCCGCTTTTCTATATCTGCTGAAAGTTTCTTTACTCTTCTCTCTTTTCATTTTCTAATCCAAAATTTCTACTTCATTCTCAGTCATTCTACTTCCTATCATTCTTTTAGTAATTAATTTAATTTTCATACTGTTTGCATTATAATTGTTCAAGTTAATTTTAATTGGTTACATTTAGATTTGTTACATGGAATGTTAAGGGAATAAACAATCCTATAAAGAGACAACGGGTATTAAGCCATTTAGCTAAATTAAATGCTGACAAAACATTTATTCAAGAGACACACCTGTCTGATGTTGAAGCGTCTAAATTAAAACGATGTTGGGTGGGTAATGTTTTTTCTTCCCAAGCTCTAGATAAGAAAAACTGAGTCTCTATTTAATGCCATAAAAAGTATCAGGTATCAGTCACTCATCAAGAATGTGATTTGGAAAGGCGTTGGATTATAATCAAACTTCTCCTAAATCAAATTCCTTTAGTCCATTTTAACATCTATGCACCAGTTACAGTTGATAATGTTTTTTGGACACATGTACCTGGGAAGCTCCTTCTATTTGACGATGAAAATATTATTTTGGTGGCGATTGTAATCAAGTTTTTGACCCCATATTGGATAGACAATCTTCTGTTAAATTTTCTAACACTAAGATACATTCCCTATTTACCTCTACCATACGGCGTAAATCCCTAGTAGATATCTGAAGGCTTTGTAACCCTGATACCCGAGAATATAGCTTTTACTCCCCCTCACATCACTCCCAATCCTGAATAGACTACCTCTTCTTTAGTAAATCCCTATCTCAACAAGTTTCCTGTTTGGAAATGTTCTCCATTTTAATATCAGACCACACTCCAGTTTATGTTAATTTTGATTTGTTAGCTTTTACTCCTCATGCCAGTAGATGGCGTTTCAATAATGCCTTAATATCTGATCCTAAGTTCACTAGCCAATTCACCTCCTTTGCTTCTGAATTATTTTCCTTTAGTTCTACCCCAACGTCTTCTCCTGTTATGATGTGGGACTCCTTTAAAGATGCGGCCGGAGGTTTTATTATAAATTTTGTTTCTCAGAAGAAGAAATCTTTTGAAGCTAAAAATTCCCAAATGCTTCCTGTGATTAAGCAACTTGAATATATTTATTATCATTCGAACTCTGAATCTTCATTAAAAAAACGTATTGTTGCAAAATGTAAGTTTAATAAAGCATCTTCTGATGCTGCTTCTTTGTATCTTTTAAAGAGCAATGCTCATTATTATGGAGGTCAAAATAAAATGGGGAAATTATTAGCAAATTATTTGAAAGTACGACGTGAACGGACTAAAATAGAATCTATACGGAACAATGACGGTATTTCCTTATTTAAAGGTAACGATATTTTGAACAAATTTGTTTCCTTTTATAAAAATGTATATACTTCCGGACAACAACTGACTCCAACTAATCTTTCTAAATATTTTCAATCGCTTGATCACCCTTTACCTCATAATACTGACTTTACTTCTTTAGCAACTGCTATCACTCTCTCTGAAATTACTTATGCAGCTTCAGTTCTAAAAACGGGAAAAGCCTCAGGTCTGGACGCATTCACTATTGAATTTTAAGCACAATTTGCTAGTCTACTTCTCCCACGTCTTTTGTTACTCGTTAATTATTTTATTACAGCGGGCGTCTCTTCTGGAACATTTCAGGAAGCCTTGATCTGTTTAATACCCAAAGACAACAAAGAAAAAATTACCACCTAATTTCCTTAGTCAATCTTGACTTTCAGATGTTTGCAAAATTTCTTGCTCTTTTTATCTATCGAATTTCGCCCAATCTCATTGGCCCGATCAATTGGGATTTGTAAAAGGTTGTTTATCAGAGATAATTCCAGAGTCTTTTTTAATATCCTTAATATCCTTAGTAAAGCTTCCTTTCTTGATTACCCTATTGCAGCTATAGCGTTAGACGCAGAGAAAGCATTTGCGCAGAGAAAGCATTTGATAGGATTGGATGGGACTTCATGTTTCAGGCGCTAAAGTGGATAGGGTTTCCTCCTAAATTAGTATCCCTTATTTCAGGATTGTATTCAGGTCTTAAAGCTTCTATCTTTGTCAATGGGAAAACTTCAGACTATGTTTCTCTTCTTAGGGGGGTATGTCAAGGTTGCCCCTTTCTCCTCTTTTATTTATATTAGCATTAGAACCCTTTTTAACTAAAATTCAGCAGGATGCTCAGATTACAGGCCCCCAACATGATACTTCTCATGTCAAAATGTCTATGTATGCAGAAGACATTCTTTTATATTGTTCTAAACCTTCTACGGCCATTCCCTCTTTTATGAAACAAGTTCATACTTTTTCCCAAATTTCCGGTTATCGTCTCAATTCAGATAAGTGTGAAGTTCTTCCGCTCAATGTGTTCTGCCTTAAACAAGACTTCATTTCTACCGGTTTTTCGTGGCAAACTTCTAAGCTAAAATATCTAGGACTGTGGGTTTCCTCAAACATTCCAGACACACTAAAACTAAATTTTAGCCACATTACTAAGATTTTATCTGATTTAATTGACCGTTGGCATTCACTTTTTCTTTCTTGGTGCGTACGTTTAGACTCCAGTATGATGATGCTTTCTCTTTTAATTCTATATATTATTTCTTTGATCCCTGAACATATTCCTGGTTTTTAATTTAAAAAAATGGACTCTCTTTTAACAAAATTTCTTTGGAAAAACAGATCTCCTCGACTAGCCCAGTCCTCTCTGAAGGCAGACAAAACTTCTGGAGGACTTAATTTTCCTGATTTAAAAAAATATCATTATGCCTTCTCTGTAAAATAATCTTCCCATTGGCTCTCTCTTCATCAGTTTATACATCCTCCCATCTGGTTCATTATAGAAAAAAAAAATTCTCACCTTTTAAATTTAAAGAGTCTCCTGCCTTTACCAACAATATTTCTTCATTTTGAACTCCAGTTATCTCTCACACTTGTAAATCTCTTACTTCTCTAATACCCTCCTCATATCCTTCGTTTTTTTCGCAAATCAACAGTCTATTTGGCATAATAATTTATTACACATTAAAAATTGCACCATTTATTGGAAATACTGTAGAGCTAAGGGACTGCTTTGGATTTCACAACTATTATTCAATAATATTCCTTTATCTTTTTCAGATCTTCAAAAACAATTTTCCTTACCATCTTCTTATAAATCTCAATATGATCTTTTATATCCTTCTCTTTCCCAGTATCTTAGATCATTAGCGTCCACACCTTCTCCTCACCCCAGCTGCTCCATGATATTCCCTTTATTTATTTTTTATTTTTTATCCTCATATGACCTCCATAGATATAACGACCTCTCAATCTATACCGCCTTTGTCGTTTATTATCTAGGGCGAGTGAACTCAGCTGATGGTGCTTAAGTGGCACCCAACCACACCACTCATCGGGAGCTAACCGAGAGGTATAATCATCGGATAGCACAGGTAGATTAAACACCGACAGTACCATCTAACAGGTTCCAGAGCAACCCCAGGTCTGCCCGACTCCTATTCTGATTGACCTTTTGATCTAAATCTCTAAAATATCGTACCGCATTCCACCAGGCTCTCCAAGTTGGTGAGAGGACCTGGCACCAAAGCTTACAGATCTCCCTTCTTGCCAACAGGACGAGGCAAAATACCAATTTAGTCTTGAGGTCCGAGAAGCCCAACAAGTCATCAGGCTTCAATATAATACCAAAAATAATAAAAGAGGGGCTTACCAAATAGCATCTTTGTGTAGAAGTTTAAACAGGTTAATGCCCGAGGACACCGCTATGGAAGATGAGCTACAGGATCCAAAGGTTAGAAAAAACGAAGTTGGTCGTTGGTACCAGCATCTTCTTGAGGCAGCAAATAAGAAAATGGAACGTCCATATCTGGTCTGGGAGAAGTGCTTGCCGAGTGAAGATCTGGAAAAGTTATGGCAAGTATCTTTGGAAATTTTATATTCACTAATTAAATTTGCTGCACTGAGGAAAAACCATTTCTTCACACTGCACAGGATATACTGGACGCCCCTCAAGCTCGCGAAAATAAGGTGAGGTGGAGAGGCTAATTGTACAAGATGTGGAGCCACGAACGCAGATGATGTCTACATCTTTGCGGCTTGCCCGCGGATCAAAGAGTTTTGGGGCAGCGTGGGTAAGACCTTGTCTGATCTTTTGTGCATGGAGGTTGAGGTAATCCCCTCTCTTAATATTTTTGGTATGATATTCCCTTTATTGTCTTCTTCTCCCTCAGCTTCATCTTTATATAAATGCCTATCTCTTTCTTCGGATAGGAACAAAACAAAGGCTGAATTGGCT
The DNA here is from genome assembly GCF_964261635.1 of Lissotriton helveticus. Taxonomy (NCBI): domain Eukaryota; kingdom Metazoa; phylum Chordata; class Amphibia; order Caudata; family Salamandridae; genus Lissotriton; species Lissotriton helveticus. The sequence goes on from NC_136063.1 coordinate 1,986,237,014, forward strand.
TGGGAAAAAGATCTCTTGGAATGTTGGACGACCCCTTTTTGGGATAAGTTTTGGTTAAAAATTAATAAAACTTCCAGAGCTGTTAACACTTCTCAAACTCTTTATTTTATTTATCAACGCCTTCTATTCACCCCTGCAAAATTAGACTCCTTCTATACAATCTCTACTTCTGCTTGCTTGTCTTGCCCTTGCATAAAAGCTGACTTAAAACACATGCTCTTTGATTGTCCTCCCATACACCACTTTTGGCAATTAGTTTGGTCTCAGATTACCAAAATTTTTAACACAAAAGTTCTCTTCTCCCCTACTAACATTTTTCTAGGTTCTCTATCTCCTGTCTGGCCCCGATCTCCATCTAATTGTAAACTAGTAGATTTGTTACTGGCGATAGCTCTTTACTTAAAAACGTCTAATTGGAAACAAGCTGACAAAGTCACTTCAAGAGCGTGGTGGAATGCTGTTTGTTTTCATCACAGACTCGATACCAATTACATTACACCTATTTTTGTATCCATTTAAAGAGATCTTTGATGGCTCACTATTTCCACATGCTTAACTTCTATTGCCTCACATAGTGATCCACCAGTAAACACATCTGATGAAGTTCGGAAACCTCCTTGATACACTTGTCTTCAGTCCATTTAAAAAGTTTTCATTGATATTCCCTTTGATGTTTTTTCTTATTACACCTTTTGGTTTTACATTTTAAATTGCCTTCTATGCATACAAAATTTAACACCATGGGGTCGATTCCGATCCGGTAAAATCACCGTCCGTACTACTCGCATCCGGAGCCGTTTCCGTACGACTCGTACGGTTCACGTCAGGTAAGGGCGATTCGTACAGAAAAGCACACAATCACATACACACCGTACGGCGCGTACCCCCCATGATCGCAGGGGTACACACCGTACCCCTGCGATCACGGTGTGTACACGCCGTACACCCAGCGTACATGGGGTATGCGCTGTACCCCAGCGTACATGGGGTACGGCGCATACCCCATGTATGCTGTGTGTACGGCACGTACACCCCGTGATCGCAGGGGTATGGCGCGTACACCCCGTGATCGCAGGGGTACGGCACGTACACCCCGTGATCGCAGGGGTGCGGCGCGTACACCCCGTGGTTGCATGGGTATGGCACGTTCACCCCGCGATCGCAAGGGTATGGCGCGTACACCCCGTGATCGCAGGGGTACGGCGCGTACACCCCGTGATCGCAGGGGTACGGCACGTACACCCCGTGGTCGCAGGGGTACGGCGCATACCCCTGCGATCATGCGGGGTATGCGCCGTACCCAGGGGGGGCCGTTCCGTACCTTTTTCGGGGCGAACTCTGCTTTTACGGCACTTTCCAGCTCCCGTAGTAAAAGGGTCGTATGGAGCGTACCCAACACGGATCGTACTTGCCGGGTCGTTAAAAGCAGCCGCGAACCGTACAAACGTCGTGTACAGCGGGTTCCGAGGGCGATTCGTATGGGAATTCTATTCGTACGGTCACTGGTACGATTCGTACGGATAGCTGCATTGGGTGTGGATCGTATTATGCCGTTCGTACGGGGACGGCTACGGGTACGAATCATACGGAAAAAAATGCTCCGTACGACGCTTAGTAGCGCTTTTTACCGGATCGGAATCGACCCCCATGTGTTATTTTTATTTTTAAGACTATAATAGTGTTTTAGATGATAAGAGTGTATATATTTTTCTATCCCTTGCTTTTTTCCCCTCCTACCTCCCCCTCCCCCTTTTTTCCTTTTTTCGTTTTCATTTTTACCTAAAATCTTTCTTGATATATATTCTTATCTTAATGTAATGTACTTTGTTGTACATGCTTTTACTCCTTGAATATTATTGTTTATTGCTAAATAAACTCCAACTCAAATATATATATATATATATATATTACCTACTGGCGGTCGCCAGTAGGTATATATAGTTAGGATTTTTTCTCTATGGGTTTTTTGAAAATTCTATGTCTAATAACTTTGGCGTTTGTGGACGGAATTGGCTGAAATTTTCAGGAAAATGGCACATTTTGTTTCTGAGCAGCCCCTGAAGATTGGGGGGGGTTCGTCCAGGGGGGGTCGAGAAAAAAGGGGGGTCCCAAAACGTGTTTTTAACATTGAGTTTTCCATAGGGCGGTTGGCCTCACTTTTAGCCCGAACGGCTGAATGGATTTGCACGAAACTTGGCAAAATTGTAGGGACTGGTAGCCCGATGTGCCTTTTGTAGGTCTCAATATATGTGCTCCAGTGGATTTTGAGAAATTAACGTTTAAAAAAAGATATATATCTGTAACAGCGGACCGGGCAGCGCTCCAGTTCGCGTACTTTTGGCGCAACGGAGCTTTGTGAAGCGAAGCTGATTGGTTCTCCGGCGTCTTTCAACATTCCAAACAGTCCGTAGCGGCCGCCATCTTGTCTCTCGGTAGGATCGAGAGACAAGAGGAGGCGAAAGGGAAGGGGCAAATGACGATAAGGGGGCATAGTAGATCCCCCCTGACCTCTTAGGTTTGATGTACCATTTTGCCAAGTTTGGTGTAATTCCGTTCAGCCATTCAGGCTGTAGACGTATCTAAATGTCAATAATCGAACGGCTGAATGGATTTGCACGAAACTTGGCAAAATATTAGGGACTGGTAGCCCGATGTGCCTTTGCTAGGTCTCAATATATGTGCTCCAGTGGATTTTGAGAAATTAACGTTCAAAAAAAGATATATATCTGTAACAGCGCTCCGCTTCGCGTACTTTTCGCGTTACGGAGCTTTGCAAAGCTGATTGGTTCTCCGGCGTCTGTCAACATTCCAAACAGTCCGTAGCGGCGCCATCTTGTCTCTCGGTAGGATCGAGAGACAAGAGGAGGCCAAAGCGAAGGGGGAAATAACCATAAGGGGGCATAGTAGATCCTTCCTGACCTCTTAGGTTTGATGTACCAGTTTGGTGTAATTCCGTTCAGCCATTCAGGCTGTAGACGTATGTAAATGTCCTATGGAAAATTGCATGGGGAAAACACATTTGAAAGTGTTGAAATTTAGAACCAATTAAAATGTTACTTTGGTTTTGTATTTGTGTGTGATGAAAGTTAATTGGTTATGTATATATGTCAAATGAGAGGAAACCACAGCCATTTTGTGATACTACTGTCTGAGGTACATTTGTGAGGAATTTTTGGTGGTGAATTTCTGGTGTTTGATTTACACAGTACTAACACTTCTCCTAATTTTAAAAAGGTGAGTTGTTAATTTGTAAGGGGAACTATGTTGTACACTTGAAGATAATTTGAAAAATGTTTTCTGTTATTTATTTGCAGTCCTTTCTGTTATACTAAATACTTGATAAAGTTAGTTTTATATTATGTATTACTAAAAACGATAAATGAAAGTGATTATTTTTTTCTGCAATTTACAGCAAGCAATTTCAAAATAAAATGGCTCACAATGAAGAGACCGTGGCAATTTCTTTTGAATTGTCCACTACATTGATTGAAATTGAGAGCACCAATAATGAAATATTGTCACATGGAGGAGATGACTTGTATGATTCCATTAGATTGATTGAAATGGACAGCACCAATAATGAAATATTGTCACAAGGAGGAGATGACTTGAATGATTCCACTACATTGATTGAAATTGAGAGCACCAATAATGAAATATTGTCACAAGGAGGAGATGACTTGTATGATTCCATTAGATTGATTGAAATGGACAGCACCAATAATGAAATATTGTCACAAGGAGGAGATGACTTGAATGATTCCACTACATTGATTGAAATTGAGAGCACCAATAATGAAATATTGTCACGAGGAGATGACTTGAATGATTCCACTACATTGATTGAAATTGAGAGCACCAATAATGAAATATTGTCACAAGGAGGAGATGACTTGAATGATTCCACTACATTGATTGAAATTGACAGCACCAATAATGAAATATTGTCACAAGGAGGAGATGACTTGAATGATTTTTTTGATCAATCTGTTGATGGCGAATTTATCGAATGTTTGGAGACCATAGAGTTACAAGAATCATCATTGCAGACTTTTCATGAGGAAATTGCTGATGAGGACATGTTACTAGTTCTTTCAAATTTAGAAAATTCTGAAGAATAAATTTATATTTAGAAATCAAAAATTGTTTGAGACATTATTCATTTTTATTTTTAATTTATGAGGTTGTAGCGAAGTGATTGTAGTATAAAATGAGACTTATAGTATAGAGTGCAACATTTTTATGTTACATGGTAAGTTTACTCATATTTACTTCCCTTCTGCCACTATATTATCTCCAATGTGTATTTGACATCTCTTCTTCATCTCCGGCCTCCTTTCTCTCACTGTGTGTCTCCGATGCATCTTATCGCTGCTATTTTGTGTAATTACAGAAGAGAGTAAAATAAAATAGTTCGGAACGTGAAAAGGGGGCAAAGTAGAGTACCCCTCACCCCGTAGGCCTTTTCAGGCGGTCCCAAAAGGATCAGTTTCTGCTTTCCTGAGAGATTATGGTATGAGTTCCATATACCACAATAATTTGCATTACAACATGCAAGATATCTATCTCCTATTACCAACTTTTGGAGATATTCGTGCTAAGCGCGAATATCTCAAAAAAGTTATACCTGCCCTGAGCAGTTCTTAGCCATGTTATCCAATGCGAGGTGGATAACATGGCTAAGAGCATTAGCTCGGTAATGCATGAATATCGCTGACTTTTTAGCGATATTCATGCATTGCGGCCGTTTTTTATCGCATTTGCGATAAACCTTGATAATAGCAAGGTTTATCTTCGATAATTTCTGACGATGCTTAGCGGTAAAAAATTCGTTGGTAAGCATCGTTAGCGATAAATATCGCCTAACTTTGGTAATATGCACCAACGTCTGTTAACGTTCGATTCGAAGGAAATGAGGAAGTGTTGAAAAACATTGTTTGCGCCATCTTGCCTTTTTTGAAATGCCACACTTTTGTCGTGCACGGCAGCCATTTTAGATGCCTTGACCAGACCCACTCTCTGCACGCTGTCGATTCGTAGCATGGCTCCCCACCCTCGCAAGCATCTTCCCCAGGCACTGGTCACCCCGGCTCTGTCTTATGCATGGGCAATAAACCTCCCCCCATCTGCGCTACTCTTCCCTGAGAATCACACTCTGTGCCCGCCCGACACCTCCCTTTCGCCCTATTCACTACCGCACCCTCTGACACTCCTCTTCCTCTGTGTCCGATTGTCCAGGCTATCAGCTAGCCCTGCAGATGTAGTTTATGGCTCCAGCTGTAAAGATTCACCCCTCTTCAAAGGAGTTATAGTAGATCAAGGCCCACACCCGATGAGATCCGTCACACCACACGTGTTCCTACTATCTGAAAACCATCCTGTATTGTGATTGGGGAGGGGACCGAGCCTGAAGCGGAAGATTCTAGGAATGACTCTTTGAACATCAAAGTTTTTACAATTATGTGTCACATTAAAAATATATAGCACTCCAACAAAGTAGTAGGAATATAAAACTTTAATAACATATAAATATATACAACAAAACAAAAACAGTAAAAACATTTAAACAACGAAGAGACCGTGGCAATTTCTTTTGAATTCCTGATGAGGACATGTTACTAGTTCTTTCAAATTATGAAAATTCAGAAGATGTTGCCTGGGGGTGGGTCGTCAGTAGCAGTCTGTTGTGCGAATAGTTCCAAGGCAGCAGAACGCGCTGAAATCTAGATGGCACGAAAGTAAGTAGTAAGTTGCCGCCCAGCAAATAACGGCGTGGGGCGCCACGGGGGTGAGTGAGTCCAGTAGGCACCACAGCTATTCTTACCGGCATTGCAGAATTACTGCTGGGGACAATGCCTGTGCTGTAGCAGGGTCACAGCAGAAACAAAAAGGATTCTGTTGAAGATGTTGTTGGTTTTCAATTTGAAAACAGTTCTGGTGTCAACTGCTATGCTAATGTAGTGGTTAATGTTTTGTTTTCTCTAGAAAATGTAAAAGAGGGGGAGGCAGTCCAAAGTTCCGTTAAAAGGGCAAAGGAAAGGATCGGTGGTTTGAACTATCAGTCAAAAAGGGGAGGTGGTGCAACAATTTTTCCTACCGGGTCACACTGTGCTTTCACCGGAACTGAGGTCTGCAGGATTCTAGTAATTCAAAGTGAGGCTGGCGCCAGCATGGGAGCGCCGACGTCCCGCGGATACAGTTTCGTCACTCCACGGGCGATTATGGCAGTCATTCCCCATCGGGGGTGTCTGCGGGGGTCAGAGACTCCCGCGGCTCCTGTAGAATCTTCAAGGTCGTGGAGGACTACGGTGGTGGAGTCAACCAGTGACCGGGCCATTTCTTTATGCTGGGCCCGCTCTTGCCAGGTCGACCGCCATTTTGAGAGTTTGGTTGCTACTGGCGATCGCGGGGTCAAATGAGAGGACGGGCTCCACCCTGCCGGGCGAGACGTTGCAGCATCGCCACAGTGAAAGAACCCTTTTCCGGGCGCTTGGAGCGCCGAGGGTGCAGGTGGGAAGCCTCCACTGGGGAGGCGGGAGAGGCCTGTTCGCATCGTCTCTCCCTCCCAGTGCACCCCACGGCATCTCGCTTGAGATTTGTTATGGCCGGACCAGGCGATGAGGACGAGGGGGGGGGGGGTCGGAGGCATGTGCAAGACATCCCCCCCCAGTGTTGTCGCAGCCATTATTCAAGAGAGAAGAAGTGTCCCGTCCGTCTTCGGGCCGGGCTTCCGGTGGATGTCGGCCGGACGCCCCTGGCTCTGGCCCCATGAACGGGTTTCTTGGTTTATCGGCTGCAGCCGGATCTCGTCGGCCTCGGCCCCCCGACCGTTGGTGGCCGGACCGGAAGAGCATGTGGCGGGACTACCTGCAACTCTCAAGGGCCACCGCGGCCGGACTGGGAGAGAGAGGGGAGGGTCGAGGAGACATTCCCCCCCCTGAAACTCTTCAGCGTTGTAAAGGCAATCCCCTGGCCGGGTCCCGCTGGCCTCGGCCTCTCCTCCGGCTACACCCTACGTTAGGATCTCCTGGCCGAGGCGTGGCAGCAGGATCCGCCTTATATGGGCTGCTCCCGGCTGGGCGTAGCCGCAACCCTGCCCCACCTTGGAAGTTTCCAGAGTGGGGGCGGATGTTCTACTGACTTGCATTTTCCCTAGTCTATCGATTTTTTTGGCGTGGCAGGCGGTGGGACAGCGAGGGGTGATTTGGTTTCTCTTACTGTTTTTCTGGTCTCTCACCACTGGCATATTTCTAACGTTTTCTTGTTTCTAGGACATTAATGGGTTTTATCATTACGTTATGTTATCGTTTCTTTGTTCGTTGTTTAATAAAAGTTTATGTTCATCAGTGGCCTACTGATTTTCGTTTTCCTATTCTTTTCTTTCCAGGTTGTTTCATGCTAAAGTTTCTGTTAACAGGATACAGTGATCACTTCGTTATTATTGCATATGTCCTTTTCACTAGGGGTGCTCTCTGGTCGGGCCAGATGACGTATCTCTAGTAAATGGTCCGGGTGAAACAGGTGCATCAATCAGTGGGGAGTAGATAGGCATGACAGATTACAACGGGGGAGAAAGGTCCGCATTACGTACCCTTTCACTATTTGCAAAGATTTTCCTACGTATATTTGCAAACAGGGAATACCTCCAAAAAGAACCAATTCCCAAACAGTCAATGTTTGGGGAAACAATCAATCAATGAGGAACGAAATAGGCACGACGTGTTAAAGGTTTGCGTTACCTACCCTTCACTATCTGCAAAGGGAGAGAGAATATTCCTATTCTTCCTCGTTTGCAGGCAGAGAAGATTCTTAAGAGAACCAACTTCGAACAATTCAATGCTCGATTCAAACAATCAAGAAGGGGTACTGTGAACACAAATGAACGCCGCTTATGTACATACACATTGGTATTATCAACAGGTTGTTCCTAATGTTTCTATTTTAGGGAGGTCAAAAAGAGATCCCATTAGTGGCCTACTGATTTTGCTCGATTCCTTTTCTTTTTTTACACGATTTTTCGCTATCTGCAAAGACTAAACAGAGTATTGCGACTCTGTGCTTGTTTGTAAATAGAGAATGAACCAAAGAGAACAATCAATCAAATGGAGAGAGAAGCAGGCACGACGGATTACAACGGGGGCAAAGGCTTGCGTTAACTACCCTTCACTATCTGCAAAGAGAGAGTACTCCTAATAGAAATGAGGGGTGGGGGGCAGCATTCAAAGCAGATCAGTGTGCATAAACACGAAAATGTTTTTACTTACCACGTACTTGACATTCGACAGCTTATGATATTTGCTATTAAAAAACCATTGAAATTCACTGAAAAAACCATAGGTTATAGACCATATATAGTTAGGAATTAGCATTTAAAAAACCTTATTTTACTCACACAAAACCATTGAAATTCCATATATAGTTAGTTGCACTAACTATATATCGCGCACCCGCAATCCACTGCTGATCATGTCACATATTACATCATTCATGACATGGTCAGTGACATCACTGATGACATCACTGATGACATCACTGATGACATCATCCAGTGACTGTGTGTTTCTGTAAAGTTTAAATATGTTAGATATAATGAAGAATGAGTGGATGTATAAGTGTCTCGATGAAGGATTTAGTAGGTGCGTGACTGACTGTATGAGTGAGTGAATAAATGTGTCGTACTAAATGCATGGGTTAGTGACTAAACTGCCTGAATGTTTGCTTCAGTATGTCTGTTGTGATGTAAACTGCTGCATGTGTGGATCATTAGCTATACGAGAGGCTACATATGTTATTGATTGGTTGCCCAAGTATTTGTATGGGAGATTGAGTTTGTGTGGGGGTGGCTGGGAGGTGTGTGACTCTGTGCATAGATGTGTGAGCAGTTGATTCACTAGATGTATGAGTTCAAGAGTGCATGTGGAAACAGCTACATGGGCGGTTGACTGTGTGCATGAGTGTATTGATGAGTGAATGGATATGTCAATGCTACATGTCATAGTAAGTACATATGTAAAACACAGTACATGTGAGAGTTGGCATATATAAATAACTGTGCATGAGAGCCACTGAATGTGTGAGTGGCTGTATGGATCATTGTGAACTTGTATCAGGGATTGTATAAGAGAGTAAATATGTGTTAGTATATGTTTGAATAAGTAAGGTGTGCATAACTGTATAGTTGAGGAAATAGAGGTGTGATTGATTCTTTGCATGACTGACTAGGTGTGTGAGTAACTCCATGGATGAGTAATAGTGTGTGAGTGTCTGTATACACTGAGTGTATCTAAGGTTTTATTAGAGTCTGAAGAGGTTTATCGTATTAGCACAAGAATGATGTCAAATGAGATGTCATCAGTGATGTCATCAGTGATGTCATGTGAGATGTCATCAGTGATGTCATCAGTGATGTCACTGACCATGTCATGAATGATGTAATATGTGACATGATCAGCAGTGGATTGCGGGTGCGCGATATATAGTTAGTGCAACTAACTATATATGGAATTTCAATGGTTTTGTGTGAGTAAAATAAGGTTTTTTAAATGCTAATTCCTAACTATATATGGTCTATAACCTATGGTTTTTTCAGTGAATATATATATATATACCCTGATAAATGTCAGACTATTATGATGTTAAGTTGTATCATGTGATATTAACTGATTTGCCCATATTTAACCTTCATTCAGAACTGATGCACTATTTGATTTAATTATTAAATCGAGCTGCCATGGTATGTCAGAGAATGGCAAACTTGTCAAGCTTAAATGGATCGAGATGCACACTTCTTTTCTAATTTTTGAAGGAATTCATTTACATTTATAATAGTACAGGTCTATGTTAGGGATTTAAAACAGTTTTATCATATGAGCACAATTGTATTTAAATCCTCTTTCTGGCATGCCCGTATTTTTTCACTGGTTGCTTTATTCCCTAGTGTAGTTTTTCTCATCAACCTAGCAATATTCCTTCATAAGTGCTAGTTCCAACTGAAAATGAATATTCTCTTTTATTCTTGGGGTATCTTTAAAGCTGTTTCCTTACAACATTTTTGATTCAGTTTAAAACTGATGGAAAAGTCCTGATTTTAACTTGAAAAACCAAATACTGAAATGTTTCAGAATTACGGGGACTAAACATAAGGCACCTGGTTTTTCAAAGATGTGCACTGGTGCAAAGTCACAAAAAGAGACACAAACTGGTACAATGTTTTGAAAACTATTTACTATTCAGCACAAACAGTGCAAATCTAGATTTGTGCTGGAAGGTATGGCTAAAGTAATGCAAGGCAGCACAACTTTGCATCAAGGAGGCTTCCCAGGATGGTACATGGGTGTTCTCTGGCAACCATTCATGGTTCAAGCACTGTGCGGCTATAAAATAAATATGGTTCAGACATAAATGTTATCATGCATTTGCTCAGGTGAGACATTACTATCAATTCTCCAGTTATTATGTAACTCCTGACCCAAGAGGTATTTAGGGATCTATATGTCGGAAAGTGTGGATGAACTATACACATTAAATTATGTCCCTCTACTGCAAAAAGTTAAGAATCTATTAGCAAAATGGAATCAACTTCCAATTTCAAAAATAGGCCAGGTGCCACTTTTACAAACGGCAATTTTACCACTGTTTAATTTTCTATTTTCTGCAATCCCATCTGCACTATAAATGTCCTTTTATAAAAAAACTAGATGGTCTACTCTCATCTTTCCTATGGGCCAACAACACTTCAGACACTAGACACTTTAAGCTACCCAAACGAGGAGGGAGATTTAGGTCCCCCACACCTCAGAGAGTACTACTATGCATATTTTGCACATAATAAGTACAGATTCCATACCCATCTTAATTTGCCTGATATAGATCATTTCTTTATGATACAAATATTGATTGAATATATCACAGATCATATAAGGGTAGTAAAGAACGCTAAGAAAGTATGATACAAGGTTGTCCAGTGGTTTCTAAAACAAAATGCCCAGCTGTTAAAGTATTACAGCTTTCCTTGGATAAATGGCTCTACCGGCTTAGCCGATCTATATGTAGGGGAAATAAATGGGTACACACATTTGGGAGAGTTTCATAACTCAGATTCCTGGAAAAAAATGGCCAGAGATAGTGAATGAGCTGCTTCCCTCTACATATATGCTTAAGTGGTTGTTTATCAATATTAAGCACTTTTTAAGCATTTTGTAGAAAATATTGATTCATCAGCATTAAGAGCAAGACCACAACTAATTGAGTGAGGTGCTACTAGAAACAACAAACAAGCGGTCAATAAGCAGCTGGGTGAAAATGTTTAATGGGAATAAGAGCTCTACTGTCTATGAAAAAGCCTGAGACAAATGGCAGGAGAAAGAGGTCCTCCTGATCTCTAGGGTAGTCTGGAATAGAATCAATAAATTGAATGTCACAATAATAAGAGGTGCCAATTTTAGGAGAATACAATTCTATATGAAATGGTTAATATACAGGACTCCACCCTTTCTCCATAATATTTATCCTCTGATTGAGGATAGATGTTTCCGATGTTCAAAAGAGGGAGGAGGCTCCTGGACTCGTATTGTTTGGGATTGCTCAAAGATCAAGCAACTATGGGAAGCAACTGAGAAACACCTCAGAACAATTTTAGGACATGCACTGACCATCGACAGGCATATTGCAGTTCTGGGTTGCTCACCTAACATAACGACAAATAAAACACAAGAGAGATGTTTATTTATATCGGCTCTTGTGGCAAGATCATTAATTGGCAGAATTGGCGAAGTGATACTGTGCCCACTGTCCATGCTTGGCAGGCTAAACTGCACAAAGTTAAAGAGCTGGAGAGACGCTATGCCTTAAGATAAGATTTGAGAAACGCTGGCAGCCCTTAGGAAGCAAATTAGCGAAATAAGTAAAATGGTATGTTAAAGGGAAACTGTGCAATATGTGGCTTTTACTTCTTTTATGTGCTTTTATGTACTTTGTAATGATATTATTGATATCGATAGCGATATGTATATGAATGTCGACCATATTTGTATGAATTTGCCAAACAAAACTGAAATTAAATACTGCAAGCACTTTATTTTGTATGCGAAAAACTGTGAATTGAACTCTCAATATAATGGTTTTTTTTAAAGAATATATATATTATTTTGTACTCAAGGCTCTGTCGACTAAAACGGTTTGAACAAAAAATGTATGCTTCCATTTGGCAGGAAGAAATTGGCATAAAATGTTAATTTGCCCAATACCTTTGCAACTTTCAATGTGGGTTGCACTCTACAAAATTGAATACTTGTTTGTCACGATTAAAAGAAAATGCTGCTATTATAAAGTAATGTGGCAACATTTCCAGACACATCTAAAGTGGTTACAGAAAACAAGACATTATTATAGCACAAAGTAAAATAAAAACAAAAAGTCATAAAGGGGTACGTCGAAAAGTCAAAGTAGAACTCTGCACAACCATGTTATAGCAAAAAATATATAATGCAGTAATTCAGCTAAAAAACGCAACAGCACAAAAACAAAACGATGAGGCTGAATCCTCTGTTATATGAATGTATTCAATATAAAGTGTCCCCAGCTGCAGATCAATGACCTTAGAAGTCGACGGCCGGTAACCAAATGCCTACGGTCAGTACAAATTTTCACTATTCTAAATTATATCTCAAATCTTTTCCATTCCATATTGCATCACCAAGAAATAACAACAGCCACGAGACGCAACCTATGCCCTAACATTGTACATACTTGCAAAACACATTACTGAATAAAAACTACTACAACTACATTCGCTCTTTATGGAAAATTCTAAAATGCAATGACCCATTTGCTACAATCAGTCTCATACCTCCATAATGTGTTACACTGTGGCGGTGCATCCATTGGGGCGCTGGGGAATTGCCCCACCAGCCACATGGCCCCATTCACGCAAGCGGCAAGCAACTTACTTAGGGCTATATGTATCAAGAGTACCCATTTGTGATTCTCAAAAAAACATTTTTAGGAAATCTCTATTTGAGAATCGCAAATGGGTATGTATGTACAAAATCACATTTTTTTTGCGATTTCTTAAAATTCCTTAATTGCGATTAGCAAATTGCGAATCGCAATTAAGGAATACTTTCCCATTCATTTCTATGGGCCAGTAGGCCCATAGAAATGAATGGGAAATTATTCTCAATTTGCAATTCGCAATTTGCTAATCTAAAATTGAGAATAATTTCAGGGGTGCAAAATTTGAGATTCCTTAAATGCAATTGCAAAACAGCTCCATGTCTCCTAATGGGTGGGCCGTCTCCATGCCCTAGCCAATGCTGGCGCTGCTAATTCAGCGTCTGGATTGGCTGCCTGAGACACCACGCAGCCTGAGCCTGAGTGAGGGCTGTTGTTGGGCAGAAGGCGCGCCGCGGGACCGGCTCAGGACAGAGCAGCGAGGCGGCGCGTACCGGTCATGGTCAGGTACGTTTTTTATTTATTTTGATAAAACTCCCCTGGCTGGCCCCCACCCCCGTGACTCGAGAATTGCGAGGGGCCTTGTTAATTTACTCCGAATGGCTGTGCACCAAAGGATGCAGATTTATTGTCAGATCTGGTTCAGGGCTGTGAAGGGGTCTTGTTAATTTACTCTGAATGGATGTGCACGAAAGGATGCAGATTTATTGTCCGATTTGGTTCTGGGCTTGGAAGGATTATTGCACCCAAGAGGCGCTAAAGTCTGTGGTGTGATCGCCTCTGCACACATGTGTGTGGTTATGTTTGCGCATGGACAAAGTCAGACTGATGAGAAAATATACATTTATGCTCGTGCTCGCAAAAGTCTGTGGAAAATACACTTTGCATGAATGAGACTCACACACTACTATAAGCGCGCGGTCAGTCACCTGAATGCTCCGATTTGGACCTGCGAAGAACCCATTAGTAGGAGATCAGATGGAATTTACAGCCGGGTTGGCGTATGAGTCTTGTCTTCACCCACTCCACGGTGCCGCGCAGCTTTTGTCTTACCTGCCGTTCACATGTAACGTGTTTTTTCTGCCTTTAACTTTTCCCCATCGGTGCTCCACATGAGTCAGTAATAATTACAGAGGTAGTGCAGTGAGCGCGGGTAGGCTGTAATAATTACAGAGGTAGTGCAGTGAGCACGCGTAATGCTGGAGACGGTGTAATGTTTGTAATAATGACGTACAGTGGGAGTGCGGTGCGGTGTGAACATCTCTAAAGGTTGAGTTTGTATAACGTTTGTAATAGTTCGAGCTGTAGTGCAGTGTGTTTTTTGGGTTACGCTGGAGCCAGTCGAATCTCTCATTTTTTTGTGGTTTTATGGAGTGTTGTGTGTATGGATGGCTGTGAGTAGCAGCCCTTCGTTTGCTTCAGAGCACTGGGGATTTCGTGGAAAAATCAGGTTTCTGCACAGTAGGAAGAATTTAGGGGCAGATTTATGAGGCACTTGCGCCACGTTTACGCCGCTGTTGCGTCACGCAAGGCGGCGTAAACGTGGCGCATCCCTACGAACGATTTACAACGTGACGCATCTAGGCAGATGCGTCACGTTGTAAAGCCCTGCGCCGCTTGTGGGCGTTCCGGCGCAGGGTGGGCGTTCCGGGGCAGGTGCGCCTCGCAAAAGTGGTTGAGTGAAATCTATAAGATTTCACTCAGTCACTTTCAGGCCAATGCTGCGTCAAAAGCCTGCGCCTGCTTGAAGCAGGCGTAGGTCTTGACGCAGCATTGTGGAGATGGGGCACCCCCGAGCCTTGCTGGAGCTGCGTCGCGCTTGCGACGCAACTCCAGCAATGCGTCACCTTTACGGCACAGATGCGTCACGCATCTGTGCCGTTTTTGCCCCATGGTGCGCCGCATCATAAATGCGGCGCACCATGGGTGGCGGAGCTGTGGCGCACTGTGGCGCACATTAACTGGCGCATCCCTGGGGATGCGCCAGTTAACATAAATCTGCCCCTTAGAATTTAATTGCTTGAGCTGACAATTTTGTGCAAGGTGCAGGGACTTGTCTTGGGTTCTGTGTTCGCAGTATATCCTCAAAGTTGTTAGTGAACGGAATGTGCTCTACCAATAAACTTTTGTGACTTGATCTTCTTTGGAAGGTTTTGAATTTGAATTGTGGAGGTAAGGTAAAGTGGCTATAATAGTCTCGAGAAAGCTGCCTCGGAGTTGACATCTAATCTGCCATCTGATTGGCTCGCCTTTCACCATTAGCACTGCTGATGTAAATAGAAGTGCTGAGCAGCACACACAGAAGAGAGCCATCCTGCCTGCACATTATAACAAAACAATCGCTCCCCGTGGAAGGCGAAAGATCCCCAGGAAAGGAGATTTAAAACAAAAGTACATCTGCAGGTTACAATACAAACACCCTAATCACCTCGAAATGCAGTTAATTATTGCTGGCGAAAACACTGAGGACTCTGTTTTGAATGCATGTTTCTATTTCATCTGTTTGAACAAAGTGATAGGCAGAAATATGGTAAATGTTAATTTTGTTAAAGCAGTGCCCATATTTAAATGTGTTTAGCTGTCGGGGAGAATCTGGCCAAGCCACACGAATTTATATTTTAAATTGTGTGTATATTTTTCGTGCTGAACACAAACATCTTTCTGTGTCAGGCTCTTTTAATTTTCCATTTTTTTCGTATGGAAATGGGTGTTCTGTGCACGACTGTTATTAGTACTAAACACAGGGCTAAAATCTAACATGGTTTACCACATTTTAGCCTTCCTGGTTCTCACTCTTTAATCTGCTTGTATCAGTACTTTGGCACGCCTTTCTCTTTACCTGTCACTCAATCTCCTTAACTATTTTTGATCTCCTCATTCCTCTAGGGCCTGCTTTTCATTTCACACTCTTTCTCTCTTCATCACTAATGCTGTTCTTTCTCCTCCTCTATTCCTTTTGTACTCTATATCTTCTTCTCTCATTCCTTGGACCCTGTCTCTTTAAGCATCTCTAGCATTCGGTCTCCGTCATTTACAAGCCTCCATCAGTGGCGAAAGTTCCACTTTGCCACACATATTTCTCATTTTCACCACTTTGTTAGAAACAGCAGTTATCTTGTTGGCTTTGTGTAATGTTATTTGCACTTAAATTGTCTTTATATTGAGCCTTCTCTGATATTGAGCCTTCTCTGTCTTTCATGAATATTTGACCTTTAATATTCTGTAGTTGTCATTTGATGATTAAAACAGTAGGAAGAGCGATTGAAGTTTAGTGTGGGCCAGTTTCTACCATGTAATATATTTTCCATGAGCGAGAGGACCACATGGGCTATAGAGGATGTTTCACATTTTCTGTCTGTGCAAGGGTTCCGTTATATTAACTCCAAGGTGTAAAGATCTGGGTCTTGCAATTGCTTGTCAGTCATTGAATAAGTCATTCATATAGGTTGCACAGCTGCTTCCTCAATGGAAGAACTCTTTAAGAACTTGCTGTAGAACTCTATGTAGCCAACATGGGCTCAGCCTCCGCATATTTATTGGTGGAGCATGAGTCTGAGCAATGACTGGGATGGAAGGAAGCATACCTGGGATAATACCTTCTCATTTTCTCACAGCTGCATAATCAAAGCATGGGTCATCTCCTTCTCTTTGCAACACCATAAGTTTTTGTCATTCCAGAACATCAATCGCAGACAAATTTAGACCCCACCTTTGGAGTGCATAAGGGTCTGCTTCTAACCACAGGCTGGAATACTTGCATAGTGCTCACAAAGGGATGCTGTTTTAACTGCAGATTACTATAATGTTTAGAAAGCCTGAATTTTCCACACTGGCCATGTATTAGACATTCTCAAATGTGTAGTAACTGCGGCCTAACTTTTTTTTAAGAGACTTGAAATAAGAATGATCTAAGATACTGCTCTCTAAATGTATGTGGGTTTTGGCCTCGAGAACACATCACAGTGATGTATGTGATCTACGTGGATTTCACCACTGCTCTCAATACTGTTCAGAAGTGGTAACATACATGCAAATTGAACAGACTCAAGATGAGGACCCTTCTGTTGAAGGTAAGAAGCTAGGGAGTAGGAAGAATCACAGACATCCGAAAGTTAAATTCTGGTCTCAGACAACAAAGATTGCAAGCGTGGTGCCCTAGTGATCTACCCCTGCTGTATTAATTCATGAGTGGAATTTCTGAGGATGTAGAAGGCAAGAGAGCCACTTACACATTAAACTTGTGAAAGAATAGGACACAGTGGCACAGATGGACAGAGCACATGATAGGCCAGCGCCTGACATACATCTGATTAGACAGTTTTACCAGTCATTGTATTTGTTAGAACAGATTCACAATTGCTTTATTAACCTTCTTGCTTTCTCAAATTTGCTTGAAAATGCACCATTTGCCCACTCTTTTCCAGAATTTTCTCGGGTGAAGAACCCCCACCCTGAACCCTCCGCAGAAGGTTCAGGCTTGCTCGCTACGCTTGCTCGCCGCAGTGCAGTACGATAATTGTTTTACGCCCACCATTTTCAAATGTCACCAGCCGCCCCTGGTGTTGCACCATAGACATCATGTGTAAGCACTATTTCATAAAAAAGTACATTTTAATCACTGTACAATTGATGACCTGATCACAAGGTTACAATTAAAGGTTTTACACTTAAATTCAAGCAGGTTTCATGTTATATAATAGAAAATAATTTTCTTTTTCTATTCTAGTATGTTATGCTTTGAAGAGCAGACGTATGGTATTGCAAGACAAGGACTGCATTATATTAACCTTTAGTCCAAGAATAGCTTTATTAGGCGTGCATTATTGCACATTCTAATTAAAGGTAGGAAGTTAAACGATCTGCAGAATTGAAATAGCAATTTGTCTATACTAATTAGATAATCTAGGGTGTTTATTGAGCCATCCGCTTTTCCACAGACTGCTGGGTCATGGTATCAGATCAAACTGTTCATATTTAAAAAGTGCAAACACACTAGAAAGCTCACTCTGAACATTTGAAATGTTTGAATGATGAAAACCTCTATTAATCAATTTCATTGTCACATCCCTCGATGTAATCTTCGTTAAAAATATTTTACTGGATAACTGATTAACACTTTATCAGGCGAGTGATCTTCCATGTTTAATATGATAGGCCACGCAATACAAGGAAAATATACAAATAAAAAAAACATCATTTCTCTCTGTTTTGTTGTGAACTATTTTCATCTGTAAAATGTTTTGATCATGATTTATGCATTTCGGGCTTGAGGGCCCTTGGTCACGGAGAGTTTAAAGTTACGCGTAGCGTCTGCAGACGTTCTCCATCGGTCATCCGTTCACAGCGAACGGATGACCGATGGAGAACGTCTGCAGACGCTACGCGTAACTTTAAACTCTCCGTGACCAAGGGCCCTCAAGCCCGAAATGCATTGGAGGCCAATGTTTAAATGTTATGGATAACGACTGTTGGATATGCTGTTTAATATTCAAGTCATCTATGATCAAAATGAATATAAATTACTGAAATGAAATAAACGAAGAATACAATACTAAAGAAGCACTTGTGTGTGATCCAAATTGGTGTGCCTCACCAGGGGATGTATCAGCGGGGCCCCGCATACACAACCAAGTTATAATTCAAAGTGTTTCAGACGGATAACACTACCCTTGAGTGCACCCAGAACTTATAAACTTCTACCTACCTTCTCGTTGTGCACCCCTCCTTTTCCACTATTTTGATCATGATTTAGCCAGAGACAAGAGTTTTAATATTTAATTGTAGGCAGTAATCAATTATCTTTAATCATAACCAGGGATGTTCTTCTGAGCGTTTTAAAATGCAGACAATTGTCATTAGGAGTATTGCTGAAGGAAAAGCAATGTGTCATGATCAATTAACCCCTTGTATGCTCATGACGAAATCAGCTCGTCATGGCATACAGTGCTCGGGTGCTCATGACGAGCTCAGCTCGTCAAGTGCCCAACCCGCGGGGGGAGCGCCAGCGCTCCCTCGCGGGGGCCCGATCTATTTCGTTTGTACGGGGGAGGAAGGGGAAGACCTTCCCCTGCCTCCCCCCGTGCCCCCCCCACCCGCGTCATCAATGACGTCAGCGCGCGAGGCGCGCTGACGTCATTGGAGGTTCCCTTTCTCCTCCGACGCGCAGGGAAGCCATTTGCTTCCTGCGCGTCGGAGGAGAAAGAGGTGAGTTTTGGGGCTGGGGAGGGGGGATTGAAATGAAAGAGGCATTGGGGAAAGGAAAGGGTTTTCCTTTCCCTCGATGTCTCTTTCTGCATTCCTGCTGCACGATCGTGCAGCAGGAATGCCCACTAGACACCAGGGAATTTTTTTTTTCTTAAATGGCAAAGTTTGTTGGTTTGGGGAGCGGCCCCTTGGGCAAGGGTCGCTCCCACATTTGGGGGCAAATAGTTTTGCTTTCTCTGGCCCCCGGGGGGGCCAGAAGTTGCCTATATTTAAAAAAAACAGCATTTTGGGGCATTGTTTTTGCGTTCGCGGTGTGGCCCCTTGGCCAAGGGTCACTCTCATTATGGGGGCCATTTTGTGCAGCCCTTTTGTTTATTTTTGTTTTGGGGAGCGTCCCTTTGGACAAGTGATGCTCCTGTATTTGGGGGGCATTACAAATTTCATATGTTTTTCAACCTCGGGCAAAGAACAGTGGAGTGGCCCCTTGGGCAAGGGTCACTCTTTTTTTGGGGGCTATCTTGTGTGGACCTATTGTTGTTTTTAGTTTTTGGGAGCGACCCCTTGGACAAGGGTCGCTCCACTTTCGGGGGCAGTAGCATACAAATGTTTCTATGCACTGGGGCAAAGAGCAGGGGAGTGGCACCTTGGGCAAGGGTCACTCTCCTTTTGGTGGCCATTTTGAGTAGCCCTAATGTTTTTTTGTTTGTTTTGGGGAGAAACCACTTGGACAAGGGTTGCTCCCTTTTAGGGGGCAATTACATTTGCTTTGTCTGCCCCCCGGGGGGGCATTATTTAAATATGTTTTTATAGAAACCATGCATTGGGGCATAGAGCAGGGGAGAGGCCCTTTGGGCAAGGGTCACTTTCATTTTGGGGGCCATTTTGAGTAGCCTTAGGGGCATATTGTAAGCTTTTGGCTGCCCCCCCGGGGGGGGGGTCAAATTGTTTGAAAAATAACCATAATGGGACCGGTTACTGGCTAATCAGCCATTATCAGCCAGGTTAGCTTGAGTGCAGTGCCAAAGTGAGCAAGGTACCCACGTCTGCCAACTTAGGGCAATCAAAGGGCACAGGGTCAGTCTGATTTGCATATGACCATGTCTGAACTGGGTTGGTGAAGTGAGCTAAACTATGATGACGGATTAATTCAAGATCAGTTGCCTGGGGGTGAGTGTTAGATTTGCGCATGCGCTCCGTCCGTCATCCCCTTTCGTATCACCTGGAAGGGCAGTTCTGCTTTTTATTTTGGTGATCCGCCCCATGGTCATGGGTCGGTCCCCTTCCTTTATGGGAGGATGATTGTGGCCTTTTCTGCCCTCTTTGAGTGGCAGAGTAGCAGTCCCATCTTTTCCCAAGGGATGCAGAAGCCAGTAGACACCAGAATTTTAAAAAATGTTGTCTTTTTGGGGGTGGCCTCAAGGGCAAGGGTTGCTCCCCTATTGATGTTATACTGTTAGGCCCACATACCCCTTAACTTGGCATGTTGGACTAGTGTATTTTTTGTGTATGTGAATCTAATGTTTTTTTTTCTTCTTTTTAAATCTAGTCTCAAGCTTTTGATTCCTGTTTGCGGTTTTGACAGTGGTTGTTCTGCAGTTTTGTGTATTTGCATTTTTGTAGGTAAGAAAATTATTTTTGTTGTATGTACTCCAAATGAGTGATATTGCAATGTTTGGATTTTTTTTTGTAAGTGGTGTCTTAGTGGCATTTAGTTAGTGTTTTGAGCATGAACATTTTTGTGATGTGTTTTGCATTGTCTTATGTCTATTTGTTTTCTCTTTCTTTTTTAGTGGGATATTGTTGATCCATACTGTGTCAGTTTAGTTGCTTCTGCCAAGTGAGTGGTATTGTTTTGCACTGTGTAGTTATTTTTGATAAAGGTGAATTTTGTTCATTGCTTATTTCACATAGTGATTATAGTTGTTGACTTGTGTGTCAAGTTACCTTTGTTAGTAATCATTATGGCTAGCCATAGAATGACTGCTCAGCAGGTGGCAGGTATGCTTCTTGAATCTTCCTCTGAGCCGGATTATGACACTGACAGTGGGTCTGAGGGTGAGGAGGGAGGGGAAGATTCTGGCTGTGAGTTTTCTCTCCACATGGAATCATCGGATGATGAAGGTACTAAGCACGGGCGGATTTTGCGGATCCACGATTCGCGGATTTGCGTATTTACGGATCGTGGATCCGCAAAATCGGTGGATTTTGCGGATTTGCCGATCCGCGGATTTGGGGTGGGGCTTCAATGCGAGTGCACATGCCTCTTGTGTGTATAAAAGGTCAGAGACCGATCAGAGCAGCAGATGAAGATACAGAAGCTCCTGGGCACAGGAACAGCACGAGGATTGCGCTCGTGAAAGTCAAGGATGCAAAGGCCTCTGTCCAGCATCACAGCTGATTTTCGATGGTAGATTTGGGAAGAAGGCACACCTTCCTGGCCTGTTGTAACTATTTTACGATGGCGCCGGCAAGCTGCCAGCGCCATCCTAAAATAGTTACTAAGTTAGCTTCAACAGGAAGCTCTAATAGATAAAATAAAGCAGGTGCTTGCCGGCGCCATCGTAAAATAGTTACAACAGGCCAGCAAGACTTGAACTTTTGCCCCCGGAATCCGCCGCTCGCGAATTTGCGGTAAATTCGCGGGAGTTCGCGAATCGCGAATTTACCGAAAATTCGCAAAATCCGCGAGCATAACGGATTTTCCGCCCATGCTTAGAAGGTACTCTCAGTGTAGATAAAGGGCCTGTTAGAGGAGGACACTGCTGTGCAAGAGGCAGCTGGATTGCAGCCTGAGGCTGCTAGTCTTTCTACTGGAAGGGTTGGACTCTGGGTTGATCCTAACACGGTGCAGCCGGTGTTGCCTGCCTTTTGTAGTGATGCAGGGTGTAGAGTGGATTGTGAAAACTTTTTGCCTATACAGTATTTTCAGTTATTTATGGATGATGTGTTTTTGGGTGAGATTGTTGAGCAGACTAATTTGTATGCTGAACAGTTTTTGATGGTCAACAGTGACAAACTTAGGCCCCACTCTAAAGCTACCCGGTGGACTACCACAAATATGGAAGAGCTGAAGAAGTTTTTGGGATTGACTTTATTGATGGGTTTGTTAAAGAAGCCGAACCTGGCTTCATATTGGTCTACCAGTCCTTTGATGGCAACAGCCATATTTCCAGCTGTTATGACTCGTGATCGGTATTTACTTTTGCTACGCATGTTGCATTTTGTGGATAATTCTGAGGCGTTGCCACGTAGTCACCCTGACTGTGACCGTCTTTTTAAGATTCGGCCTGTTCTTGATCACTTTGTTGATCGTTTTTCAGAGATTTACATTCCTGGGAAAGAAATTTCTATTGATGAGTCTTTGGTTTTGTTCAAGGGTCGTTTGGTTTTTAGGCAGTACATCCCTAGCAAGAGGGCACGCTATGGAATTAAACTGTATATGTTGTCTGAGAGTAAGACAGGGTAAGTTTTTAATTTTCATGTGTACACTGGTAGAGATTCCACTATTGACCCCCCTGGTTGTCCGTCCACTTTTGGAGTGTCAGGGAAAATTGTGTGGGATCTTGCTAGAAGACTGTTCAACAGAGGCCACCACTTGTACCTTGATAACTTCTACACTGCTGTGCAATTGTTTAAGGAATTGTTTAAAGTGGACACTTTTGCATGTGGCACAATCCGCTCTAACCGCAAAGGTTTTCCAAAGGAGCTTGTTTGCAAGAAACTTCAGAGGGGTCAGTGCAGTTCCTTACGTTGTGGCGAACTACTAGCTGTGAAATTTGTGGACAGGAGGGATGTGTACATGCTGAGTACCATCCATGATGAGAGTACTTCACCTCTGCCAGTTTGGGGTCAGGTTGCTGTAATGCACAAACCTGTGTGCATTCTGGACTACAATAAGCACATGGGTGGTGTTGACAGAGTAGATCAGAGGTTGGAACCTTACACTGCTATTCGGAAGGCTTATGTTTGGTATAAGAAGTTGGCCATCCATTTTTTCAACCTAGCAACTTTCAATGCTTTTATTGTGTTCAAGGCGTGTTCTCCTGGGTCAAAGTTGACCTTTCTTCAGTTTCAGCACTCTGTGATATCTAGCCTTGTTGTTGTGGAGCAAGTAAGTGTTCCTAGATTTGGAGTGGTGGAGGATGTGGCTCGATTGAAAGATCGCCACTTTCCTGATTATATTCCTCCCACATCTGCAAAAGACTTTCCCACTAGGAGATGTAGAGTCTGTTGGCGAAGAGGTTTGCGGAAGGAGACTCGTCTTAACTGCCCTGGGTGTCCTTCTAACCCTGGGCTGTGTGTGCCGGTTTGTTATAGAGCTTACCACACACAAAATAATTTTTGGGAGTATCCATGAGCGGTAAAATGTACTGCCTGGTCTGTGTTTTTTAAATAATTTGTATTCTTTTTGAAGGTTGGCATTTGTGCAATGTTTTTAGTTACAGATTTTGTGTTACTAGATTTTTATCTATTTGCAATTATTTTGTTTGTTTTGTTAAAAAAATTCAAAATGTGATAGCGGTGTGCGTAGGCTGGCGGTGTGGGTGGAGTGGTGCTTGGCTGGCGGTGTGCGTGGCGTGGCGCTTTGCTGTCGGTGTGCGTGGAGTGGCTTTTGGCTGGAGGTGTGCGTGGAGTGGTGCTTGGCTGTCGGTGTGCGTGGAGTGGTGCTTGGCTGGAGGTGTGAGTGGAGTGGTGCGTGGCTAGCGATGTGCGTGGAGTGACGCTTGGCTGGTGGTGTGTGTGGATTGGTGTTTGGCTGGAGGAGTGCGTGGAGTGGCTTTTGGCTGGCAGTGTGTGTGAAGTGGCACTTGGCTGGCGGTGTGCGTGGAGTGGTGCTTGGCTGGTGGTGTGCGTGAAGTGGTGCTTAGCTGGTGGTGTGCGTGGAGTGGCGCTTGGCTGGTGGTGTGCGTGGAGTGGTACTTGGCTGTCTGTACGCGGAGTGGTGCTTGGCTGGCGGTGTGTGTGGAGTGGCGCTTGGCTAGCGGTGTGCGTGGAGTGGCACTTGGCTAGTGGTGTGCGTGGAGTGGCGCTTGGCTAGCGGTGTGCGTGGAGTGGTGCTTGGCTGGTGGTGTGGGTGGAGTGGCGCTTGGCTGGTGATGTGCGTGGAGTGGCGCTTGGCTGGTGGTGTGCGTGGAGTGGTACTTGGCTGTCTGTGCGTGGAGTGGTGCTTGGCTGGCGGTGTGTGTGGAGTGGCGCTTGGCTAGCGGTGTGCATGGAGTGGTGCTTGGCTGGTGGTGTGCGTGGAGTGGCGCTTGGCTGGTGATGTGCGTGGAGTGGCGCTTGGCTGGTGGTGTGCGTGGAGTGGTACTTGGCTGTCTGTGCGTGGAGTGGTGCTCGGCTGGCGGTGTGTGTGGAGTGGCGCTTGGCTGGCGGTGTGCGTGGAGTGGTGCTTGGCTGGTGGTGTGCGTGGAGTGGTGCTTGGCTGCTGGTGTGCGTGAAGTGGTGCTTGGCTGGTGGTGTGCGTGGAGTGGCGCTTGGCTGGTGATGTGCGTGGAGTGGCGCTTGGCTGGTGGTGTGCGTGAAGTGGTACTTGGCTGTCTGTGCGTGGAGTGGTGCTTGGCTGGCGGTGTGTGTGGAGTGGCGCTTGGCTGGCGGTGTGCGTGGAGTGGTGCTTGGCTGGTGGTGTGCATGGAGTGGTGCTTGGCTGGTGGTGTGCGTGGAGTGGTGCTTAGCTGGTGGTGTGCGTGGAGTGGCGCTTGGCTGGTGGTGTGCATGGAGTGGTACTTGGCTGTCTGTACGCGAAGTGGTGCTTGGCTGGCGGTGTGTGTGGAGTGGCGCTTGGCTAGCGGTGTGCGTGGAGTGGCACTTGGCTAGTGGTGTGCGTGGAGTGGTGCTTGGCTAGCGGTGTGCGTGGAGTGGTGCTTGGCTGGTGGTGTGCATGGAGTGGTACTTGGCTGGTGATGTGCGTGGAGTGGCGCTTGGCTGGTGGTGTGCGTGGAGTGGTACTTGGCTGTCTGTGTGTGGAGTGGTGCTTGGCTGGCGGTGTGTGTGGAGTGGCGCTTGGCTGGTGGTGTGCGTGGAGTGGTGCTTGGCTGGTGGTGTGCGTGGAGTGGTGCTTGGCTGGTGGTGTGCGTGGAGTGGTGCTTAGCTGGTGGTGTGCGTGGAGTGGCGCTTGGCTGGTGGTGTGTGTAGAGTGGTACTTGGCTGTCTGTACGTGGAGTGGTGCTTGGCTGGCGGTGTGTGTGGAGTAGCGCTTGGCTAGCGGTGTGCGTGGAGTGGCACTTGGCTAGTGGTGTGCGTGGAGTGGCGCTTGGCTAGCGGTGTGCGTGGAGTGGTGCTTGGCTGGTGGTGTGCGTGGAGTGGCGCTTGGCTGGTGATGTGCGTGGAGTGGCGCTTGGCTGGTGGTGTGCATGGAGTGGTACTTGGCTGTCTGTGCGTGGAGTGGTGCTTGGCTGGCGGTGTGTGTGGAGTGGCGCTTGGCTGGCGGTGTGCGTGGAGTGGTGCTTGGCTGGTGGTGTGCGTGGAGTGGTGCTTGGCTGGTGGTGTGCGTGAAGTGGTACTTGGCTGTCGGTGTGCGCGGAGTGGTGCTTGGCTGGCAGTGTGCATGGCCTGGTGCTTGGATGGTGGTGTGGGTGGACTGGTGCTCGGCTGGCGGTGTGTGAGTAGTTACTTTCTGTTGGTCACTACACACACTGCTAGTTGAGTGACACTCCACGCAGTCCATCATTTTGTGTAGTTGCCGTGTCAGGACTATGGGCGTGTAAAAGTGATGGACCCTTGAATGGCGCTGTCTGATGGTGTGAGTGTTGTAATGTAATGGGTCCGCGGCTGGCGATGTGAATGTTTTGTATGTGTCACACGTATGAAAGGTGTATGAATGGCTTGTAAAGAGGTTGGTGCCTTGACGTGGCTTTACAGCTCACGAGCTGTGAGTCAGTTGGTCAGTTTCTCACACTTTCAATTATTCACAGTGCTTTTCATTTTTGTGAAATTACTTGCGAATACAATTGTATGTACTGAATCATCACTCACTCTCGTGCCAAATCCAACCAGTATGTGTGTGTGCTTGCGGATTAGATGGCTGTGCAGTAATATTTGTCTTTTTTCTCTTTCTGAAGTAGGGTGTACCTTGTCCCTTTTTGTGAATGTTGTAATGTTTTGCTTTTCCTTCCGGATGGTGTCAATGGTCTGGTGTGTATCAGGTATGAAAGGTGCGTGAATGGCCTGTAAAACGGTTGGTGCCTTGTCGTGGTTTTACAGCTCACGAGTTGCGAGTCACTGGTTCGGTTTTTATGCATTTATTTATTGACAGAGCATTTCATTTTGTTGAAATGTCTTGTTAATAAAATTTTATGTACTGAACCATCACTCGCCCTAGTGCCAAATCCAACCTGTATGTGGGTGTCTTTGAGGAATAGATAGCCGTGCTTGAATGTTTGACTTTTGAGTAACTCTGTTAAGGTGTACATTACAGCTATGAAAAACTTACTAAATGTAGATATTATTGTTAATCCATGGGAGTATATAGTCATGTCTTTCTTGTGAATTCTATTGGTTTTTTTTATCCACAATGTCCTGCAAACTTCAAAATGTCTGTCACAATTCCCATGTAATATTGTCCCAAGAATCTCACGCTCTCAAATTGAAAACTTAATTAATTCAAAACAATTTGGTTTGGCAAGGGGGTTCCCATGAGTTTTTGGCCCGGGTCTCGGTGGCCAACTTTGGAAACTACTAAACATAAACAGTTCTGAAAACAAGAGATCCGGGGGAGTCCAGGGAGGTATGGCATGATACCTTACTTGTGTGGGTGGGCCAAAGGCCTATGACTAGGATGACCCCAAAACTGTAGAATTCTCTGTGCTTAATTTGTCAATCCTGAACGCTCGAATTTCTTAAAAATACATTTTTGGCCTGTTCTGCTTTGGCCCAACCACACAAGTGAGGTATCATTTTACTCGGGAGAACAAGGGGAACGCTGGGTGGTAGGACATTTTTGCCGGCACGGAGATCCCACGCAAAAATTTATTGAAAAGTGTTTTTTTTACCTAATTTTAAGGTTTGCAGGGAATTCTGGGTAGGAATACGATGGGGGACCCACGCATGCCATACCTCCCTGGACTTCCCCGGGTGTCGAGTTTTCAGAACTGTTTGGGTTTGGTAGTTTCCAAAGATGGCCGCCGAGCCCCGGGTCAAAAACTCAGGTGCCCCCCACCAAAAAATAAGGTAGTTTTACTATAGGGTATTTTTAAGTCTCCACCGTACGATTTGGGCCTTTTCCTGTTGCAGCCACTATGCCTACCCATGCAAGTGAGGTACCATTTATATCGGGAGACCTGGGGGAACGCTGGGTGGGAGGAAATTTGTGTGAGCCCAGTGATGCCACGCTTTCCCACACATAAATGTGTGAAAAATCTGATTTTTTTAAGCTAAAATCGAGGTTTGCAAGGGATTCTGGGTAAAGGAACGTTGGAGTATCCACGCAAGCCATACCTCCTTGGAAGTCCCCGGGTGTCTACTTTTCAGAAATGTGTGGGTTTGGTAGGTTTCCCTAGATGGCCGTCGATGGCCGTCTAGCACGGGGCCAAAAACCCAGGCAACCCCCCTTGCAAAAGCTGGTGGTTTTCACATAGGCAAATTGCCTATGCTGATGGACAGAATGCAATCGGATCATCATCATCAAAAACAGCTGTAAGTGGAATAGCGTATAGGTATTACGCTATTCCCCTTACCGCTGTTTTCCTGGTATTTTCCTCCCCTTTTCTTGTCTTTAGGCAAATGAGGCTAATTCACTATAAGGCATTCATCCAATGTCCTGATGATGATCCGCTTATTGTTTTAAACGGATCGAAACGCCGTAGACAACCATGTGCACCTTAAAAACATGAATAATTCATTTTTCCGCTTAATGTGTATAGGTACCAGTACTGTTCTGTGCCATAACAGTGCAATTGACCAGCTTAACAGAACACTCAACTTTTGCCTATAAGCCCTTTTGTATGTTTTCCCTCTAAGTGTTTGATAAGCAGGGTACAGGCTTGTGCCCCGCTTTGTATATTGTGTATGAATTCTGTTTATCATTGTTTGATAAGTAAATACAAGACCTCTGCCCGGCTGGGCATTTCACTTACTATATAGAACCAATTTTGTCTATATTCATTGCTTTTGTATTCAATGCTTGTAAGAGACCACTGTTGCCTTAATAAGATTGACTCCCAAGGTCCCTGGCTTACTTCTTTGGGTTCCCTTGTTGTCCTTAATTAGTAATATGTGACATCATCAGCAGAACTAACTATAACGGATGAATTTCAATGGTTTTGTATGAGTGAAATGTCCAGCTAACTATAACAAACCTATGGTTTTTTCAGTGAATTTCAAAAATGTTTTAAATGATCATTTTTAAATGTAATAATAGTAATATGTATTTTCGGATACTGATTTTCAAAAGTTTTTAACTGTTTATTTTTACATATATTATTTTTTAAATAACATCATATATTTTTAATATAAATGGAAATAAAAATGTTTTTTAAAATATTGAAACAGAAATGTTGTTTTTTGTCAGGGTCACTGGATGAGTACTTGGGTACTGACTGAATGATTAGAGTACTGCAAGGAGAGTGCCTAGGTGAATTTATAAGTGGTTGGGTTTTGGCGCAGTGAATGGATTAGTACATTGAGATGAATGGTTCACTAGAGGAGTGCAAGGGGAGTGACAGGGTGTTTGCTGGAGTGTCTGGATACTGACTGGGGAAATATAGGTGTGAAAGACAAGTGTGTAGGTGTTTAGAGGACTGCATATATAGTGGATAGTAGGTCTGAAGCAGTGCATGTGCTAGAGACTGGCTCACCGCATGAATACTTGGGTACTGACTGAATTATTAGAGTACTGCAAGGAGAGTGCCTGGGTGAATTAAGAAGTGGTTGGGTTTTGGCACAATTAATGGATTAGTACATGGTCCTAAATGGGTCATTAGACGAGTGACGGGGTGTTAGCTGGAAGTGAACGGATACTGACTGGGGAAAGGAAGGTGTGAAAGACAAGTGTGTAGGTGGTTAGAGGACTGCATGCATAGTGGATACACGTTTAAAGTAGTCAATGTGCTAAAGCCTAGCTCAAAGCATGAGTACATGTGTACTGACTGAATGATTAGAGTACTGCAAGGAGAGTGACTGGGTGAATGTATAAGTGTTTGGGTTTTGGTGCAGTGAATGGATTAGTACATGGTGCTGAATGGGTCACTAGAGGAGTGCAAGGGGAGTGACAGGGTGTTTGCTGGAAGTGTGTGTATACTGACTGGGGAATGGCAGGCGTGAAAGACAAAGGTGTAGATGGTAAGAGGACTGCATGCATAGTGGATAGGTTTTTGAAGCAGTCCATGTGCTAAGGCCTGGCTCACTGCAGAAGTACTTGGGTACTGACTGGATGATTAGAGTACTGCAAGGAGAATGCCTGGGTGAATTTAT
Source organism: Lissotriton helveticus (assembly GCF_964261635.1). NCBI lineage: Eukaryota > Metazoa > Chordata > Amphibia > Caudata > Salamandridae > Lissotriton > Lissotriton helveticus. Next base: position 1,986,266,576 of record NC_136063.1, read on the forward strand.
AAGTCTTTGGTTTTTGGCGCAGTGAATGGATAAGTACATGGTGCTGAATGGGTCAAGGGTGTTTGCTGGAGTGTATGGATACTGACTGGGGAATTAAAGGTGTTAAAGACAAGTGTGTTGGTAGTTAGAGGACTGCATGCATAGTGGATAGGTGTTTGAAGCAGTCCATGTGCTAAGGCCTGGCTCAGTGCATGAGTACTTGGGTACTGACTGAATGATTAGAGTACTGCAAGGAGAGTGCCTGGTTGAATTTATAAGTGGTGGGTTTTGGCGCAGTGAATGGATTAGTACATGGTGCTGAATGAGTCATTAGAGGAGTGTAAGGGGAGTGACAGGGTGTGTGCTGGAAGTGTATGGATACTGACTGGGGAATTGATGGTGTGAAAGACAAGTGTGTAGGTGGTTAGAGGACTGCATGTATAGTGGATAGGCGTTTGAAGCAGTCCATCTGCTAAGGCCTGGCTCACTGCATAAGTACTTGGGTACTAACTGAATGATAAGAGTACTGCAAGGCGAGTGCCTGGGTGAATTTATAAGTGGTTGGGGTTTGGCGTATTGAATGGATTAGTACATGGTACTGAATGGGTCACTAGAGGAGTGCAAGTGGAGTGACAGGGTGTTTCCTGGAAGTGTATAGATACTGAGTAGGGATTTTAAGGTTTGAAAGGCAAGTGTGTAGGTGGTTAGAGGACTGCATGAATAGTGGATAGGAGTTTGAAGCAGTCCATGTGCTAAGGCCTGGCTCGCTGCATAAGTACTTGAATACTGACTGAATGATTAGAGTACTGCAAGGAGAGTGCCTGGGTGAATTTATTAAGTGGCTGGGTTTTGGCGCAGTGAATGAATTAGTGCATGGAACTGAATTGGTCACTGGAGGAGTGCAGGGGAGTAAGAGGGTGTTTGCTGGAGTGTATGTATACTGACTGGGTAATTGAAGGTGTGAAAGACAAGTGGGTAGGTGATTAGAGAACTGCATGCAGAGTGGATATGTGTTTAAAGCAGTCTTTGTGCTAAGGCCTGAGTCACTTCATAAGTACTTGGGTACTGACTGGATGATGTTAAGTCCATGTTAAGTGTGGGTGCAAATTCCGTTCCGCGAGCGTTTTTTTTTTTTTTACCAGTAGAGGGTGGCATCTTCGTGGATAAATATGCAGGCAAGACTCATTCTGGCACAATGCTCCTGTCACAAAAATTAAAACTCAACAGGAAGCACTTACAGATATAAATAAAGCAGGTGCCCGAGTTGAAGTTCAAATTCAGTCATGCATTATAATCGGCCCAAACAACTAGTGAACATGGTCAAGACTAGGCAGGTGTGCTTCCTCCCCATATCTACCACCTACAATTAGATGTCATCCTTGATGGAGATCTTTGCATCCACGAGTTTCTCGAGCGCAATCCCCATGTACTTCCTGTGACCAGGAGGCTGCTTCCTTCTCATCTGCTGCTCTGATCGGTCTCTGACCCTTTAAACAAGAGGCATGTGAACTCGCATAGAAGCCCCGCCCGTTTGGCCCCACACACTAGGGTATGCAACGTCTTCGCGCCCTTTCCTCACAATGATGGACAGCTCACTCGAGGGAACTCTGCGCCTTTCGGCGCGGTGGCAAAATTACAGACACACGGGGTCACTGGAGACAACTCTTCTGGCCCTTTACGCAGCTGTAGTGTGGCAAAAGCACTTTACATTTACCCAATGAGGTAGCACTTACTGATTAGACAGTAGAAAGTACCCCAGTTGGGTAGAGGTATGGCACAATACGGTGGCATCTTCGTGGATAAATATGCAGGCAGGACTCATTCTGGCACGATGCTCCTGTACACGCGTTAAAGCTCAAATTCAGTAACGCATTATAATCAGCCCAAACAACTAGTGAGCATGGTCGAGACTAGGAAGGTGTGCTTCCTCCCCATATCTACCGACTACAATTAGATGTCATCCTTGATGGAAGTATTTGCATCCACGAGTTTCTCTAGCGCAATCCCCGTGTACTTCCTGTGACCAGGAGGCTGTTTCCTTCTCATCTGCTGCTCTGATCGGTCTCTGACCCTTTATAAACAAGAGGCATGTGAACTCGTATGGAAGCCCTGCCCGTTTGGCCCCGCCACACACACACTAGGGTACAAAACATCATATTATTGCAAATGGCAAAAAAATCCGCAAGTTTGCGGGAAAATACGCAAATTCGCTGATTAATTTGCCATTTCGCGCAAATTCGCGGACCGTGGATCAGCAACATTTGCCCACACTTAGTCCATGTGCTGAAGCCTGGCTCACTGCATAAGTATTTGGGTATTGACTGAATGATTAGATTACTGCAAGGAGAGTTCCTGGGCGAATTTATAAGTGTTTGGGTTTTGGCGCAGTGAATGGATTAGTATATGGTGCTGAATGGGTCACTAGAGGAGGGCAAAAGGAGTGAAAAGGTGTTTTCTGAAAGTGGATGGATACTGACTGGGGAATTGCAGGTGTGAAAGACAACTGTGTAGGTGGTTAGAGGACTGCATGCATAGTGGATAGACGTTTGAACCAGTCCATGTGCTAAGGCCTGGCTCACTGCATGAGTACTTGGGTACTGACTTAATGACTAGAGTACTGAAAGGAGAGTGCCTGGTGAATTTATAAGTGGTTGGGTTTTGGTGCAGTGAATGGATTAGTACATGGTGTTGAATGGGTCACTAGAGAGTGCAAGGGGATTGACTGGGTGTTTGCTGAACGTTTACGGATACAGACTGGGGAATTTAAGGTGTAAAGACGAATGTGTAGGTGGTTAGAGGACTGCATGTATAGTGGATAGGCGCTTGAAGCAGTCCATGTGCAAAGGCCTGGTTCACTACATGAGTACTGGGGTACTGAATAAATGATTAGAGTACTGAAAGGAGAGTGCCTGTGTTAATTCATAAGTGGTTGGGTTTTCGCACAGTGAATGGATTAGTACATGATGCTGAATAGGTCATTACAGGAGTGCAATGGGAGTGAGAGGATGTTTCCTGGAAGTTTACGGCTACTGACTGGGGAATTGCAGGTGTGAAAGACAAGGGTGTAGGTGGTTCGAGGACTGCATGCATAGTGGATAGGCATTTGAAGCAGTCCATGTGCTAAGGCCAGGCTCACTACATGAGTACTTGGGTAATGACTAACTGATTAGAGTACTGAAAGGAGAGTGCCTGGGTGAATTTAGAAGTGTTTGGTTTTTGGCGCAGTGAATGGATTAGTACATGGTGCTCAATGGGTCACTAGAGGAATATAAGGGGAGTGACAGGGTGTTTGCTGGAAGTGTACAGATACTGACTGGGGAATTGCAGGTGTGAAAGACAAGTGTGTATGTGGTTAGAGGACTGCATGCATAGTGGATAGGCATTTGGAGCAGTCCATGTGCTAAGGTCTGGCTCACTATATGAGTACTTGGGTACTGACTAAATTATTAGGGTACTGAAAGGAGAGTACCTGCTGAATTCATAAGTGGTTGGGTTTTGGTGCAGTGAATGGATTAGTACATGGTGCTGTATGGGTAACTAGAGGAGTGCAAGGGGTGTAATAGGGTGTTTGCTGGAAGTTTACGGATATAGACTGGGGAATTGCAAGTGTGAAAGACAAGGGTGTAGGCGGTTAGAGGACTGCATGCATTTGAAGCAGTCCTTGTGCTAAGGACTGGCTCACTGCATTGGTACTTGGGTACTGACTGAATGATTAAAGTACTGCAAGGAGAGTGCCTGGTTGAGTTTATACGTTTTTGGCGCAGTGAATGGATTAGTACATGGTGCTGAATGGGTCACTGGAGGAGTGCAAGAGGAGTGACATGGAATTTCTAGTATGTATGGATACTGACTGGAGAGTTAAAGGTGTGAAAGAGATGTGTGTAGGTGGTTAGAGGAATGCATGCACAGTGGATAGGCGTTTGAAGCAGTCAATGTGCTAAGGCCTGGGTCACTGGATGAGTACTTGGGGTACTGACTGAATGATTAGAGCACTGTAAGGAGAGTGCCTGGGTGAATTTATAAGTGTTTAAGTTTTGGCTCATTGAATGTATTAGTACATGGTGCTGACTGGGTCACTATAAGAGTTCATGGGGAGTGACAAGATGTTTGCTGGAGTGTATGTATGCTGACTGGGGAATTAAAGGTGCAAAGATAAGTGTGTATGTGGTTAGAGGACTGCATGCATAGTGGATAGGCATTTGAAGCAGTCAATGTGCTAAGGCCTGCCTCACTATATGAGTACTTGGGTACTGACTAAATGGTTAGAGTACTGAAAGGAGAGTGACTGGGTGAATTCATAAGTGGTTGGGTTTTGGCGCAGTGAATGGATTAGTACATGGTGCTGAATAGGTCATTACAGGAGTGCAAGGGGAGTGACAGGGTGTTTGCTGGAAGTGTATGGATACTGACTGGGGAATTGCAGGTGTGAAAGACAAGGGTGTAGGTGTTCGAGGACTGCATGCATTGTGGATAGGCATTTGAAGCAGTCCATGTGCTAAGGCCAGGCTCACTACATGAGTACTTGGGTACTGACTGATTAGAGTACTGCAAGGAGAGTGCCTAGGTGAATTTAGAAGTGTTTGGTTTTTGGCGCAGTGAATGGATTAGTACATGGTGCTGAATGGGTCACTAAAGGAATATAAGGGGAGTGACAGTGTGTTTGCTGGAAGTGTACAGATACTGACTGGGGAATTGCAGGTGTGAAAAACTAGTGTGTATGTGGTTAGAGGACTGCATGCATAGTGGATAGGCATTTGAGGCAGTCCATGTGCAAAGGCCTGGCTCACTGCATAAGTACTAGGGTACTGACTGAATGATTAGAGTACTGCAAGGAGAGTGCCTGGGCGAATTTATAAGTGTTTGGGTTTTGGTGCATTGAATGGATTAGTACATGGTGCTGAATGGGTCACTAGAGGAGTGCAAGAGGAGTGACAGGGTGTTTCCTGAAAGTGTATTGATACTGACAGGGGAATTGAAGGTGTAAATACAAGTGTGTAGGAGGTTAGATGACTGCATGCATAGTGGATAGGGGTCTGAAGCAGTCCATGTGCTAAGGCCTGGCTCACTATATGAGTACTTGGGTACTGACAAAATTATTAGGGTACTGAAAGGAGAGTGCCTGGTGAATTTATAAGTGGTTGGGTTTTGGTGCAGTGAATGGATTAGTACATGGTGCTGTATGGGTCACTAGAGGAGTGCAAGGGGTGTAATAGGGTGTTTGCTGGAAGTTTACGGATATCGAATGGGGAATTGCAAGTGTGAAAGACAAGGGTGTAGGTGGTTAGAGGACTGCATGTATAGTGGATAGGCGTTTGAAGCAGTCCTTGTGCTAAGGACTGGCTCACTGCATTAGTACTTGGGTACTGACTGAATGATTAAAGTACTGCAAGGAGAGTGCCTGGTTGAATTTATACGTTTTTGGCACAGTGAATGGATTAGTACATGGTGCTGAATGGGCCACTGGAGGAGTGCAAGAGGAGTGACATGGAATTTCTAGAAAGTATGGATACTGACTGGGGAGTTAAAGGTGTGAAAGACAAGTGTGTAGGTGGTTAGAGGACTGCATGCACAGTGGATAGGCGTTTGAAGCAGTCATTGTGCTAAGGCCTGGGTCACTGGATGAGTACTGGGGTACTGACTGAATGAAAAGAGTACATGAATGAGAGTGCCTGGGTGAATTTACAGGTCTTTGGGTGTTTGGCGCAGTGAATGGATTAGTGCATGTTGCTGAATGGGTCACTGGAGGAGTTCAAGGGGAGTGAAAGGGTGTTTGCTGGAGTGTATGTATGCTGACTGGGGAATTAAATGTGTAAAGACAAGTGTGTATGTGGTTGGAGGACTGCATGCATAGTGGATAGGCGTTTGAATCAGTCCATGTGCTAAGGCCTGGCTCACTGCATAAGTACTTGGATACTGACTGAATGATTAGAGTACTGCATGGAGAGTTCAGTATAAGTGTTTGGTTTTTGGTGCAGTGAATGGATTAGTACATGGTGCTGAATGGGTCACTGGTGAGGTGCAAAGGGAGTGACAGGGTTTTGTCTGGAGTGTATGTATACTGACTGGGGAATTGAAGGTGTGAAAAACAAGTGTGTAGCTGGTGAGAGGACTGCATTCATAGTGGATAGGCGTTTGAAGCAGTCCATGTGCTAAGGCCTGGCTCACTACATGAGTACTTGGGTACTGACTAAATGATTAGAGTACTGAAAGGAGAGTGCCTGGGTGAATTCATAAGTGGTTGGGATTTCGCGCAGTGAATGGATTAGTACATGGTGCTGAATAGGTCATTACAGGAGTGCAAGGGGAGTCACAGGGTGTTTGCTGGAAGTGTACGGATACTGACTGGGGAATTGCAGGTGTGAAAGACAAGTGTGTATGTGGTTAGATGTCTACATGCATAGTGGATAGGCGTTTGAAGCAGTCCATGTGCAAAGGCCTGGCTCCCTGCATAAGTACTTGGGTACTGACTGAATGATTAGAGTACTGCAAGGAGAGTGCCTGGGCGAATTTATAAGTGTTTGGGTTTTGGTGCATTGAATGGATTAGTACATGGTGCTGAATGGGTCACTAGAGGAGTGCAACAGGAGTGACAGGGTGTTTCCTGAAAGTGTATGGATACTGACAGGGGAATTGAAGGTGTAAAGACAAGTGTGTAGGAGGTTAGATGACTGCATGCATAGTGGATAGGGGTCTGAAGCAGTCCATGTGCTAAGGCTTGGCTCACTACATGAGTTCTTGGGTCCTGATTAAATTATTAGAGTACTGCAAAAAGAGTGCCTGGGGGTATTTATAATTCATTGGGTTTTGCGCAGTGAATAGATTAGGGCATGGTGCTGATGGGTCACTGGAGGAGATCAATGGGAGTGACAGGGAGTTTGCTGGAGTGTATATATGCTGACTGGGGAATTAAAGGTGTAAGGACAAGTGTGTATGGGGTTAGAGGACTGCATGCATAGTGGATAGGCATTTGGAGCAGTCCATGTGCTAAGGTCTGGCTCACTATATGAGTACTTGGGTACTGACTAAATGATTAGGGTACTGAAAGGAGAGTGCCAGGTGAATTTATAAGTGGTTGGGTTTTGGTGCAGTGAATGGATTAGTACATGGTGCTGTATGGGTAACTAGAGGAGTGCAAGGGGTGTAATCGGGTGTTTGCTGGAAGTTTACGGATATAGACTGGGGAATTGCAAGTGTGAAAGACAAGGGTGTAGGTGGTTAGAGGACTGCATGCATTTGAAGCAGTCCTTGTGCTAAGGACTGGCTCACTGCATTAGTACTTGGGTACTGACTGAATGATTAGAGTACTGCAAGGAGAGTGCCTGGTTGAATTTATACATTTTTGGCGCAGTGAATGGATTAGTACATGGTGCTGAATGGGTCACTGCAGGAGTGCAAGAGGAGTGACATGGAATTTCTAGAATGTATGGATACTGACTGGGGAGTTGAAGGTGTGAAAGACATGTGTGTAGGTGGTTAGAGGAATGCATGCACAGTGGATAAGCATTTGAAGCAGTCAATTTGCTAAGGCCAGGGTCACTGGATGAGTACTTGGGGAACTGACTGAATGATTAGAGCACTGTAAGGAGAGTGCCTGGGTGAATTTAAAAGTGTTTAAGTTTTGACTCATTGAATGGATTAGTACATGGTGCTGACTGGGTCACTATAGGAGTTCAAGGGGAGTGACAGGGTGTTTGCTGGAGAGTATGTATGCTTACTGGGGAATTAAAGGTGTAAAGATAAGTGTGTATGTGGTTAGAGGACTGCATGCATAGTCGATAGGCATTTGAAGCAGTCCATGTGCTAAGGCCTGCCTCACTATATGAGTACTTGGGTACTGACTAAATGGTTAGAGTACTGAGAGGAGAGTGACTGGGTGAATTCATAAGTGGTTGGGTTTTGGCGCAGTGAATGGATTAGTACATGGTGCTGAATAGGTCATTACAGGAGTGCAAGGGGAGTGACAAGGGTTTTGCTGGAAGTGTATGGATACTGACTGGGGAATTGCAGGTGTGAAAGACAAGGGTGTAGGTGGTTTGAGGACTGCATGCATTGTGGATAGGCATTTGAAGCAGTCCATGTGCTAAGGCCAGGCTCACTACATGAGTACTTGGGTACTGACTGACTGATTAGAGTACTGCAAGGAGAGTGCCTAGGTGAATTTAGAAGTGTTTGGTTTTTGGCACAGTGAATGGATTAGTACATGGTGCTGAATGGGTCACTAGAGGAATATAAGGGGAGTGACAGGGTGTTTGCTGGAAGTGTACAGATACTGACTGGGGAATTGCAGGTGTGAAAAACAAGTGTGTATGTGGTTAGAGGACTGCATGCATAGTGGATAGGCATTTGAGGCAGTCCATGTGCAAAGGCCTGGCTCACTGCATAAGTACTAGGGTACTGACTGAATGATTAGAGTACTGCAAGGAGAGTGCCTGGGCGAATTTATAAGTGTTTGGGTTTTGGTGCATTGAATGGATTAGTACATGGTGCTGAATGGGTCACTAGAGGAGTGCAAGAGGAGTGACAGGGTGTTTCCTGAAAGTGTATCGATACTGACAGGGGAATTGAAGGTGTAAAGACAAGTGTGTAGGAGGTTGGATGACTGCATGCATAGTGGATAGGGGTCTGAAGCAGTCCATGTGCTAAGGCCTGGCTCACTATATGAGTACTTGGGTACTGACTAAATTATCAGGGTACTGAAAGGAGAGTGCCTGGTGAATTTATAAGTGGTTGGGTTTTGGTGCAGTGAATGGATTAGTACATGGTGCTGTATGGGTCACTAGAGGAGTGCAAGAAGTGTAATAGGGTGTTTGCTGGAAGTTTACAAATATAGAATGGGGAATTGCAAGTGTGAAAGACAAGGGTGTAGGTGGTTAGAGGACTGCATGTATAGTGGATAGGCGTTTGAAGCAGTCCTTGTGCTAAGGACTGGCTCACTGCATTAGTACTTGGGTACTGACTGAATGATTAACGTACTGCAAGGAGAGTGCCTGGTTGAATTTATACGTTTTTGGCACAGTGAATGGATTAGTACATGGTGCTGAATGGGTCACTGGAGGAGGGCAAGAGGAGTGACATGGAATTTATAGAATGTATGGATACTGACTGGGGAGTTAAAGGTGTGAAAGACAAGTGTGTAGGTGGTTAGAGGACTGCATGCACAGTGGATAGGCGTTTGAAGCAGTCAATGTGCTAAGGCCTGGGTCACTGGATGAGTACTGGGGTACTGACTGAATGAAAAGAGTACAGCAATGAGAGGGCCTGGGTGAATTTACAGGTCTTTGGGTGTTGGCGCAGTGAATGGATTAGTGCATGTTGCTGAATGGGTCACTGGAGGAGTTCAAGGGGAGTGAAAGGGTGTTTGCTGGAGTGTATGTATGCTGACTGGGGAATTAAATGTGTAAAGACAAGTGTGTATGTGGTTGGAGGACTGCATGCATAGTGGAAAGGCGTTTGAATCAGTCCATGTGCTAAGGCCTGGCTCACTGCATAAGTACTTGGATACTGACTGAATGATTAGAGTACTGCATGGAGAGTTCAGTACAAGTGTTTGGTTTTTGGTGCAGTTAATGGATTAGTACATGGTGCTGAATGGGTCACTGGTGAGGTGCAAAGGGAGTGACAGGGTTTTGTCTGGAGTGTATGTATACTGACTGGGGAATTGAACGTGAGAAAAACAAGTGTGTAGCTGGTGAGAGGACTGCATGCATAGTGGATAGGCGTTTGAAGCAGTCCATGTGCTAAGGCCTGGCTCAGTACATGAGTACTTGGGTACTGACTAAATGATTAGAGTACAGAAAGGAGAGTGCCTGGGTGAATTCATAAGTGGTTGGGATTTCGCGCAGTGAATGGATTAGTACATGGTGCTGAATAGGTCATTACAGGAGTGCAAGGGGAGTCACAGGGTGTTTGCTGGAAGTGTACGGATACTGATTGGGGAATTGCAGGTGTGAAAGACAAGTGTGTATGTGGTTAGAGGTCTACATGCATAGTGGATAGGCGTTTGAAGCAGCCCATGTGCAAAGGCCTGGCTCACTGCATAAGTACTTGGGTACTGACTGAATGATTAGAGTACAGCAAGGAGAGTGCCTCGGTAAATTTATAAGTGTTTGGGGTTTGGCGCATTGAATAGATTAGTACATAGTGCTGAATGGTTCACTAGAGGAGTGCAAGAGGAGTGACAGGGTGTTTCCTGAAAGTGTATGGATACTGACAGGGGAATTGAAGGTGTAAAGACAAGTGTGCAGGAGGTTTGAGGACTGCATGCATAGTGGATAGGTGTTTGAAGCAGTCCATGTGCTAAGGCCTGGCTCGCTGCATAAGTACTTGGATACTGACTGAATGATTAGAGTACTGCAAGGAGAGTGCCTGGGTGAATTTATTAAGTGGTTGGAATTTGGCGCAGTGAATAGATTAGTACATGGAACTGAATGGGTCACTGGAGGAGTTCAAGGGGAGTGACAGGGTGTTTGCTGGAGTGTATATATGCTGACTGGGGAATTAAATGTGTAAAGACAAGTGTGTATTTGGTTAGAGGACTGCATGCATAGTGGTTAGGCATTTGAAGCAGTCCATGTGCTAAGGCCAGGCTCACTACATGAGTACTTGTTTACTGACTGAATGATTAGAGTTCTACAAAAAGAGTGCCTGGGGGTGTTTATAATTCATTGGGTTTTGTGCAGTGAATGGATTAGTGCATGATGCTGAATGGGTCACTGGAGGAGTTCAAGGGGAGTGATAGGGTGTTTGCTGCAGTGTATGTATGCTGACTGGGGAATTAAATGTGTAAAGACAAGAGTGTATGTGGTTAGAGGACTGCATGCATAGTGGATAGGCATTTGAAGCAGTCCATGTGCTAAGGTCCGGCTCACTATATGAGTACTTGGGTACTGACTAAATGATTAGGGTACTGAAAGGAGAGTGCCTGGTGAATTAATAAGTGGTTGGGTTTTATTGCAGTGAATGGATAAGTACATGGTGCTGTTTGGGTCACTAGAGGAGTGCAAGGGTTGTGATAGGTTGTTTGCTGAAAGTTTACAGATATAGACTGGGGAATTGCAAGTGTGAAAGACAACCGTGTAGGTGATTAGAGGACTGCATGCATAGTGGATAGGCGTTTGAAACAGTCCATTTGCTAAGGCCTGGCTCACTGCATAAGTACTTGCGTACTGACTGAATGATTAGAGTACTGCAAGGAGAGTGCCTGGTTGAATTTATACGTTTTTGGCGCAGTGAATGGATTAGTACATGGTGCTGAATTGGTCACTGGAGGAGTGCAAGAGGAGTGACATGGAATTTCTGGAATGTATGGATACTGACCGGGGAGTTAAAGGTGTGAAAGACAAGTGTGTAGGTGGTTAGAGGACTGCATGCATAATGGATAGGTGTTTAAAGCAGTCAATGTGCTAAGGCCTGGGTCACTGGATGAGTACTGGGGTACTAACTGAATGAAAAGAGTACAGCAATGAGAGTGCCTAGGTGAATTTACAAGTCTTTGGGTGTTGGCGCAGTGGATGGATTAATACATGCTGCTGAATGGGTCACTGGAGGAGTTCAAGGGGAGTAACAGGGTGTTTGCTGGAGTGTATGTATGCTGACTTGGGAATTAAAGAATTAAAGATGTAAAGACAACTGTGTATGTGGTTAGAGGACTGCATGCATTTTGGATAGGCATTTGAAGCAGTCCATGTGCTACGGCCTGGCTCCTTATATGAGTACTTGGGTACTGACTAAATGATTAGAATACTGAAAGGAGAGTGCCTGGTGAATTTAAAAGTGGTTGGGTTTTGGTGCAGTGAATGGATTAGTACATGGTGCTGAATGGGTCACTAGAGGAGTGCAAGGGAAGTGACAGGGTGTTGCTGGAAGTTTACGGATACAGACTGTTGAATTGCAAGTGTGAAAGACAAGGGTGTAGGTGGTTAGAGGACCACATGCATAGTGGATAGGCGATTGAAGCAGTCCATGTGCTAAGGCCTGGCTCACTGCATAATTACTTGGATACTGACTGAATGATTAGAGTACTGCAAGGAGAGTGCCTGGGCGAATTTATAAGTGTTTGGGTTTTGGTGCATTGAATGGATTAGTACATGGTGCTGAATGGGTCATTACAGGAGTGCAATGGGAGTGACAGGATGTTTCCTGAAAGTGTATGGATACTGACAGGGGAATTGAAGGTGTAAAGACAAGTGTGTAGGAGGTTAGATGACTGCATGCATAGTGGATAGGGGTCTGAAGCAGTCCATGTGCTAAGGCCTGGCTCACTACATGAGTACTTGGGTTCTGATTAAATGATTAGAGTACTGCAAAAAGAGTGCCTGGGGGTATTTATAATTCATTGGGTTTTGCGCAGTGAATAGATTAGGGCATGGTGCTGATTGGTCACTGGAGGAGATCAATGGGAGTGACAGGGAGTTTGCTGGAGTGTATATAAGCTGACTGGGGAATTAAAGGTGTAAAGACAAGTGTGTATGGGGTTAGAGGACTGCATGCATAGTGGATAGGCATTGGAGCAGTCCATGTGCTAAGGTCTGGCTCACTATATGAGTACTTCGGTACTGACTAAATGATTAGGGTACTGAAAGGAGAGTGCCAGGTGAATTTATAAGTGGTTGGGTTTTGGTGCAGTGAATGGATTAGTACATGGTGCTGTATGGGTAACTAGAGGAGTGCAAGGGGTGTAATAGGGTGATTGCTGGTAGTTTACGGATATAGACTGGGGAATTGCGAGTGTGAAAGACAAGGGTGTAGGTGGTTAGAGGACTGCATGCATTTGAAGCAGTCCTTGTGCTAAGGACTGGCTCACTGCATTAGTACTTGGGTACTGACTGAATGATTAGAGTACTGCAAGGAAAGTGCCTGGTTGAATGTATACGTTTTTGGCGCAGTGAATGGATTGGTACATGGTGCTGAATGGGTCACTGGAGGAGTGCAAGAGGAGTGACATGGAATTTCTAGAATGTATGGATACTGACTGGGGAGTTAAAGGTGTGAAAGACATGTGTGTAGGTGGTTAGAGGACTGAATGCACAGTGGATAGGCGTTTGAAGCAGTCAATGTGCTAAGGCCAGGGTCACTGGATGAGTACTTGGGGAACTGACTGAATGATTAGAGTACTGCAAGGAAAGTGCCTGGGTGAATTTATAAGTGTTTAAGTTTTGACTCATTGAATGGATTAGTACATGGTGCTGACTGGGTCACTATAGGAGTTCAAGGGGAGTGACAGGGTGTTTGCTGGAGAGTATGTATGCTGACTGGGGAATTAAAGGTGTAAAGATAAGTGTGTATGTGGTTAGAGGACTGCATGCATAGTGGATAGGCATTTGAAGCAGTCCATGTGCTAAGGCCTGCCTCACTATATGAGTACTTGGGTACTGACTAAATGGTTAGAGTACTGAAAGGAGAGTGACTGGGTGAATTCATAAGTGGTTGGGTTTTGGCGCAGTGAATGGATTAGTACATGGTGCTTAATAGGTCATTACAGGAGTGCAAGGGGAGTGACAGAGTGTTTGCTGGAAGTGTATGGATACTGACTGGGGAATTGCAGGTGTAAAAGACAAGGGTGTAGGTGGTTCGAGGACTGCATGCATAGTGGTTAGGCATTTGAAGCAGTCCATGTGCTAAGGCCAGGCTCACTACATGAGTACTTGTTTACTGACTGAATGATTAGAGTTCTACAAAAAGAGTGCCTGGGTGTATTTATAATTCATTGGGTTTTGCTCAGTGAATGGATTAGTGTATGATGCTGAATGGGTCACTGGAGGAGTTCAAGGGGAGTGACAGGGTGTTTGCTGGAGTGTATGTATGCTGACTGGGGAATTAAATGTGTAAAGACAAGTGTGTATGTGGTTAGAGGACTGCATGCATAGTGGATAGGCGTTTGAAGCAGTCCATGCGCTAAGGCCTGGCTCACTGCTTAAGTACTTGGTTACTGACTGAATGATTAGAGTACTGCAAGGAGACTGCCTGAGCGAATTTATAAGTGTTTGGGTTTTGGCTCAGTGAATGGATTAGTACATGGTGCTGAATGGGTCACTGGATAAGTGCAAGGGGAGTGACAGGGTATTTTCTGGAGTGTGTGGATAATGACTGGGGATTTAAAGGTGTGAAAGATAAGTGTGTAGGTGGTTAGAGGACTGCATGCATAGTGGATATGCATTTGAAGCAGTCCATGTGCTAAGGTCTGGCTCAGTGCATGAGTACTTGGGTACTGACTGATCGATTAGAGTACTGCAAGGAGAGTGCCTGGGTGAAATTATCAGTGGTTGGGTGTGTGCACAGTGAATGAATTAGTACATGATGCTGAATGGGTCATTAGAGGAGTGCAAGGGGTGTAACAGGGTGTTTGCTGGTAGTGTATGGATACTGACTGAGGAATTGAGGGTGTGAAAGAAAAGTGTGTAGGTGGTTAGAGGACTGCATGCATAGTGGATAGGCATTTGAAGCAGTCCATGTGCTAAAGCCTGGCTCACTGCTTAAGTACTTGGGTTGCTAAGTAGCTACATGAGTGTGTATTTGGATAATTAGTTGTTTTTTTGAGTATCAGTATAAGTGTTAGAGTGTCTGTATGGTTTGGTGGGGGATATTACTTAGCGCATAGATACATGAATGAGTGACTCACTGTTTGTATGTGTTTTGAAAACAGCATGTCTGCAGGACTGTATGGGTGGATGAATGTGTGTATGTGTGTGTTAGTGAGTGAATGACTGCCTCAATAGTGTCTTTATGAGTAACTACATATGTTTTAAACTAGTATATCTGAAAATGTATGTATATAAGTGAGTATATATGAGAGTGAGAGATTGGAAGAGTTCCTATATAAATAAGTATTTGTTTCTATAAGTGATTGTTTAAGAGAGTAAGTATGTGCACGTTTATGTAGAAGTAAGTGTAGTGGTGTATGTATAGCTGTATTTGCAAGTAAATAGATGTTTGATAGTTTATTTGCATGTGTGAGTATGTGTGTGAGTAACTCTATGTATGAGTGTAGGTGTGTAACAGGATATATAGGTGTATGAGTACATATGATGAGTGAGTACATGTATGAGTGACTATATAGAACTGTTGGTGAATGAGTGGATGGGTATGTAGATTTTGGAATTACTGAATAGGTTGTTCTAACTGGTATTGGTATCTCCATTGTTTTGAAATGTTTAGTTTCTATTTTTCATTGTGTGTATCAAAGGTTATGTTACAGTTAGAGGAGGTCTGCCAGTAGGATGATGTCATCAGTGATGTCATTTGAGATGTCATCAGTGATGTCATGAGTGGTGTCACTGACCATGTCATGAGTGATGTAATATGTGACGTCATCAGCAGTGCATAGCGGGCGTGCGAGTTATAGTTAGCTGAACTATCTATAACGAGGGAATTTCAATGGTTTTGTATGGGAGAAATGTCCAGCTAACTTTTTTCAGTGAATTTCTAAGGTTTTTTCAAAAGCTAATTCCTAGCTATATATATATACTTGATGGCTCAATGGGCGTTGCATTCTCGGTAATTAATCCTCCTCTAATGGATGCACTGATTCCTGTCAAAGTCGTTTAAAAGCCCGCAAATGGGCCTCAGCAGGCGGGGTGTGTCCTAAATCCATCAATGTAGCTCCACCGCAGGGCTCAGTAGTTACCAAGCCTCTTGGCTCCTTTGAATCATCAGATAGTGCATTCTCGGCAGCTGGGCTGCTGCCTGTAATTGATAGCACAAAGGTTACCCGTCCAAATAGAAGCACTCAAGCCACAGTTCAAAGCCATGTGATTTATGGGTGTTATAGTTAGGAATAAGCATTTAAAAAACCTTTGAAATTCACTGAAAAAAAACATAGGTTATAGAGGTCTTATAGTTAGCTGTACATTTTACTCGTACAAAACCATTGAAATTCCTCCAATATAGTTAGTTGTACTAACTATAACACGCACGCCCGCAATCCAATGCTGATGATGTCACATATTACATCATTCATGTCAAGGTCAGTGACAACACTGATGACATCACTGATGACATCTCAAATGATATTACTGATGACATCATCCAGTGAATGTGGTTTGGTTTGATATTAGCGCCAAGAAACCAATCGGTGTTAGCACGCTCTATAAATCATTTTTTAACATAACATAACATAACATTTAAATAAGTAAGTAAGAGGTTTTACAAATGGCAATTGGAAACTGATAAAAACAGGAAAAAAAGCATTGGCAACACCAAATAAAAAAAAAGCTAAATTATTAGCCAGAAACAGGATCATGATCCTTTGCTACAACACAACTGCCAATCGGTCTAAGGGAGTCACTGCACATTACCTGCTCTCTGCCTCACACACTCACGCACCACACTCCCACCAAGCAGAGCCAGTTCACCTGGGCTCAGGGTTACCTGACAGTGAATGGAAGTGCACTAGAAAGATGCATGCCACTGTTGTATGGTGTTTGGTGCACAAGGCCTTTCTGGATGTTGGTTTCAAGTTTAACATCATGCACCAGTGTCAGCCTTCATGCTAGTATACTTCCTCTCACTTCCAGTTAGCCATCGTCTCGATATAGTTATCTGAGATTGGTGCAAGGAGGATTGTTTGGAATCGCTACTGCTCACTTCAGGCCCTGTCCAAAATACACCATCCCACCCAGCACAAACACCAACAGGAACTAAGCTTTTGCATAGTGTTTCAAATTTTACTAGAAGGATGCATGATACTGGGCACCAGTGTATGACTTTTCCACAAGTACCAACAGAGCCTTGTTCTTAAAACACCGGGCACCAGTGCCAGCCATCTCTGTCAGTACATATCCACTCACTGTCAGGAAAGCATAGGTCCAGGAGTGCTGTATCTGTACTGTGGAAAGAGTTTGTGTAGCACAGGGCCTGACGGGAAATCAGGCCAGTACAAGCACTCCTCCCACCACCCAGCCAAACAAGTTTACTATGAACCATGCGTTCCTGACAATCAGTGGAAAGGTACTGACAAAATGCCTGAGACTGGGGACTGGTGTTTGGATCACAAGGCCATGAAGGGAGTTGTTGTAAATTCAGACACCAGTGTATAGTATCAGGCATCCTGCAGGCACATTCTGACACACTGTGAGGTAAGCTTAAGTACTGGTGGGCTTTTTGCTCTGGGTGGGAAGGTTTATGTAGGACAGGGCCTGATGGGAGACGGAGTCAGTGCAAACACTCTTACTCTCACACAGACAAAACAGCTCATCTGGGCCTATGGCTACCTGATAGTGAGGGGATATGTACTAGCAAGATGGCGCACAGTTAACCCTGGTGTCTGAAATGAGCACAACTACCATCATGGCCTTGTGCTCCAAAGACCAGGGCTCAGTGTCAGCCACCTTGCTAGTTCATTCTCCACTCACTGTCAGTTTGACATAGGCACAGATTAAGTGGATGTGCCATGTGGGGGGAGGAGTTGTTGCCATTAATACAAATCTGTTGGACCCCTAAACTTTTTGCCTTTTCTGTGACCTGTTATTAGTATGTTTTGGCATCTGCACACTTTAGCACTGTGGCCCAGTGTAAAGTGCGTGTGCGCTCTGAGTGCGTGTGGTGAGATGGGCCTGCCCTCCCATAGGAATGCATGGGTATATGTGAGGAGTACAAGGTCAAGTTTAGTATGTGCGAACTCATGAGAATAAAGGCTGTGCAATGGTTTGCACAGATGTATGGTGACTGGTGGAGAAATACCACTTTTAAAAGTTGCCATTCCTGTGTGCGGTGCTTCTGCCGTGTGTCTGCCTACCTGATGTGAATTGCACGTCTGGCTTGTGATTGACAGGGGCTGGATGGTGAGGTTGGCTTTAGGAGCCAGGATGCGTCGACCCAGTGAGGAATAGGGAGATTTGCAAGAAGATGGGAGGGACGAGTTGCACCTGGGACCTGAATAGGGCTTTGCCTTCCCTCCACAATGCTGGCTTCGCCCCCTGTGGGGCGTCTAATCTCTGAGCCCCACCTGTCAAAGGGGAGAGGAGGTATCCTTAGACCCTGTGCAGTGACACAAAGGGGAAAAGTAGTATAAATTAAGGGTCTGTGACCCCATGAGGTTGTTCTCTGCTGTGCTGGTCTTGACGATGGGTGCTGCTGCTGCTGGGCTCCAGGAGATACCCCCACAAGGGGCTGCCTCCCTGCTGGAGGGCCCTGTGTGCTGGCCTGCCTGAGCCTAGCCTTGTGCCCCCCCTGAACTTTGCCTTTATTGGAAAGAGCTCTGCGCTCTTTATTGCTGGAAAGAGCACTTCATTTTGATCCTGGACTGCGGACTTCCCGCCTAGCGCCTTGGGAGCGCTTTTCTTTTTTTTTGAAAAAGTGCTTTTCTTTTATTTCAAGGAGCTTACAGTGCAAACCTACAGCATGTGGGATCCCCTAACATTCGCCCACTGTGTATGCTTAAAGAAGAGGGAGCCTACCCCTCATTGCCGCACTTTTAAATTCCATTTTACAAGCGGGTACCCACCCAGCATTTGTGCTTTAGTTTTTGGTTCTCCGTGAGTGGTGGCGGGATCCCCCCACGTCATGGCTGCAGCGCTAACTTATCATGAAGCGGGTGCCCACCCCTCAATGGCCTTTTTCTAAGGTGGGAGCCCACCCCGCGTCCTGATGCTAAAAATCACTGCCGCGGGCCTGGAGTCCGTGACCCGATTACCGGAGCTGTTGTGGTGCTTTGTCCAATCACCGCCGTGGGCCTGGAGACAGTGAGGCGTCACTGCCAGCGCTGCACTGGGATTGGTTCCCGCCTCAAGAGCGTCCTTAGCGACGAGGAGGCTCGTCTTGCTCTGCTGCATAGAGGGAAGTACAGAGTGAGGCTGCCCCTGGACACCGGGGCTTCCACACGCTCGTCGTCAAGTACCGGGAGACCAGGGAGCACTGCCGAAGAGAACGCTGCCCCTCCAGGAAATCAGCGTGGACTGACCAGCCCCCATTCCACTCGGAAGGTAATCGGCTGCAGTTGGGGGCATGTTGATGCAGAGATGAGCAGAGAGGTCCCCCTGAGTGCCGTCCCAAGGCACAGTGCCAGTGACTGGGACCTGCGCCTAAACTCTGGTGAGTGGCACATGGCCAGTTTGGGGCATTTTTCTTAACAGAAGAGCCCCGGGAAGGAGAGGCTCCCCAGCCACTTTGTGACACCAGGTGTTAGACCTACAAAAGGGGATGATGGACGGAGCGTTTGAGCAAATCAAACACTCACCCCCAGCCAACTGATCTGGGTTTAATCCATCACCATTCTTTAGCTCACTCTGCCACCCCAGTTCAGACATGGCCATATGTAAATCATTCTGACCCTGTGCCTCATGGGAACAGTCCAGCCCGAACTGCCAAGCCATGTCTTCCCTGGACCGGAAACAAGCATCCAGGGACCGGTTTCGGATTCATAATCCTCATCAGCCAGGCTATCTTGAATCCAGTGGCCAAGTGAGCAAGGGACTCACGTCTGAGCAGACCCTGCCACACTTAAGGCGAACAAAGCGATACAAAAGGGGATGATGGATGGAGCGTTTGAACAAATCAAACACTCACCCCCAGTCAACTGATCTGGGTTTAATCCATCACCATTCTTTAGTTCACTCAGCCACCCCAGTTCAGACATGGCCATATGCAAATCATTCTGACCCTGTGCCTCATGGGAACAGTCCAGCCCGTACTGGAAAGCCATGTCTTCCCAGGACCGGAAACAAGCATCCTGGGACCGGTTCGGATTCATAATCCTCATCAGCCAGGCTATCTTTAATCCAGTGGCCAAGTGAGCAAGGGACTCACGTCTGAGCATACCCTGCCTCACTTAGGGCGAACAAAGTGATACAAAAGGGGATGATGGATGGAGCGTTTGATCAAATCAAACACTCACCCCAAGTCAACTGATCTGGGTTTAATCCATCACCATTCTTTAGCTCACTCAGCCACCACAGTTCAGACATCGCCATATGCAAATCATTCTGACCCTGTGCCTCATGGGAACAGTCCAGCCCGAACTGCCAAGCCATTTCAGATTCATAATACTCATCAGCCAGTCCATCACCACCCCCTGTTGTACCACTTTGTTCGCCATAAGTTGGCAGGGTATGCTCAGACGTGAGTCTCTTGCTCACTTATGGTAGGCCCTAGGGCAGGGTGCATTGTAAGTATAAAGTAGGACATTCTCTGGTGTGTGTAGCATGTTCTAATAGTGAATTACAGCCATTTTCGTTTTTCACTATTGAAGGCTACCTGTTCCCATAGGCCAGAATGGGCAGTTAGAATATTACCTTATTATAATCCTAACTGACTCAGGGAACATGGTAGAAATTCGAATTTAGTATGCCTGAACTAAGAATATTTAAAATACTTCTTTTAGTAAAGTTTATATTAATATTCTGTGTTTGCAAATATCACTTTTAGAAAGGAGGTATTTGCTTGCCTAACCATTTGAGCCTGCCTCTGCTGGGTTGTGTATTCCTTGTCTGGGCTTGTGAGTGACAGGGCTTTGGGATTCCAGGAGACCGGCTGGTGGTGAATAGAGGGATCTGCATCTAGATGGGAGGGAGGAGTTGCACCTGGGACCTGAATAGGGCTGGGCCTTCCCTCTACAATGCTGGCTCCATCTCCTGTGGCTTGTCTGATGTCTCTGCCCTGCACTGTGAAAGGAGAGGAGGAATCATGTCAACAGAGTGCTCCAGAGCGTCATCATCCCTCGCCTGTGCTGGCTTCACCTCCTGTGGGGCGGCTGATTTCTCTGCCCTGCTCAGTGAAAGAAGAAGAGAGTCATGTAAACAAAGTGCTCAGGAACTGGTTTGAACTAGGCAGAGGCCTCCACTAGGCAGAGGCCTCTCTACCTTCAGAGAACAAAGGATTTTGGGGTATAAATATTGGGACAGTGATCCCAAGAAATTAGATCACTTCTGGAACAAGAAACCTGTCTGCCAAGGAGAAGAACCAAGGAAGCTGCAGGAGTTGCACTGCCCCTCTGCCAGTGTGCTGTTTGCTGGGTTGGCCTGCAGTGGTTGCTTCATTGCCAAGGGAAAGAAGAAGGAACTTTGTAAGGACTTTCATCTACAGAATATTCTTCAAGGGCTTGAACTGTGCTTGCCTCCTTTTGAAGTCTCAGGGACAAGAGACTTCACCTCCATCTCCCTCCTGAATTTCCTTGCTGGGAATTCTGACTCCAGTCATTTGCGTGCCGCTGGGAGCTGGAAGCGGGACGCATCAAGAAGAAGCGTGTCGCCGCCGCTGCTGAAATCATCGCAACGCCGGAGACGCGAGCCTTCGCCGCATCTCCCTGGAAGCGTGTGTTCATCGAAGCTGTCTGCTGTCGCATCACCGGAGAAGGGTGACGCCATCATGAGAGTCGCCATCGCATCACCGGAGAAGCGTGTCACAGGGCCTGTCACGGCTCCAAAGTACAGAGTCGTCCAAGGCTGCAAAGGGCGTCATCGTATTGTCAATGCATCGCCGCATCAAGGGTGCCATCTTCTCGCATCGCAACCAGATCGTCGCATCACATCAAGGCTCCATCTTGGGCACCCCAATGGGCCCGTAAGCCAAGAATCTACACATCACCTCCGCACCAGTAAGGCTCACGAGGAGTCCCCTACTCTGCGCAAGCATTGAGGAAGAATGCAACCCTTCCCCGGGTCACGGACGCAGCTCCCCTTTTGCGAGCCTTTTGTTCACTTTGCTTTATGCATCCAGGTACTTTGTTGAGAACTTTGTCACATTTACCAACAACTTGAACTAAAAGACTCTAATCATCTTTTAAGTAATCTTAAGTGTAGTATTGTCGATTTTTGTCGTTTGTGGTCTTGTGTTTAAGTCTATATAAAGAATTCTTATCTTTATAAAACCTGTGTTGTGTCCATCTGTAGTGTCATCGCGGTATTACTGTGTATATACACAAATGCTTAACACACTGCCTCTGAGATAAGCCTGTCTGCTCGTGCCAAGCTACCAAGAGGGTGAGCAGGGGTTATTAAGGAATGTAATCCCCTTGTCCTGACTTAGAAGTAAGGGTCCCCATTTGGACAAAGGTGATAACCATTGACAACTAGAGACCCCCAGATCTAACACCAGCAATTCTCCCCCAGTCCGTTCGCTGCACAGCGAAGTGCACCATGGGTGCAAGTTGATATTTGGAAGTCCGGGAGTGAGACTTGGGGCAATTTCAAGGAAGAGTCAGGGCACAGGAGTGCCAGGGCTCATTTCCTCAGCTGCCCCATCCGACAGAGGGCAGCTGCAACATTTTGCCCCATTGTTCTAAAAGCCCCTGTAGCATTCAGTAGGCACCGTGGTGCCAGCCCCATTCTTTTCCTCGGGGGCATTTTCTTTTAGAGTCCCAGAGAGGGGCTCAGGGGGCAAGCTGGTGCCCGTGTTCATTTCTAGAGCTGCCCAGCAAGTAGTGGGCAGCTGCCACGTTTAGGCCTGATCTTTTGCATGATTTTACTCGGCTGCATGCGCAGCCAGACTGGACATTCTGAACATTGGGCATTTGAGCCCCTTTGAGATGCCAGTTGGCTTGGAACCAGGCTCAGTGCTTTGTGCCCCCAATTGCAGTACACTGTTTTTATACCAATGATTTCCTACGGTGTTTATGCTGGTGATGCCTACCGTAATGCCTATTGCATAATGTGTGATGCTAATGAAGTTTGGGTCTAATGTAGTTTCATGCACAAGGTGATTTACGCATCCTCTGTTTTACATTGCAGGATCTGATGCTAAGTTCCTAACTTTACAAATAGTTACTGGTTGTGCTCTACATTTATTATTTGTGCTACATTTACAATTGGTGATTTGTGATGGTTATGACAGTGGCCCCATTGGCCTTGTTGTGTGTAAATAGTCCCCTGTAAATACTGCCCAGTGCCAGTTGGCACACTGTATATTGTGTGATTACCATCTAGTGTGTTTTATGATAATACAAAGGCTATTTTTGATATAACCTTGTGTGGAATTCCTTTTGTGGTGTGCCTAGTGGGTTGCTGCTGTGTGTGTGTGTTGCACAAACACTTTACACATTGCCTCCGGGATAAGCCTGACTGCTCGTGCCAAGCTACCAATGGGGTGAGCAGGGGTTATCTTGGCGTGTAACTTCCTTGCCCTGACTAGAGTGGTGGTCTCTGCCTGGCTTTGGCGCGAGCCTTAGCCAACCAGAGAACCCATTTCTAACAAAATCCAATCAGTCAACACCGTTAACACACTCGCCCCACCACTTCCAAACAGCAGCCCTGTGACCCTGTTTGAATGAGAGTGAGGGGAAATGTACCAGCAAGATGTCTGACACTAGTACATGGTGTTTGGAGCACAAGGCCCTGATGTGAGTTGTTATTGTTATAAAATATTTGTTATAAAATATTTTGTAGCACGCTCTATTAATCTCGACTATCCTGGCACGTGGTGGGTATGTGAGGAAAGCAGAAAGGAGGGCAGTAGAAGCATTAAATAGGTAGATTAAACAGATGGGTCTTTAGGCCTTTCTTGAAGTGAAAAATGTTCTGCATTATGCGTAGGTGGAGAGGAAGAGCATTCCAAGCTCTAGCTGCAATAACCGATATAGATAAGCCACCTAACCTAGCGAACTTGAATCTGGGAAGGATCATCCTACACTGGTTGGCAGATCTGAGGCAGCGACTGGGGACATTCAGAGCAAAGCGTTTTCTCAGGTACACTGGCCCCAGCTCATGCATCGCTCAAAAAGAGAGAACCAGCGCTTTAAAAAGGATTCGCTGTGCCACCGGAAGCCAGTGAAGACTACGTAGGTGAGAGCGAACGCTAGACCTCCTAGGGATATTAAACAGGAGTCTAGCTACCGCATTTTGGACTACCTGGAGCCGTTTAATCAAATAGGATGGTATGCCAATAAATAGGGCGTTCGCATAATCCAGCCTGGATAGAATAAGGGCACGCAACACTGTCTCTTTAGCATCTCTAGGGAGTAGGGAAAAAAATCTGCGCAGGGCTTTGAGGGTTCCAAAACAGACACCTGTGAGTTTTTTAATGTGGTCGTCAAACTTTAAATTATCTCCAAACCACACACCCAGGTTCTTGGCTGGACCACCCATAGATTTGGGACAGGGAATATCATGTGGCCATAAAAGATCTCTGAAATCACCGGGGAAGGTTCCATCGAAAAGGACCTCAGATTTGTCCTCGTTGCACTTTAGTTGTGCTAGTGCAAGCCACCGGAAAACAGATGAAAGGCAATCTTGAACAGCCGACGTATCCAAATAGTCACCTGTCCAGGTAAACAAAAGTTGGGTATCGTCGGCGTAGGCCATAATTTTTGCCCCCAAATGTTCCGCCAAATAGAACAAAGGGGTCAGATATACATTGAACAGCAGTGGGCTAAGAGTAGACCCCTGCAGAACACCCATGGAGAGTAGGCTTGGATGGGATGTATGTGGTGGAATCCAAACCTGCTGCGTCCTGTTGGTCAGAAATGACGTCAGCCAGTCCAGAGCTAGACCAGAAATGCCGATAGCAGAGAGTCTGGAGAGGAGGAGTCCGTGGGGCACCGTATCGAAGGCGGCAGAGAGATCTAGCAAAATCAGAACTGCTCCGCCGCCTCCGCCCAGGCATTCCCGGATGGCCTCTGAAACCTCCACCAAGGCAGTCTCAGTGCTATAGGCTGTCCGGAACCCTGATTGAGCAGGGTGCAAGGCATTAGAAGTCTCCACGAAGTTATCTAGTTGGCGAAAGGCCATCTTTTCACAGATTTTTGCCAGAGCCGGCAGTAGTGATATAGGCCGGTAACTGGACGGGGCGGCTGGATCCAGCCCGGATTTTTTTAGAAGCAGCAATAATTTAGCCGGGAAACAACCATTACATCGCAACTTTTACAACGCACTACCATTACAACAAAACTTTTACAACGCAAAAACCATTACAACGCAGGTATTTACAACGCAGGTATTTACAACGCAGGTGCTATTACAACGCATACCATTACAACGTAAGTACTGGTAAGTATATAATTATATTTAAAATGTTATATGTTTGTTTTTTAAATGGGGTATTTTTTGGGTTAAGGGTCAGTTTTGGGTTTTAGGGTAAAGAGGCATTTTTAGGGTTCATGGTGAGATTTGGGTTTTTGGGCAAAGGGGTATTTTTAGGGTTCAGGGTCAGTTTTCAGTTTTTGGGTAAAGGGGTATTTTTAGGGTTCAGGGTCAGTTTTCAGTTTTTGGGTAAAGGGGTATTTTTGGGGTTCAGGGTCAGTTTTCAGTTTTTGGGTAAAGGGGTATTTTTAGGGTTCAGGGTCAGTTTTCAGTTTTTGGGTAGAGGGGTATTTTTAGGGTTCAGGGTCAGTTTTCAGTTTTTGGGTAAAGGGGTATTTTTAGGGTTCAGGGTCAGTTTTCAGTTTTTGGGTAAAGGGGTATTTTTAGGGTTCAGGGTCAGTTATGGGTTTTTGGGTAAAGGGGTATTTTTAGGGTTCAGGGTCAGTTTTGGGTTTTTGGGTAAAGGGGTATTTTAAGGGTTTAGGGTCAGTTATGGGTTTTTGGGTAAAGGGGTATTTTTAGGGTTCAGGGTCAGTGTTGGGTTTTTGGGTAAAGGGGTATTTTTAGGGTTCAGAGTCAGTTTTGGGTTTTTGGGTAAAAGGGTACAGGGTAAAAATAAAGTAAAATTAAATTTAAATTAAATTAATTAAATTAAATTAAATTAAATT
Source organism: Lissotriton helveticus (assembly GCF_964261635.1). Lineage (NCBI taxonomy): Eukaryota > Metazoa > Chordata > Amphibia > Caudata > Salamandridae > Lissotriton > Lissotriton helveticus. Next base: position 1,986,292,167 of record NC_136063.1, read on the forward strand.
AAATTAATTAAATTAGAATTATTTACATTAGTAATTTAAATTTTATACTTACCTATACTTACGTTGTAATGGCATGCGTTGTAATAGCCCCTGCGTTGTAAATACCTGCGTTGTAATGCCATGCGTTGTAATGGCACCTGCGATGTAAAAGTTGCGTTGTGATGGCATGCGTTGTAAATGCATGCGTTATAACGTCATACATCCATTTAGCCTGCTTCCAGCAAGTTGGGACAGTCGCAGTAGAGAAAGAGAGGTTAACAATCCGAGTGAACTCCTCGCATACTGTTTCGGCCACCCCCCGTGCACCCGAGCCGGACATGGGTCCGTTGGAGAGCCCGACTTCAGGGACTTTAATACTGTCAGGATGTCTATGTCAGCAGAGGGAGAAAAGGCCACAAACTGATCGGCAGGTTTGGGCATAGGCGGAGGAGGCAGCATTGGTGAGGACTTATGAGACTCGCATACAGCGATCAGGTCCTCCTGAATCTTTACAATTTTCTCAAAAAAGAAAGAAGAAAGTTCTTCACACCATAGTTCGGAGGAGGACACCAGGGGTTGTGCAGCACAAGGCGATAAGAAACTCTGTACAATGGAGAAAATTTCTTTACTATTGTTATTCGCCTTGGCAATTCTTCCTACGTAGTAACTACCCTTTGCTGTCCTAATCGCAGCATAGTAGTCTCTTTGGGCAGCACGCAGGGTGATTTTTGCCTCGGGCAGATAACCTTGTCGCCATATGCGATCAAGTTTTTTGCAACCAAGTTTCAATTCCCAAGGAGCATGTGAAAACCATGGTTTAGAGGGAGAGAAACGCATTCCGCGGATCCGGCCCTGGTTGCTTTCAACTTCCACATCATGCAGCAGTGTCATATAACTGAGTAGTCCACTTCCCTTCACTGTGAGGTAGGCATAGGTACAGAGGAATTAGCGGTGCTGTGTGGGAGGATGAGTATTTGCTGTCACTAAAAGTAACACAATGCCTGGGCCCACATATACTTTCCCACCCATCCCAACCAGCCCACCAGTGACTTCACTTTCTTGAGAGTGAGTGGAAATGTACTGTCAAGATAACTGACACTGGGGAGTGGTGTGAGGAGCACACAGCACTGAGGAGAGGTATTCCGCCCCTAGTGTTAGACATCTTGCAAGTACATTACCACTCACTGTTATTAAAGCATATTTCCAGGTTTAATGGTTGGGCTTGGTTGGAAGTTATAGGTATGACTGGGCCTGATGGGAGTCAGTAGAACAGCAACACTCTTCCACTCACATGGCACGACCACTTCATCAGGGCCCATGTATACCTAACAGTGAGATGTGTACTAGAATGATGGCTGACACTGAGGACTAATGTCTGAACCTATCACAACTAATAAATGTCACTTTGTGCAACAAACACCAGCCACCAGTTACAACTATTTTGCAAGTACACTTACCAGTATTGTCTGGACAACACTTCCTTGTGGCCTGGTTGGGCTGGGTAGGAGGCTGAGTGTAAGTCGCTCAAATCGAGCCTAAGCACTCTAAACTCAGTTTATTAAAGTAGTTTTCCACAAATTAGCAGAAAGAACAGTTTGTGATCTCTTATGACTATAGAGTAAATAAACAATATATATGATCTGTGTATGCACAAAGCTAAGCAATATTACATTTTGATCCTCACCGCCATTTCCATGTGAGTAATAAGATGAGAACAAGAAGCACCTCACTCACACCATTCCCACAAATTTCTGGATAAATAAACAAACTGTGAGTGTGTAGGTAGCCACTCATATGTGAGTGCCAAAAACTTGAAATTAGCCCAGTACACAAGCCTCAAAAATACCAACATTGGGAGATGTCATCATGAAAGTAAAAATGTGGACACCACCAACCCACCTGTGTCATTCACAGGGTGTCATGAACCAGTCAATATCTTTGGACATGTAATATGAACTACACACAACATGCCCATTTATGCACATAGCGGGACAGGTTAAGTAATCCCCATCTTGTCTGAATTGCATTGTTTTCCAAAAACATAGGCCAGCATCCTGGGTGAAGGAGAACAATCTATCTTCATTAACTCATTCTTTGGTTCAGTCATCTATGTAATGGGTTTGATTTGAGGGTCAGTGGACATTCACATCTATCAATGTGTTTTTTATCTACCCACAGGGCAAGCTGGGACCACCTCCGGAACCGACCAGGACAGCAAGCCCCAAACTTTGGTCGACCAGTAGCTCTCCAGCATAGATGTCTCACAACCATCCTCAGATGACGAGGAAAAACCTGGCCCATCAGATTTGGGTAGCAAGAAAGCACCAGCCCCAGCTACAGGCCGATCCTCTGTGACCACTTCTGCCTCAGCTGACAACACCCAGCAGACCCCTACCTTGACAGACACAGTGGACTGAGCCACCACTGATAACAAAGCAATACAGGTCACTCTGGAGTTGGCGGACAAGAACACCCGTGTCAATGAGGAAGGAGGCTCAACCAACTGGGCCTGCTCGGGTGAGTCGGGGTGGAGGGAGGGGCGGTGGGGACCTGTGCCGTCATGCAGCTGGTGCTGCTCAGGAATATCACCCAAATCTCTCCCAGACCCTCATTGCCTACGAGGGTAGCAAAGGAGATTGTGGCCAGGTCGTGGGGATCCTCTGGAATATCTACAGCTGCAGGCTGCCCAAAATCAGCCGCTTGACACTTTTATGGGTAAAGTAGACAAAATGACTGCGGTTCATAGGGATACTGCCACCTCTCTCCGCCAACATCTCCACACCTTCCTGTGTGCCCACAACACATGGTGCACCAACATCTGCACAAGCCACAGGGAGGGAGGTGTACTCTGGTGGAGAGTCCCCAGCACCACAGTTGACTGCAGGTGAGGGTCCCCCTGCAAAATGTGGAAAGGGTCGTCTGAGGAAGAATCCATGAGAGACAGATGGCAATCCATCACCCCCAGGAAGTGAGAATCTGCCTATGATATCCTCTATTGTGTGCAAAGCATTCACTTTGTTGACTGTCATCAAGAACTGTCCTACATTGGATAGAGGGCCAAATTTGGACGTTGGAGTCAAATAACTGGATTTTCCTTTATAGACCATCTACAAACACTACCACCTCCTATCTGCACTTTGTTTGCTTTTTGTTTGTTGAGCACTCTGTCATTGTATGGAATATTCTTTCTACATTATGCATTAAAATAAATAACATTTCACAAAATACTTGCTCATGTCGTAATTTGGAATTCCAAAGGTACAGATTGAAATGGTGCACTAAATCACAAAGAATAAAGTGCCAACAACATTGGTAACAAATCAATTCTAAAATGCAAAATAATGGCTTATGAGTAAATGTACCTTGTCACAGGATGATAGATAGACACAACCAGGTTTTCACAAAACCCGTAGTCCATGGTACTAATTCATTTTAAGTCTACTGTCGACAAAACTATCAACATTTGCAAGCACAATCAACAATCATTTACAGCACACAACATCATCATGGTACATGTTTTGTTTCTAAATAATCTTTGGATGTGTGAAAACAGGCAAGGCACGCCTCAATGTGGAGCACAAGTTTATGCTCCAGATACAACATGGCACCTCAAACCAAAATCAGTTCACATCACACAGTAACCAAATGCTACCATGTAAAAAACATGAGCATCAGGTCAGAAGGAAGTACACTGGATTCATAGCTAGCTTGGTTGATGATGGCTGATTAGCCAGAAACCAGTCCCAGGATGCTTGTTTCCGATTCAGGGAAGGCATGGCTTGGCAGTTTGGGCTGGACTGTTCACATGAGGCACAGGGTCAGACTGATTTGCATATGGCCATGTCTGAACTGGGATGCCAGAGTGAGCTAAAGAATGATGATGGATTAAACCCAGATCAGTTGACTGGGGGTGAGTGCTTGCAATGTTCAACACTCCGTCCATCATCCTCTTTGGTTTTGCTTTGTTCGCCCTAAGTTGGCAGGGTATGCCCAGATGTGGATCCCTTGCTCACTTTGCCACTGGATTCAAGCTAGCCTGAATGATAATGGCTGATTAGCCAGAAACCAGTTCCAGGATGCTTGTCTCCGGTCCAGGGAAGACATGGCTTGGCAGTTCTCACTGGACTGTTCCCATGAGGGACAGGGTCAGACTTATTTGCATATGGCCATGTCTGAACTGGGGTGGCGGAGTGAGCTAAAGAATGATAATGTATTAAACGAAAGATCAGTTGACTGGGGGTGAGTGCTTGCAATGTTCCACACTCCGTCCATCATCCCCTATGGTTTTGCTTTGTTCGCCCTAAGATGGCAGAGTATGCCCAGACGTGGATCCCTTTCTCACTTTGCCACTGAATTCAAGTTAGCCTGGCTGATGACGGCTGATTAGCCAGAAACCAGACCCAGGATACTTGTTTCTGGTCCAGGGAAGACATGGGTTGGTAGTCCGGGCTGGACTGTTCCCATGAGGCACAGGGTCAGACTGCTTTTCATATGGCCATGTCTGAACTGGGGTGGCAGAGTAAGCTAAAGAATGATGATGGATTAAACCCAGATCAGTTGACTGGGGGTGAGTGCTTGCAATGTGCAACAGTCCGTCCATCATCTCCTTTGGTTTTGCTTTGTTTGCCCTAAGTTGGCAGGTATGCCCAGACAGGGGTCCCTTGCTCACTTTGCCACTGGATTCAAGCTAGCCTGGCTGATGATGGCTGACTAGCCAGAAACCAGTCCCAGGATGTTTGTTTTCGGGCCAAGGAAGACATGGCTAGGCAGTTCGGGCTGGACTGTTCCCATGAGGCACAGGGTCAGACTGATTTGCATATGGCCATGTCTGAACTGGGGTGGTGGAGTGAGCTAAAGAATGATGATGGATCTAACCCAGATCAGTTGACTGGGGGAGAGTGCTTGCAATGTTCAACACTCCATCCGTCATCCCCTTTGGTTTTGCTCTGTTCCCCTATGTTGGAAGGGTATGCCCCGACGTAGGTCCCTTGCTCACTTTGCCACTGGATTCAAGTTAGCCTGGCTATTGATGACTCATTAGCCAGAAACCGGTCCCAGGATGATTGTTTTCGGTCCAGGCAAGACATAGCTTGGCAGTTCGGGCTGGACTGTTCCCATGAGGCACAGGGTCAGACTGATTTGCATATGGCCATGTCTGAACTGGGGTGGTGGAGTGAGCTTAAGAATGATAATGGAATAAACCCATATCAGTTGATTGGGGGTGAGTGCTTGCAATGTTCAACACTCCATTTAATGTTTAATGTTGAATCATGTCACAGCATCATGGGTCTGTTTAGGTCACAACTCTGTGGTTACATGGCAAAGTACCCTGGTAAGGAGAAACATAGAACAGAGGTAGGAACACAGGACTGACTTACTTCAATGGTATAAAATATGTTATCAGAAGCACAAGGATGACAGTGTGAACAATAGCTAGGCTTCATGGCAACACAGTACATGATAACCTGCTCACTTAAAGGACAACATTTTGAGAAAACTTCAGGATAATTATCAGACACTCACAATCATAGATGCACATTGTCCACCAGCAACACAACAACATGCAATTGGGGATAGTGACCTCCTCTCATTGCCTACTTACACTCATGTATACATTGGAATTCATTGGACATTAAACAAACAATTTGTCATCTCCAACTATGGTTTCATTGACCATGACTGACTTCTTCACTTTTATGTTTATCTGTTTGGTTTCACACGTTTACTTCTCCTCGTTCAGTAGATTAAGTCCACCAGTCTGCAACTCATTGAATGCTGTAGTATATCTCACATTTAGCAATATATATATGTGCTCCCAACTGAACTATTCAATGCGAAAAATATCAACGTGTGTAAACATGGATATGTTGCATGCACACAATGTTTAGCTCAGGATCACAACCAGGTTTCTCCAACAAATACATATAAGTACCATCTTTATTCCAGTATACCAACAATCGTATGGTATTATGTCAAAAACATAGCAAAATATACATGATTCAAATATTCTGTGCCAGTGAGTTCCAGATTTAGGTCTATTTAGGTGCTGCATCATTTGTTGGTCCCTACATAGGTCACTCATGTTAGGGATTGTTGAGCATTATACATTGTGATTGTAAAATCGCCATTAGGATGTGTAGTGTGTGTAATGCCCTAGATTCTTCTTGGTGTGTGTGCCATGTATGCATTTATGATTTCCATGGTCCTTGTGATAGTGATACAACTCTGATAATGCTAAATGTGAAGACAATTGCATAGCCTTTACAGCATGTGCTTTGACTGTACTCTGTCTGGTGAAGATGACCGTGCTGTTAGTTACAGGCACGATTCCCAAAGTCAAACTTAGACGTTTAGTCTAAAATTAGACCAAAAGTCTATGTTCACGACTTTGAGAATTTACATAGGGCATTTACATGTACGTACTCGGGGTGGAGATTAGGGATGGGCGAAGTGTCCACTCCGCTGGTGAGTTCGCAGAGTTTTGCCCACTCCATGCTCCGTGTAGAGTTCTGAAAAACACAACGGCTTGCCAACTATAGATGTTTGGTCTAAGTTTAGACCAAAAGTCTAAGGTTACCTTTGTAAATGGGGTCCAACGTGCATAGCCCAATAGATCACTCACCCAAAATCAAGGCTCTCCAAACAATAGAGTGACACACAGCCTTAAGGTCACATATTGGATGCACTCAAGCTAACCTTTCTCATGCTGTAAATGTGCTTGTCATGTGACATCAGTATGCACAGAACAAACAAAAGGAGTCGATGAACATAGAGCTGAAACTTTTCAGAAACTCACCCCATCACAGATCTGGGTCATCGTTCTTTAGCTCAATTCCCCACCCCTGTTCAGAAGTCTCAGTATGCTCAGCCTGCAGAGATCAATGCCTGATACTAGGCCGAGCAAAGTCAGAAACAATAATCCTTAGTAACAAGTTTATAGCAACAACAAATACAAAATAGACCTGAATGGGTACTATAACAAATTCAATGTCCAGCCGGACAACGAGTTTAATACACAAATAAGAACAAAGATTATTTAGAAACTTGAAGGAGAAACAAATATAACGGGACGCAGTCCTGCACCCGATCTGTGAATTAGAAGAACAAAAAACATACAACAAAAAACATAAACAGAAAATAACAGGCAATTTTTCACATTATTAATCTGCCCCTCTCTAGTTGCCCAAATTAGGCTGGCACCCAATTTTAACCTACAAGAACCTTATTACACTGCGCCGATTCAAGAACTTCACTTGCGTCGTAACTCTCACGGTTGTGTACCGTTTTCGCCGTCAGCACCCCTTGCAACATTTGTTTTGTAACCTTTTTTTTAACTTTTGTTTCATAACCATTAACTTAAAAATTCTCTCCGTCCTTGCATTTTTCTGCACAGTACTGCAGCCCACTATGAATCGCTTTTTTGAATTTCTCTCAATTAAGTTGCATGCAACAACTAGCCGTTCTTGCTAAATAGAGACAACACAGAAGTCACAAATTTATTGTTGCATGCTCTTATGGTTATGGAAAATAGTTCTAGTATGAGAACCCACAGTAGTCACTGTTCAATGCTGCATGCTCTTGCTGACACATGCTTAACATCCATGGAGAAAGCTGTTTTCTGACAGTTTTTCCTGTTGCTCTTCTTCCATGTCTTGTCCCTGCAGGCAGCGTGGTAAAAACCGGGCGATTCAAGTGTTTAGTCCTGATGATGATCCCTATTAACTTATGAGCTTGGGATCAAAACGCCGTCAACATGTTAAAATAGTGCCATTCACTGCTAATATGTATGCTCAAATATGGTCACTATAATTGGATAGCTTGATTCATTGTATTTCTAAACGCAATCTTCCAAAAGCTCGAAAATGTGCCTGTTATTTTCTGTTTATGTTTTTTGTTGAATATTTTTTCGTTCTTCTAGTTCACAGATCGGGTGCAGGACTGCGTCCCGTTATATTTGTTTCTCCTTCCAGTATCTAAATAATCTTTGTTCTTATTTGTATATTAAACTCGTTGTCCGGCTGGACATCGAAATTGTGATAGTACCCATTCAGGTCTATTTTGTATTTGTTGTTGCTTAAAACTTGTTCACTAAGGACCATTGTTCTAGAAAATAATTGATACCCGGGGTACTTGGCTACTTTTTGGGTTTCCTTGTCTGTTTACAATAGACAGCCATAACCATGTGACATGCCAGTGTTAAGTCTCAGTAGCGATACAACTGATGCACAGAGTCACATCCTTGTTGACCTGCAGGTCCTTGGACGCCAACAAATTGAGTTGTCACTAACAATATTCCCCAAAATTGCTATCACATTGATACATTTGGAATGGTGATTGATATTAACTCTTGACCTGATACTTCTTTTCATTGATATACATTTCCCAAGTATGTGATTTCCTAATGACAAGTCCCTTACATCCACAGGACTTTTTTCACTGTTCCATGACTACTTCTTGCAATGTACAACACTACCTCATATGTGACACATTCACAGTGCAGAGAGTTGATTACTTCATAACAGGTGTTGTATCTGTGAATCACCATCTTTTTTATATACAACCATTCGAAACAGGACATACAATGGTATGTTGATGTCATCCCTGTAACAGAAATATGTATGGAGGAGAAGCACACCTTTTCTTTGTACTTTTTTGCCTCTTTTAATCTCTCTTGGCTGTAAATACTCAATGCGTGCTACAGTGGTGGCTCGTATGTCCCCACGTGCCGAAACTGACCCTACCTACCTCGAGTGAAATCACACCCGACCACTGTGCACTGTTGCAAACCACTTGTTTGGTTTATTATTTTGTTTTAAGATTTTACCATTTGTATTTTCAATGATCAAATCAAATTAAACATATCTTTTACACTTCAATACTCTCTCTCTTGAACAGCACCTGGATATACAACAGAAAAAATATGAAGAAAGAGGATATCCTAAAGACATCTTGGTCAAAACAAGAGAACGGATAAAAACATATGACAGAACAAATTTACTGCAGCAAAGACTCAAACCTAACAAAGAGAGACATGTGTTTGTGTCAAAATTTTCTACAAGCTCTCAAAAAATCAAAAATGTAGTCAATCGCCATTGGGAACTTCTACAAAATGAAGAAGAGTTCAATGGAATTTTTGATCAGAAGCCAATTTTTGCATACACCAGGTCGAAAAATCTGAAAGAACTACTTAAACCTAAATTGAAACAGAAACAATTTTCATCCTATAAAGGGATGAAAAGATGCAGCAACTGTGTGCATTGCAACAATGTGATACCTGGATCAACCATACATCATCCACAAACTGGGAAGAGTATACCCCTTCATCACAATTCAGAATGCAACTCAACCACTCTGGTTTACTACATAAAGTGCCCTTGCGGGAAACTTTATGTGGGCAAGACAGAGCGTAAAATAAAAATCAGAATATCCGAACACAAAAGCACAATCAGGAACCAGTCAATTAAGAGTCCTTTAGCCACACACTGGTTGGAGGCAAAGCACAGCATAGCCCAACTACAGTTTTCAGTCCTAGAGAAAGTAGAACAGTATGAAGGTACAGATTTGACCAGATCTCTCTTACAGAGAGAAATTTATTGGATAAAAAGACTTGGAACTCAAGACCCGAAGGGGTTAAATGAAAAGATAGATTTTTCATGTTTTCTGTGAAACATTTAATGCTATATGCACCTAATGTACCTGCATGGAATTCTGATTGGTTGTTAGACTAGAAGAATAAAGTTTGACCATCTTCGTATCTCCTTAAATCAGTTCATGTTACTGCATGAATACCTATGAACTTTTCACTTTTTTATTTTTTATTTTTCATTTTGTCACGTGTTTATTGTCACTAATTCACTATTTTGGAAGCACTGCGTTGTTTCACCCACATTGTCTTGCGCCGATGTTTGAGCCTTCCAGGGCTCTCGGAAAAGTTGTCTTTACATTACCCCGTTCAACCTCCGCCCGACCGGTACAGGCAGGGTTTTAGTGTCCACGTGATCAGGAGAAACCAGGAAGCATAGCCGTTCGTTAGATTTAGTTACGGTCTAGTTGTTGTCAAGCGTGAAAGAAGGAGGGTCCGTGTTTGATTGGACAACGCGTCACAGGGAAGGAACGTAAGAATAATGGCCCCAGCCGTGGAGGCACTCTCAGCTACGCCCCTGGAGATAGCAGAGGCATCGCTAACAAGTGTTGAAGGTATGAGTTGAATCTAGAGGTTTTAAGCAGACAGCGCGGTAGGATCAGTTTCCTGAGTTTGTGTTTACATTGTTTTTCAGATTAGACAAGCACCAGTCTGTACGTCAAGGGTGAGTCCGACCGCCTCATTTCATTAGCACTCACAAAGTTGGTATTGAGATTCAGTTTCCCTACGTGTAACGTATGATTAAAGTAGGCGTGCCCATATTGTTTGTATTTTGTAGGTATTCCATAAGAGCGACAAGAAGCGCATGGTAAGCGTTTCGCACACACCACATGGGTGACTGGTGAAGGATTTTCAGTTCATACTTACAGTATACATTTAAATGCTGGTCGCGCATTTGCCGGATTGTTTTTCATGTATATGTTTTATCTTTTGTTTAGCTTTCAGGCCCCAGAAGAAGAGCCACATTGGGCTCGAAATGCATCGGGCATCATTTTGTAAAATGTTATGAAAGATGTAATATGCTTGTTGATTTATATAAACCTTGCTGTCAGATGTACAATTGTTTAACCAATTAATACTGTGTCTGGTTAAAGTATTGAAGTGTAAAAGATATGTTTAATTTGATTTGATCATTGAAAATACAAATGGTAAAATCTTAAAACAAAATAATAAACCAAACAAGTGGTTTGCAACAGTGCACAGTGGTCGGGTGTGATTTCACTCGAGGTAGGTAGGATCCCTGTAACAGAATCACATATGGCAAATATTGTGTCCTGTGATGCATTTACATGCCACACATTTTCCATCACCTGTAATATGATATCCCATCTATGATTACACATGTGCACACATCCCCAGAGAGCAATCTCTCACTGACACACATGACAGTCATTTCATAGTGACCTCAGTCATGGGATGTAGTCTATACCAGGGTACCAGGCTCTATGGACCTTAGCCATCAAGTCCATGGGCCTTTGGTTTTGCTGGCTGTAAAGGTGTCAGTACAATAATGCAAAAGTTGGTCAGCTTTCAATGGGTCACATTGTTTTCCCAGGTGTCATAGTACCTCACATCATATTACATGTAAGGTGGGCCTGGACTTCCAGAAGTTAGTGACCTGCCTTAGTTCATGTGGTACATGAACAGGTATGCGGCTAGTCAGAATATTGATATAAATGTGAGTTTCTGTGAATACTACATGTATTCGCAAAGTATCTCATCACAACTGATATATGAAAAGTTTAATTTAAAGTCTGTTTTTTCCTCTCTTGTATCCAAAGAGGTCCATGCCCATCAGACACGGGACTAATGGAAGGGCATTGTCAGGAAGGTGCAGAGCGTGAAAGTCTACAAGCGGTGTAGCATTTATTGCCAAAAGAGGTGGAAGGATCAGAGGTGCTAGACCACAAGATCACAGAGGTTCAACTGGGCAGAGCTTGTGCCGCATCCTGACCCCGAATGGCCTCATACTGGTCTATCTTGAGCTGGATGGGCAGTTGAGGGCCCAACAGCAGCTAAGTCCTAAACAGAAAACCACATGTTACATTGCCATCTTTTTCTAATAGGCAACTTTTTCCCCATCAACATTGAGGGTGACTTATGACCAATGCATTAGAAGTTGTTGAATGTGTAGATTGGGTAGTAGGTGCATGATAATGTTCTTTGCCTATTGTCCTTATGACAGCAACACAGCAAAGTCCAAACTACAAATGTAATGTCTTGAGCAGGCATATGGCTGAGCATAGTAATTAATCACCTCATGTTCATTGATGTTCAGGGTGACAGTTGTAACAAACAGGCGACTTGTCTTCGTGGTGTTAGGAGTGATGCTCCTTCACTACTGGGATGTAGAAATGTAGAGATCATATGTGAGTGTCTACACTCAGTCTTACAAGGCAATTTCTCTTTGCTATTTTAAATGGTGCTGTGGTGTGCCATCACATTAGAACTAAAGTGATCTCCACCACAGATCTAACTGATCAGTTTATAAATATAGACAATTGAGTCTGTGTTGTGTCTCTCCCTGGTTTTGTGTTTTTTTAACATGTATTAAATTGTTTTGCCCCATGTGTCTCTCCCTGGTTTTGTGTTTTTTTTAACATGTATTACATTGTTTTGTCCCATATTGTGAAGAAAAACTCTCTTTAAAACCTGTGAAGATCTTTTTTGAACTGTTTTTAAATTATGTGAGTAAATGTCTATTGTGAAGACCCCACCTCTTCATTACATAGATTTTCACTGACACACAACAACCTTCAAAAATGTATTGGCTTGTAGGAATGCAATCTAAGAATGTTGTTGTCACCAATGCCAAGCAGTTTTGTGTATGTTCATAGGGCTATGTGAACTCTTAGGCTGAGTGTATTTGGAGTATCTATCTCCCAGTACTTTGGACCTCTATGTTTGACCTACAACTTAATATGGTATGTGACAGAGATTACCATTTATGGACATGCATTCATCATAGTATTGACCACTTGTACCACATAATGATGTGATTTGATATATTGGATTGAGTGACTACAGGTGTGTTTGTTTCACCCTGATTGGGGCCCAATATGAGCAGGTTTTTATATTTACAGCTTGGAACCAGTGAAGGAGTCACACAGGACATGTGAGGTGGTCCTTGGGCAGTCGTAGGTGGGCGGGGAAGGAGTTCCACGTCTTGGCCGCCAGGTAGGAGAAATATCTTCCTCTGGCGGTGGTTCTGTGTATCTGTGGGACGGTAGTGAGGGCGAGGCTAGCGGAGCGGAGTTTGCCTGTTGGAGTGTAGAACGTGAGGCGGTTATTGAGTTATTCGGGACCTATGTCGTGTAGTGCTTTGTGTGCGTGAGTGAGGAGCCTGAACGTGATCCTTTTGTTGACAGGGAGCCAGTGCAATTCTCTCAGGTAGGCTGTTATGTGGCTGTGGCGGGGGATGTCGAGGATGAGTCGTGCAGATGCGTTCTGTAAGCGTTGGAGTCTTTTCTGAAGTTTGACGGCAGTTCCTGCGTATAGGGCGTTCCCGTAGTCTAGTCGGCTAGTGACGAGGTCCTGGGTGACTGTCTTTCCAGTTCCAGTAGGGATCCACTGGAAGATTTTATGGAGCATGTGCAGGGTGTTGAAGCATGATGATGAGATGGCGTTAACTTGCTTGGTCATCGTGAGAGAGGAGTCCAGGATGAATCCCAGGTTGCGTGCGTGGTCAGTGGGTGTCGGTGCGGTGCCCAGTTCTGTGGGCCACCAGGAGTCATCCCAAGCGAATGGGGATCGTCCGAGGATGAGGACCTCCGCCTTGTCTGAGTTCAGTTTCAGATGGCTGAGTTTCATCCATTCAGCGTCGTTTTTCATTCCTTCCTGGAGGTTGAGTTTGGCGGTGGCTGGGTCTTTGGTGAGGGAAAGTATCAGCTGGGTGTCGTCGGCGTATGAGATGATGTTGAGGTTGTGTTTGCGTGCGATGGTGGCGAGGGGGCTCATGTAGATATTGAAGAGGGTTGGGCTGAGCGATGAGCCTTGGGGTACACCGCAGATGATCTAGGTGGCCGTGGAGCAGAAGGGAGGGAGGCGGGTTCTCTGGATTCTGTCGGAGAGGAACGAGGTGATCCAATCCAGGGCTTTACTTTGGATCCCAACGTTGTGGAGGCGGCTTATTAGGGTACGATGGCAGACGGTATCAAAGGCGGCTGGGAGGTCTAGGAGGATACAGCCGGTTGTTTCCCCGTTGTCAAGTAGGGTCCTGATGTCGTCGGTGGCTGCGATGAGGGCGGTCTCAGTGCTGTGGTTCGCTCAAAATCTGGACTGGGATGGGCCGAGGGGTGCATTGGCTCGAGGAATGCGGTCAGCTGTTTATTGACGATCTTCTCGATAACTTTTGCAGGGAAGGGAAGAAGAGAGATAGGGCGGACGTTTTTGAGGTCTTTAGGGTCCCCTCTGGGTTTCTTCAGTAGGGCGTTGATCTCTGCGTGCTTCCAGCTCTCTGGGAGGGTGGCGGATGCGAGGGAGTTGTTTATGATGTTCCGTAGGTGGGGGGCGATGATGGTGTTGGCTTTGTTGAAATTGTGGTGAGGGCAAGGGTCGGAGGGAGAGCCGGAGTGGATGGTGTTCATAGCGTGGGCGGTGTCTTCGTGGCTGATGGGAGTCCAAGCGCTGAGGGTGGTAGTAGGGGGCGTTGGTTTAGTGGCTGGGGGTTGAGTCTGGGCGCCGAAGCTGTTGTGGATATCGGCAATCTTGCAGTGAAAGAACGTGGCGAGGGAGTTGTAGAGGTCTTGCGACGGTGTGATGTCGTTACTGTTGGCGCTGGGAATGGAGAGCTCTTTTATGATGCTGAAGAGTTCCTTGCTGTTGTGTGAGTTGTTGTGCAGCGTTCTTTGAACAATGTCTTTTTGGTGGTACGGATCAGCTGGTGGTATTTGCAGGTGTCGTTCTTAAGGGCTGTCATCGTTTCTGTCGTCTGTTCGCGGCGCTAGGTTTTCTTGAGGGTTTGGCAGGATTTCTTCGATTCTTTGAGGTCGTCGGTGAACCATGTTGTTTTCCTGTTGCCGGGCTTCCCTGGAGGGTTTTTCAGGGGTGCAAGGGCATCGGTGCAGTTGACGATCCACTGTGTGAGGTTGCGGGCTGCTCCGTTGGTGTCAGTAGAGTTGATTGGTGGGTTCTGGCTCAGTGATGTGGTTAGCTGGTCTGCGGTGACTTTGCTCCAGCATCTACGGGGATCTGTTGGGGGCGGTGGTGGGATGTGGTCTTCTTAAAGGTGAAGTGGATGCAGCTGTGGTCGGTCCAGTGTAGTCCGGTGTCTGAGTTCAGTTTCAGACGGCTGATTTTCATCCATTCAGCGTCGTTTTTCATTCCTTCCTGGAGGTTGAGTTTGGCGGTGGCTGGGTCTTTGGTGAGGGAAAGTACCAGCTGGGTGTCGTCGACGTATGAGATGATGTTGAGGTTGTGTTTGCGGGCGATGGTGGCGAAGGGGCTCATGTAGATATTGAAGAGGGTTGGGCTGAGCGATGAGCCTTGGGGTATGCCGCAGATCTCGGTGGCCGTGGAGCGGAAGGGAGGGAGGTGGACTCTCTGGGTTCTGTCAGAGAGGAACGAGGTGATCCAGTCCAGGGCTTCACCTTGGATCCTGACGTTGTGGAGGCGGGTTATTAGGGTACGATTGCAGACTGTATCAAAGGCGGCTGAGAGGTCAGGGAGGATGAAGCAGTTGTTTCCTCGTTGTCAAGTAGGGTCCTGATGTCTACGGTGGCTGCGATGAGGGCGGTCTTGGTGCTGTGGTTGTCTCGAAATCTGGACTGGGATGGGTCGAGGGGTGCATTGGCCCCGAGGAATGCGGTCAGCTGTTTATTGACGATCTTCTCGATAACTATTGCAGGGAAGGGAAGAAGAGAGATGGTGCGAAAGTTTTTGAGGTCTTTAGGGTCCCCTGTGGGTTTCTTCAGTAGGGCTTTGATCTCTGCGTGCTTCCACCTCTCTGGCAAGGTGGTGGACACAAGGGTGTTGTTTATGACGTTCCGTAGGTGGGAAGCGATGATGGTGTTGGCTTTGTTGAAGATGTGGTGAGGGCATTGGTCGGAGGGAGAGCCGGAGTGGATGGTGTTCATAGTGTGGGCGGTGTCTTTGGTGCTGATGGGAGTCCAAGCGCTGAGGGTGGTTGTAGGGGGCGTTGGTTCGGTGGCTGGGGGCGGAGTCTGGGCGCTGAAGCTGTTGTGGATATCAGCAATCTCACGGTGAAAGAACGTGGCGAGGGAGTTGCAGAGGTCTTGCAACAGTGTGATGTCGTTGCTGTTCGCGGCGCTAGGTTTTCTTGAGGGTTTGGCAGGATTTCTTCGATTCTTTGAGGTCGTCGGTGAACCATGTTGTTTTCCTGTTGCCGGGCTTCCCTGGAGGGTTTTTCAGGGGTGCAAGGGCATCGGTGCAGTTGACGATCCACTGTGTGAGGTTGCGGGCTGCTCCGTTGGTGTCAGTAGAGTTGATTGGTGGGTTCTGGCTCAGTGATGTGGTTAGCTGGTCTGCGGTGACTTTGCTCCAGCATCTACGGGGATCTGTTGGGGGCGGTGGTGGGATGTGGTCTTCTTAAAGGTGAAGTGGATGCAGCTGTGGTCGGTCCAGTGTAGTCCGGTGTCTGAGTTCAGTTTCAGACGGCTGATTTTCATCCATTCAGCGACGTTTTTCATTCCATCCTGGAGGTTGAGTGTGGGGGTGGCTGGGAGAGTACCAGCTGGGTGTCGTCGACGTATGAGATGATGTTGAGGTTGTGTTTGCGGGCGATGGTGGCGAAGGGGCTCATGTAGATATTGAAGAGGGTTGGGCTGAGCGATGAGCCTTGGGGTATGCCGCAGATCTCGGTGGCCGTGGAGCGGAAGGGAGGGAGGTGGACTCTCTGGGTTCTGTCAGAGAGGAACGAGGTGATCCAGTCCAGGGCTTCACCTTGGATCCTGACGTTGTGGAGGCGGGTTATTAGGGTACGATTGCAGACTGTATCAAAGGCGGCTGAGAGGTCAGGGAGGATGAAGCAGTTGTTTCCTCGTTGTCAAGTAGGGTCCTGATGTCTACGGTGGCTGCGATGAGGGCGGTCTTGGTGCTGTGGTTGTCTCGAAATCTGGACTGGGATGGGTCGAGGGGTGCATTGGCCCCGAGGAATGCGGTCAGCTGTTTATTGACGATCTTCTCGATAACTATTGCAGGGAAGGGAAGAAGAGAGATGGTGCGAAAGTTTTTGAGGTCTTTAGGGTCCCCTGTGGGTTTCTTCAGTAGGGCTTTGATCTCTGCGTGCTTCCACCTCTCTGGCAAGGTGGTGGACACAAGGGTGTTGTTTATGACGTTCCGTAGGTGGGAAGCGATGATGGTGTTGGCTTTGTTGAAGATGTGGTGAGGGCATTGGTCGGAGGGAGAGCCGGAGTGGATGGTGTTCATAGTGTGGGCGGTGTCTTTGGTGCTGATGGGAGTCCAAGCGCTGAGGGTGGTTGTAGGGGGCGTTGGTTCGGTGGCTGGGGGCGGAGTCTGGGCGCTGAAGCTGTTGTGGATATCAGCAATCTCACGGTGAAAGAACGTGGCGAGGGAGTTGCAGAGGTCTTGCAACAGTGTGATGTCGTTGCTGTTCGCGGCGCTAGGTTTTCTTGAGGGTTTGGCAGGATTTCTTCGATTCTTTGAGGTCGTCGGTGAACCATGTTGTTTTCCTGTTGCCGGGCTTCCCTGGAGGGTTTTTCAGGGGTGCAAGGGCATCGGTGCAGTTGACGATCCACTGTGTGAGGTTGCGGGCTGCTCCGTTGGTGTCAGTAGAGTTGATTGGTGGGTTCTGGCTCAGTGATGTGGTTAGCTGGTCTGCGGTGACTTTGCTCCAGCATCTACGGGGATCTGTTGGGGGCGGTGGTGGGATGTGGTCTTCTTAAAGGTGAAGTGGATGCAGCTGTGGTCGGTCCAGTGTAGTCCGGTGTCTGAGTTCAGTTTCAGACGGCTGATTTTCATCCATTCAGCGACGTTTTTCATTCCATCCTGGAGGTTGAGTGTGGGGGTGGCTGGGAGAGTACCAGCTGGGTGTCGTCGACGTATGAGATGATGTTGAGGTTGTGTTTGCGGGCGATGGTGGCGAAGGGGCTCATGTAGATATTGAAGAGGGTTGGGCTGAGCGATGAGCCTTGGGGTATGCCGCAGATCTCGGTGGCCGTGGAGCGGAAGGGAGGGAGGTGGACTCTCTGGGTTCTGTCAGAGAGGAACGAGGTGATCCAGTCCAGGGCTTCACCTTGGATCCTGACGTTGTGGAGGCGGGTTATTAGGGTACGATTGCAGACTGTATCAAAGGCGGCTGAGAGGTCAGGGAGGATGAAGCAGTTGTTTCCTCGTTGTCAAGTAGGGTCCTGATGTCTACGGTGGCTGCGATGAGGGCGGTCTTGGTGCTGTGGTTGTCTCGAAATCTGGACTGGGATGGGTCGAGGGGTGCATTGGCCCCGAGGAATGCGGTCAGCTGTTTATTGACGATCTTCTCGATAACTATTGCAGGGAAGGGAAGAAGAGAGATGGTGCGAAAGTTTTTGAGGTCTTTAGGGTCCCCTGTGGGTTTCTTCAGTAGGGCTTTGATCTCTGCGTGCTTCCACCTCTCTGGCAAGGTGGTGGACACAAGGGTGTTGTTTATGACGTTCCGTAGGTGGGAAGCGATGATGGTGTTGGCTTTGTTGAAGATGTGGTGAGGGCATTGGTCGGAGGGAGAGCCGGAGTGGATGGTGTTCATAGTGTGGGCGGTGTCTTTGGTGCTGATGGGAGTCCAAGCGCTGAGGGTGGTTGTAGGGGGCGTTGGTTCGGTGGCTGGGGGCGGAGTCTGGGCGCTGAAGCTGTTGTGGATATCAGCAATCTCACGGTGAAAGAACGTGGCGAGGGAGTTGCAGAGGTCTTGCAACAGTGTGATGTCGTTGCTGTTGGCGCTGGGATTGGAGAGCTCTTTTACAATGCTGAAGAGTTCCTTGCTGTTGTGTGAGTTGTTGTCCAGCCGTTCATTGAACAATGTCTTTTTGGTGGTGCGGATCAGCTGGTGGTGTTTGCGGGTGGCGTTCTTGAGTGCTGTCATCTTCTCTGTCGTCTGTTCGCGGCGCCAGGTTTTCCTGAAGGTTCGTCAGGATTTCTTTGATTGTTAGAGGTCGTCGGTGTACCATGTTGTTTTCCTGTTGCCGGGCTTGCCTGAAGGGTTTTTCAGTGATGTAAGGGCGTCGGAGCAGTTGACGATCCACTGTGTGAGGTTGCGGGCTGCGTCGTTGATATCAGTAGTGTTGATTGGTGGGTTCTGGCTCAGTGATGTGGTTAGCTGGTCTGCAGTGACTTTGCTCCAGCATCTACGGAGGATCTATTGCGGGCGGTGGTGGGATGTGGTCTTCTTAAAGGTGAAGTGGATGCAGCTGTGGTCGGTCCAGTGTAGTCCGGTGGAGTGTCCTAAGGCAACGTGGCTGCTGGCAGAGAAGATGGGGTCGAGCGAAGGCCGGCGTAGTGGGTAGGGTTTTCACCAGTTGCTTGAGTCCGAGGTTGGCGAGGTTGTCAAGCATGGTGGTGGTGTTGTTGTCATTGTTGTTCTCCAGGTGGAAGTTCGGGTCCCCTAGGAGGATGTAGTCAGATGAGGCGAGGCCATGTGGGCTGATGAAGTCGGCGATGGCTTCACTGAATTGTGTGCATTTGCCGGGGGGTCTGTAGACGAGGGTTCCTCTGAGGGTGGTCTTGAGGTCGGTGTGGATCTGGAAGTGTAGGTGTTCGGCAGTGGTGAGGGCATCTTCGGGTTGGTCGTGACGTCGATGGTGTTCCTGTAGATGATGGTGATTCCTCCTCCGGTTTGGTTGACGCGTTCCTTTCGGGTGATGCTGTAGCCGTCGGGCATGTCTATGGCCGTTCGTCCAGGTTTCTGTGAGGAAGGCGATGTCTGGTGCTGTTGTGTCGAGGATGTCCCAGAGTTTGATGGCGTGCTTGTGGACGGAGCGGGTGTTGAGCAGGATACACTTGAGGTGGTTGTTGTTGTTGCCTGGTCCGGGTGGTGGGTTGTAGGTTCAGACGCAGGTGAATTTGCAGATTTGGCAGGAGAAGGGGCCATGGGTGCGCTTCGGAGTGGCTTGGTAGCAGGCGGCTGGTTGGCCGGTGTTGAGTGCGTGGAGGGTGGTGGTGTTGTATCTCAGTCGGGTTTCTTGGTTTCGGCGGGGGCAGGGGTTCTGGCACTGGGCGTGGTCCAGGTGCATACAGGCTTGCATTTGGCTCGCCCGCTGCGTGGCCTCCATATGAGGGGTATGGGAGGAAAGAGCAGCTGGGAGGCGGGAGCGGGGCAGCGAATGGGGCACCAGGGGGGCAGGGTTGCAGGGGGGTAGCGGCGGGAAGCGCGAGGGAGGGGAGCGGTGGGGGGCAGTGGGGAGGAGGTCTGGGCCAGGGCACCAAACAAACCTTAAAATGGCCCATACCTGTGCGTCTCTTAACTAGGAAGTAAAGGGAAATGGGTTGGATTGTGAATTAACCCAGGTTGCATCCCCAACTGTGTCGGTTAGGGAAGTTATTAAGCAGAAGCAGCAATGGCAAGACGTGTACGATCGGCTCCATGGTGGTACAGGACATGGGAAGCTGGGGGCCCGCAAATTTAAATCTTCTATGCATCCGTTTCTGTCAGCTCAGATGTGGCAATTTGACAACTACAGTGGAACCACTGGCGGTGCTCTGCAAAAAAAAATTTTTTGGCCTATCTCGCCACTGTCAAGATTTCCTGGCAGTGGTGGTGGCAGTGCTGTTGTGGCCTTTTGTCTGTGGAATAACACACATCGTAATAGGGAAAGCTGACCACCAACTGGGTAGCTGGGAATTCAACACCATTTTGTTGTCGGTACCCTTACAGCCAAACTCATAATCAAGCACTTAATGTTGTACTATTCTAAAAAGACATTACACTATGTATCTATCCACATTTATAATAGTCATGACAATAGGCATCGTATTACCATAATTTAAAAATGGTTAAAAAGAAGATCTTCACAGATTTTAACTGCTGCCCGGTTCCTTGCTGCTCTGTGCCCCGTGTGGGTGAAGTCCCTTGGCCACCTCCTAACTCCTGCTTCCGTAATCTGCACCCTACGTGGACCGCCGGACTACACTATCCAGAAGACACCGCAGTCCCGCGAGGGGATGAGGAGGGGAGGATCAGGCCCATAAAGCTTCATGCGGGCTCAAGCGGCGCGGGACGCCATTACATGTGGGATCAGCCTTTGTGTTTTCTTCTGCTGCCCGGTTCCTTTCTGCTCTGTGCCCTGTGCGGGTGAAGTCCCTTGGCCACCTCCTAACTCCCGCTTCCGTGATCTGCACCTTACGCGGACCGCCGGGTGCAGGTTTACACTATCCAGGAGGCAGCACGGTCTCACAAGGGAAGGATCAAGCCCATAAAGCTTCAGGCAGACTCGCGCAGCGCGGGACATGCGCGGGTTCAAGGTCGGGCCCGTCCTGCGCCCGTCCATCGTCCGTAGGAGGCTGGGCTGGGCCACGGCTCGTGTGTTGGATATAAAGCTGAAGTTTTCTTTAAATTTTGGGTTCTCCAAGAAGATAGCAGGTTCATTCCGGACTTGTAACCTGACCGGGATTACGTTAGACCTCAGGTATTTCGCTAATGTATGACCATGAAGTCTTGTCCTAATGAGTTTTTTCTCAAGGCGTTCTAATTTCTGTATCTTGCCATTCAACACATGCTCAAGACACTGGATGGTCTTGGGCATTGAGACAGCTGTTGAGGAGGTTGAGAGGTTAACCAGGGAGATAGCTGAGTTGAGGAAGGAGATCATCGACGATAATGGAGATTAATTTGTTTAAGATTACCAGGACTGAGAGAGTCTGGTCCTGACGTTGGAATACTTACCAGTTGCACCGATTGGGTAAGCAATTATTGCGTGAATAGGGCATAATACCTAGAAATATGTTTGACGACAGTTTAAAGGTGTACCTACTCCTTTTTTATAGGGCCACCTGTTATACCCTTGGTTGTCCCATCCATTGTCCTGATGAAGACTCGCATGGCCCAGGCATAATTAACTGGGAGGCCAAAAGACGAGTCGAAACGTCGACGCTGTTTTGTAAATACCTGGACCCTTATGTTCACTGTATAGATGTACACAATCTATGATTGATTTATTGAAAAAATAGTGATAACAAGGAGTTGTTTTATAATCGTCAGTGGTCAGGTTTACATAGGCTGGATAACCTGTATATTCACCTGTGTGTTTAAAAGTATTTTTGAATTATTTTTTGCTATCACTCCTATCATTCTTCTGTTCTTTCAAACACTTACTACTTTCTTGCACTCTTTTGCTATTTTGCACGCTCCGTTTGGGGCAACCCTTGGTATATGTAATGTGTTACAAATGTAAATATTATGATGAAGTTTGACTAGTAGATAATTGATTAAAACTATTATCTAGATAGTACTGTCGCTTATGTTATTTTATGCCCCTATGTTTATACTTAATGGTTATATGAATGTATAGAGCATACTTAGGTAGATGCTCCTAAATGTTTATTTGATGATTCTGTGCTGATCAATTCAGTTTAAGAAACCATAGAGGTCTTGGACCACTGTTTTCTTATAACGTACGATACCCAGGTCCAGAACCTTTTGGGTTACCCCATTTCTTTAATGACAGTGGTAATATGGGTAGTGGTGCCCAGGATACATATAGATGTGCTATCCAACAGGAAAACTCAGATTTTGATTTAGGGATGTCTTCTAACACCGGAGAGCGTGTATATAATCAGGATATCGCAACTATTATACTGAGAGAAAATTCCCAGAACATAACATTAGAAATTAGAAGTCATAAAGAAAAGGGCACTTGTAACATTGTGTTTTGGAATGTCGCGGTCTTAAATCTAAAGTAACAAATGACGTATGGATTACTTTTATTCATCAATTTAATATTATTAGTGTACAGGAGACCTGGATGATAGACCCTAAACATATCAATGGAGTTAAAACTGTACACACTGCGGCAGTAGCATCTAGATATGGGAGAGCTAAAGGGGGGCGGTGTATTTATATATCTAACTTAATTAACCTCGTCAAATTAGAATTAGTCTGTGAAGATTGTTACTACCAAATCATTAAATTTGTGGTAGACACAAACTGTACAGTAATACTGGTGAATTACCACAACAATGCCCCTCCAGATATATTGGAAGAAGTAGTAAAGGAGATACGTGGCCACCTGCATAAGCTACAGGAGATACGGAGTAGAGATTTGATTACACTTTCAAGGGGGATTTTAATACCGCCTTATGCCCCAATTGGGAGTCTGGGAATTGTGGATTTTCGTATGATATCGAAACTTACATCCCGTATTTCCCACAGACAAGGTATGGCGAACTCCTGAATGAGATAACATTTGAACTTGATCTAGGGTTTGCCAATACACTATGTTGCCCGTCTGTCCCTTTCCGCCCCACGTTTATTGGCCATGGAACTTTCTCCATATTAGATTACATTTTGGTATCCAACTGTTATGGCCCAAATATTGAAGAGTTTTGTACCCACGATGTGGCATTAAGCGATCATTATGCTCAGAGCCTGAAGATTAGTCAGTTTGGACAAAACCAAAGGAATGCCAATGCCCTTAACCGTATGTTGGAAAATATATCTCTTTCTGTCAAAACGGTTACATTCTGAAATGGGAGAAAGTGGTCCCTACTGAATTTCTGGCCGGAGTGATGAAGAACTGCCAGGATAGTTTCCAAGTATGCCTGGATGAAAATGCTGTGCCAAAGGATATTGTTGCTAGTTTTACAAACATCACAGAGTATATTAAGAAGGTGCTTACTATCACCATAAAAGGTAGGGAAAAGCACAAAGTGAAAAAGGGCTGGTTCGATTCGAACTGTACTAGGGCATATAGAAACCTTAAATACGCCCTTCATATTGAACCCAAAGATAGAGCCATAAACTGAGAAGCAAGGAAAAAGTATAACTGTGCCCTAAAAGACAGAAGACAGAGCTTGAGGGATGATGCATGGATAGCCCTCCGTGAAGCTTCTTTCTCGAAAGATTCTTGTGCCTTTTGGAGGGCGGTGAACGCCCCTTTCTTTAGAGATAAGGATGTTGCCACTATAGAGGTGGCTATCTCCTAAAATAGTTGGATAGAGCATTTTACGAATCTATATGATGAAAATTTACTGGAGATACTGGACGAGGTGAGCAGAGGGATAGATTCTAGCAACTTAACAGGGATGGAACAAGGGGAACAAGCTGCATTGCTTAGGGAAAAAGGTGTAGCATTGATTTTTGAATTAGAAGAGGTTATTATGGCCATTACAGAAAGTAGAGGATGTAAGGCAGCAGGACCGGATGGAGTTCCTGTGGATATTTTTAAAGAAAATATTCTGTTATGGGCCCCCCTCCTCACCCAAGTGTTTAATGCGGTAAGCTCGGGCGTCTTTATTGATACATGGTATGAGTCGATCCTTGTCCCAATATACAAAAAAGGGAAAAGGACCGACCCGGCCTGCTATAGACCAATTTCATTATTGGACTCAACGGCGAAAATAGTAGGTTGGGTAATACTAAATAAGCTACAAGATTGGGTAGAGGAATATTCTATGCTAAGTGATATTCAGTATGGATTCCATAAAAAGCTTTGCACAATAGAGAAGGGCCTAAAGTTAAATAACCTGATTAATAAATATACTGTGACAAAAAAAGAACCACTCTACCTGGTCTTTGTCGACTTATCGTCGGCATTTGATTGCGTTAATCATATTAAATTATGGGCAATTTTAGCTGAATTAGAAGTTGACCTAGTATTAATTTCTTTTATCAGAGAGTTCTATATAGGCGCAAGGGCACGGGTGAGGTTTGGGTTGGGGGGAGTGCACTTGCCACTTTAAAGTTAAACGGGGCATGAGGCAAGGCTGTGTCCTTGCCCCACTACTGTTTACATTATACATTAATAATTTAGAGAAGTCATTGGTACAGGAATGTAAAGATCTTCCAGTGGCAGGCAAACACCCCATCCCCGCATTGCTATATGCGGACGATGCCGTCCTTATGTCTCGCACCCCATTGGGATCGCAAAAGCTGGCTACTAGTTTTACAAACTTTATGATAGATAGGGGCCTAACCATAAGCCCCGCCAAAACCTTTACAATGAACTGTGGCACAGGGTGCCCCAAGACGAGACCTATTTAGATTGACAATAAACTAATTGAAAACTTAAAGTAATTTTCTTATCTCGGAAATGTATTTAATTCTTCGGGTTCATGGGTGCAGACTGTAAAAACGAGGAGATTGCTATATTTAAAGACCTTGTCTGCACTAGCCAGTTTTAGTAGGAAATTAAATAGGCGACCCACAGCAGAGCTACTGGATATTTATAAAGTAAAATCCGTTAGCGTGGCCACATATGAAGCAGGCATATGGGGATATGCGAACGTAAGCTCACTGCAGGTTGCTGAAAATATATTGTAAAGATTCCTAATGATGTTCCCGAACTGTACTTCCCCCTATATCTGCCACTCAGAGTTAGGTTTGACTTACCTAGAAGACATAATAAAGATCCAACCAGTTCTGTTGTGGCACAGGATATGGACAATAGAGGAAACTAATTTTAACCGTGAGATAATAAATGACTGTAGGGGGCTGGATGGGGTGAAACAAATCAAATGATTAATGTATGTTAAAACATTCCTATATGAAATAGGCCTACGGGATTTTTATGATGAACCTCTAAATATGACTAGTATGAGTAGGAAGGATCTAAAGAAAATCTGTTTGAGCTTCCTAAATGATCAGAGATTGTGTGTGGAAATGAGTAAATCTTCGGTGCAAGCACACAATCTCATTCTAATATCTTTTAGTTTGCAGCCGTACTTACAACTGATAACCACTGATTAGGATATATTCTTACTGATACGTTTTCGACTAGGTGCTATTCATAGGTTATTAAGTTTCCCAGCCGCCAATGACTGGTCAAAACCGCCCTCCAAATGTCCCTGTGACGATATGTCAGACCAGTCCACCATACATGTTTTGTTTTTCTGCAAATTTTATACTGTGCACAAGAAAGCATGGATTCTCCCGGTATTAAAATTGTTGGGGATAAGGACTTGCCGGCCTGCTTATGTCAAAATGCAGCATTAGAATCTGTGGTTGCCGTAGCATCAGTAACAGCTTTTTTAAAGAATGTTTTTAAATGCAGGAAAAACAATCATGATGTGATAAAATGTAACCATATCTTGGTATGATGTCTTTGCTTATGGCGCCCTCCCTATTCTTTGTAGTAACGTTTTAACTTTTGTATAATATTTTACTAATTGTTTTTTAATCTGTGCTTTTATGATTATACTTTGTAATCGAATAAAGTATTATTGATTGATTGATTGATTGAAGTGGAATTAACAGAAAACTAGGGAGAGACACAACACAGACCCAATTGTCTATGTCTACAAACTAATCCGTTAGATCTGTGGTGGAGAATTCTTAGGGGCATATGTACAAGCCCCTATCACCACCACAATGTCACTTTTTCTGACATTGTGGTGCTGATATGTGCTTAGCCTTATTTACAAGGCAGTATAAAGCCACTTAACGTGGCTTACTGCTGCCTTGTAAATAAGGCCCCCTTTCATGCTATGGTTAGCATGAAAGGGGTGGGCAGTGGGTGTTGCGGTGGGCGTTCCACCTCAACAACCATTGATTTTGACTCTTCTCCTTATGTACAAGGGGAGAGTACATACAATTAAAGACCAGGAAAAACCTGGGCTTAAGTTTGTGAAATGAGGAAAAATGCATTATTTCTCCTCGTTTTTTGCCTTTTCCATGCGTACTGCCTTGTGCAGCACACTTGGAAAAAGAAAACTCTCATGGATTGTTTATGAACAAGAAGGTCTCCCTCCCTGTACATAAACAGTCTGTAAAAAAATGATATTTTGTGAATTTCATGTGTGCTGCATGAAGCAGCACACATAAAAGTGACAAAATGGCATTTTAGGATAGTTTATGTGCAGGAAGGGACACCATCCTACACATAAACAATTCTCCCCTGCATGCAGACACCCTTGCACTATAGTGCATTGGCGCTTCACTGCTAACTGTGGAGCCAGCGCAGGGGGAAATGCAAGGCTGCACCATACCCTTGTAAATATGGTGCAGCCTTCCGTTTTTGAAGTGGCGGAGTGAGTCGTTAAGTCATGGCAGCTAAAGCCACAGTGTCCATAGTGCAAACAGATTCAGTATTCCAAATCACGTTAATGTGTTTCAGTAAATCAGACTCTTTAGTCGCCACGTTCCTCAGGACTAACAGCACAATTATTCACCATGTACACACACTGAAACTGTAAAGAAACAATAATGTGTAAGTGTAAATTGTAATTTACATGTTCAATATTTACAGGCTCATCATTACACTGTAGCAATACACATATATGTGTATATCCGTCTACCATCAATACATAATCATTGCATTCCCTCCTGAAGTGATACCAGAGTACAGGGATTTTATACTCACACTAATCCTTCATGTCAAGAAATGTACTTACTAAGTATGGATAGAGCACATTAAGCTATATCTCACCCATTCCAGTTGCTTGCACAGTATTTATCCCATTAAAAACACATAAGCTTTTCACCCGTATACATCTACTTCCACTCACCACTAATAAAGAATCCCAAGAAGGGTCCGTCTCACACACCTATATATGCCTTTTTAGAATAATACAATATTAAATCTTTGTATCCTGGCAATATTTTGTGGAACTGGCTTAAAACTGGTTTTCAGAGTGATTGTGGTGTGAACGTAAAGTGTATATGCTAGTGGACAGTTTTCTGACAGAGACTAGACTAGAGTTCTTATTATGATTGTCAGTAAGGATCAATAAGTGAGTGTATGTAACACTTACATCAACATATACATCAATAAGATTAAGATAATGGGAACTACAATAGCAAATATACCACATTTAAAAAAAAATGAGAAAAACTTAGATATGTTGAAGGTTATCAGTAATGTGAAGAGACATGAACTTATTAGATGCACAAGTTTGCATTTTCTAAAACGTATCTGGCTGAGTATTCAAGGTCAGCAGTGTCAGTGCCCCCAATGCTTGCAGCCATACCAGGTCTTATGACTCCTGCTACCACTGTAGTCATCAAGCTCCTTGACTGCTTTTCTTGGTCCTGCATCTGTAACCATGCCACTCATTCTTGCATTCCTCCACTGTCTTTGCATTGGTGCCACTGCATTGACAACTATAGCTCTCAATGCTGCTGCCTTCTCGGATAGTTGTAATTTCCAGGTGAAAAACATATACTTTACATTCTTAATAACCTATAATTTGAAAATTAATTTAGCTTTTTTGGGGGGGGAGCCTTAAGCACAATTGTTTCATGCCCCACTGGCATACCTTCCTTGTCTGGCTGACAATCTAATCATACTTCAATTGATCACATAAGCCTTGAAGAAGTATTGCATTGATTTTTAAAGACTATTTTGAAGCCTCTAACTACTAGATTCCCCCAGTGAAATGAACTGAAATATTAGAATCAACGTTTAAAATGTCACCTCTTTCATACACATGTATTGTAATATCCGGCCCCCAAGACCAATAAATCGTTTTCCAAATTACTTTTATGAAGCTGTTGCCACTTGTCTCCTCAATGTAAGCAAGCTCTTACTGTTAGATGACTTTAATGTTCATCTTGGAACCAATGAGGACAAGGATGCTGAGAAATATCACTGCCTCTGTCAAACAATAAATTAAATAACTTTAGTAAGGAACCTACCTTTGCGGCAGGTCATACTGTAGATGCCATTCTGAGCTCTCTCTCACGTGTTCATTCAAACCTACCCCCAAATCACTTAATGGCTGCCTGATCTGTTTCATTCTTTACATTAGTCAGAACAACTTTCAAACTTGTAACTCTAATTCCTTTACCTTGAGCAGACCTTGGGAACAGGTGGTCCCTGAGGCATGAGAAAATTGTCTTGCCCAACCCTCACAGAAGATGACACCACTTTCAATTATTCTAACTGGATGATATTAGCAACATAGGTCTCCACCTTGCTAGACCAAGCGATCTTTCTTAAAATGTGTGGACCCAGCAGACCCACTGCTGCTTGGTTCAGTGAGTAACTAAATAGGTTAAAAAGAAAATGCAAAAGAAAAATGGTAAAGAGATGGTTGAAGGAATATGAGCAGCAACAGAAATCTATATAATGAGCCATTCTCCATCCCTTCCACAAAGCTAATAAAAAGTCCAAGGCAATGTTTTTCTAGAACAAAAAATAGGATCCAAAGATCCTACAGGAAAGTATTTAAATTGTACAAGAGTGCAAGAATATTACCTGCCCAGTTAGTGATTCTCTGTAGCGGTCTCAAATGCTTTTAAACATCCGATTTGCTTTCTTTCATAAGAATATCTATGACTTAGGGCTGGATTACAATCTTGGTGGATGGGAACTCTGTCACAAATCTGACAGATTTCCTGCGCACAGTACAACAAGTTCTATAGGACATAAGGGAATTGTAATTTGGTGGGCGGGATATCCTTCACTTTTGTGACATAGTAACTCTGTCCACTAAGATTGTAATCAGGCCCTAAGTCACTGATATCCCACAGTCAACTGGGGCCTGGTGTGGGTGAACTATTCTGCAATCTCAGAATTGCTTGCTGTAAACATTTTTGGCAATTGACATAGTCCCAGTCTATCAACTCAAAAATGTAAGTTGATGATCCTGCCCTATTTAATCCGAATGTATAATGAATCTGTTTTTACCTGCTCAGCACTGGATACATGGAAGGCAGCCATGTGGCCACCTTTGCTCAAGACACCTTCCCTGGATCATATAACCATGGCAAATAGTTGACCAATGTCTCTCCTTACAACATTTACTAATATGATGGAGTTGGCAGATCAGAATAAGCTGTCAAATCATCTGGAGTTGCATATGATAAGTCTTACGTAAAGGAATTCCAACTGAGACCATCCTGGCCAAAGTTACTAAAGATAACAGAACTACCATGGACAAAAAATGAAGTGGCTGCCATGATACTATTAGGTCTGTCAGTGGACTTTGTTACCCTATCCTACTCCATTTTACTATGAAGGAATGAGGCAGCCAATATCTCTGGGACAGTACAGGCCTGGTGTACATCTTTCTTACAAGACCAGACACAAGCAATGTCTCTTGGCAAATTCAGGTCTGCTCCCAAGTCTATCATGTTTAGGATCCCTCAGGGCTCAGTTTTGAGCTCTACGCTTTTCAACTTGTACATGGCTCCTTTGACATGCTTGACAGAGTCCTTTGAAATGTCATTCCAAAATGATGCTGACTATATCCAGCTGATTATAAGACTGAACAATTACCCAGATGAAAGAACATTTAACTTGAAAAGCTGCATGCAAAGAATCTCCGACTGTATGACTACCAGTTCACTGGTGCTAAATGGCAGTAATAATGAAACCATGAGCTGCAGAACTAAGCACATTTGTCCACAGATTAGTGGGTGGAAACCTGGGTGAAGCTGCCTCTCGGCACCCCAAACCCATTACCTTGGAGCAGTGTGGACTCCAATCTATCACTCTTCAATAAGATCAAAAACATACGTTTGACAGGCTTTTGCCTGCTCAGTATAGCTAAGAAAATGTTCCCTTTGATCCCAGCCTCTCCAAGAAAAGATCTGTTCTCTACTCCCTATGATAGACTATTTTAACTCTCTTTGTGAGACTACCAAACTATCTGGTACACAGAGTGCAGAAGTTATAAAATATGTCTGCCAGATTGATTCTGAGTCTAAAGAAGATTGTCTCAATCTCAAATGAGCATAAGAAACTATACTGGCTCCCGGAAAACAAACGATACAACCTTGTGACTCTGCTATAACACCATCTATAATGAAACCCAGACCTCATAAATGGCTTAAATGCTCACCTGGTACCTGCCAGCCAGTCCACTCATATTGTAAACAGCATGCCGGGCAAAGATGCCCACTTTGTGGAAATCAAGAACTGAAAGCTGCGTCTTAGCACTGGTACAACCAGTACCCTAAATATCATTTGCAAAAATATTTCACCGTTGAAGTTAATAATCTAAAATTCATGCAAACAACCAGTATCTGTAAACAATAATTATGACACAATGCAATTGTCAATGTTTACTTTTATCAATTACATTCGGATGTACAAAACATTTTGAATTGCACATAATTGTCCTATTTTTCATCCTGTCAAATGACTGTTTTTCGTTTTGAAAGTATGCAATTCCTGCACACCAATTCATGAAAGTTCAAATGGGCTAAAATGTGCCTTTCATAAAGCAAAATATCAGTTTTGAAATATAGGTGTTTAAAACGTGGGATCACTTTTAGCTAATTTTCATTTGAACTGTTTGATGAAATTGGAGATGTCTTTAGAAAATAGAGAAATCTTAACACTATAATTTTCTGTTCCTTGAGATGTCAAAGAAACAATTTACAGTTCAGAAATGTATTTCCGAAAACATATGAATCGGCAGTTTAACAGTGCAATACGTACCCTGACATGTCAATTGTATTTGGCATTTCATTTCATTATGACAAGCTTTCTCTAACACATTTGATAACATATCTTTAAATCTACATTACATAGACACACATGACATTAGAGAAATGTAGAAATTGCAATTTTACATTCTATGTTACTTAAAGAAATGAACATTACAATACATTCCAAACTGAGTTCCAATTTTCTCTTTTGAAATGAATTGTCTCTACACCTGTTTAAATATAATTAACATTTTATCATAAAATAAACACGGATATGTATGACCTAATATTAGAAGCATAATTTTCACAATGATAATGTTGGTACACAAATTGTAGGAGGTCAGGAATTTGCATTTTTCTGATGGAGAATTCATATTTCCTATTTCCCGATTTGTATCTATCAGTATAGACATAGCAGAATAATGACATTTTTAACTGGCCTTAAAACAAAACCTGGAAACAAGGAGAGGTGTCTCCCAGCGGCCTTAATGGCTAACTCCTGAGCGCAGGGCTCACAGTTCGATCGCTAGCACCGGTAGTAGTTTAAATCAGCACCATGTGCCCCATAGCAATAATTCACGTGATCTCCCTGATGGCCCCCAGCATCTTGAAAACATTAGTGGTGAAATGTTTGTGCTATATAAATACCGGATTTAGATTTAGAAATATTCTGCCATTCCGATATTCTTTTTCGTCTACAGTTTTGCAACAGAGCATTCTTCCTGCACTTCATTTTTCCAAAATATTTGGATAGCATGTGCCATATTTTCTGGATGTCTGACAGAACCACGCAGGCCATTAAAACGCAGGCCTTTACAAAGTGTCCTTAATAACTCATGTGCCTTTACAATAAATATACATATATGTATATATATATACACACACACATATATATAATCATATATATTTAAAGATATATTACCTGCTGGCGGTCGCCAGTAGGTAGTTAAAGTTACAACCTAGTTTCCATAGGAAAAGCATGCATTGACTTGCTAATAACTTTGGCCTTGTTTGATGAATCTTTGTGAAATTCTTCCAAAAAAAGTCTACCCAGGTGAGCTCCTATCCTGAAAGTTTGGGGGTTATTCGTCAAGTGAGGGCTGAGAAAAAAAAGGAGGTCCTAAAACACATTTTCCCCATGCTAATTGCCGCAGGAAATTTTGCGACGAGCTACTTTCCGAAATACTGAATGGAATTACTCCATATTTGGCAGAAAGGTAGAGCTTGGTTCAGAATGCAACCTTTGTGTTAAATGGTGTAAATCCATTCAGTCGTTTCTGAGAAATTCAAAAGCTAAGTGTCCAAAAATCAATTTCCCACAGGAAACTTTGTGCAAGGCTACAGCCGAAACTACTAAACGGAATTACCCCAAATTTGGCAAAAAGGTAGTGCTTGGATCAGAAAGAAACCTCATTTTAAATGGTGTTAAACTGTTCAGTATTTGCTGAGAAATAGGAAAAATAAAAGTTTTGATATGTGGGCAGGGCCTAAATCCAGTGCACGAGCTTTACTGTGATTGGCAGTCAACAC
Organism: Lissotriton helveticus; assembly: GCF_964261635.1. Classification (NCBI taxonomy): domain Eukaryota; kingdom Metazoa; phylum Chordata; class Amphibia; order Caudata; family Salamandridae; genus Lissotriton; species Lissotriton helveticus. The sequence goes on from NC_136063.1 coordinate 1,986,324,794, forward strand.
TCCAAACCAAGAAGTGTTGGCAGCCATCTTGTGGTTCAGTAGAAGAAAGTCACCAGAAAACAGAGAAACAAAGGTATATAACATGAGAACACCCTGACCCCCCAAGCCTGCTCTGCAAGTGTGCCAACTAGCCCACCAGGTTCCTCCAGTATGTACCAGGGAGCTGCGTTGCAGAGAGGGGCTCAGAGGCCACACCCCTTTGTACACCTCTCTACAACGCAGCTCTGTGGCACTTACTGGAGGTACCTGGTGAGCTAGTTGTCTCCCAGGGACCATCAGGACTCAAGGGGAATTAGTCCCCCAACTTTAAATGTGCCAGGGGCGCGTGTGCACAGTGGTGAAGGGAATGGGCTGGGCCTGACATAGCAAGTTTGCAAATGCACTGTCGTAATTTAGCAATGATTAGGTTAAGCATTAGCAGAAGACATGTTGTATTTAGAGATTATCTTGTCCATTTTACGGAATCCATTTTGTATTTCTGTCGGCCATTTTGTTTGCCATGTGCTCTGTCCTCCCTTCCTGTTAACTGCTCTTCAAATCTGCCTAGAGACAAGATATATTTATCTTCTTCTGCTTTGCACATGCTCAGTTGAGCATGCAGCTGTCTCCAATTTGTAACTGTCAAGATGTGTCCACCAGAATTAGCTAACTGTCAGCCCTTCCCACTTGTTGCTAGCACACTCTCTGTATGACCTTATATGTATTTGAAACCAGCACTCTGTGCCTTGTACCGCCTTCATTTCAGCCCCTGTGTGGGTATAAAAGGATGAAGCTCCTTCTAGTCAGTGTGCTACCTCATACTCTACCGAAGGGTGTTGTGTGAATGTAGTCCCACCTCATGAGGTTTATTAAACTCTGTCTTTTCTATTCCAGTTTCTGTGCCAACTTCTTATTATTGGCCTAAGGACTCAAAGCAGAGAAGGGCAACTCCCTTGCACTAGTAGGCCTGGCTGAGGCTTGCTACCACAGCACTCCCTGGCTGTCAGGTTTGCCCCACAAGTCTCACCTTTGCTTGTGGCGCGATTCCGCAGAGACGACAAGAGCACCCGTCCCTGTACCCACCTAACCCTCGTGGACGACAAAACCCAGCAGGGATGAGATGGACGCAGGGATGGTAGCCAGGGTGTAGGTTTAAGGATGGCGTGGAGCTGGTGGGGCGTCTCGGTGTCACTGGAAACCAGAATAAGAAAGATCAGAAAGGGAAGCAGACCCGAAAGGAACCACCCCACGTACACACACAGGACCAGGTACCCCTGGAGGACTTACCAAGGCTCCCGAAACGAAGAGTCCCCGATGAGTGCAGCTCCGGTTGTGAATAGCGAGGAAGGCGCTCCTGCGCGTTATCGCCAAGTACAAACTAAAGAAAGCGCTCCTGCGCATTCACCCAAGCTAAAACAAAAAGGAAAGCGCTCCTGCGCGGGTAGCTGGAAACGGGAAACAACCACCCAGCTTGTGGTATCCCTGGTAAGGTGAAAAGGATCTGTAGGCGGAGTTTATTCCCTTATAGCGCTCCTGCGCGATGGAAAACAAAGTAAAACCCCCAAAACACAATCCTAGGTTCAATATATACCCTTAGGGCGCTCCTGCGCACCAAGGGTCATGAAAAAAAAAAAAAAGGCTTTTCCTGGAACCCCCAGGTGAAGTAGTACACAAGCGTTCCTGGATGGGGCTGTCTAGGACAAGGAAGCGCTTCAGCGCGGCTTGCCTCCTAGACGTTGAAACAAAGTTGCAAAGCAGCGCGGCTCTCCGTGAAAGCCGCTGAAACAATGTAGCACTTCAGCGCGGCTTTCTGGAAATGCCGCTGAAACAATGTAGCACTTCAGCGCGGCTCCCGTGAAAGCGCGGAAACAAAGTTGCACTTCAGCGCGGCTTTCTGAGTCAGCTGAAGAGAGCTCCGCAGGGCAGCTGGAAGTCAAAACACTCCTGCCCGGCTCTTCTCCGAGCATGCAGGTCTCAGGAAACGTGAGGTACAGCTAGAATCCGGAATCCGAAGCACTCAGCCGGCGGGAAACGCGCAGTTTATGCGTTTCCCCCGGAAGTGCTTCTGTGCCTGGTTTCCCAGTGGCTAGACCGGGTACTCGACTTCCGCCGGAAGTGAGTATCCCGGCCTCCCGTGTGTGTTTGCGGGATGGCCGGCCGCGGCAACGCCGCGAGCCGTGACACTGGCACGTTGTAAATTGGGGGATTAAGTCCCCTTCAATCCTGAGGTCCCTGGGGGTGAACTAGCCCACCAGGTACTTCCAGTATGCGCCAGGGTGCTGTGTTGCAGAGAGGTGTTGAGAGGCCACACCCCTTTTTACACCTCCCTGCAGCACAGCTCTGTGGCGCTTACTGGAGGTAGCTGGTGGGCTAGTTGGCCCCCAGGGACCCTCAGGACTCAAGGGAATTTAATCCCCCAATTTACAATGCTCCAGGGGATGTGTTGGCACAGTGGTGTAGGGAGGGGGCGTGGCCTAATGTGACAAGTGTGCAAACCATGAATCCCGAGGGTCCCTGGAGGCCAACTAGCCCACCACATACCTCCAGTATGCACCAGGGAGCTACGTTGTAGAGAGGTGTTCAGAGGCCATGCCCCTTTGTACACCTCTCTGCAACGCAGCTCTGTGGTGCTTACTGGAGGTACCTGGTAGGCTAGTTGGCCCACAGGGACCATCAGGACTCAAGGGGGATTAATCCCCCAACTTTAAAGCGCCAGGGGGCGCATGTGCACAGTGGTAAAGGGAAGGGGCTGGGCCTGACATAGCAAGTGTGCAAACGCACCAGGGACATTTAAAATTGGGGGAATAAGTCCGCTTCAATCCTGAGGGTCCCTGGGGCCCAACTAGACACCAGGTACCTCCAGTAAGTGCCAGGGAGCTGAGTTGCAGAGAGGTGGTCCAAGGCTACTCCTCCTTTTTACACCACTCTGCAACGCAGTTCTGCTGCGCTTACTGGAGGTAGCTGGTGGGCTAGTTGGCCCCCAGGAATCCTCAGGACTCAAGGGGATTTAATCCCCAATTTACAATGCTGCAGGGGGCATGTTTGCACAGTGGTGCAGGGAGGGGGCATGGCCTGATGTGACAAGTGTGCAAACCCGCCCTGTGGTGCGTTTTAAGTTGGGGGATTAAGTTCCCTTGAATCCTGAGGGTCTCTGGGGGCCAATTAGACCACCAGGTACCTCCAGTATGCTCCAGGGAACTGCATTGCAGAGAGGTGGTCCAAGGCCATGCCCCCTTTTTACACCACTCTGCAACACAGCTCTGTGGAGCTTACTGGAGATAGTTGCTGGGCTAGTTCTATCCCAGGTACCATCAGGATTCAAGGGGAATTAATCCCCCAACTTAAAATGCACCAGGGGACGTGTTTGCACAGTGGTGCAGGGAGGGAGCGTGGCCTGATGTGACAAGTGTGCAAACGCATCATGTGGCCCATTTTTAGTTAGGGGATTAAATCCTCTTGAATCCTGAGGGTCCCTGGGGCCAACTAGCCCACCAGGTTCCTCCAGTGTGCGCCAGGGAGCTACATTGCAGAGAGGTGTTCAGAGGCCATGCCCCTTTTTACACCTGTCTGCAACGCAGCTCTGTGGCGCTTACTGGAGGTACCCGGTGGGATGTGTACTTACGCCTTCATTCCGCCAAAACCCAAACACTTATCAATTCATTATGCAATCACCTTGCAGCACTCTAATCATCCAGTCACTACCCATCTACTCATGCAATGACTCACGCACTAACACATGAATTGCTACAATACCCTGGGCAGTACCCAGTCATTCCAGCCATCGCCTTGTCACTACCCATGCACTCCTCCAATCACCCAGCGAGCACCATGTACTTATCTAATCACTCCGCCAAAACCCAGGCACTTAGAAATTCACTATGCACTGTCCTTGCAGTACTCTAATCATCAACTCAGTACCCATGTACTTATGCAATGACCCAGGCATTAACACTTGCACTGCTACAATCCTCCGAGCACTACCCATGCAGTCCAGCCATCGCCCTGTCAGTACCCATGCACTCTTTCAATCACCCAGCCAGCACCATGTACTTATCCAATCACTCCACCAAAACCCAAGCACTTATAAATTCACCATGCAGTGTCCTTGCAGTACTATAACCTTCCAGTCAGTACCCATGTAGTCATGGAATGACCCATGCACTAACACAATACCCTGTGCACTACACATGCAGACCTCTAACCACCTACACAGTAGTGATTCACTCCTCCAATTATCCAGGTTATACCCATGCACTCCAGAAATCTCTCTGTCACTACCCTTGCACTCCTCAAATCAGTCACCCAGCATCATGTACTTATCCAATCACTCCGCCAAAACCCAAGCAGTTATAAAATCACCATGCACTGTCCTTGCAGCCCACTAATCATCCAGTCCCTACCCATGTACTCATGCAATGACCCAGCCACTAACTGAAAGCAAATACAGAGGAGGTCATGCTGATTACAGGGGTACCCCAACCCATAGTGCTCCCTATTGTATGTAGGTGTTTTTACTGTGTTTTAAGTGTCTTTTAGCATAGCACTGGCTCCAGTTCTGGTTAGTCAGAGTCAGTGGCCACCAGTACCCATCACTAAAAAGTTGGTGGCACATGAGGAGTTTCTCCTCCTCTGTTCGTTCTTTCTGCACATCTCTTGCTTCTTTCTGCACTTTTCTTCCTCTTTCTTCACATGTCCTAACTTTGTAGGCATAGTTAGAAATTAGCACTTAAAAAACCATTGAAATTCACTGAAAAAACCATAGGTTTCTGGCATGCTATATTTAGAAACTAGCATTTTAAAAAAAAATTGAAATTACTGAAATTTCCATAGGTTTCAGGCATGTTATAGTTAGAAATTAGCATTTAGAAAACTTTGGAAATTCACTGAAAAACTGAATGACGTAATATCTGACGTTATCAGCAGTGCATTGCGGGGGCTCAAGTTATAGTTAGCTGAACGAACTATAACGGGGGAATTTCTATGGTTTTGTACGAGTGAAATATCCAACTAACAATATAACGTCCATGAAACCTATGGTTTTTTTCAGTGAAAAAAAAATATATATATACATATATATATATATTCACTGAAAAAACCATAGGTTAGAGACCATATATAGTTAGGAATTAGCATTTAAAAAACCTTGAAAATTCACTGAAAAAACCATAGGTTATAGACCATATATAGTTAGGGCTTAGCATTTAAAAAACCTTATTTTACCCACACAAAACCATTGAAATTCCATATATAGTTAGTTGCACTAACTATATATCGCGCACCCGCAATCCACTGCTGATGATGTCACATATTACATCATTCATGACATGGTCAGTGACATCACTGATGACATCACTGATGACATCTCAAATGACATCACTGATGACATCACTGATGACATCTCAAATGACATCACTGATGACATCATGACACACCAATACCAGTTACTACATACGCACTCACTGATTCCTACGTCTACACACACATTCACTCATTCACCCATACAATCACTCATACATACAGTCACTCATTATTACAACACTATCATATGCACTCATACACCTATGCAGACACTCACACACTGCCACTCATCCATGGAGTTACTCACACACCTAGTCAGTCCTGTAAAGAATCAATCACACTTCCATTTCCTCATCTATACAGTTAAACACAGAACACCATACTTCAGTGACATCACTGATGACATCACTGATGACATCTCAAATGACATCACTGATGACATCTCAAATGACATCACTGATGACATCATGACACACCAATACCAGTTACTACATACGCACTCACTGATTCCTACGTCTACACACACATTCACTCATTCACCCATACAATCACTCATACATACAGTCACTCATTATTATAACACTATCATATGCACTCATACACCTAGTCAGTCCTGTGAAGAATCAATCACACTTCGATTTCCTCATCTATACAGTTAAACACAGAACACCATACTTTTCACACATATACTAACACATACTTACTCTCTTATACAATCACTGATACAAGTACATATTGATATGCACAGAGTCACACACCTCCCAGCCAGCCACACACACACTCAGTCTTCCATACATCCACTCATTCTTCAATATGTAAAACATATTTAAACTTTACAAAAACACACAGACACTAGATGATGTCATCAGTGATATCATTTGAGATGTCATCAGTGATGTCATCAGTGATGTCATTTGAGATGTCATCAGTGATGTCATCAGTGATGTCACTGACCATGTCATGAATGATGTAATATGTGACATCATCAGCAGTGGATTGCGGGTGCGCGATATATAGTTAGTGCAACTAACTATATATGGAATTTCAATGGTTTTGTGTGAGTAAAATAAGGTTTTTTAAATGCTAAGCCCTAACTATATATGGTCTATAACCTATAGTTTTTTCAGTGAATTTTCAAGGTTTTTTAAATGCTAATTCCTAACTATATATGGTCTCTAACCTATGGTTTTTTCAGTGAATTTCAATGGTTTTTTAATAGCAAATATCATAAGCTGTCGAATGTCAAGTACGTGTAAGTAAAAACATTTTCGTGTTTATGCACACTGATCTGCTTTGAATGCTGCCCCCCCTCCCCCTCATTTCTATTAGGAGTACTCTCTCTTTGCAGATAGTGAAGGGTAGTTAACGCAGGCCTTTGCCCCCGTTGTAATCCGTCGTGCCTGCTTCTCTCTCCATTTGATTGATTGTTATCCAAGCATTTACTGTTTTAGAATTGGTTCTCTTTGGTTCATTCTCTATTTACAAACAAGCACAGAGTCGCAATACTCTGTTTAGTCTTTGCAGATAGCGAAAAATCGTGTAAAAAAACAAAAGGAATCGAGCAAAATCAGTAGGCCACTAATGGGATCTCTTTTTGACCTCGCTAAAATAGAAACATTGGGAACAACCCCTCATGACAAACACGAAACTATTGAGATGAACTGAACTCCACACCATGATGGCTGCAATACAGCTCGGCTCCGCCACCCACCCCGCCCAAAATAACGATAAACTCTATGCAAATATTACAAATATATACAACACACCAGCAAAGTAACAGGGTAAAACATTTTCTTAAACAACTATTTACATAACTATTTTATACTTTTTGTTGCCCGATCCGGCTAGCTCAATCGATCGAGCATGAAACTCATGCACTCTGATGGTTCAAAGTTTTGAGGAGTGCTTGTAACACTGTCTGAAGCCTATTTGCACTTGCTTCAGCTTCACTATTGTCAAAGTAAAGTGGGGACTGTTTGAGGACGTGACTCCATTTGTGAACAATGTAATGCGGTGCCACCCTGAACCGCTTGACGGAGGCCCCCGAGGGACGGTGTGATGGCGCGGACTCGGAGGGGGCGCTTGGCTCCGGCTCCCTCCCCAAGTCGTGTTCTCCTGGTGTAGCCTGAGATCGCCCCCGACATAGGTGGCCGGCTCCCGGGATCAAGCGGAACTTTTTGCCTTTTGGTAACTCTTCCATTCTTGACCTTGTCCCACAATCCGTTTCACCTAAAGACACGCTGTAGTGGGGCGCACCTTTACCATTTCTGTTGCCATTCCGCCCGCTTTTGCTACACTGTGCCTCTTCCGCTATTCAGCTGTTTACCGCCCGCTCTTTCGACTACAGCGTCTCGCTCACCATGTAGTTGAGTTGCTCCCGCTCTTGCGGTGCAGCGATAGCCGGCTGCCACAGTACTCTCAAAATGGCGGCCGGCTCTTCAGATTTGGGCGTGGTCCACTAAAATTGCCCTGCGACACCTTGGAACTCGGACGCTTGTCTGCTAGAGATTGGGCTCCATTCTCGAAAGCGTCCCCTCAGCCTTGAAGATTCTACAAAAGTCTTGGGGGCCCCCGACTCCCGCAGGCTTCTGGTGGAGAGCGGCTAGCATTATTGCTCGTCGAATGGCCACGACGGAGCTACGAAATGGTGGTGCTCTCATGCTAACGCCAGCTTCAGTCTGAAACATCCAGAAACACTGTAGACTACCAATTCGATCAGTTCCGGTAGCGCCCCAACGTGACCCGGTAGAGAAGAACTAGCCCTCCCCTCTTTCACTGATGGTTCTTGTTGCCTGTCCCTTCTGTTGTCATTTAACAGAACTATTTAGCCTGCTGAAAGGGGTTGTGTTCCGACCGCTGGTTGGTGGAGACATTTTGACTATATTCTAGACCTGCGTTGTCGCGTAATGCGTCATATGACGCGCCGCGTTAGCGCATCCGGAAGTGATCCGGGGCGCAACGCGCAGCGCGTAACGTAAGCATAACAGGTCATGTGACTTGTTAATAAAACTTTTCATTGGTTCATTTTACTTTTCTTATTCTAATGATGCTTTCGAACATTATTTTTTCTTAAATATATGTTATAATGTTCCAGGCTAATGTACTTTCCCGGAAAATTTACAACTGTCCTGCAAGTAAAATATATTCCTTTTTCGAGAAAAAGGGCGTTTCTTCGTCCCATGACGGAGCCGTTGAGCAAAAGAGGGTCGGCCTGCTGTCTTAGTCGCCGATACGCCTGAATATGAGATTCTTATCGATCACTTTATGTTGCAGAAGTAGAAAACACAACAGCCCTTGACCATTTATCTTTACTGCGTTCCTGCGTATTATACCTTTTACCCTTCATGTAATTGGTCTGCTTTATTTCACTTGCCTTTTACTGATTCTAAAACAGTGACTATTATTAAAAACTTTACCAATGTATATACTACTACCATGTTTTCTTTTAAAAACCTTTATTGTGAAAATGTCATTATACAAATACGGGCCTATAACCACGTGGGCCGGCCACGGAGCAAACTGTAATCGTATATGATGAGTAGACATTTACACTGTAGAGGAACGTAACGGGCGGGCCATTAGGTTGCAAGAACTAAAGTGTCTAACAGTTGCGGAATCGGTGGACGTACATTTTATAATTAAAATACGACAGGGCCACTTACAATAAAATTATCTAGATATACATTTGTGGGCAAGTACCATGGGTGACGTTAATTCGAACTTTCAATAGTACAGTAATCAATAACACATCAGAACTTAATATCAATAGGGATATCGAAATATTCAATCTATTCTCGTCCCCGCCCGCCATGTGCTTCAAAACTGCATACGTATCTCGTGATATCAAGGTTGTGCAACCAGTACACAACAAGGAGTTACGAGTCCCATTTATTCCGGCGCCATTTTGGGCGAAGACGGGCAGGTCCAGGATATAGTCAAAATGTCTCTACCAACCATCGACTATGATGATGTTCATATGCTGTATTTATTAGAGTAACACTCATCTGTCCACATGAAATTAATTTGCCACAATCTAAACATGTCATTTTAATCTTTCCAAAGTTCTTCTAAATATTTGGGACCGTTTCCCTTGCCTCTGATGCTGTCAGTGCCACTTCTTTGATGAATGTACTGGCAGGTCGGGGGTTCTCCTCCAAATCTCTCTTTTATGCAGCACTATAATTAATCGGTGCCACCTCTTCATATGACGATGCATGGTATAGTTACCATAACTATATTTTTTTTCGGTTCCTCTGGAGAGTACATCGTGGCAGATGAAGCGTGTAACGTACCGGGCATTTACCTTTTTTTGCATGTAGAGGAAAGGAAAAAAAATTCGAGCGTCCGAGTTCTAAGGTGTCCCAGGGCCATTTTAGTGGACCAGGCCCAAATCCAAAGAACAGGCCGCCATTTTGAGAGTCCTCTTGCAGCCGCCTGTCGCTGTAGCATCAAGAGCGGCCGAAACTCAGCTGAATGGCAACTGAAACGGTAAAGGGGCGCCCCACTACAGCAGACGAGCCTCCACCTAGGAAGGCCCGTTCACGCCGCCTCCCCCCACCCCCTTCGGGCACCCCACGCCGTTATTCGGAGCAGGATTGTAGGATGGCCACACCAGTACGGCAACTTGCTAGACACCACCTCGGTGCCTACCGAATGTCAGCGCCTTGTGGTGTCTTCTATTCAGAAAACATTGTTGTGCTGCCTTCGACCTAATCGCCGCAAGTGTGCACGCAACTCAGCTGCATAGCTTGCTAGACACCACCTCGGTGCTAACCGAATCTCAGCGCCTTGTGGTGTCTTCTATTCCGAAAATATTGTTGCTCTGCCTTTGGCCCCATTCGCACATCGGTCCGCTACTGACGCCATCTCACAGGCCAACGGGGTGCCCCACACCGACTTTCAGCATTGTAGGATGGCCACACCAGTGCGGCAACTTACTAGACACCACCTCGGTGCCATCCGGATCTTGGCATCTCAGCGCCTTGTGGTGTCTTCTATTCAGAAAATATTGTTGCGCTGCCTTTGGCCCCATTCGCACATCGGTCCGCTACTGCCGCCATCTCACAGGCCAACGGGGCGCCCCACGCCGACTTTCAGCATTGTAGGATGGCCACACCAGTGCGACAACTTGCTGGACACCACCTCGGTGCCATCCGGATCTTGGCATCTCAGCGCCTTGTGGTGTCTTCTATTCAGAAAATATTGTTGCGCTGCCTTTGGCCCCATTCGCACATCGGTCCGCTACTGCCGCCATCTCACAGGCCAACGGGGCGCCCCACGCCGACTTTCAGCATTGTAGGATGGCCACACCAGTGCGACAACTTGCTGGACACCACCTCGGTGCCATCCGGATCTTGGCGCGTTGTGCTGCCTTCGGCCTATTCGCACATCGGTCCGCTACTGACGCCGCCTCACGTGCCAACGGATTTTCTACGCTTTTTATACCCTATGCCGCATAACAGGTCATGTGACTTGTTTATAAAACTTTTCATTGGTTCATTTTACTTTTGGTTTCCTAATGATGGAAGGCTTGATCATATGACCTAAAAATAACACTTTTCATTGGATGAAAACTATTTTTTTTTCCCAAACGATGAAAGCCCCACCTTGTTTCTGGATGTTTCAGACTGAAGCTGGTGTCAGCATGAAAGCACCACCATCTCGTGGCTCCGTCGTGGTCATTCCGCGAGCAATCATGGCAGCCGCTCCCCACCGGAAGCCTACAGGAGTCGGGGGCCCCCAAGACTTTCGTAGAATCCTCAAGGCGGAGGGGACGCTTTCGAGAATGGGGTCCAAGACCTAGCAGACAAGCGTCCGATTTCCAAGGTGTCCCAGGGCCATTTCAGTGGACCAGGCCCAAAAAGGAAAGAGCCTGCCGCCATTTTGAGAGTCCTGTGACAGCCGCCTATCGCTGCACCGCAAGAGTGGGCGCAACTCAGCTGAATTGCAGATTTTGACACAGTGGACCAAAAGCGGACGGAATGGCAACTGAAACGGTAAAGGGGCACCCCACTACAGCAGACGAGGCTCCACCTGGGGAGGCCCGTTCACGCCGCCCCCCCCCCCGGGGCGCCCCACGCCGTTATTCGGAGGGCGGCAACTCAGCTGAATTGCGGATTTTGACACAGTGGACCAAAAGCGGACGGAATGGCAACTGAAACGGTAAAGGGGCGCCCCACTACAGCAGACGAGGCTCCACCTGGGGAGGCCCGTTCACGCCGCCTCCCCCCCACCCGGGGCGCCCCACGCCGTTATTCGGAGGGCGGCAACTTACTGGACATCACCTTGGTGCCATCGTTCTGCTGCCTTGGAACTATTCGCACAACAGACCGCTACTGATGACCCACCCCCCGCGACGCCCCACGCCGGATACCGAAATCAGAGCGGCACCCAGGCAACATCACCTGGGTGCCGTCCAGAAATCTGGACGTTGTGCTGCCTTGGGACTATTCGCACAACCGACCGCTACTTCCTTCTTTTTCCCTAAAAATGTTTAAATGTTTTTACTGTTTTTGTTTTGTTGTATATATTTATAAGTTATTAAAGTTTTATAATCCTACTACTTTGTTGGAGTGCTATATATTTTTAATGTGACACATAATTGTAAAAACTTTGATGTACAAAGAGTCATCCCTGGAATCTTCCGCTTCAGGCTCGGTCACCTCCCCAATCACAATACAGGATGGTTTTCAGATAGTAGGAACGCGTGTGGTGTGACGGATCTCATCGGGTGTGGGCCTTGATCTACTATAACTCCTTTGAAGAGGGGTAATTCTTTACAGCTGGGGCCATAAACTACATCTGCAGGGCTAGCTGATAGCCTGGGACTGGCCAGGACAATCGGACACAGAGGAAGAGGAGTGTCAGAGGGTGCGGTAGTGAATAGGGCAAAAGGGAGGTGTCGGGCGGGCACAGGGTGTGATTCTCAGGGAAGAGCAGCGCAGATGGGGGGAGGTTTATTGCCCATGCATAAGACAGAGAGCGGGGGTGACCAGTGCCTGGGGGAGATGCTTGCGAGGGTGGGGAGCCATGCTAAGGATCGACAGCGTGCAGAGAGTGGGTCTGGTCAAGTCATCTAAAATGGCTGCCGTGCACGACAAAAGTGTGGCATTTGAAAAAAGGCAAGATGGCGCAGACAATGTTTTTCAACACTTCCTGATTTCCTTCGAATCGAACGTTAACAGACGTTGGGGCATATTACCAAAGTTAAGCGATATTTATCCCTAACGATGCTTAGCAACGAATTTTTTACCGCTAAGCATCGTCAGAAATTATCGCAGATAAACCTTGCTATTATCAAGGTTTATCGCAAATGCGATAAAAAACGGCCGCAATGCATTAATATCGCTGAAAAGTCAGCGATATTCATGCATTACCGAGCTAATGCTCTTAGCCATGTTATCCACCTCCCATTGGATAACATGGCTAAGAACTGCTCAGGGCAGGTGTTACTTTTTGGAGATATTCGCGCTTAGCGCGAATATCTCCAAAAGTTGGTAATAGGAGATAGCGATGTTAGCGACTGTTTCCAGTCCCTAACATCTTGGCATGCCCACTTTGCATGTCATTAGTGATAAATATCACTGACATGCAAAGTGGGGCCCAAGATGGTCGCTATCTCCTACTAGCGGTCGCTAACTGGTGTTAGCGACAGCTAGGTAATACGGAGATAATTTTATCTCCGCTTTCTTGGCTTTTAAAGCCAAAAAAGCGGAGATAAACCCCCTTGATAATATGCCCCGTTATCTCTCCCACACTACCGGTCCCCCTGGGCTTAAACGCCGAGATGGTAGGGACTGCATTCCGTGAAGATAGGCCGAGACGTCACTCAGCAGAAAAAAAAGTAAAAAAAAGTCTATAAACATACAATAAGTTAAAAGTCAATCATTCTTCATTCCTTGTAGTACGCTCCCCAGACCGCTTCCCGTTACGCTAACCGGGCGCACCCCCCCTTTTAAAGCCTCCACATCAAACCTATGGGGTCAGGGAGGATCTACTATGCCCCCTTATGGTCATTTTCCCCTTCGCTTTGGCCTCCTCTTGTCTCTCGATCCTACCGAGAGACAAGATGGCGGCCGCTACGGACTGTTTGGAATGTTTACAGACGCCGGAGAACCAATCAGCTTCGCTTCACAAAGCTCCATAACGCGAAAAGTACGCAAACTGGAGCGCTGCCCGGTCCGCTGTTACAGATATATATCTTTTTTAACGTTAATTTCTCAAAATCCACTGGAGCACATATATTGAGACCTAGCAAAGGCACATCGGGCTACCAGTCCCTACAATTTTGCCAAGTTTCGTGCAAATCCATTCAGCCGTTCGGGCTAAAAGTGAGGCCAACCGCCCTATGGAAAGCTCAATGTTAAAAACACGTTTTGGGACCCCCCTTTTTTCTTGGCCCCCCCTTGACGAAAACCCCCCACATTTTCAGGGGCTACTCAGAACCAAAATGTTCCATTTTCCTGAAAATTTCAGCCAATTCCGTCCACAAACGCCAAAGTTATTAGACATAGAATTTTCAAAAATCCCATAGAGAAAAAATCCTAACTATATATACCTACTGGCGACCGCCAGTAGGTAATGTATATAGTCACAGAAAAAAACTAAGGTTTAAGGGACATTATAGTTAGTTGAGCTAACTATAACTTGTGCCCCCGCAGTGCACTGCTTATCACCTCACATATTACATCACTGATGACATGTCAGTGACATCACTGATGACATCTCACATGACATCACTGATGACATCAATGATGAAATCATCCAGTGACTGTGAGTGTGTTTTTAAAAGTGTATGAGTGTTCAATATATATGCCAAGCTGTATTGGTGAATCAGTGGGTGTACAAGTGACTGTATGAATGACTCAGTGGGTGCATGACTGATAGTATAAGTGAGTGATTTGGTGCCTCAGTGAATGGATGGGTGGGTGACTGGTTGTGTGAATGTGTGAATCTGTCTGAAAGGTAATGTTAAAGTGGATGTATGAGTGTGTTAGTGGGTACATGAATAGCTATATAGGTGATATTGTTTGTCTGACTACATCTATGGTTGTCTAGGTGTCTATGTTTGTGGGTGAGGAGGTATGTGACTGCCTGTATAGATCAGTGAGTGGGAGAGTGAGTAGCTGTATGGGGTACTGTTATATGTGTGTTAAGTTATATGAGTAAGTCAGTGTCTGAGTGGGTTAGTGTCTATATGGCTGTGTCAGTGATTGAATGCATGTCTCAGTGTGAGTGAGTAACTGAGTATGTCCAAGGCAGCATATGTAAGCATATGTGAATGATGGAGTATAGGAGTATAGGAGTGACTGTATGCATGAGTGATGGAATTTGAGAGTAGTTATATATGAGTGCATGCTTCTATCAGTGACTGTATTACTGAGTAAGTATGTGTTCCTATTTGAATGAGTAAGTAAATGGGTGGGTGTGCAACTGTTTGAGTGAGTAAGTGGATGATTGATTGACTATATGGGTGAGTTCCTACATGTGTGACTAATTGTATGGGTGATTCCCTGAGTGTGTTTGCCTGTATGAGTGGATATGTCAATGGCTGTATTAGTGAGTGGTAGATGTGCATATAGATCAGTGAATCAGCAAGTGGGTGGTGTATGTACTGTTTTGGCTCTGTGAATGGGCTTGTGAATGGTATGAGTGGGTGCGTCAGAGATGATGCGGATTATATCATTTGAGATGTCATCAGTGATGTCACTGACATGTCATGAGTGATGTAATATGACAGGTCATAAGTAGTGCATTGCGGGGACGCGAGTTAGATTTATCTCAGCTTACTATAACGGCTGGAATTCTCTGGTTTTGTACAAGTGAACTGTCCGACCAACAGTAAGGTATCTCTAATCTTTGTTTTTTTCAGTAAATTTCTAAGGTTTATAATATGCTAATTTCTAAATATAACGTCCCTGTAGTCTATGTTTTTTTCAGTGTATTTCGAATTTTTCAAAAATGCTACTTCCTACCTATAATGTCCCTGAAACCTGTGTTTTTTTCAGTGAATTTCTGAGGTTCTTTACCTACCAGTCATGTTTGCAGAGTGGTGAAGAAAGGGGGCTGGGTCTCTGACCAGCTCTTGGGAATTACACTGTGTAGGACTTACAGGAGGTATCAGGGGGGCATCTGGGCCCTCAAAAGCTCTCTCGAGCCAAGGGGACTTTTTCCCCAACCAAGAGCATGCCAAGGGGCTCATTTGCAAAGTGGTGGAGAAAGGGGCGTGACCTGCTATCAGAACTCCTTGGGGGCCGACTACCCCTCCGATTACCACCACTAAGTCCCACGCAGCAGGATTGCTGAGATCTGGTAGCAGGCCACACCCCATTTGTCCATCATACTTAAAACACGCTTTCTGGCATGCCCTTGGTTGGGGGATGAAGTCCCCTCCACTGCTAGGGTTCCTTAGGGGCCAACTAGCCTACCTATTATCTCCAGTAAGCCCCACACAGTGGGATTTCTGAGAGGTGGTTGCAGGCCACGCCCCAGCACTCTTGAAAACGTACCTCCTGGCACACACGTGGTAGGGTGATGAAGTCCCCTTGCCTCTCAATGGTCCCTGGTGGCCAACTAGCACTCCTGCTATCCCCAGTAAGTCCCACACAGCTAGATTGCAGAGAGGTGATCCAATGCTATTCCCTCTTACTCCACCACTCTGCAAATGTTCCTCCTGGTGCACTTCTGCTTGGAGGATGAAGTCCACTTTAGTTCAGAGGTCCTCAGGACACAAGGAGACTTCATACCCCCACCAGCAGTGCACCAAGAGGTGCGCTTGCAGAGTGTTGTAAAAAGGGGTATGGCCTCAGAGCACCTCTCAGCAATCCCACTGTGTGGAGCTTACGGTGTCAAATGGACTCTTCTTGAGTTTCTTTATTAGGGGTGAGTGGAAGTAGGTTTATATGGGTGACAAGCTTATGTGTTTTTAATGGGATAGTAGTGATGGGGAATTCCTCCCACAACCAAGAGTGTGACAGGAGGAGTGTTTGAAGAGTAGTGATGAGAGGGGGTAGGGCTTCCAGCGAGTTGCTGGTTTGTTTATTTTTTTAATATAGAAAAGGGGGATGTTTGGCCCCCTGCTCTTGGCGCTATTGGGCCCTTGAGACCCCATTTCCCGGGGCCTGACTTTTTAAAAATGAAATACAAAGGGAGGGGCCACATGGCACCGCTCCCAAGTCCGACATATAACTCGGGCCCCCATCCCTCGGGGCTGGGCCTTTGTTTTTTGTTTTTTTTTAAAGGGGAGGGGTGCTGTGTGGCCCTCTACCCAGGCCATTTTCAGCCCCAGGGACCCCACCCCCAGGCCCAGCCATTTAAAAAAAATATTTAAAAAAGGGACAAGACTGAGTGGCCTGCCTCCCGGGTTTCTTATGGCCCTGTACCCCATCCCCCGGGGCTCGGTCTCATCCTTGGGGACCATGGGGGGAGCACCAAGGCCCCTGCAGTCCCTGCCGGCTCCCTTCCTCCTGCGGAAGCCAGCATTGCTTTTGGACAAAGCGAGCAGCTCCCTTTGCCCTAAAGCAGTTCTGCTTAATTTCATGGAAGCAAGAGCATCTTTTCTGCTCTTGCTTCCATGAAGCAGAGCAGAGTTTGTTATGGCTTGGCAGAAGCAGTGCTCTCGCCATGCCAACGCACACTGAAATGTCCCGGGGTGGACACCCTTAGGACATTTCTGAAGCCAACCCTGGGGGAAGGCAGTCCCTTGGGTGATGGAGGGCTCCTGAAGGGGGGCTGCACAGCTCTCTTTCATCTTCTCTTTAGCACTGGTAATGTGGTGGTCCCAGGGGGTCTGCAAGAGACCCCCACATTCTCTTAATTGGTGCCCTGGGGAGGTGTTGGTCCCTGGGGCATTTTTTGGGGGGCCTCAAGCCCCCACACTTTATTTTTAAAATTGCCCCGTGAAGGTAGCAGTACCCAGGGCTGGGATGGGAGGGTGTGGGGGTTGCGTGGCCCTGGCGAGGTGATAGTCCCAGAGGCAGCATGGGAGGGCCAGGAGCCCCCTCATGCCTTTTGAAAAAACATCCATTGGGTGGTGGTGGTCCCTGGGTCTGGGGGGCCCCCTGGTGCACTGCCCTTTGGGGAATCGATGTCCATTTTATCCTGAGGTGCATTTGGGGCAAAGAAGCCCTCCTGGTATGTCATTTAAGTCCTACAAAGTAGAATTCCACTCTACAAACACAACTACTAGTTAAACAAGGATTTGTAATGCAATAGATCTCTCTTTGGAGAGAGTTAGCTCTATGGGTGTTGTAAATGTAAAGGTTGTTTACTAATGTTTTTGGAAGTGGAATGTGAGGTGGATTTATGTGGATAGAAAGTATGTGGTACTGAGTGTATTGAAATTATGTTTAATGGAGAGTAATTATGTGGTATGGTAGTCTGTGTAGTGGAGTAGTAACCCCAGGTTTAGTCTTCCTCATTTCCATAGAGGCTAAACTATAAACTCAGTGAGGGGCATGTCATCAAGGGGCAACGATAATATTATCGCCGCTTTAGAGCCCATTTCCGGGAGAAAAACGGTGATAATATTATCGCATTATTATCAGGGACACGTGAGCGCGTGATTCCTTGACTTATCGCTTGTTTTTCACACGCCTCGCCTCACATCGATAATGAGATACAAAGGAGGCGAGGCTGTGAAAACAACATGGGATAATATCAAGGAGGCAGCTTCACAATGTGGAGAAGCGTGGCTCAGTGGTTAGAGGCGGCAGACCCGGAAGATGAGATCAGCCGTGGACCAGGGTTCGATTCCCCGCCTCGGCGGGTCTCGGGCTCAAAAAAATTCCACGGACTCGATAATTCTCGCTCCGGTGCCTACTCGACTCACGGGGTCACACTCTGCGACTCTGGGCAATAGCTTGCTTAATCTCCACTACGGCCCCTTGCGGCGGGATGCCTGGCTTTCACCTTGTGAATTCCCTGCCGGGGTATCTCACAGGGGAATACCAGGACAGGTTCCCTAAGCAAGCGCCTTGAGATCCCTGGGTGATTCGTGCGCTATATAAATCGAAATACATTTACATTTACAATATGATCAAGGAGGGTTAAAGTCGCGTTAAGTATGCCTTAATGCAGGAATTTCACATCTGTTAAATTCCTCACTACAGCATACCTAACATGGTGGTGTATTGTGTGGCTAAGACCACAGGCGCTATTATCTAGGATATCATCATTTTCCACCATGGAAAACAGCGACATCCCCACTATCTCTGGAATTTTTATCGCCTCTGCGATGCACGTTGTTGATAATGCGATAACCGGGCGATAAATTCCAGAGATAGCCTGCAATAAATATGTAAGCGCAAAGCGCTTTGCAATATTTATCACCGGCCCTTGATATTATGCCCCTGAGACACAAAAAAAGAAGCTACCACAGAGGAGTACTTCTGGACCTAGCCAGAGGTATGAGCAGGGCCACTGGAATTATGTGACTGTTCGCCCAAGCCGATTTTTGCATAATTATCCATTTTCCACATTTGCCACATAATCCATCATCTGCGCATAATCTGCAGATTTGAACAAAAAAAAGAATTGTCACTAGCTCAAAAGGTTCAAACGTTATCAAAAATGAAGTGACATGGGTTACAGCTTGGTAGAAGTCCCTTTGAAAAGCTGGAATGGTGGTGTTAAATTTTTACTAATGGTGAGCAACCATTTGCAAAGCGATAAGTCTCACATTAGTTAAATATTGAGCTATTGCTTTGCAAATGTAAAAGAAATGCGGCATCAGCCTGTCTTTGTTTTTCTATTTATTGACTTTTGTAGCAATGGCGGCACGCCACGCTTTAGATGTTTAATGCTAAAGCACGGCATGGTGCAATAGCAACAAAAGTGAATGCAGTGTTGTGAGGGGGGGTAGGGCATGCTGCCGGAAGGGTTTCAGCATTGACGGGAGGAAGTAGGTGTGAGCAGAAGAGGGAACAGATGGTCAACCAAAAAATCCAATCGGTGATGTCCCCTGGGAGGGAACCAGTTACACAAAGGTGGGACAGATGGACAGTATTGACCAACCAGAGTAAAGGAATATAGAAAGGCAGGCCAGCAAAGCAACTAGAAGCCCTGGTCATGTTGAATGCCCAAGCCTTTATCAAGTGAATTGATAGCCTATAGTCTGTTAAAGTGGTTCAGCAGTTTCTGAATGTGACGGCTAGGACACCCCTTGTTTCCTAGTAAGATCCTGAATACAGCATGTCTCAAACAGACAGCACAAGCGCTGCTTATGCGAGACACAAAAAGGGCCAGGTGTCACCTGTACTCTGGTGCCTGGCACCCAGGAAAACTGTGAGATACCTACAAATTGCTGTCCTATAAGGCTAGTTGTACCCAGGGTGTGGGATCATACACATTAGAAACAGGCTTACCTGTGTGATGCTTCCATGATGTACATAGTAATCCGAGCTTTGGCAAGGATCACATAGAAATGTCAATAAAGCATTACCCCACATGAATAGACGTCACCAACAGTAGTGGTGTCATTTAAAGCTGAGCAGGAGTCCAAGTTACATAGAAGGCAGAGTTAAAATAAACCGAAATGGAAAACAGAGTACAAAAGAAGAATCCCTCAAATGGTTCAAATAACCTGTTGGCACTGTAGGGAGCTAATAGCAAGACAGTTCAATTCAATATTTATTAAAAATGTGGAACTCCAATGAGGTCCACTTAAAAAGATACATACCAGTTATTACATAAAAATATAAAAAAAATGCAAATACGCATTAATGACAGCAGATTCAAGTACAAATTTTCAACGTATAGCAGTTTCAAGAAATAAAGTTTGGAATTAGCAGCCAACAGATTAAGGTAACAGAGCATATCCTGAATTGTGCAAAGCACATTTAGATAGCAGCCAGATCATGTGCAAAATACAATTACAATTAAAAATCCAGCTGCAGCAGAAAGTTAATTTGGAAAACAGTTGTTTTACAGCAGCATTATATGCAAAATAAAATCCGAAATCCAACTTCAATGGAAAATTTTATTTTTTTAATTTGCAACAAAACATTATGCTAAAAACTAAACCTATCCCAATTATGCAAAAAGCATTTAAAATAGTATCCAAAACATATGCAAAATACATTTGAAAAGAGGGGAGAATGTTAAGACTACATATTAGGGCAACGGCTCAGCGGTCACAGCCCATTTAAATAGATATACAATTACAATATATACATAAATTCCTTTAAAAAGTTGAATACTTTTACACAAACTGCTTCATTTGTTTGGGCTAAAGAGAAAGTCGTGGGCTGAAGCTACATCCTTAACACCATTTTGTAAAAACATCGGCCTAAGCCAGCAATGACGGCTTAAGACCCGCGCTGGGCAAACAAACAAAACATGCTCAGTTCACAGAAATTACAATTTTTCCCATTTTTCATGTTCTGTGACCAGTATGCTGTTAAATCGTTTAGAGGTAGAAGATTCATGCGAAATAAGGAGAACCAGTGTCTTGTTTCATGTTCTAAATTCCTGGTTAAATATTTCTGGGAAATTCTCAGGGAAGTTGTCCTGGCTATTATCTTGAATCTTGTAGACAAATTATATCTGCACTCTGTTCCTTCAAAATTAGGAGTTTATTGGCTTAGCTTAGGCTCAGAGAGATATCCCTGCTAGGGAGAATTCCCACATTTTAAGCCTAGGGATCTATTTTTATTCAGAGCGCCTGCTACCTAACTCCATTGCTTGTCTTCATCGTCTATGGAAGAATCATACTGAGTCTTGTCCTCTGTGGGTAGTAAGCCCCTCCTGCCTTCTTTACCTAGAGAGACCTGCAATAAACTCTCTCTCTTCGAGTGAGGTAGGCCCCTTTAGGCGATTTCAAAATAAGTATTAGACTGCTGATTTTGAACCACTTTTTGTTAAAGCTAACTTCACTTCAGGAATAGGAACCTCAATGCCACAACAACGTAAATTATTGCTATGTAACAATATCAAATGGGAGATAGCTTTAGATGTAAATGTTACTCTTGCTCCCCTAGGATTATTTTATTTTTGAACTTGAACCATGGCAAGGTCATTGCTTCAGATCATATGAAGGCCAAGGATTTCGGCAAAACATCCTAACAGAAAAGATATATTCATAAATGGTTCATGGTCAAAAATAAATGAGAAATCCAAGAAGTAAGGGTCAGAGGGCAGATGATTGATTTGGCAAGTTACCTCACAATTATTCTCAATAGTATTGTAAATGACGTCATGAATGATTTAATATGTGACATCAGCAGCAGTAGATTGCAGGCGCGCGAGATATAGTTAGTACAACTAACTATATCAGAGGAATTTCAATGGTTTTGTACAAGTGAAATGTCCAGCTAACTATTGTAGGAGAGTAGGGTCTGCTATCCTATGGTCACCCCACATTTTTGCTTTTTGCTTCACTGGTTTATGACTTAATGTGGCTGTGGGCCTGCTAATCAGACCCACAGCCTGCTGTTCTCTCTCTAAATTAATGCCAATGCACTCTAGGTGCATTACGAATTGGAACTGGTTCACCTTATAGGCCCCTGTAACAGTGTACCCAGGGTACCCAGGGCATAGGTGTTTCCAAGGCCTACCAGGGGCTGCAGCACGTATTGTGCCACCCCTGGCCTGGCCTCCATATTTGACACAACTGGCTGATCACTCAGCTTGGGTAAGTCGGTGTAATCACCCCTTACTTAGGTGTAGTATGCCTATACCTAACCTAAAATGGACACATATGTTCCTATCAGCCACTCCTATGGAAGGCCTCATCAATCCTGGAGGCAGAGTGCTTGGAAATATGTGATATGGTGCTCTAGCATGAGCTGAGCCTGTCTACAGCTTTCGGAACCACTTCCTTTAGCTGTTCCATGACATATACTCTTAAGTGCATTATAATCCTCGTGGTTATTTGCTAACTTTGGTTTGGCTTTATCAAAACATGTCGAGTAAGGTGTCATATGAATTGGAATACTACCCCCTCGCCAGTTCTGGCGACAGGGGTAGCATTCCAACCTTCTAGAGGGACACGATATGTACATAACCTGAACCCCGGTTAAAGTTAAACTAGAGCCTCAGCATCACAAAATGGATGCTGCCACCACAGACACAAGTCTGACCTCCTGCTGCTGGGAGTCCTTCCAGCGAGGGAGGCTTGGACAAAGGGTTTCCTGCCTTGGGAGGTGCTAGCACCACCCCAGACATGATTTTGTGTATTGGGTAGGACAGGGCTGAATAGAATGAGACATGCATGGGGCACACAAGGTGTCCCTGTGCATATGCCAGTTCAAACCGGTGCTGGGGCTCTCCAGCCCCAGTCTTGGCACGAAGCTGGACAAAGGAAAGGGGGTGGACCTAGCAGGTAATCCGGCCCCTAGATTTGGAATAAGAGTAGGAGCTGTGTCCCAAGACTTCAGATCATCCTGAACTCGACTTGAAACTAAGAAGAAAACTGGACTTCGACATTCTGCTGCACAGAAGACTCAAGAGAATCTCCCTTATGGCCAAGGAGTGACCAACCTGTGAATACAGGCACCAACCAGCAACTCGATGTCTGCTTTGCCGCCACCTCCCGCCGGAGCCCGAGCCCAGAGCCTGACAAGACCTGGATTCCCAGACATCTCACAGCCCGATTCACAGTCCCCGAAAAGAAGAGACCCGTGGAGGCATCGAGAGACGTGGGACCGGCCATCTTGAAAGACCCCGGAGAAGCTGATTGCACAGCACCCGAGGCTCCCTCAATGCTGTGCTTTGGGGTTTGAGAAGCTCCACCACCGAGCAGCATTTGTACCGAAGATCAGCCCCCCAGCATCTCCACGATCTGCGGGGGCCCTTTTGCACTTTGCCACTCGATGCGCCATCCCGGTCACTTGCCACGCGGCTAGTGGCCATCTTGGCGATGAAATCTACAATCTAAACCACTGGTCTGGTTGCTCCAGAATGGCCCTCGCTCCTGTAAAAAGGAGCAGCACCTCTGACCTTGCTGGTCCGAGAGTTAAGCTTTCTTCACTTCCTGCAGGCTTGCATTAGCCAGGGCCTGTTTGCTCCAATCAAGTTGCCGACACCGCCATCAGCTAGAGCCTTTGTGGGACAGCTCGTAATTGACTCTTCGACGTCCTATACCTCTTCGTGTCCACGTGGCTGCGGAGACAAGCTGCACCTCATCACCTGCTTGCACCCGACATCGCCTGGTTCCATCCTGGTTCCTCGCCAGTCACTGGCTAGTGACTTCTGAACATTGTCCCCTCTGCTTTCAGGTCTTCACACCTTCGATCCACACTTGGATCACACCGGACACTTCTCGCCTGGACGCCTGCAGCATCTTCATCCTCACGCACCATCAGACCGCGTGACGAAACCCGACACACTTTGGCACCTATGCACCCGCTTCCTGTGGGTGAGGTAACTTACTAACGCCGGTGTTCCTACACTAGTATACACCTCTAGTGCCTAACTCTAAAGTTTGGTAGTCCTAGTCCTGTCGGAAGACTCCTTTTGCAGTAACTTTGTAACTTTTACTCACCATTGACTTTGCATTGGTGCATGCGTGCACTTTAAGCACTGCATCCGAGTCTTGCGGGCCTTTCCCGACTTCTTCACTGTTAGTCCCGAACAGCTCCAGCGATTCCCCAGGCCCTAGGCCTATTTCCTTTCAGATTGGTGGTTCTTATACCACTATTTTAGTATATGGTTTTAGTGGCCCCTAGGGCTCATCCATATTGTGCAACTTTTGTGTATTTAAACTGTGTTTTGTTTTAACGCATTTGCTTCTGTGCTCATAAAGAGTATAGGGGATATTTGTAGTAAATAAATATATATATATTTTCAATATATATCTGTGTGGTGTCCTTTCATTTGGTATTCAAGGGGATTGTGTATGGTAAAACAGCTTGCTTCACATGTCTTTACAGAGTTTAGCCTAAGACTGCTTTGTCCACGCTACTAGGATAGCTGGTCTATAAGGTTGACTTACAACCAATCCTCATAAGGGTTGCTTGGCATGGTACAAGGTGATCACTAGAACTAGTGAGCATCATATACCAGGCCAACTTCTCACAACTATAACACCCCTAAAACCTACAGTTTTTTCAGTGACTTTCTAAGGTTTTTTAAATGCTAATTCCTAACTATACCAGGCCTGAAATCTATGGTTTTTTCAGTGAATTTCAAAGGTCTTTTAAAGGCTAATTCCTAACTATATCAGGCCTGAAACCTATGTTTTTTTCAGTGAATTTCAAACGTTTTTTAAATGCTAATTCCTAACTATATCAGGCCTGAAACCTTTGGTTTTTTCAGTGAATTTCGAAGGTTTTGTAAATGAAAATGTTTAAATGTATTAATTGTTATATTTTTTTATACTGATTTACTATATTTTTTAAACTATTTATTTTTAGATATTTTATTTTTTAAATTACAAAATATACTTTCTCAGAATGAATTACTTTAGTTTAAATACTTTGCAAATGGGCAAAAGACTTTTAAGTACAGTAGTTCCAGTTGTTGCAATGGGCAACACAATTTCAAACACAGAGCAACATTGGCCTCAATGTGTTTTTCTAGTTAAATGCAAATAGTTACTTAATGGATTACTTTTCTAACCACAGGACAGGATCGCAGATTCAGTCCTCGCACACCTCCTGTAAACGGTTGAGTAAAACTGTTTCAGTTACAGTAGTGATTTTTAAGGAATATTATTGTATTTTAAAAGTTGACAGAAATTTTTTCACATAGAATCACCAATCTTATCCTATGGGAGTAAATTCACTTAGCAGGTAAGTAGTGTTATCATTACTTTTTCTTACTCAGTCGTGGATCCTGGTTCCAGCACTGGTGCATCTCCTGTAAATAGTTGAAAGGATGTGTTTAAGTCATACATGCGATTTTTTAGAAATATTTTTAGTTTGTCAAAATAGACACAGAAACATTTCTGGTGAAAACCAGACAATGGATTCCTAAGGTAGGAAATTCAAGTTACTGGTAAGTATGGTTAGAATTACTTTTCAGGATCAGTACTGGGCTCAAAGATGCAGCACTGAGGTCTCTCCTGATAACAGGTGAGTAAATCGGAATTCGTAGTTCGGCTGATTTTAGAGGAATTTTTTAAAGTTCCAAAACTCCACACTTATAAAAACCTCAAAGTGAAACCAGTCAATGTTAGCCTATGGAAGGACATTCTAGTTACTGTAACTACGATTAGAATTACTTTTCAGAATCAGTATTGGGCTGAAAGATGCAGCACTGACGCCTCTACTGATTAGAGGTGAGTAAATCGGAATTCTGTGTTCGAGTGATTTTAGAGGAATTTTTTAAAGTTCCAAAACTCCACACTTAAAAAAAATTCCAAGTGAAACAAGTCAATGTTAGCCTATGGAAGGAAATTCAAGTTACTGTAAGTATTGTTAGAATTACTTTTCAGGATCAGTAGTTGGCTGAAAGATGCAGCACTGAGGTCTCTCCTACTAACAGGTGAGTAAATCAGAATTCGTAGTTCGGCTGATTTTACAGGAATATTTGTACGTTTCAAAAATAGACACTTAGAAATTTTTCTGGTGAAAACCACACAGTAGATTCCTATGGAAGGAAATGCCGTTACTGGTATGTGCACTTACGTCTCTCATGATAACAGGTGAGTAAATCGGAATTTGTAGTTCCGCTGATTTTAGAGGAATATTGTACTCAATAGTGAGGGAAGGGGGCGGGGCCTGAGGTGACATATGTGCAAACACGCCCTGTGGCGCGTTTTAGGTTGGGAAATTAATTCCTCTTCAATCCTAAGGTACCCTGTGAGCAAACTAGCCCACCAGGTACCTCCAGTATGCGCCAGGGAGCTGCGTTGCAGAGAGGTGTTCAGAGGGCACGACCCTTTTTTACAGCACTCTGCAATGCAGCTCCGTGACGCTTACTGGAGGTACCTGTTGGACTCGTTGGCCCCAAGGGGACCTATGGATTGAAGAGGAATTAATTCCCCAACGCGCCACAGGGCATGTTTACACACATATCACCTCAAACCCTGCCCCCTACCTTCACCACTGTGCAAACACACCCCGTAGCAAGTTCTAAGTTGGGGGATTAAGTCCCCTTGCATACAGGGGTCCCTGGGGGCCAACTAGCCACCAGGAATCTACAGTATGAGCCAGGGGGCTGCGTTGCAGACAGGTGTAAAAAGGGGCGTGGCCTCAATACACCTCTCTGCAACGCAGCCCCCTGGCGTGTTTGCAGAGGTGAAACTAATTCCCCTTGCACACTGGGGGTCCCTGGGGACCAACTAGCCCACCAGGAACCTCCAGTAGGTGCCAGGGGGCTGTGTTGCAGAGAGGTGTAAAAAGGGGCATGGCCTCTTTACATGTCTCTGCAAGACAGTCCCCTGGCGCATACTGGAGGTTCCTGGTGGGCTACTTGGCACCCAGGGACACCCAGTATTCAATGTGAATTATTTACCCCTCTGCAAACGCTCCAGAGGGCGACGCTCCAGAGGGCGCGTTTGCAGAGTGGTGCAGGGAGGGGGCGGGGCTTGAGGTGACGGATTGCACCACTAATTCCCCTTGAATACTGGGGGTCCCTGGGGGCCAACTATCCCACCAGGAACCTCCAGTATGCACCAGGGGGCTACCTTGCAGAGAGGTGTAAAAAGGGGCGTGGCCGCTTTACACGTCTCTGTAAGGCAGCCCCTGGCGCATTTGCAGAGGGGGGCCTAATTCCCCTTGAATACTGGGTATCCCTGGGGGCCAACTAGTCCACCAGGAAACTCCAATATGTTCCAGGGGGCTGTGTTGCAGAGTGGTGTAAAAAGGGGCATGACCTCTTTAGACGTCACTGCAAGGCAGCCCCCTGGCACATACTGGAGGGTCCTTGTGGGCTACTTGGCCCCCAGGGACCCCCAATATTCAATGGGAATTATTTCCCCCTCTGCAAACGCGCCAGGGGGCGAGTTTGCAGAGTGGTACAAGGAGGGAGCAGGGCTTGAGGTGACGGATTGCACCACTCTGCAAATGCGCCCCCTGCCGAGTATGCAGAGGGGGCACTAATTCCCCTTGAATACTGGGGGTCCCAGGGGGCCAACTAGCCCACCAGGAACCTCCAGTATGTGGTGTAAAAAGGGGCGTGGCCTCTTTACACGTTTCTGCAAGGCAGCCCCCTGGTGCTTTTGCAGAGGGGGAACTAATTCCCCTTGAATACTGGGGGTCCCTGGGGGCCAACTAGTCCACCAGGAACCTCCAGTATGCGACAGGGGATGCGTTGCAGAGAGGTGTAAAAAGGGGCATGGCCTCTTTACATGTCTCTGCAAGGCAGCCCCCTGGCACATACTGGAGGTTCCTGGTGGGCTGCTTGGCCCCCAGGGACCCCCAGTATTCAAGTGGAATTATTTCCCCCTCTGCAAATGCGCCAGAGTGGTGCCTTAATTTTTTTGGGGGGATTGGCAAGTTACGCGTACCCCGTGATTTTTTTAACAAAAAAAAAGAAATTGGGGGTCCTTGGGGGATCTTGTGGGACCCCCTAAGCAGGCCTAGGGGGTCAGGGTGTTTCTTTTTCTGTTTTCTTGTGCCTTGGTTCTACCGAGGCACAAGATGGCTGCCAACACTTCCTGGTTTGGAGTGTTGACAGACAGTTGACAGCCAATCAGCATGTAGCTCGTGCTCGGGAAGGTACGCTTACTGTACAGACTTCTGAAATCTGTGCCTAGATATTGCTATGATTTTACTTTTGATTTTCTCAGGAACTACTGAACGGATTTACACTTTTTAACAAAAAGCACAATCTGCGAACCAAACTCTACCTCTCTGCCAAATTTGGTGGAATTCCGTTCAGCCGTTCGGACTGTAGCCCTGGCTAAAGGTCCCTATGAAAAATTGCATAGGGAAAACACGTTTTGGGACCCCCTTTTTTCTCGGCCCCCACTGGACAAATCACTCCCAAACTTTCAGGGAAGGAGCGGAACTGAGCAGGCCATTATCTTGGAAAAATTCACAAAGATTCGTCCACCAGCGCCAAAGTTATTCTAAATACAATGTTGCGGATTTCCTATGGAAACAAGGTCCTAGCTATATATACCTACTGGCGACCGCCAGTAGGTAATATATATATATATATATATATATATATATATATCACCGCTCTCCACACACCTTAGCGCCTCACTCGCAGGCGGGTGCTGACAGTGCGAGGGTGCACTCGCAATTCTATTGCCGCTCTCCACTCCCAAGCAGAAATTAATCCGAGGAAATAAAGCACTCGCGGGGGCAGTTTGAATCTATTTATTTGAAACAAACTCAGCAACAAGCAAACAGACGCGTTTCGGTCGTAACCTTCGTCTATGTTTACCGAAGCATCGCACAAATCACAATTTAAGGAGAGACTGTGGAAATTAACATAGGACAAACAATCCGTCCTATGAGAAAAGCATGGGCGCCATCTTAACATCCCAAACCTCTAGTTGATAGTGACAAATAATGATGACACGAAGGGCTGATTAAATAAAAAGCACCTACTACCCAACAAAATAAATCACGAGATCGTGATACAATGAATCGAGCCCACAGATGGGCACAACATCAGGAACAAAAGGAAACGTTCCTATTCCACAATCATGACTCCTAACAGACTCAGATAGAAGCGTACACATTGATTCTCAAGGAAAGCAAAATAACATATGTGAACAAATGATATGTGACCAATTATCAAAATACAGTGCATAAGACTACTCACTAAATGCGCATGTTGACCCCACATTGCTATTTAGCGTCAAAAATATATATATACAAATACATACAGAGCAAATCACAGTTTCATTCTAGTAAAGTCATTTATTCCCCCAGGTGTACTGCAAGTTCTTCGTGCATATTGAGCCCCCCAGGTACCTTCGTTTGTAAGTCAATAATGTACCTGGACTCCAATCTGCGCAGCCTGATGAGTCTGTCCCCCCCTCTAGGATTATTGGGAACATGGTCTAAACCAAAGTAGCTTAAGAGATCTCTGTTGCGATGATGAACTTGGTCAAAATGACGCGCAACTGGATATGCCTCATCAAAATTAGCAATTGCTCTCATATGTTCCAATATCCTGATTTTCATGGGATGAACAGTACTCCCTACATACCGTAGGCCGCAGGGACAATAAAGGCAGTACACACTATAGGGTGTGGTGCAGGTGAGGAATTTGTTAATCTTTCTCCGCAGGCCTGTCTTAGGAATGTCGTACGATAACACCCTTTTGCTAGATTTGCAGGCCTTGCATTTCCCGCAGGGGAAAAAACCTTTCATTGCACCAAATGGAGATTTGGGGATATCTGTCTGGTGACTTTGGACCAACTCATTTTTTATGGATCTCGCCTTCCTAAACGTAATTAAAGGATTGGAGGGGAGATCGGCTGCCAAACACTCATCTGTCTTGAGAATATGCCAACTTTTCCTCAAGGTAGATTTAAGGAAAGAGGCATTCCTAGAGTAGGTGGTGATGAAGCGGAACTTACTCTTAGAGTTTTGATTGTTGTTCCTGTCTTTCTTTTTGAACAGATTCTCTCTCTTTAACGTGTTGGCTCTTTCGTAGGCATTCGATAAAATGCCCGGGCTATATCCCCTTGTTTTGAAGCGTTCCATACTTTGTGTTGCAGCAATTTGAAATTCCTTATCATCAGTACATACACATGACAATTCAAATAAGTCAATAATTCACATAAAACGTGTAAAGCGACCGAAATGCCTTAATAATATTGCCGTGGATCGGCAATTGCAGCCTATTATGAATGCTGCATGAAAAACCCCTATCTTTCCACACATTCCGCCATGAATCGGCTAATAAATAGATGTTCATAAAGCAGAAAAAAGCAAAACATTTATCAGTAGCAAACTATCCTCGCAGAGATGATAAACAGTAAATAATGCATCAGTTTCCCAAATGAACCGTCAGTTCCTCCCCACTATTCAATCCGTTTGGAGATTTTGTCTGCAAGTCTATAATATAACGCAACTCTAGTCTTCTTAATTTAAGGACTCTTTCACCTCCCCTCGCGTTTAATGACACATAGTCTAGACTAAAGTATTGTAACAGATCCCTGTTACTGCTATAGACTTGCAGACAAAATCTCCAAACAGAGATTTAAATTGGGGGGTCTGTGACAGACCCCACAGCCCCAGGGACCACTACCCCCGGGGCTTTGTATATTATGGGAGGGGGCCCCCCTCCTTGAGCCTTGTCATGGCCATGGGGATCGCCACCCCCCAGGGCCGGCTCCTGCAGTGTCTCGGAGTGCCCACCACCGGGACACTGCTGTTTCTAAGGCAGGGCGGGAGCGAGGCTCCTGCCCTGTCATAGCAAACTTGGTTTGAATTTTGAAAGAAAGAGCAGTTAAACCTGCTCTCTCTTTCAAAATTTAAACCAAATTGCTTTTCCACATGGGGAGCTGCATCTTAGCAGCTCCCCCTGTGGAAAAGCAATACCAGCTCCCGCAGGAGGCGGGGAGCCGGCGGGACCGTGTGGGCATTGGGGACCACCCATGGTCCCCAACGAGAGGCCATGCCCCGGGGATTGGGTCTCCAGGGCCATAAGTGGCCTGGGAGGGGGGGCCACACGGCCCCCTCCACCATTAAAAAAAAAATGGAAAGGGCGTCCCCGGGGATGGGGTCCCCGGGGCCATAAATGACCTCAGGAGGGGGGCCACGCAGACCCCCTCCATTTAAATTACAATAAAGAAAATGGTTTTGCCCCGGGGGATGGGGTCCCAGGGCAAATTATGGCCTCAGGCGGGGGGCCACACAGCCCCCTTACAAATTTTTATTATTAAAAAAATAGGGGTGAAGCCCTGGGGCATGGGGTCCCCATGGCCAGTAAAATTGGAAAAGAAGGGGGCCACATAGCCCCCTTCTTAAAAAAAAGGAAAAAAAGATCGCCATTGCGCTGAATGCCCCGCCCCCTACCAGCATCACTCTGCATATGGGGAAAGAATTCCCCTTGAATACTGGGAGACCCTGGGGGCCAACTAGCCCACTATGAACCTCCACTATGCGCCAGGGGGCTGTGTTGCAGAGAGGTGTTCTAAGGCCACGCCACTTTTTATACCTCTCTGCACCGCAGCTCTGTGGCACTTTCTGGAGGTAGCTGGTGGGCTAGTTGCACCCCAGGGACCCTCAGTATTCAAGGGTTAATCCCCAACTTAAAACACGTCACAAGAGCGTTTGCACAGTGGTGAAGGGAGGGGGCGGGGCGTGAGTTCGCATGTGTGCAAACAAACCCTGTGGCGCTGTTTAAGTTGGGGAATTAATTTTCTTTCAATACTAAGGGTCCCTGAGGGCCAAATCGCCGAACAGGTAGCTTCAGTATGCGCCAGGGAGCTGCGTTGCATCGGCCGAACTACGAATTTCGATTACTCACCTGTTATCATGAGAGACCTTAGTGCTGCATCTTTGAGCCCACTAATGATCCTGAAAAGTAATTCTAACCATACTTACCAGTAACTTGAATTTCCTTCCATAAGATATCATTGCCTACTTTTTGCTGAAAAAGTGTTGATTTTTGAAACTTACAAATATTCTTCTAAAATCGGCCAAACTACGAATTTCGATTTACTCACCTGTTATCATGAGAGACCTTAGTACTGCATCTTTGAGCCCAGTACTTATCCTGAAAAGTAATTCTAACCGTACTTACTAGTAACTTGAATTTCCTTCAAAAGGATATAATTGCCTGCTATATAAAATATATATAAATATATTTAAAACATATAAAATTAAAAAAACAAGATTAGAATTTCAATATTTTTCCAAACATATTTTTTCAATTTATATTAAAAATATGTAATGTAATTAAAAAAATTAAATATCTAAAAATAAATAGTTTAAAAAAATGTAGTAAATCAGTATGAAAAAAATAAATATAACAATTAATACATTTAAAAATTGTCATTTACAAAACCTTTGAAAATTCACTGAAAAAAACATAGGTTTCAGACATCTTATAATTAGGAATTAGCATTTAAAAAAACTTTCAAATTCACTGAAAAAACCATAGGTTTCAGACATGTTATAGTTAGGCATTAGCATTTAAAAAACTTAGAAATTCACTGAAAAAACCATAGGTTTTCGGGGTGTTATAGTTAGCTGGACATTTCACTTGTACAAAACTATTGAAATTCCTCCTAGTAGTACTAACTATAACTCGCGCGCCCGCAAACCTCTGCTGATGATGTCACATATTACATCATTCATGACATGCTCAGTGATATCACTGATGACATCTCAAATGACATCACTGATGACATCACTGATGACATCATCCACGTGACAATCTGATACATCTCATCATACACTAGTATAACCTTTAAACACTCATTATGAAATATGGAGTACCATTGACACACCAATACAAGTTTCTAAAAACCCGCACAGTGATTCCTACATCTACAAACACATCTAAACACTTACCTATAGATTCACTCATACATGCTAACAAAGATCACTATTAGAACACTATTAAATATACTTATACACCCACATCGACATTACACCAGCAGACATCCTATTCATGTATGCAGTCATGCTATTCACTTATGCAAACAATTGATCATACTTACATTTACTAAGCTACACACTTATACAAACACCACTTTATTTATTCATATAGATAGTAACTTAGCGTGTTATAAAATTACTATTACAAGTATACATTTTTCGATACAGTTACTCATACAATCACGGAGTCTTATGTATACTGCCTTTTATAGTGCCTTTCATATTTCTACTTTGTTGGACATGTAACATTGAGAAATATATTTACTCATCACTACACCCATAAAGAGATCCACCCACCCAAACAACTGTTTCCACATACAGTCTTAAACTCATATACCTACTAAATCAACTAATTATACTACTTTGGACAGTCACACACCTCCCACCAAACCGCACACACATTCACTGCCCCATACAAATACTCACTTAACTAATTAATAACTAATATAGACTTTCACATAGCTAGTAACCAACTTATGTAGTAATTTTCACAACAAGAGATAGAGTGATACAGATATTCACACAGTTTAATCAATATCCTATATATTTAGTGAGATACTTTAAATTAGCCACTTAGACAGTCAATCACAGTCCAATTAAATCCTCCATCCAGACACTTATATATCCACTCAGTCTTCAATGCAGAATGCTATCAATATAATACTTCTTTAAATATCGAACTAAACCACAATCACTGGATGATGTCATCAGTGATGTCACTGACCATGTCATGAATGATGTAATATGTGACATCATTAGCAGTGGATTGCGGGCGCGTGAGTAATAGTAAGTACAACTAACTATAACAGAGGAACTTCAATGGTTTTGTACATATGAAATGTCCAGATAATGATAACACCACTAAAACCTATGTTGTTTTCAGGTTATCTATTTATCTATCTATCTATCTATCTATCTATCTATCTATCTATCTATATATCTATTCTATATATATATATTTATATAAAATTCAGCGCTCCAGTCCCAATAAGAACAGAACCGACCATGCACAGGTGAGAAACACAGTGGGTTCAAAGTTAAAAGCTCGAAGCTCAGCGAGCTTTTGTGAAATGCTGTGGCAGACGTGTTTCAGCCGTGAGGCCTTCCTCAATGGCAGTTTCACTGTAGGGGTCATTAGACTTGGGATTAGTCTAAATAGAACAGTCACTACTCTCATTGGAGCACAGTCCTAACCCCACTTTTGTTTAAAGATGTAGTGTCCCTTCTAAGGCTACACTGTCTGCTTCCAGCTCAGCCATAATGTGCTGGTTTTTAGTAGTCTGCTGCAAATGCCCACTCATTAATGCTACGTCCATGCACACAATGGTGCCCCAATCATTGATGCTCATGACCGCACAACCTCCTCCACAGTTCTGACATGAGTTTTGCTAATGAGAAGTCAACAGGTAAGGCCCCTTTGGTAGGACAGTACTACCCCTCTCTCCCCAATGCAGTGATATTCTTGCAAAATTGCTTTGTCCGCCTGGGGGACACTGCATTTGTATTTTATAGATGACTTTCAAATTTGCCAGCTGATGCAGTGCTGCAGACCGAGAGGGCATGTTGGTAGCCAATGCCTGCAAACTGGCCCAAACATCAAATTTAGTGCTCCACTCCCAATAAGAATGGAGCCGACACGGCACGGGTGCGAAAGACAGTGGGTTTGAGGAATCAAAGTTAAAAGCTCAAAGCTCAGCGAGCTTTTGTGAAACGCTGTGGCAGATGCATTTCAGCCGTGAGGCCTCTCTCAATTTCAGTTTCACTGTAGGGGTCATTACTCCTGGAGATTAGTTCGAATAGAACAGTCACTAATCCCATTGGATCACAGTCCCCCACCTTTTGTTTAAAAACGTAATGTCCCTTCCAAGGCTACACCACTTGCTTCAAGTCCACATATATATATGGGTAAGCGGCCATTCAGTGATATTGCCAACCTCCGCCCATTGCTCTTTTGGGCACGCCTACGGCCCACACTTGAGCTCACCAACTATGCTACAGCTCTAACATGGGTGGCGACTTTGGATGTGGACCACAAGGTCAAATGGATATCAAATGCTAGGATAACACCGGTATCAATGGGCCTTAAAGATTCATAGGGCACCCAAAATCCTCCGAGCAAGGCAGAGCTCAAGCGTTTATATTGGGGTTGGATTGACAGCCAGGAGCTCGGTAAGCTGCATACGGGGAGACTAACAGATGCATTTCTTACCATTAAGCAGATTAGAAGCCTCGAGCCATACCTGGACGCAATCCAGGTCCTACGTGCCAGGGCCCTGTACACTCAATTCAGGTTTAGTTCACTCCTTGTTAATGCTCTAACAACAAAAAGGCGTTCAGCCAAGAACACAACCAAAGGCTGCCTTTGTTGTGAAGCCCAGCTGGAGTCTATTGCCCAAATAATGTTTGCCCGCCCAGCCTACAACAAGGCAAGGTCTAAATGGCTAAAACCAATCTGTAGAGATCTGGGCACCCGTTACCATCAGGTTGCTCTGCGTATCCTGAAATCCGACCCATGCATCCTTTTTTCTTGTGGGTGGCTATGTTTTTAATCCATACCTGGATAGTCAGGCCCAAAGCCCTATGTGGGGCAACCTAATTACTTAAATATTGGCCTTGGGCGACCCGGAGGCTGGAAAAATGCCTCGAGATGTCATATCCACTCAATCTCAAGGCATACCTAGGAGCCACCTTAACCCAAGAGAGACTCTCCTGACTAACAAAGCATCTGCACTTTATATAACCCTTTTGTGAAGACCTGCTATCTTTTTATTCTTTTTTGATATTTTTTTTTAACTGATGTGTGCATTTTATGGAATGAATTCGCAGAAATTTGCATGCACACTTTTTTAGTTAATTGTTTTAACGATAATTGTTTTTTTACGTTTTGTGGTATAACTTGACGCCCAAAACGCAATGATTAGTACAACTTTTTAGTCAATCCATGTAATCAAAGATCTATTACCATTGAGTGCTTGTTATTATTAATTGTACAATTGTTGTACTATGCTTTTATGATGCATGTTATTGAAATAAAGCTATTGATTGATTCATATATATATATATATATTACCTACTGGCGGTCGCCAGTAGGTATATATAGTTAGGATTTTTTCTCTATGGGATTTTTGAAAATTCTATGTCTAATAACTTTGGCGTTTGTGGACGGAATTGGCTGAAATTTTCAGGAAAATGGCACATTTTGTTTCTGAGCAGCCCCTGAAAATTTGGGGGGGTTTGTCAAGGGGGGGCCGAGAAAAAAGGGGGTCCCAAAACGCGTTTTTCCAATGTTAATTTCCATAGGGCGGTTGGCCTCACTTTTAGCCCGAACGGCTGAATGGATTTGCACGAAACTTGGCAAAATTGTAGGGACTGGTAGCCCGATGTGCCTTTGCTAGGTCTCAATATATGTGCTCCAGTGGATTTTGAGAAATTAACGTTCAAAGAAAGATATATATCTGTAACAGCGGACCGGGCAGCGCTCCAGTTCGCGTACTTTTCGCGTTACGGAGCTTTGTGAAGCGAAGCTGATTGGTTCTCCGGCGTCTGTAAACATTCCAAACAGTCCGTAGTGGCCGCCATCTTGTCTCTCGGTAGGATCGAGAGACAAGAGGAGGCCAAAGCGAAGGGGCAAATGACCATAAGGGGGCATAGTAGATCTTCCCTGACCCCCTAGGTTTGATGTGGAGGTTTTAAAAGGGCCCCGCGGGGCAAAAAAAAATAAATAATAATAATCGAACGGCTGAATGGATTTGCACGAAACTTGGCAAAATTGTAGGGACTGGTAGCCCGATGTGCCTTTGCTAGGTCTCAATATATGTGCTCCAGTGGATTTTGAGAAATTAACGTTCAAAAAAAGATATATATCTGTAACAGCGCTCCGGGCAGCGCTCCACTTCGCGTACTTTTCGCGTTACGGAGCTTTGTGAAGCGAAGCTGATTGGTTCTCCGGCGTCTGTAAACATTCCAAACAGTCCGTAGTGGCCGCTATCTTGTCTCTCGGTAGGATCGAGAGACAAGAGGAGGCCAAAGCGAAGGGGCAAATGACCATAAGGGGGCATAGTAGATCTTCCCTGACCCCCTAGGTTTGATGTGGAGGTTTTAAAAGGGCCCCGCGGGGCAAAAAAAAATAAATAATAATAATCGAACGGCTTAATGGATTTGCACGAAACTTGGCAAAATTGTAGGGACTGGTAGCCCGATGTGCCTTTGCTAGGTCTCAATATATGTGCTCCAGTGGAATTTGAGAAATTAACGTTCAAAAAAAGATATATATCTGTAACAGCGCTCCGGGCAGCGCTCCACTTCGCGTACTTTTCGCGTTACGGAGCTTTGTGAAGCGAAGCTGATTGGTTCTCCGGCGTCTGTAAACATTCCAAACAGTCCGTAGCGGCCGCCATCTTGTCTCTTGGTAGGATCGAGAGACAAGAGGAGGCCAAAGCGAAGGGGCAAATGACCATAAGGGGGCATAGTAGATCCTCCCTGACCCCATAGGTTTGATGTGGAGGCTTTAAAAGGGCTCAGCGGGGCAACATTTTTTTTTTTAAAAATCGTTTTTTTGGTGGGGTGCGCCCGGTTAGCGTAACGGGAAGCGGACTGGGGAGCGTACTACAAGGAAAGAAGAATGATTGACTTTTAACTTATTGTATGTTTATAGACTTTTTTTAAACTTTTTTTTCTGCTGAGTGACGTCTCGGCCTATCTCCACGGGATGCAGTCCCTACCATCTCGGCGTTTAAGCCCAGGGGGACCGGTAGTGTGGGAGAGATAACGGGGCATATTATCAAGGGGGTTTATCTCCGCTTTTTTGGCTTTAAAAGCCAAGAAAGCGGAGATAAAATTATCTCCGTATTACCTAGCTGTCGCTAACACCAGTTAGCGACCGCTAGTAGGAGATAGCGACCATCTTGGGCCC
The DNA here is from genome assembly GCF_964261635.1 of Lissotriton helveticus. Lineage (NCBI taxonomy): Eukaryota > Metazoa > Chordata > Amphibia > Caudata > Salamandridae > Lissotriton > Lissotriton helveticus. Next base: position 1,986,362,441 of record NC_136063.1, read on the forward strand.
CACTTTGCATGTCAGTGATATTTATCACTAATGACATGCAAAGTGGGCATTCCAAGATGTTAGCGACTGGAAACAGTCGCTAACATCGCTATCTCCTATTACCAACTTTTGGAGATATTCGCGCTAAGCGCGAATATCTCCAAAAAGTAACACCTGCCCTGAGCAGTTCTTAGCCATGTTATCCAATGGGAGGTGGATAACATGGCTAAGAGCATTAGCTCGGTAATGCATGAATATCGCTGACTTTTCAGCGATATTAATGCATTGCGGCCGTTTTTTATCGCATTTGCGATAAACCTTGATAATAGCAAGGTTTATCTGCGATAATTTCTGACGATGCTTAGCGGTAAAAAATTCGTTGCTAAGCATCGTTAGGGATAAATATCGCTTAACTTTGGTAATATGCCCCAACGTCTGTTAACGTTCGATTCGAAGGAAATCAGGAAGTGTTGAAAAACATTGTCTGCGCCATCTTGCCTTTTTTCAAATGCCACACTTTTGTCGTGCACGGCAGCCATTTTAGATGCCTTGACCAGACCCACTCTCTGCACGCTGTCGATCCTTAGCATGGCTCCCCACCCTCGCAAGCATCTCCCCCAGGCACTGGTCACCCCCGCTCTCTGTCTTATGCATGGGCAATAAACCTCCCCCCATCTGCGCTGCTCTTCCCTGAGAATCACACCCTGTGCCCGCCCGACACCTCCCTTTCGCCCTATTCACTACCGCACCCTCTGACACTCCTCTTCCTCTGTGTCCGATTGTCCAGGCCGGTCCCAGGCTATCAGCTAGCCTTGCAGATGTAGTTTATGGCCCCAGCTGTAAAGAATCACCCCTCTTCAAAGGAGTTATAGTAGATCAAGGCCCACACCCGATGAGATCCGTCACACCACACGCGTTCCTACTATCTGAAAACCATCCTGTATTGTGATTGGGGAGGGGACCGAGCCTGAAGCGGAAGATTCCAGGGATGACTCTTTGTACATCAAAGTTTTTACAATTATGTGTCACATTAAAAATATATAGCACTCCAACAAAGTAGTAGGATTATAAAACTTTAATAACCTCTTCCTCTGTGTCCGATTGTCCAGGCCGGTCCCAGGCTATCAGCTAGCCTTGCAGATGTAGTTTATGGCCCCAGCTGTAAAGAATCACCCCTCTTCAAAGGAGTTATAGTAGATCAAGGCCCACACCCGATGAGATCCGTCACACCACACGCGTTCCTACTATCTGAAAACCATCCTGTATTGTGATTGGGGAGGGGACCGAGCCTGAAGCGGAAGATTCCAGGGATGACTCTTTGTACATCAAAGTTTTTACAATTATGTGTCACATTAAAAATATATAGCACTCCAACAAAGTAGTAGGATTATAAAACTTTAATAACCTCTTCCTCTGTGTCCGATTGTCCAGGCCGGTCCCAGGCTATCAGCTAGCCTTGCAGATGTAGTTTATGGCCCCAGCTGTAAAGAATCACCCCTCTTCAAAGGAGTTATAGTAGATCAAGGCCCACACCCGATGAGATCCGTCACACCACACGCGTTCCTACTATCTGAAAACCATCCTGTATTGTGATTGGGGAGGGGACCGAGCCTGAAGCGGAAGATTCCAGGGATGACTCTTTGTACATCAAAGTTTTTACAATTATGTGTCACATTAAAAATATATAGCACTCCAACAAAGTAGTAGGATTATAAAACTTTAATAACTTATAAATATATACAACAAAACAAAAACAGTAAAAACATTTAAACATTTTTAGGGAAAAAGAAGGAACAATGGTCAGTAGCGGTCGGTTGTGCGAATAGTCCCAAGGCAGCACAACGTCCAGATTTCGGGACGGCACCCAGGTGATGTTGCCTGGGTGCCGCACTGATTTGGGTATCCGGCGTGGGGCGTCCCGGGGGGTGGGTCGTCAGTAGCGGTCTGTTGTGTGAATAGTTCCAAGGCAGCAGAACGCGCTGAAATGTGGATGGCACCAAGGTGATGTCCAGTAAGTTGCCGCCCTCCGAATAACGGCGTGGGGCGCCCCGGGGGGGGAGGGGGGGGGCGGCATGAACGGGCCTCCCCAGGTGGAGCCTCGTCTGCTGTAGTGGGGCGCCCCTTTACCGTTTCAGTTGCCATTCCGTCCGCTTTTGGTCCACTGTGTCGAAATCCGCAATTTAGCTGAGTTGCGCCCACTCTTGCGGTGCAGCGATAGGCGGCTGTCACAGGACTCTCAAAATGGCGGCAGGCTCTTTCCTTTTTGGGCCTGGTCCACTGAAATGGCCCTGGGACACCTTGGAAATCGGACGCTTGTCTGCTAGGTCTTGGACCCCATTCTCGAAAGCGTCCCCTCCGCCCTTGAGGATTCTACAAAAGTCTTGGGGGCCCCCGACTCCTGCAGGCTTTCGGTGGGGAGCGGCTGCCATGATTGCTCGCGGAATGACCACGACGGAGCCACGAGATGGTGGTGCTTTCATGCTGACGCCAGCTTCAGTCTGAAACATCCAGAAACAAGGTGGGGCTTTCATCGTTTGGGAAAAAAAAAAGTTTTCATCCAATGAAAAGTGTTATTTTTAGGTCATATGATCAAGCCTTCCATCATTAGGAAACCAAAAGTAAAATGAACCAATGAAAAGTTTTATAAACAAGTCACATGACCTGTTATGCGGCATAGAGTATAAAAAGCGTAGAAAATCCGTTGGCACGTGAGGCGGCGTCAGTAGCGGACCGATGTGCGAATAGGCCGAAGGCAGCACAACGCGCCAAGATCCGGATGGCACCGAGGTGGTGTCCAGCAAGTTGTCGCACTGGTGTGGCCATCCTACAATGCTGAAAGTCGGTGTGGGGTGCCCCGTTGGCCTGTGAGATGGCGGCAGTAGCGGACCGATGTGCGAATGGGGCCAAAGGCAGCGCAACAATATTTTCTGAATAGAAGACACCACAATGCGCTGAGATGCCAAGATCCGGATGGCACCGAGGTGGTGTCTAGCAAGTTGCCGCACTGGTGTGGCCATCCTACAATGCTGAAAGTCGGCGTGGGGCGCCCCGTTGGCCTGTGAGATGGCGGCAGTAGCGGACCGATGTACGAATGGGGCCAGGGCAGCGCAACAATATTTTCTGAATAGAAGACACCACAAGGCGCTGAGATGCCAAGATCCGGATGGCACCGAGGTGGTGTCTAGCAAGTTGCCGCACTGGTGTGGCCATCCTACAATGCTGAAAGTCGGCGTGGGGCGCCCCGTTGGCCTGTGAGATGGCGTCAGTAGCGGACCGATGTGCGAATGGGGCCAAAGGCAGCGCAACAATATTTTCTGAATAGAAGACACCACAAGGCGCTGAGATTCGGTTAGCACCGAGGTGGTGTCTAGCAAGCTATGCAGCTGAGTTGCGTGCGCACTTGCGGCGAATAGGTCGAAGGCAGCACAACAATGTTTTCTGAATAGAAGACACCACAAGGCGCTGAGATTCGGTAGGCACCGAGGTGGTGTCTAGCAAGTTGCCGTACTGGTGTGGCCATCCTACAATCCTGCTCCGAATAACGGCGTGGGGTGCCCGAAGGGGGGGGGAGGCGGCGTGAACGGGCCTTCCTAGGTGGAGGCTCGTCTGCTGTAGTGGGGCGCCCCTTTACCGTTTCAGTTGCCATTCAGCTGAGTTTCGGCCGCTCTTGATGCTACAGCGACAGGCGGCTGCAACAGGACTCTCAAAATGGCGGCCTGTTCTTTGGATTTGGGCCTGGTCCACTAAAATGGCCCTGGGACACCTTAGAACTCGGACGCTCGAATTTTTTTTCCTTTCCTCTACATGCAAAAAAAGGTAAATGCCCGGTACGTTACACGCTTCATCTGCCACGATGTACTCTCCAGAGGAACCGAAAAAAAATATAGTTATGGTAACTATACCATGCATCGTCATATGGAGAGGTGGCACCGATTAATTATAGTGCTGCATAAAAGAGAGATTTGGAGGAGAACCCCCGACCTGCCAGTACATTCATCAAAGAAGTGGCACTGACAGCATCAGAGGCAAGGGAAACGGTCCCAAATATTTAGAAGAACTTTGGAAAGATTAAAATGACATGTTTAGATTGTGGCAAATTAATTTCATGTGGACAGATGAGTGTTACTCTAATAAATACAGCATATGAACATCATCATAGTCGATGGTTGGTAGAGACATTTTGACTATATCCTGGACCTGCCCGTCCTCGCCCAAATTGGCGCTGGAATAAATGGGACTCGTACCTCCTTGTTGTGTACTGGTTGCACAACCTTGATATCACGAGATACGTATGCAGTTTTGAAGCACATGGCGGGCGGGGACGAGAATAGATTGAATATTTCGATATCCCTATTGATATTAAGTTCTGATGTGTTATTGATTACTGTACTATTGAAAGTTCGAATTAACGTCACCCATGGTACTTGCCCGCAAATGTATATCTAGATAATTTTATTGTAACTGGCCCTGTCGTATTTTATTTATAAAATGTACGTCCACTGATTCCGCAACTGTTAGACACCTTAGTTCTTGCAACCTAATGGCCCGCCCGTTACGTTCCTCTACAGTGTAAATGTCTACTCATCATATACGATTACAGTTTGCTCCGTGGCCGGCCCACGTGGTTATAGGCCCGTATTTGTATAATGACATTTTCACAATAAAGGTTTTTAAAAGAAAATATGGTAGTAGTATATACATTGGTAAAGTTTTTAATAATAGTCACTGTTTTAGAATCAGTAAAAGGCAAGTGAAATAAAGCAGACCAATTACATGAAGGGTAAAAGGTATAATACGCAGGAACGCAGTAAAGATAAATGGTCAAGGGCTGTTGTGTTTTCTACTCCTGCAACATAAAGTGATCGATAAGAATCTCATATTCAGGCGTATCGGCGACTAAGACAGCAGGCCGACCCTCTTTTGCTCAACGGCTCCGTCATGGGACGAAGAAACGCCCTTTTTCTCGAAAAAGGAATATATTTTACTTGCAGGACAGTTGTAAATTTTCCGGGAAAGTACATTAGCCTGGAACATTATAACATATATTTAAGAAAAAATAATGTTCGAAAGTAATAAAAAGCGTAATTTTTAGGTCATATGACCAAGCCTTTCATCATTAGAATAAGAAAAGTAAAATGAACCAATGAAAAGTTTTATTAACAAGTCACATGACCTGTTATGCTTACGTTACGCGCTGCGCGTCGCGCCCCCGATCACTTCCGGATGCGCTAACGCGGCGCGTCATATGACGCATTACGCGACAACGCAGGTCCAGAATATAGTCAAAATGTCTCCACCAACCAGCGGTCGGAACACAACCCCTTTCAGCAGGCTAATTAGTTCTGTTAAATGACAACAGAATGGACAGGCAACAAGAACCATCAGTCAAAGAGGGGAGGGCTAGTTCTTCTCTACCGGGTCACGTTGGGGCGCTACCGGAACTGATCGAATTGGTAGTCTACAGTGTTTCTGGATGTTTCAGACTGAAGCTGGCGTTAGCATGAGAGCACCACCATTTCGTAGCTCCGTCGTGGCCATTCCACGAGCAATAATGCTAGCCGCTCCCCACCAGAAGCCTGCGGGAGTCGGGGGCCCCCAAGACTTTTGTAGAATCTTCAAGGCTGAGGGGACGCTTTCGAGAATGGAGCCCAATCTCTAGCAGACAAGCGTCCGAGTTCCAAGGTGTCGCAGGGCAATTTTAGTGGACCATGCCCAAATCTGAAGAGCCGGCCGCCATTTTGAGAGTACTGTGGCAGCCGCCTATCGCTGCACCGCAAGAGCGGGAGCAACTCAACTACATGGTGAGCGAGACGCTGTAGTCGAAAGAGCGGGCGGTAAACAGCTGAATAGCGGAAGAGGCACAGTGTAGCAAAAGCGGGCGGAATGGCAACTGAAATGGTAAAGGGGCGCCCCACTACAGCGTGTCTTTAGGTGAAACGGATTGTGGGACAAGGTCAAGAATGGAAGAGTTACCAAAAGGCAAAAAGTTCCGCTTGATCCCGGGAGCCGGCCACCTATGTCGGGGGCGATCTCAGGCTACACCAGGAGAACACGACTTGGGGAGGGAGCCGGAGCCAAGCGCCCCCTTCGAGTCCGCGCCATCACACCGTCCCTCGGGGGCCTCCGTCAAGTGGTTCAGGGTGGCACCGCATCACATTGTTCACAAATGCAGTCACGTCCTCAAACAGCCCCCACTTTACTTTGAGAATAGTGAAGCTGAAGCAAGTGCAAATAGGCTTCAGACAGTGTTACAAGCACTCCTCAAAACTTTGAACTATCAGAGTGCATGAGTTTCATGCTCGATCGATTGAGCTAGCCGGATCGGGCAACAAAAAGTATAAAATAGTTATGTAAATAGTTGTTTAATAAAATGTTTTACCCTGTTACTTTGCTGGTGTGTTGTATATATTTGTAATATTTGCATAGATTTTATCGTTATTTTGGGCGGGGTGGGTGGCGGAGCCGAGCTGTATTGCAGCCATCATGGTGTGGAGTTCAGTTCATCTCACTAGTTTCGTGTTTGTCATGAGGGGTTGTTCCTAATGTTTCTATTTTAGCGAGGTCAAAAAGAGATCCCATTAGTGGCCTACTGATTTTGCTCGATTCCTTTTGTTTTTTTACACGATTTTTCGCTATCTGCAAAGACTAAACAGAGTATTGCGACTCTGTGCTTGTTTGTAAATAGAGAATGAACCAAAGAGAACCAATTCTAAAACAGTAAATGCTTGGATAACAATCAATCAAATGGAGAGAGAAGCAGGCACGACGGATTACAACGGGGGCAAAGGCCTGCGTTAACTACCTTTCACTATCTGCAAAGAGAGAGTACTCCTAATAGAAATGAGGGGGGGGCAGCATTCAAAGCAGATAAGTGTGCATAAACACGAAAATGTTTTTTCTTACCACGTACTTGACATTCGACAGCTTATGATATTTGCTATTAAAAAACCATTGAAATTCACTGAAAAAACAATAGGTTATAGACCATATATAGTTAGGAATTAGCATTTACAAAACCTTGAAAATTCACTGAAAAAACCATAGGTTATAGACCATATATAGTTAGGAATTAGCATTTAAAAAACCTTATTTTACTCACACAAAACCATTGAAATTCCATATAAAGTTAGTTGTACTAACTATATATCGCGCACCCGCAATCCACTGCTGATCATGTCACATATTACATCATTCATGACATGGTCAGTGACATCACTGATGACATCACTGATGACATCTCAAATGACATCACTGATGACATCACTGATGACGTCTCATTTGACATCATTCTTGTGCTAATACGATAAACCTCTTCAGACTCTAATATAACCTTAGATACACTCAGTGTTTACAGACACTCACACACTGCCACTCATCCATGGAGTTACTCACACACCCAGTCAGTCATGCAAAGAAACAATCTCACCTCCATTTCTTCAACTATACAGTTATACACACCTTACTTATTGAAACATATACTAACACATATTTACTCTCTTATACAATCCCTGATACAAGTTCACAATGATCGATACAACCACTCACTCATTCAGTGGCTCTCATGCACAGTTATTTATATATGCCAACTCTCACATGTACTGTGTTTTACATATGTACTTACTATGACATGTAGCATTGAGATATCCATTCACTCATCAATACACTCATGCACACAGTCAACTGATAGTGAAGGGTAGGTAACGCAAACCTTTAACACGTCGTGCCTATTTCGTTCCTCATTGATTGATTGTTTCCCCAAACATTGACTGTTTGGGAATTGGTTCTTTTTGGAGGTATTCCCTGTTTGCAAATATACATAGGAAAATCTTTGCAAATAGTGAAAGGGTACGTAATGCGGACCTTTCTCCCCCGTTGTAATCTGTCATGCCTATCTACTCCCCACTGATTGATGCACCTGTTTCACCCGGACCATTTACTAGAGATACGTCATCTGGCCCGACCAGAGAGCACCCCTAGTGAAAAGGACATATGCAATAATAACGAAGTGATCACTGTATCCTGTTAACAGAAACTTTAGCATGAAACAACCTGGAAAGAAAAGAATAGGAAAACGAAAATCAGTAGGCCACTGATGAACATGAACTTTTATTAAACAACGAACAAAGAAACGATAACATAACTTAATGATAAAACCTATTAATGTCCTAGAAACAAGAAAGCGTTAGAAATATGCCAGTGGTGAGAGACCAGAAAAACAGTAAGAGAAACCAAATCACCCCTCGCTGTCCCACCGCCTGCCACACCAAAAAAAATCGATAGACTAGGGAAAATGCAAGTCAGTAGAACATCCGCCCCCACTCTGGAAACTTCCAAGGTGGGGCAGGGTTGCGGCTACGCCCAGCCGGGAGCAGCCCATATAAGGCGGGTCCTGCTGCCACGCCTCGGCCAGGAGATCCTAACGTAGGGTGTAGCCGGAGGAGAGGCCGAGGCCAGCGGGACCCGGCCAGGGGATTGCCTTACAACGCTGAAGAGTTGCAGGGGGGGGAATGTCTCCTCGACCCTCCCCTCTCTCTCCCAGTCCGGCCGCGGTGGCCCTTGAGAGTTTCAGGTAGTCCCGCCACATGCTCTTCCGGTCCGGCCACCAACGGTCGGGGGGCCGAGGCCGACGGGATCCGGCTGCAGCCGATAAACCAAGGAACCCGTTCATGGGGCCAGAGCCAGGGGCGTCCGGCCGACATCCACCGGAAGCCCGGCCCAAAGACTGACGGGACATTTTTTCTTTTCTCCTTCGTAATAGCAGCGGCAACACGCCAGGCACCACTTCTTTCTTCAAAAATGGCTTTGACAACACTGGGGGGGATGTCTTGCACATGCATCCGACCCCCCCCCGTCCTCATCGCCACCGGCCATAACAAATGTCAAGCAGGGCGCCGTGGGGTGCACTGGGAGGGAGAGACGGTGCGAACAGGCCTCTCCCGCCTCCTCAGGTGAAGGCTTCCCAGCTGCACCCTCAGCGCTCCAGGCGCCCCAAAAAGGGTTCGTCCACTGTGGCGATGCTGCAACGTCTCGCCCGGCAGGGTGGAGCCCGTCCGCTCATGTGACCCCGCGATCGCCGGTAGCTGCCGAACTCTCAAAATGGCGATCGACCTGGCAAGAGCGGGCCCAGCATGAAGAAATGGCCCGGTCACTGGTTGACTCCACCACCGTAGTCCTCCACGACCTTGAAGATTCTACAGGAGCCGCGGGAGTCTCCGACCCCCGATGGGGAATGACTGCCATGATCGCCCGTGGAGTGACGAAACTGTATCCGCGGGACGCCGGTGCTCCCATGCTGGCGCCAGCCTCACTTTGAATTACTAGAATCCTGCAGACCTCAGTTCCGGTGAAAGCACAGTGTGACCCGGTAGGAAAAATTGTTGCACCCCCTCCCCTTTTGAAGTGATAGTTCAAACCACCGATCCTTTCCTTTGCCCTTTTAACGGAACTTTGGACTGCCTCCCCCTCTTTTACATGTTCTAGAGAAAACAAAACATTAACCACTACATTACCATAGCAGTTGACACCAGAACTGTTTTCAAATTGAAAACCAACAACATCTTCAACAGAATCCTTTTTGTTTCTGCTGTGACCCTGCTACAGCACAGGCATTGTTCCCAGCAGTAATTCTGCAATGCCGGTAAGAATAGCTGTGGTGCCTACTGGACTCACTCACCCCCGCGGCGCCCCACGCCATTATTTGCTGGGCGGCAACTTACTAGACATCACTTTCGTGCCATCTAGATTTCAGCGCGTTCTGCTGCCTTGGAACTATTCGCACAACAGACTGCTACTGACGACCCACCCCCAGGCAACATCTTCTGAATTTTCATAATTTGAAAGAACTAGTAACATGTCCTCATTAGGAATTCAAAAGAAATTGCCACGGTCTCTTCGTTGTTTAAATGTTTTTACTGTTTTTGTTTTGTTGTATATATTTATATGTTATTAAAATTTTATATTCCTACTACTTTGTTGGAGTGCTATATATTTTTAATGTGACACATAATTGTAAAAACTTTGATGTACAAAGAGTCATTCCTAGAATCTTCCGCTTCAGGCTCGGTCCCCTCCCCAATCACAATACAGGATGGTTTTCAGATAGTAGGAACACGTGTGGTGTGACGGATCTCATCGGGTGTGGGCCTTGATCTACTATAACTGAAGAGGGGTGATTCTTTACAGCTGGAGCCATAAACTACATCTGCAGGGCTAGCTGATAGCCTGGACAATCGGACACAGAGGAAGAGGAGTGTCAGAGGGTGCGGTAGTGAATAGGGCGAAAGGGAGGTGTCGGGCGGGCACAGAGTGTGATTCTCAGGGAAGAGCAGCGCAGATGGGGGGAGGTTTATTGCCCATGCATAAGACAGAGAGCGGGGGTGACCAGTGCCTGGGGAAGATGCTTGCGAGGGTGGGGAGCCATGCTACGAATCGACAGCGTGCAGAGAGTGGGTCTGGTCAAGGCATCTAAAATGGCTGCCGTGCACGACAAAAGTGTGGCATTTCAAAAAAGGCAAGATGGCGCAAACAATGTTTTTCAACACTTCCTCATTTCCTTCGAATCGAACGTTAACAGACGTTGGTGCATATTACCAAAGTTAAGCGATATTTATCGCTAACGATGCTTACCAACGAATTTTTTACCGCTAAGCATCGTCAGAAATTATCGAAGATAAACCTTGCTATTATCAAGGTTTATCGCAAATGCGATAAAAAACGGCCTCAATGCATGAATATCGCTAAAAAGTCAGCGATATTCATGCATTACCGAGCTAATGCTCTTAGCCATGTTATCCACCTCCCATTGGATAACATGGCTAAGAACTGCTCAGGGCAGGTGTTACTTTTTGGAGATATTCACGCTTAGCGCGAATATCTCCAAAAGTTGGTAATAGGAGATATATATCTTGCATGTTGTAATGCAAATTATTGTGGTATATGGAACTCATACCATAATCTCTCAGGAAAGCAGAAACTGATCCTTTTGGGACCGCCTGAGAAGGCCTAGGGGGTGAGGGGTACTCTACTTTGCCCCCTTTTCACGTTCCGAACTATTTTATTTTACTCTCTTCTGTAATTACACAAAATAGCAGCGATAAGATGCATCAGAGACACACAGTGAGAGAAAGGAGGCCGGAGATGAAGAAGAGATGTCAAATACACATTGGAAATAATATAGTGGGAGAAGGGAAGTAAATATGAGTAAACTTACCATGTAACATAAAAATGTTGCACTCTATACTATAAGTCTCATTTTGTACTACAATCACTTCGCTACAACCTCATTAATTAAAAATAAAAATGAATAATGTCTCAAACAATTTTTGATTTCTAAATATAAATTTATTCTTCAGAATTTTCTAAATTTGAAAGAACTAGTAACATGTCCTCATCAGCAATTTCCTCTTCAATCATCTCATCTGGAATCTCCTCATTAAAAGTCTGCAATGATGATTCTTGTAACTCTATGGTCTCCAAACATTCGATAAATTCGCCATCAACAGATTGATCAAAAAAATCATTCAAGTCATCTCCTCCTTGTGACAATATTTCATTATTGGTGCTGTCAATTTCAATCAATGTAGTGGAATCATTCAAGTCATCTCCTCCTTGTGACAATATTTCATTATTGGTGCTGTCAATTTCAATCAATGTAGTGGAATCATTCAAGTCATCTCCTCGTGACAATATTTCATTATTGGTGCTCTCAATTTCAATCAATGTAGTGGAATCATTCAAGTCATCTCCTCCTTGTGACAATATTTCATTATTGGTGCTGTCAATTTCAATCAATCTAATGAAATCATACAAGTCATCTCCTCCTTGTGACAATATTTCATTATTGGTGCTCTCAATTTCAATCAATGTAGTGGACAATGCAAAAGAAATTGCCACGGTCTCTTCATTGTGAGCCATTTTATTTTGAAATTGCTTGCTGTAAATTGCAGAAAAAAATAATCACTTTCATTTATCGTTTTTAGTAATACATAATATAAAACTAACTTTATCAAGTATTTAGTATAACAGAAGGACTGCAAATAAATAACAGAAAACATTTTTCAAATTATCTTCAAGTGTACAACATAGTTCCCCTTACAAATTAACAACTCACCTTTTTAAAAGTAGGAGAAGTGTTAGTACTGTGTAAATCAAACACCAGAAATTCACCACCAAAAATTCCTCACAAATGTACCTCAGACAGTAGTATCACAAAATGGCTGTGGTTTCCTCTCATTTGAGATATATACATAACCAATTAACTTTCATCACACACAAATACAAAACCAAAGTAACATTTTAATTGGTTCTAAATTTCAACACTTTCAAATGTGTTTTCCCCATGCAATTTTCCATAGGACATTTACATACGTCTACAGCCTGAATGGCTGAACGGAATTACACCAAACTTGGCAAAATGGTACATCAAACCTAAGAGGTCAGGAAGGATCTACTATGCCCCCTTATGGTCATTTGCCCCTTCGCTTTGGCCTCCTCTTGTCTCTCGATCCTACCGAGAGACAAGATGGCGGCCGCTACGGACTGTTTGTAATGTTGACAGACGCCGGAGAACCAATCAGCTTCGCAAAGCTCCGTAACGCGAAAAGTACGCGAAGCGGAGCGCTGTTACAGATATATATCTTTTTTTGAACGTTAATTTCTCAAAATCCACTGGAGCACATATATTGAGACCTAGCAAAGGCACATCGGGCTACCAGTCCCTAATATTTTGCCAAGTTTCGTGCAAATCCATTCAGCCGTTCGATTATTGACATTTAGATACGTCTACAGCCTGAATGGCTGAACGGAATTACACCAAACTTGGCAAAATGGTACATCAAACCTAAGAGGTCAGGGAGGATCTACTATGCCCCCTTATGGTCATTTGCCCCTTCGCTTTGGCCTCCTCTTGTCTCCCGATCCTACCGAGAGACAAGATGGCGGCCGCTACGGACTGTTTGGAATGTTTACAGACGCCGGAGAACCAATCAGCTTCGCTTCACAAAGCTCCGTTGCGCGAAAAGTACGCGAACTGGAGCACTGCCCGGTCCGCTGTTACAGATATATATCTTTTTTTAAACGTTAATTTCTCAAAATCCACTGTAGCACATATATTGAGACCTACAAAAGGCACATCGGGCTACCAGTCCCTACAATTTTGCCAAGTTTCGTGCAAATCCATTCAGCCGTTCGGGCTAAAAGTGAGGCCAACCGCCCTATGGAAAACTCAATGTTAAAAACAAGTTTTGGGACCCCCCTTTTTTCTCGACCCCCCCTGGACGAACCCCCCCCCAATTTTCAGGGGCTGCTCAGAAACAAAATGTGCCATTTTCCTGAAAATTTCAGCCAATTCCGTCCAAAAACGCCAAAGTTATTAGACATAGAATTTTCAAAAATCCCATAGAGAAAAAATCCTAACTACATATACCTACTGGCGACCGCCAGTAGGTAATATATATATATATATATATATGAGAACCAAGTCCTTCTGTGAGCCAACGAAAACCTCCATGCCGCTTCATCATCAGGAATGGACCACCACAAAGGAAATTTTATAAAGTGCAAGTATTTATTCTACAAAGTCACAACATGACGTGTTTCGACCAGGTTGCCCCGGCCTTGATCACATTACATCTCAGGAAAAACCACGCTCTTAAATCTCATGTGACACACTCTGGTCACTCCCATTTTGATAATAAACAGTGAGGAAAGACACAATACAAAACGTGCAAAGTGTCTAATGCATATTCAAATCGCAATAAACAGAAAAATATATATAATAGTTTCACAAATAAATATTTCATCATTAAAACCTCTTATATTTGATAGGAAAATCCAGGGCAAGTGCCCAAATTCTGCTAGTAAAAGGAGAATATGCATTTTGTACCAGGAAATAAAATGGGAAAGAGCAGCCCTCATGATGAATACACCCAGTGTAATGATAATGAAGCACTGCTATATAAATAGTCTAACTTCTTATTGAAACAAATACAAAAAAAACGGATGCGAATGTATTACAGTAATTTAAGTATAGATCGAGAAGCATATTGTCACCTGCCCAAACATATTACCAAAATTGAAGATTTAAGTTATAGAATCAAATATATCTAAATTGCAAAATAATGAACATAGATACAAAATAGACTGATCACAGTTGAAATATTATCTGGTATCTATTAATTCATCAAGTATATAGAATGGATTACACCTCCCTACCTTAAAAGTCCATCAGTAAAACTAGGAAGCTAGTAAAACCAATAAAAAGTTCCACAATATGAACGGTTTCTCTAAAAATCCATTATCTAAATAAATAAATAGAAATAGATCTAAAAATCTAAATTAATATATATACACATAATTGCAATTAATAATTAAACCCCGCACTTTCAATTGATTCACATATCAAATTGAATATTCATAGCAGCATAAGAGAACAAATTAGGCACAGAATAGTAGAGTTGTTTTCATCACAATGTGTTAAAACAGATCCAACCAACCAACTTATTATAGGAAATGAACCAGATCCTCCCCTGTATTCAGTCCATTTGGTATTTTAGTGTTGATTCGAACTATGTAATGACTCTCCAATTGACGTACTCTTTTCTCCCTATTGCCACCTCGGATGGATTTAGGGACAGAATCAATAACATAGTACTTCAGATCCTCCAATTTGTTCAGATGCACTAGTTTAAAATGGCGGGCAACCGGGTAAGTTGGGTCCGAATTGACGATTGCCCGCAAGTGCTGGAGGATCCTATTAAAAACAGGGAGTTTTGTGCTACCAACATAAGCAAGTTGACAGGTGTACTCTAATATATAAACAGCATATTCTGTTTTGCATGTGTAATAGACATTTATCTTGTTTGGCATGTTAGAAAAGGGGTCCACAAAAAATTGTTTGTTGACCCCAAACTTACATGCCCTACATGAAGTACACTTTACGAAACCCTTCTCATCAGTCAACCAGTTTTTTGGAATGGTCACTTCAGGACTGGTTTTAACCAAAGCATCCCGTATTGAGGGTGCTCTTCTAAATGTGATGGTGGGTTGGTTTAAAAGCTCGGGGGATAATGTAATGTCAGTGTGCAGGATGGGCCAGTGTCTACTAACAATTCTCCTAATTGCCTGTTCCTTATTACTAAAAGTAGTAATCAGTCTAACTGAAGGCTTTACACTAGTCTGTTCAAGGGCCTCACCCGGCTTGACATTATCATTTGAAGATGTATCCTTCTTTAATTTATCAAGGGCTGCTTGTAAATCCTTTTGATTATACCCTCGAGCCTTAAATCTTTCCTTAGATTCTTCTAAACAGATGTCTAAGTCCTCCTTCCTGCTACAGATCCTTTGAATGCGCAAAAATTCCCCATAGGGGATGCTCTTAATAAGGTGTTTAGGGTGAGCACTGCTGGCATGGAGAATAGAATTCCCAGCTGTAGATTTGCAATGCAGTCTAGTACAAATGGTCTTATTCTCCACAAAGATTTCAACGTCCAAAAATTCCACCCTACTATCACTAACCTGCGCTGTGAATTCCAAATTGAGAGAGTTAATATTCAATTTGTTAACAAATTCAAATGCTGATTCCTTAGAGCCCTTCCATATGATGAACACGTCATCAATAAACCTCCACCATCTGATGACATGTTCGGAAACGTCAACCGCATGCATCTGCAAGAGGACGTGTTTCTCCCACCAGCCAACGTGCATATATATATATATGTATACATAACTCGCACTCGTCCCACACGAACCAGCGTACCCAAGTAGCCACCAGGTACCACCAGTCCAGAAAACGAAAGTTGACCCAGGCTGAGGTGAATAGATATTTATTTGGATTCAAAAATCGCCACCAGCATTACGTTTCGGCCTTCTCAGAGGCCTTGATCACATGACGTTAAGGGAAGGACACAAACATTTTAAAGTGCAAGTGCAACGAATGGTGAAACATGATTGGTGGTTCCCAATGCGAGGTAATAGACATAGTAAACAGTTTTTGTATCAATACACGAGCAGTATTAACAACAACAGAAACACCAACATTTCATTAAGGGAATATTTGATTTCATAATCATTAAAAGCATTCATAAAAACCCTTAAAAATGTGCCGAAACAATAATAGTGATCATGAGACAAAAACAAAACTGTAAAATGTCACAGATTCTGTAATTAATTTTCACTGTGTTTCCACTTTTTGACTAATGTCATAGTAATGCATGTGTAAAAGATAAGAAGAATAAAACCCAAGTGGGTAAAGTTGTATGCTCATATATGTATTGTACCAGACACCAGAATATAAACTATTCAAATTCTTCTAGTAACCAGGGAGCTTAAAACCCCACCTTCCCACCAACTCATGCAAATTAAGTAAAGTAAAACAAGAGAAGAAGGTGTAAGTGTAAAAGTGTAAACACTTAAACTTAAAGTGTTACAATGAAAGCCCCTACGATGGTGAACATGGGGTACAATTTCATAATCTAATGAACTAATCTTAACAACCACGGGTCAACTGCAACAGCTAGAAAGCTGGAATTTTCAGTTTATTCGGATGGCTTAACTATGCCTATGCTGATTGCTGGGAGCCTTAAAGACAGGGTCCTGTCATTGAACACCCACGTCTTTTAAATAAGGTACAGTTGGGTTGTACACTTACCGCTGACAATCTGGCAGCCTAATAACAGGCAAAATTAGGATTATAAATGTGTGTGGAAATCCACACTGGTGTTGAGACCCATGGGAGACCTAGTATCCAGATCGAGGATATATTTAGTCTCTAGGGCCCGCAACTTTGCCTCCCGGTTGCCGCCTCTACGTAAGGGTGGGACCGCGTTAATGGCAAAATATCTTAGAAGATGACTTTGTTTGCCATGATGTTCCTTAAAATGACGCGCCACTGGGTAAGAGGGGTCCTCGGTGTTGATTGCCCTAATGTGCTGGAGTATCCTTTTGTGCACCTGCAACTTGGAGCTACCCACGTATTGCAGGGCACAGGGACACTCCAGCACATAAACTGTGTACTCCGTTTTGCACGTGAGTTGTTTTGTGATCAGCCGGGGAATTTCGGAGAAAGGAGTCAGGTATTGGGTTTTATTGATGCCATGTTGACAGGCTTTGCAGGATGAACACCTTTTAAAGCCCTTGATCGCTTTAAACCAAGGGGTCACTGTAACCACCTCAGGGCTGGATTTGACCAATGCTTCCCAATGAAAATGCCCTTTTGCAAGAGAAGGTGGGTTTTGCTGGCATTGGGTGGCCTATGATTGGGTCATTGTTGACAAGATTCCAGTTTTTCGAAACGATCTTACGTAATGCCTGGAATTGCTGATTGAATGTCAACACCAGTCTGACTGGTTGATTGGTATTATCAGTCTCCTGTATTGAGCCCTTCCGTGGTTGTAAGGCAACCTCCCTAGGCATAGCATTAACCTTTCTGATCGCAGAATCAATGATTGTCAGAGAATAACCCCTGGCTAAGAAACGTGCCTTACTGTCATCCTGAGCCTGTCTACACTGTTCCTCCGTGCTGCAAATGCGTCTGATCCGCAGCATCTCCCCAAAGGGGATGCTGCGGATCAGGTGTGCCGGATGGCGACTTCTCGCATGGAGAACAGTGTTTCCAGCGGTGGGTTTGCGAAACAGTGTGGTTTGTAGTTTGTTATTACACATATATATATATATATATATATATCCGAAAATCGCCCTGAAGCAAGGATGCCAAGTGGGCTGCAGTGAAAACACAAGTTCCCTTTCACAAAGCCCATCTGCGCCTCATGGGCCGAACATTCAAACCTTTGGCACCATATTAAAGATCATGGTGGGGCATCTTTCTCGGACAGGCTGCCGAGTTAAATACAACCAATAATCGCCCTGAAGCAAGGATGCCCTTCGCAGTTGGGTGCTTTCACAAGAAGCATTTATTTTCAAAACCGGTATTTCATATCCAAACACAAAAGTCCCTTGCGCGTTTCAGAGCTCGGCGGCTGCTTCATCAGAGGGTGACGCTGTGTGAACTGCCAAACTGCGAAGGGCATCCTTCCTTCAGGATTTTATTTTGTGAAGTAAAAGACACTGAACTTGAACTGCACCCACATGGGATAGTTGTTCGATACTTTGTTTGATATATATATATATTCACTGAAAAAACCATAGGTTATAGACCATATATAGTTAGGAATTAGCATTTAAAAAACCTTATTTTACTCACACAAAACCATTGAAATTCCATATATAGTTAGTTGCACTAACTATATATCGCGCACCCGCAATCCACTGCTGATCATGTCACATATTACATCATTCATGACATGGTCAGTGACATCACTGATGACATCACTGATGACATCTCAAATGACATCACTGATGAGATCACTGATGACATCATCCAGTGACTGTGTGTTTCTGTAAAGTTTAAATATGTTTTACATATTGAAGAATGAGTAGATGTATAAGTGTCTGGACGAAGGATTTAGTAGGTGCATGACTGAATGTATGAGTGAGTGATTAAATGTGTCTCACTGAGTGCATGGGTTAGTGACTAAACTGTCTTAATTTGTGCATCATTATGTCTGTTGTTCTGTAAACTGCTGCATGTGTTGATCAGTAGCTATATGATTAACTATATGGGTTATTGATTGATTGTCCAAGTATTTGTATAGGAGACTGAGTGTGTGTGTGGCTGGCTGGGAGGTGTGTGACTCTGTGCCGATCAATGTGTACTTGTATCAATGATTGTATAAGAAAGTAAGTATGTGTTAGTGTATGTTTGAAAATGTAAGGTGCTCTATGTTTAACTGTATAGACAAGAAAATGGAAGTGTGATTGATTCTTTACAGGACTGACTAGGTGTGTGAGTAACTCCATGGATGAGTGGCAGAGTGTAAGTGTCTGTATAGGTGTATGAGTGCATATGATAGTGTTGTAAAGATGAGTGATTGTATGTATGAATGATTGTATGGGTGAATGAGTGAATGTGTGTGTAGACGTAGGAATCAGTGAGTACGTATGTAGTAACTAGTATTGGTGTGTCAATGGTTTCAAAAATTATACTCTGTATTTAACACTGGGTGAAACAGAGGTTATATTAAAACGTGAGGAGATGCATTGTATTGTCACATGAATGATATCATCAGTGATGTGGTCATTGATGTCATTTGAGATGTCATCAGTGATGTCATCAGTGATGTCACTGACCATGTCATGAATGATGTAATATGTGACATGATCAGCAGTGGATTGCGGGTGCGCGATATATAGTTAGTGCAACTAACTATATATGGAATTTCAATGGTTTTGTGTGAGTAAAATAAGGTTTTTTAAATGCTAATTCCTAACTATATATGGTCTATAACCTATGGTTTTTTCAGTGAATTTTCAAGGTTTTGTAAATGCTAATTCCTAACTATATATGGTCTATAACCTATGGTTTTTTCAGTGAATTTCAATGGTTTTTTAATAGCAAATATCATAAGCTGTCGAATGTCAAGTACGTGGTAAGTAAAAACATTTTCGTGTTTATGCACACTGATCTGCTTTGAATACTGCCCCCCACCCCTCATTTCTATTAGGAGTACTCTCTCTTTGCAGATAGTGAAGGGTAGTTAACGCAGCCCTTTGCCCCCTTTGTAATACGTCGTGCCTGCTTCTCTCTCCATTTGATTGATTGTTCTCTTTGGTTCATTCTCTATTTACAAACAAGCACAGAGTCGCAATACTCTGTTTAGTCTTTGCAGATAGCGAAAAATCGTGTAAAAAAACAAAAGGAATCGAGCAAAATCAGTAGGCCACTAATGGGATCTCTTTTTGACCTCGCTAAAATAGAAACATTAGGAACAACCTGTTGAAAATAGCAATGCGTATGTACATAAGCGGCGTTCATTTGTGTTCACAGTACCCCTTGTTGATTGTTTCAATCGAGCATTGAATTGTTCGAAGTTAATTCTCTTAAGGATCTTCTCTACCTGCAAACGAGGAAGAATAGGAATATTCTCTCTCCCTTTGCAGATAGTGAAGGGTAGGTAACGCAAGCCTTTAACACGTCGTACCTATTTCATTCCTCATTGATTGATTGATTGTCCGAACATTGACTGTTTGGGAATTAGTTCTTTTTGGAGGTATTCCCTGTTTGCAAATAAACGTAGGAAAATCTTTGCAAGTAGTGAAAGGGTACGTAATGCGGACCTTTCTCCCCCGTTGTAATCTGTCATGCCTATCTACTCCCCACTGATTGATGCACCTTTTTCACCCGGACCATTTACTAGAGATACGTCATCTGGCCCGACCAGAGAGCACCCCTAGTGAAAAGGACATATGCAATAATAACGAAGTGATCACTGTATCCTGTTAACAGAAACTTTACCATGAAACAACCTGGAAAGAAAAAAATAGGAAAACGAAAATCAGTAGGCCACTGATGAACATGAACTTTTATTAAACAACAAACAAACAAACGATAACATAACGTAATGATAAAACCTATTAATGTCCTAGAAACAAGAAAACGTTAAAGTATGCCAGTGGTGAGAGACCAGAAAAACAGTCCGAGAAACCAAATCACCCCTCGCTGTCCCAACTCATGCACTCTGAAAGTTCAAAGTTTTGAGGAGTGCTTGTAACATTGTCTGAAGCCTATTTGCAATTGCTTCATCTTCACTATTCTTAAAGTAAGTGGGGGCTGTTGTGATGCGGTGCCACCCTGAACCGCTTGACGGAGGCCCCCGAGGGACGGTGTCATGTCGCGGACTCGGAGGGGGCGCTTGGCTCCGGCCCCCTCCCCAAGTCGTGTTGCCCTGGTGTGGCCTGAGATCGCCCCCGACATAGGTGGCCGGCTCCCGGGGTCAAGCGGAACTTTTTTCCTTTTGGTGACTCTTCCATTCTTCACCTTGTCCCACAATCCGTTTCACCTAAAGACACGCTGTAGTGGGGCACCCCTTTTCCGTTTCATTTGCCATTCAGCCCGCTTTTGCTACACTGTGCCTCTTCCGCTATTCAGCTGTTTACCGCCCGCTCTTTCGACTACAGCGTCTCGCTCACCATGTACTTGAGTTGCTCCCGCTCTTGCGGTGCAGCGATAGGCGGCTGCCACAGGACTCTCAAAATGGCGGCCATCTCTTCAGATTTGGGCGTGGTCCACTAAAATGGGCCTGCGACACCTTGGAACTCGGACGCTTGTCTGCTAGAGCTTGGGCTCCATTCTCGAAAGCGTCCCCTCATCCTTGAAGATTCTACAAAAGTCTTGGGGGCCCCCGACTCCCGCAGGCTTCTGGTGGGGAGCGCCTAGCATGATTGCTCGTGGAATGGCCACGACGGAGCTACGAAATGGTGGTGCTCTCATGCTAACGCCAGCTTCAGTCTGAAACATCCAGAAACACTGTAGACTACCAATTCGATCAGTTCCGGTAGCGCTCCAACGTGACCCGGTAGAGAAGAACTTGCCCTCCCCTCTTTGACTGATGGTTCTTGTTGCCTGTCCCTTCTGTTGTCATTTAACAGAACTATTTAGCCTGCTGAAAGGGGTTGTGTGCCGTCCGCTGGTTGGTGGAGACATTTTGACTATATTCTGGACCTGCGTTGTCGCGTAATGCGTCATATGACGTGCCGCGTTAGAAAGTTTAATAAATTATTAAACACAATAAACAATCCTTAAAAAATAAAAAAAAATAAAAAATAATCAACAAAACCAACAATCAATTAACAACAGTATTTGAAAAGTCTATCATTCATTTTTCATTGCAGTACGCTGCCCAGAAAGCTTCCCGGTTCCCGGACCGGGCGCTACCCACGCAAAAAAACAAAAAAAATTTTTTTTTTTTTTTTGCCCCGCGGGGCCGTTTTAAAGCCTCCACATTAAACCTAGGGGGTCAGGGAGGATCTACTATGCCCCCTTATGGTTATTTGCCCCTTTGTTTTGGCCTCCTCTTGTCTCTCGATCCTACCGAGAGACAAGATGGCGGCCGCTACGGACTTTTTGGAATGTTGACAGACGCCAGAGAACCAATCAGCTTCGCTTCACAAAGCTCCGTTGCGCGAAAAGTACGCGTCCTGGAGCGCTGCCCAGAGCGCGCTTACAGATATATATCTTTTTTTAAACGTTAATTTCTCAAAATCCACTGGAGCACATATATTGAGACCTACAAAAGGCACATCGGGCTACCAGTCCCTACAATTTTGCCAAGTTTCGTGCAAATCTATTCAGCCGTTCGGGCTAAAAGTGAGGCTAACCGCCCTATGGAAAAATCAATGTTAAAAACACGTTTTGGGACCCCCCTTTTTTCTCGGCCCCCCCTTGACGAAACCCCCCCAAATTTTCAGGGGCTGCTCAGAAACAAAATGTGCCATTTTCCTGATAATTTCAGCCAATTCCGTCCACAAACGCCAAAGTTATTAGACATAGAATTTTCAAAAAACCCATAGGGAAAAAATCCTAACTATATATACCTACTGGCGACCGCCAGTAGGTAATATATATTCACTGAAAAAACCATAGGTTATAGACCATATATAGTTAGGAATTAGCATTTAAAAAACCTTTTTTTACTCACACAAAACCATTGAAATTCCATATATAGTTAGTTGTACTAACTATATATCGCGCACCCGCAATCCACTGCTGATCATGTCACATATTACATCATTCATGACATGGTCAGTGACATCACTGATGACATCACTGATGACATCTCAAATGACATCACTGATGACATCACTGATGACATCTCAAATGACATCACTGATGACATCACTGATGACATCTCAAATGACATCACTGATGACATCTCAAATGACATCACTGATGACATCACTGATGACATCTCATTTGACATTACTGATCACATCACTGATGACATCTCAAATGACATCACTGATGACATCACTGATGACATCTCATTTGACATTACTGATCACATCACTGATGACATCTTTCATGTGATGATACGATGAACCTCTTCAGACTCTAATATAACCTTAGATACACTCAGTGTAAACAGACACTCACAGACTGTCACTCATCCATGGAGTTACTCACACACCTAGTCAGTCTTGCAAAGAATCAATCACACCTCCATTTCCTCAACTATATAGTTATACACACCTTACTTAATGAAACATATACTAAAACATATTTACTCACTTATACAATCCTGGATACAAGTTCACAATGATCCATACAGCCACTCACACATTCACTGGCTCTTATGCACAGTTATTTATATATGTCAACTCTCACATGTACTGTATTTTACATATGTACTTACTTTGACATGTAGCACTGAGATATCCATTCACTCACCAATACACTCATGCACACAGTCAATCGCCCATACAGCTGTTTCCACATGCACTTTTGAACCCATACATCTAGTGAATCAACTGCTCACACATCTATGCAGAGAGTCATACACCTCCCAGCCACCCACACACACACTCAGTCTCCCATACAAATGCTTGGGCAACCAATCAATAACCCATATAGTTAATCATATAGCTACTGATCAACACATGCAGAAGTTTACAGAACAACAGACATAATGATGCACAAATTAAGACAGTTTAGTCACTAACCCATGCACTCAATGAGACACATTTAATCAGTCACTCATACAGTCAGTCATGCCCCTACTAAATCCTTCATCAAGACACTTATACATCCACTCATTCTTCAATATGTAAGACATATTTTAACTTTACAGAAAAATACAGTCACTGGATGTTGTCATCAGTGATGTCATCAGTGATGTCATTTGAGATGTCATCAGTGATGTCATCAGTGATGTCACTGACCATGTCATGAATGATGTAATATGTGACATGATCAGCAGTGGATTGCGGGTGCGCGATATATAGTTAGTACAACTAACTATATATGGAATTTCAATGGTTTTGTGTGAGTAAAAAAAGGTTTTTTAAATGCTAATTCCTAACTATATATGGTCTATAACCTATGGTTTTTTCAGTGAATTTCAATGGTTTTTTTAATAGCAAATAACAAAAGCTTTAAAATGTATTTTTCTTTAAATCCAAAAATATATTTTACATGTTTTTAATACTTTTTTTTTTTTAATTATATTTTTTGTTTCGCTCCCGGTACGCGAACCGGTTAGCTTCCCGTTAGCGCAATTTGGTGCCGCGACCTGGTCCGCGAACCGGTAAACTTTCCATTTGCGCAACTGCTGCGTTAGAAAACAACATCGTGATGCGTCGATTCAGCGTGACGTATCGCGTTGTCGCGTAATACGTCATATGACGCGGCAAGGTAGCGTACCCGGAAGCGATCCGGGACGCGGCCCAAAGCGCGTAACGTAAACACAACAAGTCATGTGACTCGGTAATAACACTTTTCATTGGTTCATTTCACTTTTGGTTTCCTAATGATGTAAGACTAGGTCATGTGACCTAAAAGTAACACTTTTCCTTGGTTTAGAACTATTGTTTTTCCCAAATGATGAAAACCCCTCCTTCTTTCCTCACTCTGACTTTCATCTTTGTGAGAGAAAGACCCTTTGTTATTAGTGAGCAATGGCTTCATTAGTAGCTTCAGCTGGTGCTTCCCCACCACCTCCACCACATCCAAAGAAGAGAGGACCACCTGCTGAAGTTATTATTCAGCAAGAGGAGGAGGAAGAAGAGGAAGAAGAGGAAGAGCAGCAAGAGAGGCAATTTTTGCGTGAGGAGCCCAGGAGGTCTCATGTGAAAGTAAATTATATTTGGCAATTTTTTAGTTATCCCCAGGGCCAAAAAAAAGTCAATGCACGGTACGTAACTTGCCTTATATGTAAAGAAAGCCTGTCCAGAGGCACCGAGAAGAAGTACAGTTACGGCAATTACACGATGCATCGCCATATGAGTAGGTGGCATCCTAACAACTACAGTGCTGCGCAGTTACGTGACCAGCAAGATAATCCTCCTTCTATTGCCAGAAGATCAGTTGTGCCGGAAGTGACGGGACCAGAGGCGAGGGAGTTGGTCCCAAATATTCAGATGAAATTCGGGGAAGTGAAACAAGTGTGCGTGCATTGCAATGGGTTCATTTGCTACAGAGAAAGTAGCATCACTCTGATCAACAGAGCTATCGACAATCATGATTGTCCGAAACGCCCCAGACAATAAATTCTTTTTTTTTTGTTGCTCCTGTTGAGCCCTTTACAATGAATCGTTTTCGTTTCCCCCCCCCAAAAAAACCCAAAAAAATATACAACTGTTCAGAAAATACAAAAAAAGTAAAAAAATGTTCAGAAAAAAAAATAAAAAAAATATAAAACAACAAAAACAATAAAAAAAAGTTCTTTTCAGAACTACCTCCCTGTTATAAAAAAATTGGTAGAATATTTGGAACTCTGCCAACCTCTATTTCTTTTAGTTCGCTTCCCCGTTCGCTCTCCGGTACGCAAACCGGGAGCGAACCAAAAAAAAATTTAAAAAAAAAAGAAGAGTAATTATAAGGGAAGGAAACAGACAGTTATGTTAAAAGAAAGACAGCTATAGGGAGTAAAGTAGAGATACAGTTTAATAGATCTATTTACTGAAGAAAAGATTTCTGAGAGTATAATTGTGAAAAACAAAATAGATAAGTAAGTGAGAAAAAAAAGAGAGTAGAAGAATAACAAACAAGAGTTTCTTAGAGAATGTGAATGAATAATCAAATTAAGATTAAACATCGGGATAACAGAGAGAAAAAACACAATGCAGAAAAGAAGAAGTAACAGAAAAGGAATGATTGAAACAGCAAAGAAATGTAAATAACATAGGGGCATATTATCAACATAGGCGATAAAAATTTTGCTGCTTTTATCAGCAGAAATCTGACACTAAAGATGCTTTTGCGGCAGTTTTCTGCCAATAATTACTGCTTTTATCAGTAGAAAACTGCCACTAAAGCCGCTTTTCCGGAAGAAAACTGCTGCTAAAGCCACTTTTGCGGCAGTTTTCTGCCGATAAAAACACTGATAAATTTATTGCGTGTAGAGTAAGTATAAGGGAAGTAAACAGAGAGTAATGTTAAAAGAAAGATAGCTATAGGGACTAAAACAGAGATACTGTTTAATAGATTTATTTACCGAAGAAAAGATGGAAGAGGATATAATTGTGAAGAACAAAATAGATAAGGAAGTGAAAGAAAAAAAGGAGAGTAGAAGAATAACAAAGAAGAGTTTCTTAGAGAATGTGAGTGAATGTTCAAAATAAGATTAAAACATGTGGAATAACAGAGAGAAAAAACAGAAAGCAGAAAAGAAGAAGTAACAGAAAAAGAATAATTGAAACAGCAAAGAAATCTAAATAACATAGGGGCATATTATCAACATAGGCAATAAAAGTTTTGCAGCTTTTATCGGCAGAAAACTGCCGCTAAAACCACTTTTGCAGCAGTTTTCAGCCGATAAAAACAGCAATATTTTTATTGGCTGTGTTCATAATATGCCCCTTAGTGTGCTTCAACTACAGAGAGAAAGCATAATGAACAAGTAGTGAAAGAGTGATCAGTCAGAAAAAGTGAGAGTAATAGACACAGAGTGAGTGAACAAGAGTGACGAAGTATGAGAAGAGAGGGACTGACAAAAATAGTGGAAGGAGTAGAGTAAGTAAGTAATAGAGAAAGGATTGAGGGAAGTAGCAAAGGCAGGAAAGTGAGGGTTAAAGAAATGAAGTAGTGAAACTAATACAAGTTAAATGTGATAGAAATGTAACGAAAAGAGTACAAAACATTTACCTTATAATTGTCGTTAACTTAGTCACTTGTAATTTTTATACTTTCAATCTGTGAGAGAGAGAACAAACATTTGAAAAATATTAAAAAATGTATTTAAAAATTAGAAAAGACAAGGGAAAAGATTGAAGGACAAACAGTTTTTCAATAACTTTGACACTTACAGAAACCTCTGCTTCTCCATGCCCCTACACAGTCCTAAAAATATACATTTTAAACTAACAGTATCTTGATGCAGATGAAGTGAGGCCTATCTTGCAATATGGTGCATCTTTTGCACTGCTGCTGTCTCACAACAGTGATGCAATGGCAGCGCAAAAGAGGTGCAAAGCCATCATAAAATTGCCCTTAACATTTTAAATTATTGCTTCAGGATGCCAATAAGATGTGTCCTATCCAGAGGTTTGTTTCAGGTGAGGCCTACTCAGGGTTCCAAATGAAACTTCGAGTTATTGAAGAGTACAGAGGAGATAATACATGTGAAGGCCTACCAATGAAGTAAGTCATGTACACTTCACTCTTGAACAAAGGCCAGACCTCTTTTGTGTCTGTGGACAGACCTAAACTTCATCTGCACAATGTCATTCGTAAACTTAGGAAACACAGGTGATATAATTGAAAAATGTGGAGTTTCTTTTCCTCATTTCACAATCACATCACCTGTGTTGCCTTTGCTTAGGTATCTCATAGTGCAGATGTAGTCCAGCATATGAAACAGTACCCAGAAATGCACACTGCATGCAAGAACTTTGACACTTACAAAAGCTTCAGCTTCTGCATGCCCCCTACACAGTGCTAATTATATACATTTTAAACTGATGGTATCTTGCTGGAGATGAACTGAAACCTATTTTGCAACATGATGCATCTTTTACACAAAAGTGACCCACAGCGGAGCAAAAGAGGCGCACGGCCATCATAAATCTGACCCTAACATTTTAAATCATTGTTTCAAGATGCCGATAAGGTGTAACCTATCCACAGATTTGTTTCAGGTAAGTCCTACTCAGAGTTGCAGATGAAATTTAGGTTTGTTGAAGAATACAGAGGAGATAATACATGTGCAGGCCTACCAACGAAGTGTGTCATGACCACTGCACTCTTGAACAAATGTCAGACCTCCTCTGTCCCCAGGAACAGGCCTAAACCTCATCTACACAATGTGATGTGTAATGTTAGGAAACACAGGTAATATAATTGAAAAACGTGCAATTTTTTTTGCTCATTCCACAATCATATCACCTGTGTTTCCTTTGCTTAGGTATCTCATTGTGGAAATGTAGTCTATCATATGAAAGACTACGTAGAATATGAGCACTGTATGCAACAACTTTGACACTTACAGAAGCCTCACCTTCTCATGCCTCCTACACAGTTCTACATGTACATCATAAATGCAAACAGTACAGAATTAATTATACATGTTAAATGGTTTATTTTTGCTGTTCTCAGAATGTATCAAATTTCACTAAAAACAGTGACTTGAAGGTATTCATCATATAACAGCGGGGGAAAAAAACACAATCAAAATGATTGTGTTTAAAAAACCCATACAACATAACAAATCAGAATTCAGAACTCCATAAAGTTAACTTACTTTCCATGACGTCGAAGGATGTCCTATGAACAGCTTACACTCTGTTGTGCTGTTATTACTTTCAGCCCGCCACTTTCTGAAAGAAAACCTCCATCGTTTTGAAAAATATGTTACATACAATAAATGACTTCTCGCTCTCTACCACACGTTTCCACAAGGCCAAATCGTGTCAGAGCCATTTATAACTCTTGGAATTCTTGTAAGCCAATCCCGTCATGTTGTATTTCCGAAACTTTCAGAATTAAAATGTTGAAGATCATTTTCACAATCCTGGACTACTAATATCTTACCCTTCTTGCTCACTCATGTTCTACATTTCCTATGACACTGATACTGCTTACAATGAAGCAGACTTACACTACCTCTATGACTACTACAATTATTTAATTCTCTACATCACTTTTAATCACAAAGCAATATAAAACAGTAGACAGCATTGCAGACTTACATTCCCTCTACTCCATGTTTTGATTGGCTGCTTCAATTAGCTTATAAAAAGAAATAGTTTTTCTGAACTCATTCAAAGTGCACTTATTTTTCCATGACGTCCAGTGTTATGGTAAGAAGTTATGTCTCTGTACTACACTTATCCTTAAGGCCAAATCGTGTAGGAGCCATTAGAACTTCTTGAAATTCCTCAGAGCACATCCCGAGATTCTTTCCCTAAAATTTTGGTTTTAAAAACACCAGGTAAGAATTTTTAAGGTCATACGGCAATTTTTTTTTGAAAATTAAAACAGAATCGTTGCAGAATGACCAGCCATTTCTAGACTTTAAATAAGCTGTGTAATGTCCTGATGTTATTGAAGGACCGTCATGATATATAATTGCTACAGTTACAAAAGTCCTTCCTGATATTGACAACTGTGAAGCCACAAATTTTTTAATTAAAGTTGTCAATTTTGTTCCATCAGACCTACATCGTTGGAACATTAAAATGACATACTGGTCATATGTTCGTATAAATAAGGTTGACATCATTTCAGATTTACATTGGCTACATTCCATGTTGTGATCAGCTGCTTTTACTAGCTTATTAAAGGAAACTGATTTACTGTCTGGCAAAGTTAAATATATAAATCTTTCTGAGTCTACACTAGTAGTACTTGATACCCTACAGTTCTCGCAGTCATGTTGCCATTGATAAGAAAGCCCAAACAGGTGATCTACATCTACACCTTCAGCATGCAATACATCAAGCATATACATTAAAAACTCCTGACAATCTTGCTGAATATTTTGAGAGAATTGTGTTTGGCCTGAACATCTGTCTAACAGATTTCGAATTTCAGACACACTTTCTATTTTTGTTCTATCAGTGCTACATTTCTCTAACACAGAATTTAACAAACTGCATAATCTTTGAACAGAATTGACCACAATCTCTTCTTTTACATTTTCTAGAGAAAACAAAACATTAACCACTACATTAGCATAGCAGTTGACACCAGAAGTGTTTTCAAATTGAAAACCAACAACATCTTCAACAGAATCCTTTTTGTTTCTGCTTATAATTTCAGGTTCATCGACTTTTCGTCTTTTTGCTACAACCTCCCCAGTATTGGTCACATTTCTTCATTTCCGGCCTACCACACGTTTCTCAAACAAAGGATATTGAGGCAAATGTGGCGCATACTCTCTTCTCAACCTATTGTATTCCTTAACACAATCTAGATCCGCACAAATGTTTGTGACATCACACTCAATCAAGTACAATCCCGATAAAGTTCTAACTCTTGACAATGCCACATATGCCATACCCTCCTTGAACACAGAACTGCCAATATTCACCAATGCACTGTCTACACTTAAACCTTGCAATTTATGGATTGTCACCGCATATGCCAAGCAAACAGGAAACTGCTTACGGCGAACATATAAGTCTTTTACAAGCAAAAATCTACCAGAACAACGACCAATTAGCTGTACTTCCTCAATGCCATCAAATTTAATTTTTACAAATTCAATTCCATCTCTATTTCTGTATTTCACAAAATCAACAATATTACCCATTGATCCATTTACCAGACCTCTTTCAACATGTAAATTCCTTCTTAAAATGATACGGCAGTTCAAGCACACATTCAGACTCTTTTCAAAACCTGCAGTTTTAGATATAGTCTTCTCTAATGAATCCAATTTTGATTTCAAATTCTCAGACAAAATATTTGTTGATCCCATATGCTCTACTCTGTCAATAGCTTCCAGTTTCACAATCTCTTGCTTTTCTAAATGCAACATTTTGTTGTTGAAGATGGCACATTCTGCAAGAGTTGGCATCAAACATATTCCAGATTTCTTCTCAGTAATTTTCTGAAAAATATTCTCAGGCACAACATCTTGTTCTGGATATCAATTTGACAGTAATCGTGCATGTAAAGCTTCTTTCCCATGCTCGGTCACTTTTTCAATTCTAACATCTTGTAGAATAATCAGCAAGGAGATGCGCAAGCAGAGGTGCATGGAGGGTCACAAGTGCCCACAATAGTTGTTCCTCCCGAAGTAGGGGCACATCAGGAAATCGACAATCAAGGCGAGGTATCATTTGAGGAAGCCACTCCTCCTGATGATCCTTCATTGTCTTCCACACCCCTAGCAAGGAAGAGATCAAGGGTGGTGTCTACATCCTCTTCAAGCACACCTCCTTCTGATGATACGGATCAAACTTGGGAACCAGCACCACAGCCGTCTGAGAGTGAGGCACACCATGATCCAACAAAGGTAGTTAAGCGTAAAAGGAAGCTCGTCCAAAGTCTCAGAGTTATGGAGTGTGATGAGGCTCAACAAGAAGTGGCGGATACTGCTGCTGATGAAGACTCTGCCAACGACGACCCAGTCATCATAAAGGTCACTGCAGCCCCAGCGGGCATGCAGCAAACAGACATTTTGACCCTAGCCCGAAGAGCTGCTGCGCGTGATGATGATGATGATGATGTTGTCGATGAGGAGGCAGTGGAAACACCACAATCATTGGAGTTAAGTAGTACACCAACTCGTCCCGCTTCCATAATCTTCTAAACTTCATCCTTCGCCTGACGCATATTTTCATGCAGTTCAGCATAATTGAATTTTAACCATATATTGACGTTGCCAATGCTCCCTAGGCACTTCCTGGTATCTTCATGCGTGAGCATTTTGAACACAGGTTGCCCTTTCACTGGTGTCAGCTGCAGAAGATCTCCGAAAACAATGATGTGTTTGCCACCAAATAACACATCATACTCTGTTTTGAGAACTTCTTGCATTCTCAAATGCACAAAGGCAAGCATGACATTGGAAACCATGCTTACTTCGTCAATGATAAGAAGTTTCATTTTCCTCAAGATTCTTGAAACTTCACAACAAGCATCTCCAGATAGCTTGTGATATTGTAATTTGTTGTCATGCTCCACTGGCAGCATCAGTAAACGATGTAAAGTAATCCCTTTAATGTTATGTGCTGCCAGTCCAGTTGGAGCGTTGACAACACAAGACAGCGATGACTCAGTCCTTTCCTGCAAATAACATGAAATTGCTTTTATAAGGAAACTTTTTCCAGTTCCCACTTCTCCACTCACTTAGAGTCGGACAGGCTTCAACGACGTACATGAGCACTCTTTCTTCTCATGACTTAATCCATGATCAATTTGCATGGTAACTTCGTCATATATTTTCCTCTGCTCAACGTTGAGTTGTCTTTCCAACTCTTCTAAGTTAACCGCATCCTCCTGAGCATGTGCCATGGCTCTTTCCACTTCATTCATAGCAGTGGCAGCTTCATTTTCGATAACAGGTCCTCCTAGTGGATCCTGACTCAATGAAGCAGAACTCTGACTGTCCTGAGAATAAGCATGGGCGTAAAATCCGCTCCGCTCGCGGATTTTTCGGATTTTCGGCAAATTCGCAATCCGCGAACGCTCGCGAATTTGTCGAAAATCCGTGAATCCGCTCGCGGCGGATTTTTTGCTTGGTTGCGGCGCGCGGCGTGGTGCACGGCGTTCACTTTCCGTCATTTTAGCGTTTGCCGAGTTGTTTTTCTTTGCGAGTGACGCGCCATTTTAGATCTTGCTGCGTGTTCCCGCGGGAGTTTGTCGCCCGCGAATACGTACTCGCGGCTTGCCACCTTGCACAGCACACCTCGCGAGAGTTCGCAATTGCGAACACGTAGTTGCGGCGGAAAGGAACAATCTCGCACTTGCGAAATAGAGATTTTGCAATTTCGCACAAGAAAATCACCAGCAAACAGGATAAACCTTCAGAAAATTATGATTTTTATCAGAATCACTCCTCAGGTTGACATTTGCATGGCCTTTTTTTTTGCAAGGAGTCCATTTTGGGGGGGGGAGTAAGGAAGTGCCCCACAGTCTCCAACTTCCTGTTCCTGTCCAGCAGGCTCCTCCCAGTGCTTTGTCCATCTCCTGGTCACTTTCATTTGGATCTGGAGCTGGAAGGATTACTTTTTGTGGGTGCTGCTGGATATTTGGATTTGAGGCCTTTTTGACTGTCTTTGGATCACTTTTGGATTAGAAATCAACTTTCACAAGTAAGTTTGTTTGGGGCATTACAGTTGCTGCAAGTACAATTTTTGAACTTTTTCAGAAAATTAAATAAATTATATTGTGGGTAGCCACAGTATCCAGTAGGACCAGGGTTGGTTATGGGTGCATGATACAACTGTTTTGTTGAATTTAAACACCATTGAGGCCATGGATGGGCTGGGATTGTGCAGATTTTATTGTTTTTTGTCGTTTTTTTGGGCCCGCTGGTGTGGCCCTTTGCCCAGGGGTGGTGAGTGTTGCATGGGCCTAGTCTTTCTGTGGGGTGTCTTCTTGAATTTAAACATAATTGAGGCCATGGATGGGCTGGGATTGTGCTTATTTTATTGTTTTTGTCGTTTTTGGGGGGCTGCTGGTGTGGCCTTTTGCTTGCCCAGGGGTGGTGGTGGTGCATGGACTGAGTGTGCCTGTGGTGTGGTCTCACTCTCTTTGATGTAAACATCATGGATGGCATTGGATTGTGGTGATTTCTGGCTGTTTTTCTGTTTTTTGGGGGTGTACTGTTGATGTGGACTGGCCATGTGGGTGGTGGTGGTGGCCATCTTGAGTGCTGGCTGGTACAGGCAACATGTGCTTGGGGTGTAAGGGGGCCATTTTGAGGAGAGGCAGTGTCTGAGGCCTGCACTTATTTTGCCTACTTTTCATCCCTTATGCCCAGGGGTAGTGAGTGTTGCATGGGCCTAGTGTTTCTGAGGGGTGTCTTCTTGAATTTAAACACCATTGAGGCCATGGATGGGCTGGGATTGTGCAGATTTTATTGTTTTTTGTCGTTTTTTTGGGCCTGCTGGTATGGCCCTTTGCCCAGGGGTGGTGAGTGTTGCATGGGCCTAGTCTTTCTGTGGGGTGTCTTCTTGAATTTAAACATAATTGAGGCCATGGATGGGCTGGGATTGTGCTTATTTTATTGTTTTTTGTCGTTTTTGGGGGGCTGCTGGTGTGACCTTTTGCTTGCCCAGGGGTGGTGGTGGTGCATGGACCGAGTGTGCCTGTGGTGTGGTCTCACTCTCTTTGATGTAAACATCATGGATGGCATTGGATTGTGGTGATTTCTGGCTGTTTTTCTGTTTTTTGGGGGTGTACTGTTGATGTGGACTGGCCATGTGGGTGGTGGTGGTGGCCATCTTGAGTGCTGGCTGGTACAGGCAACATGTGCTTGGGGTGTAAGGGGGCCATTTTGAGGAGAGGCAGTGTCTGAGGCCTGCACTTATTTTGCCTATTTTTCATCCCTTATGCCCAGGGCTAGTGAGTGTTGCATGGGCCTAGTGTTTCTGAGGGGTGTCTTCTTGAATTTAAACTCTATTGAGGCCATGGATGGGCTGGGATTGTGCAGATTTTATTGTTTTTTGTCGTTTTTTTGGTCCTGCTGGTATGGCCCTTTGCCCAGGGGTGTTGGTGAGTGTTGCATGGGCCTAGTCTTTCTGTGTGGTGTCTTCTTGAATTTAAACATAATTGAGGCCATGGATGGGCTGGGATTGTGCTTATTTTATTGTTTTTTGTCGTTTTTGGGGGGCTGCTGGTGTGGCCTTTTGCTTGCCCAGGGGTGGTGGTGGTGCATGGACTGAGTGTGCCTGTGGTGTGGTCTCACTCTCTTTGATGTAAACATCATGGATGGCATTGGATTGTGGTGATTTCTGGCTGTTTTTCTGTTTTTTGGGGGTGTACTGTTGATGTGGACTGGCCATGTGGGTGGTGGTGGTGGCCATCTTGAGTGCTGGCTGGTACAGGCAACATGTGCTTGGGGTGTAAGGGGGCCATTTTGAGGAGAGGCAGTGTCTGAGGCCTGCACTTATTTTGCCTACTTTTCATCCATTATGCCCAGGGGTAGTGAGTGTTGCATACTTGCATGTCCGTAGTCTTTCTGTGGGGTGTCTTCAATGTAAACATCAAGGATGGCATGGGATTGTGCTAATTTTTCTGTGTTTTGTCGATTTTTTGGGGTGTATAACTGAACTGATGTTCCTCTGTCTTCCATTGCTTTTAGGTGCACAAGAAGACTCAAGAGAACCACCAGTGCCAGGAAGAAGTCCTGCAGCGGTGTGTGCAGCATAACGTCACGCGACGTCACGTCTGGACACAGAACCCTCTGCAACTCGTGCAACTGCTGCCTGCTGACCTGCTCTCAAGAGGATGGCCCCAAAAAAAGTAACCCGTAGCTCCTCTAGCAAGAAAGGTGCCAGTAAGGAGCAGAAGAAGCAAGTTACCAAGGAGACTGGTGTGCCGCCCGCCCCTTTTTTTGGGAGTAAAAAAAAAAGTATGCCTGCAGCAGCAGCAGCGGGATCTGCTGGGGACCAAGCTGGCAGCAGCACCCCCGCTCCATTGGGCTCAGTGCCACCACCACCACCACGCCAACTTAAGTCCAAGCCCTTGAGTGCTGCAGAGGCAGCCAGTATAGTTCTTCAATCACCATCGACCAGTGATGTTGGCTCATCGCAAGAAAGCAGCAGCAATGTCCCTCAATCAACACAGGTTGTTGTAGCTCATCTGACGAGTGTTGAACAACCACAGCCGCAACAACAATCACATGTGCAAGTACAAGCCCAAGTACATGTGGAAGGAGAGGCAGCGCAAGGAGATGCGCAAGCAGAGGTGCATGGAGGGTCACAAGTGCCCACAATAGTTGTTCCTCCCGAAGTAGGGGCACATCAGGAAATCGACAATCAAGGCGAGGTATCATTTGAGGAAGCCACTCCTCCTGATGATCCTTCATTGTCTTCCACACCCCTAGCAAGGAAGAGATCAAGGGTGGTGTCTACATCCTCTTCAAGCACACCTCCTTCTGATGATACGGATCAAACTTGGGAACCAGCACCACAGCCGTCTGAGAGTGAGGCACACCATGATCCAACAAAGGTAGTTAAGCGTAAAAGGAAGCTCGTCCAAAGTCTCAGAGTTATGGAGTGTGATGAGGCTCAACAAGAAGTGGCGGATACTGCTGCTGATGAAGACTCTGCCAACGACGACCCAGTCATCATAAAGGTCACTGCAGCCCCAGCGGGCATGCAGCAAACAGACATTTTGACCCTAGCCCGAAGAGCTGCTGCGCGTGATGATGATGATGATGATGTTGTCGATGAGGAGGCAGTGGAAACACCACAATCATTGGAGTTAAGTAGTACACCAACTCGTCCCGCTTCCATATTTCTTTCTGGCAAGAAGAGACCTCCGTCAACCTCGACCTTAATTAGTGGCGGTGAAAGTGCAAAACGTACAAATGTTGGGCAATCCAGATCCTCCACTTCATCTGGCATTAGCTTCATGACCACCACCACCAGTATCGCCGCCTCCTCCAGGTCCCACAGACACTTCAAGTCCCCAGTTTGGGACTTCTTTACTGTTTGTCCCAAAAATCCAAAGTTTGCCATTTGTACCCTTTGTAAGCTTGCAGTTAGTCGTGGTAAGTCAGGTACCAACTATGGTACCGGCGGCCAGAGTGGTCATCTTGAGAGAAAGCACGCTGTCAAATGGTTTGCGCACCTAGATGCGATCAAGAAAGGCCAAAATCAAGGAAACGTTGATGTTTCATCTGATGATGACGAGCAGGAAGAAGACGTGTCAAACACGTCCCTTACACCCAGTACCCCTGTCAGCAGCACACCCAATGTGAGGCACACTAAGAGTGTTGGAGCGAGTGAGACACCAACGCACAAAAGTTCACCAGCGAGCAAAATTGGGTCAACGAAGTCATTATCAGCCCATAAATGCTTGGTCCAGGCCAACATTAGAACAATGCTTACTTCAGACGTGCCATATGAACGCAACCACCCACTGACGCGTCTGTATAACACTAAGCTGGCTAAAATGCTAGCTGTGGACCTTCTACCTTTTTCTTTTGTAGAAGCGGTAGGTTTTCTTGAATTAGTGGCAACGCTCTGCCCTAAATGGAAAGTTCCGAGCCGGTTCTATTTTGCCAGAGTTGCGGTTCCAGCACTACATGAAGATGTGCTGCAGGCGATTGGGGCAGCTTTGCAGAAGAGTGCTGTTCACACAATACATCTGACAACAGACATGTGGACCAGTGGCCCAGGCCATGATTACATGTGCATCACTGCACACTGGGTCTCTTTTTCAGGTGTTAAAGCAAAGCTAAACGCAGGTGTTGACCCGGACCAAGTTTTCAAAGCTGCTCGGAAACATGCAACACTAGCCATGTTTGGCTTGGAGAAAAGTCACACAGCAGAAAACCTTTTGCAAGAGTTTAACAAAAAGGTCTTGACAATGCTATCCCCCCTAAAACGCAAGATTGGTTATGTTTCCACGGATAATGGCTCCAATGTAGTTAAGGCCATGTCGGAGGGTGGCTATTTCAGAGTGCCATGTTTGGCGCACTGTATCAACCTGGTAGTTCAAAAATTCTTGAGTGATAGAGACAGTGCAGCGTTCGCGGTAATGGCCACCTGCCGCAAAATGTGCAACCATTTCAGCCATTCTTTTAAGGCCCGGAAGCATCTGCGGAGACTGCTACTTCAACGTAGAATGCCAGTGAAAGCACTCATCCAGGAGGTGGCAACACGTTGGAACTCAACCTTCTACATGCTTGAGCGTCTGTATGAGCAGTATACGGTACTCGATCACTATTTCTTCACAGAGGGTACATCTCAGAAGGAGGACCTGCGGATGAGTGCGGCGCAATGGGACATAGTTAAAAGCCTGACAGACATGCTTCGTCCTTTTGAGTTCTTCACGCGTGCAGTCAGCCAGGAGGACTGTAATTTGGGAAAAGCTATCCCATTGTTGTGCATGCTGGAGCACCAACTGATGGCGGTGTCTTCTGAGTTTGAAAAAGAAGATGAAGAAAAAAAAAAACATTTCATTTTGTCAGAGAAATTATTAGAGCGCCTACGTGGTGATGAACGTCTTCAAAAGATCAAGTCAGATCAGCATTACATTTGTGCTACTATTCTGGATCCACGCTACAAAAAGGCGCTGGCAGGCGAAGCATTCTTTCCTTTTGATGATGCAGATGTTCAAAAGTACAAACATTGGTTAGCCTTGTCAGCCAAGAGGTTTGAAAAAGAACGGCAGGTTATTGAAGGAGAAGCCAGTACATCAGCATCAGCATCAGCAGGCCATCCCCAGTCACAAGAATCCACTTCTGCACCTGTGGCTGGGGCACAAGTGACCTCTCAGCCGTTAAAGACACCGGCAACTGGATCATCTGCACCACACACAACAAAAACAGTGGCTGTTGTAGAGGATTGGCTAAGTTTGCTTGGGTATGGTTCTCGAAAAAATGTCACAGCCACAGCAAAAAGTAAGCAAAGTGGAGGAACCGTTGATGACCTTGAGTCGATGGTGCAGGACTATATGAATGACTCAACAGTGGTCTTTCTTAATGAGGAGCCATTGCAGTATTGGCATGGCAAAAAACAATTGTGGCCACAGCTCTACAACCTGGCTATAAACTATTTGTCTTGCCCACTCGCAAGTGTGTCTTCTGAACGTGTTTTCAGTGCTGCTGGTGGCATTGTAACTCCCAAACGGAGCCGCCTCTCGCCCAAAAATGTGGAGCGGCTGACAATGATCAAGATGAATCAGCACCTCATATCACCAGATTACAAAGTATGAGAAAGCACGCCGCATGAAGACGAGGAGGACGGCAACGTAGATGAGGGGATTTTTTCTCTGTTCGGTGGCACTGACCTCATCCAGCCTGAATTCGCAGAGTATGATGACGAAATCTTGTTCTTATTCCCTGACACCGAGCCCTGAAAATGAGACAATCAATCAAGAACTTTCTTTTTCGTCCTTATTCACTTTTATTCCTGTGTGCTTTGTGTCTCTCTTTCTTTGTTTTGCACAGTTAATTAAATTCAAACTTTAATCACCTAATCCCAAAAACAAGACCATCATCAGAACTGTCTTCACTTGTTTGCTTATTGCTTTGAAGGTGCCGCAGTCTACATTCCTCAGGTTCACAAGTTCCGAAGAACATGCTCCTCTATCCTCCTCCTCCAGACTGCGATTTCCCTCCAAGCAGAGTGCTGGATTACGCCCAATGAAGAAAGACTCAGCACTTGTGGGGGTGTTGTACTTCTTTGCGGGTGAGTTGACGGATTTGGGCCCATTGCTGTGAAGCTCTAATAATGGACAAAAGTGTTTTGGAACAAATATGAGGTGGAAATTTCTTGCCGTTTTTGCTGACTTGCTTGCCTTTGAGGTGCTCTTTGGCGGGGTTCCGGGGGTTTGTGGGTAATTTTTGGTGTCTGTCGAAGCACTGCTGCGACAGTCTAATCTTGATTGCATTTGCTTTTCAGGAAATCCGTGGTGGAAAACAGGAGTTATGATGATTGATGATGATGACCTAGCTGAACAGCGCCGCATTTGGACCGAAGGCCGAGAGATATTGTAAGTATGAGATTTAGCTTTTTCGCTGTTTGGGGGTGTTGTCGGGTGTTTTTTTGCGGGTGGGTTGGCGCCGGCGGGTCTTGCCTGGGGCATTCCTGGGAAGGTCTAATACCGGATAGAAGTGTTTTGGACAAAATCCATAAGGAACAGCCTTTTTTTTGCTATTTCTTCTGACATCTTGCTCAATGTAGCGTTTTGGGGGGCTTCCTGCTGTTCGTGGGTGGGTTGCGGCCGGGGTCTCTGTCGAAGCACTGCTGCGACCATCTAATCTTGATTGCATTTGCTTTTCAGGAAATCCGTGGTGGAAAACAGGAGTTATGATGATTGATGATGATGACCTAGCTGAACAGCGCCGCATTTGGACCGAAGGCCGAGAGATATTGTAAGTATGAGATTTAGCTTTTTCGCTGTTTGGGGGTGTTGTCGGGTGGTTTTTTGCGGGTGGGTTGGCGCCGGCGGGTCTTGCCTGGGGCATTCCTGGGAAGGTCTAATACCGGATAGAAGTGTTTTGGACAAAATCCATAAGGAACAGCTTTTTTTTGCTATTTCTTCTGACATCTTGCTCAATGTAGCGTTTTGGGGGGCTTCCTGCTGTTCGTGGGTGGGTTGCGGCCGGGGTCTCTGTCGAAGCACTGCTGCGACCGTCTAATCTTGATTGCATTTGCTTTTCAGGAAATCCGTGGTGGAAAACAGGAGTTATGATGATTGATGATGATGACCTAGCTGAACAGCGCCGCATTTGGACAGAAGGCCGAGAGATATTGTAAGTATGAGATTTAGCTTTTTCGCTGTTTGGGGGTGTTGTCGGGTGGTTTTTTGCGGGTGGGTTGGCGCCGGCGGGTCTTGCCTGGGGCATTCCTGGGAAGGTCTAATACCGGATAGAAGTGTTTTGGACAAAATCCATAAGGAACAGCCTTTTTTTTGCTATTTCTTCTGACATCTTGCTCAATGTAGCGTTTTGGGGGGCTTCCTGCTGTTCGTGGGTGGGTTGCGGCCGGGGTCTCTGTCGAAGCACTGCTGCGACAGTCTAATCTTGATTGCATTTGCTTTTCAGGAAATCCGTGGTGGAAAACAGGAGTTATGATGATTGATGATGATGACCTAGCTGAACAGCGCCGCATTTGGACAGAAGGCCGAGAGATATTGTAAGTATGAGATTTAGCTTTTTCGCTGTTTGGGGGTGTTGTCGGGTGGTTTTTTGCGGGTGGGTTGGCGGGTCTTGCCTGGGGCATTCCTGGGAAGGTCTAATACCGGATAGAAGTGTTTTGGACAAAATCCATAAGGAACAGCCTTTTTTTCAAGGTCAAATTTTGTTCTAAAACACAGTAGTACACCTACCTTGAGGGGAAAGATCCGCTATAATATTTTGGCCATACTTATTGATCCTTAAAAAGGTGACTCAGACAGAGCACGCAATTTCAAAAATATTGTACTGTCTATTAGGGAAATCAAAGTGTGACTTTTTGCACCACACAGCGTACATACCTTTTATTTATTTATCAGTGGTATTGTAATAGCACTTCCTGTTTTCCGTTCAATAATTACAGGCCGGGTTTCAGTCAACATCCGCCAGGCAGGCAGTGGACAGGGTGTCTTCTGTCAGTGGTCACCACATTGATGGACGAAGCGTCAGCTGGAATGGAGGAGTGCCGTCAATAAGAGGAATTGTTTGCTGCATGCTTATTACTTACCAAATTCAACAGGACAACTCCAACAACATACGCAATACAGATACAGTATCCATTGTTGTCTTTTATTCTATGAGTGTGACTGCATGTGCTTACCTTTAGTTTGTAACCAAAGATTGTCTGTATCTTCAATTATTGTTTGTCCATGCTCTGCTTTTTTTTCTTCTCTCAACAAAACCTACCCAAAAAGAAACCCCCATTCCCATCCATTTTACAAACCCTAACCCTCTTCCCCCGGGCTGTGTTGTTTTGCTTGATGTCTGACTAAAATGACATCAATAATTCCACACACTTGCTGGGGAGGATAAGGTCATAGCAGCAACAGGCTGGTGAAGGAATACGAGGATATCTTCTAGACTTACTCAGCTTCAGTACTATATCTTCTAGTAGTAGTAGCCAATGTCAAATAAATTCAACGCAAGTACTAGTTATACTTGCAAGCAAATACTTTACCATTTGTTAGGCTACATTATGGCACTGTTCTAGTGTACTGTCACCTGCTATTTTCTCGATCGTACCGTAACCGTTGTAATGCTACAGTAAGGAGGACAAACAAGGTTTCGTTTTCTTTTTTTCCATAGGCATGCAACTGCCACTGTGTCACACCACTAGTACCACCGCAATGAGGAAATGTCACCCGCCCAGGATTGACAACGTTAATCCCCATTTCACCTGGAGCCAGCCCTGGGCCTAGCCCTAATTTCTAACACAAATTACAGGTAAGATAAGCGTTTGGTGGGAGGTAGTATAATGGAGTATTATTTCGGAGTAGACAAGAGATTGACGGTTGTACTACTAAAGTCCTACGACTGTTCAGGAAAACAAAGTTACTGTTACACCCCCGCCCCCCACCCACCAGACTGAAAAGCAGTAAAAATCAGGTATGGTCAGATAAAGTTGAAAAATATATTTATTTAGCCCTAACAAAATA
This sequence comes from Lissotriton helveticus, assembly GCF_964261635.1. Classification (NCBI taxonomy): domain Eukaryota; kingdom Metazoa; phylum Chordata; class Amphibia; order Caudata; family Salamandridae; genus Lissotriton; species Lissotriton helveticus. Next base: position 1,986,404,205 of record NC_136063.1, read on the forward strand.
ATCTCTCTCACCCACCCTAACCCCAACGATTGTCTCTGAAACGTCCCAAAACGATCCCAACTCCCAAATCCCACCCCCCAAATGTCTATAAAAAAAGGGCAAGGGACACTCCACTACTGGAGGGTGCTGGTGCTGGTGCATGATGCGGCATGGGCATAATACTCCTTGCGGAGGGTGGCAAGCTCGGAGCGGAGGCCCTTAACCAAGTTCTTATACCTCAGGACCTCCTGCTCCAGGTTGGACATGCGGACTCGTAGGCGGCGTTGGCGGTCCTTGCAGCTCCTGTGGGGGGCAGCTGGTATTTCGGTTGCTTGGCGGTGGCGGTCGTCTTTCTTAGCCCGGCTCGGTCCCGCTGGCTTAGTCACGGAGGAGGATGCAGTGGTCACAGTCGAGGATGTCGTTGTTGCACCCCCGCTCGACTGCGTTTCCTCCTCCTCCTCCAGGGCCACCAGCCGCCGATATTCGGCGACTGTGGCCTCCAGCCTCCGTTGCCGGGCCAATCTAGCCTGCTCCCTCCTTGTTGTTGATTTGGAAGGAGCAACTATATGAAGAAAGAAAGACATAGTCTGTAACCAATGCTCCTTATTAATAACACAAAGTGATTGAGCCGAAAGTTGGGTCACAGAGTACAAGTAGCAAATTGAAAGCACAGTACATAACTATTGAGGACAGTATCTATGTAACCTCCCACTTCTGCATCCTTGCTCTAACAGTAGTGGTAGTTTAATGAACTAATTCTACGACCACTATGGACTTCCATTACAGTCGACTATGACAGTACACCAGTCTTATTCTTCTTCTTCTCTCTTGTTTAGGGAAATGGGTACGTTATCTTATGCAAGCCGGCAGAATGGCATGGACAGCACAGTGAACTTGCACCCGAGAAAAAAAGTTGCACACCATGATGAGTGAGACAGACTTGCGTTACTGTACCGGTCCAGTACATGCAGGTGGTGAAGCTATTACTTTTCTATTACGGGTGGCACTGAGAATACTCTGTTACAAGGGCTACTGCTTAATTAATTTACCTTTCACCCTACAGTGCAAATGAGTACTAGAAAAGGAAAATGAAGAAGCTAACTAATTTGATTATCTATCACTTCACATGGGACGTATTTAATGACAGATGAGATGACTTTAGGTGCTTTGCTTAATATTGAGTGAACAGTGATACACCCACACATGAATGACGTACTACAAGTAAACTAAAGTTATTAAGAGAGGTACGGAGTGTCCACCGTAATAACCAGATATATGCTGTGAATGCAAACGCAATACAAAGTACTGCTACTATTCATGGTAGTATTGGACACATTTACAATTTCTTTTCCTTGCCTTCCCTGCACTGGAACGGACGTGCGGGTGCGGTGGTACATGCTCTTCAAGGTAACACTTACTTCACCTGGCGACCATCTACTCTCTCTAGATACACATGTGCTATCTAAGAGTCAGAGAATACCATGCTCCAGGCATCCATTCAGTCAAAGTATACGCACACATACAGTTTCTGTTTCACCCACCCAGGCTGCTGTCCTTCCACCCATCCTTGCTTCATCATTGACCCAGCCATGCACCATACCATATTCTTTCCTTCCCAGCCACCTCGGGGGCCAAGCAAACACATATCGTTCTTCTTTGCCAGCCATCATACAAGTTCGCGTCCCACTTACTTACACCCTTCTTTCGCTTTTCGTTCATCCCATCCATCACGTTCGTCTAAGAACTTATTGGGATTCTTCTCACCAAAAACTTCACAGCTAAGTCGAAGTACATTTCGAGGAGGCTACTACCTGGTTGATTTGTAATTGTAATACACCCGTGCAGAAAGCACACTATGCAGTCTTCAATCTCAATAAGTAAGGAATATATAGCTTACCTGTTTCCGCCACCACCGTTTGATCCCCCACAGGAACGTCCGCCGGCTCTTGTACCGCCTCCTCCCCAGAGGCCTCCGAGTCCTGGTCCAACACAGCCACCTCCGCGCTGGCCCCGTCACCAGATGTTACACCTACAAAGTACATTTAAGAATGTTAGAATACACCACTCACTACTATATAATATTTGGTCTAGGAGAAATGTTAAAAAAACAGAATACAATGTAATAATTTGTGACTGTCTACTCCTTAGTAAAAATGTCCCATTTTCCAGGGAAGGCTGTTGTCTTGCTGCACTTTTATGCACAACTGATGAATGCTTGCTTTTGATTTTTAACACGCACCACTTTTTCTCCTAACAGACAGAAGCTTGACTCCTGAGTCCTAAGAACACGACCAGGATCAAGTTCAAACCAGGTGAGAGCTCGGCTCGACCACAAGAAATGTGTCCAATTAATCGTCAGCACTAACCACTTTTCCGTTTTCAGTTAAATAGTTTTATGACAAAGTAGATTTTAATAAATGTGTTTACTTTTAATAAAGCTTTTAAACTTAAATAGACTCTGTGGTTTTTGTTCCTCTAGACTAGAGTGGATGAGCTAAAGGTTTTGGAATTTTTGCAAGCATGAGTGCCTCTGACACTTCTTGACTGTGCTGTGACTCCGTACTACTCTCTTGTCCTGCGTACGATAATCTAGAGATCATTGGGGATCTATAATCGGTGACTTCGGGAGCTGAATGACTCTGCCACACTATCTAGTCAGTAAGGAGACAGTGCATAGAGGTATTGCTGAATATAATGGGAGTCCAATGGAATTGCCAAATGTCCAATCTTAGTTAGCTACACAGACAGACTAATAAGAATAGTCTAGTAATACCACAGGGAGTCATATTCGAGGCAGGATAAGAATTTATATCCAGTCTACAAGAAGATCAAAGACGATTTAGAAAAAATCGAATGAGGAACGCTAGGAAAAAATAGGTACTGTTTATTAAAATGTAAACTTACTGGGGCCAGCAAAGGAGCCCTCGCCTGCCCGATCCTGGCCTGCATCCTCAGCACCCTCCTCCTGTGTCCTCTTGCCCTTGGGGGGAGCTGATGTACAACATGAAAGAAAGAAAAACCAGAAAACATGGATGAGATTTTTCAACCAAATCAAACATTTCAAAAGAACAATAACAACATATTTTGGAAAAATAGGAAATAGATAGACAACTATTCCACGGGATCTATCTCATGTGGTATACTACGTTATTCGTATTGCCTGATTTGCGGAACGTTGACTTAGAAAGTTCCTATGTAACTCAATAAACAGACTACTAAAGAGGTTTGCCTAGGCCTGGCACTGCAGGCAGCAGTGCGCAACACGTGACAGACAAAGTCCATCCTGCTTGCAGATCAGTGAATACTCAAACTATCAATCCACCCGCCACCACCGCCACTATTTCTTCTTATAGCCATGTGTCTAAAGGAAGGACTGGACTTCAGTCTGTTGGGGCTGATAGAAGTCCCTTGCGGAAGTTGCGGCTCATTTTCCTCCATTGTTGCGTGCCTTTTCTGACGCGGCAGAACAAAAGACTCGCCATGGTGTTGGTGCGGCGTATATATTAAAAAAAAACACATATGGGCATATGGGCGATGCATCACGTTGTAAAGCCCTGCGCCATCAGGGGGCGTTCCGGCGCAAGGCAGGGCGTACCTGCGCAGGAACGAATCCTAAAAGTGGCTGAGGGAAATCTACAAGATGTCAATCAGTCACTTTTAGGACAATGATGCATGACTCAAACCCTGCGCGCTTGAAGCCGACGTACGGCTTGATGCAGCATTGGGGAGATAGGGTACCCCAGAGCATTGCTGGAGCTGCGCCATCGTTGGCACGCAACTCCAGCAATGCGCTGCCTTTACGGCACAGATGCGTAAGGCTTCTGTGACGTTTTGGGCCAATGGGTGGTGGTGGCATGGCACACAATTACTGCCGCATCCCTGCTACTTTGCAGGGATGCGCCGGTAATTGAAAATATGACCCTTACTGTCTAGCATTACGCAGTTCTTTTCTTTACACTACACTCATACATAATTTCTCAGGCCAATGAAATGCTTCTGAACACAACATACAAAACAAAGAAGCATAGTAGCAAGCAAGGCTACTGAGAAGGAGAGCAGTGCACCTGAAATGCATAGAAGATTTTGAAATATAATTTACCTCAATGTAATCGGCAGCATTATTGCTCTTGGTAAAGAACAAAGATTTGCAAATAACAGAGCAGGATAAAACAGAGTAGTAAATGTACTACTACTACTACTCACCAAGCCCAGGGACCTCTAAGCCGAGCGCGTCCAGCAAGTCCCGCTCCCGGTCCATGACATCGGTCCAGCGGTGGGTGGCCTGGTTATATGTGCGCCGGACCCCAGAGATCTTGTACATGGCCCGGCACACCTTCTCCCACCGCTTGCGACGCTCCCGGATGCCATAGCCGGTCGCGATCTTGCCGCCTCCCAGGATCGTCTTGGGGAGGCGGCGCTGGACATGGAAGATCAGTGCCGCCACTTCCTCCGCGCTGAAGATCTCCCTCGGGACCACTTGCTCCCCCCTTAAACACCCGCACGGGAGCCGGGCACGGGGTGCGGGACCCTTCCCCTTCTCAGGGTGCTTCCCGGCTCCCTTTACCATGGTCTGGGCAGAAATAGAGTTAAATGATAAACAAGAAATAGAATAGTGAAGAAGAAAAGAAAAGAGTTTAAAAAAGTAGTTTAAAAGTAACTAAAAGCTGCAGAAAACACAAAAATATAGAGCTAGAAAAATAGAGGGATAGATAATAAGTAAAATTAGATCAAAAAAACTTCAAACAAGCAAAGGATGGCAGAGATTGAGAGAGGATAGAGAAAGAATGCCCAGAACCATAGCAATGAATGAGAAACAAGATGGCCGCGCCCGTTCACGACCGCGTGGGTAAGTTCGCGCGAGATTTTCCTTGCGAGTACGCGCGAAATTGTACTAGCGAGCAGCACACTTTGCGAGATTACACATAGCGGGCGGAAACGGAATTACGTCACGCCAACAAGATGGCCGCGCCCGTGTACGACCGATAGGGTAACTTGGCAAACATATAGCTAGAAGCGCCTCGCGAACACGCGCAAGATCACGCGAACATACACGTCGCAAAAAAAACAATTTTGTATTCGCATGTATTCGCGGCTTCCGAAATCGATCTCGCACGGATTCGCGCCCCAAAAAACGCGCGAAATTGCAGAAAAAAACGATTTTAGCTAAACTGAAAGCAATGAGCAGGTGCAAAAGTTCAAACTTAACATTAGTAACATTCAAGGTAGTGCTTCCTGATGGGCCCCTCCAAAGTTTGCAACTATTCTATGACCCTGCTATGACCCAAACAGCAGGCTCATAGAATAGCTACAAGTAGACCATAAAGGTCCTGTGAAAAAAAAATTTCACTGCAACAAAAAGCAAATTACAGATAAGGAAGGAAGCAGGTGCCAGCCAGACTGGAACTTTCTAAATAACTGACACATTAATGAAACACAAATTAATTGATGGCAGTTGAAGAAGGGCAGGTGTGCTTGCTTTTTTCAACCACCATAATCTACAGTGATAAATAAACCTAATGGGTGGCAGTGAGGATGTACCAGAGGGTGGCATGGGTGTCCCAGAGGGTGGCAGTGGTGAAACAGAGGGTGCTGTGAACCTGTGATGATAAACCAGACGTTGAAACAACATAGTCGCGGCCGTTGCGAGCCGAAAAGTAAGTTCGCAATTGCGAACTTGTCCCAAAATCGGCGCGAACGCGCGCCAACACAAAAAACGGGAAAATCCGCAAATCCGCTAGAGTTCGCGGATCTTCGCGGATTGCGAATCCGTAAATCCGCAAGTTCGCGTACGCGAGATCCGCTAGATCCGCCCATGCTTACCTGAGAACTGTCTCTGGCAATCTCGGCTGCAATCGTTGCTTCCTGCTCGATTTCCACATTCAACATTTCTACATATTTGGGAAAAGCAGGACATTCTATGGTCTCCTTGGCGTCAGTGAAAGAGTCTTCGTAACAGAGGAAGTCTCCAAGCAGTTCCTCTTCTGCACGCCAAGGCTTGAAAAGTTGTAAAAGTGCTAAATAGAAAAACTCCTTTTTTTCAGGAGATTCGCCACTCAATTTTCGCTGGTCTACCAAGTGGCATTTTCTTTGCTTGACCAGACATCCCTCACTTCCAATTACAGCATACACTCCTTTCTCAGTATCTTCTTTGATATTCCTCTTGAATATGTAATTTTGAAGAACCTCATACAGACAAACATTCTCGAGGTGACTGCTTCGATTTGGATAATATGTATCCAACATGTTGGTCTTCAAAATGTCGGGACTGTTTGGCTCCTTTTCGGCCAAATACTCAATTTCCCGCACAGGTTTCAGAACTCGATTACGCGTTGCAGCAAGACCAAGACTCGCCCAAACGATACTCCTGGATTTGGCATAGAGACTTGCTGAAGACAACCGGTCAGAACATTCGTAAGCTCCGATTTCTCGATGCGACAACATCTTCAGACTGAAACTGTACAACTTCTTGCTGAGGCTCTTTTCATGTGAAATGTCCTCCCACATATCCTTGAATTCTGTCTTCTCTTTTTTGGTGATGTAAGATGTCACATACCGAGCCACAGCCATACAGTTATCAGCCACAAACTGTATATCCATGTTAGCATTCCACATGGACAAAATCACCGGGTTGTAGTCGTTGATGTACTTGGACTCTTCGTTCCTCTTCAAATTGTATGTGTTTTTAGGTGATTTCTTCATCACATTATGTCGCAGCGAAGACATCAAACTGTTTACTCTTCCTTTAGAAATCACCGGTCGTGGAAAGCCGAAACGACATTTGGTGTAGAACTTGTCCTTGTTTCGGAATTTACGACGACAGTACTTTCCACATCGATGGCTTTGGAAACGTAGAACTTTTTCTCTTAGGCTTTTCTTCTCCTTTGCGTTTGGAACAGCACACGTAGAATACTGTTGTATGAAACTCATCACTGACTCTTCTGGATCCGTTCCAAATTTAGGTGCATCCTTGATCCACAGCAGCACATGTATATGAGGAGCACCTCTTGCTTGGTACTCCTTTCTCCAGAAGAAATCCAACACCTCTCCAAGAGGTGGATTCTTCTTATTCATGATGAAAGACATCATAGCTTCAAATCTATGATTGAAGTACCTGCATACATTGACTGGATCCAAAGAGCACAGTTCTCCGGGTGTCTTGAATTCGATGTTTTCGATGTTTGCATTTGCCTCTCGTAGAAATTCAAGTAAGTCTTCCCAGCCATACTCGGCACAGCTCAGAGTGAGGAACCATGTGGGAGTTCCTAAGTTCCTCAGCATACATTTTAAATCACCATGACGACGGTACCAGTACTCATTAGTACCACGCTGACACGCCATGAGATTAATCAGGTGAGAATCCAAAATACTGTCTTGGACATTGACTTTATCCATAAAGTCACTTGCCGACATGTTTTGCATGTGTATACCACTTTTCAAGATGTGGTTCACTGCATATGACAGTCCAGACAGATCGCTTTCAAACAGGAGATGAAACAAATAGGGAATGCATTGTCGAAACCTAGCATCTCCTGCATACAATCGCAAAGTCCGGTATTCAGAAGCAGGAATTTGATGAGGTCGCTCATCATATCTTCCTCCCTGACCTGTTGGAAAAAGCTGTGGGAAACACCGAGCTTCCAAACTTTCCTCCAAAACACTAATGGGACTCCCTTTGGCTTGTTTCATTTGAAACAACTCAATAGCATTCCCCATGACTTCCTTGGAATGCAAAGGATGAATACTATAATGTTCATATATTTCTTCACTAGTAGAGGGTTCTACTTTCTCAATTTGACCAGCACACAAATCGCTATCTTCTTCCTCACTTACTTCCTCTTCTGCAACATAAACATTCTTATAGTACTTATTATTTTTTTTTCAAATACAATGTTGCCTTTTTGACTTTCCTAACATCCACTAAATCTTGCCATATTTTCTTATTCTTTGTCGGAACCCCATTAACTAAGATAACCAGAGGTTCCTCTTCCACTTTTTCTACTCCAATTGTGTTAATGTTTTTTTTAAAATCTAGAGGCAAATAAACAACTCTTCCCTTTAATCCTCTCTGTAAATCTGATGGAGGCAATGTCCCTGTCTTTGGCTCCATTCTTACAATATCCTGAAAGGGATGGATACTTTGAATCAAAATAGATTCATAAGTATTTAAATCCTTCAATTCAGAAGGAATCTCAACCAATTCCAGAATATTATGAACTGCTCTAGCAGGCATCTGGTTTTGATTTAATTTGCTACAACAATAAGTACACACACGTTGATCTGATCCCAAATCAAAACAATTTTCTACCATCAAATATGTTGTGAAATCCTTCCATTCACTATTATTTTCCCTTTCACTTTTTGCATATAAATCCACTAACTTAGTCTGATTCTTATAATAAGTGCGTCGACAACACACACAAGTGAAATTAGGCCTCTCACTTGATTTTACCTGAAACGTCGCAATTTCCCTCTGAAAATTATCTGTACTGGAAACCTGTACACTATCTTCCACATTACCCTCTTCTTCTTGGTCAATTTCAACATTTTCCTCTTTACTGCCAAAGTAACCAAACTCAATTTCTGCACAAATATTCTTCACATCTACTTCTGAACCATGCAAAAGAGCAGCGCATAATTGTTTAAGCATAATTGCTGGACTCTTAGCATAATACAACATTCTAACTAATTTCCTCACTTTATTATGATGCACTGCTAGCATCCTGAAATGATGAAAAACACTCTGGCATACTCTCCTGGAAAGACAAGCCAGTGAATGACCATGCAAACCTGTCACTTCTCTCACTCTGCAAGGATCTAATTCTTGCAACAACTTCATTTTCTGCTTCAAACTTTTCTTATTAAATGTCCGTACAAAATCACAAAGCAAATTGATGGAATCCTGTCGCACACTGCAAATACTACTACACTTCCAGGTGTACACAGGACCCTTAGGACGTCTTCCTAAAACCTCATTACCTAACACCTCTTCTGTCTCTGTTGTCACAAGTTTTTCTTTTTCAACTGGACAACCATCTTTCACTTCATAAGCTCGACCACTGGTGTCAACTGCATGCACCAAATCATTATCCTGGAAATAACTCTCCTCATTAAAAAATGCCTCACAACTTGAACTATGCATCCACTCTCCGGAAAAAACTTCACAAAAATTACTATGATTAACTATTCTCTTCCATCTACTATTTCTTTTGAAATCACAAATTGCCTTGTTTAGCTTCCTAATTCTATTGATTATCAAAATAAATAACTTACGTTTAATTTCAAATGCCTGATCAATAACTTTCTCAACTTTTTTTTTTCTCTTATAAAAAACCTCTTTCTGTTGACCTTTCTTAATATTTTTTAACAAATTGCCAATTATCCTGTTGCGGAACATTCGTTTACGAATGTCCCTAAACTGTTGTTTCCTCCTACTATCATGCACAGAGTTATCTCTTGCTCTAGCAGTAACATTTTTGATTGGCCTTTCCTTTCCGTTTAAAATGCTTCTCTTTTTCTGGACTGAAACATTTTCTGTAGTAATATTTTTTTTACTACAAATATTTCTTATAAATGTTTTTGTGCTCTTACCCGGTGCTTTCTTGGTGACTTGACAAGATTTTTTTTTAGAGGACTGCTGCATTATATCATTTACCTGCTGTCTTTGACGTTTTGCAGCCTTTCTAAGTCTTTCTTTAGTTGGCATGCTGAAATCTTGAAATGATCTGCAGTTGAATCTGTGGTAAAATATAATAAAAAATGTTATTAACCACTATTACCAAACAGTAAATCAATAACAGTCATCAAAAACTTAACACACTACTTGACATTTTTAGTGCTTGGCAAATTTAGAATACAGAAATAGCAGAAAAGAAATGGAATTCATATTCATTTTACCTGTGCTGTTTTATATGTGAATCTGATCTAATTTTATGAGCACTCTGCAAGGATCTAATTCTTGCAACAACTTCATTTTCTGCTTCAAACTTTTCTTATTAAATGTCCGTACAAAATCACAAAGCAAATTGATGGAATCCTGTCGCACACTGCAAATACTACTACACTTCCAGGTGTACACAGGACCCTTAGGACGTCTTCCTAAAACCTCATTACCTAACACCTCTTCTGTCTCTGTTGTCACAAGTTTTTCTTTTTCAACTGGACAACCATCTTTCACTTCATAAGCTCGACCACTGGTGTCAACTGCATGCACCAAATCATTATCCTGGAAATAACTCTCCTCATTAAAAAATGCCTCACAACTTGAACTATGCATCCACTCTCCGGAAAAAACTTCACAAAAATTACTATGATTAACTATTCTCTTCCATCTACTATTTCTTTTGAAATCACAAATTGCCTTGTTTAGCTTCCTAATTCTATTGATTATCAAAATAAATAACTTACGTTTAATTTCAAATGCCTGATCAATAACTTTCTCAACTTTTTTTTTTCTCTTATAAAAAACCTCTTTCTGTTGACCTTTCTTAATATTTTTTAACAAATTGCCAATTATCCTGTTGCGGAACATTCGTTTACGAATGTCCCTAAACTGTTGTTTCCTCCTACTATCATGCACAGAGTTATCTCTTGCTCTAGCAGTAACATTTTTGATTGGCCTTTCCTTTCCGTTTAAAATGCTTCTCTTTTTCTGGACTGAAACATTTTCTGTAGTAATATTTTTTTTACTACAAATATTTCTTATAAATGTTTTTGTGCTCTTACCCGGTGCTTTCTTGGTGACTTGACAAGATTTTTTTTTAGAGGACTGCTGCATTATATCATTTACCTGCTGTCTTTGACGTTTTGCAGCCTTTCTAAGTCTTTCTTTAGTTGGCATGCTGAAATCTTGAAATGATCTGCAGTTGAATCTGTGGTAAAATATAATAAAAAATGTTATTAACCACTATTACCAAACAGTAAATCAATAACAGTCATCAAAAACTTAACACACTACTTGACATTTTTAGTGCTTGGCAAATTTAGAATACAGAAATAGCAGAAAAGAAATGGAATTCATATTCATTTTACCTGTGCTGTTTTATATGTGAATCTGATCTAATTTTATGAGCATATTTTAATATTTTATTGAAGACACTACACATTACCTGTTTTTGAAGGTGTCTTTATTTTTAAATGAAACGGTTTACATTTTTACTTTTCATTTATTATACATTTTTAAAAATAAATGTTTATAGTTCCATAGGCTCAAGCACGTCAGCTTCCCACCCTATGTCATACAATTCTGACAAATCTGCATCCTCATCATGTTCTTCTTCATCCTCAGGATTTAAATCATCCAAGGGATCTATTTCCACTGATGTTTCAATTACGAGTTCAATTATGAGGTCGAGATCAACTGATTGCTGATTGTCGCTCATGTTGATGTTGTCGTTATCTTTAAAGAAAGAGAACAACAATGAGATGTTGCAGAGTAAGGCACAAATCTCAGAGACTATAATAGTAAATTGTTTAACAAGAGTAACATTTTGCAGCTATTATTTAGCCATGACCAGCGATGCTGAGGAGGTAAGGCCTATGTCCAAGTTTTCAGTGAACAGGACTCATCTCTTCTTAACCTTGGATAAGCCTCACCAACTCTGTGTCCCCTGCTCATACTTAAATGTAAAGGGGCAGATTTATGTTAACTGACGCATTCCCAGGGATGCACCAGTTAATGTGCACCGCTGCTCTGCCACCCATGGTGTGCCGCATTTACAATGTGGAGCACCATTGAGTGAAAACAGCACAGATGCGTCACGCATCTGTGCCGCAAAAGCAGCACATTGCAGGAATCACGTCGTAAGCGCAACATGTCTACTGCAATGCACAGGAGCAAGCCACACATTGCATGGTGCATCACTCCTTATGCCTGTTTCAAACAGGCGTAATGATTTGATTCAGCAATGCTATAAAGCTGAGTCAGTGATATCTTCTAAATTTCACTGTGTTAGTTTTACAGGGCTTTCTTGCAAATTAATGCATACCTTGCAACAAAACACCTATATGAAAACTGACGCAGGTTTCATGTGGCACAGGACTTTACAGCATGACGCATCTGCCTAGATGCATCAATTTTTAAATATGTCGCCACATAGCAAATCTTTTGCACCGCCGCTGCGTCACACAAGTGACGCACAGCGGCACAAAAGAGGCACACGGCTATCATAAATCTGTCCCTAACATGTTAAATGATTGATTCAGGATGACGATAAGGTGTGGCCTATCCAGAGGTTTGTTTACGGTGAGGCCAACTCAGGGTTGCAGATTAAATGGAGATGGGGCACCCCTATGCCTTGCTGGAGCTGCATGGCAGTTGCGATGCAGCTCCAGCAATGCGCCACCTTTACGGCACAGATGCGTCACGCATCTGTGCTGTTTTTGCCCCATGGTGCGCCGCATTGTAAATGCAGCGCACCATGGGTGGCGGAACAGCGGCGCAGGATGACTGGCACATCCCTGGGGATGCACCAGTCATCATAAATCTATCCCTAAGCTTCTTATCTTGTTGGAGATGAAGTGAGGCCTGTCTTGCAACATGGTCCATCTTTTGCATCACTATTGCATCGGTTTCATGTGGCACGTTTTTTTTACAGCATGACACATCTGCCTAGATGCATCAATTTGTAATTTTGTCGCCACATAGCAAATCTTTTGCACCGCCACTGCGTCCCAAAAGTGACGCACAGTGGCACAAAAGAGGCATACACCTATCATAAATCTGTCCCTAGCATTTTAAATGATTAATTCAGGATGACGATAAGGTGTGGCCTATCCAGAGGTTTGTTTAAGGTGAGGCCTACCTACATTCATGGGGAAATGAATTAAAATGTCCTTAAGACACATGAAAGCGTTTTTTTAAAGCCTTTGCAGCATTTTTGGGTCACTTTTAACATGGCTATGTAACTTAAACAATCAAAATCTAAATTTGCCAAGCACAGGTGGGAGCATATTTACAAGGAATTTGCACCACGGGGAAAGGTCTTACATTAAAATGGAAAAACAACATCAGAGACACTCAAATGCCTTATAAAGAAGCATACACCATTATGTCCTAGTCATAAATGTTAAAAGCATTCCTTTTCCTCAAAAACGATTTTCAAGTCTTAATTTGAAAACACTGCACATGGGGAAATGACTTAAAATGTCCTTAAGACACATGAAAGCGTTTTTTGATTGCCTTTGCAGCATTTTAGGGTCACTTTTAACATGGCTATGTAACTCAAACATTCAAAATCTAAATTTGCCAAGCACAGGTGGGAGCATATTTACAAGGAATTTGCACCACGGGGAAAGTTCTTACATTAAAATGGGAAAAATAACATCAGAGACACTCCAATGCCTTATAAAGAAGCAGACACCATTATGTCCTTCTCATAAATGTTAAAAGCATTCCTTTTCCTCAAAAACGATTTTCAAGTCATAATTTGAAAACACTGCACATGGGGAAATGACTTAAAATGCCCTTAAGATACATGGAAGCGTTTTTTGATTGCCTTTGCAGCATTTTAGGGTCACTTTTAACATGGCTATGTAACTCAAACATTCAAAATCTAAATTTGCCAAGCACAGGTGGGAGCATATTTACAAGGAATTTGCACCACGGGGAAAGGTCTTACATTAAAATGGGAAAAATAACATCAGAGACACTCCAATGCCTTATAAAGAAGCAGACACCATTATGTCCTTCTCATAAATGTTAAAAGCATTCCTTTACCTCAAAAACGATTTTCAAGTCATAATTTGAAAAGACTGCACATGGGGAAATGACTTAAAATGTCCTTAAGACACATGGAAGCGTTTTTTGATTGCCTTTGCAGCATTTTAGGGTCACTTTTAACATGGCTATGTAACTCAAACATTCAAAATCTAAATTTGCCAAGCACAGGTGGGAGCATATTTACAAGGAATTTGCACCACGGGGAAAGGTCTTATATTAAAATGGGAAAAATAACATCAGAGACACTCCAATGCCTTATAAAGAAGCAGACACCATTATGTCCTTCTCATAAATGTTAAAAGCATTCCTTTACCTCAAAAACGATTTTCAAGTCATAATTTGAAAACACTGCACATGGGGAAATGACTTAAAATGTCCTTAAGACACATGGAAGCGTTTTTTGATTGCCTTTGCAGCATTTTAGGGTCACTTTTAACATGGCTATGTAACTCAAACATTCAAAATCTAAATTTGCCAAGCACATTGGGAGCATATTTACAAGGAATTTGCACCACGGGGAAAGGTCTTACATTAAAATGGGAAAAATAACATCAGAGACACTCCAATGCCTTATAAAGAAGCAGACACCATTATGTCCTTCTCATAAATGTTAAAAGCATTCCTTTACCTCAAAAACGATTTTCAAGTCATAATTTGAAAACACTGCACATGGGGAAATGACTTAAAATGTCCTTAAGACACATGGAAGCGTTTTTTTGATTGCCTTTGCAGCATTTTAGGGTCACTTTTAACATGGCTATGTAACTCAAACATTCAAAATCTAAATTTGCCAAGCACAGGTGGGAGCATATTTACAAGGAATTTGCACCACGGGGAAAGGTCTTACATTAAAATGGGAAAAATAACATCAGAGACACTCCAATGCCTTATTATTATTTCTGAATTTGTAAAGCGCATGGTTACACTTTCAGTGTGTCCCCGCGCTGTCAGAAGAGCCATCTACTCCGTCAGTAAGACAAGACGGGTTAATCTTTAGGGAAGAGGAAAGTTTTGAGCTTTCTACGGAAGATGAGCTCCGATGTTTCCAGTCTTAAGCTCAGGGGGAGAGTGTTCCATTTCTGTGCCGCCAATGTACGAAAGGATCTTCCTCCCATTCTGGCTTTCTTGTGTCTGGGGACAGCGAGGAGGCCTGCTCCTAGCGAGCGGAGTTGTCGAGTGGGCGTATAGGGGCAAAGAAGGTTCCGCAGGAAGGCTGGGCCCTTGCCATGTACGATCCTGTGACCAATACAAAGGACCTTGAAATCAATTCTTTCATTGATCGGAAGCCAATGTAGGATTTGTAGGGATTATAGGGATTATGTAGGGATTATAAAGAAGCAGACACCATTATGTCCTTCTCATAAATGTTAAAAGCATTCCTTTTCCTCAAAAACGATTTTCAAGTCATAATTTGAAAACACTGCACAGCTCCTATGCACAAAAACACCCTGTCAGTACTAATACTTCACATTTTCTCCAATTACAATTTCTCAAACAAACAAAATCTATTTGTAAAACACTTGAGGCAAAGCAACATTTTAAAAACACAACTTTCTTCATAATTTTCTCCTTAAAGCACACTATGCTCTATCTAAATTAAATAAATCTTTTCTCACCTTAGCAAATACTTTATGAGTTTCAAAACAGTCTCAGAAACACACCACTTTGTCTTTAGCAGAGCAAAAGGTATGCACTCCAGAGTCTGCAGCTATCAAAAGCACAGAAATGCTGTAATTCTTCACACATATCTCTCATGTCACCCAATCAAAACTCTTCCCTCACTTTTTTCAAATCAAAACCCTTCCCCCCTCTGCCCTCTCTGCCTTTTTTGCATAGCAACCACCTCTTGGAAGACCTCTGGTGTTTGCAAGTTCACACAACAATGTTTCAATTGAACTCTGAACTCTCAGTGCACCTGCATATCCAGTGCAATCTTTCATTTAATGATTTTTTCTTGACCACTCAAAATACATCTTTCAAAGAACTCATCCATGCACCCTAACTTTCTGTTTTCAGCAATCAAAATCCACCAATCACTGTTACTGCTTCATTAACACAGAAACTCCACAGTTTTTTTCATTTTAAACTCTTATTTTTTCAACTGCCATTTCATTGCCACACTTCATCTGACTGCAGCAGAACCTTCTCTCACCATGTTTTCTGTCTGGATTGTTGGACATAGTTACATCTACTGGGCTCAGAGGTATGCTTATAACAGAAATTTACCTAACCTCAATTTACAAGATGTAGAAATTAAGTGGTTTGGCCACAGAGGAATAAAATGTCACCAATTGATACCATTGGTGAAAACCTTTATGCATTTGCCAAAACCTGACCTGTTAATTGTGCACTGTGGAGGTAATGACTTGGGCACTTTGACTGGGGTAGGTCTGGAAATGCTTTTAAAGGACACCTTTGAGCAATTAATGGCACTTTTTCCTCAGACTGCCTTGGTATATTCAAATATATGCCAAAGACAGAAATGGAGGTGGTCGAACCAATTTTGTCCACAAATCGAGAAGTCGAGGAAGCATGTAAACAAATCTGTTTCAGCTTACATGAAAGACCATGGAATGGGCTCCGTGTACAACAATAACTTGCGTTACTACATGCAAGATATCTACAGAGGAGATGGAGTTCACTTCTCAGATGAGGGCAACAGAATTTTCATTCTGAATTTAAGACTGTGCATTGGTACCTACTTATAAGTACCTAAATGTACCATAAACCCAAAAGCTCTTCTCAGAGCTACCCTACATCTGATCACTCACAATTATTATTTTACTGTAACTTTTTTCACTAATTTTCAACATAGTACGCTCCCCGGGGCGCTACCCGGTACGTATCTTAATTCGACCGAAACACAAAATGGTGGACTCCCGTAACGCTTCAGGTTCGCGTACCGGGGCGCTCGCCAGTTCGCGTACCGGGGTGCTCCCCGGGAAGCGCTCCATCAAAAAAGGTGGGAAAGTAATTTACAGAAAAACGACTGGAGACACTTTCACCAAATATAGATTAGCTCATACTACATACCAATCCCTATCATTTTCACAAATTTGATTGAAATTACATTTAGCCATTTAGCCTGTAGACCTCTCTAAATACCGTGAGGTAAATTACTTCACAAAACACATCTGAAGTGTTGGAATTGACAACCAATGAAAATGTTACTTTCATTTTCTACTTTTTTTACCTGACATTTGATTGGTTATATACCTGAATATATATAAAGGAAGAGAAGGAAACACAGCCATTTTGACTACTACTTCCTGGTGTACATTTCAATTGGATTTTCACTAATCACTTCAACTTCTTTGTAAAGGTAAGTTGTTATTTTAAAAACTGAAGTATATTGTGCACTATCAGTTAATATGGTAAACTTTTTCTGATAGTTATATACTATCCCTCTGTAGTAGTTATAGATTTAGATAGACTTCTCTGTTATAGTTATGGATAGAGTTAGGTTTCTCTTGTATAATTATGAATTTACTTACGTTAAATCACATACACTTTTTTATATTCCTACTTCCACTCTGATACTATACACTGCCCAAAGATAAATTCACTGATAAAAACTGCCTATCTAAAATTAATCCCAACAGTGCCCTATCTCTACTAATATATATATTTTTTTATCCAAATTTCAGGCAACATGGAAAGCGAACAGAAAGTTTCATTTCAAATTGTCCTGCAAGAGAGCAGCCAAGAATTAATTGATCCAAATTATATAGAATTTATGGATGAAACTTGGGACCAAGAACTACTGCAATGTGTGCAAGCAGTAGATGACCTCCTTCAAAATGAGGACATTTTACACACTCAGAGATTACAAGCTATGTTCAATGAAAATGACGACATTTCAGACAGTGAAATGTTAGAAATGTTATTAAATTTTGAAACACAATCACAATAATAAATATTTGCTTAAAAAATAAAGAAATTAAAAAATAATCAACAAAACCAACAATCAATTAACATACAGTATTTTAAAAGTCTATCATTCTTTTTTCCTTATAGTACGCTCCCCAGAACACTTCCCGTTTCGCGGACCGGGCGCTCCCCACGGCACTGCGGGGCCCTTTTAAAGCCTCCACATCAAACCTAGGGGGTCAGGGAGGATCTACTATGCCCCCTTATGGTCATTTCCCCCTTTGTTTTGGCCTCCTCTTGTCTCTCGATCCTACCGAGAGACAAGATGGCGGCCGCTCCGGACTGTTTAGAATGTTGACAGACACCGGAGAGCCAATCAGCTTCGCTTCACAAAGCTCCGTTGCGCGAAAAGTCCGCGAACCAGTGCGCTGCCCGGTCCGCTGTTACAGATATATATCTTTTTTTAAACGTTAATTTCGGTAATTGCGGTCGCCAGTAGGTATATATAGTTAGGATTTTTTCCCTATGGGATTTTTGAAAATTCTATGTCTAATAACTTTGGCGTTTGTGGACGGAATTGGCTGAAATTTTCAGGAAAATGGAACATTTTGTTTCTGAGCAGCCCCTGGAAGTTTGGGGGGGGTTCGTCAAGGGGTGGCCGAGAAAAAAGGGGGGTCCCAAAATGAGTTTTTCCCATGTTAATTTCCATAGGGCGGTTGGCCTCACTTTTAGGCCGAACGGCTGAATGGATTTGCACGAAACTTGGCAAAATTGTAGGGACTGGTAGCCCGATGTGCCTTTTGTAGGTCTCAATATATGTGCTCCAGTGGATTTTGAGAAATTACCGTTTAAAAAAAGATATATATCTGTAACAGCGGACCGGGCAGCGCACTGGTTCGCGGACTTTTCGCGCAACGGAGCTTTGTGAAGCGAAGCTGATTGGTTCTCCGGCGTCTGTCAACATTCCAAACAGTCCGTAGCGGCCGCCATCTTGTCTCTCGGTAGGATCGAGAGACAAGAGGAGGTCAAAACAAAGGGGGCAATAACTATAAGGGGGCATAGTAGATCCTCGCTGACCCCCTAGGTTTGATGTGGAGGTTTTAAAAGGGCCCCGCGGGGCAAAAAAAAATAATAATAATAATAATTGAACGGCTGAATGGATTTGCACGAAACTTGGCAAAATATTAGGGACTGGTAGCCCGATGTGCCTTTGCTAGGTCTCAATATATGTGCTCCAGTGGATTTTGAGAAATTAACGTTCAAAAAAAGATATATATCTGTAACAGCGCTCCGCTTCGCGTAACGGAGGTTTGCGAAGCTGATTGGTCATTCTGTCACTGGGCTATAGTTGGGCTACATCTGGCTGATATTTGGGCTACATTTGTTTTTTTGTGTGTCTGGCGGCCATCTTTGGGCTACATTGGGCTACATTGGGCTTCATTGGGCTACATTCGGCTAATTAGCAAATAGCTCATCGCAAACTAGGAATGGTAAAGAATCGCTATTTATTCCTTAAAGTTCGCTATTTAGGAAATGCAAATAACTTTGATGATACATATGGCGGTTCATCTCTAACAAGATAAGAAGCATAGGGATACATTTATGATGACTGGCGCATCACCAGGGATGTGTTAGTCATTTTGTGCCGCTGTTCCGTCACCTATGGTGTGCTGCATTTACAATGCGGTGCATCATGGGGCAAAAACAGCACAGATGCGTGATGTATCTGTGCCGTAAAGGTGGCGCATTGCTGGAGTTGTATCGCAAGTGTGATGAAGCTCCAGCAAGGGTCGGGGGTGCCCCTGTCGCAGGGTTTCTGTTCTCACACAGAACTGTGGACAGAGGATTGGAACCTCGGCGAATTAGGGTGTCCCAAAACTCACGTTAGTAATCAAAAACTCCTTAGCAAGCTAGGTACAGTGTCACATTGGATATAACAAACTCTCAATGTTTAGACAATCCAGAATATGAACTTATAGTACCTCAGGATACGTGGAACTCATGAACAGTCGGTCGTTATAGATTTCTTAGAAACCAGAACATGGAGTTAAGAAGAACAGATGTGTATTTGAAATGTTTATTTACTAATGCCGTCTTCTCAGGCGTAGTACCTTAGATAATAAAAGTACACATATTATCAGTAGCAAAATTACCAGCATAGTTACTAGTACATAAAAAGTGAATGGTGATAGTATGTTAACATGCTGTAAATGAATAAGAGTTAGCAACACTTATAAGCAGCCGCGGGCCGTGGAGGGAGTTACGGTGAGGCAGGGAGGCGGGGAGGGGGAGAAGCAGGGTGGAGAATACAAGTACACATATTATCAGTAGCAAAATTACCAGCATAGTTACTAGTACATAAAAAGCGAATGGTGACAGTATGTTAACATGCTGTAAATGAATAAGAGTTAGCAACACTTATAAGCAGCCGCGGGCCGTGGAGGGAGTTACGGTGGGGCAGGGAGGCGGGGAGGGGGAGGGGCAAGGTAGAGAGGGCTCCACCCTGCTTCTCCCCCTCCCCGCCTCCCTGCCCCATCGTAACTCCCTCCACGGCCCGCGGCTGCTTATATCTCACCCTCCCTAATACACATATTATATTATTTGCTAAGAAGGTCTCTTTGTGTTGGTTTAGGGCGTGCCCATACTTTAGTGTCTTAGATTTGAAGGAATCACATCAGCATACACCAGCTCTCTCTTCATGTGAACCGCATCAACTGTTGTGTATGTGTGTTCGGCAAAGCAATATAAAACCCGCCTCATGCCCAGAATTGGCAGAAGTTGCACTTATGTTATGAGTATGAAGTCGTGGAGATCAGACCTCATAACAATTCTGTATCGTGTTGTTCTTGAAACTTTAGCACTCGCTGTACAGATATAGTTTAACAAGTAAAGCAGATAGTAGACCAATAACATATTATTCTCATGTAAACCACGATGAACTACTAGGTGGAAAGCTAAAGCAACAACTAAGTGTCGTGTGCAGAAGTTGCAAAAAAGGAAAAATGGCGTTTAAACCGGTAATGAGCCCATGCTAACTTAACACGGTGTAAAGATATCCAGGACCTAGATGACACCTCCTCATGATCCGGAAACGAACTGAATAAGATAATAGAAGTGCCATCTCATGAGAGCAGATTGCAAGTTTATATGTGGACGGTCCGCAAGGTAAAGCATTAAAAACTAGGAAAATTTAATGCTAAAGAAAAATAAAACAGCCAAGTACTTTATCGAGTCTTAAGCCAATAGGCAAGGTAAATAATAAAAACTTGACAAATAAGTCAATGAATTGTCAATGAAATGCTAGTACTCAGCATATCAAACATGAAAAAGGTCTATGACATAACTGTGTATGCAAAATAAGCTGCAACAGCCTCCAATAGGAAGTCACCGTCTTCATCCGAAAACAGTTCAGCCATCCAATTTAAAAGCGGAAAAGAACATACGTGCTCTCCCAGCACCGGATCCTCTATCACCATCAGAGGACAGCTCGGTGGGTTTTCAAGAAAGCTCTGTTCCAAGAAAGACTGTGCTGCCGCCAGTAAATTCCAGGGACCAAGTAGTCCATGCATCAATGCCACAGCCATAATCCTTTCGCCAGGACAAACCAACTCGTGAGTAATGATAGGAGTCATCAGCTGATTAAAGTCGACGTCAGGAGAAACCGGTCCGCAGAGACACAAATCAATGGCCCAATCGAAATCACAGGTCAGGCAGTGAAATACAGGCTGGACACAGGTGAAGTAGGAGAACCGAAAAGATAATCCATATGCCGTGCTTAATATCGCCAACGGCATTGTGCCATAATATTCTAGCATGCGATTGCGGAACAGTGTCAGCAGCTGCAGGGTCGGAGGTTGCATAGGAGGGACATCCATATTTAAAAATGTAAAAAAGCACAAGAGCGTCCGCTGGTAATGCAAGTAAAAATGCCAATCTACGAACCAGAGTGCAGAAAATACAATGAAAGGAAGCAGGGATGACTCCAAAGATTTTCTCAAATGAAGTCACGAGACCACTGGTAACAACTTTAAAAAAGTGTGCCAGGGACTTTGTGGAGGATGCGTTAAAGATAGTCGGAAACATGTTGCTGAAATTGAAAGGCAAATCTTAATTGAAAAGGGTGTGCACCTCTGTATGGGTGTTCGCTATGTGAAGTACGAAAGTTTCACGGGCCGAACTCAAGGCCACCTCTCTCTGAGACAAAAGAGCTCTTATTCTTGCCATGCCGTTGAAACGTGTCCCAAGGTTGGTATTTGTGGCCAGATTGAAAACTCCCTATGTTCATGTGTGGGAGGAAATAGAACATTTCTGCAGCAAATAACCCGTTCACTTACTGTTACGATAAAAGGAATACTTTTAATTAACTCAGAACAATCTTCATTATTGAGCATCAAATAACTACCATTTTCCAACAACTTGAACGTGGGGATGATAGCAGGAACTGGCGTGCCTTGCAACACGCAAGCCATATTTGGTCGGTGTTTGTTGCATGAACCGTGTAACTGTATGTGCCTACACATTAGTGAATGATCTGGCGTCTCAGTGCATTCCTCTCCATTCAGATAAACTTCTTGATCATCTTTGAAACATCTGTATGTGTATGGAAGCGACCAGACCTCATGAAGAAAAGCACTACCTAAAGGTTCATAACGACCTATTGGTATATATTTCATACAATTTGAAAACTTATATAAAGCAAAAGGCAGCGTTATTAAACCGTGGATAAGGCATGTTGCCAAAAAACCCGCAATCCTCTGCTGATGATGTCACTGAGCATGTCATGAATGATGTAATATGTGACATCATCAGCAGTGGATTACGGGTAATGGTATCTCTAGTTTACTCCCTTATAGCTGTGTTTCTTTTAACATAAGTGTCTGTTTCCTTCCCTTATACTTACTGTTTTTGGTTCGCTTCCGGTTCGCGTACCAGCGAGCGAACTAGGAAGCGAACTAAGAGAAATAGAGGTTGGCACAATTCCAAATATTGTACCAATTTTTTAATAACGGGGAGGTAGTTCTGAAAAGAACTTTTTTTTTTATTTTTCTGAACATTTTTTTACTGTTTTTGAATTTTTCGGAACAGTTTTATATTTTTTGGGGTTTTTCTTGGAGGGGGCAATGAAAACGATTCATTGTAAAGGGCTCAACAGGAGCAACAAAACAAAAAAAAGAAGTATTTATTATTTTGGGCGTTTCGGACAAACTTGCATATGATAGTCAATAGCTCTGTTGATCAGAGTGATGCTTTTTTCTCCGTAGGAAATGAATCCATCGCAAAATGCGCAGATGTGTTTTACATCACCAAATCTCATTTGTATATTTGGCACCATCTCCCTGCCCTCTGGTCCCGTTACTTCCGGTACAACAGATCTTCTGGCCATAATAGGGAGATTATCTAGGTCGTTCCGAAACTGTGCAGCAATGTAGTTGTTAGGATGCCACCTAGTCATATGGCGATGCATTGTGTAGTTTCCGAAACTGTATTTTTTGTCGGTCCCTCTGGACAGTCTATCTTGACATATAAGGCAAGTTACGTATCTTGCATTTACTTTTTTCTGACCTT
The DNA here is from genome assembly GCF_964261635.1 of Lissotriton helveticus. Lineage (NCBI taxonomy): Eukaryota > Metazoa > Chordata > Amphibia > Caudata > Salamandridae > Lissotriton > Lissotriton helveticus. The sequence goes on from NC_136063.1 coordinate 1,986,427,336, forward strand.
TGGGAATTTAAAAAAATTGCCAAATGAAGTTTTCTTTCCGGTGAGACGTCCTGGGCTGCTCAGGCAAAAACTGCCTCTCTTCGTGCTCGTCCTCCTGTTCCTCTTCTTCTTCTTCTTGTTGAATTAGAACTTGAGCAGGTGGTCCACTCTTCCTTGGATGTGGTGGAGGTGGTGGGGAAGCACCAGCTGAAGCTACTAAAGAAGCCATTGCTCAGTGATCACAAAGGGTCTTTCTCTCACAATGATGAAAGTCAGAGTGAGGAAAGAAGGAGGGATTTTCATCATTTGGGAAAAACAAGAGTTCTCAACCAATCAAAAGTGTTCATTTTAGATTATATGACCTAGTCTTACATCATTAGGAAACCAAAAGTGAAATGAACCAATGAAAAGTGTTATTACCAAGTCACATGACTTGCTGTGTTTACGTTAAGCGCTTTGCAGGGCCTCCCGGTTTGCTTCCAGAAACCTGCGCTTTGCGACTCGCTTCGCGTACCAGTTCGCTAACGTAGCACGTCATATGACGTATCACGCAACAACGTGAAACGTCATGCGGACGGGAGGCGTCACGATGTTGTTTTCTAACGCGGCACTTGCGGTAAAGAAACGTTTACCGGCTCGCGGTCTATTTCGCTGCATCAAGGTCAGCTAACGGGAAGCTTCCCGATTCGCGAAGCGGGAACGAAGAAAAAAAATATTTAAAAAAAAAATTATTCATAAACATATAAAATATATTTTTGGATTTAAAGAAGAATACATTTTACAGCTACAGATATTAGCTGTTAAAAAACCAATGAAATTCACAGAAAAAACCATAGGTTATAGACCATATATAGTTAGGAATTAGCATTTACAAAACCTTGAAAATTCACTGAAAAAACCATAGGTTATAGACCATATATAGTTAGGAATTAGCATTTAGAAAACCTTATTTTACTCACACAAAACCATTGAAATTCCATATATAGTTAGTTGCACTAACTATATATCGCGGCACCCGCAATCCACTGCTGATGATGTCACATATTACATCATTCATGACATGGTCAGTGACATCACTGATGACATCACTGATGACATCTCAAATGACATCACTGATGACATCACTGATGACGTCTCATTTGGCATCATTCTTGTGCTAATACGATAAACCTCTTCAGACTCTAATATAACCTTAGATACACTCAGTGTATACAGACACTCACACACTGCCACTCATCCATGGAGTTACTCACACACCCAGTCAGTCATGCAAAGAAACAATCTCACCTCCATTTCTTCAACTATACAGTTATACACACCTTACTTATTGAAACATATACTAACACATATTTACTCTCTTATACAATCCCTGATACAAGTTCACAATGATCGATACAACCACTCACTCAGTGGCTCTCATGCACAGTTATTTATATATGCCAACTCTCACATGTACTGTGTTTTACATATGTACTTACTATGACATGTAGCATTGAGATATCCATTCACTCATCAATACACTCATGCACACAGTCAACTGCCCATGTAGCTGTTTCCACATGCACTCTTGAACTCATACACCTAGTGAATAAACTGCTCACACATCTATGCACAGAGTCACACACCTTCCAGCCACCCCCACACAAACTCAATCTCCCATAGAAATACTTGGGCAACCAATTAATAACACATATAGCCTCTCGTATAGCTAATGATCAACACATGCAGCAGTTTACATCACAACAGACATAATGATGCACAAATTAAGACAGTTTAGTCACTAACCCATGCATTCAGTGAGACACATTTAATCACTCACTCATACAGTCAGTCACGCACCTACTAAATCCTTCATCCAGACACTTATACATCCACTCATTCTTCAATATCTAAGACATATTTTAACTTTACAGAAACATACAGTCACTGGATGTTGTCATCAGTGATGTCATTTGAGATGTCATCAGTGATGTCATCAGTGATGTCACTGACCATGTCATGAATGATGTAATATGTGACATCATCAGCAGTGGATTGCGGGTGCGCGATATATAGTTAGTGCAACTAACTATATATGGAATTTCAATGGTTTTGTGTGAGTAAAATAAGGTTTTCTAAATGCTAATTCCTAACTATATATGGTCTATAACCTATGGTTTTTTCAGTGAATATATATATATATATCAAACAAAGTTACATTCTGGGGGCCTCCGATCCTGCAGGGTGGCTACTGGAATGGAGAGCCTGTCATTTCAATCCAGAAGAACTAGGTGCGAGTCGAAATTTTGAAAAACATCTAAGCACTTGATTATCAGATCTTGCTGGCTGCATGCTCATACCCTGACTTGTTTCGTCTATTTCAAGACTTGTTCAATGGTGAGTATCCTTACAATGCTAAAGGCATCAACTGTAATATCAACAGCTAAAAGGACAAAACATGAATAATATGTATTGTGTAACAGATTTACAAGCCTATGTAATGGAGGGCTGTATTTATTGATACTATGTTTTAAGGTATTCAATTTTAGTAATCAGAGGATTGACTGTTTTTTTAAATGAATAACCTTAGCTTTTATCAACTATATATGCTCCATAGCGTGAAATGTTTTGAAGTATAGCATTACTGTGTTGCAAAGATTGAACATGCGATGTTTGCAAAATGTTCATTCCATGTTCATGCTTTTGAATTTTTTGCCCTGAATTCATTTAGTCCTTCTTTGCACTGGCACTTTAAATAGCCTACCAGGTCTGTCGTAACACGTCATGTGATCAATCTTCAGAGGGAAGCGAAACGCATCATGGCGGGCGCGCTGGGCTCAGTAAAGTCACTTTAAAGTTTTTCACAAGCAAATTTTGGGTCTACTCTTCGTCATTTGGTGGTGACGACTCTTTTCATGTTCGAGTACCGTGGCGCTTCAACAGTATGAGTAGAACCCCTCCCTGAACTGGGTGATGCGGTAGGAAGCAGCTGGCTCGGATTAACCCGAACCAGAGTTACGTTACTTTGGCGAGGAGCAAGCTGCGAGGAGCCCCTAGAAGCCGCTGGCTGATCGACTTGGTTGCGGAAGTCAGCGCATTCCGTGTCGGCTGACCGGAGTTCTGCTTTGGCATTCTGACCCAGGTAGGATCCTTGCGGAATTGTTCATGGGGAGTGTGCGCGGCACTAGAAGGGACACTGTGCAAAGTTCTAGTGGCCGTTTTGAAAGTGCAACAAGATATTGTCCGAATTTTACAGCAAAAATCGTCCGCAGACGTGTTACGATGTCGAGAGGAGGCAGCAGACACATTGTTTTCCGACTCCCCGGCGGGGGGATTCGACGACTTCAGTACATATCAGCTCAGTTACCGGGAATCCCACCACGAGAGACTTGTTCAGGAAGCTAGAAAGACTCACGCGCTCAGAACAGTCTAAGTGGTGGGATCACCGGTCCTTGTCCCGCTATTTGCAAGTTGGAAGGGTGCAAGGAGGATTACAAATTACATTAGCCCCGAGCTACGACAATCCAGATCCGGCAATGTTGGCCAAATGGGCGGAGTCCAATCTTGAATCATCCAGCAGATTGATGACTATTTTAGTAAAATATGCCAAAAGTGATTGCGCCAAAATACAAATTAAAATTGATGCAACGGAAATTGAAATTGGCAAGCTTGAGATGAGTGACCAAATCAAAAAAATGAGGGACGAGATGATGATCAAACTACATAGGGATGAGGAAACAGTAAAAAAAGGAAGGCTTTTAAATTTGATAGGGACCGAGCGGACTACCAGAATGAGCAGGTTTTTACTTTTTCTCGCCGATACGACGCAGTTAAAGCAAGAGTAAACAGACCACCCCTAAGAAAAACAAGTGAGACTACTATGATGTCATTGTCCGCTTCGGACTTAAGTTCAGCTGCGGAAAGTGATCCTGAAGGGGATGCCACTAGAGATCCAAACTTGGGGTTTACCAAGCTATTGCTGGCACAGGAAGTTAACTGCTTATGCCAGGATCACCGGGATACACTAAGACCACGAATGCCTCTGGCAAAAGAGGCAAAGAGCAAACCACAAGCGTAGCCAGCGACGCAAGGGTGACAACCGAAAACAGAAACGGAGGCAAAAAGGCGATGTGGGGCCGTTGGAATCGATTTCAAAGTCGGAATCTGGCCCAGTAAAAAACCCCAACTCAGTGATCAATCTGACGGATTGCAAGTTGACTGCGGGAGAGGAAGCGGTCCTAAGCCTAGGACTATCCTTTTGCCCCCCATGCAACTTAAATTATGTGGATACGAGAATGGACACTTTCAGATTTATGCGAAAATTAAAATTGAGCAAATTCCATCGGCTACAACCCAAAAAGAAAACTCAACCTGAGAACATCACAAGTCCCTCATTATTAACTGCCGGGGACCATGAGTCCTTTGAAGAACTATGGGCATTACAGAATGAGCAGGGGGAATCTACAAATATGGCTGAGCCATCATTGGCTGGCGATTCAAGCAAATGGATAACTCCATTTAAACCCAAATCAATCTTTCAGCCGATAATGGTCCATGATAATTTGGATGTATACCAGGATATGGTTACTCAGGACTTAAAAAAACGGTATACCACCACGAATAAGAGAAATTCCGCAATTAGCAAACAAAATCGGTGCTACAAACAGCTAATTGGGAAGTTGGAGTCTGACAACAACATAATAGTCAGACAAGCTGACAAGGGCGGCAACATTGTTCTGTGGCCCCGCCAACTGTATTTGGAGGAGGCAGAGTCCCATTTGGGAGATACATCTTGCTACAGGAGAAGTAAGATCCAAATCATAAAATCTACATGGATGGATCAACATTCGAAACTCCAGACCTGGAGGAGTGGGGGACTGTTATTAGAGGAGGAATTTCACTTCCTGAAGAAGGAACATCCGGTCATCCCCACTTTCTATTTGATCCGGAAAGTTCACAAAAATATAGAGAGACCCCCGGGAAGACCAATTATTTCGGCCATTAACAGCTCAACAGAGAATATGAATGAATGAATGAAAGAGTATTTATATAGTGCCTAACTACCGGAGGCCTCGTAGCGCTGAAAAAGAGGGCAGAGAGGAGTCCGTCCGTGATGCTACACAGGCATTCCATACAAGTAAGTTTTTAGAAGCTTACGGAAGGCCAAGAGATTATTGTCCCCCCGCAAAGCCTGGGGGAGGGAGTTCCACAGTTTTGCCTTACTTATTTTCTTAGTAGTGGCCAGATATAAGGAGCTAGAACGTAAAGTTCTTGGCGGAAGGTAGGCTGTTATTAGTGGATGTAGGATAGGAGGACCCATCCTCCAAAATGGCCTTGTGTGCCAGGCACATAGCCTTGAATTGTACCCTGGCTAAAATCGGCAACCAGTGCAGCTGTCTCAGTGCTGGTCTTGCCGACTGCCACCGTGGGATCTGGAGGAGCATCCGTGCGGCTCAATTCTGAATCACTTGCAATTTGTTGGTTGTGGTCTTTGGAGCTCCAAGATATAAGATATTCCCATAATCCAGACGGGACAGTATTAGCGCCTGAACCATGATCCTTCTCGCATGAAAGGGAATGAGCAGATCTATTTTGCGAAGCATTCTCATCAGTCCATAACAGATTGAAGAGAGAGCGGTTGCCTGGTACGCAAAATTAAGGGAGCTATCAGGCTCTTTATCTGTGGCTTCGGGAGGGGTGCAGGGCCCAGACATGATGGCCACAGAGCGATGGAGGTAACCGGTGACACTGTTGTAATTCTATCTAGGACCCGTTTCAATATTCCTGATGTGGTTACAATAAATAATAACCTTATAAAGGCATAAGAATCATATCATATTTAGTCATAGCCCATGCTGTCCAAATTAAGCAAGGCTACTTCCCCAGGCTCCTAGAAAGTACAACGAGTTCTATAAACAAACCAAACCTCCAGCAACCTGGGAATTCCCCATTGCTTTTGTTTTGATTTCATCCTAGAACTCCTGTGAGCACTGTAAGAACGGCCAGTTCTTAGTGACATATTTATTGACGTCTTATGTCCAACCTTACGTCAAACCCGGCACCTTTCAGGTATAAATATACCAATGTTGCCTTAAGCAAACACACAGTGGTTTTGGAGCAGAGCGGCTATCTACTTGCCCGAGAGCCCAGCTGATGCGAGAGCCCACGGACGCCGCCCCTCCCCTTTGACACACTGAGAGAGACGCTGTCTTTTCTCCTGCCGAGAAATCCAGCTCCGGTGTTTCCAGATACCCTCGCGGGTTACTGGGATATCGAATCCTGAGAGAGAGATACCAGACCTCCTGCTTTCTATTACCCCGGTACGGAGCTGACTAAACCCTTTAGGAGAATTCTTGATTCAGATTCCTTGGCAATCCCAACTTAACGTAAACTGCTACTTACTTACTCCTTCCCACTTATTAGGCTTAGGTCAGGTACATCGGGGTAGGCGTATTTAGAAGCACCAGTGGAGTATGTTAGTCAATGTATATGTGTATGTATATATTTTATCTATTTTAAAGTAACATATGGCTAAGAAACCATATCAATGCTTTTACAGTATTATTTCATAGTACTCCTTTTACTGTACGCACTTTACTTTACTCCAAGTATTGCAATTGTGGCAATTCATTTCTCTTGCATGAGAAAGAAGACTGCTCAATAAATAAAACCTTTTATTGAAAACGCCTGTCTCTCTTTTCTCTGCACTCTGGTGAAACTAAGTATGCACACTTGACTGAGTGAAATAGCTGTCTATTGTTTTCACACGACTCTAGAGATACACTCTTATTCTGAGGGAGCAAAGTTGTCATGTTATATGGTTGTCAGAAGCTAATCCCTTCTTGTCTATCCAGGGAAGTTAAACTCCTCCTTGTTTATTCGAGAAAGTTTCTAGTGACCTCTGAGCTAGCTGGCAAAACCTTGAGTCTAATATAATAAGTAGAGACCTAGTCGACCTCAGTCCTACGTCTACACTGCTGTTTATATTATTCCAATGCGCAGAATCTATTGGGAATATAGGAACTACACTACAACACGTTATCCAACAGCACAACCTCTGTTTTATCTCCGTTAAGACGGAAATAGGAAAGCTCCATCCTTCTGGCCACTGCCTCTAGACAGGGCCCCAAGGTGCTAGATGAACCCTCATCGTGGTGTAAAGACACCACTAACTGGGTGTCATCTGCATAGCTGATGATCTTTATGCCAAATGGGTGGACAACCTCTGCTAGAGGCCTCATGTAAATATTAAAGAGCGTCGGGCTCAAGGCTGAGCCCTGCGGGACCCCGCAGCTCAAGGGTAGCTTAGTGGATACCACATCTCCCTGAAAGACCTGGAAACAGCGGTCACTGAGGAAGGACTTGAACCAAGCCAGTGCCGCGCCCGACACTCCGATACTCTTAAGTCGGTGGGTCGAGATGGTATGATTGACCGTGTCGAACGCGGCGCTGAGGTCCAAAAGGATGATGGCAGCCACTCCTCCCTCATCCACCAGCTTTCTGGCCTCTTCTGTTACCATCAACAATGCGGTTTCCGTCTCATGTTGGGGGCGGAAGCAAGTTTGTGAGGCATCCAGCAGATTATTGGATTCTAAATGATTAACCAGGATATTATTGATATGTTTCTCCAACAGTTTGCTTAACCAGGGCAGAAGGGAGATTGGACAGTAATTAGATAGATTTGATTGATCCAGGTGTGGCTTCTTCAGGAGAGCCCTGACCATCGCACATTTCCAATGGGATGGAACTCTACTAGAGCTAATAGAACAGTTCAAAACATCAAGAATTGTGATACCAACATAGTCAATGACTTTAATAAGATGTTGTGGCGGGGCAGAGTCCAGTGGGGAGCCTGAGGACACCTTTGAGATCACCAAATCTAGTGAGTCCCTGTCAAGAGGATGGAATTGTCAAAATATATCGACTATTTTTTACAGGACTGGGTCAAAGGATTGAATTCTTATGTTCAGGACACTTCTGACTTTTTACGAAAAATTGACCAGGTAGTCTGGTAACCGGATTTGCTTTTAATGACTTTGGATGTATCTGCCCTTTATACAACAATAAGGCACTGTGACGGACTAAAAGCAGTTGAACATTTTCTGTACAGGCGTCCAATGAATTTTTCACCTCATAACAGAATGTTACTCTCTATGGTACAGATGTGTCTAGAGCAGAATTTCTTCATTTTCAATAACGAAATATACCAACAGGTTAGGGGAGTTGGGATGGGGCCTGCTTCTCCCCCAGCTACGCGTGCTTGCACATGGGGCTGTGGGAGGGGCAGGTCCTCTTGGGGCAACACTGAGAAACTGCAGAACACAATATACTCCTGTACCTGAGATATATAGATGATCTGTTTTTCATTTGGAGGGGTTTAGAGATCAGTGCCAGGGCTTTTATTGATGAGTTAAATAGCAACAACATTCATGCCAACTCTATCTGTTTTTGGATGTAGAAATATACATAGAAAATAACAACTTGGCCACAAAACTGTATAGGAAATCAATGGCCCGAAACACCGTTCTGCATGCGGCGAGTCATCATCCGCAACATCTGATCCGCAGCATCCCATATGGGGAGAAGCTGCGGATCAGAAGGATTTGCAGTTCTGATTCTGAATGTGCAATGGCACAGGAGGCCAGTCGGCTCCGTTTCCAAGCTAGGGGTATTCTCATCAAATCTTGAATAGTGCTATCAGACTGCACAGAATATGACGAGGCAGGAAGCACTAATTCCCAAAGTCAAGCAAAATGTTGAGAAAGACAAAGAACCCAGTATATCATCTCATGTCATCCTTACCTACAATCGACAACACACGGAACTAAGAAAGATCTTCTATAAAAACTGGAATTTGATAAAGAGTGATCCTAATATTGGTCAGAGTGTAGCAAGTAAACCGGCACTCACTTTTAGAAGGTCTCCATCTATGACTAAAGCTTTAATTAGCAACAGCCTGGAAACACAATTTTCCAGTACGTGGATGTCTTTAAGTAAATGTTTCAGAAAGTGTCCTCAGTGTAAGGCATGTCGATTTGGGAACAATAAAACTCATTACACAAGCCCTTTTAAACAGGAACCTATTGCAATTACTAAAAGACTGTCATGTAGAACTGATTTTGCAGTCTACGTGCTGGTTGAGGTATGTTGGGAGTACCAAACTACCCGCCCACAAATGGATATTCCAGAACATTAGGGCAATCACAGGCCTGGATCACGCATACCCGGTTGCCAGGCATTTTGAAATTAAACATGCAGGTCCCCCAGCTCATCTCCAGTATTATGTAATAGACACAGTTCTTCCATCAAAGCGAGGAGGGGATCGTGAAGCTAAATTACGTCTCCTCGAAACTAGGTATATACTGGAGCTTGATAGCAAGAATCCCAATGGGCTTAACGACAGGGAGGACCTGCATACTTGTCTTTAAATCAATTCTTTTAGGTTTTCGAAATGCCTGTCCGGGTTTTTAAGAAACACTCTGCTTTATTGTTAAAATATAGGGACTTAACTGAGCTGATTATGGCTAAAAGGATGTACCATCTAGGGAATATGTTTATTTCTGCCTATTAGTCATAAGGCTGCTTCTGTCTCTCCTGGTTTTAAGAATTCACAATGTGTGTAACAATAGATTTTATGTAAAAATTCTAATATTTGCACTTATAGCGTTTTTTTGCACATTTAGGGTATTTTGCACATCAGATCAATCAGCAAGGCTTGCTTAATAGGTTGTAAATAGAATCGAATTACAGTGTCTCTTTTATTATTTGGCCCACTGTGGGCTTTATTGATTCATAAGGCATCAACTGTAATATCAACAGCTAAAAGGACAAAACATGAATAATATGTATTGTGTAACAGATTTACAATGCTATGTAATAGAGGGCTGTATTTATTGATACTATTTTTAAGGTATTCAATTTTAGTAATCAGAGGATTGACTGTTTTTTTAAATGAATAACCTTGGCTTTTATCAACATATATATGCCCCATAGTGTGAAATGTTTTGAAGTATAACATTAATGTATTGCAAAGAGTGAACATGCGATGTTTGCATAGTGTTTTTTCCATGTTCATGCCTTTTCATTTTTGCACTGAATTCGTTTACTCCTTCTTTGCACTGGCACTTTAAAGCCTTCCGGGTCTGTCGTAACACGTCATGTGATCAAGCTTCAGTGGGAAGCGAAACGCGTCATGGCGGGCTCGCTGGGCTCAATAAAGTCACTTTAGAGTTTTGCACAAGCAAATTTTGGGTCTGCTCTTCGTCATTTTGCGCTACAGGAGGAAAGCAAGTGGTGGTGACGACTTTTTTCATATATATATATATATATATATATCAAACAAAGTACCATTCTGGGGGCCTCCGATCCTGCAGGGTGGCTACTGGAATGGAGAGACTGTCGTTTCAATCCAGAAGAACAAGGTCCAGAGTCGAAATTTCGAAAAACACCTGAGCACTCAATTATCAGATCTTGCTGGCTGCATGCTCATACCCTCACTTGTTTCGTCTATTTCAAGACTTGTTCACTGGTGAGTATCCTTACAATGCTAAATGCAACTGTTTAATTTTAAAAGGTCATGTGACCTGTGCTGGCATACTACACACCGGAAAGCTGCACCATGCTGGTAATTCAAAGATTGTACTGCAGTTAAATATTACCCCGCCTGCTGTAATGATGTTAAAATGTAATCTGGTTCCTTGGCATAAAGTGACCACATGCAAGTCATTGTTAAAGCAGCAATGGAAATACAAATGCCTGCATTTCAAAATTTCAGAGAATGGAAATATCTCTCTCATCTCCCTTTCTCACCTTCGCTCCAGAAATACCAGGATAATTCAACCGTCTGGTGTGAGGCAAGTGGGTCATGCCCCCAAATTAATCACATCACACAAAATTCCATTCTGGGGGCCTCCAACCCTGCAGGGCGGCTACTGCATCAACAGGAATGGAGAACCTGTCTTTTCAATCCAGAAGAACAAGATGTACAGCCCGATTTCAAAATACATCTGAGCATTTTATTATCAGATCTTGCTGGCTGCATGCTTGTACCCTGACGCGTTTCGTCCATTTCAAGACTTGTTCACAGGTAAGTATCCTTACAATGCTAAATGAAACTGTTTAAATTCAAAAGGTCAGGTGACCTGTGCTGTCATACTACACATCCCAAGTTGCATCATGCTGGTAATTCAAAGTTCGGACTGCAGTTAAATATTAATCCTGCTGCATATCGTCCATCACTGCAGTAATGATGTTATAATGTAATCTGGTTCCTTGGGATAAATTGACCACATGCAAGTATATAACTGCAATGTTTTTTTTAGTGAATATCTAAGGTTTTTTCAAGGCTAATTTCTAACTATAACATCCCTGAAAACTATGTTTTTTCCCGTGAATTACCTAGTTACTGACTATTGACTAATGATATTGGCAAGGCTATAAATACACAATCGTTATAACATTTGGGCAGAACCAATGGAGCCATCTAAATACCCACTAACAACCAATGCAATCATTGAAATACTGAGGCACACACATGCACTGATGAAACACTCAAGCTCTATTCATACACTCATACACATTAAATTACATAGAGTTCAATTGTAGTAAACCTATCACTCATCCAGTACCTAGGCAGTGTTTTAATTACTGAGCCAATAGGCTTGCACTAATACAATCACGCCAACAATATACTTACTTTCATCCAATATCTCAAGCTTTAACAATGGAATCATGCAGTCACTCAGACACTAGTCATACACTCACCTAATTAGGTAGGCATTACTGATGCACTTATTCAATTCTCCAGTCATTACCCATGTAGTTATGTAAGCATCCAGGCACTACCTGTTAGGTCAACCAAAAAGAAAGGGGCAGTTTCCAATTGCAGAAACACTATTCATCCTCTTATCCAATAAACTAGGTGCTAAGCATGGGCTTAAACAATCATGTATTCACTGCGTTAATCACCCATATACTAAGAATGCACTCTTGCAATTATTCAGATACTGGAGTTACACTCATTTAATCATCCTATCGGTATCTATGCATATATTGAATTATTGAAGTCACGCACTTGTCCAATTATTCGGGCTCTACTCACACACTCATCCAAACACCCAGATACTAATGGTATACTCATGCAATCACGCAGGCAGTAAGTATGCAGCTTTGGAATGACTCATGGAGGTATGACATAGTTAAGGTATCATCTAGGCACTACTTATATCCTCAGGGAATCACCTAGGCAGTACCTATGCACTCATTCAGTCATCCAGGGAGTACTGATGTATTCAAACACAAACCTGTGTATTTTAAAAAAAATACTTTTGACGTTACAGAGTTTTTTTATCGCCTTATTTACAAGTTGCTGCTATCTCAGTTAGCGGCAGTTTACCGGTGAAAACGATAATTTTAAAGATCACCACTTCTGTTACCGGGACATAACAAAAATTAGTTGCAAGGTAGGCGTTCCTGTGCAAAAACAGCTGCTAACTCAACTTCGCTATATTTACAATGATTTATCGGTCAGGCGATACTTCCCAAAAACTGCCGCTAAGGCCAGTTAGCGGTTATTAAAAAGAACTGTATAGTCTTGTGGAATGTTGCAATGAGGAACGAAGTAATGTTTAAATGTCTAAATATCATGTGCAGAATATATGCATCTGTCATTTGCATTCTGGGAGTTGTAGTGCTATAATTAAATAGGAATTGTGTAGTGATAAATAAAAGATGAGAATATGTTGTCTGTCTGCATATGAATTAAAAAGAAGTAATGCTTGTAAGGTTAGTATTGGGAAGAATTTGTCATTAGGGTTTCTAACTTATATGACCACTTTGCATATGTTTAGATGGTGAAATATAGTTTTTGTTCTTGCACATTGTTATATATACAACGGGACCTCAGCGGCAGTTTACTGGCAAAACAATTAATTTTAAAGATCACCACTTCAATTAACAGGACTTAACGAAAATGAGAAGCAAGTTAGGTGTTTCCGTGCGAAAACAGTTGCTAACTCAACTTTGCAATATTTACAATGATTTACCGGCCGTGCGATACTTCCCAAAAACTGCTGCTAAGGTCAGTTAGCAGCTTGTTTGTAAGATAATTAAAAGCTGGCCTACAAAATGGTGCAAAAATATCTGCATATAAGAGAAACCAACCCAGACCCTCATTTGCTTAACCAATGACGCCATGGAGGTACTACTCTTGCAGCTTGGAGCTCCAAGAAGACCACAACCTCCACCACCAGCACCAACACAAAGCCAGCGCCAAAGAAGAGAGTGGGTCTATCGCCAAGACATCAACCTGATAGACCTTACACCAGAGGATGTGATAGCTCACTGCAGGATTGAAAAGGACCTCCATCTACACATACTGACCCAGATAGCCCCCAGGCTGCAGACACCATCACAGTGCTTCACGATAATCTCTACGCATACAAAGCTACATGCAGTGCTGCACATTTTGGCCTCTGGTACCTTCCAATCAAACACTGCCAGAGTGGGTGGAGTCTCAGTCAGCCTTCTCAAGGTCCCTCCCAAATATCTTGGACACCATAATCAGCTTGACAAGAGCAACTTGACAACAAGCAAGGCTTCTATTACATTGCTGGCTGTCCCCATGTGTTGGGGGCAATTGACTGCACCCATGTCTTACTATTGCCCCGTGCAGACACTGCACACATGTACAGGAACAGGAAGCACACACACTCAATGAATGTGCAGGCAATTTTGGATCCCCTGTGCCTGTTCATCAATGTCATCACCAAGTTTCCTGGGAGTGTGCATGACTCCTACAACTTCCGACAATCCATCATCAACCAGCGGTTTGACATTTATGGAAATGGACTGCTTGTTGCTAAGTACAAAATGAACACACCACACACCAAGTACACAAGCATGTAGCTCAAATATGTGAAAATGCACATGTCGCCAATGTAACATGACCTACCTTTCAACTGGTCACAACAACATACACAAGCACACAATACAAAAGAACCAAGGCATATGTGAGACAGCGCAATAAGGAAGTAGCTTACAAAATCACATACAAACCAGTATGGCACACATGGAATATAGATTTTGCTGAACACATCAGATAACTGGTGAAAAGGAGTGCAGCCCATGACACAGGTCATATGCTTCTGCTGTGCTACAAACATGTTGAAACAAACAGACATGCCATATGCACAAGAAAATGACAGATCCACTGCACATACATGTGATGGGGCAGAGTTAGCTGCCATGCAAAAACCTTGTCAGCCATGCACCATGCAGCATGTGTCCCTGCATCATGGGATTACACGTAGTGCTGCATGAGGGTACCAACAACTGCACACAAATATTCTCAAAAATATTTTAAACGTCATGTTGCAGAATGGAGCATGCATAGAAAAGCAAGCAAACAATACAAATCCCAATCTCACTACATGTTGTGCATGCATATGACAATCCTGTTGAGGTGTAGCAATATGATGCTCAAAATCTGATATTTCAATATGTGTTGATTGCGAACTGACACACAAAGAAATATCGATGGGTATTAATCAAACATGCATACATGCAGAGTCAAAGTCAACTCATGCACAAGGACATCAATGCATATGCACACTGTCATCACATGTCCCAATAAGTTGATTGCACCAGGTAGCAGTGCCACTGTCACTGAAACACTGACACACCTTGGGGGCAAGGTGGATGTAATTAGCTCATAATTAGTTCAATGTTTAGCTGACAAGGAATCTCTCCCACAGCTACCCTCAGCATAGTCACTCCCAATGAGGTATGTAGATGATGTACAAACATAGCAAACGTCATAAACTTAAGGTTATTGTTGTTATTATTAGCAAGACTTATAAAGCACACTATGACTTTACTAGATATCCTGGCGCTGAGATACGTATAATTTGCCAAGCACAAGTGCAATAAGAGGATAGTATACCCTTCCGGATTAGAAGACCACAAATTATGCTCTATGGAAGAGGCAGGTCTTTAATTTCTTCCTGAACTGCATCAAGTTTTCCATCTGTCTGAGATCTTTAGGGAGTTGATTCCAGAGCTGCACCACTGAGACACTAAAAGCCCTTCCTCCCGATCTTATTTTCCTGAATCTGGGTACTATCAACAGTTTAGCTGGAGAGGAGCGAAGATTACGGGACAGGACATACCATTCAAATGTATTCTGCAATGGTAGAGGCCCAAGTGCATGCAGGGCCTTAAAACAATACAGAGTGACTTAAATGGTATCCTCTGTAGAACCAGAGCAAGTGACGCTCCAAAAGAGCCTGAGATGCTGATGAACGCCTTGGCTTCATTAGAGCTAACTTGGCTGCCATTATCTGGATCCTCTGTAGTGTTCCAATCAAAAATGTTTGGGACTCAAGCAACAAAGAGTTGCAGTAATCCAGTCAGCTCAGGATGAGACTACTTACTATTAGGGCTCTAAACTGTGTAGATAGTAGTGAAAGAACTTTTCAAACCATTCTTATCAGGGAAAAGCAACTCTCAACTGTTTTGTTCACATGAGTTTCTAAAATCAGCTTTGTGTCAAAGCTAACTCCCAGGTTACGCACTGCCTCTGAAAGTATCGATGATACATCCGTGGGGATAGGCCAGAACCTAGAAGAAAGTGGAAGAGGGGCTTTTCCAACTGTGCAGCGCAAACGTTCTGTCTTGTTGCTGTTAAATTGTAAGTAATTGTCTTTCAGGCATTGTACAGTGTCCCGCATACACGCATTGAAGTCTTCCAATGGTATGGAATGATTTCCTTCCAGCGACAAGATACGTTGAGTGTCATCAGCATAGTTTACTAGATTAACATTGTGTGACTCAATGGGCTCATACATATGTTAAATAAAATTTTGCTGATCGCATACCCTTGTGGAACACCCTGCTGGATATTTGTGAAGTCTGAGCGATAGGGAGGGAGGGCTACAGCCTGTCGACTGTTAACTAGGAAGAATTGAAACCATTTCAGTGCCATACACCCGACTCCAACTCCAGCAAGCCTAGTCAAAAAGACCTCATGATTGACTGTATCGAATGTGGGGGACAGGTACAACAAGATCAATATAGTTGATTTCCTCTGTCGTCCAGTTCAGTCACTAAGGCTGTCTCTGTCCCGATACCCTGGACGGAAGCCAAATTGCACATCCTCTAATTTATTGTTGGTTTCTAAAAACTGCAAAAGTGTCTTGCTAACTAGCCTCTTCAAGATCTTCACTGCGTAGGGTAGAAGGGATAAAGGGCGATAGTTTTTTGGACATGCCGGGTCAAGCGAAGCTTTTTTCAAAAGTGGTGTTACTATCGCTTGTTTCCAGCAGTGTGGCACTGACCCACTATTAAGAGATTGGTTACAGATCAATCTGAGGGCAGGGAAGAGTACTGAGCCCAGTGTTTTCTATATCCTGTGAGGTAGTGCATCCAAAGGGGATGTGGATGTGTCTGCAGGCAAATGTTCCAATGGTGCACCTCATAAAATATGTGAACAGGAGAGAATCAGCATGTGCAACGGGCCTGTAAAGAAACTAGAATCTCTTTCCTAGTGAAACATACATCCGGACATTCACAACACAGAGGTAATGGATGAATTAATGTGGATAGTCTACAATTTGTGGTCCAAGTGCCTGTAGACAACTATGTACTAAATACATTGTAAATGCCATGTATGGGACAGTTCTTGAATGCCCTATTGTAAATCGATTATTTAATTGAACAAAGTACGGTGGTGACCAATCAGTGCCTTTTTATTGAGAGACAAATGCAAATGTCTTGAAAAAGATGGACCATTATCTCTAAAACCATCGAAACGCGTTGACGCTTCAATACACAATCGAGGGGAATCAGCTCGTCCTTAGATATTGAGAATTAAGTATATCAAGGATTAGCCAGAAATCATTGTCAACCCTGATGTGTGACCTGATGACAAACAATAGTGTCTGTTTTATGTCTCTTTGTGTTTTTTTAATTTGTGTATCTGGATTAAGTGCAATTGAAGTATAGAATTACTGCTTTCATTTAATACTTTGTTCGCTTTTCATGAGATAATGGTAAATGTAATGAATGTATAGGTTTTTAGTGATGAAAAGAATTTTAAGAATTAATTGTGGTTTGTTTACCAGTAGGAGGCTCTGAATTCTTTTTTTAAATAAAATATCAGTTTATATATAAATTGTTTTGGAATAAATGGTTTTTAATTATTATTCAGTAATTTTCTAATACATGGACTATCTGTGTGAGAGCACATAGATTGATTTCTAAGGTTTTTGTTCGCCAAGGGAGCCTTCTTTTTTACTGACAACTATGTACAACTGTAATCTAAACATCTCAGATTGACTTAAGTCACATACCCAACACAGATCACATCACACATACGCACGGTGTGAGCAGTCATACCATTCCATGAAATCCTGTTAATCTGATGAATAACTTGCACCTAGCTTCCAAATATTTGCCGCTTTAACGCAAAAGCGATAATGTTTCATAACCGCCATAGAAAATAATCTCAAAATATATGTAACAACACTGAATTACCGTTAAAGCCAATGTGGGTGCATTATCTTATCGCATAGTCAAAAACGGGCCGCAAACACATAGGAAGTGATGTCAGCATGCATCCTGTTTACCGGAGCAGTAGTGTATGTGGAGAGTGTTGGAGGTGTTTGGAGCTGTGTGCTGGTGTTTTGGGGAGTAGAGAGCACTGCTGTGTCCTGTGAACTGTCCTTAGTGTCTCTGTGAAGTCTTTTGTACTTGTCCTTATGTGTTTTTTGTATCTTGTACCAAATCTTGTAGGGTGCCTGTCCAAAGGGGTAATTTAACATTATTAATAGTTTCTGGAGTATATATTTGAGCTTTACTTAATTACCAGTGGGTTTAGATGTGTTTTGAAAGATGGTGGGTGTCGATAGGGAGGCAGAATTTCAGAGGGGGCATTGGGGGGCTTCCTGGTGCTTGTACTGCAGGGAGATTACTTATGTGTAGGAAGGTGAGGTGGGAGCATGTATACAGTCAAATACTGAGAATCTTTGGGGTAGACAGGACTGTCCATCAATGAAAGCACCGATGACAGGATTGCGTGGGCTGTGAGAGTGACATGTTAGACCACCTGGGAGCCATCATTGTCCTACAAGGTGTAAAGTACAACCTCGAAAATAATAAATGAACACTTTTGTAAAAAAAGTCAAAAATGCAGTCTGAAATACAATGTGAGAAGTGCTACAGGATGATGTCCGTCAGTCATGTAGAATGAAGATGCCAGCTTCTACACAATCACACTTGTACCAGTGTGCAAGTGAGAAAGCGTTCATGATGAGATATGATCATGTTCAGAATGGCTACACTCCGAAACACATAAAATGAAGTGCTTTGTCAAGGTACAAGGTGGTTTGCATATTGAATCCTATGAAGGTAGTGTATGAGGATGTTATATTTCGGGGTCTCTATTTGGCACAGGTAGGTACTTGTGACAAATAAGGACCCTTGCCTCTAGTCAGGATAAGGGAATTACACTCCTAAAATAACCCCTGCTCACCCCCTTGGTAGCTTGGCATGAGCAGACAGGCTTATCTCAGAGGCCGTGAGTAAAGCATTTGTGACCACATACAGTAACCCAGTGACAACACTACATATGGACACCACACAAGGTTATATAAAAAATAAGTATACTTTATATAGATTTACCACAAGACCATAAAGGACAAAAATGCACAATACTATTACTTTAAGATGGTAGTTTTAGCTTAGTTCAGTTCAGTTCTTAAGATGCAACACTTTGCATCAATGTACCTTAAAGATGCATTGCGCTTCCACGACAAGCAATGTCGCAGCGAGGGAAATGCAGCAACGTTCCGATGCAAAGAAATAAAGATGCAAAGATCTTCCAGATGTGGCACACTTCTCCGGGGGTGTGAGAAGTTCTTGGTTCGATGCGTGGACTGCAGCGGCAACACCCTTGTTCAGAAGTGCGGCGGCAACAGCTTCAGCTGAAACACTCTTCTCCCACGTTTGCGTGAAGCTTCCGCACAATGCGACAACTACAGTGGCGATATCCTTGTTCAGAAATGCTGTGGCAGCAGCTCCAGTGGCAGCGCGCTTCTCAGGGATGTGAGGCGCTTTCCTCGATGCGGTGCAATGCGACAGTTCCAGCGGTGACACCCTTGTTCAGAAGTGCGACGACAGCAACAGCGACGGCGACACGCTTCTACCTCGTTGCGAGACTCTTCTCACAATGCGGTGCAGTGCGACACCTCCAGCGGTGACGCCCTTGTTCAGAAGTGCGACGCCAGGCAGCAGCGACAGTGACAAACTTCCTCTTTGTTGCGAGACAGTTCTCGGGATGCGGTGCAATGGGACAACACCCTTGTTCAGAAGTGCGACGGCAACAGCAGCGACGGTGACACGCTTCTTCTTTGTTGTGTTGCGCTTCCAGCTCCTTGCGACATGCAGTTCTTCAGGAGGCCCAAAACAGCAGCAGGCACTTCCAAAAGAACTCTGGGGAGCTGGGGGTTGCAGTCTGTTGTCCCTGAGACTTCAGCAGGAGACAAGCTCTTTTCCAAGCCCTTGGAGTACCTTCACAAGTTGAAAGCAAAGTACACAAAGTTCCTTTCTCCTCTCTTTGGCAATAAGGCAACCACTGCAGGTCTATCTCCTAAGCAGCACTCCCGCTTAGGAAGTCTCTCCTCAGCTTCTTTAGGTTTCTCTCCTCAGCAGAGGTCTCTTCTTGTTTGTCCAAAAGTGATCTAATTTCATGGGTCCCAATATTTATACCCCAAAATCCTTTGTTCTATGAGGGGAGAGGGGCATTTGCCCAGTCCAAACAAGTTCTGAAGCACTCTGTTCACCAGACTTCTCCTTTGCTTTCAGAGTGCAGGGCAGAAACATCAGACGCCCCAAAGGAGGTGGAGCCAGCATTGTGGAAGGCAGGCACAGCCCTATTCAAGGTTCAGGTGCAACTCCTCCCCGCCATCTATATGCAGACTGACTCATCCTATCTCTTGGAATCCCCTAGCCCTGTCACTCACAAACTCCAGATAAGGAATACACAATCTAGCAGAGGCAGGCTTGAAAGGTTAGGCAAGAAAATACCTAATTTCTAAAAGTGGTATTTTCAAACACAGAATGTTAAAAACAACTTCACTAAAAGATGCATTTTATCATTCTGAGTCCAGGCATACTAAACTGGAATTTCTTCCATGTTCTCTGAGTCAGTTAGGATTATAAAATGTAATAATTCTAACAGCCCATTCTGGCCTATGGAGAACAGGTAGCCTTGCAATAGTGAAAAACTAAAATGGCTGTAATTCACCATTAGGACATGCCCCTACCTTATACTTACAATGCACCCTGCCCTAGGGCCTACCATAGGGGTGTCTGTTATGAAGAAAAGGGAAGGTTTAGGGACTGGCAAGTGGGTACACTTGCCCAGTCAGTGTGACAGTACCAGACTGCACACTGGCTCTGCAATGGCAGACCTTAAACACATTTTACAAGGATGCTTCTGTGGGTGGCACAACCAGTGCTGCAAGCCCACCAGCAGCATTTGGATTTACATTCCCTGGGCACACTCAGTCCACTGTACTAGGGTCTGACAAGTAAACCAAATAGCCAAACATGGAACCACTGTTTAATACATCAATTTACAATAAGGAGAACTTGCACTGTGGTATTGGACTGCAGTGGCACAGTACACAAAGCATCTAACACCAGCAAACATACATGAGGCAACAGCAAAAATGGGAGGGAGACCCACACCAATGGTTCCAGGTCTAACAGAGGAAATATGTGTGTGTACCCTTAATTTGAATGAGATGACCATGTGAGCTGCACAATGCAGGATACAAGACATAACACATTGTCTCATGTAAAAACATGTATGGCACCACTGTGCAAGGGTCTAATCACATGTTGACACTTCACAATGTAGGTGAAGTATCACATCACTGCAACACTGTCTCACAATCACAATTGCACCATCAAGTGGCTGATTCTGTGTAGCGTATGATGAGATTAGAAAATTGTTTTTTTACAAAATAGGCCATGTCCGGAAAGTCAATCTGCCACCTACAAAAGGTGTGATCATACAACATGAATTTTCGTAACACACCCTTGTGAGATCTGCAGCAATGATATTGTCTACAGACCATGGAGAACATGATGTTGTTGGGAGAAACGTGGCATTGGGAAGGTTTCACATAAGCAGTGTGTGCAAAATGTGCTAATTTGCTAGCAGGATGGATTTGTGTTGCCAAACTCAGCATTGGTCATGTTAGGCAAAGTAAACACAAACATGTATGCAACCTGAACTGCAACAGTACCGTTACAGGGCATTGTCATTGATGTTGATGAATCTGAGGATGAATAGGACACATGTGGGAATGCACCTCTGATACCAACACATGTTTCTTTTCATGTCTCACAGCTGGCCTACCCCAAAGTTCAAATTTTAGTTTATTTGATTTAGTTCTTGTCTGAGAACAACAAATATGTAAAGATTAAAATTACATTTAAATTATATAATGTCATCTAATACAAAGTTAAAAATTATTTTAAAAATGTAAACATATTAATACACACAAATTCAGCTGGCCGACCACTGATCACGCTGGAGGACCCACACGCCACTGTTCATTCATTAAATATTGTCATTGTGAGATGTGATGAATGTCTGGGGAAAATCCCGCAAGTAGTATTATGCAGTCGAGTTGTGAATCACATGTACCTTGCCTCCAGTGTGATGATGTTTTAAAAAAGTGTGAAGTGTGAACAAATCAGTAAGTAAAGATTGAGCAATGCTTATGTCTTCAGGATGTGACGTTGCACATTCCCAGTCAGTGATACCCATGTAAGAAATATCAATGGGTTATGTCACTCCAGCACATGCATGTGGATTACACAACGTATAGACTGATGAGGAGATATGTGAGTGATGTTGTTGATGACTATGACCAGACATGGAATGCATATACATCCTTGACTGAGATGACTGTCATTGATGTTCAAATTTTTGTTGCACCAGGTGTCAGTCACAGAAACCAGTACAAATAGTCTGCCACATCTACAATATGTAAGCTTGTGTCTGTGATTACAAATGAATTGCTGCAGGATCCAGAGTCACACCTCCTTTGTATGTGTCAATATCACTGTAATGTAAAGGTAGGTCACAACCTTGGATTTCTGCCACTAGTGATTGTCTTTCTGCAGCCTCATATTCCTGTCTTGATCCATACTGCTCCTAGTCTCCAGTCATAAATTGGGAGAATAATTGTGTGCACCTTCCTCCATTTCCAGATATGACGTGTTCCCAACATCTGAGGGGGTCATCTGGCTCAGTTTGCTTTTCCTTTTCGGCTAGCACTTTAACCTTTAATTCAATCCTCTGCTGCATGTTTCTCTGGCCTCTTCCTACCCCTCTCGAGCTGGGGATGGGGTAGACTGATCCGGCATATCAATGTTTTCTTTTTTTTGCTACCTTGGTCTGCTTTCTGCACATTCTTTTTTCCGCTCATTATAATAGAGGAAGAGACAGATTGAAGCCCCAATGGGAAAGAGCCCAGCTCCGCCTCATAACCAGCTCTGGACTGCATTGCAGAAAGAAAATAGGAATAAGGTTCAGGCAGGGCTCAAGTCATCAACTTCATTGGGTACCATAAGTCTCAGGACCTCAGGGCCTCAGGACCTTAGGAGGCGCGAGGTGCCCTCTCATACCCTGCCTTAATGAGGTAGGTGTATATGTGTATACGAGTGGGCAAGGTTTGTGCTGTATACTCCAAGGATTTGCGAGAGTCACTAGTAGTTGCGAAGGTCTCAGGGTCTAGCTGTAGTGAAACTATGATTCATCTGTCAAATGACAGCTTACTCATGTACCAGCAACACATGCACAGTTCTGAAAATTCTAAAAGTCCTGGTAGAATGCTGCAGGAGACTAGGGCCACAAGACTCATTCGTCCCTAGCGTACCATGAGGGAAGGATCTCCAGAAGCTACAGGGGAAGGGCATGCCGGGTCTTCTATTCCTTAATGGGTTGCTGCCAGGTGTATCAAGCTCATGTTACACTCAACCGCCTGGCTTCCTTGATTAAAGCTGCTCCTCTCCTCTTCAGAATACTGAGGCATTCTGAGACCTCCCGAGCGCTGTCCTCACATGTGCTGGGATTGCTCACCCAGCATTTTCCTCCAGCGTGCAGCACTTTGTGGGGGGGGGGATTCAGCTGTGAAAACCTCCACCGTCCTCGCACGTCTCTCCGTGCGGTCTCTGTGCAGTCTGTGGTAGTGTTTGTGATGCTTTGTGGGTGGCCACCACCACCACCATCATCACCGTAGAAAGGAAAGAAGTGCAGTGCGCTCAGCCCATTGTGGGAGCTCTATGCCGAGGCCCCGGTCACTGTGCTGGCATCTTGTCACAAAGCAGGAAGCGGGCGGAGTAGGGGTAGAGCAAGGATGCTAGCAGCTACATTTGTGGGCCACTCCTGCTGCTTGTCCTCCTCTAAGCAATACACTATTTTCCATAAGTATCAAAAGCATCAGACTACAGCCAAGGCCATAGACCCCTTTGAATTTGATGGAGCTGCTTCCGCCGGAGAAAGGGTTGGATCAGTACATGTGCAAGAAAACAACAACCTCTCTCAGAACACCCTGACAGGTTCAACTACTTCCCAAGCTACTCAGTTGTCAGCCAGGATCTCATGGGATATAGCAAGCAAAAATGAAGTAAGCACTGTGAAGGCAAACCTGGAGGTGCAGGCTGGAAAAATTCTGGAGGGAGGGGAGAGTGGAGAGACATCAATTCAAAAAAATACTCCTAACCATATTGAACGAAATCAGGAATTAAAACAAAATCCCAGGCTTTAGAGATTGCCCAACTGCACGAAAGATTGGCTAAATTGGAAGAGCATATGTCTATTTCGCCGAAAGGAATAGATGAGGCAGAGAGCCGCATTTGTGACCTAGAGTAAAAATGATCTGCCATACAGCAAGATATGCTAAATCTGAGTAAAAGTAAGAGTCAGATGGAATCAAAGCTCCAGGACTTAAAAAATTGTAATAGGCGCTCAAACCTTCACCTAGTGGGAGTCCCGGAAGGATGTGAAGGCACGCAGATGACTAAATGGGCTGACTCATTGCTGAAGAAAGTAATGCCTGAGCTAGAAGGGGACCTCACGATCACCAGTGCCCATTGGGTCCCAACACAGAGACTACCAAATGCTAAATTTCCTTGGACAATACTACTCAATTTCGCAGAGTTTAGAGTTAAGGAAAAAATATTAAGTACTGCCATAATGAAGAGATCCTTCTCCACTACAGAAACCTCTCAGTTCTAAATATTCCCCAATATGTCTGCAGCATCAGCACGGAGACGTAAATAGTTTGTCAAGATGGTTGACTTATTTAAAGGGAGGGGAGCTCAGGCCTCGGTAGTTCAATAATCTAAACTTAAAGTACTAGCTGAAGAGACATTTTACGTTCTCACAGATGTCCAGGAAGCTTAATCACTTTTATTAATACTGGCAGATGGAGAGGAATGAGAATTTGCCTCTGCCGCAAAGGGGACAAAACCCAAAATAGTCAATCTTAATGGAGAAGCTCAGCCACTTTCACGGCTGGTAAAAGTTTGCTTAACAGCACTGGACAAGAATGGGAACGGGGGAGAGTCAGAGGGTGCAAAAGAATGCAACAAAATGGCATCTAGCAACAACAAGGGGAAAGAGGGAATAGTGGGTAATTCCGTATTTCGGGGGGGCTGAAGGAAAGGTGGTGGGGGTGAGACAATTAAAAAAACAGAGTTTGATTATAAGTGCTCAGAAATCCTGTGGAATGGAACAATTTAGGAGGTATAGCTCCAATTTTGTGTTGCATATGAAATAGGGGGTAGGCAACACAGGGAGGGGGGTAAAGAAAAGGCATTTTGTGCTTTTATTTTCTCTCAGAATGGCTATGTCACTTTAAAAAGCATATGTGAGCTTTAGTCTCATAAACAGGTTCTATGCTAGCTGATATAGTAGGCAAATTGGTGAATTGCAAATAGATTAACATGCTAGGAATTTATGTAGCGCCTGCCAGGATACTGCGGGGCTATGTATTTATAGCATTCATTTACAATAACACAAGTCACTTTACGAACTCTAGATGCACTTTATAACCCAAGCAGCTATGGTACTCAAATGGATGGAATTTAATTATAATAAGATGCTGCGTATTCATGCAACAATTTTTTCCAAGAACTCAAGTCCCTTTATATATTCTTGTTCCGCTTTTGATTATCATTTCACCTATATCAAGTTGATATGGTATCCATCTAGATGGAATCTATCCCAAAAGGTGAGGTTATGCACAAGTCACTCTATATATTCTAATGCACCTCTGGCTATATCTCAGCTGTTGTCACTCCTACCTGAAAGGATTTTGGACATAAAATGAAGCCATGTATCCACACAGTATTTTTTGAGAGGTCAGGGGGTATTTGTTTACAGTATTTTGTTCTTAGAACAGCACAGCCATCTTAGTTCAGTTAATAATAGGCAATAGGTAGAAAAGATTTTTAGTACTCTCTCTGACTGCCAATGGACTGATTAATAAACGCAAAGCCCATGCAATAGAAAGCTGGTAGAGAAGTCATAACCCGGATGCCATACTCCTATAAGAAACTCACTTCAGGAGTTTAATGGATGTGAGGAAGGTCCCTCAGAAGTAGGTTAGCTTCCACTGTTCGTCAAACACTGGTTGTGCGCAGAAGTGGGTGGGAATTTATGTTAAACATGTACAATTTCAAGTAAATGTTACTCAGGCAGACCCAGGGGGGAGATTAGTTTTTGCACATGGAAGCATGTATCAGTTAAATCTCACCAAAGGCAAAATCTATGCACCAGTTATCGATAACGCTCTTCCCCTACTCCAGCTTAGACAGGCCCTAACCAGCATCTCTGGCCCTATCATATGAGGTGGCAACTTTAATTTTCTTCAGGATCCACTGGTTGAATTTTCCAAGAGTGCTCAAATACAAAACAAGCCTCAGGTGGCTATTGTTGTTGCCAGTTGCAAAAGGGATCCAGACCTGGTGGATCTGTGGCTCCTCCGGAATCCAGGGGAAAACACTTTTTTATGCTTCTCAGCAAAATAAAACCAATTTCTAGGATAGACTTTTTTTTGGTTTCGCACGGTCTCACAATGAGCATGTATGACAACATTCCTAATGCCTTTTCAAACCAAGCATTAGTCAAAATGGTAATAGCCGGGGCAGGGCCATAAAGAACATCCAGGAGGGGGTATTTTAATAATATCAATTTAGAAAGAGTGGATTGGTGCACAGAGGTAGCGTATGAAATAGGTAGCTTTTTTCTTAGCAATACAGATACTGCCTCGAAAGGCATAGTGTGGCATCCCTGAAAGGCTACGCTACGAGGAATCATTACGTCTAAAGAAATTACCCAAACAAAGGGTAAAAGGGAAAAAATACAAAAGATTGTGTCAAGGCTTGTGCATGCAAATAGAGAATATAATAGAGATAGACACCTAACATCAGGGCAGGAGCTGCTACAAGCGAAATTAGAAATACTGAAATATTACAATCAAGTGAACAGGGCTTATCTTCAAAAGACATATGAGGAGAGTGAAAATAGAGAAAGAATTCTTGCATGGCAGGCAAAAGAGAAACAGGTCCAAAATAGAATTGAGTTCCCCAGATATTGTGGAGGCTTTTCTCAGACATTATAAGAAAATATACCAGACAGACCAACAAATACTGCCTGACTATTTTGTAAGCTTCCTAGACAAACTACTAATCCCATCTTTGAGCAGAGAACATTGAGAAATAATAACAGCAGAATGTATTATTGAAGAAATAGAAACTGTGGTGATTTCAATGGCTATATAAAAGGTTCACCTTAATTTTCAATGTACAACACCTTAAACTATCCAACTACATACTAAAAGCCTTGCCTCCTTCTATACGGCGGTGGTAGTTAGCATTTTGAAAAAGGACAAAAACAGGGAAAACACCAACTCCTATAGGCCAATTATCCTTCTTAATGCTGATTACAAAATGTTTACAAAGCTTCTCATCAATAGGTTCAATAAAATTGTGGGATCATTAAACCATATGGACCAAAGTGGCTTTGTAGCAGGTAGACAACTGTCAGTAAAGAAACATTTTTTAATAGATATAGATACGCTTGACTATTTTATTAAGAATAACATAGAGGCACAGGTCTGGTTTTTAGATGCTGGGAAAGCTTTTGACCTGGTGTCCTGGGAGTGTCTTTTGTTTCATTTTTGTTAGGTTTGGATTTGCAGAAAGTTGTATACTGATAGTAAGAAGTCTATAAAAGGACTCACAGGCCCAAATAATTATTAATTCTAAAAATGTGGGTACCTGTAGAATAAGTAGGTATGCAAGGCAGGGGTGCCACCTATCCCCAATTCTCTTTGCCCTATTCATAGACCCCTGGCAATAACCATCAGGCAGAAAGCACTACAAACTGCACCTATACAGGGCATGACCAATATAAAGCTCTATGCCAATGAAATTGTTGTATTACTAAAGCCTGGGAAGAGCACCCAGAAGGAAATACTAGAGATTTTCTCAGAATTTCCAGCAATAGGTGGCTATAAAATAGATAGGGCCAAAAACCTGATACTAATGTTTCAACCGGGCAGTTACACAGCAAAATGTTGTCATGTACCTGCCCGGTTGAGACATTAGTATAAAGTTTTCGGCCAATACATAACTACCGGCCTAAGAGGTACCTGGGGATACATGTGTCGAAGAGAGTAGGTGAACTATATATTAAACTATGGGGCATATTATCAAGGACTGGTGTTAAAATTATCACCTTTTTATCGGCAGGAAACTGCTGATAAAACAGCGATAATGGGCTTGATAATACGCCCTTGTTCATTCCCATAAAAGCCCATGTTCTGATGTAAACATGGGCTTCTATGGGAATTTACAAGGGCGTATTATCAAGCCCATTATCGCCATTTTATCGGCAGTTTCCTGCCGATAAAACTGCGATAATTTTAACACCAGTCCTTGATAATATGCTCCCCTGTTCCCTTAGTGCAAAAATTTAAATGTTTTCTAGTAAAATGGAATCAACCCCAATATCAATAATAGGCCGGGTGGCCTTTTTATGCATGACAATTCTACCATTATTTAACTTTTTATTCGCAGCAGTCCTATGTGCACTACAAACATCTTTTTTTAGAGAATTAGACAGTCTATTTTCATCATTCTTGTGGGCCAACAAGGTACCAAGACTAGCACTAGCTACTTTAAACTACCCGAATAAGGAGGGAGGGTTATCGCTGCCAAATCTAAGGGAGTATCGCCAAGCAAATTTTGCACACAATAACCATAGATTTTAAAACCAGCCTAACTCTCCAGATATGGATAATTTTTTCATGGAAAAAATAATGAATGAATACAAAATTACAGATCCGATGAGGACAGCCAAGAACCCAAGAAAGTGCAATATAAGGTTTTCCAGAGGCTTCTAAAACAAAAAACCCAACTGTTAAAGTTGTATGGTATCTCATGGATAAATGGTTTTTCAAGATTGTCTGACCTATATATCAGGGAGGTCAGGCTGTTGCAAATGGGTGTATTAAAGAAATGGGAGGAGAATGGGTACAGGTGAGTGAGACACTTTCTTAACTCAGAATCCTGGAAAAAGTGGCCAGAGATAGAGAATGGGCTGATTAATTCCAGGGATATGCTTAAATGGTCATTTATCCAAATAAAGCATTTTTTTTTTTAATATTGACTCTAGAGCGCTAATAATTAGATAAAAACGAACCAAAGTGCTACAAAAAACAACGGATAAGCGGACAGTCAGCAGCTGGGTGAAAATTTTTAATGAAAAAAAGTCCTCCGCTGTCTTGAAAAGCCCGAGATAAATGGCAAAAGAAAGAAGGCCTCAAAATCACTAGATCAGTCTGGAATAGAATGAACAAACTTAATGTAACAAAAATTAGAGGCGCCAACTTAAGGAGAATGGAATTCTACACAAAATGGTTAATATACAGGACCCCATCATTCCTCCATAATATATATACCCAGATCGAAGACAGGTGTTGTCTCTGCTCCAAAGAGGGAGGAGGTACTTGGTCTCATACTGTCTGGGATTTCCCAAAGATAAAGCAACTATGGGAATGAATTGAGGAATATCTCAGAATAACTGCAGGTCAAGCATTAATTATTACCTAGTATATTGCAGTTCTGTGATGCTCTCCAAACACAACGATAGGCAAAATGCAATAGAAATGTTTATTTATATCAGCCCTAGTGACAAGACCATTAACTCTACAAAATTGGCGAAGAAATACTGTACCCACTTTTCCCGCCTGGAGGGCTAAACTTCACAAAGTTAAAGAGCTGGAGCGACATTGCGCTTTAAGATCAGGGTCTTCTACAAAATTTGAGAAACGCTGGAAGTCCATAGGAAGCTAATCTGTGATTTTGTCAAAATGAAATTTTTAAGGGATATTGTGCAATATATGGCTTTCTTTTTCTATGTAAGGTTTTAACTACTCCTAATCGGTGCTTTTTGATATTAATATGATTTGAAAATGGATTAAGTTCTTAGGAATATGTCAACCAAAATTGAAAATGAACACTGTAAGCACTTTACTTTGTATCTGTTGAATTGTGAATCGAACTCTTAATATTATATTTTTTTTATTTAACATTTTTTTTTGAGATTGTCTTTCATCTGATATGTCAAATCTTTGACATGTTCGTACATATCGGAAGCACACCATTTAATCATCAATGTTAGATAGTAAAGCATTGAGGGGGCATGATTGCCTTAGCCTGAGTCACAATGCTGCGTTTAGCTGGCTGCCTTAGTATAAAGCACAATAGGGCTCTAAACCACCATTTCACATCATATCTTGTGTGCCAAAGTTGGGAGCTGGGTACAGGCACAAACAAATCTTTAGAGGTCTGGACTCTCTCTCCAAGGTCAGCTAGAATGTGTTGGAGTGCATAATGTGTGATACCCTTGGCATATTTTATCTGAATGTGCACAGTGGTGAGAATTGTTGAATAGGTTCACAAACATGCTGTTTGAATGTATCCTGCGTTGTGCAGTACACATGGAAAAACAGGACATCATTGTTTCTTCAAGTGCATGAATGTGCGCCTTACATCACATCAGTGATGAGAATGTCATCATGTGACTTCAATATGTGATGCATGAAGCAGCACACATTGATTTGTCTGTACATATTGTAAGGAATTGTCATGTGCAGGAAGGGGCACTCTGTGGCCCATTCTAATCTTCCACAGCAATACAGAGACACTTGCAGCATTGTGCAAGTGGGCCAGATTATGCCCAAAGAGGCAGTATTTTTCAGGCAATGCGGGGTCAGACACAGGTCTGCACTATACTATGGCAACTATGCAGCATACCAGCTTTCCTAAAGTTGCAGGACATAGCGTTAAACCAAGGATACCTATGGCATGCTCCCGAACCATCTTGCAAACATGGCGCTATATATTTAATTGGCATGTTTTTACTCTGCAATGGTGTCATCAAGCTGTCTCCTTGGGCTCATTCCCCGATAGACTCAGAGGCAAATGTACAAGCCCCTCTTGCCAACACAACATCACCTACTGTGAAGTTGTGGTGGTGAGAGGTGCTCCGCCTTATGTGCAAGTAAGCACACATTGAAAAAGCCCGATTGTATTGCTTCTTTCTATACAGGAAGGGGTCCCTTCCTGTGCTTGTAAAAATAAAGAAAGAAATTCAATGTTGTCACTTCCATGTGTGCTGCATTAAACAGCATGCATGAACGTGATGGAAGGCAATTTTTAGGATTGTTTATTTGCCGGAAGGGACATCTTCCTAAACATAAGCAATCCTCCCCAGCACGCAGACACCCTTGCACACTTGTGCAAAGGTGCCTGTGTTGATGCTGAGTTGATAAACGTAGTGCCATTGCAGGGGGACACACAGGAATGTATCATAATATTTTACATATGGTGCAGCCTTGTGTTTCAGAATTGGAGGAGCGAGGCGTTACCCCCAGAAGGCTAATGCCTCTCTCCTCCACTTCCTCGTACATATCCCCCTCAGTCAGGGTATGTGACAGCACCATCATTTGACACTGACAATCTCATTGTGTTGTGAGACTACATGTTACATGCCATGCACTGTCTTGTCAATGTCCCCATCATGTTGTAGTTGATCCTTAATTCAACATTGCATTGTCCATGTCACTTTTGAAATTAACAATCTTTCGTTAGAGTGCAGGGTCTCATGTTTTCTTGCCCTTGTGTTTCTGAGTTAAATAGATACCATTGATATAGGTATCTGGATTCACATATTCTCATTGCTCTTATTTTACAGACAACGTGTTGCCAGAAGAGGCACATGCATTCCAGGTCCGTAAAGAGCGATTTCAGCACAAATGCCGCGTGGCCAAGGGATATCGTACTATGGCGAAGAGGTACAGAGATGACCAGGCAGATGGGAGATGGAATTCTCTGCCTGAAGTTGGACTGCAAATATTGGTGAGGGATGCACAGGCCATACCTGGCCCTTCTGACGTCAGCCATGGGTCCCGACATGTCCAAAGATCTGCCCCTGAAATTCAGACACCACACAGCCAACTTGCTGCTACAGGATCAGGCACACAAGAAGGTGCCCCCTCCCCGCCACGCGTACAAGGGAATGCCATACTGTCATCTGCAGCATGTAGACATGCTGTCGAATTCACAAACAGGCACTGTCAGTGAATGATAAACATGAATGTACAACTGGCCCCAATAGAAAGAGAAATGTCTTGGGTCTCCCATATTGAGTTGGACAAGTTGTGACAAGTTGTTACCCTTCCCCCTTTTTGTCAGTCCCCCGAAGTTTATTTCTCTAAAACATATCTATTTGTGTAGGCTTTTAAGTGTAAGGTAGTGTAGTTGTAGTGTAGGAATAGTTAGTGTGATATTTTAGATTTTTTATTTTCTTAATGTAGTAATCTGGGCTGTTTCCTTTTCCTTTGGGTGGGGCGGTTGATGTAGTTGTTGTTATAAGAACATATATATATATATATATATATATATATATATTTGTGTAGGATATTTACGTGTAGTTAGTTCATGTTTAGCTAAGATGTATTTGTCCTCTCTGCTGATGTGCTTTAAGAGTGGGAGAGGGATTGATGTCTCAGATTTGTTGTTGCGTGTTTAGTATTAGTTAAGGTAGATAGTTTAGAGTAGCATTCAGTTAGTACCAGTTAGTTAATATTAGGATAGTTGTACTGATTAGTGTTAGTTTTAGGTAAGTAATTTTGTGAAATATTAATAAATTCTTACTGGTTTTGAATTGTGGTTGCACTTATATCAGAAGTGAATTGGTTGAGTGGTGCTTTTTACCTTGTATACAACGTATGCAATCATACAACAAACATTTGACTGTGTATGTGGGGTCATAACATGTAATTTAGCTGGACGGATAATGTCAGGATCCAGTTGGTTTGTGCGCACAAAACCCGCATTTTACATGTGTCTGGCACAGTGTCCAGCTGCCATGCACAGACACAGGCACCCTTGCTTAGTAGTGCAATTGTGTCAGCATTTTAGAATGGAGATGTTTATGTGCAGGGATGCTCATCTACCTGCACATACAGCATGTTGTCATGTTGCGGATCAAATGTGCGCTGCCCTAGGTAGAACACAGTTCAACAGCAAACAAGAGGGGAAATGTAGTGCCAGTGTTATACCCACTTTTCCCAGCTGTTACGTTTGGCATTGACTCATAGTGATGCCACCCTTGAAATAGTGGTACATCATCTGACTCTATGCTAAATAAAGTGCACTACACACCACTAGGCACATTTCCCTCCCCTTTCACAGCGAGCACAGCATGAGAGGGTTCCTTAGTTTCAAGGCATTGTTAAACCCCGAAAAGTGGCTGACTTATTGCCAACACAACTTCACTGAGACAGACATTGTGGTTTCAATAGAAGTGTGTAAACATGTGCCATTAAGCTTCATCATCTATGTAAATATGGTGTTTGCTCTATCTTGAAATGTGACATGCCATTACACCCATCACAACAAGCTTTGTCCACTCTGTTGAGTGTGAGTAGATCTGCTAAATAGGATGTGTCAGCAGTGCTAGTTGAAGACACTTATTGTGGCATGAGACTGACTTGGACACATTTCAGCAAATGCCTATTCCCATCATGTACGTAGGGTAATGTTGGATTCTTGTAAGAATGTAGCATTTTAGCTATGAGGACACGGCTGGTTCACGCATACCCGGTCACCTCACTGCCTATCCGGGACACATACTCAACATTATCATTTATCAAATATTCCTCTGTGCAAGTTTCAATGAATTCACTGACCGTACAATTTTGACACTTCTATACATGACAGGTCATAGGCAACACACATCTTTGTGGCTTTACATTTTTTATTTTCATGTGCATTCACATTGGTAGAGGTCTAAACAAGAAATTGGTCATACAACTCCCTCATTGTATAGATGCCCAGTGGAGGGTCTGACAGGGATATATGACGGTACAACGCGTACCGTCACAACGCATACCTTTACAACGCGGCCGTGACAACGCAAGTCGTTACCACGACTTGCGTTGGGGGGGCGCGGATTTCGAATAGTTTAATTTACTATTCTAACACCAGTCCCCGTGGACCCTAGGGAAGGTGTTAGGATAGTAAATTAACTATTTTTAGACCTTGAGCGCCCTCCAGCGCAAGTCGTGGTAACGACTTGCGTTGTCACAGCCGCGGTGTAAAGGTACCGCGTTGTGAAAACATCGTTGTAAACGATGTTTACCGTCTGACAGAGTCCTTTAGGGGTAACATGCCCAGAGACATGTTGTGGAAGAGGCAGAGTTCAGTCAGCAGGCTGATTGCAGTGTCATTGGGAACAATAGGCGGGCCAAATTGCATGTAGCAGTCATTCATAGGATAGTTTAATATGGTGTACCGAGGCACGATGGTAAGCACAGATCCAAGCAGACAGTGTCCATTTGGCCCACATGAATGCTACTGCTGACTTTTGTGCAGAAATGTGGATTCATCGACATCTTCCTCCTCTGGTGTGTCCTGTGCCTTCCATGTGCGTGATTGTGTATTCGCTGGAGCACTGTGAGGCTCTGACACATCAGGGGGTGATATGTGGATATGGAAGTAGCATCAGCATTCATCTGTTGCACATGATGAGGCATCACTGCAGTGATGGATGAGCTGCAGGGCTTGTAAGACTCCAGCAATGTCTCTGTGGTATGCAGTCATGGCTGCCAATTATGAGGTCTGCATCCGCTCCATGTTCTCCTTGATCTTTCTCATTTCACTCAACTCCACTGTGACATCGCTGGAGCCACTTTGACTGGACAGTTGTTCTTGTCTCTGAGTCAGTACTCCAGCGATGTCAGCAATGGAATGCTGGAGAGCATGGAGCGGACTGTTGGTACCTGTTATGGACCCTAGGTGGTCCCTAATGGGACTGAGACACCCAAGGACCCCATCTAGTTTGGCTGCCAGGCTGTCAAACCCTACCAGCACCTGACTAGCCATCTCCTGCTTGACCTCTACCACACGACAATTAAATGTAAGAAGTGGGTCCTCCAGGTCCTGGGAGACAGCTGTGGTGGTAGGGGCTTGCTTCTGTGTGTTTTTGGAAAGGGGTTGGAGCTTTCATGATGCTGTTGGATGTCCCCGCTTCCGGAGATGGACTTCCAATGCAGTTGAGCAGGTCTTGGAGGGTGTCCTGGTCGATGGTTGACATGCCTTCATCTTCAATATTGAAGAGTGGGACAGGCTGCTGCACAGGAGGTGATGTTTCTCCCTCTGCAATGCAAAGTGGAGATGCTGTTGTATGCGTGTCATCAAAGCAAAGGGAGGTTCCCCTAGAAAATATATCAGGGAGGGGGATATTAAGCCAAAAGGAGAGAGTCCCTGTTAAAGTTGTAGCAGACTGGGATCGCTGATGAAAAACTAAGGGGAGGTAGGTAAGTATATCTTCTATTTCTAGTGGGTATGTCACAAAACACACTACCTGACTCAATGAAGTATGTATTACACAAAGACACAAAAAGTAACTGGCAATGATACAAACAATTTATAAAAATACGCAAAATTTAATATAAGCCTCCCGACTGGGTCACATTCTAAAACATAATTCAGACATTTTAAAATAACATTTAGGGTAGCAACAAAGCTGTTTCCTTCGCATTGATATGAAGGAAACAGCACGGAGAAACAGGGAGGCCGACCACAGAGGATAAGCGATCAAATAATTGACGTTTGAACAAATCCTGAAAAGCGGGAAAGTTCAATTTAACCGCATCTAAAGACTATACACAGAAGATATTCACAAGATAGCTGGTCACTAACATACTAAAGCTGTCGAAAAATCCACTTCGATCCCTAACGGTGGTTTCTCCGTGCATATATATAAATACAAGTTCCATCAGAAAGAGTTACCCTGTGCGAATAAAAGAACCGGGCACAACTATTGTCAAAGCTTGCATCAAGGCGGATAGCAATTGAAAGAGCTTCACCAACCTAAAATACAGATACGGAGTCAAATGACTTAATGTCCTGATGAAGGTGCCAAGATTAAGTAACACCGAAACGCCGCGTCAACCTTTTTAAAGTTTTTTTACTGTAACTTTTAATTTGTTGCTACCCTAAATGTTATTTTAAAATGTCTGAATTATGTTTTAGAATGTGACCCAGTTGGGAGGCTTATATTAAATTTTGAGTATTTTTATAAATTGTTTGTATCATTGCCAGTTACTTTTTGTGTCTTTGTGTAATACATACTTCATTGAGTCAGGTAGTGTGTTTTGTGACATACCCACTAGAAATAGAAGATATACTTACCAACGTTGTATGCGTGTCTCAAGAATGGGAATGCATGATGCAGTACACATGGAAAGATCAGAAGCATTGGGAAAATTAGATTTTCTACATATTTGCATGTTAGGGATCAGCTTTTTCCTAGCATACATTTCTTACTAGCCTCCTTTTGTCTTTCCCCTGTGAGTACAGGGCAGCATGTTTTTCTATGGGTATTGTAGTGTGGACACCCAACACGACAACACCAACAAAAAATAGCAGTAGGTCAACACAACCAACTAAAATATATGTATCTGTATGTGAACCTTGATATATACATAGGCAGAAAGTGAAATCTTGCCTGTGGAACTTCATCCAAATGGGTGAGTTCCCATCAGTCAACTAACGAGACCGCCCTTCATCATCTCGGGACCCTCACGCTTAGAAGGTCAAGTACCCACAATAGATTGGCAGGTGTTGTAAGTCTAATCTATACCAAACATATCATTATTGGATGAAAAGGGAAGGTAAAAGTGTCTGTAGATGACTGAGTAGCAGTGCCAAAGAAAAAAGTGAAAGTGAATCAGTGAACAATAAGAAAAGATTATGTTAATATTGGGTAGTTACAGGGGAAAAACATTTATTCTGTACCCCTTCAATCCCAAGTCAATAAAAACAGTGCAAGTAGTAGTGTAACAAATAACTACTAGGAAGTATCTTAGGTCACCCAACACGACACCCATTACCCTCACCTCTCTTACCACGTAAAGTGTGGATGTGTGCCTTGGTTACATGGATGTGATTTACAGTGGCATGCAAGTGATGGTAAGCCGATATCACCACTACAACATCACAGCAAGTGATCTTGGCATGTGGATGGGTGCTTAGAAATGTACACCACTGATGGAGACATGATGATACATGTAATTATGCTAAAGGCTGATTGGATGCCTTTGTTTTTGAAATGATGTTTGCACTCATGACAGCCTATGCATTTGTTTACTGCTACTGTTGTCTTTCCCCAAGGACTGATTTCCATGCCTGTCAATGGCTAATGGTCATCTCACACCAGGACTGTGATTTCTGTACAATACTTTTTACTACATGACACTCGTAGATAGTTTGCTCCTTGAGAGGGACTGTATGGGTCAGTGAGAATGGCACACACAGAGCATGCTTTGTTTGTAATGGGAGACATTCCTGATGTACATAGTCTTGACACTGTACTTTTTCTTGCATTTACCTGCTGCTCGTAATTGTACATCACATTGGCCTTCCAGTTTGTTGGATTTGGACAATATGGTCTATGCACCTTTGAGGCACAAGGGCGGATATTTGCAATGCATGAGAGATGCATGAGGTTAGGCTACAGAGACACACAATGTGATTTCTCACTTTGGGAACACAGGGCTGCATCTCATGAACAAGCAAAGGGGCATATTGCCTGGAGAGTTATCAGAGTGTGGCATCAGCCTCCTAGGCACAACACCATGCTCAGCCAAATTGTCAACACAGGCCTGCATATCATTTAAAAAAAAATGAGATGCAGCCCTGTGAAATTCCCATCTCTCTGGCCTAACTTCACAGTACCACACTGATGTCAGCACACATGCAGTATTGCGCAGGGGTGTCTAAGTAGAATTGAAGATTGTACATGTACATACATGTATGGGGACCTTAGTGCACAAGCACAATCTTCCATACAACACAGGCTCCTATGCACAATACTGCATGTGTGCTGGCATCAGTGTGGGCCTGTAGAGTTGGGCCACTGAGATGGTAATTTCACAGGGCTGCATCCCAATTCAATTCAATTCAAAAGAATACATAAAAATTGCAATTCAATAAAAATCTAAAATAGTGATATGAAACAAATACAGTAAAACACAGAGCAGACTTTAACATACAGAAGCTAACGTCTTTATTCCCATTAGTGTAGCCCTTAGAAGTTCCACGCATATTTAAAGGTTTGGAAAAAATTGTAGGTTTTAAAAATTACGGCTTACATTGATTTCATTAAAAGTACAATAAAAGATCTCCTCAAATCTGAATAAAATTTACAAAAGAAAACTAAATGTATGGTTGATTGTTTAGATAAGTTGTCGCAGGGCCAGGGGATTCATTCTCTTGACCAATTGTTAACATTTGGGAAACTTATCAGGTGACGGAATATATCCAACCTAAAACACATTAGAACAAACCTGTGCTGAGCATCAAGAACATTAAAATTGTACAGTTGCATTGAAAAGGTAGTCAAAACCATTTGATTATGTTGAACAGCTGGTTTGGCCAGTTCCACACACAGCCTCAGGTCATCCAATAAGTTTAAACACTCTGACTTTGCTGCTTTCCTCAAACTATTTCTCAGAGTTTCAGGTTGATTTAAAATTCCGGGTGACTGATATCTGACACAAAATTCTAAAAAACATTTACCAGGGAATTTTTAATGCAAACCCTCA
Source organism: Lissotriton helveticus (assembly GCF_964261635.1). Lineage (NCBI taxonomy): Eukaryota > Metazoa > Chordata > Amphibia > Caudata > Salamandridae > Lissotriton > Lissotriton helveticus. The sequence goes on from NC_136063.1 coordinate 1,986,465,555, forward strand.
TTCACAGCAGTCCTTTACTATGGCACGGTTAAATTCCACGTACTCCGAGGTCTATATTCTGTGCCAAAGAAGGACTGGCTGGATCTTGATCCAATCTATTAGATACTTAGAGCCCACTTCAGAGTGGCATACAAAGTTTTAGCAACTAGAAGGGAGTGCAAAAAATTAAAAAAAGGCATTTTCCACCACCTGCAGTGATTCAACATTTACGTATCCCTATAATTAAGAAACATATATTGCAATAGTTCTACATTTTGCGTTGTATATTGTTAACAATTCCTTTGGCTGATTGCTCCCCAGTTTCCTTGCAAAGTTACGTAGAGCCATGATAGATCTAACAAATTGCAGCCTTCTTGAGTTAATAGTGCTTTTCCAGTTCCCTTCACAATCAAATAACATGCTCAAATATAAGAAGGTCGGTATTAGAGGTAAAATAGCTTTTACTATGAAGAAGTTATGACACTTAGTTTGATTGCGGCCTACTCTCATAAAAAAGGTTTTACTCATATTAATTCGAAACCCCAGATTTTCCATAAAACGACAAAGCTATTAAGGAGACGCTGCAATGCCAGAGGGATGCACACCATAAGTACCACGTCATCCACAAAAAGCAGAACAGGTATTGGCCAGTACTTAGTTTGTGGCAAATCTGTACACATACTAGCAAGTATGTTACCCAGGTTGCTAATGTACAGCTTAAACAAAAGATGGGCAAGTACGCACCCTTGACAAACCCCTTTTTCAATACTATAGGGATGTGTACATTCACCCTTTATTCTGAAACGGTTCCTAGGGTAACTACTTGAGTATAAATATCTTAAAAAGATAACTGTAATACAATCAATACCCATCAAAGTCATTACAGGCCAAAGCTTATCGTGGATTGCAAAATTGAAGGCTGATGATAAATCAACAAAAACCATATACAGATTGCCTCAATTGATGTATAGATATTTGCCGGGAAACATCCTTTACAACGAAACATTTACAACGCAGTGCTTTTACAACGCAGGTTTTACAACGAAAACCATTACAACGCATTGCACTGGGGGGCGCTCTAGGATAGGGAATAGTTTTAATTTACTATCCAACACCTTCCCTACTATCCACGGGGACTGGAGTTGGAAAAGTAAATTAAACTATTCACTATCCAGCACCCCAAAGCGCTATGCATTGTAACAGCATGCGTTGTAAAAACTGCGTTGTAACAGCATGCGTGGTAAAAGCATGCGTTGTAATGTCATACATCCATATCTGCCCAATAACAAACTCATGTTGATGGCTAGCTCCGTGGTCCCACTTCCTGCAAAAAAACATATTGAAACTCAGAGATCGTGTTGTTACAGTCTGCCCATCTTTGTAATTTGGATAAGAGTATACGCCCCACCACGTTAACGATAGAATCGAGCAAGGAGATGGGTCTATAATGTGCGGGCAGTTGCAATCACATTTCCTAAATGTTGGCACAATATGAGACTCGGGCCAGGAAGAAGGGAACCCCACACTCTGGCAAGATCTAAAAATGAGGGTCAGGAGGTGGTCCCAAATATCAATGTTAGCCTTAAACAGGTCAATCGGGACCCCATCTGGTCCTGGAGCTTTACTTCTCTTGCTTGAACTAATTGCCAGAGTGACCTCTTCCAGGGAAAAATGGAGAGCAGACTAATCTAAGGCAGAAATAGACATCGAAGGAGCTACTATAGGAGCTGGTGAAGGGTGGTTACTAACACATTCAGTTGTAGCTGCATATAAGTTAGAAAAGTGTGCTACCCAGTCCTCTTCAGTCACTGCAACCTCTAGTTACGGCTTATCACCTTCACTAAAAAGGGGGAGTTGATAACACGCCAAAAGGCAGTAATATTGTTGCTATAACTAGCCTCATACAGTTTCTCCCAAGCCTCCTCTTTTAGGACTTTTTAACACTTTTTTAGAGTGAGGCTGTATAACCGACTCCAGTGCAGGACCTTCCCAATGTTCCTAGGTTTGTTTTTCAGAGCTCTTCACCGCTCCTGTCTTCTGTTTAGATGTTACAATGAATGTGTACGGGTGCTGCACTCTATTAACCTTCTTTGTACGTTTGTGCGATATGTGTGCTGTGTTAGATTAGTGCCTGCTCACTTACGTAACTAGTTGTATGTGGCCTGGCTCCAAAAGGCCGCCAGGACTCTAACACGCACTACTACAAATTTGAGTACTCCTGTTATACGTTTCAATTCAGTTTTATCATGATGTCAAATCAAATCATCTCATTTCTCTCATTGTTATTACATGCGTTTAAGTTACTTTCAATATAGTCAGTTACATTTACGTTACATAAATGTACATTCAAACAATAGTTTCAGAAATACAATAAAATAAAACCCAATGCATTTCGGGCCATCAGCCCCTTCGTCAGGGGTCTGTTTAAAAAGAAAAAGGAAACTTAGTTACTTTTGGTGCTTTAAGGATTCGATGTTGCAATAGCGTTTGAAGTTGTGGTGTTTACTGATTTTGTGCATTTCTTACCTCGTGTGCGAGGTAGCTCAACAAATGTTGTGCTATGTAGTTTGTAGCGTGGGTATAGTGAATCTAAAAGAAGGAGATTGTATAGGTCACTTGCTAATTTGGTAAACTGTATGCAAAGTAATTAGTACTTATTTCACTAGTTAAATAATTTTACCTGAGTCTCGCTTGTTTAATGCATATATGCAAGAAAAATATTTCGTTTTGTGGTCATTTCAAAAGGGGTACCCCAAATAATCAGGGTCATAAGAAAAAGCATATCTTGGTGATATATAGTGCTCACCTGTGGATCTTCTATTTTCACGTTAAATAGTTACCCTGCAGAATTAAAACAAGGGAAGTTCCATTGAACGTTATTGCATACGTTAGGAGATTATGTAGCTTTGTCTTCAAGTTTGCAAATAAAGTTTTTACCTGCGAGCCTCTGTAATAGTGGGTTGGTCTCGCTAGTCAATCGTATGCGTTTAGCTGTAAATAAAAATTAATGCGTTCATTAGCCTGTTGTCGATTTTAAATGCGGCAAAACGCACGCTGTTTCGTAATTATAACACTTTAAGCGAAAAAGCGCTTTGGGCTTACCGCTTCGAAAAACGATTCTGCTGTATGCGGCGTCTCAAGTCAGGTGTGCCGACCGGGGCTAACTTTCTACACTACTAGTTCCTTCTTGCTTATTACTCATTATTCCCTTGTATGTAGCAATAGACGATAGAATTCCTTATTGAAAGTTTTACGGCTGCCATTACTGAGCGGTGGAAGTTCAATGATGCTATTGGTTGTGGTGTGGGTCAAACAATACGTAGCAGTGTGTTGACATGTGAAGGGCATTCCGATAACCAATAGCATCATTGAACTCCATTTTGGGGTGGGTGGGAGGAAGGAAGTGCCCCACAGTCTCCAACTTCCTGTTCCTGTCCAGCAGGCTCCTCCCAGTGCTTTCTTCATGTGCTGGTCACTTTGATTTGGATCTTGACCTGGAAGGATTACTTTTTGTGGATGCTGCTGGATATTTGGATTTTTGCGTTTGCGAACTGGTAAAAAACCCTTGCGAAATGGCAGAAACACTTGCGAGCACAAAAAAAAAGGAATCCGCAAAATTCGCGAGAGTTCACGGATTTTGCGGATTGCGAATCCGTAAATACGCAATTTCGTGGATTGCCAATTCGCAAAATCCGCCCATTCTTAGTTGTCAGTGAGGAGCAATCCATGTGTGCATACAGAATAGAGGGAAAGAATTTGCTAATGTCTCTCTGGGGCTAAGAAACTTTATACCAGTTTCAGCACGGATGCCCTTTTTATAGCCTTTGTTTTCCCATCATATGATACCGAAATAGTATTATCAGAGCGTGTTTTGGGGGGAATTCAGGCCATTTAGATGGGGGAATGGAGTTTGAGGTACCAGGTACCAGGTGAGGGGAGGGCTAGATTATGGACATTCACATCTTTATCTTTATTCGCTATGTCTGATCTCATGGGCTGCAATTCCGACAATTTGTCAGCATTTGAGGAAGTAGTACATGAATTAGAAGGTTCAATGCCACTCTCAGAACAGCAAGCTAAAGTTTCCTCCACACTAAGGATTTGCTTCTCGATAGCCCCCATTGCCCCTGTAATACAGTTCATGTTGAACTGACAACATTTTGGTCCTGATTTTGCTAAGGTAGAACTTAGGCGTTTTCTTTTCCCCATTTTTTTATAGGAAACACCACTGTTTGGATCCAGAATATACGTGTGCAAACAATAGGACAACGTGTATATGGATCTGAACCATAGCCAGCTTGGTCGTCAAAGAACAGGAAGGCGAAACACTAAAATTTGCTGCCAGGAGACACATCCAAGAGGGGGGGCCCATCCCTGCCTCCTCCTTCCACTGACAGGCATAGACAGGCACTGCAGGACCATGGGCTGCCTGTGTGTGCCTCCTGGCGCCAGCAACGTCCGTGTGCAATGCCTGCCGTGGTGCTGGTCGGGGATTGTGGTTCCCCACAGTAAACAAAGTGCCAAGTGCAAAAGTGGTCCTGTAACAGGCTCCAGCACCGTGGGGGCTGTGGGCTGCCTATGTGCACCTCCTGGTGCAAGCGACGTCCGTGTGTGATGCCTGCCACAGTGCTGGTCGGGATTGGGGTTCCCCACAGGAAACAAAGTGCTAAGTGCAGAAGTGGTCCCATTTTTGACAATGATAAGCAGCCTGTGTTAACAATTTAGCTGAGCATGGTGTTGTGCCTAGGAGGTCAACGCCACACTCTGCACACTCTCCAGGCAATTTGACCCTTTGCTAGTTCATGTTGCCCTTATTTGTTATACTAAAGCATATGATTTTGGTTCTATCTTAGAATATTTTTTAAGGCAGAATTCCAGGTCAGTCACTCCACCATTATGTATCTTTATAAGCATTCAACACCTATCGTGAAATGCCTCTATCCTCCTAGTGACCAATGTGTGTGGAAATTGATCTGCAGACAGTCTTGGTGCACAATGAGGGATATTTAAGTCACATTAGTGCCTACACCCCTGTACCCCAAGACCCTGGTTGTTACTCACCCTGTTGCTGATGTAGTTGGTCATGCTCAGCACTATCCTGTCCCTGTCCCTGGACCCCAACCACCGACTACTCGCAGATGACAGCGGACACCTGTTCCTCCAATACTTCCAGCTTCTCCTGTAGTGCTGGACTCCACCTCCAATCTGCAGTGCTGCCTGGCGATTGTTGGCCAGTTTCTGCTTCGTCTTGCTCTTAGCATCATGCTGTTGGTCACTGTCCTCTTGACCTCTGCTATAGCATTCACCTTGGCTACAATGGAATGCTATATTCAATTTTTGGTCTCCATGATACAGTGGGGCTGACAAACAGATGGTGTTGTTTGACTGTCACCTGCGCAATCAGGATCTCATTTTCCTGCTGGTTGAACCTGGTTTTCCTCTTCCTCTTCCCTTGGGTACTGGCTGCTCCTTCTGGATGTGTGAGGGGTTAGGAGGTTGTTCTCTCCTACATTACTTGGTCCAGCTTCCTCCATCATTCTTCTTTTTTTGTGTTTTGTGAACTTCTTGGGCATTTGGTAGTTAATTTTACAGCGAAACGTGAAAAAATGGCGTCACACTGATTAGCATGCATTTTCTAATCGCTGACTGGCTGGCCCTCACCTTTTTCATGTTGGGGCCAACATTTTTATCGCCTTGACGCAGGTGTTAACATGGACAATTCCCACTGAGATGAGACACTATCGCCATGTAGCGACGTATTGTAAATTGTACCATTTCGATAGTTTTCGGCTGAACGATGCGGTAAGAAAATGGCTGCTAACTAATGTTAGCATTAGTTAGCGGCAGTTCTTGTACATATCCTTCTCAGTGTTACATTTTTAAACGAGGAGAAGAAGGAGAGATGTAATGAAGCAGATATATTAGTTCAGAGAGTAGTTAAGGCCTTTGCTTTAAAAGGAAGCTTTTCATTTAATTCTAAATAGAATGAAAACCCTTGACAAAATAGTGTTGTGCATGAAGAGACACAACCAGAAGAAAAGATCAGTGAATAGAAGTATTTGTTGCACGGTGTTTAGAGGACAATGGATACTTACTTCTTGTACAGAGGCTTTCTTTAATGAAGAAAGTTTACTCCAGGATAAAGAGGAAGTTGTTATGAAATGAAGAATGGTATTCATATAGCAAAAGAGGTGATGGTACTTAGAAATGTAGAAGAAGTTATTGCAAAAGAGGTAGAAAGACGGCATAGTCAGGATACTGAATACAAATGGAATTGTAGTAATCTTTCTAGTATTAGACTGCAATCCATTGATATAATAAGAACATTCCTATAAATCTTTCCAGGGTGAAGTTTAAAACACAAAATAAGTTATACCACTCAACAACACAAACTTTAGGTAGGAGGCTGTATTATGTGAAAACTCCTGCTTTAAATTTAGGAGAAATGAATATAGTACATTTGCATGGTAGTGTAATAAGATATAATAAGAACATTCCTATGAATCTTTCCAGGGTGAAGTTTAAAACACAAAATAAGTTATACCACTCAACAATACAAACTTTAGGTAGGAGGCTGTATTATGTGAAAACTCCTGCTTTAAATTTAGGAGAAATGAATATAGTACATTTGCATGGTAATGTAGCAGACACAGAAAAGGTTTGTGGTGATGTGCAGTTTTGTTTCTGTGATCCTAAGCAGGATTCTAAGAAAAATGAAGAGTTGTTAAGAGGAGTTGCAGAACAAGACACATATATTATAGTTGATAGTTTTAAAGAAGAGATAACAAAACTTAACACAGTGTTGTCCAAAAAACAGTGTACACTTGTATATGTTGTAGATGAACTTACTAGAAGATTTAAACACAGACTGTTGACCTATATTTACAAAGTGTAAAAGTAAATATTAACTGGCAAAAGTTACCTGTGTATTTATATGTAGAGGGACAGTTTAATGTGTCCATACAATAAGCTATATGTAAGTAGTGTTACAATAACTTGGAAGATAATAAAATGAACTACACATAGAATTTAGATACCCATTTTGTAAGATAATAAAATGCCTGCTAATGTAGAAACACTATGAAGAGGCAAAAATAAAGAATAAATCAATAAACATTATTCCAGAGCTCACTGCAACTCCACAATCCATGCAGTATGATGCCATCGGGGAAAACTGTGAAGCCAAATCTTGAAGTTGAGATTGAACTTCTGAATGTACTCTCTGCTTCAGTAATGGTGTTGTTGTGCTACTTTTGAAGTCAAGGGTCCTTCAGCTTTGTGTTCCATTCTTGCTGCTCTCTGTGAACTCCTCATATGAAATATAAAAAAATTATAAAAGTGGGAAAAAATACCAAGTATGACTTTTGGCAGCATTGTGAATAGCTGTAACACACTGCTCACCTGCTGTTAATGCAACACTACAGTCAATACAATACAAGGGACATTCTTGAAAACTCTAATGCCATATCTGTTGTAGTAGTCTGTACCTCTGAAGATACTTTCTGGCCAGTAATTGTTTCTGCTGCCACTGATATAGATGGTCCTCCAGCTTCCCTCTTCTTAACCGACAGTTGGATACTTTTCTATTATAAGATTTAAGATGATATAACATGAGCGTCATCCCACATGAGTCCAAAAAAAGTCTTCAGCCAAAATCTAACACCTGCTCACAATACACTTCTGGAAAATAAGGTTCAAGAAGGAGGAGTGGGTGTATATTTTCTATTCATTTTACTGAACAATATATCATTCAATGATATTCCTTACTTTCCCGGTCATGTGTTGTTTTTCGTTTGTGCATTGCACTAGTTTGCCAACAGTTTTTAGTTTAGGTGACAGTTTCATAGGTGTTTGGTAGTTCAGATGAAGAGTTATTTTTATAAACTGTTCTTTTTTTATAAATGTGTTGTTAAAATAACGTTAAACCAATATGTTACTAAACAGATAGAATCAAACTTTGTCTGAAATATGTCTCTATATGTTTCTCATGTGGTTATTTGTATTCATGACCACTAGTGTCATTGCGACCTCCGGTGCTGCTGTAAAGAAGGAAATGCATTTTTGATTTAGTTGTTTTGACAAGTAAATACAAAGGGAAAAGTTAAATTAGTATTTTACTGAATAGCAACCCTGAAACGTTATGTAAAACATGTCTATATATGTGTCTTTTATACTTTGTTAAATACACCCCATATTTGCAGTCTGTCCTTGACAATGGCACTTATAAAATCATACAGGCACTACCTCTGCAATCATCTAGGACATCCATTATCCATCAATCAACAAATGCGCATCCTTGCATAGTACTAGTTGGAGGACAACATCTCCTTGGCTATTGGGTGTATTTGTGGGCCAAGTATCCCTCGTGTTACCTTCAGCAAGTGCCACACTGTCAGTTTGTTAAGAGGTCTTCGGAGGCCACACCCTCTTTCTGCACCATTCTCCAAACACATCTCCTGGTATCCTACTGGTTGGGAAATAAAGTTGTTTTAGATGCGAAAGGACCTTGGGGACCAAGAAGCCCTCCTGGTACTATCTATAAGTCCTACTCAATGGAATTGTGAGAGCTGGTCAGCGACCTCATCCACCTATTCACACCCATTCTGCAAAGATTATTGCTACTTGAAAATTCACTAAAAAAATCAAAGGTTGCAGGTGCAGGTTACAGGTATGTTATAGTTAGGAATTAATTCACTGGGTGTATGGGTTCAGGAGTGCATCCGTGAAGGGCTGTATGGGTGGGTGAGTGTGTATATGGGTGTGTTGGTGAGTGAATGCATGTCTCAGTGGTACATGTGTGAGTAACTGCATATGTAAAAGGCAGTATATGTGAGTGTTGGAGTATATAAATGGCTATAAGTGAGATTGAGTGATTGTGAGAGTGGCTGTATGGATGGCTGTGTGCTTCGATTAGTTATTGTATAAGAGTATAAGTATGTGTTCTTATATGTTTGCAAAAGTGAAGTGGTGTGTGTGTGTATAACTGTATAGGTGAGGAAATGGGCATGTGATTGATTATTTGCCTGACTGACAAGGTGTGTGAGTAATCTATGGATAAGTGGCAGTGTGTGAGTGGCTGTATAGACATGTGAGTGCATATGATAATGCTGTATTTATGGTTGACTGCATGTATGAGTGACTGTATGAGTGGATGTGTGTGTATACCTAGAAATTAGTGAGTGGGTATGTACTACTAACTGGTATTAGTGTTTCCATGGTTTCGAAAATGGTAGTCTATCTTTTAGAGAGGGTGTATCAAAGATTATATTAGGGTATGAGGAGGTGCACCATATTATCACATGGATGATGTCATCAGTTTTGTCATTTGAGATGTCATCAGTGATGTCATCAGTGATGTCACTGACAATGTAATGAATGATGTAATATGTGACGTCATCAGCAGCGGGGTTGCGAGTTATAGTTAGATGAACATAACAATCAAATTTCTCTGGTATTGTACGAGTGAAATGTCCAACTAACTATAACGTCCCTGAAACATGTGTTTTTTTGAGTGAATTTCGAAGGTTTTTTGAATGCTAATTTCTAACTATAACGTCCCTGAAACCTATGTTTTTTTCAGTGAATTTCAAAGGTGTTTTAAATACTATTTCTAACTATAACGTCCCAGAAACCTGTGCTTTTAGTGAATGTCAAATTTTTTATAAATGCTCATTTCTAACTATGCCTCCAGAGTAGGACATGTGCAGAAAGAGGACGAAAGGTGCAGAAAGAAGCAAGAGAAATGCAGACAGAGGCAACAGAAGCCCAGAAAGAGGAAGAAAGGTGCAGAAAGAAGCAAGATAAATGCAGAAGGGGGCAACAGAAGTCCAGAAATGCTGAAAGAAGCAAGAGATGTGCAGAAAGAACCAACAGACGAGCAGGAAGAGGCCTTGTTGCAAAGTCATCCTGTGCCCCTAACTTTTTGCTGATGGGTACTGATGGTAACTGACTCTAACTAAGTAGGCCCGGAGCCAGTGCTATGCTGAAAGACATTTAGAATACAGTGGAAACACCTACATACACTAGGGTACACTATGGGTTGGGTTATCCCTGTGATTGGCATGACCTCCCCTGTAAGTTCCTAGTACATAATAGGGCAGGGGGATTAAAACTACCTCCAACTAAGAGGTACAGAAGGAGGCAAGAGAAGTGCAGAAAGAAGCAACAGAGGTGCCGAAAAAGACAAGAGAGGTGCAGAAAAAGCAAGTGAAGTGCAGAAAGAGGCACATGATGTGCAGAAATAAGCAAGAGCAGTGCAGAAAGAACTAACAGAGATGTAAAAAGAGGCAAAAGGGGTGCAGGAAGGGGTAGTAGAGGTGCTCAAAGAGGCAAGAGAAGTGCAGAAATAGGCAGGAGGGGTGCAGAAAGAAGAAAGAGAAGGGCAGAAAGAAGCAAGAGAATTGCCAAAAGAAGCAACAGAGGGGCAGAAAAAAGCAAATGCAGAAGGAGGCAAGAGAATTGCAGAAAGAGGCAATAGAGGTGCAGGTAGAGGCAAGTGAGATGCAAAAACAGGCAGGAAAGATACAGAAAGAGGGGTTATGGGTGCAGAAAGAGACAACAGGGGCGCATAAAGAAGCAAATGAGGCTCATCAAGAGGCAACAAATGCACAGAAAAAGGGAAGAGAGGTGCAAAAAAAGGCAAGAAAAGTGCAGAAAGAGGCAAAAGAGGTACATAAAGAGAAAATTGTGGTGCAGAAAGAAGCAAGACAGGTGCAGAAAGAAGCATGTAAAGTGCATAATGAAGCGACAGGCGTGCAGAAAGAGGAAAGAGAAGTGTAGAAAGGAGCAAGTTCGGTGCATAAAGAGCTAACAGAGATGAAAAAATATGCAGGAGAGGTGCTGAAACAGGCAAGAAAAGTGCACCAAGAGGCAAGATAATTGCTGAAAGAGGCAACATAGGTGTAGAAAAAAGCAAGAAGAGATGCAAAAACAGGCAGGAAAGGTACGGAAAGAGGGAATGGCAGGAATGGCAGGAATGACAGGGCGGGAGCCGTGCCCCCGCCCTGCCATAGCAAACAGCAATGTCACTGGGGTGGGCACTGGGGTGGGCACCCGGGACATTGCAGTAGGCAGCCCAGGGGGTGGCAGTCCCTAGCCCCGGGGAGGTGGTGGTCCCCGGGGTTCTGCTATAGATACCTGCATTGAAATCAGTGTGTGCCCCAGGGAGGTGAAGGTCCCCGGGGCATTTGGGGGGCTCTGCCCCCCACACTTCTACTTTTTCATTAAAAACAGAGCCTGTGAAGGTGGCAGTGCCTGGGCGGTGTGGGGCCTCCCACACATTTATTTTTAATGCCCCAGGAGGTGGCGGTTTGCAGGGCTATGGGGGTCGTGTGCCCCTCGCATACAATTAAATAGGCCCTGGGGAGGTGGCAGTCCCCAGGGCAGCAGTGGCCCCTGCAGGCCCCCACAAATTAATTGGGGAGAGCCCCTGGGACCTGGCCCACCTGGGGGCTTTCAAAAACAAAGCACGAGAGCCTGTGCTTTGTTTTATTTTATTTGATGTCTGGATTTGCTCATCCAGCGGGAATTCTGATGATTTTTTTAATGCTTTCTTTGACCCTGGGGGTCCTTGTGGGACCCCCTGAGCAGGCCTAGGGGGTAAAGGTGTTTTTACCCTGCCCCCTTTTCTTTTTTTCACCTTTTTTTATTCTTTTCTTGTAACTTGGTTACCAAGTCACATGATGGCTGCCAACAGTTCTTGGTTTGGAGTGTTGGCTGCCAATCAGAGTGAAGCTCATGCCCGGGAGGAGTTGCGACTCCCCCTCGGTGCTCAGGAATCAATATTTTTTTTAATTGCTCAGCAACTACTGAACTGATTTATACCATTTAAAAAAGGGCTTTTTCTGAACCAAGACCTATCTTTCTGCCAAATTTGGTGTAATTCCATTCAGCAGTTCGGGCTGCAGCTTTGTCTAACGATCCTATGGAAATTCACATGGGGAAAACATGTTTTGGGACCCCCCTTTTTCCTTGGCCCCTGCTTGACGAACCACCCCAAAACTTTCAAGTTAGGAGCTGACCGGAGTGCCCCATAAGTTTTGAAAATGTTGCGAAGATTCGTCAAATCAGTGCCAAAGATATTGGCAACAGAAAAAATGCTTTTTGAATAGAAACAAGGTCCTATCTATAACTCCCTACTGGTCACTCGCCAGTAGGTAGTATATATATATATATATCTTTTCCGTTTGGCTTCTCGTGAAGTGCACGCTGTACTCCAAACCGAAGTGCACATCACCATAGGGACCTCGCAAGAATGGTCCGAATAATATTCCAGCTCCAAATCCTCTCACAAGGATGACGACACCATGTGTGATTGCCAATGTTCTTTATTGTCAAATCCCCATTGAACGCTTTTCGGCTGATCCCAGCCTTGCTCACCAAGAGCACGGCGGCATTAACAGCAGTCTTTTAACTGTTTTCTTTTTCTCAAGTGAAAATACTTGTTTAATCAATCCAGACAACAGACTCATAGTGGTATAACAATTCGCATGCACTTGCAATCTGAAATGATTCATTAAAACAACTTGCTCGAATTTTCAAATAATTTTCTGCCTCCAAAATGGGTTTCATTACACTCACAATTAGGGTTATGAATTTTAAAACATTTTCAAAATTTCATAAAAATTCCTAAGCCCTTAATGTTGCTCAGTCATAGTACTGGCATGTTACATAAGATATTTGCAATTTTTTTCACTAATAATGTAACATTTATCATCTGTATTCGCAGTGAAAATGTATTCAGCCCATGTGAGCTACTTACATGCCGTAATCTGTTCTGGTGTGCTGCCAAGTTTGTTATGCATACTTACAGAAATGTATTGTTTGTATAAAAATAATAAAGTGTAATTTTGTTACTTGATAGTGAATGATAGATTCATTGAATTAAAAACATGATACCAAGCAAATTATATATAAAACATTAAAACTCATTATTACTCTGCCCCAAGAACGGGATGTTCTAATTAACTGCACTAATGTGTTAGAGATGCACATCTTCACATATATTCAGGCCATTTGGGGTCTTTGTATCGAGCTTAATTAGATATGTGGATTCAAGCCTCCTAAGGCTCGTCTCTTTATTTCCTCCTCTTATATATGCTTTTATCGCATTAATTACTCAATACTTGAGGCCTTTTGAATTTTTATTATGTTGTTCTTCAAAATGGCTTGCTACTGGGTGGCTCTTATCGCCATTCCTGACTGCGCATAAATGCTGTAAACATATTCCATCATCTGCTTCCTAATCTGCAGATTTGAACAAAAAAAGCCTTGTTTCTAGCGCAAACGGCTCAAATGTTCCCAATATGCAGCGTCACATGTTACAGCTTGGTTGAAGGACCTTTACAAAACTGGCATGGTCATGTGTTACTTATTGCAAAATGTGAGTGTTAAACTGATACTAATGTGCACACACCTCTCTTCTTTCTGTGCCTTTCTCTTGTTTCTTTCTACACCTTTCTTCCTCTTTCTGCACCTCACTGTCTTCTTTCCGCGCTCCACTTGTCTCTTTCTGCACTTCTCTTGCCTGCTTCTGCACCTCATTTGCATCTTTCAGCACCTCTGTTGCTTTTTTCTGCAACTCTCTGGCCTCTTTCTGCACCTATCCTGCCTCTTTCTGCACCTTACTTGCCTCTTTCTGCACATCTCTTGCTTATTTCTAAACCTCTCTTGCCTCTTTCTGCTCCTCTCTTGCCTCTTTGTGCATTTCCCTTGCCTGTTTCTGTAGTTCCCTTTCCTCTTTCTGTATCTCTTGTGCCTCTTACTGTACCTCACTTGCCTCATTATGCACTTCACTCTCTTCCTTCTGCACCTATCTTGCCTCTTTCCGCTCTTCTCAAGCCTCTTTCAAAACCTCTCTTGCCTCTTTCTGCGCCTCAAGAGCCTCTTTCTGCACTTCTCTTGTCTATTTCTATACTTATCTTGCCTCTTTCTATACCTCTCTTGCCTCTTTTTGTACCTCACTTTCTTCTTTATGCACATCTCTTGCTTCTTTTTGCATCCCTGTTGTCTATTTCTGCATCCCTGGTGTCTATTTCTGCACTCTTCATCCATCTTCCTGCACCTCCCTTGCTTCTTTATGAACCTCTGTTCTCTCTTTCTGCATCCCTCTTGCCTCCTTCTGCACCTTACATGCCTCTTTCTGCACTACTCTTGCTTCTGTCTACACCTCTTGTGCCTCTTTCTGACTGTCCCTGTCTTCCTTATGTACCTCTCTTGCCTCTTTCTGTTCCTCAAGTGCCTCTTTCTGCATCTCTATTGCCTCTTTCTACACATATCTTGACTCTTTCTATACCTCTCTTGCCTCTTTCAGCAGCTCCCTTGGCACTTTCTACTCTTCTCTTGCCTCTTTCTGAACCTCACTTACATCATTCTGCACCTCTCTTGCCTCTTTCTGTACCTCACTTGCTTCTTTCTGCATCTCTCTTGCCTCTTTCTTCACTTCTATTGCTTCTTTCTGCACTACTCTTGCTTCTTTCTTTACCTCACTTGCCTTTTTCTGTACCGCTCTTACCTTTTTCTGTACCTCTCGCTTCTTCCTATACTTTTCCTGCTTCTTTCTACACCTCTCTTGCTTCTTTCTATATCCTTCTTCACTTTTTTGCACCTCTCTTACTTCCTTCTACACCTTACTTGCCTCTTTCTGCATTTCTATTGCCTTTTTCTGCACCTCTCTTGCCTCTTTTTGTACCTCAAGTGACTCTTTCTGCATTTCTATTGCCTCTTTCAACACTTATAGTGCCTCTTTCTATACCTCTCTTGCCTGTTTCTGTAGCTCACTTGCCACTTTCTACTCTTCTCCTGCTTCTTTCTGAACCTCACTCGCTTGTTTCTGCACCTCTCTTTCTGCACCTCACTTGCTTCTTTCTGCATCTCTCTTGCCTCTTTCTGCATTTTTCTTGCTTCTTGCTGCATCCCTGTTGTCTCTTTCTGCATCCCTCTTGCCTCCTTCTGCACCTCAATTGTGTCTTTCCACACTTCACCTGACTATTTCTTTACTTCTTTTGCGCCCCTGTTGTCTCCTCCTGCACCTGTTTTGTCTCTTGTCGCACTCGTCTTCCCTCTATCTGCACCTCTCTTGCTTCTTTCTATACTTCTCTTGCTTCTTTCTGCATCCCTCTTGCCTTCTTCTACTCCCCTGGTGTCTCTTTCTGCACCCCTGTTGTCTCTTTCTGCACTCATCTTCCCTCTTTTGGGACCTCTCTTGCTTCTTTCTGCACCCTGTTGTCTCTTTCTGCATCCCTTTTCCCTCCTTCTGCCCCTCGATTATCTCTTTCTGCACTTCTATTGCCTCTTTCTGTGACTCTTGCTTCTTTCTGCACCTATCTTGATTCTTTGTGCGCCCTTGTTCCCTTTTTTGCATTCCTCTTTACTCTTTCTGCAGTTATCTTGCCTCCTTCTGTCCCTCACTTGCATCTGTCCTTAACTCTCTTGCTTCTTTCTGTACTTCACTTGCCTTTGTCTGCACACTTGCTCCCTCTTTCTGTACCCCTTTTTCCTGTTTTTGCAACTCTCTTCCCTCTTTATGCAGTTCTCTTGCCTCCTTCTGCGTCTCACTTACCTCTTTCTGCATTTCCATTGCCTCTTTTTGTACCTCTTGTCCTTCTTTTGTAACCCTGTTGTCTCTTTCTCCACCCCTGTTGTCACTTTCTGCACTCGTCTTCCCTCTTTTTGCACCTCTCTTGCTTATTTCTGTACTTCGCTTGCTTCTTTCTGCACCTCACTTGTCTCTGCACACCTGTTCCCTCTTTCTGCACCTCTTTTGCCTGTTTCTGCATCCCTCTTGCCTCTTTTCGCAGTTCTCCTGCCTCCTTCTGCACCTCCTTTGCCTCTTTCTGCACTTCTATTGTCTCTTTCTACACCTCTCTTTCTTCTTTCTGCATCTTTGTTGTCTCTTTCTACATTCCTGTTGTCTCTTTCTACACTTGTCTTCCCTCTTTATGTATCTCTCTTGCTTCCTTCTTCACTTCAATTCCCTTTTTCTGCAGTTCTCTTGCCTCTTTTTGCACCACACTTGCCTCTTTCTGAACTTCTATTGCCTCTTTCCTTACCTCTCTTGCTTCTTTCGGCACCCCTGTTGCCTCTTTCTGTACCCCTGTGGTCTCTTTCTGCACTCGTCTTCTCTCTTTCTATGCCTCTCTTGCTTCTTTCTTCATATCTCTTGTTTCTTTCTGCACCTTTTTTTCTTCTTTCTGCACCCTGTTGTCTCTTTCTGCACCCCTGATGTCTCTTCCTGCACTTGTCCTACCTCTTTCTGCACCTCTCTTGCTTCTTTTTGTACTTCTCCTGCCTCTTTCTGCACCTCTCATGCTTTTCTCTGCACCCCTGTTGTCTCTTTCTGCATCCCTCTTGCCTCTTTATATACCCCTCTTTCCTCTTCCCTCTTACTGCACCTCTCTTGCCTCTGTATGCACACCTGTTGTTTCTTTCTGCACCTCTTGTACCTGTCTTTGCAAGTCATGTGTCTATTTCTGCACCTATCTTGCCTCCTTCTGCACCTCACTTGCCTCTTTCTGCACTTCTATTTCCTCTTTCTGGACCTCTCTTGCTTCTTTCTGTACCTTTCTTGCTTCTTTCTACACCTCTCTTGCTTCTTTCTATACCCTTCTTCCCTTTTGTGTATCCCGCTTCCCTCTTTCTGCTCTTCTCTTGGTATTTTGTGCACCGCTCTTATCTCCTTCTGCACCATACCTGCCTCTTTCTGCAAGTCTTTTGCATTTTTCTGCACCTCTCTGGCTTCTTTCTGTACCCCTGTTGCCTCTTTCTGTACTCCTGTTGTCTCTTTCTGTAATCATCTTCTCTCTTTCTGTACCTCTCTTGCTTCTTCCTGCATGTCTCTTGCTACTTTCCACACCTCTGTTGCTACTTTGAGCAATTCTCTTGCATCTTTCTGTACTTCTCTTGCTCTTTCTGCACCCTTTTAGCAGTTAGGATTGTATATTGTCAGTGCTCTTGTCCTACTCGTTATTTACAGAATCTTCTTTTCTGCTTGAGCATGTATTCAATGCATTATTACTGTTGGAATGTTTGGGTGAAGGTCTGGAACACCGTCTTCACAGTTGGTGCTGTTATCCTGAGCCCTCAATACTTATGTACTTTGTGTCCTCTTCTTCAATAAAATCCTTGTAAGTCACTGAAGACTCAAGACGACTGCTTTGCTGCGAGTGAACTCACAACGGGTTGTTTGTGGATTACTTCAGCACCCCTGTTGCTTCTTTCAGCACTTATCTTCCTTCTTTGTACACCCCTCCTGCCTCTTTCTGTACTAGTCCTGCCTCTTTGTGGACCTCTCTTAGTTTTTATGCACCCCTCTTGCCTCTTTTGCACCTCTGTTAGTTCTTTCTCCACTGCTCTAGCTTCTTTCTGCAGCTCATTTGCTTTTTTCAGCACCTCTGTTGCTTTTTTATGCAGATCTATTGCCTCTTTCTGCACAACTCTTGCTTGTTTCAGAAATTCTATTGCTTCTTTCCACACCTTTGTTGCTTCTTCTACAAGTCTCTTACTTCTTTCCACACCTCTCTTGCTTCTTTCATAAATTATCTTGCTTCGTTCGACACCTCTGTTGCTTCGTTCAGCAATTCTCTTGCTTCTTTGAGCACCTTTGTTGCTTTTCTCTGCAGATCTCTTGCCTCTTTCTGCACCCCTCTTGCTTCTTTCTGCACTTCTCTTGCTTCTTTCTGCACATCTCTTCCTTCTTTCAGCAATTCTCTTGCTTCTTTCCACACCCATGTTATCTCATTCTGCACCCCTGGTGTCTCTTTCTGCACTTGTCTTCCATCTTTCTGCACATCTCTTGCTTCTTTCTGAACTCATGTTGTCTCTTTCTGCATCATTCCTGCCTCCTTCTGCACCTCTCCTGCTTCTGTCTGTATTTCTCTTTCTTCTGTCTGCACCTCTCTTGCTTTTTTCTGCACCCCTGTTGTCTCTTTCTGCACCCCTGTTGTCTCTTTCTATACTGATCTTTCCTCTTTTTGCACCTCTCTTGCTTCTTTCTGTACCTCTGTTGTCTCTTTCTGCATCCCTCTTGCCTCCTTCTGCACCTAACGTACCTCTTTCTATACTTCTATTGCCTCTTTTTGCACCTCTCTTGCTTCTTTCTGTATGTCACTTGCTTCTTTCTGTACCCTTATTCCCTTTTTTTAATCCCTCTTTACTCTTTCTGTAGTTTTCTCGCCTCCTTCTGCACCTCTCTTGCCTCTTTCTGCAACTCACTTGCTTCTCTCTGCACCTCTCTTGCTACTGTATGTATCCCTGTTGTCTCTTTCTGCATCCCTGTAGTCTCTTTCTGCACTCGTCTTCCCTCTATCTGCACATTTCTTGCTCCTTTCTGCACTTCTCTTGCTTCTTTCTGTACCTCTCTTGCTTCTTTCTGCAGCCCTCTTCACTTTTTTGCATCCATCTTCCCTCTTTCTGTAGTTCTCCTGACTCCTTTTGCACCTCACTTGCCTCTTTCTGTACTCCTATTGCCTCTTTATGCAACTCTCTTGCTTCTTTCTGCACCCCTGTTGTCTTTCTGAAATCGTCTCCCCTCATTCTGCACCTCTCTTCTTTCTTTCTGCACTTCTCTTGCTTCTTTCTGTAAATTTCTTGTTTCTTTCTACACCCGTTGTCTCTTTTGCACCCCTGCTGTCTCTTTCTGCACTTGTCTTCCCTCTTTCTGACCTCTTTTGCTACTTTCTGTACTTATATGGCCTCTTTCTGCACCTCTCTTGCGTCTTTCTCCACCCCTGTTGTATCTTTATGCATTCCTCTTGCCACTTGCTGTACCTCTCCTCCCTCTTTTTGCACCTGTCTTGCCTCTGTCTGTACACCTGTTCTTTCTTTCTGCAACCCGTTTGCCTGTCTCTGCAACTGTCTTGCCTATTTCTGCTGTTCTCTTGCCTCCTTCTGTACTTCACTTGCCTCTTTCTGCACTTCTATTGCCTTTTTCTGCATCTCTATTTCTTCTTTGTGCGCTTCAATTGCCTCTTTCTGCACCACTCTTCCCTCTTTCTGCACATCTCTTGCTTCTTTGCGGATCTCTATTGCTTCTATCTGCACTCGTCTTCCCTCTTTCTGCACCTCTCTTGCTTCTTTCTGTACTTCTCTTGCATCTTTCTACACATCTGTTGCATCTTTCATCAATTATCTTGCCTCTTTCTATACCTCTCCGTATCTTTCTGCACCCTTCATGCCTCTTTCAGCACCTCCGTTGCTTCTTTCTGCATTTCTCTTCTTTCTTGTGCACCCCTCCTGCCTCTTTCTATACTTGAATTGCCGCTTTTTGCACCTCTGTTTGTTTTTTCTGAATTGCTCTTGCTTCTTTCTGCACCTCACTAGCTTCTTTCAGCACATATGTTGCTTTTTTCTGCTGAGCTCTTGCCTCTTTCTGCACCACTGTTGCTTCTTTCTGCAATTCGCTTACTTCTGTCCACACCTCTGTTGCTTCTTTCAGCAATTATTTTGCTCCTTTGCACACCTCTGTTGTCTCTTTCTGCACCCCTGTTGTCTCTTTGTGCACTCGGCTTCCCTCTTTTTGCACCTCTCTTGCTTCAATCTGCACCTCTGCTTTCTCTTTCTGCATCCCTCTTGCCGCATTATGCACCTCACTTGTGTAGTGTAGTTCCTATATTTCCAATAGGCTCTGCGCATTGTAATAACATAAGCAATAGTTTAGATGTAGGACTGAGGTCAACTAGGTCTCTATTGAATATGTTAGACTTAATTATGAATGCCAGCTAGCTCAGAGGTCACTAGAAACTTTCTCGAGTAAACAAGAAGGTGTTAACTTTCCTGAATAGACAAGAAGAGATTAGTTTCTGACAACCGCATAAACATGACAACCTTGCCCCCCAAGAATAAGGAGTATATCTCCCCAGAGTCGCGGAAACAATAGATAGATATTTCACTCAGTCAATCGTGCATGCTTAGTTTCACCAGAAGTGCAGAGAAACAGAGAGACGGGCGTTTTCAATAAAAGAGGTTATTTATTGAACAGTCTTCTTTCTCGTGCAAGAGAAGTGTGCTGCCACAATTGCAATACTTATCATAAAGTAAAGTGCGTACAGTAAAAGAAGTATTACAAAGTAACACTGTAAAAGCATAGTATGGTTTCTGAGCCAGTTTAAAATGGTTAAAATACATACAATGATAAAATCATAACTAAACGTACTCAACTGGTGCTTCTAAGATACGCCTACCCCGGTGTACCTAACCTAAGCCTAGTACGTGGGAAGGAGTAAGTGAGCTACAGTTTGAGTTTAGATAGTTTTGCCAAGAATCTGAATCAAGAATTCTCTAAGGGTCTAATCAGCTCCATACCTTGTTTATAGAATGAAGGAGGTCTTGTATCTCGTTCTCAGGACTCGATCTCCCAGTAACCCGCGAGGGTGACAGGGAAACACTGGAGCTGGATTTCTCTGCAGGAGAAAAGACAGCGTCTCTCTCAGTGCGTAAATGGGAGGGTCGGCTTCCTTCGGCACTCGCTTCAGCAGGAAGTCGGGCAAGTTAGCCGATCTGCTCCAAACCACCGTGTGTTTTGCTAAGGCAGATGCCACCATTCTAATCAGGGCAAGGGGGTCACACGCCAAGATAACCCCTGCTCACCCCCTTGGTAGCTTGGCACGAGCAGACAGGCTTATCCCGGAGGCAATGTGTAAAGCATTTGTGCACGCACACAACAGCAACAACATCCTAGGCACTCCACAAAAGGAACTCCACACAAGGTTATATAAAAATAACTTTTGTATTGTCAAAACACATCAGATAGTAATCACACATTATACATTGTGCCAACTGGCACAGGCAATATTCACACGGGAGTATTTACATCAGGACAGGGCCACGTGGGCCACTGTCAGAATCAGCACTTAGTAGAACTAGCACTTAGAATTTCTGTAACACAAACTGACAATTGTAGAACACCACCAGTAACTACTGGTAAAGGTGGGTACACACTACGCAATACTAATAACCATAGGTCTAGATCACGCATGGACACATAACCTCTTTAGGATAACATACAAGGCAAAGCAAACTTCTAAGCATGAGCACCTTTAGAAGTATAACACCAGCATAAAGGCAAATCACATTACGCAGCAATCACATTTAGGCCTAACCAGTAAAAATACAGTAGGCAATCTCCTCACTAGTCTAAACACATTAGACTCTGCCTCCTAAGAATAAATCACATTTAGGGGAGTACCTCGCAGTGAAGTAAACTCTCACTGAGATAAACCCACATAGGTAAAATAACCTCATATTCATAATAACATCACATTACGCAAAAATCACATTAGACAATTACCATTCTAAACATAGTAAAATCACATTGCGCAAAAATCACATTAGGGTCTTGCGCCCTACCCACATACCAGCCCCCTGGCCAACTGGCCATCCCAAGAAAGGGCTCAAATGCCCTGTGTCCAGAATGTCAGGGCGCGCTGCCAATGCAGCGCCAGTCAGGGGTGCGCCACCGGCGCAAACCTAAACGTTGCAGCTGCCCACTAATTGATGGGCAGCTGGGATCAGTAACAGGGCCTAAACGTTGCAGCTGGCACTAAGTGCTGCGCAGCTGTAGAAGACCTGGCACCTCTGTGCCATCTCTGTCCCACACAGGGACTCTCTCTCCCTTGGCGCCTAAACGGTGAAGCTGCCCACTAATTGCTGGGCAGCTGGGAATCAGCAAAACTGCGACAGGGGCCTCACTGGCCCTAGGAAACAAAACTGCGCCAACTGTTGGAGCCCTCTTGGCTCTAGGATACATATTGTGCAAAAACGTTGGAGCCCTCTAGGCTCTGGAACAGCTGAGGGGCGTTGGAGCCACATGGGGTCTAAAAATGACTAGGGCCCTCAGAGCCATGGGGCTCTTTAATGAAGTCTTGCCCCCAGGAGCCCATTGACTCCTTAAGAAGTAAATGCCTCCCAAGCCCCTCACGAGATATTTAAAAGAAATATGGGACATCGTGGGAGCCACGTGTCTCTGAAAAGGAACATGCCGCCAGCTCTGGAGCCCTGTGGCCCCTTTTAATTAATCATGGCTACGTTGGAGCGGCCCACTGCAGGACGGGGCCGCTCAGGAGCACACATCGCCATGTGCCCTGATCAGGCACCATCTACATTCCCCATGGAGCCCCCCAGCCCTTCCTCACTCACCGGGCTGATCGCTGGGGGCTCCTCTTCACGGGGATGGCGGCACCTCTCTCGACGGTCTCCTCTTCACCTGGGCCCCCTCCTGGGACCCGGGGCTTTACGGGTAAACGCAGGCGGGGCTCCCTTCAGCACAAGGGAGTCCTGCCCTGACAAACGCTTCTCCCTTCACTCCTCTTCTTTTTCCGGCCAGCGAGCGGGACTTCCCCTTTGCACCGGAAGCCCCGGAGTATCATGGCCGCCCTTCCTCTTCCGTCCTGCGGCCCCGCCCACAACCAGGCGGGCCGCGGGTTTCGGCAATCTTTTACGGTGGCTCGGGCCGTGGCGGTGATTCTCGGGGGCAACATGAGGGGTGGGCACCCTCGAATTAGAGTATAAATAAGAAGGAAGGCTTAGGGTGGGCACCTGCGCCTAAATAATTAAATAAACGGGGTGGCACCCGTAAGTAGCAATATAAATCGGCATAATGCAGGGTAGGCTCCTGCCATTTAACACGCAGACAATCTCGGGGAATCCCTTTCTTTTCTAGACAGCGTCGCCGCGCCGCCAAACCCACTCATTCCTCCTTCCCTGAGGCCTTAAAATCCAGAGCTCCCAAGGCGCCTAGTCTCCCACAAGCCTTGGTAAAAGCAATCCTGTAAAGCCAATGGTCCCAGCAGTCCTGGAGGCAAAAAGGGAATGCAAAAGGGGACCCCAGACAGAAGTCCTCCAGCAGTCCAGGACATTAGCAGTCCAGGGGCTGGGCAGGTCCCAGGGAGGCAAGCCGTCCCCTGTGCCCCAGCAGCAGCACACCCCTGGTAGATTCAAGTCAGGAAAAACAAGAACACTTTACAAGAGGTCACAGCCTCTTTTTTTACACAAAATCCTTTGTCTAGCAGGGTGCAGGCAATGTGAGAACCAGCCACAACTGGTTATGGGGAACTTCTTTCACTGGCCAGGCTAGGGACATCAGACGCACCACAGGGGGTGGAGACAGCATTGTGGAGGGAAAACCCAGCCCTATTCAGGTCCCAGGTATACCCCTCCCTCACATCAGCATGCTAATCTCTCCATTCACCACTGGGCAGACCCCTCCTGGAGCCAGGCTCACCAGCCAGCTCCAGCCAATCACACGCCAGACACAAATTACACAAACATGCCCACGTCTAGAAGTGGAACTTCCACACTAGACACAATCATGCTGCATACATCATTGCGCAGCATTCAATCTCACGAGTTCGCACATACCAAACTCGACCCTGCACTCCCTAAACATCAGGAACTACCATGGTCACACATATTCCCCATGCATTCCTATGGGAGGGCAGGTCACTCACCACACATACACAGAGAGCTCATGCACTTTACACTGTAACACAGTGAAAAAGTGCACAGAGGCCTAAAATCACCAACACCAGGCTACAGAAACAGGCTAGGAAAAAGCTAAAAGTTTCGGGGTGAACCTGCCAAAAAGGGCCGGGTCCAACAACGTCACTAAGGGCCAGATGTAGGTAGGATTGATTTACCACTTCTTAAATACCGAATTTTACTTGTTCGGTATTTAAGAAGTGGTAAATATGAAGGGGGGAGAGGTAGGTATTTCCAGATGTGGAAATACCGAATCGTTAAGATTCGGTATTTACCGAATCTGGAAATACCGAATCGGTATTTCCTATTGATTCCTATGGGCTGTGAAGCCCTTAGGAATCAATGGGCAATACCGATTCTGTAATTACAGAATCGGTAAATACCGATTTTAGCAAGGGTGCAGGGGGTGTCACTATGACACCCTCTGGCACCCCAAAAATAGGCATGTGCGCCATGTGGCACACAGACATGCCCTAAGGGCATGTCTGTCTGTCACATGGCTAGGTGTGCATGCACACATGTGCATGCACACCTGAATTCGGTATTTTAACACCCAATTGGATTGGGTGTTAAAATACCGAATTTGTAGGGCCTTTGGGACTCTGAAGAGTCCCACCTACATATGGATTTACAGAATCGGTATCGATTCGGTAAAATACCGAAGTGGGAAATTTACCGAATCGGTAAATATACCGATTCTGTAAATTCTGAACCACCTACATCTCAAAAGCCAAATACCGGTCGGTAACGGCCGAATTCGGCCGTTACCGACCGGTATTTGGCTACCTACATCTGGCCCTAAGAACTCACAGTTCTTTCAGGACTCCAGGAGTTCTAGGACAAATCAATACAGAAGCAGGGGGAATTCCCGGGCTGCTGGAGGCTTGGTTTGTTTAAGAACATGTTGTGCTTTCTAGGAGTCTATGGGAGTAGCCTTGCTGTATTTGGACTGCATTGGCTATGACTTAATATGGGTATGATTCTTATGCCTTTATAAGCATATGATTCAATATAACCACATAAGGGCATAAATCGGGAATATTTAAATAGGGTCCTAGATACGTTTACAACACTTGACACTTTTCTGTACTTATATTGCCTCTTTCTGCACCTATCATGCTTCTTTCTACACACCTGTTGTCTCTTTCTGCACCCCTGTTGTCTCTTTCTACACTCGTCTTCCCTCTGTATGCACCTCTTTTGCTTCTTTCTGCACTTCTGTTGCTTCTTTCCACACCTCTCTTGCTTCCTTCATCAATTCTCTTTCTTTTTTCACCACCTCTGTTTCAGCAATTCTCTTGCTTCTTTAAAACCTCTGTTGTCTCTTTCTTCCCCCCTGTTGTCTCTTTCTGCGTCCCTTGTTGTCACTTTCTACACTTGTCTTCCATGTATCTGAACCTCTCTTGCTTCTTTCTGCACCTCTTGTGCTATTTTCTACAACTCGCTTTCTTCTGTCAGCAATTCTCTTGCTACTTTCCGCACCTCTGTTGTCTCTTTCTGCACCCCTATTGCTTCTTTCTGCACTCATCTTCCCTCTTTCTGCACCTCTCTTCATTCTTTCAGCACCACTGCTATCTCTTTCTGCATCCCACTTGCCTCCTTCTGCACCTCACTTGAATACTTCTGTACTTCTACTGACTCTTTCTGCACCTCTCATACTTCTTTTTGCACCCCTGTTGTCTCTTTCTGCACCCATTGTGTTTCTTTCTACACTCTTGTCTTCACTCCGCCTGTACCTCTCTTGCTTCTTTCTGCACCTATCTTGCTTCTTTCTGCACCGCTGTTGTCTCTTTCTGCACCCCTATTGTCTCTTTCTGTACTCGTCTTCTCTCTTGCTGCACCTCTCTTGCTTCTATCTGCATCCTTGTTGTCTCTTTCTGCACCCCTATTGTCTCTTTCTGTACCCCTATTGTCTCTTTCTGTACTCGTCTTCTCTCTTGCTGCACCCCTCTTGCTTCTTTCTGTATCCTGTTGTCTCTTTCTGCATCCATATTGCCTCCTTATGTACCTCACTGACCTCTTTCTGTATATTTTTGCCTCTTTCTGCCCCTCTCTTGCTTCTTTCTGCACCCCTGTTGTCTCTTTCTGCACCCCTGTTGTCGCTGTGCTCTCGTCTTCCCTCTTTCTGGACCTCTATTGCTCCTTTTTGCACTTCTCTTACTTCTTTCTGCACCTCTCTTGCTTCTCTCTCTCTTACCTTCTTCCCTTTTGTGCATCCCTCTTCCCTCTTTCTGCTGTTCTCTTGCCATTTTCTGCACATTTCTAACCTATTTCTGCACACTTATTGCCTCTTTCTGTACCTCTCTTGCTTCTTTCTGCAGCCTTCTTCCCTTTTGTTGCATCCCTCTTTCTGCAGTTCTCTTGACTCCTTGTGTACCTCACTTGCCTCTTTCTGTATTTCCATTGCCTCTTTCTGTACCTCTCTTGCTTCTTTCTCTGCACTCATCTTCCCTCTTTCTGCACCTCTCTTGCTTCTTTCTGCATACCTTTTGCCTGCCTCTGCAACTCTCTTGCCTATTTCTGCAATTCTCTTGCCTCCTTCTGAACCTCACTTGCCTCTTTCTGCACTTCTATTGCCCCTTCCTGCACCTTTCTCGCTTTTTCTGTACCTCACTTGCCTCTTTCTGCACCTCTCTTCCCTCTTTCTACACCTCTCTTGCTTCTTTCTGGACCTCTCTTGCTTTTTTCTATATTTTTCCTGCTTCTTTCTGTACCTCTCTTGCTTGTTTCTACACTCTTCTTCACATGTGTGCATCCCTCTTCCCTCTTTCTGCTGTTTTCTTGCCATTTATTGTACCTCTCTTACTTCCATCTGCACCATACTTTCCTCTTTCTGTACTTTTATTGCCTCTTTCTGTACCCCTGTTTTCTCTTTCTGCACCTCTGTTGTCTCATTCTTCACTCGTCTTCCCTTTTTCTGCATCTCTCTTGCTTCTTTCTGTACTTCTCTTGCTCCTTTCCACACCTCTCTTGCTTCTTTCAGCAATTCTCTTGTTTCTTTCCCCAACTCTGTTGCTTCTTTCATCAATTCTCTTTCTACTTTCAGCACCTCTGTTGCTTGCTTTCTGACAAGCTCTTGCCTCATTCTGAACCTCTCTGCCTCTGTCCTTAGACCTCTTTCCTCTTTCTGCACTGTCTTGCTTCTTTCTGCACTTCTCTTGCTTCTTTCTACACCTCTCTTCCTTCTTTCAGCAATCCTCTTGCTACTTTACACACCTCTGTTGTCTCTTTCTGTACCTCACTTGACTCTTTCTGTACTTCTATTGCAACTTTCTGCACCTCTCTTGCTTTTTGTACCCCTCTTCCCTCTTTTTGCATCTCTCTTGCCTCTTTTTGCACCCTTGTTCCCTCTTTCTGCACATTTTCTGCCTGCTTCTGCATCTCTCTTGCTTTTTTATGCACTTCTGTTGCTTCTTTCTACACTTCTCTTGACTCTTTCTGTACCCTTCACACCTCTTTCAGCAACTCTGTCGCTTGTTTCTGCACTTCTCTTCCTTCTTTCTGCACCCATCCTGCCTCTTTCTGTACCTCTCTTGCCAATGTGTCCATCTCTCCTACCTCTTTCTACACCCCTCTTGCCTCTTTTTACACCCCTGTAAGTTCTTTATGCACTGCTCTTACCGTTTGCTTCACCCCTGTTCCCTCTTTCTGTACCTTTCTTGTCTGTTTCTACACCTCTCTTGCTTCTTTTGGCACCTCTGTTGATTCTTTCTGTACTTTTCTTGCCTCTTTCTGCACCCCTCTTGCCTCTGTAAGCTCATCTGTTTCTTCTTTCAGACCTTCTCTTGCTTCTTTCTGTAACATTTTTGCCTATTTCTGTATCCCTTTTGCCTCTTTGTGTACCTCTCCTGCCTCTTCCTGCACCTCTCTTGCCTTTTTCTGAAGTTCTCTTTCTGTACCTCTTTTGCTTCATTCTGCACTTTTCTTACCTCTTTCTGTACCCCTCTTGCCTCTTTCTGCACCTTTGTTTGTTCTTTCTGCACTGGTCTTGCTTAATCCTGCGCCTTTGACTTAGAGGTAGATTTATTCTCCCTGCCCTATGTACTGGGGCCTTACAGGGGATGTCATGCCAATCACAGGGGTACCCCAGCCCATAGCGTACCCTAGTCTATGTAGGTGTTTTCACTGCATCATACGTGTCTTTTAGCATAGCACTGGCTCCGGGCCTGGTTAGTCAGAGTCCGTTATCACCAGTACCAATCAGCAAAACTTTTGGGGCACAGGATGACTTGGCTAAAAGGCCTCTTTGTGCACCTCTGTTGGTTCTGCCTGTATATCTTTTGCTTTTTTCTGCACCTTTCTTCCTCTTTTTGCTTATGTCCTACCTATTTAGGTATAGTTAGATCTTAGCATTTAAAAATCATTAAAATTCACTGAAAAATCGATAGGTTTCAGGGACATTATAGTTAGAAATTAGCATTTAAAAAACCTTTAAAATTCACTGAAAAAATCATAGGTTTCAGGGACGTTATAGTTAGAAATTAGCATTTAAAATAACTTTAAAATTCACTGAACAAAAATAGGTTTCAGGGACGTTAAAGTTAGAAATTAGTATTTAAAAAACCTTAGAAATTCACTGAAAACACCACAGGTTTCAGGGACAATATAGTTAGTTGGACATTTCAGTCTTACAAAACCAGAGAAATTTGGCTGTTATAGTTATTTGAGGTAACTATAACTCACGCAATTCACTGCTGATGACGTCACTTAGTACATCACTCATGACATGTTCAGTGACATCAATTATGACATCACAAATGACAACTTACCTCTGAAACCTGCTGAGTGCCCCTTGGAAGTTCCATGTGGAGCGTTGGTAGAAATTATAAACGTGCGGGCCACTTGCATGATGGGAGCACCCGTTTGAGAGAGTCCAAAAGGTACTAGTGGCAATTTGATAAAATATTGTTTAAAAAACTTTCTTAACAGCGGATGCCTTGAAAACAGAAATACACGGGCTAGCACTGAGTCATCATTACAAAATGGAAATAACAGGCCACATCTATGCTTGTGGGTGTACGAGTGTTGACATGGCAATGCGGCAGAACAAGGGACACAGAGGACAGTCAATAACAGGTATGCCTATTCACTTGAGACTAATGGGCCATTAATATACAATGAAGAAAGCCATGTTTGTCGTAAGATCGTGGGATCTATTTCCGCTCTGGAATAAGATCTACCAAAGTCAGCTAATATCCACGAAAAATGAATGGATATGAACAACATATGGAAATAAGGCAAAGATGGCGCTACATCGAGAAAGGAAATCTATGGTACAAAAATAGTCCGCTCTTCATGGCCTTTATTGCACCAACCAATAGGAGTTAAAGAAAGACCTTTAAATTCAACCTGTCAGAAAATACTGTTGTACAAATCGGCATTCATAAAGGCTAATGCAGCCAAAACGCATCTGCCTTATTATAATACATTTAACTTTAAAACCGCTAAGTGCCCCTTGGAAGTTCCTGGTGTAGCGTTGGTGGAAATTATAAATGTAAGGGCCACTAGCAAGATGGGTGCACTTATTCGAGAGAGTTTGAAAGTTACTAGCGGCAATTTGGTAGAATGCACACACACACACACACACACACAAACACCAGTCACTTGAAGATAGTTATAGTTAGGACCGTGTTTCCATAGGATACGCTGTTATTGCTTTGCCAATAATTTTGGCCCGGCATGAAGAATCTTCACAATATTTTTAAAACTTTTCCCCTTCTTGGTTCAGCATATGTGTGGAAAGTTTCAGTATTTTCCGTGAAGTGGGAGAGGAGAAAAAAGGGGAGTCCTAAAGCTTGCTTTCCCCATACATTTTCACATAGGGATTTTGAACACTATTACAGCCTGAACGGCTGAACGGAACTACACCAAATTTGCCAGAAAGCTAGATGTTGGTCCATAAAGTGTGCTTTTTGTGATTTGGTTATAAATCCAATCAGTTTTTTTAGAGGTATTTAAATTAAAAAAATATAGATATCTGGGGAACAAATCTTTGCAGTGGACTTGTGGATTGTGCTAAAATTTGATTGACCTGCTTTCTCCACCACTCTTCACACGTTCATCCTGTGCACTGTTCGTTGGGGGATGAAGTCCCCGAGGCTGCTGAGGTTTGATGAGGGCCAATAACCCCTATTGTTGCCACAAGAAAGTCCCCCACAGTGGGATTGCTCAGACTTTATCAGAGGCCCTGCCCACTTTCTCAACCACTCTGCAAAGGGGGTCTCTTGGTGCACTAGTAGTTGGGGAATGAAATCTCCCTGGCGTCTGATGGTCGTTGGGCGCCAGAACCCAGATTGATGCCACGAGTAAGTCCCCCACAGTGGGATTGCTTAGACATCATCGGAGGCCCTGCCCCCTTTTTCAACCACTCCTCAAAGGGGCCTCCTGGTGCACTACTGATTGGGGTATGAAGTCTCCTTGGCTGCTGAGGGTCATGGGGACCTATAACCCTTATTGTAGTCACAATTAATACCCCCACAACAGGACTGCTCAGACCTCGTTTGAGGCACTGCCCCCTTTCTCACCTACTCTGCAAGCATGACTACTGGCACACTACTGATTGGGGTATGAAGTCCCCTTGGCTGCTGAGGGTCGTTGGGAGGCCAAGAACCCAAATTGCTGCCACAAGAATGTCCCCCACAATGGTATTGCTGAGCCCTCGACAGCAGCAAGTCCTTTTTCTTAACCCCTCCTCAAAGGGGCCTTCTGGTGCAATACTGGTTGGAGGATGAAGTCATCTTGCCTGCTGAGGGTCATTGGTGCCCAAAAAACCCCTATTGTTGTCACAAGTAAGTTTCTCCCAGTGGGATTGCACAGACGTCATTGGAAGTCATGTCCCCTTTCTCAACCACACTGCAAATAGGCCTGCTGGCAAACTACTGATTGGGAGATGAAGCCCCCTCAGTGGCTGAGGGTTGTTGGGGCCCGAGAACGCCTATTATGGTCACAAGTAAATCCAACACAGGGGGATTGCTGAGATCTCATCGGAGGCCATGCCCTCTTTCTCAAACACTCTGAAATGCGGCCTCCTGGCGCACTGTAGGTTGGGGGATGAACTCCCCTTGGCTGCTTAAGGTTGTTGGTGGCCAAGAACCCATTTTGTTGCCACAAGTAAGTTCAGGATAGTGTGATTGCCCTGACCTTCTTGGAGGCCTCGCCCCCTGTCTCAACCACTTTGCAAAGGGGACTCATGACACACTACTGGTTGAAGGATGAAATGCCGTTATCTTCTGAGGATAGTTCAGGGCTAAGAACCCCTATTGTTGCCACAGGTAAATCCCCTAAAGTGGGATTGCTGAGACCTCCTCGGATATCCCGACATATTTCCCAACCACTCTGCAAAGGGGCCTCTTGGTGCACTACTGGTTGGGGGATGAAGTTACCTTGGCTGCTGAGGATCGTTGGGGGCCAAGAACCCCTATTGTTGCCTTAAGTAAGTCCCCTATAAAAGGGTTTCTGTGACCTTGTCAGTGGCCAGCCCCTTTTCTCACCAACTCTGCAAAGTGGGCTCTTGGTGCACTCCTGGTTGGGGGATAAAGTCCCCTTGGCTGCTGAGAGGCATTGGGGGCCAGTAACTTCTATTGTTGCTGAAAGTAAGTCCCCAAAAGCAGGTTTGCTCAGACCTCATAGGAGGCCCCACCCTCTTTCTTAATCTCTCTTGAAATGGGCCTCTTGGTGTACTATTGGTTGGTGGATGAAGTCTAGGGTTGAGCATGCCGGTAAACTCCATTCTGATGGGGTTTTGTGATGTTATTGCCATACTTTGCATTCCAAGTGGAGCAGAGACTGGCAAAACTCTGCAAACTCTGCTGACAGAGTGGAGTTTACTGCCCACCCCTTTCAGAGGCTCACACCCACTGAGATGTTCATACATTCATAAATCCACTTATAATCCCACTCATACTTTCTCACACACACTTACAAACCTACTCAGATACTCATAAACCCACTGAGACACTCATGTACTCAATCCTACATTTAATGCCCTGATCGGTACGATCGCCTGACCTCAGAATCCCTGTCCTCAATCCCTGTCCTCAAGGACACCACAGTTCTACTGTTTTATGAGTTGTGCTGTCTGAAATTCTAACTGCGGGTACGCCACAGCCCTATTCCTGCTGCTCTTGTAAGTTCAACAGAAAGAGATATGAGAACACGCATGAAAGATGAGACTCGCGATCAATTAGACTGAAAGCCGCAGTAAATGAGAAGAAGACACGGCCGTGTGAACGCACTTAGAGCGCCTAAAGAAAATCATTGTCGAACCCATCAGCCAGTAACAGGAGCGACCGCAAAAGGAAAACACCCTGACCTAAGAACAGTTCCTGAATTGAAATAAAAACGGAAAGCAACAGGAGCGTCACAGCTGTAGCACAAGAAAAGGTCAACCCACAAGTTGAAAAGAGGATCATTATTCATAAGAAAAACATCACTGCTGTTAAATTCAAGAGCCCTGATGAGAGTCCCTGTACTTAATGCCTGGGATTCGAAGCGCGCTGGCACACGATAGTAATGCAGAGAAATGATTAATTGAAATTTTGTCTGTGTATGGAGGAAAGATCCCTGTATTAGACATTAAAGTATTCCCTGTGCTTTTTCCCCCATTTCCTTCCTTTTTGATACATGATGCAGAAGCTCTTTGAGATAGTCAAGGATCAGTATTTTGAGTTCATTGCTAAAGTTAGCATAAGAACACCTAACAATTGGATGTTTGCACTTGTATCTATTGTTTATTGTATTCAATCAAGTTTATTGTTGTTGTCTAATGTTTGTGAATTAATAATGCACATATGAATTGTTTAATGTTTCACATATGGATTGTTTAATGTAGATTTTTTATCTTTTTTTGTGTTTATCTACATACTAAAAGAATCAAATAAATTTAAGCTAAAGGTATATATAAAATACTGGTTCATACAGAAAGCAATGTGTTTGTCCAAACGTGAATTAAAATACGTTCACTGAAATAATTAGGTTCAGGCCCACTTCTTTTGTGTAACGTCTGCAATGTTGGCATTGCATCCTGCCTATTACGACTACACATTTGTAGATAGTGGTGGTTACCCAATGACAGTAGACTGCTGTGTTACCCTCACAAAAAGCACCACAACAGTAACCATTGGATGGATGTAAGATTTACGTAGCTGATGTGCTTTTACCTAGAGGACACACCTGCAAATCACAATATAAAACACACCACATTCCTGGCCAGGATCCCTTGCTTCTCACCTGTAGCCTACATGACAGACACCACCGTTTTGTGCATTTTGAGATAAGGCAAACCTTTTTTAATCTTTCCATTTAGCACTCCCCACCACCTGTTATTTTAGTTTAGCAAATGTTTACCTTTATCATTTTTCCTTTCATATAGTAACTCACGTTATATTTGTTATCATGCCTGGCAAAAGAAACACGGGTCACTGAGGCTGCGTTGACATTTATAGTCGATGAAATCATTAGAGTCGAGCCCCAACTTTTTGGGTCCCAAGTCCAGCATACTCCTCTCAGTAGGAAAACAGAAATGTAGGACAGGATAGTCAACAGAGTACATGCTGTTGGTACCACCCTGCACACAAAGAACAACATTAGGAGGAGGTGGACTGACCTCAAGTTGAGGGTAGTACCTGGTATAACAACCACCACCTGGAGGTTCAGAGGACTGATGTTGGCCCTCTAAGTACCCCATTACAATTCTTTCTCTAGGAGGAGAAGGTCTTTGCCATCCTACATTCTGAGGACTTGAAAGGAATAGCGGCGGGAGTGGACTCTGGTAAGTTACACTTTTATAGCTGTCACAATATCACAATGTCCTCTTTCAGCTCAACTCTGCTTTTGTTAATATGTTTTGTCGGTGTGTCTCTGCCAATATGTATTGTTGCTTATAAGAGCATATGTATCCAACTCCTTGACATGCCACATGTTGGAATGGTGTCCATAAGTGGATAACCATGAAAATATTATTCTAGGACTCATGATATGTGTTAAAATGTTAATGTATGTCCATCCCAAATGCATGTTGCAAATATGTATGATACCCTAACCATTTGTCAAGTGTTAATCAAGTGAGATTCAAGTGACAGCTACTACCATGAGGCCCTGTGACTGGAACCCCAACCAAGATGCTAGACTATTTTTGTCCCTTCTCACTTGTCTGTTATGTCACAACAGTTTTTTTACTTGTCATGCAGCATACCATTTGTCATGTTTTGGTAAGTTGAGACAGAAAAGCTACCACTACTACCTTGAAGCTCTGTGACTGAAACTCTAACCAACATGCTAGACCTCTTTTTCCCCTTCTCACTTGTTTGCCATGTCACAACTGATTTGTATAGGCATTACACCCTGAGCCATGTCTGTATAGTGTTAGAAACATTTAAAGATAATGTAAGCCTTGTTTACCATCCCACAGATTACTCAGCCCACATCAGACTTTGTGAAACAGTTGTTTGGGAGGTAGCTATACCTCACAAACCCATTCAGAGTGCCATACAACCATATTCTCACATAAGAGATGATCAGAATAATCTCTTTTATGTGCTGAACTGGTGGAACGATGAGGTTCATGTAGGATAAGTAGCATCAGCCTGATAATCATTTTTGGTCAGTCTGAGCCATGGCCCAGCCTTGGACAAAGTCGCTGTGGCAGGAGAACTGATGCACAGAGTAATGTCCGTGAAGACCTGCTGATCCATGGATGGTCCCAGAATGAGTTATCTGTACCATTAGTAGCCCTGATAGCTGTTACATAGATAATATAAGGAATGGTTACAAAGGTGACCTCCTGATCTGATACTTCTTTCCATTGACCCACAGTGTCCATATGTGTCTGAAACTAATAATAGTCCCCTTATTCACACAGGTCTGTTGACACTATTCCAATATGGTTGCTTTCAATGCACATGTCTATTGCGCATCTGAGACATGAACAGTGTGGATTGTTTGTTCAGAATAGATATATACATCTGCTTGGTTACAATATTTCCTATCACACAACATATACAATGGAATGTTTATTGATATCCCTGTTACAGTACCACAAATGGCAAAAGGTGTATCCGGTGATGGTGGTGCATACCACACAAACTCATTCTGACACACATTGATATCCAAATAAGTAGGACACATGTACACATATTTCCCGGAGAGGTAGCTGTCAGTGATACCCAATCTAGCCCTTACATTATGACCATAGTATTGGGATGTTACTTTTACTATGTTACTCAAATCTATGGACCATATTCATCAATGCAATGGGCCTGGCAGAAAAGTTGTCTAGCAGTCATGCAGAGGTAGTATACCCATCATAAGGTCCAAATAGTGTGCTCTGTGTCATGGTACCTCATATCATATTCCATTACGATGGCCCTGTTCTACATGATGTTAGTGGGCTGCATCAGTCAGTGTAGGGTGGTTACCATGTTAGTGGCAGTTCCCTGGTGCCGCTGGGACGCAGCGCGCATTAGGACATACATTGGCAACAGAGCGGCATTATTATCCATGTTAATTTGCTGAGGCAATTTAATCATTTTTATGCTTGTTTTAAATCGGCACTATTCTGCACTTTAGCGGCGTCCTGCAGGGAAAAGGCAGACACTTAGCTTTTTAAACTGTGGATACTATTTTTTCAATTGATTGTTCCTACCTGTTGCACAAGAGCTCCCCTCCGCCCCGGTCCATCGCGGCTCCTCTGCCGTTCGTGTGGAGGGCGGCTTTCGCACCGCGGCTACTCGTGCCGGTCGGGTGGAGAGCGGGCGCCATATTGAGAGGAGCCTGAAGGGCACTGGGACCAGAGTCAGCGGTCCAGTTGCCCAAGGCTCACTCCCATAAAGAGCAATGTGTTTGAGGGAGCGCAGCGGACGAGCGCAGCGGGCGCGACGATGGCGCGCCGAAGGTAAGCCTAAGGTAAGCCCGTCTGCGCCCGTCCGCGAGCGTCCGGGACCCGGGGCCACTAACTCTGGACAAATTTTGACTTACTCTGCCTCTGATTTAGTTGCACTTAGACCCATTGGTAATTCGGTGCCGCCATTACCCTCACACACTTTAAAACGTATCTCTCAGTTTAATATTGACAAAGATACCTAAAAAACTGCTTCCCCACCCACGATTTTTGCACACACGGACTATGTTATCCCTAATAAGCTTTTGTCTAAGTTCCGATGTATTTACCTTAACACACGGTCAATGGTTAAACATCAGGTAGATATTTTTCTTCTATTGATGTGTGAAAAACCTGACATTCTTTTTTTAACAGAAACCTGGCTCACCCTTGATTCACTACCAGACATCCTCGCATCTCTCCCTTCTGAATATTATATTCTTTCTGCTAATCGTCCACCTGGGAAGACAGGGGGGGGAGTAGCTGCCATTATCCTCAAAACTCATCAATTCCGAGAACTCTCACCTCTGCTGCTTCCAAATACTGAAAATATTGTTATTAAATTGGACACTGATAGTGGGGCATTAGTATTAATTCTACTATACCGCCCTCCTCAGTGTATGGCTACGTTTCCATCTTTGCTAGCAGAACAATTGGCCTCTTATGTCATCAATTATTCTAAATGTATTTTAATTGGTGACCTGAATTATTGGTTTGATGATGTGGTTTTAGACTCACAAGCAGCAGAATTGAAAGATCTATTATTAGATATTAATCTGAAACAACATATACATTTGCCGACTCATCAGAAGGGTCATAGCCTTGATCAAATTTGGTCACACAATCTGTCTCTACCTTTGCCCTCTATATGTCCTTGCAGTTGGTCAGACCACTTTTTTATACATTTTTCATTTTTAATTAATGAAATGGTTAAACCCAGATTACAGGCAGGCAGAGACATCCGCAAATGGAAATCCATAGATCTACCGGCATTTTTGAATACTCTGGCCAGCACCCTTCCCTCTCAATGCGGGGATATAGAATCTAGTGAAAAGCTATTTTCAGAGAGGCTATATCAAGCTGTAGATCACCATGCTCCTCTAGTAAGTTTCCCTAGATCACGAGGGAGGGAGGCCCATAAATGGTTTACTCCAGAATTGAAGAAACTAAAACTTGAGATTAGACAGAAAGAAAGGAAATGGAGAGCTAAATACTTACTACAGGACAAAGAGATCTATTGCCTCGCCAGGAAAACATATCAAAAAATTCTTTTACAACATAAAACTAATTACTTTTCATCAAAAATTATGAACTCCCTGAACAAATCAAAAGAGATATTTGACACAGTGAACAACCTTTGCAATGATGATAGGACAGCTCCTCCAACATTGCCTACTCAAAATTTATGCAACTTATTGAATGATTTTTTCAGGGACAAAATTATTACTATAAAACAGGATATAACAAGTTTTCCAACCCCAATTCCAATAGACGATATATTTTATAACTCCCATACATTAGACATCTTTCCCCCTATTGAGTTTAAAACCTTCTCTGATCTACTTACTCGCGTCAAATCTGGATCCCCTGATGATATCTGCCCGCCTTATATTTTTAAAGAAATAGGACTTGCTATCCCCCAAAGCATCCTCCCTTTGTTGAATAACTCACTCGCACAAGGCAAGGTACCTAGTGGATTTAAGCATGCTCTGCTGATCCCTTTAACCAAGAAATCTGGTATTGACCCATATGATCTTACAAATTATAGGCCGATCTCCCTTTTACCCTACCTATCAAAAATGTTGGAAGCTCATGTGTCTAACTGCCTTTCTAATTTTATCGAATCTACTGAATATTTGGAATCAAATCAGGCAGGTTTTCGGCCAGGCCACTCGACCGAGACTGTGATACTGGCGGTCCAGAACACCTTGAGATCTAACTCAGACATGGACGTTCATCAAGCACTGGTGCTCCTGGATTTGTCGGCCGCGTTCGACACGGTTGACTATTCCATTCTTGTCAGCCTTGTCGAGCAGGCCGGCCTCAGGGGCCCGGCCCTGAGTTGGTTAAAATCTTTTATTTCTGAACGTTCTCATTCCGTTAGATTGGGGATGTTCACAGCCCCAAAAATTGTCTCTACCTGTGGAGTACCGCAAGGATCGTCTTTGTCCCCGTTACTTTTTAATCTTTATTTACGTCCCCTACTGCATTCCTTGAAAAGCCACAAGGTCACAATTTTTAATTATGCGGACGACTTGCAACTCATCTTCTCTCTGGACTCCCCTGATGCAGTGGCTGAATTCCCAAAAACTATGTCTCATATCCAGAGATGGATGAATCTGAACCACCTGAAGCTTAACCCGGGCAAGACAGAACTTATCTTGCCGGGAAAAGTGAAATCAGCTGGGGACCCCATTTCTGGCCACCCGATATGGGAATTCCTCCCACTAAATCCCATACTGTGAAGAGCTTGGGAGTGACTGTCAGTGACGACCTATCATTAAAAATCATATAGGGATGGTAGTTTCATCCAGCTCCAATTGAGGAAAATAAAAAAAATTGCCCACTTCCTAACCCATCCAGCTCTGATCCAGGTAACCATCGCTCTGGTGTTATCTCGGCTTGATTTTTCTAATAGTTTATATCTAGGTCTCCCAGTAGGTCAGCTTAGAAGACTACAGCTTGTCCAGAACCAGGCAGCTAGGCTCATAAGTAAAAAACATAAATGGCAATCCATTAGGCCAGAAATGGAAAACCTGCACTGGCTACCGGTAGCTCAGAGAGTTGCATTTAAAGCCGGCTGCATTATTTTTAAAGGTTTGCAGGGCAAGGGCCCTAAATTTATAAAGAATTTGGTATGTAAGTATACCCCCTCACGCAACCTCCCTTCAGCCCACCTAGAACTATTAAGTGTGCCCTCTTTTATGAAAAAACGTCAGGGTGGCAGCACCTTTCATTACCTTGCTGCATCTCTTTGGAATGCCCTCCCACTATCCTTAAGACAGTGTGATACTCTTCTTATTTTTAGACAAACTTTTAAAACATGGCTTTTTAGACAGGCCTACTCCTAAATAGGCCTCAAATGCACCCTCGCACAAATGTACTGTGATGTTATGCTGCGATCTCTCAAAATTCGATAGCGCCATGAAGCCTACGGGCGTACGTGCGCTCAATAAATAATAACTAACATAACATAACATAACGTAGGGTATGAGCAGGGTTGAACTTAGTCATCAGATGACCAAAAAAGTGAGTATCCATGCTTTAGTTTTGCTTAGCATATGACTTGAACACATGTTTTATGTTGAGTCAAGAAGAATGTATGTACTATTTGTCAATGTAATATGTGTCAACCCTACAGTTATCCTCAAACTTCATGTTACAATCTGTTTCGACATCTATTGCATCCATACAGATCAATGCCCGTCATAAGAAGACCATTTAGAGAGCCATCGCCCAGAAGGTGCAGACCCTGCGGACATTTAACCGGCGTAGCATCCAATGCAGAAAGAGGAGGGTGGAGCTGCGGCGCTGGACACCGAAAATCTTGGAGGTCCAGCAGTGGAAGTCCTCCACGTGTGGAAGGGACGCGTGCCAGACTCTGACCCCCCCTCCGATGGTGTGAATACTCGTGGTGGCCTAGCAGCAGCTACATGAGGGTGAGTCCTGACCAGAGTCATACATGTTATATTGCCAAATTTGAGTGTTAAAGGCAGGCATTTCACCAACCATATTGGTGGTGGCCCATGTGCCACAGATATGACGAGTCATTGTTATTGTAGCTCTGGAAGTAGATGTATGCTGCTGTCCTGTGCCTAGTGTCTTTCTGACCTGGAACACAGCAGACCCCTGTCCACATCCAATTTTCTCCTTTTGAACAGAAACTTGGCTGATTGAAGTGCTTAAATATCTCAAGATCTCAGTAATTCTGGGGGCCAATTGTACCACACAGGCAAATTGCCCTTGTGTGAGCGTGATCGTCCCTCACTACTGTCTTTCATGTAACGCTGGCCCTATTAAATGTGACATGACATAGATTACACTGGACATGGACTGACTATACAACTATTCCCATTGGTAAGTACTGGTTGAAAAGTGAAATTAGAGTGCTAACACCACTAGTGCCCTTCAGCATTAGTGCCTACATGTTGGCCAGTGTGCATTTGCAAATTGATTGTTCATCTGCAAAAGTGTTTCTAAACACTGATTCACTGACTAGGGACATGCACAAGGGAATGAAATGTAGAAATATAGGGATCATATATGAGTGTCTATGCTGATCCTTTCAAGCTAATCTGAGTATACTATACCAAATAAGGGTGGTGTGATGTGCCTGCCCACTGAGCCTCTACAGATCCCACATCGTCATTTCATAGATGATCAAGGACATTCAAAACCTCCGTATGTTTGTGGATATACAATCTATGACTGGTGTTATCACTTGTACCGAGCAGGATTGTGGATGTTGACATGGCGATATGGAGTCTTGTGTTGTGTGAATTCTGAGTATCTCTCTCCCATATGGTTGGACCTCAATGTTTTCGGGGAACCCTATTAGGCAAAATGTGATACATAGCTAAACTACATGTGTACAGCTTTCATTAGACTTTTCATGTAGTGGACGTACAATGTTATTTTGAGCGCAAAGTGTCATCAGTTTGCAATGAGCATTTGCATGTGACATGATGTCTAACAACACTTAATGGTGGCACACTGTTGTTGAACTTGACCTTCAGCACACCGTGATGTGCGATGAGTAATGGTTCTATTTGTTTAACTCTGGGCCATATAGGAGTATTGTTTAAATCTCACACTTGTACCCATCCTATTTGGTTTTATCATTTTACAATAGTGTAGCACAGGTGCCAAAGTATACAAGTTGATCAACTATCCTAGTGTAGACAAAAGAATGGAGTGTAGACAACTCCATCAATGCATTTGCGCCTGTCTGAGGTTATGACATGAGCGGACCCAATACTTTGCATGTTATGTGGCATGCATGTGCCCATGCTAAATGTGAAGCCTATAGAGATAACTATGAAGCTGGTGTGAAATGTGAACTTCTTCAATGTTTTCTTTTGATTTGTGATGGTCAGTTGTGAAACGGTAGTTGCAATTATCCCATGTTACATGTCATTTCAGATAGATCCAGGAGAAGAGGAGGAGAATGGGCCAGGGTCAGTGGGGACACAGCTTGTCACAGCTATTCTGGACGGGAGACGTCAGACATGTAGGGACAAGGAGGGTATCAGAGAAAAGCAGCTCAAGCTCTTCATCTGATGAGTCATCCTCAAGTGGACACAACTGAGTGTTGGCAGACCCCACTGGATCTTTACCACCTTCATCCTTGTCCATCAACCCTAGTTTAATTGCCACCCTCCCTGTTGCCCCCCAACAAGTTGGCCATTCCAGCTCCCCTAAGAGGGTAGCTATCACTTTTGCAGCAGGCACCACAGCCCCTGTTAGCCCACTGCCCTGAGTGAGGAGGCACTTGACCTCCTTAGCATCATCACTGTGAGTAAGAATGCAGTCCTAAATGCCATTCAGTGACAATACAGCAAGCTGACCAGGATGGTGGGCTACCTAGAAGGGATATCCACTGAAATGTCTTGCCTACAGTAATATTTTCAGGATCTGGCCTCCAGCCTCATGGCAGCCCTCCACACAACCTAAAAGTATACCCCACCTCCTGCCCCTTCCCCATCCAAATTCCCTATTCCCATTCCTATTCCAAGAACATATACACCTAAGCAAGCACACACTTCCTCAGACACAAGTACCGCACACAATCACAAAACATCCAAAAGACTTAAACATGCTTGCACACAACAGACACTTATTCCTCACCACCCCACTACTACTTGCCTACCCCTAGGCACCACATCAGCATACACATAGACCTCCACTGCTATGCCCATACCCACAGACAACACTGCAACACACACAGAGCCATCCACAGACACACCCTTACCAACATACAACACAGCAGCATACACAGAGCCCACACAAAGCCCTCCACAGATGCACCCACAGATGCACACATACTTGCAGACAATACAGCAACACTCAGAGCCCTCTAGAGCCACAACTATAACTGCAGACAACACAGTAACACACACAGACCCTCCACAATACCTAGCACATCCATAGCACACACACCCACTCACAGCCACAAAACACAAATGCTCACAGTCACCTACAGAACATGCACCGGCTATATTTATTAATTATTTGCATCAGGTTAGCGTCACTTTAGTAGCGCAAACTCAACACAAAGTGTTAGTGTGAGATTAACTACCCAGTGCAAATCAGGATTTGTGCTGCATAATATCCCAAAGTAACACTAAGTTGCGCTATGCACTGCTTTGCATTACTTTATTTCAAGGGGATGTTCTATGTTTGTTACATTGAAATCAACCACAAATTTTACACAAATCCCTGTCTGCCAACATTGATAGATGGATTTACATTTCTCCTTCTTGAGGCACATGTAGGGAGTAGAAATACTTTTCTTTCTCTTGTTTTTCCAACATGTGTGCAGTATACAGCACACATAAAAACTGGGAAAAGCCCCAAAGCATAGATTTTCTACTGGGAGATGCACCTTCCACTACAAAAACAAAGCTTCAGAGAGTGCAGGCACCCTTGCATTACTGCTCAACAGTGTGTGGGTTGGATTACAGCTGCTAAAGTGTACCAGTGCTGGAGGAGAGAAAAAAACATATTTGTAAATATAGAACATGTTTTCTCTCTCTTTGATGCAAGGCAGCACAGCTGTGTTGGTGCTGCATTGTCATGCATTAAATAATAGTAATCTGTGCTACAGTCTCTACAAAGAGCAGCAAGAAAGAAAGTATTTGTTATTATTGATTCAGTCAGCTCTGCTTGAGTGATGTAAGAGATAACAGCAATTGGCGATGACTCCAGAGTGAAATTGAAAGAAAAGTTTGAGGATTCTCAGTTACTTTTCCAGTTATGTGTTTTTTCTATGCCTACAAGCCCACATATATTCCTGCTATAATATAGTGTTTAAGACTATTAGTCTGAGATTGGACTTCCTTTACAAAAGCCAAACAGTTATGAGCCCTAGAAGGCAACCACTGAGTTCCCTAGCTTCCATGAAGTCCACCGTGTGTGATAGGTTTCAAAGTGTGTATCTGGCCTCCTCAGCTAGAGAAGAGATTACACATGAAAAGTGAAGTGAAAATGACATGTGAACAGTAGGTATTCAGTCAAAAATATTAAGCCCGGGGCTAAAACTCTGCTCCATTCATTGAGTTTTGTGTAATTTGGCAACTCTGCGTTCTGCGGAGAATGCGAAGTTACCGTTCAACTCCGCACTCTGCAACAGAGCAAAGTTTTTTGGGGTAATCATTCTCAAAATGTCATTTTACATGTGCAGGTGTGACTTGCTGGGCGCTCGCAGTCGCCCACAAGATTTTCTGGGCTGTTTGCAGGTGCTGTGAGATTTTATAGACCGCTGCATGCTCCTGCAAGATTTTGTGGTCTCCAACACATCATTCAGGTATACCAGTGACTTCCGGTGGATGTTTTCTGATGTACTCAATTCCCAGCACGTGGTATCCACTGCAGCTGCAATCTTGGGAAGATTCTCTCCTCGGGCAGCATCAAAATCTTCCCAAACTGATGATTTGGAGTTAAACACCTCCTCAAATTGACATTTATTAGTATTTTGTTTGTGCCATGAGTTTGTTTTGTTTTTTTACTTACTTTTCAACTTCTAGGAAGTGTCCCTGAGTCTCCAACTTCCTGTTCCTGTCTAGCAGGCTCTTTTGGTGCTTTGTCCATCTCTGGGCACTTTTCATTTGGATTTGGAGCTGGAAGTATAACTCTTTGTGTTTGCTGCATATCCCATTGTATTTAAGGACTTTGAATTTGAGATTTAATTTTACAAGTAAGATAAAGAACTGGTGTTATTTGTTTGATTGGGGCCATGCACCTGAATGTATTTGTACTTTTAACGGATTTTTAACATGTTTTGTGGTGGGTTGCCTGTTGTTTCAGTAGGGGCCTAATGATGTATTTGCATTTTATTTTTCTTCTGTTGCAAATGAAAAACGTTTCTACATTTTCTAAATATTTTTTAATACATTTAAACGTTTGATTGAATTCACTATGTGGCCTAGTCTGCCAATAGGCCTTCCAGGCAGCAGGCCCAGTACTAGTCATGTGTGCATGAAACAACAGTTTCTGTGGTGTTCAGGATTTATGCCATGGATGGATTTGAATTGACATACAAAATGTGCTTTTTTATTGTATTTAATGCAAACTGGGTATAGGACTAGGCGGGGTAATGCCTTTGAAGGATGTGTCTTATTGTAAAAAACAGATTTTTACTCAATAATTACCATTTTTGCATTGCTGAATGAATGACTTTTTCTATGT
The DNA here is from genome assembly GCF_964261635.1 of Lissotriton helveticus. Lineage (NCBI taxonomy): Eukaryota > Metazoa > Chordata > Amphibia > Caudata > Salamandridae > Lissotriton > Lissotriton helveticus. Next base: position 1,986,509,287 of record NC_136063.1, read on the forward strand.
TTTACCATGTCTCGTTTGTCCGGCCAGTGTATATGTTCGTGTCTTTGCCATAGGCAACCATTTGCCTTTGTTCCAGATGCCATGTGTCCCCTGGCCAGGGGGTATTTTGTATAGTCAGACTGTATAGACTCTCCCTAGGCCTGCATGTGCTGTTTGTTTTACAGGCCTCCTGCCTCCTGTTGTTACTTGTGAATTGCTTTTTGTGACCATGTGGCTGGCGGGCGTTTTGTATATGCAGCCAGGGTGCTTTTGCCATGGCCTCTATGCATTCTTTATTCTAGGCTTCCAGCGTCTTGGTGTGACCATGTGCCTGGCAGCCATTTTGTGTAGACAGCCAGTGTACTTTTGCCATTGGGCTGCATGCGTTCTTTGTACTAGGCCTCTAGCTTCTTGCTGTGACCATGTGGCTGGTGGCCATTTGTGTAGGTAGCCAGTGTGCTTTTGCCATAGGCCTGCATGACTTCTTTGTTCTAGGCCTCCTTCTTTGTTGTTGTGACCATTTGGCTGGTGGCCATTTTGTGTAGGCACCCAGCGTTTTTTTTTAACAGGCCTGCTAGCATTCTTTGTTCTAGGCCTCATGCTTCTTGTTGTAACCATGTGGCTGGCAGCCGTTTTTGTACAGGCAGTAAGAGTGATTTTTGCCATAGGCTTGCATGCGTTCTTTGTTCTAGGCCTCCAGCTTCTTGTTGTGAACATGTGGCCTCCTGCTTCTTGTGTGACCATGTAGCTGACAGCCATTTTGTGCAAGAAGCCAGTTTGTTGCTTTTCCCGAAGGCCTGCATGTCTTCTTTGTTGTGGCCAACTAGCCAATGGCCATGCCTTCTTGCTGGTTGTTGTTGTGTGATATGACCATGTGGCTGGTTGCCATTTTTACTAGGCAGCCAGTGTGCTGGTGCCGTAGGCCTGCATGTGTTCTTTGTTCCAGGCCTCCTGCCACTTGTTGTTGTGACCATGTGGTTGGCAGCAATTTTGTGGATCCAGTCAGTGTCATTTCCATATAGGTCTGCATGTCTTCATCTCCTTGTTCCCAAGGATTGCTTTCCTGTTCAGTGTTGGTATTGATGACAAAGTGGCACTGGTTGGCAGCCTTTTGTGCTTCCAACCAAATGCAGCCCCTTTTTGCCAAAGGCTGCATGGAAGGTTGGGCAATGAGATAGCATGTTACTAATAACTTATTACTATATCTTTGAGGATAACTTCACTATTGTTTAAACATGTAATGTTTCTATTTTTTAAGTAATTGTTACATTTTTTCAATTACATTTTTTTAGTATCATTTTGAAAAACAAAATTGGTTTATACCATTTCACACTATATCCTGTATAAACCCCATGTCTGATATAGGTGCACAACAGCATTAATTGTCTAGAGATTATTCCTTCCATTGCCGCATCACACTTGAGTTACGTGAAAAATATTACATACCCCACATAAACCAAACAGTTTCATCTGTATGTTGTTGTTTTTTGTATATCTTTAGTTATCATTTTGTGTACAATAAGATTCCAATAGCACCAGTTTCAACTTAAACATAAAACAAACATTTATGGTTTGTAAGAGAGTACGCCCCCACTCATATGGGGCAGCAAGCGAGAAGCTGTGGGAAATTATGGCTAGCACTACAACATTATTCATCTCGTATATATTGCACTGTTACACTCAGTCCCGAGAGGCTTCCAAGCCCCACCACCTCCCGCAGCACTAGGGGTAGATTTTGTGCTGGGTTTTGTACATAGCGCAATGTATCATCTGTGTATACTGAGACTATTAAATTATAGTTTGGGAATCTGATTTTCCGATGTGCATAGTATACGCGTACGATTCAAAAGGGGGTGGTGATGGACAGAGTATCTGAATTAAGCAGAACACTCCTACCCAGTCAAAAGATCAGGGCTTGATCCATCACCGTTTTTTAGCTCACTGCACCATCCCAGTTCAGAACCTGGCTACATGCAAATTAGTCTGACCCTGGCCCAGTGCATCATGGGAACAGGGTAGACCAAACTACAAAGCCAATTCTTTACTGGAAAGGAAACAAGCTTCCAGGGACCAGTTTCTGGCATTACAGCCGTCTTCGGCCCGGCTTGCTTGAATCCTGATGGTGCAGTGAGCAAGGGACTCACATCTGAGCATACCCTTCCACACTTGTGGTGGCCAAAACGATTCAAAAGGGGGTGGTGATGGACAGAGTATCTGAATTAAGCAGAACACTCCTACCCAGTCAAAAGATCAGGGCTTGATCCATCACGGTTTTTTAGCTTACTGCACCATTCCAGTTCAGAACCTGGCTACATGCAAATTAGTCTGACCCTGGCCCAGTGCATCATGGGAACAGGGTAGACCAAACTACCAAGCCAATTCTTTACTGGAAAGGAAACAAGCTTCCGGGGACTGGTTTCTGGCATTACAGCCGTCTTCGGCCCGGCTTGCTTGAATCCTGATGGTGCAGTGAGCTAAAAAACGGTGATGGATCAAGCCCTGATCTCTTGACTGGGTAGGAGTGTTCTGATTAACTCAGATACTCTGTCCATCACTACCCCCTTTTCTGAAATTAGTATACGCGTACAGCACAGGCTAGTGGTACCGTGCCCAGTACATATAAAACCGGCGAGAGTGGGCAACCTTGCTGTGTACCTCTTGTAATTTGTTTTGGAGCAGATATCATCAGATTCAAATGCACTCATAGCAAAAGAACTTAACTCAGGAAAGGAGCTAGTTTCTAAAGGGGCAACATTTTCTATTCCTAGTACAATAGCACTGAACTAAGGGAAGGTGCTGGACAGTAAAAAAGCAATGTTAACCATTCCCACTCTAATAATATGTATCTTAGGGAAGGATTTAGATAGCAAAACAGACAGCCTTTACCATTCCCACTCCATTTTAACTACATGCAGTATTCAAGCAACATTTAAGATCCACATTACAATATCACTTAACTCAGAGAAGGTGTTAGACAGGAGGAATATCAACAATTACTATTCCCACTCCACTGTAATTTAACTCAGGGAAGGGTCTGGACAATGAAATGGTAACATCTAACATTCACTATAAAATGACATTTAAATATGTAAACATAGTGTACACTTTATTTAAAAATTCATCACAAATATTATACATTTAAATGTTTCAAATATATTTAACAAACTAAAAAAAGATTTTAAAACTTAAAGTTTTTTTTAAATGTTTATTTATTAAAGTAGATCATATGTTTTCTTGAAAAAATAACAAATCGCAGATATTTTTTTTACATTTCTTTAAAGATTTTAAAATATAAAAAACCCTAATGCAATATAAATTGTACAACGTACTTTAAATATTTTTTATTTTTACTTGAATATATCAAATTTATTGTAAATACATCCACAAATAAGCACTAAAGGATTTTTTTTTATTATACCCACCCTTATGCACTACAAACTATGTATCCCACTTCTAATAAATTAAATATTTTCAAAAAAATCATCTAATTTGTAATTTGAAAAAAGAAAATTTGCAATTTAAAATGTTCAGATATACCACTCCCGTTTTCCCTATATATTAAACATCCCACTCCTGAACTGTGTGCAAATTAAAAAAATATATTGTTACTTTTCTTAATTAATAAAAAATACACAATATAATTAAATATTTAAAAATACTCCCCACTCTTTTCCCCAATAAATACCACTCATAAAATGATATTTTTTTTTTGCAAATCTGTATATTTTCTTTAAATTAACAGTAATAATTTAATTTTATAAACACTCTCCACCCTTTTTCCATATCTGGCATGGCTCCCTGATGCAATGTGAGGCAAAGCAGGGACTTGCGCTGTGCTGCGTTGCCTTAAACTGTATCTATGAGGCCACGAAAAGCCATGCAATGTGGCTTTGCGTGGCCTTGTAAGTATGATTGAGAGGCCTGCACCACTGTGTGTCATTAAAAGAGGCCCTTCCGCGGCTCAGGCCTCTTGTAAATGATGTCCTCGGAACTGCTGGATGTTGCGATTTCTAAGGACGATGTGGCTGAGATGGTGCCAATAATGCCAGTATGGTAAGCACCACGAACAAGCGATTTCCTGATTCAGACATTTAAAATACCAGCAAAAATAAAAATTGGTAGTCGCAAAGCAATAAACTTGGTAAACACTTAGCCAGGCAGCTCCGTGCCAAGCAGGAGAAAGAGTACATAGGGGGCATTCTGAATTCTGCCTGGGAGATTTCCCATAAGGACGCAGATAAGGCTAAACTGTTTGGCTCATTTTATGAAGCCCTGTACTCCTGGGACAATCTAGACTCTGAAGCTCAGCGGGAGTTTCTTCATGCGCTGCCCTAACACCAGGTTTCCAACGAATGGAACGAGCTGCTCTCCGCTCCCTTCACTTACGAAGAAGTGAGTCTGGCGATTAAGGCCCTTAAGCCCCATAAAGCTCCAGGTCCCAATGGGTATACCGCTCTTTTTTACAAGACCTTCGCTCCAGACAACTGTCCCTTCCTTACGAGTCTTTTTAACATGATGGCTGAATCCGGAGAATCTACGGCATCTATGACCGAAGCCATAATCTCAGTGATACCGAAACCCGGTAAAAACCCCCAGCACTGCGCCTCCTACCGCCCTATCGCCATCCTCAACCGTGACGCCAAATTATTCTCCTCTATATTAGCCAAACGACTAAATGACCTAATGCCGGATCTCATTCATCCGGACCAGTCCGGATTCATCAAGGGTCGCCAGACTCATGACAATACTCGTAGGATTCTCCATCTCATTGAAAAGGCCAATAGGCATCAGATTCCTGTTGTACTGGTGGGTTTCGACGCTGAGAAAGCCTTTGACCGTGTAAATTGGGCGTTCTTATTCCATACCCTCTGGGATTTTGGTTTTTCTACTAAATTCATAACTATGCTACGAGCTAATTACCGACAACCCCGATCCAGAGTGATGGTTAATGGGGACCAGCTCTACCTCCTTCTACCACTCTAGAGGTAAAAGACAGGGTTTCCCCCTTTCACCTATGCTCTTCGCCCTTAGCTTCGAGCCCCTCGCAATGGCCATTAGAGATAATCCTGACATTCAGGGCATACCTTTTACTGGGGTCCCTCATAAAATCTCCCTATTTGCAGACGACGTCCTCTTATCCCTCTCTGATCCAGCATTGTCTCTCCCAGCCCTCTAGTCAGAATTGGAACGTTTTGAATCGATCGTAGGTTTTAAAATAAATTTCAGCAAATCTTATATCCTTAATCTTACTTTAACGCCCACTGAGGTTCACAGTCTCAAGTCCCTTACCCTCTTGCATGGGCCCCCTCCACCATACAATATCTAGGGGTTCAATTGATGCCAAAGATTGAGAAGTTATATGCGGCTAATTTTCCACCTATTCTCAATCGCATTCAGGCGGAACTTGTGAAGTGGACATCCCTGTTTGTATCCTGACTCGGACGCATCCACGCAGTAAAAATGACACTCCTTCCTAAACTTGCTCTACCTCTTTCAGGCTCTCCCTATAGAACTAGACAGGGACTTTTTTCATCGAGTTAAGAACATGATTCTCCAATTTATCTGGCAGGGTGGGTGTGCTCGCTTTTCTTTCTCCTTCTTACGCCGTCCCCGATCTCAGCTCTACTATAAAGCAGCACAATTGCAGATATTGGTTGAATGGTCCAAGAAATAATCTGATAAACATTGGTTACAATGGACCAGAGTGTGACTGGGAGGACCATCTGGAACCTGGTCTGCGCCCTAAAAAAGATCGACCCCCAAACACGCATATAGCTACAACCACGTGCACTACTCTGAAAGAATGGGATACGGTAACAGGGGATGATCAATGGACCACTTTCCCCTCCCCGTTTACACCACTACACTTTAACCCTGATTTCCCGCCTGGTACACAGGAGGGGCCTTTTGACGCATAGAGAGAAGGGGGTTGTCTTGCATTGATCCACCTTTTTCACAATTATGACCCACTCACTTTTGACAATTGTCGACGGGACTATTAGTTGGGGACTACGGAACGGTATCATTACGCCCAACGAACGCACTGGGCCCTCACCCCACACATACGTGATACAGCTACTTGGCCCCTCACTCAATTCGAATCCTTCCTTGCCAAAACCTCATCTACGAAGGGGGTGATTTCTTTCATATATAAACTTCCCCTTACCTCCGCTGTATCCCCGAGACCGCGGTATATGTCCTTGTGGGAAGACATTCTTCAGCGTCCCATTTCAGATACTGAATGGGGACACCTATGGACAGACATACCACAATTCAACCATTCCTCTGATCTTCGGGAATCTCACCTAAAGACCATGATGGACTGGTACCTGCACCCCGCTTAGCTCAAGCAGATCTTTCCCACTGCTTCCGACAGATGCTGTAGAGGGTGTGGGTTACTGGGGGAGTTTAAACACATTTGGTGGGATTGCCCGACTATTCGCCCCTACTGGGAGGAAATCCTTGCACACATTAAGGAAATCTTGGGATACCCTACTCCAAACACCATGGCGGGGCGCCTCACTGCCACCTGGGGTGGATGGGTGTAGAAGTTTTCGGTTATTCGCTACTTATAGTTTCACCATATTCGGAGGTCCCCCGTGAGGGATGATTTGATGTCTTTGTTCTGTGTTTTCTATTATGTGACACAAAACAAATAAAATATGTTTGACAAAAAAAAAATTGGATGGATGTTGTATATGTTTAGTAACATCTCAGCGGCTTCCAGTAGAGTTAAAGACAACAGGGCATACTAGCAAGAACCTCGTTCACATTATCGCTGTTTTAGCGGCTGGAAACTGCTGCTAAAATGGCGATAAAAGGCTTGCTAATATGCGCTATAGAGTTCCAATAGAAGCCCAGGTTGGATGTCCTGCACATCTAACCTAGGCTTCTATTGGAATTCTATAACTCATATTAGCAAGCCCATTATCGCCGTTTTAGCGTCAGTTTCCTGCCACTAAAACGGTGATCATTTTAACGAGGTTCTTGCTAATATGCCCCAATGATTGTGGCCCTAACTCTTAAGGGCGATAATCCATGAGACAATTGTGCATCATAAAAGTCTATCTCATTGAAAAATTCTAAAGTGAAACTGCTAGCAAAAATCATTGTTAGTAGACGCCACATGATTGAGGCGAGACTAGCATATTCGAAGGAATCAGGCTCAATGCCGAATATGTCGACCAGGTTAAACTTTTGCAGAATTCAAAAAATCATACAAATGACAAAAAACATTCCAGAATAAACTGTCATCCTGTCATTGGGTGCCAAGAAGTAGTTCAATTCAGATGAATGGCCATTCATGGCTGGGGACTTAAAAAGGGGGAGCCTGAGAACTTTGATGTTGGCACAGATAACATTGACATACATTAGGCCCGTGGCTATGATAAGGGTTGATGGAGAAAAACAGCAACCCTCAAAATGCATAGAGGAACAAGACAGGACTGTCTTTAATCTCCAACGTGTTTCATCCTGACGGTAGGACGGCTGGCTGACTGAGTCAGATTAGAGATGTTGGTAAGAGGATTAAGATAAAAATGTGATTGGAGTGGGAAAATATCGCTGTGACAATGCCATTGAGTGGCACTGCATGTGTGCACTATTCCTAAAACCTACTGCATAATTGTATCACCTATGTGCATAATTAAGTTTCCGGTAAGGCCATTGTAATCCGTGCAATAAATTGAACCTGCGGTGCTCATGTTAAATTTTAAATATAGGCTGCATGGTGTAATTACACTAACCACATATCATCATATATGACTAGAGTGTATGGCGCTGTCTATACTGTATTTTAAAAGCAGTGCTGTGTCACAGACAAGGGAAATTGTTTTACCATGCTGGAATCCCTACTTTTTTAAATTACTTAAGTTACGCCTACAGTGTGCTTTATAAGCCAAGAGGACTGGATGCTTAATATATAAAGTGAGTCATGCTCAAAATAAAGGAAATTAATGTCTCCTGTCAAAGTTTACGAAAACAGGCTTGTTACTGCAAAGTTAAAGCGTCAGTTTCATTAAGCAGGATATTTCCGTGTATTGTTAATCTCTTCTGTGAAAGTAGATTTTTACAATTTATGCTTTGTTCTACTTGAGTTTAAAATGATTCAGAACTGGTTTGCCTTATAACCTTGCTCCAGGGACTAGATATACTTACCGTGCTGACTGTTAAGTCACTTCCTGGAGGACAATATGTGGAAATGGTAGGCAACACAAAAAGGCAGCTTGCACAGCTCTTTCTTTTGAATGAGATCATAAATGGAATCTCAGGAACTAAAGTCACTTTTTGCCCAGAGCCACCCTAGACTTTCTGTCTATTGTCCAGGTAGAAAAGAAAACAAGTTCTAGCACAAGCAACAGGCAGGAAATCTCATCTCTCTAGAAGAGTGGCTTTCGGCTTTCTGCAGTTGGAAAAGGCCAGGCTACTTTGTGTAAGCGATTTTAAGAAGGATTGCATTAAAGGAAAAACAGTTGGGACTGGATGGGGGAATAATCCAATCCATGGTTCGTACACCAGATGGGCATGGTACCTCACCACATTCCCACAGAGCCTTCCTGGACCAGGGAAAAACACCTTGAATATGGCTCTGCTTGGCTGCTAGAAGACCCATGGACTCTTTACTAATTTTGTCAACTAGTCACAGGGCCTTTTTTGCAATAGACAAGTGATTGGACTCCTGTTTATCTGCTACAGAGACATAAGAAGCAGATCGGACCCATCAGAATCTCGAGGTGTTGCAAAACATAGAGGGCCTCATTTACTATATTTTGACAGATGGCAGCGCAGCAAGCCTTCCAGCTGCATTGCGCTGCCATGCATCAAAATAAAAGGGCTGGGATGTGCCGTATCTACATGATACGGAGCATTACTGACCTTCTCCTCTGTGCCAGATCCCAGACAACAGCCGGGCACCAGCACAGACACCATTGCGCCATGGTTAATTATCAGGCAGTGACACCATCCTACACATAAACAATCATTAAAGGTGATATGTTCTTTCTATGTGTGCTGCAGAAATAAAAGTATTTTCCTTGTTGTGCAACTCCTACGACCTGGAGAGGCATAGGATTCTAACTCATTACCAGGATTACAACACTTTGTAAATATGGGAATGTGTCAGATTACATGAATGTTGCTTGGGAACAGCCAAAGAAACACTCATGGAACATACCTTTCACGCAGTGTAATGCGTAAAGGGGCCCATATATACAAGGCCATGACAAGTCACACAGGGTGACTTTATGTGGCCTTGTAACTGTGAACAGGCATGCTGTGCCACCTATGCATCTACAAAAGTGATGCACCGGCTGTGCAATGGGCTTATAAATGAGGCCAAGAGTGTGGAGACTTGCCTTGAGGACCTGGAGGGTGCAAAAGTCACCTGAAGCAAAGAGAAGCAACAAAGGCAGCCCAGAAAAAACCACATGGAACCAGAGGAAATAGAAATACACTAGACAGTGGTCCCTAGTAAGATGGGAAATAACAGCCATATATTCAAATTGTTTTATTCATTTACTTTAGTTTGTCTCATAAATGCATAAATTTAACATTAGCACAAAAGCATACAGAAGTCATAAAAAGAAGCAAAAAACTTTGCAGTGTAGTTTCAGTAAGACGTTAAAATCCTCCATACAGATCATAAGCAACAAAGAAGTAGGGTACAAATAGTATCATTACAAAGATAATAGCCCACCAACACCATTAGATAGTTTCTTTTTGAGCCTAGTTGCAGTCCGTTTTGGGACCCCCCCATTCCGATCACGCGCTGAATTCTAATTGGCTGTCAAGCGGTTGTAAACATTTGAAACCAGGAACTGTTGGCAGCCATTTTGTGCCTCGGTAGAAGCGTGGGTGAAGAAGTCTGGGAAATATATTGGCAAAATGTGAACAGGGGCAGGTTAGACACTCTGACCCCCTAGGCCTGCTCAGGGGGTGACATAGGGACCCGTAGGGCAAAAAAAGTAAGACATTTTTTTTACAAAAAAAGTCATTAGATGCGCGTAGGATCTGCGCATTTGGTCGCTGAAAAAAACTAAGCATGTATTTTTTAGATATATATCAAGCTTATGTGTATAGATGTTGGGTGGTTCTAGAAAGAGCCCTTGTGTTTATTGAGAGATTTTAGTAATTACAAGTAAGTACCGATGCAGAGTCTAAAGTTCATGAGGAAGACTCGGTTTCCTTCATCTGTAAAATGTACACTATCTCTTTAATAGATGCCATGCATATTGAAACGCAGATTGTTGTGGTATATGGACAATATTCTATAGTCTCGTAGAAAAGTAGAAAGATTTATACACATGTTTATTCACTTATCTGCACAGATCAGGTGTTCCAGTCTTCCCCTATCTCGACGACGGCGTGCTCACCCCAGACAGTCGTCTCCCACCTCCAGGCTACGGTCGACCTCTTGCACCTGCTGGGGTTGTCCATCAACGTGCCGAAGTCGCACCTGTGCCCCTCTCAGAAGCTCCTCTTCATCAGAGCGGTTCTGGACACGCCGCAATTTCGGGTTTTTACTCCGAACAGCGGGTTCGGGATATTTAGCCTCTGATTCTGATCTTTCAGCTTTTATCCCGGGTCTCAGTCAGGTTGACGCTGCGGCTCCTGGGGCTGAAGGCCTCCTGTATCCTAGTGGTGCATCACACAAGGTGACATGTGAATAAATATAAACATAGGCCACGCAGTTTGCGTCCCATAATATACACATTTCAGGGGGTGGTGGTTCCCAAGGTGTGAGGGAGTCATTGAAGCCCACATACTTGTAATGTTGTAGGGGGGGTTGAACGCAAAAGTGGTGCAAGGGGGTTTGTAAATCTGGTACACATTGTTTGGTTTTACTTTGCTTTCATTTCTGTGATGTAGAAGATCCTCGGTAAATATAATGGCTTTTGTACAACCAGTAACTTTTAACCCAAACTGCTTTCTGCCTGTTACTATAGTAACAGTTCATGGAACACTTATGTGAGCACAGAGGTTAAGAGTTCACCACACTATGTTGTTAATGAGTTAGCCTCAGAATTATACTTCAAATTATAAATGTAATTTCTATTGATGAATGCTACCACCACAAAAAAAAACAGACGTATTTACTTTTTTTTATTAACTTTTATTAAAACAATAACTGGAACTATAACTAAAAGATAACAATATAATTATTAACTAGAACTATAACTAACACAGCAATATAATAAACAACATATAATATGGAGTCAAAAAGAAGTATTGTAGTTAATCTGCAAAACAAAAAAGAAAATTAGTGTTTAAAATTAGATTGATGTGACTAAATGAGGTCAAACATTACAAGTCAAAGTAACACTTGACGATATTTATATTTTGTTAAATCTTTGCAGTGTGCCTGAAATGCTTCCACTGGCATTGTACATGCAGGCTTTAGTCCACCTTTTTTTATCAATTATTGCAGTTAGTATACAACAATTAAATGGAACATTTTCTGCATATTTTTAATAAAGCATTTGACACAATGCATAGTGACTCCGTATTTATTGAATGTTTTGAAATTAATTTTCACAAGTCTTAAAAAAGGTGAATGCAAGAAAAGTTACTTGCCACATATGCAAGAGTGCTTTCAAAGTGAGACCCCAATAAAGAGGACTGGTGTGGAACTGCAAGTATGCGGAAGCACCTGCAGACTAAGAATCCGGTCAACTTTGCAAGTGAAGAGTTAAAGAGATTTGTTGGACCCGGCCTCGTGGCGTGGTTCGCCTCTGTCCCTCCACATCCTGTGAGCGTAGGCCTGTGCCCCGAGTCCCCTGCGCAGCCTCCCCGTTAGTGTAGCCTGCACCCCGAGCCTGGTCGTCCTACTCCAGTTAAACCTAGATCCCCCTAGAACCTCGACCAGGCCTGCCTTTCCCGCTCCGCGCCCGGCTCCGAGCGCCTAACCTTGCATGCCCCACAAGGCCCGGACGCCATCTTCCCTTGCCGACATCCCTGTCTCCCTGGGCCGAGCGTGACCCCGGCCCCAGCGAACCCCAGACTCCAAAGGCGCGCCAGTCCCGGCTGGGGGGTAAAGGGCTCCCCGAGTGAGATAAGCCAGGGAGTTTCGATGGCACCTCCGGCCTCCCCTGAGGGGCTGGTTTCTCTCACACCTTTGGCCCTCCCCTGTGGGCCAGTTTCAATCACCCCTCCGGCCTCCCCGAGTGCTGGCTCCAGACCCGCTGGGCATCTGGGAATTCCCGGGCCCATCTTTCAAAGGGATCAAAGAGCCAACCGCCGGACCTCACCAATGACCAGCCCCCCCGGGCAGGAGACCTCTGCCTGCGAGGGTCCGGAGATCAAAGAGCCAAAGGACTATAACTGGGCCCGCCCGACAACTAGCGGGCAGTTGTATCTTGGACCTGAAGCCCTGCTGATCTGATCGTGGCTGACCCTAAGAAGACTCATCCTGAACCTCTGAGCCCTGCTGACGCTGTCGCGGCTCAAGCTGAACTGGTAACCATCAGAGCCCTGCTGACGCTGTCGCGGCTCAAGTTGAACTTGCAACCATCGGAGCCCTGCTGACGCTGTCGCGGCTCAAGCTGAACCTGCAACCATCGGAGCCCTGCTGACGCTGTCGCGGCTCAAGCTGAACCTGCAACCATCGGAGCCCTGCTGACGCGGTCGCAGCTCGACCTCTAAGACCATCGGAGCCCTGCTGACGCTGTCGCGGCTCTCACGAACCTCTCCAGATCGAGCCCTGCTGACCTCGTCGCGGCTCGGGGAGTACTCTGGTCCGGCTGGACCATCAAAACCACCATCACGACCGAGCCGACTCGACGGAGGTGAAGCAGCCAGTACGACCCTCATCCCGTACCCCCCGGCTCGAGGATTGAGAGCTGTGCGTAGGGTACGCCGCGTACTGACCCAGAGACTAAAAGACTGTCCCCCTTCCCCCTTTCCGAATCCTCCAAGACTTTGTGGTCCCTTGACCACTGTGTATACAAGAGTGCTTCCTTCGTTATTTGCTATATAAAGAACTTGTTACTAGAATCCAACGGTGTAGTGTCTGTTCGTAGTGTGGTGTGAGCTCAGTGTGTACGATCCTAGACCCGAAGTCCTCCCCGGCGGGGACCTCCCAATCAAGACTCGGCAAGTTCTGTGGGAGAGGTGGATCTTGGGGTGACCGGGTGAGCACAACCTGGCCCTCCGAGATCGCCCCTTCTAACATTGGTGGCAGCGTCGCGATAAGAACCTACGTCTAGGGATCGTACAGCACTGACATACTACCCGAACGAAGAGCAACCATGAGCCTCACGAGCGACAAGACCACCTTCCAGATGGAGCTGCTGGGAGACTATTCGCACCGTGAGCTCAAGCAATTCTGCAAAGATCTCCGTATCCCGTCAACGGGATTAAACACCAAAGAGGACTTTCAACAAGCTCTAACGGCCTGGGTGGAGACCGGAGCCCAACCTCCAGCACCGACAGAAGCCGATGGAGGGGGAGCACCACTGATCGGAACCCACGCCCCAGAGCAAGAAAGAGCAGAGTCCCCGACGCGGACTCACAGCACGGAGAGAGGTCTGTCACAAGAAGAGATGACCGACCGAGAACGCAACCGAAGCCACGAGCTAGAACTAGCCCGGTTGAAGATGGAGGTAGAACTCAAGCTGGCCGAGAAAAAGCTAGCCATCGAGCAGCTGCGGCTGCAAGGAGAATTGGAGGAGAAGAAACTCCAACGAGAACATGACGGAAAGAAGCTCCAGCTGGAGCACGAGCGCAGCGTATTGGAAATAGAACTCAAGGCCCGGAACGAAGGCAACAAAACAGCAGCGACCCGAGAGTCTGTTCCCCCGGTGGAACCCAAGGTCCACATCCCCAAGGATGTGGTCAAAGAATATTATAAAAACGATGACATCCAGCAATGGTTCAAGGCCTACGAGGTAGCTATGACCTCCCACCGAGTTCCGCAGAAAGATTGGGGAGCCGGGCTGTGGGGTCGATTCCTGAGTGAGGGGAGAGACAACCTACTCGACCTACCGTCTGCCGAACAGACCTCCTACAGCCACATGAAAGAGGCCCTCCTCACAAGGTACGGGCTTACCCCAGAACTGTACCGCCAACGCTTCCGAGAATGCAAGAAGATCCCCGGCACCACATGGGTGGAATATGTCAACTTCTACAGTCGGGCCCTGGAAGGGTGGATAAAGGGCAGCAAGGTGTCCACCTTCGAGGGGCTCATTGACCTTATTGCCTACGAACATTTGTCCCTGAATTGCTTTGTGGAACTCCGACAGCACCTCCTGGACAGCAAGTTGGCTGACCCCCGGAAGCTGGCCGTCGAGGCCGATCGCTGGGTGAGCACCAGAGTCCCCCGGGGGCCCGGGGGAGATTCTGGCCGAAATGAACAGGGATCGTCCCGCCAGAGGGGAGGGGGGAATCAGAATAGACAGAGGGGTTCCCAGGTAGGATCCCCGCGTAGTCCCCCCAGAAACCAGCCCGGCACCTCGCCTCCCACAGCGCGCGCAGGGTTTCCCCCAGCTAAGCCAGGGCTCTGAGTCAGCCAAGCCTGCTACCATTGCCAGAAACCCGGGCACTATGCCAATGACCCCCGCTGCCCCTTGTTCCCGAAGCCTGCCGCTGCGGGTCTCCCAGTGCGCCACATCACCTCAGTAGCCCTAGAAGAGGAGGGGGAAGAGGAGTTTGAGGGAGCAGACCCCGCAGCTATGATGTTAGTCTCCCTGGGTGATAGCGAGATGGTCCCCGGAGCTCCCCTACCCGACAACACAGAGAAATACCGACAGCAGGTGACTGTTAATGGCCATCACATAGGGGCGCTCCGAGACACTGGGGCCAGTATCACCGCCGTCAAACGGCACCTAGTCACCGAAGCCCAGATTGTTCCCCACATCTCCTTCAGGGTGATCGCAGCTGATAACTCCGTCCGCACCTGCCGGATAGCTCAAGTCCCATTCGAATGGGGGGGCGTCTCTGGGGAGTTACGAGTGGCAGTCCGCTCCGACATGCCTGTGGACTGCCTGCTCGGCAATGATCTAGAGAGATCCCCATGGCAGCGGGTTGAGAAAAGGACCCACTTAGAGATGGTGGGCTTACCCGAGTGGGCCTGTGTGAGTACCCGGTCGATGACCGCCCGAAGGACCACCCCCGAAGGGGCGACCTTAGAGGCGGCACCGGCGACCCCCGAGGACCCCGAGGACCCAGAGGTCCCTGAATCCTTTGAGACCCCTGAGCTGTTCCCCAGGGAGAGCTTCCCCCCGACGCAGGTCCCCTCGGCCCTGGTGTCGAACCGACCCCGAGCTTGGACGACCTTCCTGAGCTGGCCCATTGGCGCCAGGAAGGGGGACCGTCCCAAAAAGAATTCTGCCTAGAGCAGACAGCCTGTCCATCCTTGGTGGGGCCGCGGCAGCAGGCCGCCGCCCAGGCCGCCGGTGACCAGTCTGGCTCCCACTTTGTCTATTGGGAAAACGGCCTCTTATACAGCGAGCAAAAGTCCGCCGAACTAGGGTCCCGCCGAGTGCTGGTGGTCCCCCTACGCTTCCGAGGCTTTCTCCTGAACCTGGCCCATGACGTGCCCCTGGCGGGACACTTGGGACAAGACAAAACGTACCAGCGCCTGGTCACCCACTTCTACTGGCCGGTGTGGTAAAATGTGTGAATGTGCATGGCTTCAGACAACTAGTAAATGCCATATTTGAGACATCGGTGTAATCAACTGGAACAGGAGGATATAGTTTTCTTCAACCTTGGCAACAAACATTTTGCAAACTGAAAAAAGAGTTAAAAATGTATATGCTGTACATATGTCCCAGATTAATTTAAATGTACATCAAAAACTTTTGTTCTCAATAGGATTGGGGAGGAAATGCAATTATCAGAGGTTATATTTGGCAAGCAAAATAGGAAATAGCATTGCATTATACAAATGTTAGGCCAAGATTGGTCACTCACTTTATTTACATTGCAATTTTCGGCTGATAACATATGGAGAGCAGTCAGTGGATCTGGTGTGTCAAGTTGTTCACCACCATGTGGTATAGTGTATGGGCAGGACAGCTTGTGGCGACCAGTACGTCTCATGGTTGAGATATAAGTATAATGAGATAGAACAGGGGGCAAACTAAGTTTAAGGTTATTAAAAAACACATTAAGCAATCAATTACAGGTACCGTGCAGGGCGAGGGAGCAGCTCATGATGCACTACTTAAAAAATGATATGCGGCAGGATTAAGTGATTTGCTCAGAAAATCGCCTACCAAGGCAAAATATTTAAGTTATAAGAGCTGGAAACCCTGCTAAAATATACTTTTGCCAAAAACATTACTTTTGCAATGCAAGGGGCACATGACTCACTACTTACACGAGAAAAACAACATTGTATTCACTTGAACAGCACGTAGCACACTGCTGTAGGAGCGGCCATGTGGCGCTTGGCAAATTAAACAAATGCACCAGGATTAAGTGATTTGTACAGAAACAAAAGTTATGAAATCAACTTTAACGATATAAAAAGCAGGAAAGAGTGCTTAAAAACAGCATTGCCAAATGGAACATAAACTGGCATTTACGTGGTATTTCAAAGATTGTTCAGATTAATTAATTTAATTACTCTTAAAAAAAGTGCTCACCTACGAAGAAGTGGATGCGACAGACCTGCGACATAGCCACCAAACCTTCAAGGACTGGACCCAACCACCTCTGCTGCATACTCCTCAACACCCGCTCCGCACGCACATGCGCCGTCGAGCTCTGGGATCTGCTCGACACCTATGCCCCAGACGTGGCCTTCCTGACCGAGACCAGGTGGAACGACTCCTCGGCGCCCGACATCACCATAGCCATCCCGTATGGCAACAAGATCACCCACAGGGATTGCACCAACTGAATCGGAGGAGGAATAGCCATCTTCCACAAGTCCACCCTCAAGGTCGCCCCCCACGCAGACGACACCCTCAACACTGCCGAACACCTGCACTTCCGGATCCACACCCACCCCAACACCACCCTCAGAGGAACACTCATCTACAGACCCCCCGGACCCCGAGCTCAATTCAGCATCTCCAACGCCGACCTCACCAACACCCCCGCACTCGCCTCCATGGACTACATGATCCTCGGGAACCTGAATTTCAACCTCGAGAACAACAACAACGCCAACTCCGCCACCCTGATCGCCAACCTTGCCAACCTAGGCCTGAGACAACTCGTCACTGCACCCACCCATGCCGCTGGCCACACACTGGACCCCGTCTTCTCCACAGGCACCCACATCACCTTCGACCACACCACTGAACTCCACTGGACCGACAACCGCTGCATCCATTTCACCTTCAATAAACCAACCACGCACCATAGCACCCAACAGCTACCTCGCCGCTGATGGAGCAAAGTCACCGAAGACCAGCTGATCACCACCCTTGCCCAAAATCCACCCACTGATCACACCAACCCAGACACCTCAGTCCGCAACCTCAGACAGTTGATCGATGGCAGTGCCAGCACCATCGTCCCACTCAAGAAACCCTCTAACAACCACGCCAGCAAGAGAGCCACCTGGTTCACCGACGAGCTGCAGACCTCCAAACGCGCATGCCGAAAACTGGAGAAGATATGACTCCACGAACGCACTCCGGACAACCACGCAGCCCACAAGGATGCCACCCGCAGACATCACCACCTAATCAGATTATCCAAGAGATCCTCCTTCAAAGAACTCCTGAATAACAACGCACACGACAGCAAAGAGCTCTTCAGCATCGTAAAGGAACTCTCCAACCCCAGCGCCAACGCCAACAACATACCGCCCTCACAAGAACTGTGCAACTCACTGGTCATCTTCTTCCACCACGAGATCGCTGACATCCATGACAGCTTCAACACCACGACCGCCCAGACTATACCAGACCCCACCTCCCTGTGAGCACCAACAGCACCAACCACCTGACCTCCTGGTCCAACGTCAACGACGACGAGACACGCAAGGTCATGAACTCCATCCACTCAGGATCTCCGTCAGATCCGTGCCCACACTACGTATTCAATAAAGCAGATGCTGCCATCGCACCCCAACTACGGAAGGTCATCAACATCTCCTCTGAAACAGCGAAATTCCCAGAAAGCTGGAAACACTCCGAAATCAACGCCCTCCTCAAGAAGCCCAAGGCGGACCCCAAGGACCTCAAGAACTTCTGGCCCATCTTCCTGCTCCCGTTCCCCGCAAAGTTCATTGAGAAAATCATCAACATGCAACTGACCCACCACCTGGAAGACAACAACATCCTGGACCCGTCCCAGTCCGGGTTCAGATGAAACCACAGTACCGAGACAGCCCTCATCGCCGCCACAGACGACATCAGGTGCCAACTAGACATCGGCGAAACATCAGCCCTCATTCTCCTGGACCTGTCAGCTGCCTTCGACATGGTCTGCCATCGCACTCTAAAGACACGTCTCCTAGAAGCCGGAATGCAAGAAAAGGCCCTTCACTGGACCACCTCCTTCCTCTCCAGCAGAACCCAGAGCGTCAACCTCCAGCCCTTCCGATTCGAGGCCACCGACATCATCTGCGGCGTCCCCCAGGGTTCATCCCACACCCGAAGTTGTTCAACATCTACATGGCCCCCCTCACACAAGTGGCCCGCCAACACGACCTCAATATCATCTCCTACGCTGATGACACCCAGCTCATCCTCTCCCTCACCAAGGACCCACACACCGCCAAAACCAACCTCCACAAGAGAATTAAAGCCATCGCCGACTGTATGAGGAAAAGCCATCTGAAGCTGAACTCGGACAAGATGGAGGTACTCATCCTTGGACCCACCCCTCAGTCTGGGACGACTCCTGGTGGCCGACCACACTGGGAACAGCACCGAAACCCACCGGTCATGCACGCTACCTAGGATTCATCCTCAACTCCTCCCTTCCATGTCTAAACATGTCTACGCTGTCTCCTTCTCCTTCTACAACACCCTCCGCATGCTCTGCAGGATCTACAAGTGGATCTACAAGTGGATCACAACTGAAACAAGAAGAACAGTTACACAGGCCCTCGTCAGCAGCAGACTGGACGATGGCAACACACTCTACGCAGGAATCCCAGCCAAACACCTACGACGACTACAACGCATCCAAAATGCCTCCTACCGACTGATCATCAACATCCCCCGCCGCAGCCACATCAGCCCCCACCTGAGAGACCTACACTGGCTCCCCGTCGACAAGAGGATCACCTTCACGCTCCTCACCCACACACACAAAGCACTCCACAACGCCGGACCAGCCTACCTCAACAGCAGACTCAGCTTCTACACCCCCACCCACCAGCTCTGCTCCACCAGCCTCGCCCTCGCTGCTGTTCCCCTTCTCCTACCTCGCCGCCAAGACCTGGAACACCCTCCCTACCAAGCTAGGGCAGACCCAAGACCTACTCGCCTTCAGAAGACTCCTCATGACCTGGCTCTTTGAGCAGTAGCGGCACCCCCACCCCTCAGCGCCTTGAGACCGAGTAAGTAGTGTGCTTTACAAGTACTCTGATTGATTGATTGATTGATTGGATACGAACACTCTCAATGGCTGTGACAGCGGAATAGGAAAAGTTCAAGAAGGTTGGCAGCTTATAAATGCTTTGCAGAAGGATGATTGGTTGAGCATGATGTCACTGGGTGTGAGAGCTGTGATTGGACATGTTGTAATTGAGCATGCGCAAATTAAATGAAATACATTAGGGGTACATAGCCTGATGGTGGGACATATTGTGCGCATGCGTAACATTAACACGCATGTGCTACCACAAACATGCATGCGCAAAGTGAAGGCAACTCCTACGGGGTACATACATGGATGGAGTTTGGATGTCCCCGTGGCCTTGGAGTGGCTTCAGGAGGGGGGCTTTGCAGCCCTCCTCCATAAAATAATAATATATAATTAGCCATGCCCCGGGGGCTGGGGACCCTGGTGCCCAGAATTGGGCACAGGAGGGAGGCCACGCGGCCCACTTCCCATAAAAAATTGAATACGTATACTCCGCTTATTGTCATCGTACCATAAGCACACCCTTCCGATCATGTGCTGAAGGCTAATTGGCTGTCAAGTGGTTGTCAACATTCAAAACTAGAAACTGTTGGCATCCATTTTATGTCTTGGTACAAGGGAGAATGAAGAAGCGTGTGAAATTTGTGTTTAAAACGTGAAAAGAGGGAGGGTAGACACACCCTGATCCTCTAGGTCTCCTCAGGGGGGTCCCACAAGGTCCCCCAGGGCCCCTATTTTTTTTCTTTTTTGGGGAAAAACTCACGGGGTGCACGTAGGATCCGCGCAGTCTAGCGATATATTCTTTTTTTTTTTTTAAAGAATGGGGCTTCTGCACGTCTTTGCTAATTTGCATTCTTTCAACTGTTTAGAGGAGATGCTGCAGTGATGTATCCAGGTGCCACCACTGAGTAAAAAAAGGTAACGATAACACTATTTACCTGCTAAGTGAATTTCTACCCATAGGATAACAGTGATGTACTATTTAAGAAAGTTAAAGAAAATTATAAGAATAATAACCTCAGATAATCTCTTGTCTTAGTATTTATATAAAAGATATATAAATCATTTTTTCAACATTGAAAAAATGTTGGAAGTCGGATAGGTATATGACGTCACACACTACCGCGCGTCCGTCACGTTGCGTTATACGTACATCTCGCGTATGCGTGAGGCGTCGCACACAAGTCGCATAGCAACCTTGGGGGAAAAGTTGTGCAGGTCGCACACCCTTCGCGGATCCTACACAGCGACCCTAAAATGGCAGACACGTTTAGCGCAATAAATGAGTACAGTGTTCGTAGGGTGCCCAACTGCAAAAAAAGAAAAAAGTAATAAAAATAATGTAAGTATATTATAAACAATATAAAATAATGAAAAAATATATTTTTATGTAAAAAAAATAATAAAAAAGTGTAATGTAATTTAAAAAATAACATCTACAAATAAAAAGATAAAAAAATGTAGTTAGAAAATATTTTAAAAAAACAATACAAATATTTACAATTAGCATTTAAAAAACCTTGGAAATTCACTGAAAAAACCATAGTCGACTGGACATTTCACTCATATAAAACCATTGAAATTCCCCCGTTAAATTGCACGCCAGCAATCCACTGCTGATGATGTCACATATTACGTCATTCATGACATGGTCAATGACATCACTGATGACATCACTGATGACATTTCAAATGACATCACTGATGACATCACTGATGTAATCATCCATGTGACAAGCTGATACACCTGATCATACAGTAGCATAAACTTTTAACACATATTATAAAATACGAAGTACCATATTTGAAACATTGACCCACCAGTACAAGTTTCTAGAAACCCACTCAGTGATTCCTACATCTACACACATCTAAACACTTACCTATAAATTCACTCATACATTCTAACAAAGATCAATAGAACACTATTAAATATGTTTATATACCTACATCAACATTATACACCAGCACATATCCTATTCCTTTATGCAGACATCCTACTCACTTATGCAAACACTTGATCATACTTATATTTACTCTATATATACACTTATACAAACACCACTTTATTTATTCATATAGATAGTAACTCATACTTAGTGTGTTATAAACTCAGTATTATAAGTATACAGTTATCAATACATCACTCATACAATCACTGAGTATTATGTATACTTATTTATATACAATAACTGCCACATACACTGCCTTTTCTATTTTTAGTTTGTTGGACATATATCATTGAGAAATATATTTATTCATCACCACCCCCATAAAGAGACTCACTCACCCAAACAACTGTTTCCACATACAGTCTTAACCTCATATATAATAAATCAACTATTTATACATCTTTCCACAGTCACACACGTCCCACCCAACCACACACACATACATTCCCTATCCCATATAAATACTCATTTAACAACTTAATAACTTGGGCGTGGCTTGGCCGTGCAGCGGAATGGCCACATTGTAGAGAGGCTTCGCCGGCCGGGTAAACTAATCTGTAATTTATCTGTATACAAACACGCACAATGCTGATCCAAACGCTGCTAGCCAGCTCAGGTACGACCCGACAGCCGCAGGATACTCGGCAGCAAGAATAAATAGATATGGGAGGTCGGAGAAGCACCTGCACCCATTTGAGGCCTGGACTTTAATGGCTGCTAGAAGCCGGGGACTCGATTTTGGAGCTGCCCTCTGCAATATGCAGGTGTAATGCGCGGCC
This sequence comes from Lissotriton helveticus, assembly GCF_964261635.1. Classification (NCBI taxonomy): domain Eukaryota; kingdom Metazoa; phylum Chordata; class Amphibia; order Caudata; family Salamandridae; genus Lissotriton; species Lissotriton helveticus. The sequence continues at coordinate 1,986,531,487 of NC_136063.1, forward strand.
GCACGCAGGCAGGTAAGCCGATGATTGTGAGAGGGCTGCACTGAGCACACAGAGCTCCAGAGACATGGAAGAGCACGGGCGGTGCCAAGGGGAGAGCTAGAAGGTGATCAGGAGCGCTGACCCAGGAGGAAGCTGCTGGAGCTGCGAGGTGGAGGGGCCGAGGTGTGCAGCCGGTTCAGGAGAGACAGCGGCGGCGAGAAAGGCTGTAAGCGGGGAATGTCCACACTAGAGTAAACTGGCACCGGAAGTGCGCCAAGGCCCACTGATAAAATTGGGCGGAGACACGAGGTCAAGATGGCTGCTGAATAATTCAGGAAACTAATTGGAGGAAGGAAAGCCATGTTGGGATAATGTAGTGGTGAGGTGCAGACTGTGGACACCTCCCCAGCACGGACAGCAAATATGATGTCCCACTGAGAGTGCGTGGGAAGTCGGGACACAGGGGGGTGCCCTCTGGATGAATTGCGGCAGCGCAAACATACGGAGGTTGACGGGCTGAAAGACATTGAGCACAAAATGGCACCAGCAACAGTGCATTGGGACACAGTGATATTTTGAATGGGACAGAGAGGCTGTAGGCACCACCAGACTTGGAGGGCGGAGTGTGTGGCGCAGCTCTGGTGTTTTTGCCCGCATTGTACATAGGACGGATCTTGGGAGTACACGCTCTTCCTGCTGGGCACCGTGTACAGGAGGGAAGAGCCCTGAGGAATGTTGTTTGCCTGAGAGCAGACCAGATGGAGCGTTGCCCCGACTTGGGACAGCTGACTATTTTGCAGGACACCACCGCATTCGTGCTCTCTTAAGCAGCTTTTGGTGTGCGGACAGGTGGAAGATCTGCGCACAGTGGGCACTACACGTGGAAAGGGAAGAAGTAACAGAGAGTCATCGCAGCAAGGGTGGACAACTAGATACGCGACTGATAGATCATCAAGCGCAGAAAGGAACTTCCCAAATACATATGTAGAGAAAGTGCCCACAGGATACCAACTGCATTAGGGTGCTGCCCGAAAGTCTATTGTTTGCAAAGCTTGGACACAAAGGTGCTGCAGGCTCAAAATGGGAAAGCCCGACACAAGGGAACCTAAGATAACTTTTGACAAGAAAAATGCCAAAGGAGCAGACGCAGACGCAAGTCAACAGGAACATGTGGACAACCCCGCAGCTCAACAACCACCTGCCGATGACATCCGTTAAATGTTTTAAGATCTAAGATCTAGCCTCCAAGGCCTGGATGCTAAAATGGACTCACTGGCGGACAGAATGGACAGAATTACGCAAAGGATGGACAAGCAGGAGGGCCACGTGAGCATATGGAAACTAGACTAACTGAAACAGAAGAGGGCCAAACGAAAATGGATAAGAAGATTTGAAATATGGACGGGATCCTGTACGCAATCCAGCAGAAGAATGAGGATTTGGAAGCCATGTCCATGCGCAATAATATACGCATTACGGGGATTGCGGAAACGACCAATATTCAAAACATGGAGAAATATATCTAGTCGATAATGAAGGATTTATTCGGACAAGATTTGTCAGCCATGTTTCTTATCGAGAGAGCGCATCGTACGCTAGGACTGCAGCCGAGACCTGGGGCGCTGGCGCGACCCATACTGGCCCGCGTTCTAGATTACCGAGATCGCAATACAATCCTGCGCAAGGCAAGGGAGAGAGGCGACATACAGTACCTCCGAAACAACATAGCGATGTACCCGGACTTCACACTCCAGGTTCAGGCAGCACGGAGGGAGTTCCTACCGGCCAAGAAGATATTCCAACAAATCGGAACCAAATATTCTTTGATTTAACCTGTAAAACTGAGAGTCCAGGGCCCTAAAAACCCGCCTTTTTTACAGACGCAAAAGCAGCACTAACTTACACCAACCAAATGGCCAAGGACCAAAAACAGCGAGCTGAGACCAGTGACTTGCTGACAGCAAATAACCTAAGTGATAATGATTGAGAGATGGACGCTGGAGGAGAATCAGGCAGATAAGTATTATATACTGAATGTGGAGTTGCTCTGCTTGTCTGCACCTGGATGAAAGGAGATGTGATGGGGTTTAAGGGGCTGGAGGGCGGCGGGGGTCTGGCCTTCCACTACTTGCTTTGATGGATGTATATTACAGTACATAACATTGTACGTTCTAGGATCAGGGATATGTGTGTTTTATACCCGGCCACCCTGCCACAAGTGCAGGGGAGTGTTGCCGACAACTCATGCACCCCAATAGGATGATTCCCGGGTATTCACTACAGTGGACCGTTTGCAGTTATGGGGGACGAGGGAGGGGAGTACAGAACCTAATTGGGGGGTTGGTGTGGGTGGGGGGGTACAGGGGTAATGTTTTATTTGTTCTACCTGCCTAGCCGGATGCCATTGCTACTGAAAAACATTTGTAAGATATACGCCACCTGTTGCTCATTTATAAACTGTATGCAACTTACATGTCAGTGTTGAAATGTCTTTCTTGGAATGTGAGAGGCCTGAATGACCGAAGGAAAGTTAGGCTGATCCACTCCTGCCTCTTGAGACATGAAATTGATATGTGTGTCCTACAGGAGACCTACTTGATGGCGGCAGCAGCAGGTGCGCTCAAGCACACGAGATGGGGAGAGGTGGTGGAGGCTGGGTTCTGGAACTACTCGAGAGGAGTGGCAATATTGATACGCAGAGGGCTACAATGGCAGACACATTAGAAATGCATAGACAGAGAAGGGAGATACATATTGATTCAAGGCACACTTTAGAACACCCCAGTGATGATCATAAACATTTATGGACTTAACACAGACGATCCCACTTTTTTCCAAAACATAGGACAGAGGATCCGGACATCAGGAGACATGGCAATCTTGTGGGGAGGAGACTTTAATCTTGTACTTTCTCCAGAGGTAGACAGGCAGGGAGTGATGAGGGCACACCACCCGAAGGTGACGGAAGTGTTATTGGGCCTTATTGTGGAAAAAAGCTTTGTTGACTTCTGGAGGCGATTGCACCCGACAGATAGAGAGTGGACATGCATGATATATCATATAAACGCCTGGTTCAGATTAGATCACTGGCTCGCATCAAGAGACATCCATGCATGGGTGACAGATGCCACACACTGTCCCCGCACATTATCTGAACATGCGCCTGCTCTGATAACACTGCAGGTCCCACAACCATATCGCCAACCCTTTAGATGGCGCTTCCCCTTAGGAGAGCTCCTAGATCAGGTCTTTAGGGAAGAATTAGGAGAAAAGATAAATGACCATTTTACTCTGAATGAGGGAACAGTAGACTTCCCAGGCTCACTGTGGGAGGCCTTTAACGTGGTCATTAGGGGGTGTTGCCTGGCACTTAAAACCGGGGTACTCAGGGATATACGGAATATATTACATAGAGTGGGAGGCGAAATAGGAGAGGCTGTACGAGCTATACAACAAAGCACAAATCCTGAAGACCTAGCTCAGCAGCGATCGAAAATGACGGAGTCCCAGTCAGAGGCAGAGCAGGAAATGGCATATCTAAGTAAACATACTCAGGCCAGAAGGTATGGGAAGGGGGAGAGAGCAGGGAAAACATTATCAGGCTTGCTTCGAGCCCCTAGGGGAGTTAATTACATTATGAATTGCAGGCTGAGAGCGGGGAAATAGCCAGAACGCCAAACAACATACTGAATACAATGGCCAAATTCTATACACAGCTTTACACTTCCCAGACAGACACAGCTCAGTCCGATATTGAAGAATACTAGGATACAATAGTGCTAGCATGGTTTATTAGGGGTGCTCGGGAATACATAGACTTACCAATTACAGTTGAAGATGTGAGACAAGTGATTAGTGGAATGCCAGCAGACCAATCCCCAGGAGCAGACGGACTGACGGCGGCCTTTTACAAAGAATACACAGATATATAGCTCCATATCTGTTACAGGTTTACTTGGAGGCAATGGAGACAGGTGAACTGCTGCCCACTCTTAGGGAAGCCATGATAATTACGATACTAAAGTCCGACAAAAACCCTACTAGACCAGATTTCTATAGGCCATTATCCTTAATCAATCAATCTGGATGCTAAAATCTATGCCAAACTACTTGCGAACAGACTGCAGACGATGCTGCCACAAATAGCGCTGCCGGACCAATCCGGGTTTATCCCGGGACGGTCAATGGCACATAACCTATGGACAATATTTAGATTATTGCATTATCTGGCCCCACACGTGCAAGCAGTGGCAGCACTGCTGGACGTTACAAAAGTGTTTGACTCGCTGGAGTGGAAATACCTATTCGCCCTTTTGCCCTGATTGGGTTTCAGCCCTATGTATAACCCGAGGGCACGAGTAAAGGTAAACGGGCGAATGTCGGATTCATTCCACATCACGAGAGGGACACGAGAGGGGTGCCCACTCTCGCCATTATTATTTGCAATTGCCCCTGAGCCACTGGTTGCCAGGCTTCGTCAACATCACACACAACGGAGCATAAGATTTACATCTTGGGGGCTATTGATATCCTTATATGCTGACAACACGACAATTTATCTTGTGAACCCAAGTGAAAATGTTGATGTAATCCTGACAGAACTAGTGCGCTTTGGCGGCCTTACGGGGATACAGATAAATTGGGAGAAATCGGTAATGGTGCCACCTAAAGATGGCACTGTCCCATGTGAAATGGAGCTCCCTATTGAGTGGGCGGACGGTGCCACTCACTATCTTGCATATGGATAAGTCGGTCCTTACAAGAAATGTGGCTGGATAAATACGGGAGGGTGATGGACTAGATTGTAATTAAGGTCCAATGCTGGAGGAGACTCCCACTATCACTGACGGGCCGTATAGCGGTAACGAAAATGGTATTACTCCCCAAGCTCCTATATCTATTTGTAAATATACCAATGCCACTGAATACACACTTTTTTAAACGACTGCGGACAAGTGTAATTGAGTTAACATGGGCGGGTAGGCAATCCCGGGTATCCTGGAACCTGTTGACACTATCATTCGCTAAGGGGGGGCTGGCGGCCCTGGACTTCCAGCTGTATGCATACAGTTCACAGGCACCACCCTACCCCCTACCAACCACACGTAGCCATAGAAATTGACAGAGTTGTGCCTACCCAGCTAAACAAATCAGTGTACCAACCTTATAAGAGGTCTCAATAAACACAGTGGAAACAACGAGATGGGCCTAGAGAAACATAGCCAAGAGGGTGGGTCATAGTGAACTTTACGCCCCATTGATGCCATTGGGGGTAATCCACTCCTGGCATCACTAGTGAACCGGGCCACCGCATTGAGAGCGCAGGCGCATGACCTGACGAGAGGAAGCGACTTGTATCCTGATGACATGTTTATCACTCTCCAACAGATGTGTAAACAACAGCCACCATTGGCCTCAGACACGTTATTGTATTACCAACTCAGAGCTGCAAGCAGAGCTAGATATATTAACTTTCCGCAGGTACCCCCCACTCTGGCAGCGCTCGAGAATGTATTGGCTAATCCATCTCCATGTAAACTGATCACCCGTATATATAGTGAAACACAGAACGCGTCCTCCATCATTACAAGCACGTCCAAGGCGCAGTGGGAGGAAGACACAGGTACTATTATAACGGATAAGCTTTGGCAATTCTGTTGTTCGCAGCTAGAACACCTATCACCGAATTATAGGCTGCGGCTCATACACTTCAAGTTTTTACACAGGGTATACAGAACGCCGCTACAATTACACCGGTTGGGGCTACAACCTTGCATGAGGTGCTGGCGATGTGGGTCGCAAGTTGCAACATTCATACACCTGGCTTGGAATTGCAGATCCATAGTGCAATATTGGTGGATAGGCATATTGAGGATATCACTGGGGTACAGATACACCTCACCCCACTGATAGCACTAATGGGATTTGTACTAGAATACCAAAGGGCTTGCGCAAATTAACAGCTATGCTGCTGCTGCCGGGAAAATGTCAAGTAGCTATGCATTGGAAGAAGCACCGACCCCTTACGATAGCGGGATGGCTACGTGCAGCAACATACTGTCGAGATCAATTGACAAACTATTGGGAGCTAATGCCTGCTACAGCTAGGCCAGTAGATATTTGGGAACCGTTTGAGAGGTGGCTGAGGTCAGGGGTGCGGACCTTCAGGATGATACCTAACTTAAGTCCCAGAGCTGGGGGAGGGGAGAAGACTTTTTCACCGAGTATGTTTGCGAGGAGAGCGGGTGAGAAGATCCAGCTGACTAAAGTAGACAGAAGATTCCATATAGACTGTAAGGTTGGAAGTCTATAGCGTATGTATAGTAGTAGCACAGGTAGGCGTGCGTTTGTCTTTTTGAGATGAGCATTTTGACAATGGCAAGAGGAAAGGGTTAGGGGGTGTGTTATGTTGTTTATTGAATATATATGTATGGCTAAATGGCAGTGAAACATAGCGTATATAGTAATCCGAACCGTACTGTAGAGATCCAATATCTGTACAGGTTAAATCTTCGCTGAGCCCCAGGGATGTCGGTAATAGGGCTGTGTAATATGTAAATCAGATGCTTTTCAAGTGCTACCGGCCCATGTGGTTGTAGGCGATAAGCTGTGTTAACTGTATGAGTGTCAAATAATAAAACTCTTTTAAAATCAACAAAAAAATACTTTATAACTAATGTAGACTTTTACATAGGTAGCAAGCAACTTATGTAGTAGTTTACACAACAAGAGATAGAGTGATAAAGGTATTCATACAGTTTAATTACTATCCCATATATTTAGGGAGACACTTAAAATTCTTCACTTAGACAGTCAATCATATTGGTACTAAATCGTCCATTCACACACATATACATCCACTCAGTCTTAAAAGCAGATTGTTGTATATATATATATAAAACATATTTAAATAACACACCAAACCACTTTCAGTGGATGATGTAATCAGTGATGTCATCAGTGATGTCATTTGAGATATCATCAGTGATGTCATCAGTGATGTCACTGACTATGTCATGAATGATGTAATATGTGACATCATTAGCAGTGGAATGCGGGCACGCAAGTTATAGTTAGTACAACTAACTATAACGGGGGAATTTCAATGGTTTTATACAAGTGAAATGTCCAGCTAACTATAACACCCCTTAAACCTATGTTTTTTTTCAGTGAATTTCAAAGGTTTTTTAAATGCTAATTCCTAACTATAACTTATGTGAAACATATGTTTTTTTCAGTGAATATATACATATATATATATATATATATATATATATATATATATATATATATTACCTACTGGCGGTCGCCAGTAGGTATATATAGTTAGGATTTTTTCTCTATGGGTTTTTTGAAAATTCTATGTCTAATAACTTTGGCGTTTGTGGACGGAATTGGCTGAAATTTTCAGGAAAATGGCACATTTTGTTTCTGAGCAGCCCTTGACAATTTGGGGGGGGTTTGTGAAGGGGGGGCTGAGAAAAAAGGGGGGTCCCAAAACGTGTTTTTAACATTGAGTTTTCCATAGGGCGGTTGGCCTCACTTTTAGCCCGAACGGGTGAATGGATTTGCACGAAACTTGGCAAAATTGTAGGGACTGGTAGCCCGATGTGCCTTTTGTAGGTCTCAATATATGTGCTACAGTGGATTTTGAGAAATTAACGTTTAAAAAAAGATATATATCTGTAACAGCGGACCGTGCAGCGCTCCAGGACGCGTACTTTTCGCGCAACGGAGCTTTGTGAAGCGAAGCTGATTGGTTCTCCGGCGTCTGTCAACATTCCAAACAGTCCGTAGCGGCCGCCATCTTGTCTCTCGGTAGGATCGAGAGACAAGAGGAGGCCAAAGCGAAGGGGCAAATGACCATAAGGGGGAATAGTAGATCCTCGCAGACCCCCTACGTTTGATGTGGAGGTTTTAAAAGGGCCCCGCGGGGCAAAAAAAAATAAATAATAATAATCGAACGGCTGAATGGATTTGCACGAAACTTGGCAAAATATTAGGGACTGGTAGCCCGATGTGCCTTTGCTAGGTCTCAATATATGTGCTCCAGTGGATTTTGAGAAATTAACGTTCAAAAAAAGATATATATCTGTAACAGCGCTCCGCTTCGCGTACTTTTCGCGTTACGGAGCTTTGCGAAGCTGATTGGTTCTCCGGCGTCTGTCAACATTCCAAACAGTCCGTAGCGGCCGCCATCTTGTCTCTCGGTAGGATTGAGAGACAAGAGGAGGCCAAAGCGAAGGGGGAAATAACCATAGGGGGCATAGTAGATCCTTCCTGACCTCTTAGGTTTGATGTACCATTTTGCCAAGTTTGGTGTAATTCCGTTCAGCCATTCAGGCTGTAGACGTATGTAAATGTCCTATGGAAAATTGCATGGGGAAAACACATTTGAAAGTGTTGAAATTTAGAACCAATTAAAATGTTACTTTGGTTTTGTATTTGTGTGTGATGAAAGTTAATTGGTTATGTATATATTTCAAATGAGAGGAAACCACAGCCATTTTGTGATACTACTGTCTGAGGTACATTTGTGAGGAATTTTTGGTGGTGAATTTCTGGTGTTTGATTTACACAGTACTAACACTTCTCCTACTTTTAAAAAGGTGAGTTGTTAATTTGTAAGGGGAACTATGTTGTACACTTGAAGATAATTTGAAAAATGTTTTCTGTTATTTATTTGCAGTCCTTCTGTTATACTAAATACTTGATAAAGTTAGTTTTATATTATGTATTACTAAAAACGATAAATGAAAGTGATTATTTTTTTCTGCAATTTACAGCAAGCAATTTCAAAATAAAATGGCTCACAATGAAGAGACCGTGGCAATTTCTTTTGAATTGTCCACTACATTGATTGAAATTGAGAGCACCAATAATGAAATATTGTCACAAGGAGGACATGACTTGTATGATTCCATTAGATTGATTGAAATGGACAGCACCAAGAATGAAATATTGTCACAAGGAGATGACTTGAATGATTCCACTACATTGATTGAAATTGAGAGCACCAATAATGAAATATTGTCACAAGGAGGAGATGACTTGTATGATTCCATTAGATTGATTGAAATGGACAGCACCAATAATGAAATATTGTCACAAGGAGGAGATGACTTGAATGATTCCACTACATTGATTGAAATTGAGAGCACCAATAATGAAATATTGTCACGAGGAGATGACTTGAATGATTCCACTACATTGATTGAAATTGACAGCACCAATAATGAAATATTGTCACAAGGAGGAGATGACTTGAATGATTTTTTTGATCAATCTCTTGATGGCGAATTTATCGAGTGTTTGGAGACCATAGAGTTACAAGAATCATCATTGGAGACTTTTCATGAGGACATTGCTGATGAGGACATGTTACTAGTTCTTTCAAATTTAGAAAATTCTGAAGAATAAATTTATATTTAGAAATCAAAAATTGTTTGAGACATTATTCATTTTTATTTTTAATTTATGAGGTTGTAGCGAAGTGATTGTAGTATAAAATGAGACTTATAGTATAGAGTGCAACATTTTTATGTTACATGGTAAGTTTACTCATATTTACTTCCCTTCTGCCACTATATTATCTCCAATGTGTATTTGACATCTCTTCTTCATCTCCGGCCTCCTTTCTCTCACTGTGTGTCTCCGATGCATCTTATCGCTGCTATTTTGTGTAATTACAGAAGAGAGTAAAATAAAATAGTTCGGAACGTGAAAAGGGGGCAAAGTAGAGTACTCCTCACCCCCTAGGCCTTTTTAGGCGGTCCCAAAAGGATCAGTTTCTGCTTTCCTGAGAGATTATGGTATGAGTTCCATATACCACAATAACTTGCATTACAACATGCAAGATATCTATCTCCTATTACCAACTTTTGGAGATATTCGCGCTAAGCGCGAATATCTCCAAAAAGTAACACCTGCCCTGAGCAGTTCTTAGCCATGTTATCCAATGGGAGGTGGATAACATGGCTAAGAGCATTAGCTCGGTAATGCATGAATATCGCTGAGTTTTTAGCGATATTCATGCATTGCGGCCGTTTATTATCGCATTTGCGATAAACCTGGATAATAGCAAGGTTTATCTTCGATAATTTCTGACGATGCTTAGTGGTAAAAAATTTGTTGGTAAGCATCGTTAGCGATAAATATCGCTTAACTTTGGTAATATGCCCCAACGTCTGTTAACGTTCGATTCGAAGGAAATGAGGAAGTGTTGAAAAACATTGTCTGCGCCATCTTGCCTTTTTTGAAATGCCACACTTTTGTCGTGCACGGCAGCCATTTTAGATGTCTTGCCCAGACCCACTCTCTGCACGCTGTCGATTCGTAGCATGGCTCCTCACCCACGCAAGCATCTTCCCCAGGCACTGGTCACCACCGCTCTCTGTCTTATGCATGGGCAATAAACCTCCCCCCATCTGCGCTGCTCTTCCCTGAGAATCACACTCTGTGCCCGCCCGACACCTCCCTTTCGCCCTATTCACTACCGCACCCTCTGACACTCCTCTTCCTCTGTGTCCGATTGTCCAGGCTATCAGCTAGCCCTGCAGATGTAGTTTATGGCCCCAGCTGTAAAGAATCACCCCTCTTCAAAGGAGTTATAGTAGATCAAGGCCCACACCCGATGAGATCCGTCACACCACACGTGTTCCTACTATCTGAAAACCATCCTGTATTGTGATTGGGGAGGGGACCGAGCCTGAAGCGGAAGATTCCAGGAATGACTCTTTGTACATCAAAGTTTTTACAATTATGTGTCACATTAAAAATATATAGCACTCCAACAAAGTAGTAGGAATATAAAACTTTAATAACATATAAATATATACAACAAAACAAAAACAGTAAAAACATTTAAACAACGAAGAGACCGTGGCAATTTCTTTTGAATTATCCAATAGATTTATTGAAATTGACAGCACCAATAATGAAATATTCTTGTCAGTAGCGGTCTGTTGTGCGAATAGTTCCAAGGCAGCAGAACGCGCTGAAATCTAGATGGCACGAAGGTGATGTCTAGTAAGTTGCCGCCCAGCAAATAACGGCGTGGGGCGCCGCGGGGGTGAGTGAGTCCAGTAGGCACCACAGCTATTCTTACCGGCATTGCAGAATTACTGCTGGGGACAATGCCTGTGCTGTAGCAGGGTCACAGCAGAAACAAAAAGGATTCTGTTGAAGATGTTGTTGGTTGCTATGCTAATGTAGTGGTTAATGTTTTGTTTTCTCTAGAAAATGTAAAAGAGGGGGAGGCAGTCCAAAGTTCCGTTAAAAGGGCAAAGGAAAGGATCGGTGGTTTGAACTATCAGTCAAAAAGGGGAGGGGGTGCAATAATTTTTCCTACCGGGTCACACTGTGCTTTCACCGGAAGTGAGGTCTGCAGGATTCTAGTAATTCAAAGTGAGGCTGGCGCCAGCATGGGAGCGCCGACGTCCCGCGGATACAGTTTCGTCACTCCACGGGCGATCATGGCAGTCATTCCCCATCGGGGGTCGGAGACTCCCGCGGCTCCTCTAGAATCTTCAAGGTCGTGAAGGACTACGGTGGTGGAGTCAACCAGTGACCGGGCCATTTCTTTATGCTGGGCCCGCTCTTGCCAGGTCGACCGCCATTTTGAGAGTTCGGCAGCTACCGGCGATCGCGGGGTCACATGAGCGGACGGGCTCCACCCTGCCGGGCGAGACGTTGCAGCATGGCCACAGTGGAAGAACCCTTTTCCGGGCGCCTGGAGCGCTGAGGGTGCAGCTGGGAAGCCTCCACCTGGGGAGGCGGGAGAGGCCTGTTCGCACCGTCTCTCCCTCCCAGTGCACCCCACGGCGTCTCGCTTGAGATTTGTTATGGCCGGACCAGGCGATGAGGACGAGGGGGGGGGGGTCGGAGGCATGTGCAAGACATCCCCCCCCAGTGTTGTCGCAGCCATTATTCAAGAAAGAAGAAGTGTCCCGTCCGTCTTCGGGCCGGGCTTCCGGTAGATGTCGGCCTGACGCCCCTGGCTCTGGCCCCATGAACGGGTTTCTTGGTTTATCGGCTGCAGCCGGATCCCGTCGGCCTCGGCCCCCCGACCGTTGGTGGCCGGACCGGAAGAGCATGTGGCGGGACTACCTGCAAATCTCAAGGGCCACCGTGGCCGGACTGGGAGAGAGAGGGGAGGGTCGAGGAGACATTCCCCCCCCTGCAACTGTTCAGCGTTGTAAAGGCAATCCCCTGGCCGGGTCCCGCTGGCCTCGGCCTCTCCTCCGGCTACACCCTACGTTAGGATCTCCTGGCCGAGGCGTGGCAGCAGGACCTGCCTTATATGGGCTGCTCCCGGCTGGGCGTAGCCGGAACCCTGCCCCACCTTGGAAGTTTCCAGAGTGGGGGCGGATGTTCTACTGACTTGCATTTTCCCTAGTCTATCGATTTTTTTGGCGTGGCAGGCGGTGGGACAGCGAGGGGTGATTTGGTTTCTCTTACTGTTTTTCTGGTCTCTCACCACTGGCATATTTTAACGTTTTCTTGTTTCTAGGACATTAATAGGTTTTATCATTACGTTATGTTATCGTTTCTTTGTTCGTTGTTTAATAAAAGTTCATGTTCATCAGTGGCCTACTGATTTTCGTTTTCCTATTCTTTTCTTTCCAGGTTGTTTCATGCTAAAGTTTCTGTTAACAGGATACAGTGATCACTTCGTTATTATTGCATATGTCCTTTTCACTAGGGGTGCTCTCTGGTCGGGCCAGATGACGTATCTCTAGTAAATGGTCCGGGTGAAACAGGTGCATCAATCAGTGGAGAGTAGATAGGCATGACAGATTACAACGGGGGAGAAAGGTCCGCATTACGTACCCTTTCACTACTTGCAAAGATTTTCCTACGTTTATTTGCAAACAGGGAATACCTCCAAAAAGAACTAATTCCCAAACAGTCAATGTTCGGACAATCAATCAATCAATGAGGAATGAAATAGGTACGACGTGTTAAAGGCTTGCGTTACCTACCCTTCACTATCTGCAAAGGGAGAGAGAATATTCCTATTCTTCCTCGTTTGCAGGCAGAGAAGATCCTTAAGAGAATTAACTTCGAACAATTCAATGCTCGATTCAAACAATCAACTAGGGGTACTGTGAACACAAATGAACGCCGCTTATGTACATACGCATTGCTATTTTCAACAGGTTGTTCCTAATGTTTCTATTTTAGCGAGGTCAAAAAGAGATCCCATTAGTGGCCTACTGATTTTGCTCGATTCCTTTTGTTTTTTTACACGATTTTTCGCTATCTGCAAAGACTAAACAGAGTATTGCGACTCTGTGCTTGTTTGTAAATAGAGAATGAACCAAAGAGAACAATCAATCAAATGGAGAGAGAAGCAGGCACGACGGATTACAAAGGGGGCAAAGGGCTGCGTTAACTACCCTTCACTATCTGCAAAGAGAGAGTACTCCTAATAGAAATGAGGGGTGGGGGGCAGCATTCAAAGCAGATCAGTGTGCATAAACACGAAAATGTTTTTACTTACCACGTACTTGACATTCGACAGCTTATGATATTTGCTATTAAAAAACCATTGAAATTCACTGAAAAAACCATAGGTTATAGACCATATATAGTTAGGAATTAGCATTTAAAAAACCTTATTTTACTCACACAAAACCATTGAAATTCCATATATAGTTAGTTGCACTAACTATATATCGCGCACCCGCAATCCACTGCTGATCATGTCACATATTACATCATTCATGACATGGTCAGTGACATCACTGATGACATCACTGATGACATCTCAAATGACATCACTGATGAGATCACTGATGACATCTCATTTGACATCAATGACCACATCACTGATGATATCATTCATGTGACAATACAATGCATCTCCTCACGTTTTAATATAACCTCTGTTTCACCCAGTGTTAAATACAGAGTATAATTTTTGAAACCATTGACACACCAATACTAGTTACTACATACGTACTCACTGATTCCTACGTCTACACACACATTCACTCATTCACCCATACAATCATTCATACATACAATCACTCATCTTTACAACACTATCATATGCACTCATACACCTATACAGACACTTACACTCTGCCACTCATCCATGGAGTTACTCACACACCTAGTCAGTCCTGTAAAGAATCAATCACACTTCCATTTTCTTGTCTATACAGTTAAACATAGAGCACCTTACATTTTCAAACATATACTAACACATACTTACTTTCTTATACAATCATTGATACAAGTACACATTGATCTGCACAGAGTCACACACCTCCCAGCCAGCCACACACACACTCAGTCTCCTATACAAATACTTGGACAATCAATCAATAACCCATATAGTTAATCATATAGCTACTGATCAACACATGCAGCAGTTTACAGAACAACAGACATACTGATGCACAAATTAAGACAGTTTAGTCACTAACCCATGCACTCAGTGAGACACATTTAATCACTCACTCATACATTCAGTCATGCACCTACTAAATCCTTTGTCCAGACACTTATACATCTACTCATTCTTCAATATGTAAAACATATTTAATCTTTACAGAAACACACAGTCACTGGATGATGTCATCAGTGATCTCATCAGTGATGTCATTTGAGATGTCATCAGTGATGTCATCAGTGATGTCACTGACCATGTCATGAATGATGTAATATGTGACATGATCAGCAGTGGATTGCGGGTGCGCGATATATAGTTAGTGCAACTAACTATATATGGAATTTCAATGGTTTTGTGTGAGTAAAATAAGGTTTTTTAAATGCTAATTCCTAACTATATATGGTCTATAACCTATGGTTTTTTCAGTGAATTTTCAAGGTTTTGTAAATGCTAATTCCTAACTATATATGGTCTATAACCTATGGTTTTTTCAGTGAATATATATATATTACCTACTGGCGGTCGCCAGTAGGTATATATAGTTAGGATTTTTTCTCTATGGGTTTTTTGAAAATTCTATGTCTAATAACTTTGGCGTTTGTGGACGGAATTGGCTGAAATTTTCAGGAAAATGGCACATTTTGTTTCTGAGCAGCCCTTGAAAATTTGGGGGGGGTTCGTCCAGTGGGGGCCGAGAAAAAAGGGGGGTCCCAAAACGTGTTTTTAACATTGAGTTTTCCATAGGGCGGTTGGCCTCACTTTTAGCCCGAACGGCTGAATGGATTTGCACGAAACTTGGCAAAATTGTAGGGACTGGTAGCCCGATGTGCCTTTTGTAGGTCTCAATATATGTGCTCCAGTGGATTTTGAGAAATTAACGTTTAAAAAAAGATATATATCTGTAACAGCGGACCGGGCAGCGCTCTGGTTCGCGGACTTTTCGCGCAACGGAGCTTTGTGAAGCGAAGCTGATTGGTTCTCCGGCGTCTGTCAACATTCCAAACAGTCCGTAGCGGCCGCCATCTTGTCTCTCGGTAGGATCGAGAGACAAGAGGAGGCCGAAGCGAAGGGGCAAATGACCATAAGGGGGCATAGTACATTGTCGCTCACCCCCTAGGTTTGATGTGGAGGTTTTAAAAGGGCCCCGCGGGGCAAAAAAAAATAAAAATAATAATAATCGAACAGCTGAATGGATTTGCACGAAACTTGGCAAAATTGTAGGGACTGGTAGCCCGATGTGCCTTTGCTAGATCTCAATATATGTGCTCCAGTGGATTTTGAGAAATTAACGTTCAAAAAAAGGTATATATCTGTAACAGCGCACCGCTTCGCGTACTTTTCGCGTTACGGAGCTTTGCGAAGCGAAGCTGATTGGCTCTCCGGTGTCTGTAAACATTCCAAACAGTCCGTAGCGGCCGCCATCTTGTCTCTCGGTAGGATCGAACAGCTGAATGGATTTGCACGAAACTTGGCAAAATTGTAGGGACTGGTAGCCCGATGTGCCTTTGCTAGGTCTCAATATATGTGCTTCAGTGCATTTTGAGAAATTAACGTTCAGAAACAAGATATATATCTGTAACAGCGCTCCGCTTCGCAGAGATAAAATTATATGTGTATTACCTAGCTGTTGCTAACACCAGTTAGCGACGGCTAGTAGAAGATAGCGACCATCTTGGGCCCCACTTTGCATGTGAGTGATATTTATCACTAATGACATGCAAAGTGGGCATGCCAAGATGTTAGCGACTGGAAACAGTCGCTAACATCGCTATCTCCTATTATCAACTTTTGGAAATATTCGAGATAAGGGCGAATATCTCTAAAAGCTACCACCTGCCCTGAGCAGTTCTTAGCCATGTTATCCAATGGGAGGTGGATAACATGGCTAAGAGCATTAGCTCGGTAATGCATGAATATCGCTGAGTTTTCAGCGATATTAATGCATTGCGGTCGTTTTTTATCGTATTTCCGATAAACCTTGATAATAGCAAGGTTTATCTGCGATAATTTCTGACGGTAAAAAAATCGTTGCTAAGCATCGTTAGGGATAAATATCGCTTAACTTTGGTAATATGCCCCAACGTCTGTTAACGTTCGATTCGAAGGAAATCAGGAAGTGTTGAAAAACATTGTCTGCGCCATCTTGTCTTTTTTCAAATGCCACACTTTTGTCGTGCACGGCAGCCATTTTAGATGCCTTGACCAGACCCACTCTGTGCACGCTGTCGATCCTTAGCATGGCTCCCCACCCTCGCAAACATCTCCCCCAGGCAGTGGTCACCCCCGCTCTCTGTCTTATGCATGGGTAATAAACCTCCCCCATCTGCGCTGCTGTTCCCTGAGAATCACACCCTGTGCCCGCCCGACACCTCCCTTTCGCCCTATTCACTACCGCACCCTCTGACACTCCTTTTCCTCTGTGTCCGATTGTCCAGGCTGGTCCTAGGGTATCAGCTAGCCCTGCAGATGTAGTTTATGGCCACAGCTGTAAAGAATCACCCCTCTTCAAAGGAGTTATAGTAGATCAAGGCCCACACTCGATGAGATTCGTCACAGCAGAAGCGTTGCTATTATCTGAAAACCATCCTGTATTGTGATTGGGGAGGGGACCGAGCCTGAAGCGGAAGATTCCAGGGATGACTGTTTGTACATCAAAGTTTTTACAATTATGTGTCACATTAAAAATATATAGCACTCCGACAAAGTAGTAAGATTATAAAACTTTAATAATTTATAAATATATACAAGAAAACAAAAATAGTAATAACATATAAACATTTTTAGGGAAAAACAACGAAGTAGCGGTCGGCTGTGCGAATAGTCCCAACGCAGCACAACGTCCAGATTTCCGGCGTGGGGCGTCGCGGGGGGTGGGTCATCAGTAGCAAACTGTTGTGCGAATAGTTCCAAGGCAGCAGAACGCGTTGAAATCTAGATGACACGAAAGTGATGTCTAGTAAGTTGCCACCCAGCAAATAACGGCATGGGGCGTCGCGGGGGGTGGGTCATCAGTAGCAAACTGTTGCGCGAATAGTTCCAAGGCAGCAGAACGATGGCACCAAGGTGATGTCCAGTAAGTTGCCGCACTGGTTTTGGTATCCTACAATGCTGCTCCGAATAACGGCGTGGAGCGCCCCGGGGGAGGCGGCGTGAACGGGCCTCTCCAGGTGGAGTGTCATCTGTTGTAGTGGGGCGCCCCTTTACCGTTTCAGTTGCCATTCCGTCCGTTTTTGGTCCACTGTGTCAAAAGCCGCAATTCAGCTGAGTTGCGCCCACTCTTGCGGTGCAGCGATAGGCGGCTGTCACAGGACTCTCAAAATGGCGGCAGGCTGTTTCCTTTTTGGGCCTGGTCCACAGAAATGGCCCTGGGACACCTTGGAAATCGGACGCTTGTCTGCTAGGTCTTGGACCTCATTCTCGAAAGCGTCCCCTCCGCCTTGAGAATTCATCAAAAGTTTTGGGGGCTCCGACTCCTGCAGGCTTCTGGTGGGGAGCGGCTGCCATGATTGCTCGCGGAATGACCACGACTGAGCTACGAGATGGTGGTGCTTTCATGCTGACGCCAGCTTCAGTCTGAAACATCCAGAAACAAGGTGGGGCTTTCATCGTTTGGGGAAAAAAAAAAGTTTTCATCCTATGAAAAGTGTTGTTTTTAGGTCACATGATCAAGCCTTCCATCATTAGGAAACCAAAAGTAAAATGAACCAATGAAAAGTTTTATAAACAAGTCACATGACCTGTTATGCGGCATAGGGTGTAAAATTAGGAGAAAATACGTTGGCACGTGAGGCGGCGTCAGTAGCGGACCGATGTGCGAATAGGCCGAAGGCAACACAACGCGCCAAGATCTGGATGGCACCGAGGTGGTGTCCAGCAAGTTGCAGCACTGGTGTGGCCATCCTACAATGCTGAAAGTCGGCGTGGGGCGCCCCGTTGGCCTGTGAGTTTGCGTCAGTAGCGGACCGATGTGCGAATAGGCCGAAGGCAGCACAACGCGCCAAGATCCGGATGGCACCGAGGTGGTGTCTAGTAAGTTGTCGCACTGGTGTGGCCATCCAACAATGCTGAAAGTCGGCGTGGGGCGCCCCGTTGGCCTGTGAGTTTGCGTCAGTAGCGGACCGATGTGCGAATAGGCCGAAGGCAGCACAACGCGCCAAGATCCGGATGGCACCGAGGTGGTGTCTAGTAAGTTGCCGCACTGGTGTGGCCATCCTACAATGCTGAAAGTCGGCGTGGGGCGCCCCGTTGGCCTGTGAGTTTGCGTCAGTAGCGGACCGATGTGCGAATAGGTCGAAGGCAGCACAACGCGCCAAGATCCGGATGGCACCGAGGTGGTGTCTAGTAAGTTGTCGCACTTCTGTGGCCATCCTACAATGTTGAAAGTCGGCGTGGGGCGCCCCGTTGGCCTGTGAGATGGCGTCAGTAGCGGACCGATGTGCGAATGGGGCCAAAGGCAGCGCAACAATATTTTCTGATTTGAAGACACCACAAGGCGCTGAGATGCCAAGATCCGGATGGCACCGAGGTGGTGTCTAGCAAGTTGTGGCACTGGTGTGGCCATCGTACAATGGTAAAAGTCGGCGTGGGGCGCCCTGTTGGCCTGTGAGATGGTGTCAGTAGCGGACTGATGTGTGAATGGGGCCAAAGGCAGCGCAACAATATTTTCTACTATATTTTCGGAGTAGAAGACACCACAAGGCGCTGAGATGCCAAGATCCGGATGGCACCGAGGTGATGTGTAAGTTGCGGACGGATGTGCGAATGGGGCCAAAGGCAGCTCAACAATATTTTCTGAAGAGAATACACCACAAGGCGCTGAGATGCCAAGATCCGGATGGCACCGAGGTGATGTCTAAGTTGCGGACCGATGTGCGAATGGGGCCAAAGGTAGCGTAACAAGATTTTCTGTATGGAAGATACCACTAGGCGTTGAGATGCCAAGATTCGGATGGCACCGAGGTGATGTCTAGGAAGTTGTGCCACTGGTGTGGCCATCGTACAATGGTAAAAGTCGGCGTGGGGCGCCCTATTGGCCTGTGAGATGGTGTCAGTAGCGGACTGATGTGCGAATGGGGCCAAAGGCAGCGCAACAATATTTTCTGACTGACACCACAAGGCGCTGAGATGCCAAGATCCGGATGGCATCGAGGTGATGTCTAAGTTGCGGACTGATGTGCGAATGGGGCCAAAGGCAGCGTAACAATATTTTCTGTATGGAAGATACCACTAGGCGTTGAGATGCCAAGATTCGGATGGCACCGAGGTGATGTCTAGCAAGTTGGTGTGGTCATCCTACAATGCTGAAACTCGGCGTGGGTCACCCCATTAGCCTGTGAGATGGCGTCAGTAGCGGACCGATGTGCGAATAGGCCGAAGGCAGCACAACGCGCCAAGATCCGGATGTCACCGTGGTGGTTTCATAGTTGAGAGGCACTTCATCTGCAGTGGGGCGCCGAGATCCGGATGGCACCGAGGTGATGTCTAGCAAGTTGCTGTACTTGTGTGGTCATCCTACAATGCTGAAACTCGGCGTGGGTCGCCCCATTAGCCTGTGAGATAGCTGTTCTTTGGATTTGGGCCTGGTCCACTAAAATGGCCCTGGGACACCTAAGAACTCGAACGCTCGATTTTTTTTTCCTTTCCTGTA
Source organism: Lissotriton helveticus (assembly GCF_964261635.1). Taxonomy (NCBI): domain Eukaryota; kingdom Metazoa; phylum Chordata; class Amphibia; order Caudata; family Salamandridae; genus Lissotriton; species Lissotriton helveticus. Next base: position 1,986,551,514 of record NC_136063.1, read on the forward strand.
CATGCAAAAAAAGGTAAATGCCCGGTATGTTACACGCTTCATCTGCCACGATGAACTCTCCAGAGGAACCGAAAAAATATATAGTTGTGGTAACTATACCATGCATCGTCATATGGAGAGGTGGCACCAATTAATTATAGTGCTGCATAAAAGAGAGATTTGGAGGAGAACCCCTGACCTGCTAGTACATTCATCAAAGAAGTGGCACTGAGAGCTTCAGAGGCAAGGGAAACGGTCCCAAATATTTAGAAGAACTTTGGAAAGATTAAAATGACATGTTTAGATTGTGGTAAATTAATTTCATGTGGGCAGATGAGTGTTACTCTAATAAATACAGCATATGAACATCATCATAGTCGATGGTTGGTAGAGACATTTTGACTATATCCTGGACCTGCCCGTCCTCGCCCAAAATGGCGCCGGAATAAATGGGACTCGTAACTCCTTGTTGTGTACTGGTTGCAGAACCTTGAAATCACGAGATACGTATGCAGTTTTGAAGCACATGGCGGGCGGGGACGAGAATTGATTGAATATTTCGACATCCCTATTGATATTAAGTTCTGATGTGTTATTGATTACTGTACTGTTGAAAATTCGAATTAACGTCACCCATGGTACTTGCCCGCAAATGTATATCTAGATAATTTTATTGTAACTGGCCCTGTCGTATTTTAATTATAAAATGTACGTCCACCGATTCCGTAACTGTTAGACACCTTAGTTTTTGCAACCTAATGGCCCGCCCGTTACGTTCCTCTACAGTGTAAATGTCTATTCATCATATACGATTACAGTTTGCTCCGTGGCAGGCCCACGTGGTTATAGGCTCGTATTTGTATAATGAAATTTTCACAATAAAGGTTTTTAAAAGAAAACATGGTAGTAGTGTATACATTGGTAAAGTTTTTAATAATAGTCACTGTTTTAGAATCATTAAAAGGCAAGTGAAATAAAGCAGACCAATTACATGAAGGGTAAAAGGTATAATACGAAGGAACGCAGTAAAGATAAATGGTCAAGGGCTGTTGTGTTTTCTATTCCTGCAACATAAAGTGATCGATAAGAATCTCATATTCAGGCGTATCGGCGACTAAGACAGCAGGTCGACCCTCTTTTGCTCAACGGCTCCGTCATGGGACGAAGAAACGCTCTTTTTCTCGAAAAAAGAATATATTTTACTTGCAGGACAGTTGTAAAATTTCCGGGAAAGTACATTAGCCTGGAACATTATAACATATATTTAAGAGAAAATAATGTTCGGAAGTAATTAAAAGCGTAATTTTTAGGTGATATGACCAAGGCTTTCATCATTAGAATAAGAAAAGTAAAATGAACCAATGAAAAGTTTTATTAACAAGTCACATGACTTGTTATGCTTACGTTACGCGCTGCGCGCCCCGGATGACTTCCGGATGCGCTAACGCGGCGCGTCATATGACGCATTACGCGACAACGCAGGTCCAGAATATAGTCAAAATGTCTCCACCAACCAGCGGTCGAAACACAACCCCTTTCAGCAGGCTAAATAGTTCTGTTAAATGACAACAGAAAGGACAGGCAACAAGAACCATCAGTCAAAGAGGGGAGGGCTAGTTCTTCTCTACCGGGTTACATTGGGGCGCTACCGGAACTGATCGAATTGGTAGTCTACAGTGTTTCTGGATGTTTCAGACCGAAGCTGGGGTTAGCATGAGAGCAGCACCATTTCGTAGCTCCGTTGTGGCCATTCCGCAACCAATCATGGCAGCCGCTCTTTATCGTTATTTTGGGCGGGGTGGGTGGCGGAGCCGAGCTGTTTTGCAGCCATCATTGTGTGGAGTTCAGTTCATCTCACTAGTTTTGTATTTGTCATGAGGGGTTGTTCCTAATGTTTCTATTTTAGCGAGGTCAAAAAGAGATCCCATTAGTGGCCTACTGATTTTGCTCGATTCCTTTTCTTTTTTTTTACACGATTTTTCGTTATCTGCAAAGACTAAACAGAGTATTGCGACTCTGTGTTTGTTTGTAAATAGAGAATGAACCAAAGAGAACTAATTCTAAAACAGTAAATACTTGGATAACAATCAATCAAATGGAGAGAGAAGCAGGCACGACGGATTACAACGGGGGCAAAGGCCTGCGTTAACTACCTTTCACTATCTGCAAAGAGAGAGTACTCCTAATAGAAATGAGGGGGGGGGGGGCACCATTCAAAGCAGATCAGTGTGCATAAACACGAAAATGTTTTCACTTACCACGTACTTGACATTCGACAGCTTATGATATTTGCTATTAAAAAACCATTGAAATTCACTGAAAAAACCATAGGTTATAGACCATATATAGTTAGGAATTAGCATTTACAAAACCTTGAAAATTCACTGAAAAAACCATAGGTTATACACCATATATAGTTAGGAATTAGCATTTAAAAAACCTTATTTTACTCACACAAAACCATTGAAATTCCATATATAGTTAGTTGCACTAACTATATATCGCGCACCCGCAATCCACTGCTGATCATGTCACATATTACATCATTCATGACATGGTCAGTGACATCACTGATGACATCACTGATGACATCTCAAATGACATCACTGATGAGATCACTGATGACATCTCATTTGACATCAATGACCACATCACTGATGATATCATTCATGTGACAATACAATGCATCTCCTCACGTTTTAATATAACCTCTGTTTCACCCAGTGTTAAATACAGAGTATAATTTTTGAAACCATTGACACACCAATACTAGTTACTACATACGTACTCACTGATTCCTACGTCTACACACACATTCACTCATTCACCCATACAATCATTCATACATACAATCACTCATCTTTACAACACTATCATATGCACTCATACACCTATACAGACACTTACACTCTGCCACTCATCCATGGAGTTACTCACACACCTAGTCAGTCCTGTAAAGAATCAATCACACTTCCATTTTCTTGTCTATACAGTTAAACATAGAGCACCTTACATTTTCAAACATATACTAACACATACTTACTTTCTTATACAATCATTGATACAAGTACACATTGATCTGCACAGAGTCACACACCTCCCAGCCAGCCACACACACACTCAGTCTCCTATACAAATACTTGGACAATCAATCAATAACCCATATAGTTAATCATATAGCTACTGATCAACACATGCAGCAGTTTACAGAACAACAGACATAATGATGCACAAATTAAGACAGTTTACTCACTAACCCATGCACTCAGTGAGACACATTTAATCACTCACTCATACATTCAGTCATGCACCTACTAAATCCTTCGTCCAGACACTTATACATCTACTCATTCTTCAATATGTAAAACATATTTAAACTTTACAGAAACACACAGTCACTGGATGATGTCATCAGTGATCTCATCAGTGATGTCATTTGAGATGTCATCAGTGATGTCATCAGTGATGTCATTTGAGATGTCATCAGTGATGTCATTTGAGATGTCATCAGTGATGTCATCAGTGATGTCACTGACCATGTCATGAATGATGTAATATGTGACATGATCAGCAGTGGATTGCGGGTGCGCGATATATAGTTAGTGCAACTAACTATATATGGAATTTCAATGGTTTTGTGTGAGTAAAATAAGGTTTTTTAAATGCTAATTCCTAACTATATATGGTGTATAACCTATGGTTTTTTCAGTGAATTTTCAAGGTTTTGTAAATGCTAATTCCTAACTATATATGGTCTATAACCTATGGTTTTTTCAGTGAATATATATATATATATATATATATCCCAACACTAAAGTTGAGCCCTCTGTGGGAAAAAGCAACAAGGTCGGAAATTTGGATCCATTTCATTCAGGATCAGATGCAGCATGAGACGCACTCCGGCACAGGCATCTCTCTTGTTCCTTGCCAAACCGGTTTCGGGATCGTCCTCCCTTTGTCAATGGCAGCTGTTCACTCAGAGAGCCTAGCGTGCACTTTCATATTAAAGTGCCCGCGCATGTGGGCGTGTCCAAACGGAATTGTGGTTCTTGTAGAGCTTGCGATATGCCTCAAGTGAGTAGGTTCTGCGTGGCAGCAAAGTCGAATAAAAGTTATAAAACCCCTGTGGGCTGATGCTTTGTGGCGTTGGGCATCCTGCTGTGTTTTATCATCTGGTCACAGGACTCCGACCTCCCGCAGAGATGACACCGCTTGGCGCCATCACGGGTCCGCCCTCGAGCGGCATACTTCATTCACTTCATACAAAGCATCAGCCCACAGGGGTTTTATAATTTTTATTCGACTTTGCTGCCACGCAGAACCTACTCACTTGAGGCATATCGCAAGCACTACAAGAACCACAATTCCGTTTGGACACGCCCACATGGGCGGGCTCTTGAGTATAAAAGTGCACGCTAGGCTCTCTGAGTGAACAGCTGCCATTGACAAAGGGAGGACGATCCCGAAACCGGTTTGGCAAGGAACAAGAGAGATGCCTGTGCCGGAGTGCGTCTCATGCTGCATCTGATCCTGAATGAAATGGATCCAAATTTCCGACCTTGTTGCTTTTTCCCACAGAGGGCTCAACTTTAGTGTTGGGATGTTTTGCGGCCTGAGTCCAGCCGCGGAAATGAAGTATGCCGCTCGAGGGCGGACCCGTGATGGCGCCAAGCGGTGTCATCTCTGCGGGAGGTCGGAGTCCTGTGACCAGATGATAAAACACAGCAGGATGCCCAACGCCACAAAGCATCAGCCCACAGGGGTTTTATAACTTTTATTCGACTTTGCTGCCACGCAGAACCTACTCACTTGAGGCATATCGCAAGCACTACAAGAACCACAATTCCGTTTGGACACGCCCACATGGGCGGGCTCTTGAGTATGAAAGTGCACGCTAGGCTCTCTGATCCCGAAACCGGTTTGGCAAGGAACAAGAGAGATGCCTGTGCCGGAGTGCGTCTCATGCTGCATCTGATCCTGAATGAAATGGATCCAAATTTCCGACCTTGTTGCTTATTCCCACAGAGGGCTCAACTTTAGTGTTGGGATGTTTTGCGGCCTGAGTCCAGCCGCGGGAATGAAGTATGCCGCTCGAGGGCGGACCCATGATGGCGCCAAGCGGTGTCATCTCTGCGGGATGTTGGAGTCCTGTGACCAGATGATAAAACACAGCAGGATGCCCAATGCCACAAAGCATCAGCCCACGGGGGTTTTATAACTTTTATTCGACTTTGCTGCCACGCAGAACCTACTCACTTGAGGCATATCGCAAGCACTACAAGAACCACAATTCCGTTTGGACACGCCCACATGGGCGGGCTCTTGAGTATGAAAGTGCACGCTAGGCTCTCTGAGTGAACAGCTGCCATTGGTAAGGTAAGGTAAATATTTATTTATGTATGATTAATTAAAATCTTTACAAAATTGAAAAATGTCCATAGTTATTGTTGCTTAAACGTAACAAAAATTAGGGTGCATAAAATTTCAGTGATATTACCAGTTATATGGTTAACATCATAGAATTAAAAAGTTCATCTAGCATGGTTTAGTCTCTTTCTTATTAGGTCAAAGAACTTCACCACTTGACAGTTCAATTTAGTGTCGCTAGTAGAAAAGCACAATATGGCTGCCTGTCTGCAAGTCCGGACGGCATAAAGGTTAAAAAAAGGACGTAAAAGATTGAACCTCAGGTCCTTTATGCTGGGGCAGATGCAAATCACATGAATTATATCTTCTTTGCCGGTTTTGCACATGCGACACTGATGTGAAGGAATATTTCTCTCCCAAGGTGGAAGATGTGGAAGTATGGGAAGTACACCAAGTCGTAATTTTAGGAATTTTTCTTTAACATTTATTTTCATGCCAATACTGAAGTACGCTTGTGGCCGCAGTTTCTCATAAGCTCCCACCGTTAGCCACCCATGTGCTCGGTTTGCTAGGTCTTTCTTGTCTTCTATCGCTGAGATGATGTTAGCTGATTTTTTAGCTACTTTTTTAAAGGACAAGAGATTGATTGATGTTTCCCATGTTTCAGTCAGGCCTAGAACTTTGAGCGATTCATATAGGTAGGCTCTCGGCGCGAGGTTGCGGTGCCGAAGTAGTTCTTCCCATAGGTTTGCACATAGAGATCCTGCGTCTGCGTTGCGAATTTTATGCCAATTTGTTGCATATATGCTCCGCCTCTCTAGAGTTTGTTTCAGGATACCAAATTCTAATCGAATCTGAAACGTACTTAGGAAGGTTGAAAATAGCCCTGTATGAATTGGCAATGAGTGTGTCCAGTAATGCCGCATCCTTGCCGTGGTGTGATTCACTCCCGTATGTGAGAGTCGGTTTTAATTTGGCACTCAATAGATCGAGAAGAGGTTTAAGTGTCAGATCAGGTAGTTTGCCCTTCAATGATTTTAGAGCCATATAAGTCATTGTAGCCTTCCCTCGCAAAGATTTAAACTGCGCCCTCGAGGTGTTATTAGAGTCCAGGATTACTCCCAGGTACTTATATGTGGTGACCTGGTCAAGCTTTTCGCCATTCAAGTACCAGCAAGGGTTCTTTTTTTTCTTATAATTCACAGTCATCACCTTTGATTTGTTGAGGTTTATTTGTAGTGCATTTTTTTCTGAAAAGGCATTGGTTATGTCCAAAAGATGTTGGAGGCCCATTGGTGTCCGACTTATCAACAACAGGGCATCTGCATATAACAGGTTTGAAAGGATGATTTTCCCTAGTTTCGGTGCGTGGTTGGAGCATTTGTCTAGTTGTCCAGGTAAATCGGCTAAAAAAAGATTAAATAAAATCGGGGCAAGTAGACATCCCTGTTTCAGTCCTTTTGTTGTCGTTATGGGTTTTGAAAGGTGTGTTCCAGCCCCAAGTTTAATTTTGATCCAGGTGTTTGTGTGGAGCAGTATTAGGACGTCTAATAGGTGTTTAGGTATTCCCAGTTTGTCCAGTTTCATCCAAAGTTTGTTTCGGTCCACATGGTCGAATGCAGCGGTATAATCAATAAATGAAAAGAATAAAGATGACTTAGTTTCTTTTGCTGCTTCCATCAGCAGTGATAGTGCCATTAGATTGATTGTGGTCCCTTGGCCTTTACAGAAACCCGTTTGGTGGATTGGCATGATGGAATTCTCAGATGCCCATGATGTTAACTCCTCCAGGATAAGGCCAGCAAAGTATTTTGCCTCCACGTCTATGAGAGCAATAAGGCGGTAATTGTTTGGAAGCCTCTTGCTGCCTTGTTTATATATCGGGCTAATGATTGAACCGTGCCAGGACTCAGGAAGGATCTGTGTGAATCTGATACTGTTAAACACTGGCGCTAAGGCTGTACTCCAGAATTCGGCATCTGATTTATAGAGCATAGGTGGTAAGCCGTTCGGCCCAGGAGCTCCGGTAGGTCGCCCCCTTGATATTTGTCGTTGGATGTCTGATGGGCGAATTGGCTTGGAACCTGACTCTGGTGGTTTTTTAAAGTTTTTTTCCGATTTAAGTTTATCAATTTTTGGTGTGTTCTTGGCCGTGTGTTCCCCCATTTCACGGAGGTTTGTGGGGGTGTAGTGGTTGAGGTTTACTTTTTTATTATGCTTTGTAGATGTTAAAGAAGGTTTATTTGTAGTAGCTTTATCTATGGTCCCGTCGTTGTTGAAGTGTTCCAGTAGATATTTCGACCATACTTCTTCAGTTATGTGCGAGTTCTGACCTGGAAGGTCAGGATTCTGTATTCTTTTAACCATTTGCCAGAATCTGGAGCTGTTCTTCTGCTTCCCCTCGCGCACCAGTTTCACCCATAGATCTTCGTTCCTTCGCTGCCGATTACCCCATTTCGTTCGTTTCAATTTTGTTTTAGCTTCCCGTAGGGCAGTTTGCAAGCTATGATTTATGGGGTCCTTTCGCAACTGTCTCAGTAGTTGATTTACTAATCTTTTTTGTGGTTTCATTTCTGGACATGAATGAGTCCCACAAGGGGGCAACTGTTGATGATGTAGCTTGGTGGGAACCTTATTTACCATTTGCTCTCTAATGGTTTTGATGAAAGTGTCCCAGACGTCCGATCCCTTGGATGCGTGGCTGGTGGCTTGGGAGAAGAGGTTTTTCGCCATGGAGCTAATTGAATCGATGTTCCCGGCGGTACAGCGAAGCCGCCTTAAATTTGGGGCGATGTCTGTGTCGAGGCCTGTGAATGTTTCAAGTCCCAGATGGGAGGTGGCATTTATTGTGGCCTCTTGTGGCAGGTGATCACTGAGGTCTGTCGTACCTATTCTAAAAGACTTTACCCAACAGAGCATGTTTAAGGATGTGAACATATAGTCAAGATGGGAGGATTGATTATTCGCATGAAAGGTGGCAACTGGTGGTTCATCCCCAGGGTAGCGGCCATTCATGGCCCTTAAGTTAAGTTGTTCCAAATTTCGAAGTAAAAGTTTTGAGTGCTTCGTTGAGTTCTTGTTTTTTGTATGGCCCTGTGTCGGTACGGCCCATGCAACGTTCAGGTCCCGGATAAGGTCGCTAGGTTGCTCTTTATTAATTAGAAGCATGTTGAAGTCCCCTGTCAGGATGAATGAATTAGACACGCTTTCCTCCATTGTTTTTTTCATCAGTTTGGCTAGGTCTTGCGCACCTTTTTGTTTGTCTTTGGGATGGAGGTATGTATTAATTATGGTAACAGCTTGGGGCTGCTTCTTTAACCGAAGTGGAATCTTTACCACCTGAATGACACTTGGGGGAGGGATTTGAAGATCCATTGCCTCGATTTCGCCTATTGTCGATATTGATGCAAAAAGCATCAGACCGCCTGATCTTCGGCCAAAGGTTGAGTTTTTGTTTGCTGGAATACAGCAGGATGTGAACCCTTGGAGCTCAAATGCTTTTTCTTCCCAAGTCTCTTGGAGTAGGATAAGATCAAATGTAGTCAGATATTCTAGAAACTCGGGGTCATTTCTTTTGGACGCCAAACCGTTGATGTTCCAAGAGCAAATTCTAATGTTCATATTTCCCTCTGATGGGTTTCTGTCAGTTATTAATAGTGGAATTTGTGAATGTGCGTTGAATTAAGCTCCAATTGTTACCAGTTTTACGCGGTGAACCGCTGCTAAACTTTTGGTTTTGTTCAGAGTTGGAATTTTCTAGGTCTCGGGGACATTGCCTAGGCGAGCTGCTTCGCGCTCCTTTTAATATTGAAGTAGTGCTTTTTTGTTCTGAGGGTCTGTCTAAAGGAAGAAAAGGAGTAGGATAGCGAGGTCTTTCTTCAAGTCTCAGCTCTATTCCCCATAGCTGAAACGTCGCTATTTCTTCCATGATTTTAAGTGCTGTCTCAAGTGAGAGCCAAGTTGCTTTTGTGATTTCTAAACAGTGAGGTTCGATGTTTGACTGGAATTCTAATGCCAGATCAGATGAACTGATGTTTGATAGATTTGGTATTGAATGCATTAGCCTTATAATGTTACCCCTGTTAAGTATGTCACTCCTGCCGCGGGATGTATATTCTGGGATGAAGAGGATTGATGTTGGACTGTTTCCAACCTGTGGTTTGATTGAGTCCAACAGTGGTCTCTTGGCACCCTGTTGGATTGAATGAGAAAGGTTGCTTTTGTCTGGTATGACTGAAACATATGATTGCTCGCGTTGATTATTGGCCATGTGTGATGTTGGACTGTTCACAACCTGTGGTTTGGTTGGATCCGACAGTGGTCTCTTGACACCCTGTTGAGTTGATTGAAAAAGGTTGGTTGGGTCTGGTATGACTGAAGCATTTGATTGCTCGCGTTGTTTATTAGCTATGTGCGGATTCCCGTTGGTACCAACCGATGTAGGTGTCGAATGTAGGGAGGGCTCAGTGTTGTTAGCCACAGCGGTATCCACTCTTCCTCGTGTTGGGACGGGTTCAGGTGGTGTAGGTTCCGGATTGATAGAGTTTTCTGCCACCTTAATTTTGGTGAATTGTAAGGTTTTCTGCTTGAGTTTTTTTTTGTGCAGGTCTCGTTGAAACCATACTTGTTGCTTTTAAGTGTGCCAATGGGGATACTAGTGATGCAGTTTCGGGAGCCTTATACTGAGGGGGTTGTGCTACATTGGCTGTCGGAGACTCTGTGACAGTCGCTACTAAAGGGGAGGAATTAGAATATATTACCGTCATCTTATTTGAGCTTTTTTGAGCCCGATTCCTTCCTTTCCTTTTGTTCTTTCTACGGGACTTAGAGGATTCCTGGACGACTGTTGAAAAGGGTGTGACTGTAGTGGCAGTCGTGATGTTTTGCTCAATTACCAGCGGTCTGATTGGTAATATTTCAGGTGAAGATGTAATAATGTTTGACCTCCGCTCGATTGGATGTTCAACTAGGTCCATTGGTGTTGTTGGGACATCTGAGGGTGAGTCGGAGGTTTGTGATGTTTGGGTTGGTAGGACTACTGATTTTAGATCACTTGAGTATGAAGTGCACGCTAGGCTCTCTGAGTGAACAGCTGCCATTGACAAAGGGAGGACGATCCCGAAACCGGTTTGGCAAGGAACAAGAGAGATGCCTGTGCCAGAGTGCGTCTCATGCTGCATCTGATCCTGAATGAAATGGATCCAAATTTCCGACCTTGTTGCTTTTTCCCACAGAGGGCTCAACTTTAGTGTTGGGATGTTTTGCGGCCTGAGTCCAGCCGCGGGAATGAAGTATGCCGCTCGAGGGCGGACCCGTGATGGTGTCAAGCGGTGTCATCTCTGCGGGAGGTCGGAGTCCTGTGACCAGATGATAAAACACAGCAGGATGCCCAACGCCACAAAGCATCAGCCCACAGGGGTTTTATAACTTTTATTCGACTTTGCTGCCACGCAGAACCTACTCACTTGAGGCATATCGCAAGCACTACAAGAACAACAATTCCGTTTGGACACGCCCACATGGGCGGGCTCTTGAGTATGAAAGTGCACGCTAGGCTCTCTGAGTGAACAGCTGCCATTGACAAAGGGAGGACGATCCCGAAACCGGTTTGGCAAGGAACAAGAGAGATGCCTGTTCCGGAGTGCGTCTCATGCTGCATCTGATCCTGAATGAAATGGATCCAAATTTCCGACCTTGTTGCTTTTTCCCACAGAGGGCTCAACTTTAGTGTTGGGATGTTTTGCGGCCTGAGTCCAGCCGCGGGAATGAAGTATGCCGCTCGAGGGCGGACCCGTGATGGCGCCAAGCGGTGTCATCTCTGCGGGAGGTCGGAGTCCTGTGACCAGATGATAAAACACAGCAGGATGCCCAACGCCACAAAGCATCAGCCCACAGGGGTTTTATAACTTTTATTCGACTTTGCTGCCACGCAGAACCTACTCACTTGAGGCATATCGCAAGCACTACAAGAACCACAATTCCGTTTGGACACGCCCACATGGGCGGGCTCTTGAGTATGAAAGTGCACGCTAGGCTCTCTGAGTGAACAGCTGCCATTGACAAAGGGAGGACGATCCCTTAACCGGTTTGGCAAGGAACAAGAGAGATGCCTGTGCCGGAGTGTGTCTCATGCTGCATCTGATCCTGAATCAAATGGATCCAAATTTCTGACCTTGTTGCTTTTTCCCACAGAGGGCTCAACTTTAGTGTTGGGATATATATATATATATATATATATATATATATATATATATATATATATATATATATATATATATATATATATATTACCTACTGGCGGTCGCCAGAAGGTAGTTAAAGTTAGGACCTAGCTACCATAGGAAATCCGCAACATTCTATTGGGAATAACTTTGGCGCCGGTTGAGGAATTTGCATGTAATGTTTTCAAAATTTAGGCCAGCTCCGCTGCGCTTCTTCTCTGAAAGTTTCGGAGGGATTCGTGAAGTGGGGGCCGAGAAAAAAGGGGGGTCCCAAAACGTGTTTTCCCCTCGTTAATTTTCATAGGACGAATAGACAAGGCTACAGCCCGAACGGCTGAACGGAATTACACCAAACTTTGCAAAATTGTAGGGACTGGTACGCAGAAGTGCCTTTTCTATAATTGGTGAAAATTGCTCCAGTGGTTTTTACAAAAATTTACTTTAAAAAATTGTATATATCTATATGCGCGCTTCAAGCCCTTACAGGTACGCGTACCGGGGATCGCACCCGGCGCGCTACGGGAGTGCACGAGCGGAAAGCTGATTGGCTCTCGGGTGTCTGTTAACATTCTGAACAGTCCGGAGAGTCCGCCATCTTGTGTCTCAGTAGAATCAAAACACAAGAGGTGTTAAAAAAAGGGGGAAATGTTTAAAAGGGGGCAGGGTAGACATCCCCTGACCCCCTAGGTTTTCTGAGGGGGGCCTAGAAGGACCCTGAAGGGCAGAAAAAGTTAAGAAAATAAATTGAAATTTTCACGGGGTAAGCGCTGGGTGCGTTCCCATGTACGCTTCCCGGTACGCGTACCCTGAGCGCACCACGGGGAGAAACTGAGTAAAAAATTAGAACAAAATAAGAATTTAGAGTGGTTAGAGGTAGGGTAGCTCTGAAAAGAGCTGTTGTGTTATGTGGGTGTTTTTTGTACCTACAAGTAGGTACCGATGCAGAGTCTAAAATTCAAGAGGAAGACTCTATTCCCCTCATCTGTAAAATGTACACCATCTCTCCTATAGATGCCTTGCATGTTGTAACGCAAGTTGTTGTGGTCTATGGAACCCATACCATAGTCTCTGAGGAAAGCAGAAACGGATGTATTCACATGTTTTACTTGCTTTCTCCATTTGTGGCCAAAATTGGTTGGACCAGTTCCATTTTTGCCTTTGGCATATATTAGAATATACAAAGGCAGTTTTTGGAAAAAGTGTCATCAATTGCCCAAAGATGTCATTTAAAAGCATTTCCAGACCTATCCCAGTCAAAGTGCCCAGGTCATTTCCACCACAGTGCACAATTATGAGGTCAGGGTGTGGTAGATGCATAAAGGATTTTACCAATGGTATTAATTGGTGACATCTCAATCCTCTCTGGCCAATCCACATAATGTCCACATTTGGTAAATCAAGGTTGGAAATACCTCTGTTACTTGCATATTTTTCACTCCAGTGAACAAAGCTATGACCCACAATCCGGACTTTTGGCATCTTCAAGGTAGATGTGGTTGTACTCAGATGAGTTGTGGAAATGAAATGGCAGTTTGAAAGTAGGAGTTATGTAAAAAAAGTGGTTGAGATTCAGTGCCCTTGAAAGAGAAGAAATGATTGGTGATTTTTAAAATTCTCCACTGAAAATTAGGGTGCATGCTTTTGTTTTTTCAAAGATGGAATTCTAATGGTTTAGAAAAAGTCATTGAAAGAAACATTGAACATAATTAGCTAGTACATTGAGAGGTCAAACACCCTTGCTCGCTTCATTTGCAACATAGCATGATGAACTTTTCAACTGTTAGCTGAGTTAGGTGGGAGTTAGCATGGTAACAGGGTGAATGAGCACCAGGGGGATGGGTGAATATTATATGAGTTTGAAAGTGTTGAAATGTAGAACCAATTAAAATGTCAGTTTGGTTTTGAAATAGTGTGGGAAGAATTTTGATTGGTTAAGTCCAGGGATATGTGTGAAGAATTACAGGGAATCAGGGCCATTTGTGGTTGCAGTGTTGGAGGTGTATTTCAGAGATTCTGCTTAAGAAAATCTGGTGTGTGTGACTGACACTGTTCTAAATCTTCTAAAGCATTTTTAAAGGTGAGTAATGATTCATTTAATAAAGATAGACTGCTGTATGCACTATGGGAAAAATTAAGAAGCATATTGTGCTTCTTTATTCTTGCATGGTGTGTCATGTTTTTTTATCATGCTGGTAAAAAATGTAATGGTGCATATTGGAAATGTATTTTGGAAATGAGTTAGGTTTCTGCCTTGTTATATAGAGGTCATTTAAAAGGGCTGTGGTCTGTGTCAAAAACGATTTACTATCGAAAATGTTTTTTGGTAAAATGTCTGGCTTTAAAATGTTGGACAAGGATAACACTGAGTATCTGTGTGAAAGAAGAAATTATATTTTCACATTTTTCAATAATGTCAACTGTGTCTGCTGACAGTGTGCCTCTCTTAGCTTAAAGGGTACTTTGTGCCTGTGTCTCATGTCAGTCTGGTAAATGTTTTCTGGTAAAATGTCTGGCTTTTAAATTTTGGTCAAGGATCACACTGAGTGTCTGTGTGAAATAAGGAATTCTATTTTTACATTTTTCAATAATGTCACCTGTGTCTGCTGACAGTTTGCCTCTCTTAGCTTAAAGGGTACTCTGTGCCTGTGTCTTATGTCACTCTGGTAAATGTTTTCTGGTAAAATGTCTGGCTTTTAAATTTTGGTCAAGGATCACACTGAGTGTCTGTGTGAAATAAGGAATTCTATTTTAACAGTTTTTCAATAATGTCACCTGTGTCTGCTGACAGTTTGCCTCTCTTAGCTTAAAGGGTACTCTGTGCCTGTGTGTCATGTCACTCTGGTAAATGTTTTCTGGTAAAATGTGTGGCTTTCTAAATTTTGGTCAAGGATCACACTGAGTGTCTGTGTGAAATAAGGAATTATTTTTTCATATTTTTCAATAATGTCACCTGTGTCTGCTGACAGTTTGCCTCTCTTAGCTTAAAGGGTACTCTGTGCCTGTGTGTCATGTCACTGTGCTAAATGTTTTCTGGTAAAATGTCTGGCTTTTAAATTTTAGTCAAGGATCACACTGAGTGTCTGTGTGAAATAAGGAATTATATTTTCACATTTTTCAATGATGTCACCTGTGTCTCCTGACAGTTTGCCTCTCTTAGCTTAAAGGGTTCTCTGTGCCTGTGTCTCATGTCAGTCTGGTAAATGCTTTCTGGTAAAATGTCTGTTTTTAAAATTTAGGTCAGGATCACACTGAGTGTCTGTGTAAAAAATGGAATTATATTTTCACATTTTTCAATAATGTCACCTGTGTCTGCTCACAGTTTTCCTTTCTTAGCTTAAAGGGTACTCTGTGCCTGTGTCTCATGTCACTCTGGTAATTGTTTTCTGGTAACATGTGTGGATTTTAAATTTTGGTCAAGGATCACACTGAGTGTCTGTGTGAAATATGGAATTCTATTTCAACATTTTTCAATAATGTCACCTGTGTCTGCTGACAGTTTGCCTCTCTTAGCTTAAAGGGTACTCTGTGCCTGTGTGTCATGTCACTGTGCTAAATGTTTTCTGGTAAAATGTCTGGCTTTTAAATTTTGGTCAAGGATCACACTGAGTGTCTGCGTGAAATAAGAAATTATATTTTCACATTTTTCAATGATGTCACCTGTGTCTGCTGACAGTTTGCCTCTCTTAGCTTAAAGGGTACTCTGTGCCTGTGTCTCATGTCACTCTGGTAAATGTTTTCTGGTAAAATGTGTGGCTTTTAAATTTTGGTCAAGGATCACACTGAGTGTCTGTGTGAAATAAGGAATTATTTTTTCACATTTTTTCAATAATGTCACCTGTGTCTGCTGACAGTTTGCCTCTCTTAGCTTAAATGGTACTCTGTGCCTGCCCCATTTCTCTCTTTGTGTGTGTCATTTGGTATAATGTCTGGCTTTTAGACTTTGGTCAAGGATCACACTGACTGTCTGTGTGAAATAAGGAATTATATTTTCATATTTTTCAATAATGTCACCTGTGTCTGCTGACAGTTTGCCTCTCTTAGCTTAAAGGGTTCTCTGTGCCTGTGTCTCATGTCAGTCTGGTAAATGCTTTCTGGTAAAATGTCTGTTTTAAAAATTTTGGTCAAGGATCACACTGCGTGTCTGTGTAAAAAATGGAATTATATTTTCACATTTTTCAATAATGTCACCTGTGTCTGCTCACAGTTTTCCTCTCTTAGATTAAAGGGTACTCTGTGCCTGTGTCTCATGTCACTCTGGTAAATGTTTTCTGGTAACATGTGTGGCTTTTAAATTTTGGTCAAGGATCACACTGAGTGTCTGTGTGAAATGAGGAATTCTTTTTTCACATTTTTGAATAATGTCACCTGTGTCTGCTGAAAGTTTGCCTCTCTTAGCTTAAAGAGTACTCTGTGCCTGCCCCATCTCTCTCTTTGTGTGTGTTATTTGGCATAATGTCTGGCTTTTAAATTTTGGTCAAGGATCACACTGAGTGTCTGTGAAAAATGGAATTATATTTTCACATTTTTCAATAATGTCACCTGTGTCTACTGACAGTTTGCCTCTCTTAGCTTAAAGGGTACTCTGTACCTGTGTCTCATGTCACTGTGGTAAATGTTTTCTGGTAAAATGTCTGGCTTTTAAATGTTGGTCAAGGATCACACTGAGTGTCTGTGTGAAATAAGGATTTATATTTTCAAATTTTTCAATGAAGTCACCTGTGTCCTCTGACAGTTTGCCTCTCTTAGCTTAAAGGGTACTCTGTGCCTGTGTCTCATGTCACTCTGGTAAATGTTTTCTGGTAAAATGTCTGGCTTTTAAATTTTGGTCAAAGATCACACTGAGTGTCTTTGTGAAATAAGGAATTATATTTTCACATTTTTCAATAATGTTAACTGTGTCTACTGACAGTTTGCCTCTCTTAGCTTAAAGGGTTCTCTGTGCCTGTGTCTCATGTCACTCTGGTAAATGTTTTCTGGTAAAATGTGTGGCTTTTAAATTTTGGTCAAGGATCACACTGAGTGTCTGTGTGAAATCAGGAATTCTTTTTTCACATTTTTCAATAATGTCACCTGTGTCTGCTGACAGTTTGCCTCTCTTAGCTTAAAGGGTACTCTGTGCCTGTGTCTCACCTCACTCTGTGCCTGTGTGTCATTTCACTCTGTGTAACAACGAGTAGGGGAGGACAGAGATCAGTTGTGATCCAGTAGGTCTTTGATTACCATTCACAGAAAAGAGAATGGAAGGTCCGGCCACAGTCGTAGCCCCAGATATGTAGACAAAAAAAGAGATGACTGGGCTGTTCCTAGAGGAATAGGAGGGAAAGGTAAGGAAAGGAAAAAGGTCACTAGGGTAAGGGGCTAGTGCTCAATGGAGGACCACCCCTGGGTATCCAATTTGTTGCATATAATGGCCTCACACACCCTTGCCAGTGTCATGCTTCATCATCGGCAGTGCTCCTCGTTGGGCAGGCGGTGCAATGCCCAACGGGCTCACCTCAAAGAGGGGCTCTTTATCGGAGATCTTTTATCCAACTGCCAATCGGTGAAGTTGGGGTGAGGGGCCAGGACGGAGTAGATAGTGTGGGTGAAGATAAAATGTGGCACAAGGTACCAGAAAACAATTTTATTCTGGTGGTCCTCTGCCACAAGTAAAATCAAGGATAGCCGGTACTCGTGGGAACTATGGTTTACCAGAGTGATCCAGGGCTAAAGTTTAAAATTGTGTGGTCAACATGTTTCTCCCTTCTAGTGCATTGACTGCGATTCCTCAGGACCTAGTGGAAAACTACAATCTACAAAACATGACCTAATGATTAGTATCTGTTTAAATACAGCACATAAGTTTTACTACCTGTATGACACTGCTCTTGCCTAAGGGTTAGAGTTATGGGGTGTCAACAGTACCCGGTGGGTCTGACATCAAGGGAGAAGCCATAAGGATTGGGGTTTCTACTGCCTGTGTCAGGGACAGTTATGCCTACCCATCTCACCGGGTCCGGACCAGGTAAGATGGGTAACTCTAAAATGTCAGAAAAGTTGAAATCAAAATTGGATTCTTTGGAGAAGACAATATCTAAAACAGCTGGTTTGAAAAGACTCTGTATGCATCTTTAAATTGTCATATAATTTTACGACGTAATTTACATGTGGAAAGAGGTTTAATAAATGGAGCAATGGGTCATGTTGTTGATTTTGTGAATTACCGAAATAGAGATGGAATTGAATTTATAAAAATTAAATTTGATGGTATTGAAGAAGTACAACAAATCAGTCGTTGTCTGCCCGATTTTTGCTTGTGAAGGATTTATATGTCCGCAGAAAACTGTTTCCTGTTTCTTTGGCATATGCAGTGACTATTCATAAATCTCAAGGTTTAAGTGTAGATAGTGCTTTGGTGAATATTGGAAGTTCTGTGTTCAAGGAGGGCATGGCATATGTTGCTTTATCTCGAGTCAGAACTTTAACTGGATTGTACTTGATTGATTTTGATGAGACAAAGATTAATGCAGCTCTAAATTGTGTAAAAGAATATAATAGGTTAAGAAGAGAGTATGCTCCAAATTCACCTCAATATCCTCTATTTGTAAAGCGTGTGGTAGGTCGAAAAAGCAGAAATGAGAAAAATTGTAGTGAAGTTGTAGCAAAAAGAAAAAAGTAGATGAACCAGTAATTGTAAGCAGAACAGAAAAGGATTCAGTTAAAGATGTTGTTGGATTTCAGTTTGAAAACAGTTCTGGTGTCAACTGCTATGCTAATGTAGTTGTTAATGGGTTTTTTTTTCTCCAAACTGTACAAGAACAGCTTGCTGAAAATCGAGATCAAAGATTTTGTTGTTTGTTGAATTCTGTGTTTGAGAAATGTAGCAGTGATAGAACAAAAATACAAAGTGTTTCTGAAATTCGAAATGTTTTAGACATATGTTCTGGTCTAAATCAATTTTCACCGAATTTTCAGCAAGATTGTCAGGAATTTCTAATGTATATGCTTGTTGTATTGCAAGATGAAGGTGTAGATGTAGAAAATCTTTTTGGCCTTTCTTATAAATAGCAACATGATTGCGACAATTGTTCCTTTTCAAGTAGTACTACAATAGACACTGAAAGATTTATATATTTGACTTTACCATACTGCAAATCAGTGTCTTTTAATAATCTGGTTAGAGAAGCAAATAAAAACATGGTCTGTACTCGATGTAAATCTGCAATGCTATCAACATTATTTATACAAAGATATGGACAGTATGTAATTATAATGTTCCAATGATGTAGACCTGATGGAACTAAATTGACAACTTTAATTAAAAATGTTGTGGCTTCTCAATTATCAATTTCAGGAAGAACCTTTGCAACTGCATCAATTATTTACCATGATGGTCCTTCAACAACATCAGGACATTACACAGCTTATTTAAAATGTCAAAAAGGCTGGAGTAATTGTAATGACACTCAAATGACTTTCAAACAACGTTTGCCTGCTGACTTACAAAATTCTTACCTAGTGTTCTTACAACCGAAATTTTAGGGAATTTAATTGGCCTATGAAGATTGGAGCAGTTAATAAAATTTAGTTTGTTGTTCAAAATTACTTTCCGAGTGAGAGTGATGAAGATAATAAAAAACATGTAGTTGTCATAGAGGTAGTATAAGTGTATCACGTAGTGTGTGATGTGAGTATTGTAGGAAATATTAATCAAAAGTAAGCGAGGAGTTGGAAATAAAACTATTGTTTCATAATGTAAAAGATGTTGGAGCTTTTCTTTCAGAAACTCGGGTAAATGGGAGATTAAGAATACTCTTGAGTAATTTCCAAAGAAAAGGACTTTCCATATACTATTTGGCCTTGTGCAAAAGTACGTGGATCAAAAGTGACTTAAGATACGTTTTTTCTAAATTTTACATTATTTATTGAAACGTTGTATGGGTTTTTTAAACACAATCATTTTGATTGTGTTTTTTTTTGCCCGCTGTCATATGATGAGTAGTATTGAAGTCACTGTTTTAAGTGAAATTCAATATATTCTGAGAACAGCAAAAATAAACCATATAACATGTTGTACAAATTATTTTGTATTTTTTATTATCAAATATATATTATTCTCCCCTTGTCTTATGCTCACTCACCTTTTTCCACCCTCTATCACTCCTCTTAACACACCCTCACTGACCTTCTCTCACTCTCCCTCACCTCCCTTTCCTTATTTCACTTCCCTCACTTATCCTCATTCCCCATTTCTTCACTGCCCTTTCCCTCTCTCCCATCCCACACTTTCCAGCTCTCAGTCAATCTACTTCACTCCCCCTCCCCTTCTTTCCTTTCTTTGCTCTCTCAATAATTCCCATTCTCTCACTCACCTTACTCCACTTCACTCACTCCTTCTCTCACTCCCTCTGTCCTCTCACATCCTCACTCCCCTTCCCTCACTCCCTCTCTCTGAGCCTCACTCTCTCTGTCCCCTCACTCTCTCACTCCTCTTCCATCACGCTCACTCCCTGTAACTCACCCACACTCCCTCACTTACCTTTCTCTGCTCCCTTACTCAGTCCTTTTCTCTTACTCTTTCCTTCACTACCTCTATGTCCTCACTCCGTCAGTCCCCTTGTCTTACAATCACTCGCCTTTATCCACCCTCTATCACTCCTCTTTTCTCAACCTCACTGCCCTTCTCTCAGTCTACTTCACCCCTGTTCCCTTACTCCACTCCCTCAGTTATTTTCATTCCTCATGTTTACTGCCCTTTCCCTAACTCCCCTCCCACAATCAACTTCTTTCAGTCTCCCTACTTCACTTCCCTTCCCCTCTCTTTCCTTCCTTCGCTCCCTCACTCATTCTTCTTCCTTTACTCACCTTACTCACATTCTCTCACTCCTTAAGTCACTCCCTCTGTCCTCTCACTTCCTCAGTCCCCTTCCCTCAGTCCCTCTCTTTTAGCCTTACTTTCTCCGCCCCTTCAGTCTCTCACTTCTCTCCCTATAACTCACCCACACTCCCTCACTTACCTTTCTTTGTTCTCTCACTCAGTCCATTTCTCACTTTTATCCAACCTCTTTCATCCCTCTTTACTCATGCTCTCTGCCGTTCTTTCACTCCCATTCTCTTAGTCTGGTTCCCTCACTACCCCTCATTCTCTATCGTTCTCTCCCTTTCCCTTTACTTTCATCCCCCACTCACCTTCTCTCAGTACCTATGATTCAGTCCTCTTCCCCTCTATTCCCTTCATTCGCTCACTCACTCATTCCCCTTACCTCACTCACCTTACTCCACTTCACTCACTCTTTCTCTCACTACCTCTGTCCTGTCACATCCTCATTCTCCTTCCCTCAGTCCCTCTCTCTTAGCTTCACTACCTCCATCCCCTCACTCTCTTACTCCTCTTCCATCATGCTTACTCCCTATAACTCACCCACACTCCCTCACTTACCTTTCTTTGTTCTCAAACTCAGTCCCTTTCTGTCTCTCTTTCTTTGACTACCTCTATGTCCTCACTCTTTCACTCTCCTTGTCTCATGCTCACTTGCCTTTATCCTCCCTCTATCTTCCCTCTTTCCTCAACCTCACTGCTCTTCACTCACGCTCCCTCACCCTTGTTCCCTTACCCCGGTTCCCTCAGTTCTCCTCATTCATCATCCTAAACTCCCCTTCCTCTTTCTCTCCTCAAGCACTCACCTTTTCCTAGTCCCTTTGCTTCACTTCTCTTCCCCTTCTTTCCTTCCTTTGCTCCCTCAGTCATTCCCCTTCCCTCACTCACCTAACTCCCCTTTACTCACTCTTTTTCTCACTCACTCTATTCTCTCATATTCTCATTTGTCTTCCCTCACTCCCTCTCTGTTACCCTCACTCCCATTATCCCCTCACTGTATTATGACCCTACATTCACCCTCACTCACC
This sequence comes from Lissotriton helveticus, assembly GCF_964261635.1. NCBI lineage: Eukaryota > Metazoa > Chordata > Amphibia > Caudata > Salamandridae > Lissotriton > Lissotriton helveticus. Next base: position 1,986,572,966 of record NC_136063.1, read on the forward strand.
TTCCATCCCTCAATGTCATGAATCCACCATCACTCACTCCTGCTTCCCTGTCACTCACTCCCCTTTCTTTACTCCCCTTTCTTTCTTTAGTTTTCCTAATGCACATTCCTTTAGTATCTTACTCACTTTCACTTCATTTCTCTCTCCTTCTCTTGTTCTCTGTCACTGAATGTATCCATGTCATTTTCCTCTTAGTAATTTGCACTCCCTCTATTTCTTTTTCAGTCTCTCTGACCTTCACCATTCCTTTGTTTTCCTTTCTGAGTCCTTCACTCCTACTTTATCTCTTACTACCCTTTTATGACTTTTAATCTCCTGCTTTCTCTCTTGTATTGTGAAATATATATTATAAATATTATAACTTACTTTTTTTTCTCTTTAACAGATATAAAATTTACTGAAAATATGTAATTAATTTTACATTACTTATAAGGTGAGTTTGACATACAAAATTTAATTTCTCAACACTCTTTTCCTTAACCTCACTACTCATTCTCTCCGTCCTCTTAGTCTCTCACTCCTCTTCTGTCACTCTCACTCCCTATAACTCAGGCAAACTTCCTCACTCACTTTCTTTCAGATCTCCTGTTTTACTTCCCTTCGCTCCTTCACTCCTTTCCCTTCTGTTACTCTCCCTACTCCAGTTCACTAACTCCTCTTACTCCCTCTGTCCTCTTACTTCTACACTCCCCATCCCTCATTCTCTCTCTGTTTGCCTCATTCTCTCCGTCCTCTTAGTCTCTCACTCCTCTTCTGTCACACTCACTCCCTATAACTCAGCCACACTCCCACACTCACTTTCTTTCAGCTCTCCTGTTTTACTTCCCTTCCTTTCTCCTCCCTTCCTTCGCTCCTTCACTCTTTTCCCTTCTGTTACTCTCCTTACTCCACTTCACTAACTCCTTCTCATACTCCCTTTGTCCTCTTACTTCTACAGTCCCCTTCCCTCATTCTCTCTCTGTTAGCCTCATTCTCTCCGTCCTCTTAGTCTCTCACTCCTCTTCTTTCACGCTCACTCCCTATAACTCAGCCACACTCCCACACTCACTTTCTTTCAGCTTTCCTGTTTTACTTCCCTTCCTTTCTCTTCCCTTCCTTTCTCTTCCTGTCCTTCGCTCCTTCACTCTTTTCCCTTCTGTTACTCTCCTTACTCCACTTCAGTAACTCCTTCTCTCAATCCCTCTGCCCTCTTACTTACTCACTCCCCTTCCCTCACTCTCTCTCTGTTACCCCCATTCTCTCCGTCCTCTTAGAATCTCACTCCTCTTCTGTTACGCTCACTCCCTATAACTCAGCCACACTCCCTCACGTATCTTTCTTTGCTCCCTCATTGAGTCCTCTTCTCTCACTCTTTCCTTCACTTCCTCTGTCTCCTCATTACCTCACTCCCCTTGTCTCACGCTCACTTGCCTTTATCCACTCTCTATCACCACTCTTTCCTCAACCTCACTGCTCTTCTCTTACCCTTCCTCACCCCCGTTCCCTTACTCCGCTTTCCTCACTTATCCTCATTCCCCATCTTCACTCCCCTTCCCCTCACTCACCTCCCACACTCACCTTCTTTCAATCCCCCTACTTCACTTTCCTTTCCCTCTCGTCCCTTTCTTTGCTCCCTCACTCATTTTCATTTCCTCTCACACTGCACTCCACTTCACTCACTCCTTTTGAGTTTGTAAAGAATATAGCTCTTTTTGGAGAATGGGAGGTAGTTCTAAAAAGGACTGGTTTTTTTCTTATTTTTTATTTTTTATTTTTATTTTTACTTTTTCCGAACGTTTTAAATGTATTCATTTTTTTTCAGAACAAAAACAAAAATAGGGAATGCCAAACTGCTCAACAGGAGCAAAAAAAAGGGAAATATTAGGGCTGGGGAGGGCAACGGTGTTCTTCTCTTTTGAGAACAATTAGTAGGATACTCTGCTCCCCATAACAAAGTAGTTTGTCACACTGCTTACACTTAATGGTAATGTCAGTGAAAACAGGCTGAATGTTGGGTATCAGCTCCACTGCTCTTCCTCTCCCCGATGATGTTGCTCCTCCGGTGGAAGTCGAGGCTCCATCTCTCGAGGCATTCCGGGCCAGGTCCCTGACACTTTTCCGGGCATAGTTCTGGGGGTGCCTTCTTTGCACATGCCTTATCATGGTAGAGTTCTCAAAACTATACTTTTTGGTGCGGTCACCACGAGAAAGAACAGTGTGGCTAATCTTGCACTCCACCTTAGGAGCATTTACCTTTTTCTCCCCTTCTGGAATTGTAAAAAATTTCCAAATGAAGTGCTCCTTCACTTTTGGCTGAGGAGGGTCCTCCTGGAGAAACTCATCAGAGTCATCACTGCTGCTTGGTGGTCTTGCAGCCATTCTTTCCACTGAATTGAAGAGAAGAAGGGAATAGGTCTTGCTCTCTCCAAAGTGAAAGAGGTAGTGAAGGAAATGGGTGGGGTTTTCATTAGTTGTAAAAAAAACTGTTAACAACCAATGAAAAGTGTTATTTTAAGGTCACATGACTTGACGCGCTTATGCTGCGCGCACCGGAGCGTTTCAGGGGGCGCTTATGCGGCACGAACGTAGGCGCTTCTGGGGGCGCTTATGCGGCGCGCCTGAATGATGTTTTGCTAGCTTTTCGGAAATGCGTTTATAGTTAAAATACGGTTATTTAAAATCAAAAATACTACTTTTATAAGTATGCCACTGAATGTCTTGCATTATTATTTACTTTAAATACATACTTTTTTTTTCCGCACGCGGGAATAGCGCTCTCGCTGCGCTCTCGGGTGTGCTTACCGGTGCGTGCACCCTGAGCGCTCCGAGACAAAATGATAAAAAAAAAAACACATGAAAAATACATTGAAAAATTAATTTTAGAAAAAAAATATATATAAAAAATATAATAATTAATAGTTATAAAAAACAGCTACTAAAAAAACGTAATAATTCACTTTAAAAATCGTAGGTTACAAACTCGATATAGCAAGGAATTAGTTTTTAAAAAACCTTTGAAATTCAGTGAAAAAAACATAGGTTTCACAATCGTTATAGTTAGGAATTAGCATTTAAAAAACCTTTGAAATTCACTGAAAAAACCATAGGTTTCACACCAGTTATAGTTAGCTGAACATTTTACTCATACAAAACCATTGAAATTCCCACGTTATAGTTAGTTGGACTCACTATAACTTGCGCGCCCGCAATCCACTGCTGATGATGTCACATATTACATCATTCATGACATGGTCAGTGACATCACTGATGACATCAATGATGACATCTCAAATGACATCACTGATGACATCACTGAAGACACCTCAAATGACATCATTTATGACATCACTGATGATATCATCCATGTGATAATACGATGCACCTGCTCAAACTCTAATCTAACCTTTGATACACCAAGTGATAAATACAAACTACCATTCCTGAAATTATTGACACACCAATATCAGTAACTACATACGCACTCACTGATTCCTAGGTCTACACACAAATTCACACATACAATCCCTCATACATACAAACACTCATCAATACAAAACTATCATATGCACTCATACACCTATACAGACACTCACACACTGGCACTCATCCATGGAGTTACTCACACACCTAGTCAGTCATACAAAGAATCAATCACACTCCCATTTTCTCATCTTTACAGTTATACACAAAAACTTACTTATTCAAAAATAGACTAACACATACTTACTCTCTTTTACAATCACTGATACAAGTACACATTGATAGATACAGTCACTTATACAATCACAGGCTCTCATGTATAGTCATTTATCTATGCCAACTCTCACATGCACTGTATTTTACATATGTACTTACTTGGACATGTAGCACTGAGATATCCATTCACTCACCCAAACATCCATGCACACAGTCAACCGCCCATACAGTTGTTTTCACATGCACTCTTGAACGCATACACCAAGTGAATCAACTGCTCACACATGTATGCACAGAGTCACACACCTCCTAGCCACCCACACACACACGCAGCCTCACATACAAATACTTGGGCAACCAATCAATAACTCATATAGCCACTCATAAAGCTACTGATCAACACATGCAGCAGCTTACACAACAGCAGACATAATGATGCACACATTCAGACAGTTTAGTCACTAACCCATGCATTCAGTAAGACACATTTAATCACTCACTCATACAGTCAGTCACGCACCTACTAAATCCTTCATCCAGACACTTATACATCCACTCATTCTTCAATATTTAAAACATATTTGAACTTTACAGAAACACACAGACACTGGATGATGTCATCAGTGATGTCATCAGTGATGTCATTTGAGATGTCATCAGTGATGTCATCAGTGATGTCATTTGAGATGTCATCAGTGATGTCATCAGTGATGTCACTGACCATGTCATGAATGATGTAATATGTGACATCATCAGCAGTGGATTGCGGGCGCGCGAATTATAGTGAGTCCAACTAACTATAACTTGGTGTGAAACCTATGGTTTTTTCAGTGAATATATATATATATATATATATTACCTACTGGCGGTCGCCAGTAGGTATATATAGTTAGGATTTTTTCTCTATGGGATTTTTGAAAATTCTATGTCTAATAACTTTGGCGTTTGTGGACGGAATTGGCTGAAATTTTCTGGAAAATGGAACATTTTGTTTCTGAGCAGCCCCTGAAGATTTGGGGGGGGTTCGTCAAGGGGGGGCCGAGAAAAAAGGGGGGTCCCAAAACGTGTTTTTAACATTGAGTTTTCCATAGGGCGGTTGGCCTCACTTTTAGCCCGAACGGCTGAATGGATTTGCACGAAACTTGGCAAAATTGTAGGGACTGGTAGCCCGATGTGCCTTTTGTAGGTCTCAATATATGTGCTCCAGTGGATTTTGAGAAATAAACGTTTAAAAAAAGATATATATCTGTAACAGCGGACCGGGCAGCGCCCCGGTTCGCGGACCGGGGCGCGTACCGGAACTTCGCGTAGCGAAGCTGATTGGTTCTCCGGTGTCTGTCAACATTCTAAACAGTCCGGAGCGGCCGCCATCTTGTCTCTCGGTAGGATTGAGAGACAAGAGGAGGCCAAAACAAAGGGGGAAATAACCATAAGGGGGCATAGTAGATCCTCCCTGACCCCCTAGGTTTAATGTGGAGGCTTTAAAAGGGCCCCGCGGGGCAAAAAAACAAACATTTTTTTTTGTTTTTTTGCGTGGGTAGCGCCCGGTCCGCGAACCGGGAAGCGTTCTGGGCAGCGTACTGCAATGAAAAATGAATGATAAACTTTTTAAATGCTGTATGTAAATTGATTGTTGGTTTTGTTGATTATTTTTTATTTTCTTTATTTTTTAAGCATTTTTTTTTATTGTGATTGTGTTTCGTAATTTATTAAACTTTCTAACATTTCATTGTCAGAAATTTCATAATTATCATTGAATATACATTGTAGTCTCTGAGGGTGTAAAATGTCCTCATTTTCAAGGAGGTTACCTACTGCTTGTACACATTGCAGTAGTTCTTTGTCCCAAGTTTCATCGAAAAATTCAATATCATTTTCATCAATGATTTCTTGGCTGCTCTCTTGCAGGACAATTTGAAATTCAACTTTCTGTTCGCCTTCCATTTTGCCTGAAATTTAGATTAAAAAAATATATATTAGTAGAGATAGGGCACTGTTGGGATTAATTTTAGATAGGCAGTTTTTATCAGTGAATTTATCTTTGGGCAGTGTATAGTATCAGAGTGGAAGTAGGAATATAAAAAAGTGTATGTGATTTAACGTAAGTAAATTCATAATTATACAAGAGAAGCCTAACTCCATCCATAACTATAACAGAGAAGTCTATCTAAATCTATAACTACTACAGAGGGATAGTATATAACTATCAGAAAAAGTTTACCATATTAACTTATAGTGCACAATATACTTCAGTTTTAAAAATAAAAACTTACCTTTAGAAAGAAGTTGAAGGAATTAGTGAAAATACTATTGAAATGTACACCAAGAAGTAGTAGTCAAAATGGCTGTGTTTTCTTCTCTTCCTTTATATATATTCAGGTATATAACCAATGAAATGTCAGGTAAAAAAAGTAGAAACTGAAAGTAACATATTAATTGGTTGTCAATTCCAACACTTCAGATGTGTTTTGTGAAGTAATTTACCTCAGGGTATTTAGAGAGGTCTACAGGCTAAATGGCTAAATGGAATTCCAATCAAATTTGTGAAAATGGTAGGGATTGGTATGTAGTATGAGCTAATCTATATTTGGTGAAATTGTCTCCAGTGGCTTTTCTGTGAACTACTTTCCCACCTTTTTTGATGGTGCGCTTCCCAGGGAGCGACCCGGTACGCGAACCGTTGAGCGCCCCGGTTCGCGAACCTTAAGCGTTACGGGAGTCCACCATTTTGTGATTCGGTCGAATTAAGATACAAAATGGAGGGCAAATAATGTTCAGAATGGGTAGAAGGGGGCACGGTAGACTTATCTTGACCCCCTAGGTTTTGTGAGGGTGGCTGAGGAGGCTTATATGTGCGAAAAAAAACCATTTTTTTAAAAAATTTCGCGAGGTTAGCCGGTTCGCGTACCGGGTAGCGCTCCAGGGAGCGTACTTTGTTGAAAATTTGTGAAAAATGTTACAGTAAAATAATAATTGTGAGTGATCAGATGTAGGGTAGCTCTGAGAAGAGCTTTTGGGTTTATGGTACATTTAGGTACTTATAAGTAGGTACCAATGCACAGTCTTAAATTCAGAGTGAAAATTCTGTTGCCCTCATCTGAGAAGTGAACTCCATCTCCTCTTGTAGTAACGCAAGTTATTGTTGTACAGGGAGCCCATTCCATGGTCTCTCATGTAAGCTGAAACAGATTTGTTTACATGCTTCCTCGACTTCTCAATTTGTGGCCAAAATTGGTTTGACCACCTCCATTTCTGTCTTTGGCATATATTTGAATATACCAAGGCAGTCTGAGGAAAAAGTGCCATTAATTGCTCAAAGGTGTCCTTTAAAAGCATTTCCAGACCTACCCCAGTCAAAGTGCCCAAGTCATTACCTCCACAGTGCACAATTAACAGGTCAGGTTTGGGCAAATGCATAAAGGTTTTCACCAATGGTATCAATTGTTGACATTTTAATCCTCTGTGGCCAAACCACTTAATTTCCACATCTTGTAAATTGAGGTTAGGTAATTTTCTGTTCTCAGCATACCTGTGAGCCCAGTGGATATAACTATGTCCAACAATCCAGACAGAAAACATGGTGAGAGGAGGTTCTCCTGCAGTCAGATGAAGTGTGGCAATGAAATGGCAGTTGAAAAAATGAGAGTTTAAAATGAAAAAAAATGTGGAGTTTCTGTGTTCATGAAGCAGTAACAGTGATTGGTGGATTTTGATTGCTGAAAACAGAAAGTTAGGGTGCATGGATGAGTTATTTGAAAGATGTATTTTGAATGGTCAATAAAAAATCATTAAATGAAAGAATGCACTGGATATGCAGATGCACTGAGAGTTCAGATTTCAATTGCAACATTGTTGTGTGAACTTGCAAACACCAGAAGTCTTCCAAGAGGTGGTTGCCATGCAGAAAAGGCATGAAATGGCAGAGGGGGGAAGGGTTTTCATTTGAAAAAAAGTGAGGGAAGAGTTTTGATTGGGTGACATGAGAGATATGTGTGAAGAATTACAGCATTTCTGTGCTTTTGATAGCTGCAGACTCTGGAGTGCATACCTTTTGCTCTGCTGAAGACAAATTGGTGTGTTTCTGAGACTGTTTTCAAACTCAAAGTATTTGCTAAGGTGAAAAAATATTTCTTTAATTTAGATAGAGAATAGTGTGCTTTAAGGAGAAAATTATGAATTATGTGGCGCAAATTGCTTGTAAATATGCTCCCATCTGTGCATGGAAAATTTAGATTTTGAATGTTTGTGTTACATAGCCATGTTAAAAGTGATACAAACATGCTGCAAAGGCAATTAAAAAACGCTTTTATGTGTCTTAAGGACATTTTAAGTAATTTTCCCATGTGCAGTGTTTTGAAATTATGATTTGAAAATCGTTTTTGGGGAAAAGGAATTGTTTTTAAATTTATGACAAGGACATAATGGTGTATGCTTCTTTATACGGCAATTGACTGTCCCTGATGTTATTTTTCCCATTTTAATGTAAGACCTTTCTCTGTGGCGCAAATTGCTTGTAAATATGGTCCCACCTGTGCATGGCAAATTTAGATTTTAAATGTTTGTGTTACATAGCCATGTTAAAAGTGACCCAACCATGCTGGAAAGGCAATCAAAAAACACTTTCATGTGTCTTAAGGACATTTTAAGTCATTTCCTCATGTGCAGTGTTTTCAAATTATGATTTGAAAATCGTTTTTGGGGAAAAGGAATGGTTTGTAAATTTATGACAAGGACATAATGGTGTATGATTCTTTATAAGGCATTTCAGTGTCTCTGATGTCATTTTTCACATATTACATTAAAAGACCTTTCCCTGTGGAGCACATTCCTTGTAAATATGCTCCCACCTGTGCATGGTAAATTTAGATTTTGACTGTTTGAGTTACATAGCCATGTTAAAAGTGACCCAAAAACTTGCAAAGGCTTTTAAAAAAAACTTTCATGTGTCTTAAGGACATTTTAAGTAATTTCCCTGTGGGCAGTGTTTTCAAATTATGAATTGAAAATCGTTTTTGAGGTAATGGAATGTTGTTAAAATTTATGTGCGCCATATGCCCCCAAATTTATTTTTCAGGGGTGCAGCAGGGTGTTCTTGAGACACCCCTGCACCTTTGGAAAAATTCCTAATTTGCGATGAGCTAATTGCTAATCGCAAATTGCACCTTCATTCATATGGGCATCCTGGCCCATGGAAATGAATGGGTAATTTGCAATTAGCAATTTGCTCATCGCAAATTTGGAATGGTAAAGAATCGCTATTTATTCCTTAAAATTCGCTATTTTGGAAATGCAAAATAGTTATATGATACATATGGCGGTTGATGTCTAACAAGATAAGAAGCTTAGGGATACATTTATGATGACTGGCGCAATGAAGTGAACATCACTTACTTCATTGGTAGAGCTTTACATGTATTATGTCCTCTGTATTCTTCATCAAGCGTAACTTTAATCTGCAATCCTGAGTAGGCCTCACCTTAAACAAACCTCTAGATAGGCCACACCTTATCGTCATCATGAATTAATCATTTAAAATGCTAGGGACAGATTTATGATAGGTGTATGCCTCTTTTGCGCCACTTACAAAACACTGTCCACGGGGAAATGACTTAAAATGTCCTTAAGACACATGAATGTGTTTTTTTAAAGCGTTTGCAATTTTTTTGGGTCACTTTTAACATGGCTATGTGACTCAAACAGTCAAAATCTAAATTCACCATGCACAGGTGGGAGCATATTTACAAGGAATGTGCTCCATGGGGAAAGGTCTTATAATGTAATATGGGAAAAATGACATCAGAGACACTGAAATGCCTTATAGAGAAGCATACACCATTATGTCCTTGTCATAAATTTGCAAACCATTACTTTTCCCCCAAAACGATTATCAAATCATAATTTGAAAACACTGCACATGTGGAAATGACTTAAAATGTCCTTAATTCAAAATTTGCTATTCCTTATTTTGCGATTGCACTGAAGGATTTGCAAATTTTGCGATTCCTTAAATGTAATGTATCAAACAAAAAATATGTAAAAAATGACATTAAGGATTTGGAAACTACCACCAACTTCTAGTTTGTGGTAATTTGCGAATTCTTTTCAAAAAGCATTTTTTTCCAAAAAACAAAAGGTGCCATATGACGCCAATACATGTCCTTAGGGCATGTATGTGCGCCATATGCCCCCAAATTTCTTTTTCAGGGGTGCAGCAGGGTGTTCTTGAGATACCCCTGCACCCTTGAAAAAATTCCTATTTTGTGATGAGCTAATTGCTAATCGCAAATTGCACCTTCATTCCTATGAGCCTCCTAGCCCATGGAAATGAATGGGTAATTTGCAATTAGCAATTTGCTCATTGCAAATTAGGAATGGTAAAGAATTGCTATTTATTCCTTAAAATTCGCTATTTAGGAAATGCAAAATAGTTTGATGGTACATATGGTGGTTCATCTGTAACAAGATAAGAAGCTTAGGGATACATTTATGATGACTGGCGAAATAAAGTGCAAATCACTTACTTCATTGGTAGGCCTTTACATGTATTATCTCTTCTGTATTCTTCATCAAGCGTAACTTTAATCTGCAATCCTGAGTAGGCCTCACCTTAAACAAACCTCTGGATAGGCCACACCTTATCGTCATCATGAATTAATCATTTAAAATGCTAGGGACAGATTTATGATAGGTGTATGACTCTTTTGCGCCACTTACAAAACACTGTCCACGGGGAAATGACTTAAAATGTCCTTAAGACACATGAATGTGTTTTTTTAAAGCGTTTCCAATTTTTTTGGGTCACTATTAACATGGCTATGTGACTCAAACAGTCAAAATCTAAATTCACCATGCACAGGTGGGAGCATATTTACAAGGAATGTGCTCCATGGGGAAAGGTCTTATAATGTAATATGGGAAAAATGACATCAGAGACACTGAAATGCCTTATAGAGAAGCATACACCATTATGTCCTTGTCATAAATTTGCAAACCATTCCTTTTCCCCAAAAACGATTTTCAAATCATAATTTGAAAACACTGCACATGTGGAAACTACTTAAAATGTCCTTAATTCAAAATTTGCTATTCTTTATTTTGTGATTGCACTGAAGGATTTGCAAATTTTGCGATTACTTAAATGCAATGTATCGAACAAAAAATATGTAAAAAATAACATTAAGGATTTGGAAACTACCACCAACTTCTAGTTTGTGGTAATTTGCAAATTCTTTTCAAAAAGCATTTTTTTCCAAAAAACAAAAGGTGCCATATGACGCCAATACATGTCCTTAGGGCATGTATGTGCGCAATATGCCCCCAACTTTCTTTTTCAGGGGTGCAGCAGGGTGTTCTTGAGATACCCCTGCACCCTTGAAAAAATTCCTAATTTGTGATGAGCTAATTGCTAATCGCAAATTGCACCTTCATTCCTATGAGCCTCCTAGCCCATGGAAATGAATGGGTAATTTGCAATTAGCAATTTGCTCATTGCAAATTAGGAATGGTAAAGAATTGCTATTTATTCCTTAAAATTCGCTATTTAGGAAATGCGAAATAGTTTGATGGTACATATGGTGGTTCATCTGTAACAAGATAAGAAGCTTAGGGATACATTTATGATGACTGGCGAAATAAAGTGCACATTACTTACTTCATTGGTAGGCCTTTACATGTATTATCTCCTCTGTATTCTTCATCAAGCGTAACTTTAATCTGCAATCCTGAGTAGGCCTCACCTTAAACAAACCTTTGGATAGGCCACACCTTATCGTCATCCTGGATTAATCATTTAAAATGCTAGGGACAGATTTATGATAGGTGTATGCCTCTTTTGCGCCACTGTGCGTCACTTTTATGATGCAGCGGCGGTGCAAAAGATTTGCTATGAGGCGACAAAATTACAAATTGATGCATTTAGGCAGATATGTCATGGTGTAAAAAAAACGTACCACATGTAACCGATGCAGCAGTGATGCAAAAGATGCACCATGTTGCAAGACAGGCCTCACTTGGGGCCATATGTATCAAGCTAATTAGCATTCGCAAAGATCAAAATTCTGCGAATTTCGGCCTTTGCGAATGTTAATTAGACAAATGGTATGTATCAAACAAGTTTGATGCAAAATAAGGAGTAGCAAAATTTGCTATTCCTTATTTTGCGATTGCACTGAAGGATTTGCAAATTTTGCGATTACTTAAATGCAATGTATCAAACAAAAAATATGTAAAAAATGACATTAAGGATTTGGAAACTACCACCAACTTCTAGTTGGTGGTAATTTGTGAATTCTTTTCAAAAAGCTTTTTTTCCCAAAAACAAAAGGTCCCATATGACGCCAACACATGCCCTTAGGGCATGTATGTGTGCCATATGCCCCCAAATTTCTTTTTCAGGGGTGCAGCAGGGTGTTTTTGAGACACCCCTGCACCCTTGGAAAAATTCCTAATTTGTGATGAGCAAATTGCTAATCGCAAATTAAACCTTCATTCCTATGAGCCTCCTAGCCCATGGAAATGAATGGGTAACTTGCAATTAGCAATTTGCTCATTGCAAATTAGGAATGGTAAAGAATTGCTATTTATCCCTTAAAATTCGCTATTTACGAAATGCAAAATAGTTTGATGGTACATATGGCGGTTCATCTGTAACAAGATAAGAAGCTTAGGGATAGATTTATGATGACTGGTGCATCACCAGGGATGTGTCAGTCATCCTGCGCCGCTGTTCCGCCACCCATGGTGTGCTGCATTTACAATGCGGGGCATCATGGGGCAAAAATGGCACAGATGTGTGACGTATCTGTGCTGTAAAGGTAGTGATTGCTGGAGTTGTATCGCAAGTGCGATGCAGCTCAAGCAAGGCTCAGGGGTGCCCCATCTCCACAATGTTGCGTCAAGACCTATGCCTGCTTAAAGCAGGCGCAGGGTTTTGACGCAGTTTTCTCCTATCTGATTGTAAATACGGCACACCATGGGTGGCAGAGCAGCGGTGCACGTTAACTGGTGCATGCCTGGGGATGTGCCATTTAACATAAATCTGCCCCTTTACATTTAAGTATGTGCAGGGGACACAGAGTCGGTGAGGCTTATCCAAGGTTAAGAAGAGATGAGTCCTGTTCACTGAAAAATTAGACATAGTCTTCACCTGCTCAGCATTGCTGGACATGGCTAAATAATAGCTGCAAAATATTACTCTTGTTAAACAATTTTACTATTATAATCTCTGAGATTTGTCTCTTACTCTGCAACATCTCATTGTTGTTATCTTTCTTTAAAGATAAAGACAACATCAACATGAGCGACAATCTGCAATCAGTTGATTTTGACCTCATCATTGAACTCGTAATTGAAACATCAGTGGATGTTGATCCCTTGGATGATTTAAATCCTGAGGATGAAGAAGAGCGTGATGAGGATGCAGATTTGTCCGAATTATATGACATAGGGTGGGAAGCTGACCTGCTTGAGCCTATGGAACTATAAACATTTATTTTTAAAATTTATAATTAATAAAAAGTAAAAATGTAAACCGTTTAATTTAAAAATAAAGACACCTTCAAAAACAGGTTATGTGTAGTGTCTTCAATAAAATATTAAAATATGCTCATAAAATTAGATCAGATTCACATATAAAATAGCACAGGTAACATAAATATAAATGTCATTTCTTTTCTGCTATTTCTGTATTGTAAATTTGCCAAGGACTAAAAAATCTTCTATTTAAAATGTCAAGTAGTGTGTTAAGTTTTTGATCACTGTTATTGATTTACTGTTTGGTAATAGTGGTTAATAACATTTTTTATTATATTTTACCACAGATTCAACTGCAGATCATTTCAAGATTTCACCATGCCAACAATAGAAAGACAGAGAAAGGCTGCAAAACGTCAAAGACAGCAGGTGAAACAAAATAAGCAGCAGTCCTCTAACAAAAAGATTTGTCAAGTCACGAAGAAAGCACCGGGTAAGAGCACAAAATATTTCATAAGAAATATGTGTAGTAAAAAAAATATTACTACAGAAAATGTTTCAGTCCAGAAAAAGAGAACCAATTCAAATGGAAAGGAAAGGCCAATCAAAAATGTTACTGCTAGAGCAAGAGATAACTCTGTGCATGATAGTAGAAGGAAACAACAGTTTAGGAACATTCGTAAACGAATGTTCCGCAACAGGATAATTGGCAATTTGTTAAAAAATATTAAGAAAGGTCAACAGAAAGTGGTTTTTTATAAGAGAAAAAAAAAAGTTGAGAAAGTTATTGATCAGGCATTTGAAATTAAACGTAAGTTATTTATTTTGATAATCAATAGAATTAGGAAGCTAAACAAGGCAATTTATGATTTCAAAAGAAATAGTAGATGGAAGAGAATAGTTAATCGTAGTAATTTTTGTGAAGTTTTTTCTGGAGAATGGATGCATAGTTCAAGCTGTGAGGCATTTTTTAATGAGGAGAGTTATTTCCAGGATAATGATTTGGTGCATGCAGTTGACACCAGTGGTCGTGCTTATGAAGTGAAAGATGGTTGTCCAGTTGAAAAAGAAAAACTTGTGACAACAGAGACAGAAGAGGTGTTAGGTAATGAGGTTTTAGGAAGACGTGCTAAGGGTCCTGTCTACACCTGGAAGTGTAGTAGTATTTGTAGTGTGCGACAGGATTCCATCAATTTGCTTTGTGATTTTGTACGGTCATTTAATAAGAAAAGTTTGAAGCAGAAAATAAGGTTGTTGCAAGAATTAGATCCTTGCAGAGTGAGAGAAGTGACAGGTTTGCATGGTCATTCACTGGCTTGTCTTTCCAGGAGAGTATGCCAGAGTGTTTTTCATCATTTCAGGATGTGGTATAGGGTTCAAATCAGGCCTACATACTCTGCTAAACTCTCGAACACCTTAGTATAGAAGTTGGCACGGACACTGGAAAAGGTAAAAGACAAGTTTATTAAGACCCCATGGGGTGGTGATACATTCCTACAGCACCCTTCGGCAATGTAAGAAGTAGCACACCGAACATCGATGCGCGACCTCTTTTATACAGTTTAATAGCAATAAAAAGATAGGCGGGTACAAGTTACACATTTTAGGTACATATAAGGTCATTTTTGGAACACAGCCAACATGTGGGAGGAGTTTCAACAGCACTGGTCAGTTAGTGTGAACATTCCTAAAGAGTGACCAATTGGTGCGTAGTGCGCATGTGCGCTTGACCAGTACTAAAAATAGCCTGTTGCCGAGCAGACTAGTGACCATGGGTATCGAGAAAGGACGAAAGGGCACACTGACCACGAGGCAGCGTTCATAGGAAACGGAAGTCAGAGGGATTCAAAATGGCCCCCGTTCGTTTTGGTCAAGTTAACAGAAAAGACCGTGTAGCTGTGCTAAACGCTAACTCAGGAGCTGCCAAAACACGACAGACGGCCCTTTTAGCGTTTAGCAAAAGCTACCTCATAGTGAACGTAGTCGGAATGTTCATCCTCAATGTCAATAGCCATTATTTTCAATACTTCATCATTGATCATTTTCTCTTGCTTGACAATAACTCGTTTGGACGGAATACAGGCTGTGATACATACAGAACATAATGTAGGGCCACATTGAATACATAAACAAAGGAAAAATAGTACTCCAATAAAAACACAGAGTATCACATCTAGAACCATTCGATTCTGGAGCGCCACAATTCTGGTAATTTGTAATTCCTCAGTAATATTCCCTAAAGCAGAGGCAGTTTCATTAGCGACGGCTTCCACCACACGTGTAAGCCGCCTTATCTTCCTACTATTCAGTGCAGCTCCTACGAATGAAAATAACCCCAAATTGAAATCTACATATTGTTGTAATGTGGTATCAGTCTGGTCTATTTCATCAAGATCTATTGTTCGTTTTACTCTGTTCAGTATGAAATCATGGTACAGAACATAATCATTGTGGTACATGGGAGGAGCAATAAATACAGGTGGTAATACAAAAGCTATATAACACGTTCCTAACCATCCCAATGGTAGACGATGGTATCCCTTATTTCCACAAATGAAATATGTGTTACGTGAAGCTACAAATGCAATTCCAGTTGGTGTATCAAAGGTAAGTGTAATATTACATTCACTGCGGCCTACAGGGATTGTACCTTTATTTCTAATACACAAATCTGCTTTTGTATCGATAACGGTTATTATATGCATGCTCGTCACATTTATAAGTCTTTGATTCGTATATACACGAGGTGTAGAAACATTGTCCGGACGATATTCTTCCCATTCGAATTTAGTTCCTTCAGCGTGTGGATAGCCATCTTTATCGTTATAGCATATTTTATTCAACCGAAAAAGTAATCCACCTTTCGTTGGCCATCGCAGAGTAAAAAGAAGAGTGTACCAAGCATGACAAGAACCATTATGAGAAAACGGGAAAGGAATGAGTGGTGTTCCTCCCTTCTTCTGGTGTCCGGGCAACATTCCACATACCCAACAATTGGACGTGTTGGTCATATTATGAGTATGATGCAAAATCTTAATAAAGCTGTTGTTCAAATAAGTCTGCCTATGTCTTTCTTCGTGAAAAGGCAGAGTGAAATGAAAATGTTCAGATGGACTTGGAGTGGTGGGCAGCAAATGTTCTCGTACAGGAAACAATAGTTCTATAGTCCAGGCTAATACTGCGATCACCACTACGGTCAAGACAAACAAAACAGCACCAAGAATTCTTCCTTTTTGTGTCGAAGGAGATGCCATAGTTCACAAAACAATACTCTTCACAAGCAACACTAAGCGAGAAAAAATAAAACGATGGTTCTGAACCGAGGCTGCCGTTGATTTGTTCTCCGGGATTCAAGACGGGTGTCGCTACACTGGGCAGAACTGATCCCCCCCCCTTGATATTCCCGGCTTCCGTTTCACAAACCTCAGAGCGGTTACCAACCAGTTTCAAAAACACAAAAGGAATCTTATTTCCTGGGGCGTAGATTGTACTTCACTTTATCTGAAACAACGTGGTCCGGGAAGGCTCCCTCCAATTCATCAGGCGTGACAGCTGGGCTCTTTTCTGTATCCAAAATCTTTCTGTAGTCGGATAGCACCACAGGGCTCACCAGATCCGGAGAGACACGTCGGCAATGCGTTGAATGTATCCACCGCTTCTTGTTGGTGACTCTCACAGCAGTTCGCGTAGCCAGCAGCACTTGCTCAGGGCCATGCCATCTCGGTTCCAAACTGCTGGATCGCTCAAATACTTTGACCATCACGTGGTCTCCAGGGCGGAGATCGTGAGCCTCACCAGTGGAGTTATCAGGGAGCGCCTCTCGAACCTGTTGATGAATAGAAAGCAAATCATTTGTTAATCGTGCCAGATAATCGTTCATCATTATACAAGGCATATCATGTATCAAACGAGGCTTTGGAACCCCCCAAATATTCATAGGCCTTCCAAACACCACTTCGTAGGGTGTGAGGCCAGATCGAGAATGTGGCACTGACCGAATGGACAGCAATGCCAGAGGCAAAGCGTCCGGCCATTTCAGAAATGTCGATGCCACTATCTTTGCTAACTTCAGCTTCAGAGTTGCATTGTATCGTTCTACTAAACCTGCTGATTGCGGATGAAAGACAGCATGGAATCGTTGCTTGATTCCCAATCCCTTCAGGACATATTCCACTACTTTTCCAATGAAATGAGGGCCATTATCACTCCACATAAGCTTACAAACTCCGTAGCGCGGGAAGTATTCCTTGAGTAACACCTTAGCTGTTGTCAATGCTGTATTGTCTTTCGTAGGGTAAGCCTCAATCCATTTGCTGAAGGCACACACCACTACTAGGACATACTTGAGATTATTACAGCGCTCCAGCTGGATGTAATCCATTTGTAGTACTTCGAATGGTGCAGTAGGTGGAACAAACCCACCTTTAGGAGTATGAGTCCCTTGTCCAGGATTGTGCTGCAAACATATCAGACAGGTCTGCACTACTCTCTTAGCCGTGCTAGCAATGTCAGCATTTTCCCAAACTCGTGTAAGCAATTTAGTAATTGCGAGAGCTCCAATGTGTGCCAGCCCGTGTGTCATTTGCACCATTGTTTGTAAATAGGCCATGGGTAGTTTCCATCTCTCCATATCTTTACTACGCCAGCAACCCTCATCATCCAATACTCCTTCAGTGGCCCATTTCACAAGTTCTGCCTCTGATGCTGACTTCTGTATATCTAATATTTCTTCTCTAGCATCATGCCACCGTTCAGCTTGTGACTTCACCACATACATGGGGAAATTATTTTGCAGCATAGCGGTCTCTCTTGCAATACGGTCTGCAAAAGCATTGCCTTGTCCTATTTTGTCCGTCACCTTTTTGTGTGCACTGCACTTGACTATTGCAACTTTCTCTGGGCATAACAGTGCATTAAGGAGATCGCGTACCAATTCTCCATGCATGATGTGTACTCCGTGTGAAGTCAGGAATCCTCGTTCCTTCCAAAGTAGGCCAAAATCATGCACTACTCCAAAAGCGTAACGACTATCTGTGTAAATGTTCACACATAGTCCAGCACTTAACTCACATGCCTTCGTTAAGGCTATCAACTCAGCTGCTTGAGCCGATTTTGGGGTATCCGTGCTGCTTCTACCACAGTCTTAAGTGTCATGATCGCATAAGCTGCGGAAGTCGTACCATCTGGTAACCTCACGCACGATCCATCAACCCACAGTTCCCCATCTACATCTGGAAATGGCGTATCCTGTAAGTCGATACGACCCTTTGTCTGTTCCTCAGTCAGAAAAACACAATCATGTTCCTTCTGGGTCTCAGCAACAGGGTCCGGCAATAAAGTAGCAGGATTTAGTGTTGCACATCGTTTTAGTGTGATGTGAGGCGCCAACAACGTTAGCTCATATCCTGTGAGACGGGCACTGGTTAGATGCTGCGTTTTCGTTTGATTCAGTAACGCATCTACCGCATGGGGAACTAGCACCAACAATTTGTGCGACAAAACTATTCCCTCACTTTGTCGTATCGCAACTGCTGTTGCTGCAACTGCTCGAAAACATCCAGGCAATCCTCGAGCCACAGGGTCGAGTACCGCCGAGAAGTATGCACAAGGCCTCTGTTTGTCTCCGTGTGTCTGCACTAAGACTGACAATGCGCACCCATCCTTCTCGTGTACATATAATGTGAAAACCTTCGTGTAATCAGGTGTACCTAACACTGGTGCAGAACAAAGAGCTTGTCTCAATTGTTCAAAAGCATTCTGACATTCATCCGTCCATTCAATGGGAATCGGTGTATCTTTAGACAACAATGCTAACAATGGTTTAACAATATGTGAAAAACCCAATATCCATTGCCTACAAAAAGACGTCAAACCTATAAAGGCGCGAACATCCTTCTGAGTGCGAGGGACTGGAGTATCTAGAATTGCTTGAATTCGATCTGGTGTCAATGCACGGCCCTCCTTAGACAAAAGATGACCGAGGTAGGTCACCTTTGGTCTACAATATTGCAGCTTTTTCTTCGAAACTTTAGGATTATGTTTGGCCAGGAAGGAAAGCAAGGAAAAGGTACTCTTCTCACATTGTTCTGGCGTGTCTGCAGCAAGTAAGATATCATCTACATATTGAATGAGAACCACTCCCTCCTGTAAGTCAAAGGAATCAAGCTGTCTTTTTAATGCCTGACTATAAATGCTAGGACTTTCAGTATAGCCTTGAGGAACTCGACAGAATCTGTACGATTTATTATTTAATGTAAAGCCGAATAAATATCGACTGTCAGGATGTACAGGGATCGAAAAGAAGGCATTCTTCAAATCGATGACTGTAAAAGTAGTTGCCGTCGGTGGAACCAACGTAAGCAATGTGGTGATGTCAGACACCACCGGATACTGAGGCACTACTATCTTGTTTATTTCCCTCAAATCAATAATGAAACGGTAAACCTTAGCATCTGTATCTCTCTTAAGGATTGGTAAAATTGGGCTATTACAAACATTGTAGGGGACTTCCTCAACTACTCCTGCCGAAATTAAATCATCTACAATGTGTATCAAAGCAAGTTCACCTTCTCTAGAAATCTGATATTGTGGGACACGTGGTAGAGATACTCCCTCCTTTACCGTAATACGCACTGGAGGAATTATCATCTGCCCTACATCCGTATCGGAAGTGGCCCACAACGTTTTCGGTAAGGAGGCCAGAACTTCAGATTCATGGAGAAAACACACTCGCTCTAATTCCGGGTAATTCTCATTCAACACAACTCGCACTCCTTCTGGGGCACAGCGAATAGTAGCTCGAAAGTGTTTTAACATATCGAGTCCAATAATATTATCTGGTGTATTTGGAGACAACAAAAAGGGACAAGGGGCAGCAAATTTATCAACATGAAATGTAACTGGTTGAGACAGTGGGCTAGAAGTAGGTGTTCCATCGAACCCTATTGCTGTAATTACCTCGCCAGACAGGGGAGCCCTTGGAACCAAGTATTTGGACAAAGCGCTACGAGTAGCTCCTGTATCAACCAGAAATTGATCAGTGGAACCCAGAACATGTGCTTCTATGTATGGACCCCTTTGATCAACTGGTACCTCAACCGATTCCACACCCCATCCTACGCAATCCTATGCGTAATGCTCATCCCGTAGTTCAGCAGGACCACCCTCATTTATCTGATATTGATTGCGATTATCAAACGTATTATAATCTGACTGACCACGACCCCTTGCTCCATATCCCCCACGATCATTCGTGCCATAACCTCCTCTTGACCCTCCATAATAACTTCTAGACCTTCCACTTCCTCGTCCCCTCAAATTACGCTGCTCTCGAAACACCGGACAGTCTGCAATCCAATGCCCAAACTGTTTGCAGTATGCACATTGATTCACAGAAATGTCAGAACGAGGGGGAGGAGCATTACTGTACGATCCTCGCCCCCCTCTATTGTTCCCTCTCGTAACCTGAACCTGAGCTAACATTACCTTCGTTTTCAATTCCTTCGCCTTCTTTTCACTACTTTCTTTCGCCTCCAATTCCTGTCTTTCATAATATTGAGCCATAGTCAATAAAGAAGCAGGGGTTGCTGTGGTCCATGAACTTTCACTCGCTTTTAATCGTTTCGCAATCTACGGTAGGAGATTAGCTACATACTTATCAACGAATAGATGCCTGCCAGTATCTTCTGTCAATAATTGACCACTGTAATCATGGAACGCTTCCTCGAAGCGAGAGAAAAAATCGGAAACTGATTCATCCGCTTTCTGCTTACAAGAGGCTAATATAGTCCAATCAATCTTTTTAGCGGGGGCAAGAGTTTTTAGTTTTGTCAGTATGGCCCCTGGAAGGTCTAATATTAATTGACACGGCTTACATGCTGGTTCTCTATCTAAATCAGCCTGAACAAGATCTTTCCAAGTGGCCCCGAGAGTCGTGAGGTCATCAAACCTACGAATCGCTCTCCACATATCAGGGGGCAATATCAACCCGAAAAATAGATCAATATCAACTAACGTCATGATACACGAAGAAATTGCACTTTCAACATTTTCATAAAAAGCCGCAGGGTTTTTACGGGGATCAGGTAAAGCATTCTTAAGCGCCATGACATCTGCTCTATTCCAAGGCGTATAAACCCAATTATATACAAAATACCCTTTCGCGTCTTTGGATCTTTTATCATCATCTGTGCCATCCCCTTTATGAGGGACATATAAAGGCGCAGCTTCTCGCATAGGTCTAACATTAATCGCAGCGATCTTATCTGTTTCAAAGATAGGGCATTCTTTGGATATCCCCGTCGCTCCGGACGCAGACGAATTCTTCGACTTTGCCACCTCCCGTAGTCGTGTCGCCTCATTACGTAGTTCAATCAAACGCTTGAAGAAGTCGTCCGCATCTGAAAGAACAAAAAGACCTTTACGAAAATTCTCACGACTCTTGGATATCTCCTTTGGTTCTAACTCGAGAGAATATTTTCTATACCGCTCAACAACTTCATCTCCAAAATGATCTAAAAAATACAGTCGTTCCTTATCAGGCCACTGTTCCATTTGTTTAGTAACATCAGAAACAGTAACAGTATTAATATTTAGCTTTCGTGCAACTGAGCGTAATTCCGCAGCTCGTTCCGCATGTAACCTGGTACGCTGTGTTCGATCACTATCCTCGTCCGAGTCCTCGTTCGGAGCCGTAGGTACGACGTACGGAGGCGGACAACGATCTAGTAAGGAAAAATCATCTATTTCATTAGTAAGGACCGGATAAAGAGGACGCCTGATAGGGAATTGACCATTAACCTGTAAATTTCGTTCTCGTCTCTCCCTCTCTTTCTTTTCCTGTAATTCCTTCTCCTGCAGCTGTAAAGCTTTGTCATGTGCAGCCTTCTGCTGCACTTTCTCCGCCAAGGCTACCTCACGCTTCGCTCGTTCACGCACCTCTTTCTCCCACATACGCACACAATCAAACATATCTTGCCTAGACCTTCGCTGAAACAAACACTGTTCTACATACTGTACCTTTCGAAGGTCAAACGACCCATATAGTGGCCACTGTAATTCACGATCAGTTTTAGTATACTTATGCCATAATGTACTATACATTATTGGTGGAATACCGAATTTGACATACATTTCACGATTTGGAGTCCCCTCTGGGGGAGCCGGCTGTTTTGCACTTAATCGATAATTGGTACCATTTTCAGAACAGCACATCCTACGGAGTGTGCTAAAAACAGGCATGTTTCAAAAAGTACCACGAAAACGCGATACTACAAAAATGCCACCTAACACGGTGCACTATTCAAATCAAATAAATCAGAGAAATATCCCTACATGCCTGCCTATGTGAGGTGCACTTCACATATTCAAATTCAAAATCAAAGATTCAAAACGTTAGCTGACAAATTCAAATTCAAATTCAAAGTTTCAAAAAGCCACAGTAAGCGTCAGTAGACTACCTCACCAATCAAAAGCTTACCAATTTTCTTTTCAAACGTCCAAAGTCCAACTGCCAAGTTCTGTGGTCAAATCAGCCAAAACGGCACATCACGACAATCCAAGATCAGAATCTCAGTCGAAGACCGGCGCCACCTGGAAGGTCAGATCGGAAGGACGGGAAAACACACCGTGGGTGCCGAGACTCGGGTCACTCAGTGGCAGCGTACGCGTCCATGGCGAGTTTTCCTGACCTTCGTCACGACCTCTCCTTCGGGCATCCGAGTCGCCGATGAGTCCCTTCGTGGTCGCCAATTGTGGTATAGGGTTCAAATCAGGCCTACATACTCTGCTAAACTCTCGAACACCTTAGTATAGAAGTTGGCACGGACACTGGAAAAGGTAAAAGACAAGTTTATTAAGACCCCATGGGGTGGTGATACATTCCTACAGCACCCTTCGGCAATGTAAGAAGTAGCACACCGAACATCGATGCGCGACCTCTTTTATACAGTTTAATAGCAATAAAAAGATAGGCGGGTACAAGTTACACATTTTAGGTACATATAAGGTCATTTTTGGAACACAGCCAACTTGTGGGAGGAGTTTCAACAGCACTGGTCAGTTAGTGTGAACATTCCTAAAGAGTGACCAATTGGTGCGTAGTGCGCATGTGCGCTTGACCAGTACTAAAAATAGCCTGTTGCCGAGCAGACTAGTGACCATGGGTATCGAGAAAGGACGAAAGGGCACACTGACCACGAGGCAGCGTTCATAGGAAACGGAAGTCAGAGGGATTCAAAATGGCCCCCGTTCGTTTTGGTCAAGTTAACAGAAAAGACCGTGTAGCTGTGCTAAACGCTAACTCAGGAGCTGCCAAAACACGACAAGGATGCTAGCAGTGCATCATAATAAAGTGAGGAAATTAGTTAGAATGTTGTATTATGCTAAGAGTCCAGCAATTATGCTTAAACAATTATGCGCTGCTCTTTTGCATGGTTCTGAAATAGATGTGAAGAATATATGTGAAGAAATTGAGTTTTGTTACTTTGGAAGTAAAGAGGAGAATGTTGAAATTGACCAAGAAGAAGAGGGTAATGTGGAAGATAGTGTACAGGTTTCCAGTACAGATAATTTTCAGAAGGAAATTGCGACGTTTCAGGTGAAATCAAGTGAGAGGCCTAATTTCACTTGTGTGTGTTGTCGACGCACTTATTATAAGAATCAGACTAAGTTAGTGGATTTATATGCAAAAAGTGAAACGGAAAATAATAGTGAATGGAAGGATTTCGCAACATACTTGATGGTAGAAAATTGTTTTGATTTGGGATTGGATCAACGTGTGTGTACTTATTGTTGTTGCAAATTAAATCAAAACCAGATGCCTGCTAGAGCAGTTCATAATAATCTGGAATTGGTTGAGATTCCTTCTGAATTGAAGGATTTAAATACTTATGAATCTATTTTGATTCAAAGTATCCATCCCTTTCAGGCTATTGTAAGAATGGAGCCAAAAACAGGGAAATTGCCTCCATCAGATTTACAGAGAGGATTAAAGGGAAGAGTTGTTTATTTGCCTCTAGATTTGAAGAAAAACATTAACACAATTGGAGTAGAAAAAGTGGAAGAGGAACCTCTTGTTATCTTAGTTAATGGGGTTCCGACAAAGAATAAGAAAATATGGCAAGATTTAGTAGATGTTAGGAAAATTAAAAGGGCAACATTGTATTTGAAAAAATATAATAAATACTATAAAAATGTATATGTTGCAGAAGAGGAAGTAAGTGAGGAAGAGGACAGCGATTTGTGTGCTGGTCAAATTGAGAAAGTAGAACCCTGTACTAGTGAAGAAATATATGAACATTATAGTGTTCATCCTTTGCATTCCAAGGAAGTCATGGGGAATGCTATTGAGTTGTTTCAAATGAAACAAGCGAAAGGGAGTCCCATTAGTGTTTGGGAGGAAAGTTTGGAAGCTCGGTGTTTCCCACAGCTTTTTCCAACAGGTCAGGGAGGAAGATATGATGAGCGACCTCATCAAATTCCTGCTTCTGAATACCGGACTTTGAGATTGTATGCAGGAGATGCTAGGTTTCGACAATGCATTCCTTATTTGTTTCATCTCCTGTTTGAAAGCGATCTGTCTGGACTGTCATATGCAGTGAACCACATCTTGAAAAGTGGTATACACATGCAAAACATCTCGGCAAGTGACTTTATGGATAAAGTCAATGTCCAAGACAGTATTTTGGATTCTCACCTGATTAATCTCATGGCGTGTCAGCGTGGTACTAATGAGTACTGGTACCGTCGTCATGGTGATTTAAAATGTATGCTGAGGAACTTAGGTACTCCCACATGGTTCCTCACTCTGAGCTGTGCCGAGTATGGCTGGGAAGACTTACTTGAATTTCTACGAGAGGCAAATGCTAACGTAGATAACATCGAATTCAAGACACCCGGAGAACTGTGCTCTTTGGATCCAGTCAATGTATGTAGGTACTTCAATCATAGATTTGAAGCTATGATGTCTTTCATCATGAATAAGAAGAATCCACCTCTTGGAGAGGTGTTGGATTTCTTCTGGAGAAAGGAGTACCAAGCAAGAGGTGCTCCTCATATACATATGTTGCTGTGGATCAAGGATGCACCTAAATTTGGAACGGATCCAGAAGACTCAGTGATGAGTTTCATCCAACAGTATTCTACGTGTGCTGTTCCAAACGCAAAGGAGAAGAAAAGCCTAAGAGAAAAAGTTCTGCGTTTCCAAAGCCATCGATGTGGAAAGTACTGCCGTCGTAAATTCCGAAACAAGGACAAGTTCTACACTAAATGTCGTTTCGGCTTTCCACGACCGGTGATTTCTAAAGGAAGAGTAAACAGTTTGATGTCTTCGCTGCGACACAATGTCATGAAGAAATCACCTAAAAACACATACAATTTGAAGAGGAACGAAGAGTCCAAGTACATCAACGACTACAACCCGGTGATTTTGTCCATGTGGAATGCTAACATGGATATACAGTTTGTGGCTGATAACTGTATGGCTGTGGCTCGGTATGTGACGTCTTACATCACCAAAAAAGAGAAGACAGAATTGAAGGATATGTGGGAGGACATTTCCCATGAAAAGAGCCTCAGCAAGAAGTTGTACAGTTTCAGTCTGAAGATGTTGTCGCATCGAGAAATTGGAGCTTACGAATGCTCTGACCGGTTGTCTTCAGCAAGTCTCTATGCCAAGTCCAGGAGTATCGTTTGGGCGAGTCTTGGTCTTGCTGCAACGCGTAATCGAGTTCTCAAACCTGTGCGGGAAATTGAGTATTTGGCGGAAAAGGAGCCAAACAGTACCGACATTTTGAAGACCAACATGTTGGATACATATTATCCAAATAGAAGCAGTCACCTCGACAATGTTTGTCTGTATGAGGTTCTTCAAAATTACATATTCAAGAGGAACATCAAAGAAGATACTGAGAAAGGAGTGTATGCTGTAATAGGAAGTGAGGGATGTCTGGTCAAGCAAAGAAAATGCCACTTGGTAAACCATCGAAAATTGAGTGGCGAATCTCCTGAAAAAAAGGAGTTTTTCTATTTAGCACTTTTGCAACTTTTCAAGCCTTGGCGTGCAGAAGAGGAACTGCTTGGAGATTTCCTCTGTTACGAAGACTCTTTCAATGCCGCCAAGGAGACCATAGAATGTCCTGCTTTTCCCAAATATGTAGAAATGTTGAATGGGAAATTGAGCAGGAAGCAACGATTGCAGCCGAGATTGCCAGAGACAGTTCTCAGGACAGTCAGAGTTCTGCTTCATTGAGTCAGGATCCACTAGGAGGACCTGTTATCGAAAATGAAGCTGCCACTGCCATGAATGAAGTGGAAAGAGCCATGGCACATGCTCAGGAGGATGCGGTTAACTTAGAAGAGTTGGAAAGACAACTCAACGTTGAGCAGAGGAAAATATATGACGAAGTTACCATGCAAATTGATCATGGATTAAGTCATGACAAGAAAGAGTGCTCATGTACATCGTTGAAGCCTGTCCGACTGTACGTGAGTGGAGAAGCGGGAACTGGAAAAAGTTTCCTCATTAAAGCAATTTCATGCTATTTGCAGGAAAGGACAGAGTCATCGCTGTCTTGTGTTGTCACCGCTCCAACTGGACTGGCAGCACATAACATTAAAGGGATTACTTTACATCGTTTACTGATGCTGCCAGTGGAGCATGACAACAAATTACAATATCACAAGCTATCTGGAGATGCTTGTTTTGAAGTTTCAAGAATCTTGAGGAAAATGAAACTTCTTATCATTGACGAAGTAAGCATGGTTTCCAATGTCATGCTTGCCTTTGTGCATTTGAGAATGCAAGAAGTTCTCAAAACAGAGTATGATGTGTTATTTGGTGGCAAACACATCATTGTTTTCGGAGATCTTTTGCAGCTGACACCAGTGAAAGGGCAACCTGTGTTCAAAATGCTCACGCATGAAGATACCAGGAAGTGCCTAGGGAGCATTGGCAACGTCAATATATGGTTAAACTTCAATTATGCTGAACTGCATGAAAATATGCGTCAGGCGAAGGATGAAGTTTACAAGACTATTCTACAAGATGTTAGAATTGGAAAAGTGACCGAGCATGGGAAAGAAGCTTTACATGCACGATTACTGTCAAATTTATATCCAGAACAAGATGTTGTGCCTGAGAATATTTTTCAGAAAATTACTGAGAAGAAATCTGGAATATGTTTGATGCCAACTCTTGCAGAATGTGCCAAATTCAACAACAAAATGTTGCATTTAGAAAAGCAAGAGATTGTGAAACTGGAAGCTATTGACAGAGTAGAGCATATGGGATCAACAATTATTTTGTCTGAGAATCTGAAAACAAAATTGGATTCATTAGAGAAGAGTATATCTAAAACTGCAGGTTTTGAAAAGACTCTGAATGTGTGCTTGAACTGCCGTATAATTTTAAGAAGGAATTTACATGTTGAAAGAGGTCTGGTAAATGGATCAATGGGTAATGTTGTTGATTTTGTGAAATACAGAAATAGAGATGGAATTGAATTTTTAAAAATTAAATTTGATGGCATTGAGGAAGTACAGCTAATTGGTCGTTGTTCTGCTAGATTTTTGCTTGTAAAAGACTTATATGTTCGCCGTAAGCAGTTTCCTGTTTGCTTGGCATATGCGGTGACAATCCATAAATCGCAAGGTTTAAGTGTAGACAGTGCATTGGTGAATATTGGCAGTTCTGTGTTCAAGGAGGGTATGGCATATGTGGCATTGTCACGAGTTAGAACTTTATCGGGATTGTACTTGATTGAGTGTGATGTCACAAACATTTGTGCGGATCTAGATTGTGTTAAGGAATACAATAGGTTAAGAAGAGAGTATGCGCCACATTTGCCTCAGTATCCTTTGTTTGAGAAACGTGTGGTAGGCCGGAAACGAAGAAATGTGACCAATACTGGGGAGGTTGTAGCCAAAAGACAAAAAGTCAATGAACCTAAAATTACAAGCAGAAACAAAAAGGATTCTGTTGAAGATGTTGTTGGTTTTCAGTTTGAAAACAGTTCTGGTGTCAACTGCTATGCTAATGTAGTGGTTAATGTTTTGTTTTCTCTAGAAAATGTAAAAGAAGAGATTGTGGTCAATTCTGATCAAACATTTTGCAGTTTGTTAAATTCTTTGTTAGAGAAATGTAGCACTGATAGAACAAACATAGAAAGTGTGTCTGAAATTCGAAATCTGTTAGACAGATGTTCAGGCCAAACACAATTCTCTCAAAATATTCAGCAAGATTGTCAGGAGTTTTTAATGTATATGCTTGATGTATTACATGCTGAAGGTGTAGATGTAGATCAGCTGTTTTGGCTTTCTTATCAATGGCAGCATGACTGCGAGAACTGTATGGTATCAAGTACTACTAGTGTAGACTCAGAAAGATTTATATATTTAACTTTGCCAGACAGTAAATCAGTCTCCTTTAATAAGCTAGTAAAAGCAGCTGATCACAACATGGAGTGTAGCCAATGTAAATCTGAAATGATGTCCACATTATTTATACGAACATATGGCCAGTATGTCATTTTAATGTTCCAACGATGTAGGCCTGATGGAACAAAATTGACAACTTTAATTAAAAATGTTGTAGCTTCGCAGTTGTCAATATCAGGAAGGACTTTTGTAACTGCAGCAATTATATATCATGACGGTCCTTCAATAACATCAGGACATTACACAGCTTATTTAAAGTCTAGAAATGGCTGGTCATTCTGCAACGATTCTGTTTTAATTTTCACAAAAAAATTGCCGTATGACCTTAAAAACTCTTACCTGGTGTTTTTAAAACCAAAATTTTAGGGAAATAATCTCGGGATGTGCTCTGTGGAATTTCAAGAAGTTCTAACGGCTCCTACACAATTTGGCCTTGAGGATAAGTGTAGTTCAGAGACATAACTTCTAACCATAAGACTGGACGTCATGGAGAAATAAGTGCACTTTGAATGAGTTCAGAAAAACTATTTCTTTTTATAAGCTAATTGAAGCAGCCAATCAAAACATAAAGTAGAGGGAATGTAAGTCTGCAATGCTGTCTACTGTTTTACATTGCTTTGTGATTAAAAGTGATGTAGAGAATTAAATAATTGTAGTAGTCATAGAGGTAGTGTAAGTCTGCTTCATAGTAAGCAGTATCAGTGTCATAGGAAATGTAGAACATGACTGAGCAAGAAGGGGAAGATATTACTATTCCAGGATTGTGAAAATTATCTTCAACATTTTAATTCTGAAAGTTGCGGAAATGCCAAATGACGGGATTGGCTTACAAGAAATCCAAGAGTTATAAATGGGTCTGACAAGATTTGGCCTTGTGGAAACTTGTGGTAGAGAGCAAGAAGTCATTTATTGCATGTAACATGTTTTTAAAAACGATGGAGATTTTCTTTCAGAAAGTGGCGGGCTGAAAGTAATAACAGCACAACAGAGTGTAAGCTGTTCATAGGACATCCTTTGACGTCATGGAAAGTAAGTTAACTTTAAGGAGTTCTGAATTCTGATTTGTTATGTTGTATGGGTTTTTTAAACACAATCATTTTGATTGTGGTTTTTTTTCCCCGCTGTTATATGATGAATACCTTCAAGTCACTGTTTTTAGTGAATTTTGATACATTCTGAGAACAGCAAAAATAAACCATTTAACATGTATAATTAATTCTGTACTGTTTGCATTTATGATGTATATGTAGAACTGTGTAGGAGGCATGGAGAAGGTGAGGCTTTTGTAAGTGTCAAAGTTGTTGCATGCAGTGCTGCACTTCTGCGTATTCTTTCATATGCTGGACTACATCTGCACAATGAGATACCTAAGCAAAGGAAACACAAGTGATGTGATTGTGAAATGAGCAAAAGAAATTGCACGTATTTCAATTACATCACCTGTATTTCCTATCATTATGAATCACATTGTGCAGATCAAGTTTAGGTCTGTCCAGGGAAACATAGGAGGTTTGGACTTTGTTCAAGAGTGCAGTGGACATGACTCACTTCATTGGTAGACCTTCACATGTATTATGTCCTCTGTTCTCTTCAACAACTCGAAATTTCATCTGCAACCCTGAGTAGGCCTCACCTCAAACAAACCTCTGGATAGGACACATCTTATTGGCATCCTGAAGTAATCATTTAAAATTTTAGTGTCTTGCGACACTTTTCTGAGACAACAGCAATGCAAAAGATGCACCATGTTTTAAGATAGGCCTCACTTCATCTGCATCAAGATACTGTTAGTTTAAAATGTATATCTTTAGGACTGTGTAGGGGGCCTGGAGAAGCAGAAGCTTCTGTAAGTGTCAAAGTTGTTGAAA
The DNA here is from genome assembly GCF_964261635.1 of Lissotriton helveticus. NCBI lineage: Eukaryota > Metazoa > Chordata > Amphibia > Caudata > Salamandridae > Lissotriton > Lissotriton helveticus. The sequence goes on from NC_136063.1 coordinate 1,986,603,415, forward strand.
AACTGTTTGTCCTTCAATCTTTTCCCTTGTCTTTTGTAATTTTTAAATACATGTTTTAATATTTTTCAAATGTTTGTTCTCTCTTTCACAGATTGAAAGTATAAAAACAAAAAGTGAGTAATTTAACGACAATTATAAGGTAAATGTTTTGTACTCTTTTCATTACATTTCTATCACATTTAACTTCTATTAGTTCCACTGCTTCATTTCTTTAACCCTCAGTTTCCTGCCTTTGCTACTTTCCTCATTCCTTTCTCTATTACCTACTTACTCAACTCCTTCCACTCTTTTTCTCAGTCCCTCTCTTCTCATAGTTCCTCACTCTTGTTCACTCACTCCGTCTCTATTACTCTTAGTGTCTTTGACTGATCACTCTATCACTACTTGTTCATAATGCTTTCTCTGTGTAGTTGAAGCACACTAAGGGGCATATTATGAACACAGCCAATAAAATTATTGCTCTTTTTATTGGCAGAAAACTGGTGCAAAAGTGGTTTTAGCGGCAGTTTTCTGCCACAAAAACAGCTTTAGCGACACATTTCTGCCAATAAAAGCTGCAAAACTTTTATTGCCTATGTTGATGATATGGCTCTATGTTACTTACATTTCTTTGCTGTTTCAATTAATCTTTTTCTGTTATTTTTTGTTTTCTGTTTTCTATTTTTTCTCTCTGTTATTCCTCATGTTTTAATCTTATTTTGAACATTCACTCACATTCTCCAAGAAACTCTTCTTTGTTAATGTTATACTCTCTTTTTTTTCTTTCACTTCGTTATCTATTTTGTTTTTCACAATTATACCCTCTTCCGTCTTTTCTTCGGTAAATAGATCTATTAAACAGTATCTCTTCTTTACTCCCTATAGCTGTCTTTCTTTTAACATCACTCTCTGTTTACTTTCCTTATACTTACTCTTTTTTAAAAAAATATATTTTTTTGGTTAGCTCCCGGTCCGCGTACCGGGAAGCTAACCGGGAAGCGAACCAAAAGAAATAGAGCTTGCCAGAGTGCTAAACATTCTAGCAATTTTTTTTGAAAGGGAAGGTAGTTCTGAAAAGAACTTTTTTTTTTATATTTTTGTTTTATATTTTTTTGTATTTTTTGAACGATTTTATATTTTTTTTGGGTTTTTTTGGGGGGGGGAAACAACAAAAAACAGGCATTGAAAAGGGCTCAACAGGAGCCAAAAAAAAATTACTGGGGGCGGTTAGGGCAATTATGGTGTTCATACGCCAGGTTTATAGCATTTATGCTCATGTTGCCACATGCTAACAACGCACGACAGTGCATACAAGAGTGTATCATGTGGCCAAAATTTTCTTGTATATTTGGCACAGTTTCCCGTGCCTCTGCTGGTGTCAATGAAATGGGTATTCTTGATCTGGCCACAGGAGTTGATCTTGGATTTTCCTGCAAATCCCGTATTTCCGCCCAGCTATAATTGAGTGGATGCTTCCTTGTCATGTGCCTGTGCATTGTATGATTTCCGTAACTATATTTCTTATCCGTCCCTCTGGATAATTTTTCTTTACAGATGAGGCAGGTGACATACCTCGCATTGACTTTTTTTTGGCCAGGAGGGATCGAATAAAACTGCCAGATGAAACTGGCTTTCTTATGTGAAACCCGGGGCACCTCTTCTAAGAACTGTGGTTCTTCTCCCTCCTCTTCATCCATTTCTTCCTCTTCCTCCTCAGTGTTGGTCATCACCTGGGGAGGTGGTCCTCTCTTCCCATGAGGAGGTGGAGGTGGTGGTGGGGGTCCACCAGCTGAAGCAACTACTGAAGCCATTTCTGATATAGTAATGAAGGTCTTCCTCTCACAATGATGAAAGTCAGAGTGAGGAAAGAAGGAGGGGTTTTCATCATTTGGGAAAAACAATACTTCTCAACCAATGAAAAGTGTTATTTTTAGGTCACCTGACCTAGCCTTACATCATTATGAAACCAAAAGTGAAATGAACCAATGAAAAAATTTATTAACAAGTCACATGACCTCTCACGCTCATGTTACGCGCTGCGGAACGCGCCCCGGTTAGCTTCCGGGTCGCTGAGCTTCGCGCCTCGGTCCGCGCCCCGGGACACTTCCGGGTGCGCTAAAACGGTACGTCACAAGACGCATTACGCGGCAACGCGATACGTTGCGCTTTCGCGACGCGCCGCGGATCGCTTCCGGGGAGCTGCGTTTCGCGCCTCGGTCCGCGCCCCGGGGCACTTCCGGGTGCGCTAACGCAGTACGTCATAAGACGCATTACGCGGCAACGCGATACCGTCACTATGTTGATTTCTTACCGGTTCGCGGACCGGGTCGCGGCATCAAATTGAGCTAACGGGAAGCTTCCCGGTTCGCGGACCGGGAGCGAAACAAAAAAAATATTTAAAAAAAATTATTAATAAACATATAAAATATATTTTTGGATTTAAAGAAGAATACATTTTACAGCTATAGATATTAGCTTTTAAAAAACCAATGAAATTCACTGAAAAAACCATAGGTTATAGACCATATATAGTTATGAATTAGCATTTACAAAACCTTGAAAATTCACTGAAAAAACCATAGGTTATACACCATATATAGTTAGGAATTAGCATTTAAAAAACCTTATTTTACTCACACAAAACCATTGAAATTCCATATATAGTTAGTTGTACTAACTATATATCGCGCACCCGCAATCCACTGCTGATCATGTCACATATTACATCATTCATGACATGGTCAGTGACATCACTGATGACATCACTGATGACATCTCAAATGACATCACTGATGACATCACTGATGACATCTCAAATGACATCACTGATGACATCACTGATGACATCTCAAATGACATCACTGATGACATCACTGATGACAACATCCAGTGACTGTATGTTTCTGTAAAGTTAAAATATGTCTTACATATTGAAGAATGAGTGGATGTAGAAGTGTCTGAACAAAGGATTTAGTAGGTGCATGACTGACTGTATGAGTGAGTGATTAAATGTGTCTCACTGAGTGCATGGGTTAGTGACTAAACTGTCTTAATTTGTGCATCATTATGTCTGTTGTTCTGTAAACTGCTGCATGTGTTGATCAGTAGCTATATGATTAACTATATGGGTTATTGATTGGTTGCCCAAGTATTTGTATGGGAGACTGAGAGTGTGTATGGGTGGCTGGGAGGTGTATGACTCTCTGCATAGATGTATGGGTTCAAAAGTGCATGTGGAAACAGCTGTATGGGCGGTTGACTGTGTGCATGACTGTATTGGTGAGTGAATAGATATCTCAGTGCTACATGTCAAAGTAAGTACATATGTAAAATACAGTACATGTGAGAGTTGACATATATAAATAACTGTGCATAAGAGCCAGTGAATGTGTGAGTGGCTGTATGGATCATTGTGAACTTGTATCCAGGATTGTATAAGTGAGTAAATATGTTTTAGTATATGTTTGAATAAGTAAGGTGTGATTAACTGTATAGTTAAGGAAATGGAGGTGTGATTGATTGTTTGCATGACTGACTAGGTGTGTGTGTAACTTCATGGATGAGTGACAATCTGCGAGTCTGTGTTTACACTGAGTGTATCTAAGGTTATATTAGAGTCTGAAGAGGTTCATCGTATTATCACATGAATGATGTCATCAGTGATGTGATCAGTAATGTCAAATGAGATGTCATCAGTGATGTCATCAGTGATGTTATTTGAGATGTCATCAGTGATGTCATCAGTGATGTCATTTGAGATGTCATCAGTGATGTCATCAGTGATGTCATTTGAGATGTCATCAGTGATGTGATCAGTAATGTCAAATGAGATGTCATCAGTGATGTCATCAGTGATGTCATTTGAGATGTCATCAGTGATGTCATCAGTGATGTCATTTGAGATGTCATCAGTGATGTCATCAGTGATGTCATTTGAGATGTCATCAGTGATGTCATCAGTGATGTCATTTGAGATGTCATCAGTGATGTCATCAGTGATGTCACTGACCATGTCATGAATGATGTAATATGTGACATGATCAGCAGTGGATTGCGGGTGCGCGATATATAGTTAGTACAACTAACTATATATGGAATTTCAATGGTTTTGTGTGAGTAAAATAAGGTTTTTTAAATGCGAATTCCTAACTATATATGGTGTATAACCTATGGTTTTTTCAGTGAATTTTCAAGGTTTTGTAAATGCTAATTCCTAACTATATATGGTCTATAACCTATGGTTTTTTCAGTGAATATATATATATATCAACTGAAAAAACCATAGGTTTCACACATGTCTTAGTTAGCTGGACATTCACTCATACAAAACCATTGAAATTCCCCCGTTATAGTTAGTTCAGCTAACTATAACTCGCACGCCCGCAATCCACTGCTGATGATGTTACATATTACATCACTCATGACATGGTCAGTGACATCACTGATGATATCTCAAATGACATCACTGATGACATCATCCAGTGAATGTGTGTCTTTCTGAAAAAGAAATATTTGTTATACATGATAGGTGTATTAGCGAGTAATGTTTAAATATTTAAATATCTATATTAGTGTCTCACTTTGTATATAAGTGGCTGCATGGGTTGGTGAGTAGCTCCATGAGTGTGTATATGGATTATTAGTTTTTTTGAGTATCAGTATGAGTGTCTGTATGGTTCAGTGGGGGATATTACTTAGTGCATAGATGCATGACTGAGTGACTCACTGTGTGTATGTGTTTTGAAGACAGCATGTGTGCAGGACTGTATGGGTGGATGAGTGTGTGTATGGGTGTGTTAGTGAGTGAATGACTGTCTCAATAATGTCTTTATGAGTAAGTAAATAAGTTTTAAACTAGTATATGTGAGTATTGATGTATATAAGTGAGTATATATGAGAGTGAGAGATTGGAAGAGTTGCTATATAAATAAGTATGTGTTTCTATAAATGATTGTTAAAGAGAGTAAGTATGTATACTTTTCTGTAGAAGAACGTGTAGTGGTGTGTGTTTAGCTTTAGATGCAAGTAAATGGATGTTTGATACTTTATTTGCATGTGTGAGTATGTGTGTGAGTAACTCTATGTATGAGTGTAGGTGTGTAACAAGATCTATAGGTGTATGAGTACATATGATGAGTGAGTACATGTATGAGTGACTATATAGAACTGTTGGTGAATGAGTGGATGTGTATGTAGATTTTGGAATTATTGTATAGGCTGTTCTAACTGGTATTGGTATCTCCATTGTTTTAAAAATGTTAGTTTCTATTTTTCAATGTGTGAATCAAAGGTAATATTAGGGTGAGAGGAGGTCTGCCACTCTTTCACAAGGATGATGTTATGTTATGTTATGTTAGGGGGTTCTTCTATAGTGCACGACACACTCAGGGGGCATCTCGGCACGTTATCTAAGCCAAACAGTGAGGTCGGAAGGAGAGAAGGAAGATTGGTGCAGCACAATTAAAATAGAAACATTTTCAGATGTTTCCTGAAGTCCAAATAGGAGGCGCATTTGTGTAGGGCCACTGGGAGCTGGTTTTAGTACTTAGGGGCACCTTATGAAAAGGCTTTACCCCCGGTACGTACGAGATGAATGCGGGGGATATTTAGCAGAGCTAGTGAATTAGACCTAAGATTACAATCCAAAGACTGTTTAACAAGCTTCTTTTGAAGGTACAAGGGCCCCTTACCCAGCAAGGCCTTAAATGTGAGACAGTAGATCTTAAAGAAGTATTGCTTTTTTCTGGCAACCAGTGGAGTTCCCTTTGTAGCAGAAGAGGGGGGGGAGTCAGAAGGCTGATTTAATGTCATCCTTGCTGCAGTGTTTTGAATCACTTGCAGCTTGGCTAATAGTGTCTCACCTACTTCCGCCAGTAAGGCGTTTCCGTAGTCCAGACGGCTAATAACCAATGCTTGGACCACAGTTCTATGATGGTTCTCCTGCAGAAATGGGATTGTCCTGGGCAGAAGACGAAGGCTGTAGTAACAGGAACTCACTGTAGTGGCAATGTGGTCCTTCATAGTGAGAGATTGGTCCAATTTTAATCCCACATTTTTTACCAAGGATGATTCCATCAGCGATGTCATCAGTGATGTCATGAGTGGTGTCACTGACCATGTCATGAGTGATGTAATATGTGATGTCATCAGCAGTGGATTGCGGGCGCGCGAGTTATGGTTAGCTGAACTAACTATAACGGGGAATTTCAATGGTTTTGTATGAGTGAAATGTCTAGCTATCTATAACATGTGTGAAACGTATCGTTTTTTCAGTGAATTTCAAAGGTTTTTTAAATGCTAATTCCTAACTATAACGTGCCTTAAACTTATGGTTTTTTCAGTGAATTGCATAGGTATTGTAAATTAATTTTTTTAAATGTATTAATTGTTATATCTATTTTTTTGATACTGATTTACAACATTTTTTATAATAATTATTTCTAGTTATTTTATTTTTTGAATTACATTACATATTTTAACGTTAATTAAAACGTTTTTTTCTTTTAAATATTTTTTCAATATATGAAAATTAACTTCTATATTTTTTTTAGCATCTTTTTTGGTGGTAAACGTATGGTACGCGTACTGTCATCGCACACTGCTGCGCAACTGTACTTTACTGAATGAATTACAAAAAAAGGGAAGTTACTAGAAAAATAAGTAAATAAAAAAGAGGGGAATGAATGTTAATACTCGTATTGAATAAAAGGTAACCTATAGAAATGCTTTATTAAGAAAAACAAGTTTAAATAAAGTATTTTAGAAATTAAACCAAAGTAAAAAAGTATGGAAAGAGGCGCGTTTACAAAAACATGTGACGCATTAAAACAGTGGAAATGAGAACACCTGTCAATTGAAAAACGTGACTTAAAAGTGGGAGGAGCAATACATTGATCCCATAGACTGTTAAGTAACCAAAAAGTATATAAACCACACCCCTGGGATGATTAGTTTTGTTTCAGAGAATCAATACGGGCGAAGACACTACGAGCAAGGTAATGATTCGGGACTGCAGAAGCATCTAGACAATATCTTTCATTTCATCAGAGCGAACATATTGTTAATGTATATTTAAAAATACATAAACAATGATGTCCCCTCCAGAAGAGTTGGATGAATTTCGACGGAGGAAGTAAACAATATTGAAGAGAAGTAAATTATCTTAATGGGTATATGTTTTATATATTTAAGAAAGAAAGCAAAAAATGTAAATGATTACAGAATGTAATATGATTGCCTTTAAAGAGAATATAATAACGAGTTCAATAACAAACCATTACAAGAAATATAGGTTATTTAAGGAATTACTACGTGTAAAGTAATGATTAGAAGCAATGTCATTATCTTAAATGTATCTTTCATTTCCACAGAGGGATCATATTGTTAATGTATATTTTAATTTATATTAAACTTTAAGATCCTTCAACTGGAGTTGGATGACTTACAGCCGACAATTTTTTTTTAGTATGCAAGTATTTCTTAATGAATGAAAAATATAGTATAAATAAACTTAGGAGAAAATACTTAGCAATAAAACAGAATACTCTTTAAATTCTAGAGTGAAAATGGGCTAAAAGTATTTGTATTGAGTAGCGCTTTTAGTAATTTTCAGTCGGAAGAACAAGAGGATTATCTTCGCAACCACTTTTTTTCAACAAAGCAATATAATTGTGTCTTCAAATTTTAATGTGAATATTAATTCTTTCAATTTTTAAAAATGATTGTAAAATGTAATAATGACATGAAATGTAAACAAAAAAAAAGATGAAGTAGTGAGGGAGTGTTTGGCGTAGCACTTCTATTCTACTTTATCTGAAAGTAAAAAAGCCCAAACATTTAAAAAAAATGATGGTGCAACACTTATATAATGTAGACTTAAGAAATGAGTGCTTATGATAAAATAAAGGAAATGTGGTCCAACGCGTGATACCAATGAATGAAAAAAAGAAAATTGCATTTCACCCATATGATGAATATAAAGGACTCAATAAAAATATGTTGAAAACTTGTGCATATTTTTAAATACATTTACAGTCAACAAACTCGTAAGCAAAGTACACAGTTTAAGTTAAAAGCACCCTACCAAAAGTACACAGTTTAGGTTAAAAACACTCTACCACAACTAGTTTTTGAAACGCATTGTAAAATAAAGTGCATCTCAAAATGGGCTACATACATGGTGAGTGTATCGTAATGTCACATAGAAAAAAAAAGCCAATCAAAATTAGCATCAATAACGTAGACGTAACCACACAACAGCCAATCAAATGTTTTTCAAAATCTGCGCAAGGAAAGGGATTGGTCGCTAATACTCCTTCTTACAATGCTTCACAACCAATCAAAAAGAGGTGTTGAAAGTATCTGTGTTTAACATACGAGCACCCTCCTAATCAACATGCTGTTGTGGTAATGATATCAATCTATGACTCTGTATGCCTACCGTCATGTATGTAATTAGATGCAACTCTTCTATGTACAATTTACTGTATAACCTATAATTTATTTAATTTAGTATACAATTGTTTTGTTTACCCTATACGCGTTTAATTTCAATTTCTTTATTCTGTTTAGAACATTTGTACAGCTGTATATCTCTTAATGCTCCTAATAAAAAACTTTGAAATGAAAGTATCTGTTGTTAACATACGAGCAAATCAGATAATCTTGCAAGTACACGCAGTGAGAGGCAATTATTAAAGATGACTTGCTTTCGCAAGACCCCGAAAGGCTTCTTTCAGAATAAGTACGCACTTCACTGCCAGACCCCATTTAATGATTATCCAGGCTCTCAAACCTAAACACGTCACAAATCATCTCTCATCACTTTCTCTTCTTTTTTAGTATATTGTGTGAGGCAGACTGCGTGACCCTATGCCTAGAGCCCTCGAAGGCCCTGGAGACTGTCACGCCCCAGGGCCAGCTCTTGCAGTGTCCGGGAGCCGTGCGGCCCCCTCACTACATTAAAAAGATCCAGGGGGTGGTGGTAACATGATCAAGGCTGAATACGGTAATACAGACCACTCCAGTTACGCTACCAAGAAAGCACAACAACACTACATGGCCCAGATTTCCATTATAGTGATTTCTTAGTTCCAGGTATAGTGGTCAGATCTGCACACACACTCCCTCATGGCTGGTGTACACCCACACTACACCCATCCAGCACATACGTCACTACACACATAACATACCTATAAAAAAGAAGGGGCGCACGTGCTGTACGCCATTTTAGAGTTGCTCCCATCGCAAGTGCTGTGATGGCCGGTCCTGGTGGTTCACACCCTTCATGTAGGCCCAATCTACCGAACAAGGGGGCCCACTACCACATGCGTGGCCTCTTTGGTCACTGAGTTAGTGGTACCCAAAGTACTGAGAGGGTTTATAGCAGTGAGAATAGATAGGTTACAACAGTCTGACAAAGAGATCGACAAGTTTCTTGCGCCACTTTTGTGTCACTTTTAACATGGGAAAAGTAGCGCAAGGACCTTGTAAATCTGCCTCTAACTTCTCAAGAAAAACACTCACCTCCAGACTCTGCGAGTCAATGAGGTGCAACAGTCTAGGTACGCAAGGGCAGGTCTACAAGAAAGTGCCGCAGCATGGCACTGTAAGCCCTTTGACTGCACCACGCTGCAGAACTTCCAGAGCGTAGGAATGCGACATATTTACAAGAATATGTCGCATTCCTGTGCTCTCCCCTCCGCTGGCGCACAAATAGCTGCCATGCACCAGAGCAGGCACCCTTGCAACATGGTGCAAGGATACCTGCGCCAAGGGGAGATTGTTTTTTTGCTGAAAGGTGCCCCTTACTGCACAAAAACAATCACTAAAGGCTTTTTCCTCTTTCAATGCGTGCGTAGAATGTAGCACGCATTGAAAGAGGAAAAAAAACGAGGAGAAATTAAAACATTTGTCCTCGTTGCGCCTTGCTACGCCAACTCTAGAGTGGCGTAGCATTCAGATGCATCTCCAGATTTACGATTTCTCGAAAATCTGGAGATGTTTCTTGTTCCATGGATGTTGCGTGGGAACACCCACAGCAACATCCATGAAATGCCCCTTCACCGCAAAGTGCTGCGTGTGAAGGGGCCATATTTACAAGGAGAGGAAAAGTCACGCAGAGTGCCTTTTCCTCTCCTTGTAAATATAGAGGAGTCCCCTGCGCCACCAGTACGTCAAAAAAAGTGGAGTACTGGTGGCGCAGGGGGCTTATAAATCTGCCCTGCAATATTGAGTACTCACCGTTATGCAGTGGGAGTGGATGAGATATACTACTTTGGAAAAAAAACAGCGCACAGACACCAACTTGCAGTGGAAGTTAAAAATACATTATCCTGAGTAGGCACATAAATAAAGTGAAAATATACGCGTGCAGTTGTATGTACTATGCTATTAATAACTGTATATACTATCTTTCAGATCACTAGAGGGTGCACTGTCAACCAGCACGTGCTTGGACACACAACATAGGCAAAAGGTGAGCTACGAGTATTTTCTCCAGTAATAACAGCTCCATCTATAACTTTCTCCCACGTTTTAATATCGTTTTTTCTCTCTTTCTCTTTTTCACTCTCTCTCACATCGTTTCTCTTTCTCTTTTAAAGTTATGGACGCTGCTGTCCTCTCCGCCGTGTAGAACATTAGGTGACTTCAAGTTGTGAACTCTGATGGCCACAGTGTTTACAGAAGGTAAGCAGAGCGGAGTAGATATACAATACCTCCGATTGAATACATTAGAAATAAAAGAGCTTATTTACAAGCCCCTTGCACCACTTTTGCGTCACTTTCAACATGAAAAAAGTAACACAAAAGTGGTGCAAGACTCTTGTAAATAAACCCTAAATAATATTCTCCTGCATAATGACTTTATCTCTCACCTAATTCTGTCTCATCTCTGAATCATTTTAAAGACCTGTTGATCTGTAATTTAAATGACGCAGTAGGCACTTCCATACAGACTCCGCTTGAACGCGGACCTATAACACAAGTGAAATGTATCAGGCACACTGCAGACATAAAAATAAGAAAACATCGCCAAGTGTTACCTTGACTTGTAATGTTTGACCTCATTTAGTCACATCAATCTAATTTTATACACTAATTTTCTTTTTTGTTTTGCAGTTTTATACATCACGTCTATTGGAGTACACATCACATTTTGTTTATTATATTGTTTTATTAAAGTTATATTTCTAGTTATGTATTGTATTGTTATCTTTTAGTTACATTTCTAGTTATGTATTACTGTTTTAATGAAAATTAATTTAAAAAAGTATATACGTCTTTTTTTGGGAGTGGGGGTAGCGATCCCCAATAGAAATGATATTTATAATTTGAAGTATAATTCTGAGACTATTTACCATATCTGTACCAGAGTCTATAGCTACGACTACTGCTTCCAATTTGAAAAGTTTTAAAACTCCACAACAGTAACTTTTTTCAATTACCAACATAGGGTGGGGAACTTCTAACCTCTGTGCTCACATAAGTGTTCCATGAACTGTTGTAAATGTAAATGTATTGCGACTTATATAGCGCACGTATCACCCGAAGGCATCAAGGCGCTTGCCTTGTGAACCCGTCCTGGTTTTTCCCTGTGAGATAACCCCTACAGGGTATCCCCAGGGTGAGAGCCAGGCATCCCGCAGCGGGTGGGCCACCGTAGTGGAGATTAAGCAACTATTGCCCAGAGTTGCAGCGTGGGACCCCATGATTAGAATAGGCACTGAGGCGAGAATTATCGAGTCCGTGGACATTTTGGGCTTAGGACCCTGCCGCGTCGGGAATTGAACCCTGGTCCCGGGCCAGACTTCTGCATCAGGGTCTGCCGCTCTAATCAGTGAGCCACACTCCTCTACTATGGTAACAGGCAGAAAGCCATTTGGGGGTAGAGTTCAAACAAAAACCATTATATTTACCCTCTAAAACACAGTACCAGATTTACAACCCGTTGCACCACTTTCGCGACCAAGGCACCCCTCCTACAAAATTAAAAGTGAGTGAGCCTCAATGACGCCTCTCAAACCACGGGAACAACCCCCCCCCAGATATTTCTGTATTGTGTGACGGGGGCTGCGTAGTCCTCCGCCTGGTGCCCTCGAGAACCCTGGATACCGCCATGCCCAGAACCTACAGTGTCCCGGGGTGCCTTCCCCTGGGATACTGCTGTTTCATATGAGAAGATGGAATATTTCCGGCTCCCGCCATTACATAGTAAACTTGAAGCCATACTATCAAGAAAGGGCGTTACATTATCGCCGTTTTTATCGGCAGGAAACTGCCGCTAAAGCGGCGATAATGGGCTTGATAATTTGCCCTTGTGAATTCCCATAGAAGCCCAGGTTCTGGTGTTCTGGCAGTTTCCTGCCGCTAACGCGGCGATAATGGGCTTGATAATATGCCCTTGTGAATTCCCATAGAAGCCCAGGTTCTGGTGTTCTGGCAGTTTCCTGCCGATAAAAATGGCGATAATTCATCGCCCTTTCTTTATAAGATGGCCCTTAGTTTGCATTTTGAAAGACAGAGCAGTGAAATCTGTTCTTACTTTCAAAATCCAAACAATATTGCATTTTCACATGCAATGCCGACTCCTGAAGAACGCGGAAAGCCAGCCGGAGCGTGGGGGCATAGTGGCTCCCCTCACGGTCCCCAACATTTTTTTATAAGACCCAGGGGATACGATCCCCAGGAATATTAGAAAGTTCTGATAGGGGCTATTTTTTAATGGAAAAAGTAAAAGTTGCGCACCCAGCTCAGTGCGGCCCACTGTTGTGCACACCTAGCATGCTCGACTTATAATCTGTAGGGTGCGCGACTGCAGCACCTTTGGTGCACAACTTCTACGCGTTTGAGAAATGCCATTACCTTTCCACAGCAGGAACTAGGAACATGCAGCTCCCCATCTGCAAAAGCAATCTGATTTCCATTTTCAAAGAGAAAACATATTTCCTTGCTATAGGACGGCGGGATGGGTTCCCCGGGACACTACAAAACCGGCCCTACCACAATACATAGAGCCCAGGGTTTTAGAGAGCTTACCATTTTACCATAAAAAAAATAGCCCCAATCACTAATATTTATTTTCCCCGGAGACCCCATCCCCCGGGACTTACATAAAACGTTGGGGACCGTAGGAGGCGCCCCAATGCCCCCACGGTCCCACCTGGCTCCACGGGTCCTTCGGGACTTGGCATTGCTTTTCTTCAGGGAGAGCAGCTAACATGCTGCTCCCCCTGAAGAAAAGCAATCTGCTTTCCTATTTGAAAGAGAGAGCAGTTTAACCTGCTCTCTCTTCCAAATAGGAAAGCAGTTTGCAATGACAGGGTGGAAGGCGCGACGCACCCACCCTGGCATTGCAAACGGCAGTGTCCAAGGGGTATTGTATTTTATTGTAATTGCAATTATATAGCGCTTACTACTGCTGACGAGCCGTCAAAGCGCTTTTTCGGCGAGTAGCACGCTACCCAGGGACCCATAGAGGATTAGTGTTGAATTAATATAGTGAAACATGCAAGTACATTTTAAGTGGTGGATACGTTAATCAGTTATTTGGATTTGGAATGATAGCAGAAGGATAGAGGAGGACAAAGGTTTGTATTTATATAGCGCTTGTTGATGCACGCTATTCAGGAAGCCTAAAAAGGTTTAGTGGTGATTTAATATGGTAAAATATTAAGTAATTTCAGTTCAATGTAACAAAACCCATTGAGCTCAAAGTTAAATTGTGTTTATAATTGTGTTGCCTATTGCAACCACTATAACTATTGTGCTTACAAAGTTTATTTACCTTTCTGCAAAGTAACTACCTGAAGTCAATCAAGCCCCCCCCCCCACATGCCCCGGGGACTGCCACCTCTCCAGGGCTCTAATATTGAAAATAGAGGGGTCCGTTACAGATCCCCCAGCCCCGGGGACCACCACCCCCCCAGGGATTTTCAATGTTGGGAGGGGGCCATGCGCCCCCCCTCCTGGAGCCTTTGATGGCCCTGGGGACCGCCACCCCGCAGGGCTGTCTCCTGCAGTGTCCCGGGGTGCCTAACCCCAGGAGACTGCTGTTTGCTATGGTAGGGCCGAAGCATCGGGGTTCCCACCCTACCATAGCAAATTTCTTTTGGAGAAAGGAGTATCAAGCAAGAGGTGCTCTTCACATACATATGCAAATATGGATCAAAGATGCTCCCAAATTTGGAACAGACTCCGATGATACTGTGTTCTCATTTATTGAAGAATATTCTACATGTGATATACCCAAACGTACAGAAGAATGGTATTTAATGGTATATATGCCGTGATTGGTTCTGAAGGATGTTTGGTAAAACAAAGAAAAGGACATTTGATTAATCACCGTAAACTGAGTTGTGAAACTCCTGACAAAAGGGAATTTTACTATTTAGCTCTTTTGCAACTTTTTAAGCCGTGGCGTTCAGAATTGGAATTGCTTGGAGATTTTGAGAGCTATGAAGATCCATTCAACGCAAGTAAAGATACTATAGAATGTCCTGTTTTTGCTAAATATGTGAAAATGTTGAACACTGAAATTGAGCAAGAAGCTACAATTGCAGCTGAGATTGCGAGAGACAGTTCTCAAGACAGTCAAACTTCTGCTCCGTTGAGTCAGGATCCACTAGGAGAACCAATTGTTCAAAATGAAGCAGCAACTGCTATGGAAGTAGTGGAAACAGCAATGTATCAAGCTCAAGACGATGTAACAAACTTAGGAAACTTGGAAGAACAACTAAATGTTGAGCAGAAACAAATATATGAGCAAGTGAGAGAACAGATTCACCATGTATTACTTCATGAAAAAAAAGAATGCTCTTGCTCATCATTTCAACCTATCCGCATGTACGAAAGTGGACAAACTGGAACAGGAAAAGGTTTTTTAATTAAAGTAATTACAACTTGTCTATAGAAAACAACTGAGTCGCATTTGTCTTGTGTTGCCACTATGCCAACTGGGTTGGCAGCACACAATATTAAAGGAATTACTTTACATCGTTTATTAATGCTACCAGTAGAGCATGAAAACAATTGGAATACCACTAGCTATCTGGAGAAGCTTGTTGTGAAGTTTCAAGAGTGATGAAGAAAATGAAACTTCTCATTATTGATGAGGTAAGCATGGTATCAAACGTAATGCTTGCCGTTGTGCATTTAAGAATGCAGCAAATTCTTAAACCAGAGTATGACTTGTTATTTGGAGGAAAACACGTCATAGTTTTTGGAGATCTACTACAACTTACTCCTGTAAAAGGTCAACCAGTGTTTAAAACACTGGCACATGAAGATACCAGAAAGTCTTTGGGAAACATTGGAAATGTTAATATTTGGTAATTTTTTTAATATAAAGAACTTATTACAAATATACAACAGGCAAATGATGCTGATTATGGAAGTATTCTTAAAGATATATGAATTGGAAAAGTGACTGAACATGGCAAAGAACTTTACAGAGACAAATACTTTCCAATGTGTTTCCAAATGAAAATATTGTTGCTGAGAAAATATATATCTGAATTGTAGAAAACAAATCTGTAATCTGCTTAATGCCAACACTGCGTGAATGTTCTATAGTCAATGAAAAAAATTTAAATTTGGAAAATGAAGAAATTCTAAAATTGGAAGCTATTGATAAAATAGAACATGAAGGAATCACTATTATTTTGACCAAAAAGTTGAAGAGGAAATTGGATTCTTTAGAGAAATCGATAAGTAAACCTGCTGGTTTAGAAAAGAATTTATATGCATGTGTAAATTGTAGGGTCATTTTACGATGTAATTTGAATGTGGAAAAAGGTTTCGTGAATGGAGCAATGGGTAAAACTGATGATTTCGGTAATTATGTAAATAGAGATGGTATTGAATTGTTGAAAATCAAATTTGATGAAATTGAAGAAATACAACAATTTAGTTGTTGTTCAGCTCGGTTTTTGCTTGTAAAAGATTTGTATGTTCGCAGAAAACAGTTTCCTATTTCTTTGGCGTATGCGGTGACCATTCATAAATCTCAAGGTTTAAGTGTAGGTAGTGCTTTTGTGAATATTGGAAGTACAGTGTTTAAAGAGGGTATGGCATATGTTGCTTTGTCTTGAGTGAGAACTTTATCTGGATGGTACTTGATTGATTTTGATGAGACAAAGATTAGTGCAGTTGCAAATTGGGTGAAAGAGTATATTAGGTTAAGAAGAGAATATGCACCCAATTTAGGTCAATATCCAGTATTTGAAAAGTGTGTGGTAAGTAGAAAGAGAAGATTTGAGAATATCTGTAGTGAAGCTGTAGAGAAAGAAAAAAAACTAAATGAAGTTGGGATTGCAAGCAAAAAGAAAAAGAACAGTGTTGAAGAGATTGTTGGTTATCAGTTTGAAAATAGTTCTGGTGTCAACTGCTATGCTAATGTAGTTGTTAATGTTGTTTTTTTTCATGAAAGTTTGCAACAGCAAATTGTTGAAAATCGGGAAGAAAGATTCAGTTTGTTGTTGTATTCTGTTTATGAGAAATGTAGTAGTGATAAAAGTAAAATACAAAGGGCCCGATGTAGGTAGGAATCATTTACCGATTTTTAATTACCGAATTTTACCGATTCGGTAATTAAGAATCGGTAAATATGAAGGGTGGACATGTAGGTCCATCCAGATGTTTTTTTTACCGAATCGGTAAAATTCTGTATTTACCGATTCGGTAAATACCGACCGGTAATGCTCCATTCATTCCTATGGGCTTTGAAGCCCATAGGAATGAATGGGGCATTACCGGTCGGTATTTACCGAATCGGTAAATACCGATTTTGACAAGGGTGCAGGGGGTGTCACTTTGACACCCTCTAGCACCCCCAAAAAAGGTTCGGGGGCCATGTGGCAGGCATACCTGCCCTAAGGGCAGGTCTGCCTGTCATATGGCACAGGTGTGCATGCACACATGTGCATGCACACCTGAATCGGTATTTTAACATCAAATTGAATTTGATGCTAAAATACCGAATCGGTAAGGCTTGTGGGACTCAGAAGAGTCCCACCTACATACCAAATTTACCTAATCGGTAGAAATACCGATTCGGTATTTTACAGAATCGGTAAATTTACCGATTCTGTAAAATATGTGTCCCTACATACCAAAGCTCAAATACCGGTCGGTAACGGCCGAAAATACCGATTTTCGGCCGTTACCGACCGACCTACATCGGGCCCCAAGTGTTTCTGATATTCGAAATGTTTTGGACATATGTTCTGGTTCTACTCAATTTACGCCTGAATATTCAGTAAGATTGTCAGGAATTTCTAATGCATATGCTTGTTGTATAGGAAGATGAAGGTGTAGATATTGAAAACCTTTTTGGCCTTTCTTATAGGTGGCAACATGACTGTGAAAATTGTTTGTTTACATGTAGCACTAACATAGACACTGAAAGATTTATATATTTGACTTTACCAGATTGTGAAACAGTGTCTTTTAACAATCTAGTTAGAGGAGCAACTCAAAACATGGAGTGTAGCCAATGTAAATCAGAAATGTCATCAACATTATTTATTCAAAGATATGAACAGTATGTAATTTTAATGCCGCAATGTTGTAGAGCTGATGGAAGCAAATTGGAAACATTAATAATAAATTGTGTAGCTACTCAACTATCAATATCAAGAAGAACTTTTGTAGCTGTAGCAATCATTTTTCATGATGGTCCTTCTACAACATCTTGACATTACACTGTTTATTTAAAATGTCTGAAAGGTTGGATACATTGTAATGATAGTCAATTGGTTTTTAAACAATGTTTGCCTAAAGAGTTACCAAATTCTTACCTAAAATTTTTAAAGCCAAAAGTTTAGGAACAAAATGTGGCTTTTCAGGATTACTGCTGTTAAGGTAGGTTGGTGTGGTATTGTAGACTGCTTTGTGAGTGAGGGTGAGGAGCTTGAAGGTGACCCTCTTGTCGACATGGGTCACTCAGGTCGTGGGTGATGTGGCTGCGGCAGGGGACATTGATGATTAGTCGGAGGTGTTTTGGATTCGTTGTACTCATAGGTGTTTGTCTGATTTGAGATTTAGAGAGCTGATCCTTATGCAGTTGGCAACGGCTTTCGGTGGTATGTGGCTCCTTGGTGAGTGAGAAGATGAGTTGGGTGTCATCATTTTAGCAGATAATGTTGAGGTTGTGATTGCGGGCCACTTGTGTGAGTGTGACCATGTAGATGTTGAGTAGCGTCGGGTTGAGTGATGAGCTCTGGGGGACGCCGCAAATTATGTTGGTGGTTTTGGATTAGAAAGGTGGGAGGTGGGTGCTGAGGATTACTATTGAAGAACTTCCAAACTAAGAATTTGACATGTACTATTTGTCCATGAGTAAAAGTATGTAAAACCATTAAGGACTATTTGTTGTATATTTTGTCAGCATATATTTGTAAGTAACTTTATTTTCAGTGTATGCAAATTAATGATATTGTTTTGTTATTTTAAGATTGTTTGTGATATCTCATAGTTACGTAAGAAAAAACATTTAACATGTTTTATTTCTATTTTTTAGATTGTTATTGAGCATGTTGAATGTTTTTTTATAAGATAATCCTATTGATTGTCTTTTTTTTTGCCCGCTGTTATGTGAGGAGTACTATTGAAGTCACTGTTTCTAGTGAAATTCAATATATTCTGAGAACAGCAGAAACATAGGTTCAGAACAACTTTCTGCAGCGTACTACTATGGTACTGAGTAGAAAGACATGCTTGACTAGTAGAGATGAAAGAGTTTTAAGATTAAAAGACATCAAATTATTCTCATAAAATATGTCTCAGAGAGTGTTGTTAAATACTCTTTTATGTTTAGTAGGACAAGATAACTTACTGTGTGTAGTTTTTCTTCTCTATGTAAATATGTCCTCATTATACACAATACTTTGTGATGAAGTGTTGTTCTATACCTGTTGCTGTGAGTATTTTTAACTTATATAAGGAATCACTACTTTCTTATTATTTTATAAGGTGACTACTGGATAGGTCTTTAAAAGTTAATGTGTGTGAAAACACATGAAGTTTTCGAAAGCTAGTGTGATAATGGTACCTAAATACACACAGATCCTTAGTGTTATTGTGGACAACCAACAGTATTCCTTGCATTTTACTACAACATATTTACTAGTTTGGAACAGGTAAGGTGAATAGACATATTGTACTTTTTTTAGTACTACATTTTATTATAACAGCCTGAGTCTTTTTCCTATAGTGATAAGGAGTGACTGGTTTGAAAATGTAAGAAAATTTAAAAACAGAACATTCATATAAATAATTATATTTATATAATCTTATAAAGTAGTTGAGAATTGTATTTGTATAATATTTTTTAAAGGGCAAAATAGTTGATAAAGCTAGTTTTGTGTTATGTATTAGGAAAAATGATAAAATGAAGTGTGAATGTTTTTGTACAAGAACCTACAATATAAGAAATTACTTATGGAAAAACAACAGAACAGTATGGAAGACGGTTTGGAAATCAGAAACAGTCTCATAGAAGAGCTGAACATACCTTTCACGGGCAGCGAGAATGAAGAACAAGAAATTACTGCTGCAGATATCAGTTGTGATTTCCTAGACGAAAAGATTGGATGCTGATTGTGTGGAAGCATTAGATGATATTGAGTATTTTGACCATATACATTCAGAAATTGATAACCATGAAATTGACATCAATGAAATAGGTGAAGAAATTATTTTAGAAGCTCTGTTAAATTATGACATGTTAAAAGAATACATTTATTGTTATATAATAATAATGCTTTGAGTACTATGTAGTAAAACATTCACTGTACTAAAAGTGTAGCACTTATAGATTCACTTATACATTCTTTAAATTCTTTGACCAGTCTGTATCATCTACACTTCCTTCAAACACTCTGTCACTATTGTTTTAGTATTGTAGTGAGCCATAGAGCAGCATGTGCTTATCTGTGCACTATGCTAAAAGTGAAGTAGTTATACATACAGCTCGACACTGTCTTTGCAGAACTGTAATCATTCAGTCAGTACCCGAGTACTCATGCAGCAATTTCCCAGTCAGTATCTTTACACTTTCAGCAAACACTCTATCATTGCTGATTCAGTATTGTACTGAGCTATTCATCAGAATGTCCTTATCTATGCACTGTGCTAAAAATGAAGCTCTTGTAAATGTAGTCAGGCACTCTCCTTGCAGAACTGTAATCATCCAGTCAGTACCCAAGCAATCATGGAGCAAAGTAGGCCTTAGGCATGCACTGTTTTAAAGCCCTATAGACTATGCTTGCAATCTTCTAAGCACCTGCAAACTTCTCTATTATAGCTTCAATTCCCCAGTCTGTATTGTTACACTTTCACCAAACACTCCCACACTACTGTTTTAGTATTGTAGTGAGCCATTCAGCAGTATGAACTTATCTATGTACTGTGGTAAAACTGAATCAGTTATAAATTAGGTCAGGCAATTTCCTTGCAGAACTATAATCATCCACTCAGTACCATGCATTAAAACAGGCTTCAGGCCATAGACTTCTTTAAACCTCTATAGACTATGCATGCAGTCTTTAATGCACCTCCAAACTTGTCTTGTATACATGAAAGTACGCCGTAGGCCATGGACTGCTTTAAACTTCTATAGGCTATGCTTGCAGTCTTCTATGCACCGGCAAACTTGCCTTTTATACCTTCAATTCCCCAGTCTATATTGTTACACTTTCACTAAACACTATCACACTACTGTTTCAGTATTATAGTGAGCCATTCAGCAGAAAGTCCTTATCTAAGCACTGTGCTAAAACTGAAGCTCTTATAAATTATGTCAGGCACTCTCCTTGCACAACTGTTATCATACAGTCAGTAGCCAAGTACTGATGGAGAAAAGTAGGCCTTAGGCCATGAACTGCTTCAAACCCCTATATACTATGTATGCAGTCTACCATGCACCTGCAGACTTGTCTTTTATACCTTCAATTCCGCAGTCTGTATCCTTACACTTCCAGCAAACACTCTGTGATAGCTGATTCAGTATAGTACTGAGCTATTTAGCAGAATGTCCTTGTCTATGCACTGTGCTAAAAATGAAGCTCTTATAAATGTAGTCATGCACTCTCCTTGCAGAACTGTAATCATCCAGTCAGTACCCAAGTACTTATCGAGCAAAGTAGGCCTTAGGCCATGGACTGCTGTAAACTCCTATAGACTATGTTTGCAGTCTTCTATGCACCTGCAAACTTGTCTTTTATACCTTCAATTCCCCAGTCTGTATCGTTACACTTTCACTAAACACTCTGTCACTCCTGTTATAGTTTTGTAGTGACTCATTGATCAGTGTGTAGTAATCCATTCACCACATTAAAACACTAATGGGCAGATGTACAATAACTGGCACATCCCCATTGATATGCCAGTTATTGTGCACTGTGTCATCACCACCATGGATGCGCCGTATTTACAATGTAGTGCACCATGGGGCAAAAATGGCACAGATATGTAATGTATCAGTGCCGTGAAGGTGGCGCATTGCTTGAGTTGCGTTGCAAGTGCAACGCATCTCCATATTGAGGTCAATATATTGTTCCCCATAGCATAGTAATTCATTGCAAAATTTGCAGTGAATAATCAGATCCGCAAAATCTGGTTGAATGTTTGCGTGCGGACTGCATGGCGTAGGTTGTGGTGCACTTGATGTACTAGCAACAGCAGGTTGAGGATTCTCCTGCAACCTTTGAGTTGCAACTCTGGCGTAGTTGTTCGGGTGCAGATTCTTCACATGGCGCACCATGCTTTCTGTCCCAAATGAGTATTTTTTCGTGGGGTCACCCTTGGAGAGAGTAACCTCACAAATTTTACAGGTCACTTTGGGAGCGTTGATCATTTTTTGTCCTTGAGGAAATTATTTTTTTTTCCAAATAAGAGCTTCCTTTCTCTTCTGCTGAGGCTGCTCAGGTAGAAATTCTTCCTCAGAGGAATGTTCAGAAAAAGACTCAAGAAGTGCAGCCATAGTGATTTTTTTTTCTAAATGACTGAAGCTCCACAAAAGAGATGCTTCTCCTGAAAAAGTCAAAGTAGAATGATTAAAATGGGAGGGGTTTTTCAACAGTTGGAATAGGAAGTGTTATGAACCAATCATCTCTGTTCTTTTAAAGTCACATGGCTTTGCGTACGCTTATGGTGAACTTACGGTGATCTTACGGTGCGAGTACGTACGACGTACCGCCGCGATTTGAAAAATTGCTGTTAAAAGTAATATACGCTTATTTAAAATTTTAAAAAACTATGTTCATGATTATCCCAGATAATTTCTTTCCTTAATATTTATATTAAATACATAAATATATCTTTTAAAACAATTAGAAACTTTCGCGCAGTACGCATACGGGGTGTCGTACAAACGTATATGACATCAAGCGGAAGCGCCTATGCGACGTGTAATGTCAAAACTTAGTCGTAACGTGTGCGCGGGTACGTGCAGAGTACAATTACCCATACAAAGGATGGTGCGATCACCGTACGCGTACGGTACGATTAACAAAAATAAAAAATTGGAAAAAGAATATATATTGAATTTAATTTTAATATATTGAAAAAAAAACAAAAGTAATAAAAAAATATTTTTGAATGTTGTTTTTTATTATTTTACACTAAAAATATATAATGTAACTTAAAAAATAAAGTAACTAAAAATAATTATAAAAAATTAGGAAATATAATGATTAATACATTGAAAAATTATCATTTACAAAACCTTCAAAATTCACTGATAAAACATAGGTTTCAGCCACGTTATAGTTAGGAATTAGCATTTAAAAAACCTTGCAAATTCACTGAAAAAACCATAGGTTTCACACACGTTATAATTAGGACTTAGCATTTAAAAAACCTTAGAAATTCACTGAAAAAACATAGGTTTCACACATGTTATAGTTAGCTGGACATTTCACTCATACAAAACCATTGAAATTCCCCCGTTATAGTTAGTTCAGCTAACTATAGCTCGCGCGCCCGCAATGCACTGCTGATGATGTCACA
Source organism: Lissotriton helveticus (assembly GCF_964261635.1). Classification (NCBI taxonomy): domain Eukaryota; kingdom Metazoa; phylum Chordata; class Amphibia; order Caudata; family Salamandridae; genus Lissotriton; species Lissotriton helveticus. Next base: position 1,986,626,404 of record NC_136063.1, read on the forward strand.
TATTACATCACTCATGACACGGTCAGTGACATCACTCATGACATCACTCATGACATCTCAAATGACAGAGGGAATGGCAGAGCAGTCAGGCTTATCCAAGAGGCAATGGTTAAGCATTTGTACAACACACACACACACACCAGTGGCACACAAAAAGAGCCTCCACACAATGCTATATAAAAATATATTTGGTGTTGTTCACAAAAACAGGTTAGACCACACTCATATTATTTACGGTGCCAAACGGCACTTGTCATGACATGACATAGATCATAAAACTATGTTGCCAATCAGACCATGGTCATAACATTATAGAGAGTGCCTACATTAATTACTGGCAGGCTGCAGACATCATTACTGAGCATGATTTAGACTTCAATCACAGTGCTTCAATGTTATATCACATGACATCAGAACATAACTATGTACCATTATATAGTAATATGCGGAGTCCTGATCAAAGCTAGGCAAAAATACATAAATCACGTAAACCAATCACAAGTGGTAAGTATTTAAAACCCCTGAGCATTTCTAAGGCAGAAAATAATCCATGAGTTTTGCGGTAACTCAGCACACAAAACAAGGTGACGGGCACAGAAGTATCTGCATCCCTACTACCTGTCAAATTGTAAATGTAAAGATAGCAAGCTCTAAAACTGCCCCAAAGTCAGGTAAGGAACTGAGGAAGAAATGTAGCCAGACGCAAACAAGTGGTGCTGCTCCAATGTTGCTGAGATAATAAAAGTAGCCTGTAGAATGTAGCTGCCCGTGAGCTCGCGGCACAGCTGATCGATGTAGGCTGACTCTGCCTTCCACCTGGACGGGTTCTGCTGTGGCTCTCTAGTTGCTACATCAACCTGGTGGGGCCACGTATCAGGCTTCCTTTCCCGGAGCAGCCCTCCTGGATGACACTGGTGAATGCTCCCTCCTTCCCCAGTAAGCAAGCTGAGCAGAACTCCTTGGTCCGGCCATGTGCCGGTGTCTCATTCCGGCAGGCGGGGCCTAGCTGAGGAAGGGAATCCCTGCCGGGCAACTGGTACTTTTGTTGCGGCTCTGCAACCAGCCGGGGCAGTGCTCGGGTTCCCCTCCGTCCCCTGATGTAAAGAGCGCCCACACATCTGGCTCCATGAAGCTCTCACATGTGCTGCCAGCAAACAGTATACATTGTTCACTGTGCATTGGTCCAAACAGGAAACAAAGCAGGTGGTGCTCTCCCTACCCCTGCCCTCAAAAACAGTGGGAAAATGAAGGGCCGAACATGCTCTTTTCTGGGGTACTCGTTTAAAAATGAAAAAAATAAAGTGCTCACCATGCGCTGGGGACACTGGTGCCCAATACAGGCAGACATGCCTGCACATCCAGGCAGGTAGGAGGCAGGGATGGCAGTTCCTCCTCACCACAGTGCCTTAGCAAATCCAAAGTCAGGGTGTAGCTAGCAGCAGGGCAGCAATAAAGAAAGCAATCCAGTGAGTTCTTTAGGCCACCCAGCCAGTAGCAGATAGCAGGGCAACAGCAGAAGAGCAGTCCAGATGAGTCCTTTGTACAGAGCAAGCAGTCTTTCTGACAGAGTTTTGGCCCCATTTCCAGAAGTGCTTCCTTTATGGAGTCACACCCACTGTACTTATAGTCAGAATGTCTTTGTGCTGGTGGCACTTCAAACACTGTATGGAAGTACAAAACACCCCTATTCACATTTCAAGAGCTGGCGACAGACACTCCACAGGTGAGCAGACACAGCTTTGTAAAAGGTAGGCATAGCCCTATTCAGGTGCAGGTGAAGCTCCTCCTACCATTTCAAAAGTAGACCAGGCATATTCAGGTGCAAGGTAAATTCCTCCTGTTACTCTAAATGCAGCCAAAGTCTATTGAGCCTTGGGCTGAGCCACCCAGGAAAGGCAGGACACGCCTCATCCACCATTGTGACTGTCTAGAGTGAATGCACATAACCTCTCTCCTGTAAGTCAAAACCAGACAGTAAATACACATCCAGGCAGGGCACAAAGACACTTACGCACACAGAAAAGCCCACTTCTAAAAGTGGCATTTTAAAAAAAGTCATGGCAAATCTGGTTTCACTAATAAGCAGGCTTTATCACTACTATTCCAAACATAGCAAACATGGTCACACTGCACCTCTCATATCAGAAATTACCACTGAAGCACATATCAGGGAGTCCCCAATGCAAACCTATGAGAGGGCAGCCTCACAGCAGTGAGAAACCAAATAGGCACTACCAGGACATGACATGCAGTTAAGTCACATGTCCTGCCTTTTACCTACAAAGCACCCTGCCCATAGAGCTAACTAGGGATCACCTTAGAGGTTAGGTATATGTTGTAAAAGGGGAGTTCCAGACGTGGCAACCACATTGCATGCCACGTTACTGCAGCAGTAAACTGCAAGTTCTCAATAGAGTGCACATACACTTTAGCACTGATCAGCAGTGATAAAGTGCCCAGAGTCATAAAACCAACAACAGGTTAGAAAAATACAGGAGAAAAGAAAGAGGTTCTGGGATGACCCTGCAAAAAGGGCCACGTCCAAAACCCTCACTTTGTTCACCTTTGCTGTTTATGCTCAAAACCCTAACTGAAACTGGTAACAGTGCCAGCTTTTTCTCCTCCTTCCAGTTTTGCAGATGTTCCTTTTTCACCTTCCCATCTTCCATCTTCTCAACTCTCACACTCCTCTCCAGATTCCACTACTGTCCTTTGCACAATCTCAGAAAATTACTCACCACTTTATAAACTACCATCTCTTTGCCATACTTAACTCCATTCTTAATCCTGACCAGTACTGTTAGTCACACATCAACACCCACTTTCACCAAACACACCTAGTTAGAACTCATAGGATCAAATTACATAATGCTGCATGCTGCCAACTCATGCTGAGCATGGCCAAGAGCTAACCCTAGGGGTGATTGGGTGGCTCAACTATTCTGTGCACAGCTTTGGCTGTGCAAAATGGGAGATGACTGACTGCAGGGCTTGTTGGGTGGAGGTTCCAATTGAAGGCCAGACTCTTTGGCAATGGTGGAGGCCGGCTTTCAGCCATGTGCTGTGAGAGTTGGTGATCCCTAGTTGTTTTTATTCAGTGCTAACTGCAGTCCAGTCTATGAGTATAACACATGCTTTGCAGAGCTGATGGCTGCACACTGGGGTTGTCAAATCATGGACTGATTGGGTACAGAGCCTTTTAAAAGGGTAAGGACTGAGCCAACCAATGCCTTGCATGCATTAATTTACTACAAAGCAATACCTCAAAGACCATGGATCACACCTACTTTGTTGATAGAGAGCTGAAAGAGTCCCTCTACCTTTGTTCCCCTATGGAACGATCCTTACTCGGATTAACTTTTTTCTGGAAATGCTAACATTTCCTTAGGCTTACTCGAAATGTGAAACACAACTGGTTATTTCAAATAAATACTCATGCGCCGGGTTGTTACCTTATGTCTGGTATATCTTTGACTAGTTTTTTGGTGATTTCATTGTATTTTTTTTTACATTTCAAAATAACAGTAACATACATACATATTTACACATGACACAGTGACATTTATGTTGCATAACATTGCATACAAAAATGCACCAATTTATGGTTGAAACAAAGAAAGACAGTACATTTTACAAATAGATATTACATGTATACTGAGAAGGGACTCTCTACATCGTACACATCAAACATAGGCATTATCAATCTTGTGTATTATTACATGTAAGAGACATTTTATGTTGTAGTGGAATTTAACATCTGGTCCGGCTACCCTTGTGTCCTCTACCACTTTTGAGGTGGTGTAAGGTCCTATAGAGGTCAGCGTGTTAATTTATTGATTCCTATCAACACAACCTTAACTATGCCTAAGCGTTTGGTGCTTTTGTTGCTCCCATCAATTGATCATGCTGACTCTTGCCCATGTGCCACATTTCAAACTGAACACAGAAGATGATGGACGGAATGTTGAACAATGGCAAAACATTCACCCCCAGTCACAGATCTGGGTTTAATCCATCGTTATTTTGCTCACCAAGCCATTCCAGTTCAGACATGGCCATATACAAATCAGTCTTGACCCTGTCCCTCATGGGAACAGTCCAGCCCGAACTGCCAAGCCTTCTATTTCCTGGACCGGAATCAAGCATCCAAGGACCGGTTTCTGGCTATCAGCTATCTTCAGCCAGGATAGCTTGACTCCAGTGGCTTAGTGAGCAGGGAACCCACGTCTGGGCATACCCTTCCCACATAGGGTGAACAGCAAAACACACAAGATGATGGACGGAATGTTGCACAATGGCAAAACATTCACCCCAGTCACAGATCTGGGTTTAATCCATCGTTATTTTGCTCATCAAGCCACTCCAGTTCAGACATGGCCATATGCAAATCAGTCTTGACCCTGTGCCTCATAGGAACAGTCCAGCCCGAACTGCCAAGCCTTGTCTTTCGTGGACCGGAATCAAGCATCCTAGGACCAGTTTATGGCGATTGGCCGTCTTTAGCCAGGATAGCTTGACTCCAGTGGCTTAGTGAGCAAGGGGCCCACGTCTGGGCATACCCTTCCCACATAGGGTGAACAGAAAAACACACAAGATGATGGATGGAATGTTGCACAATGGCAAAACATTCACCCCCAGTTACAGATCTGGGTTTAATCCATCGTTATTTTGCTTCACCAAGCCACTCCAGTTCAGACATGGCCATATGCAAATCAGTCTTGACCCTGTGCCTCATGGGAACAGTCCAGCCCGAACTGCCAAGCCTTGTCTTTCCTGGACCAGAATCAAGCATCCTAGGACCGGTTTCTGGCTATCAGCCATCTTCAGCCAGGATAGCTTGAATCCAGTGGCTTAGTGAGCAAGGGACCCATGTCAATATTCAAGTACATGCGTATATATGCTGGAGAAACAAATGTAAAAGAGTGATTAGGAAGCATAAAGCTAATCATTATATTCACAAATTCTTTATACAACAAGTAAAAGTGACTACATCCAGGTCATTAGTGGATGCCAAATTTACTTTAGATGTCTACAACCTTGGGTATTTTGAACAATAGATATCTCTTTTCAAAATATGTCTGAAAATTGTGACCATCCAACAGAATTGCGAGGGTGCCCAGTAATCAGCCATGATTTGGCAATACAAGTCTAGCAGTCCTTGTTCCAAAAAAAAACCAGCTATATAATCCCCTGCGGAAAATCGGTTGAGAATCTAAACACAAGAAAATAATTTGACATCAAGAAGTCCACCCATTACCTTACATAATTGCTTCCAGAATTGCTGGATTTTACAACATCTAGCTAATATATTAATGTAATATTTTTCAGGACAACCACAGTGAAAAGAAATATAATGATCCTAGTAATACTATACAAGATGTATTTTGGATGCATAATATAAATCCTAAATAATTTCATATTGGTGTGTTTTTAGTGTAGAAATATGAAGGCTATTACCGGTGAGATGTATACTCCTGTATATTTCATCCTAATCCATTTATTCCAATAGTCAACAAGGCTATCTTTCCTCTAAATGTTGAAGATTATCCCAGTACACTCAACCCATTAACCCTCTATGATTTGTCGACTTTAATAACTCAATAAATGGAACATGTGACAAATGTAAGTCATCCAAAGTCAGCAGTCTGAGAAACGTTGGTACTTCAATATATTTCAAATAACTAATCATTGGTATTTGTTATTTCTAAAGCAGCTTTTCAAATGTATGTATTTTGGTGCCCTCGTACATCTCTGCTTTATTTTGTCTAGAAAAAGTGGCAATTTTGTTAGGCCAGTAGCTCTTGAGAGCAAGCTGGAAGGGTTGGGTTATGCCATAATGATTGCAAATTTGCATTGAACCAAGGGGAATCCTACTCCGTATTTGGAGACATGTCTATGTTTTATCAAACAGTTTCGAAATTATTTGAAAACATCTTGGCAGTGTGAGGAGAAATTCTAACCGAGAGCTATTTGGCAGAGGTGACATAGCTTGTATCCATTCTGTTTGGGTGATCGGTAGACAGGATTTGCGTTTTTCTCTTGGTGTAACAGATAACCAGAGACTTTGCCAAATTCTACCACCTCATTTTCATTTAAGAGAATGGTAATGACTCAGTTGGGTATGAACATGGCTGTATCATATACATAAGATATGACAATGAAGAAATCTCAGCATATTGTTGCATGTGTCTCAAACATTTCTCTAATTATAGGGGTACATGTTGTACGGATAGAATGCAGCCTTGCATGAAATCTCTAATTATCCAGATCAAGAAGCTTTGCGCATACAGACTAGCTGTGCTAAAAGCATACATGACTCAGAATATGCCCAATGTTGCCCAAAGATATGGCCAGACGAACATGTGATTTGCTTTCTCTGTGTCGGCAGGATCATCCTGACTTTAGTGCCAATAAACTGTAACAATGTCAAAATGTGTGGTGGCTAAGTTGGTACAAGCAGCAGTATCTTTGTCAAGGACAACGCTATGCTGCATGGGATCAATTCATTCTGCAATCATAAGATTATCTACAATTTTATAATAGAGATTAGAATCACAAGTAAAAGTGAGATAGGTCTTTACAAGACAAACATTCTTCTTGTTTGGGAAGGTGTAAAATGAGTGAAGACTTTTCAAACTTCTCTCTCCCCCTTGAACTGATTGCTCCTAGGCATCTATGATTGTTTAATTATATTTTTACTAGTCTGCTAAATTTCCATCATAGACAAGATGTGACTAATGTGTTTTAATATCCCCAAAGTAACTCAGCCTTCTGCAGTAGAATGTTTTAATAACTTTATTTCAGAATATTTTCCATAGACACTTCTTAACAGTAAGAAGCTGCTAGAAAAGCTTCGCTTCCTCATGCCACCATTTCACGTTTCAGAATGAGACTACATCTTTTAATTCTGAAGGCAACAGAAGTACATTAATGAACACACATTTCGAACAGTAATTTGTGACCAAGTGTATGCCTCTTTATTTCTTATTGGATTTATGCCATTAGTTTTAATGCATTTAATTATGTTTTATTTCTTCCCCTGTAGGCACTATCAGTCTTTAAAATCTTACATCATGAACTTAGGCATTCTGTCACACTGCGCTAACCTCCTCAGTTAATATCAGACATGAGGTCTTTGTCCAAAGGCTTAGAAGTTCCTTGGTTGAGACTAAGTGGTGTAGATATATGCACAGCCTTTCTAGATTACGTTCAACCTGGTTCTTACAGATAGACTTGTGCCCCAATAGCAGAAGGATTGACCATCTGGCATGCCACCATCATTAAGCTGAAGTTAGGCCAGAAAAAGAAGATTGAATCACCAAGTTGGACTTGTTGCCTGTTACAGACGGCTATTCTTTCTATGGTCTGTGGGTTTCTGGAAAGGAAAATTATTAGGGTACTGCACCTGACCCCCCTCTCTCCTCACTCTCTCCCTCTCTTTCCTTATACTCACCACTCTCTCTTGATATTCTCATCTTTCCTCATTCTCACCTCTCTCTCCTCATACTCCCTCTGTCCTCGTATTCCCTCCTCTCTCTTCTCACTCCTCCGTCTCTCCTCATACTCCCCTTCTCCTTATATTCCCCACTGTCATCATACTCCCCCTCTCTGTCCTCATATTCCCTTTTCTCTTCTCAAATTCCTCCTCTCTCGCTTTATTCTCCCCTCTCTCTCCTTATACTCCTTCTTGTTGTCATAATCTACTCTCTCTCCTGTTAGTCTTCCCTGTCTCCTCATACCCCCTTCTCCTTATATTCCTCCCAGTCCTCATACTCCCTCTCTCTTTGTTCATACCCTCTTGTCTCTCCTCATATTCCTCTCTTTCCTCATTTGTCCCCCTCTCCTCATACTCCGTCCTCTCATCATACTCCCCCCTCTTGTGATACTCCACCCTCTTTCCTCCTACAGATCCTTCCCTCCTTATACACACCCGTGTTTCCTTATATTCCCCTCTATTTCCTCATTCTCACCCCTCTCTCTTCATATTCTTCCCTTTTTCCTCATACTCCTCGTCTATCCTCATACATTGAATCACTTATAAATTTAGTCAGGCACTCTCTTTACATAAGTGTAATCATTTAGTCAGTACTCAACTATTGATGCAGTGAAGTAGGCCTTAGCAGATGAACTGTTTGAATCCCTTATTCAGTATATATGCATTTTTGTATCCATGTGTACTCTTATGTTTCACATCTTCAATTCCCCGTTCCGTATCTTTATACTTCCATCAAACACTCTGTGCCTGTTCTTGCACTATTATAGTGACCCATTTAGCAGGCTGTGATAATTTTTTCAGTGAACTAAAACTCAAGCACTTATAAATTTAGATAGGTACTCTCCTTACAGAAGTGTAATCATTTGGGGGTCGATTAGGATCGCGGACGGACTTGAGTCCGTGCGCGACCCCAGAGGAGGAGGGAACGTCCGCACGGGCTGCGGCGTTCCCTCCTTGCAGCTTCAAGCTGCACCCGCCGCAATGTTAAAAATGCATGCATCGCATTTGCATGCACAAAGCGGCAGGCACCGCGTGGTGCCTGCTGCTTTGTGCACGCAAATGTAGTACCCCCCCATGTGCACCCCCCACACCCCCTTCACCAAGGGGGCCCGCAACGGGCGCCCGAAGTGAATGTCTGTATGCTTTTCCACGGCGTAAAAGCCGCCGTGGAAAAGCATATGATTTCCTCCATCCTAATATGGCTGGCGGTGTCTGATAGACACTGCCAGCCATGTTAGAGCTTTTCCGCCGCGGTCGGAAGGCGACCGCGGCGGAAAAGCTGCGGACGGATTTCAAGACCCACCGCCATCATAATATGGCGGTGGGTCTTTTGAGGCTCCTCAGCGGTTTTCCCGCATCCACCGGGCCAGCGGTGCCTTCCGCAGGCCCAGAGGATGCGGGAAAACCGCTATCATAATCGGCCCCTTAGTTAGTACTCAAGTACTGATGCAGTGCCGTAGGCCTTAGGTCATGGACTGTTTCAAAGTCCTATCCAGTATATATGTATTCTTCTATTATCATGTACACTTGTGCTTTATATCTTGAATTCTCCACTCTGTATGCTTATAATTCCACCAAACACTCTGTGACTGTTCTTGTTGTACCGTAGTGACTAATTTAGCAGTCTGTGGTAATCCATTCACTGCACTAACACTGAAGCACTTATAAATTCAGCCAGGTAATCTTCTTACAGAACTGAAATTATTTAGTCAGTACCCAAGTACTGATGCATTGAAGTAGGCCTTAGGCCATGGACTGCTTCAAACCCCTTTACACTATGCATGCAATCTTCTATGCACCTGCAAACTTTTCTTTATACCTTCAGTTCTGCTGTTATAGTATGTGTTTCCCCTTGTACTGTTCTAGTGATGCATTTAGTAGCATATACTAATCTATTCACTGCTGAAAAGTGAACTACGGATACATTCATTAAGGTATTCTTGTTTCAGATGTAGTGCTTGAAAGATTTATACAGTGTGTATGCACTTCTGTTATCAGTTACACAGTTATTTTTTATACTTAGTCATTTTAGATTGTATTTACTTGGAAATAGAATAGTATATTTCATATATTTATTTTTATAATGTTATATATTTTTTATAACACATTCTATTTATCAACACTAAAAGAAATTCATCATGCCTTCGAAAAGTGAAAAGAAGAAACAACAAAATAAAGCTTATTATTTAAAGAGAAGTCATCCACAAGATTTACCTCAACAACAATGTGTGAACAAAAAGAAAAAAGTCCTGGTAAGAAAACGAATACTTTTTTGAAGAACTTATCAAACACTATGAGTAGTGTGGACAATGTCAAAAATACAAATAGTGTATCTGCAACTAAAAATAAAAACAAGAGAAAAGAGAAAAATTATCGGAAATCACCATTTCAGGATGTTAGCAGTACATCATACTCATATGAGGATATTAGTCAGAAGATTGTCTTCTGCAAAAAGTCCAACATTAATATTAAAAAAGTTGAACAGTGCTCTTTTGCATGGATCTGTATCAAATGTAATGAATGTTTGTGAAGAAATTCTGGTTAGTTACTTTGGTCCTGAGGAACACAGTGCAGAAATTGATACATTAATAGAAGGAAATGTGGAAGAGAATGTACAACATTGTAGTACAGAACATTTTGAGCAGGAAATTACAAAGTTTAAGGTGATTTCAGGTGAAAGGCAAAATTATTCCTGTATTTGTTGTCAACGAACTCATTATAAAAATCAGACCAGGACTGTTGATCTGTATTTAAAAAGTGAAAAAGAAAATAATAATGAGTGGAAGTTATATGCAACTTATTTGTTGGTAGAGTATTGTTTTGATTTGAGTTCTGATTAGCATATTTGTAAATATCGTTATAACAAATTAGACGAGAAGACAATGCCTGCTAGAGCTGTGCATAATAATCTTGAGTTGGTAAATATTCCTTCTGAACTGATGCCTCCTTCAGATTTACAGAGAGGATTAAAGGGAAGAATTGTATATTTGCCTCTAGATTTAAAGAAAAATATTGAAACAAGTGGTGTAGAAAATGCAAAAGATGAACCTTTAGTTATTCTTGTTAATGGCGTTCCTACTAAGAGTAAGGAAATCTGGCAAGAATTAGTGGATGTTAGGAAAGTGAAAAAGGCAACGTTGTATCTGGTAAAAAATAATCAATACTATAAAAATGTTTATGTGGGAGAAGAAGAAATAACTGTAGAAGAAGATAGTGACTCATCATCTGGACAAATTGAAAAAGTGGATGTGTCTAGAACTGAAGAAATCTACGAACATTATAGTGTTCATCCACTTCATTCCAAAGAAGTGATGGAGAATACTATAGAGTTATTCCAAATGAAAGAACCAAAGGGAAGTCCCATTAGTGTATGGGAAGAAAGCTTGGAAGCTCGTTGTTTCCCTCAGTTGTTTCCAACAGGAAAAGGAGGACCGTATAATGACCATCCCATGCGGATTCCTGTATCTGAATACCGGACATCAAGATTGTATGCAGAAGAACAAAGATTTCAACAATGTATTCCGTATTTGTTTCATCTTTTGTTTGAGAGTGACTTGTCTGGACTTTCTTATGCAGTGAACCATATATTGAAAACAGGTTTACATCTGTAAAATGTTTCAGCAAAGGAATTTATGGATAAAGTACACCAGAAAGATAATGTTTTGGAATCTCAGCTAATTAATCTCATGGCATGTCAGTGTGGTACTAATGAGTACTGGTACCGTCGACATGGAGAACTTAAATGTATGCTAAGGAACTTAGGAACTCCTACATGGTTCCTTACTCTAAGCTGTGCTAAATATGCTTGGGGTGAATCCAAATATAGTGAATATTGAATACAAGACACATGGAAAATTGTGCTCTTTGGATCCAGTTAATGTATGCAGATTTGAAGTCTATGATGTCTTTTATCACCAATAAAAAAAATCTTCCTCTTGGAGAGGTTCTGGATTTCTTTTGGAGAAAGGATTATCAAGCAAGAGGTGCTCTTCACAAACATATGCAAATATGGATCAAAGATGCTCCCAAATTTGGAACAGACTCCGATGATACTGTGTTCTCATTTATTGAAGAATATTCTACATGTGATATACCCAAACGTACAGAAGAATTGTATTTAATGGTATATATGCCGTGATTGGTTCTGAAGGATGTTTGGTAAAACAAAGAAAAGGACATTTGATTAATCACCGTAAACTGAGTTGTGAAACTCCTGACAAAAGGGAATTTCACTATTTAGCTCTTTTGCAACTTTTTAAGCCGTGGCGTTCAGAATTGGAATTACTTGGAGATTTTGAGAGCTATGAATATCCATTCAACGCAAGTAAAGATACTATAGAATGTCCTGTTTTTGCTAAATATGTGAAAATGTTGAACACTGAAATTGAGCAAGAAGCTACAATTGCAGCTGAGATTGCGAGAGACAGTTCTCAAGACAGTCAAACTTCTGCTCCGTTGAGTCAGGATCCACTAGGAGAACCAATTGTTCAAAATGAAGCAGCAACTGCTATGGAAGTTGTGGAAACAGCAATGTATCAAGCTCAAGACGATGTAACAAACTTAGGAAACTTGGAAGAACAACTAAATGTTGAGCAGAAACAAATATATGAGCAAGTGAGAGAACAGATTCACCATGTACTACTTCATGAAAAAAAAGAATGCTCTTGCTCATCATTTCAACCTATCCGCATGTACGAAAGTGGACAAACTGGAACAGGAAAAGGTTTTTTAATTAAAGTAATTACAACTTGTCTATAGAAAACAACTGAGTCGCATTTGTCTTGTGTTGCCACTATGCCAACTGGGTTGGCAGCACACAATATTAAAGGAATTACTTTACATCGTTTATTAATGCTACCAGTAGAGCATGAAAACAATTGGAATACCACTAGCTATCTGGAGAAGCTTGTTGTGAAGTTTCAAGAGTGATGAAGAAAATGAAACTTCTCATTATTGATGAGGTAAGCATGGTATCAAACTTAATGCTTGCCTTTGTGCATTTAAGAATGCAGCAAATTCTTAAACCAGAGTATGACTTATTATTTGGAGGAAAACACGTCATATTTTTTGGAGATCTACTACAACTTACTCCTGTAAAAGGTCAACCAGTGTTTAAAACACTGGCACATGAAGATACCAGAAAGTCTTTGGGAAACATTGGAAATGTTAATATTTGGTCATTTTTTTAATATAAAGAACTTATTACAAATATACAACAGGCAAATGATGCTGATTATGGAAGTATTCTTAAAGATATAAGAATTGGAAAAGTGACTGAACATGGCAAAGAACTTTACAGAGACAAATACTTTCCAATGTGTTTCCAAATGAAAATATTGTTGCTGAGAAAATATATATGTGAATTGTAGAAAACAAATCTGTAATCTGCTTAATGCCAACACTGCGTGAATGTTCTATAGTCAATGAAAAAAAATTAAATTTGGAAAATGAAGAAATTCTAAAATTGGAAGCTATTGATAAAAGAGAACATGAAGGAATCACTATTATTTTGACCAAAAAGTTGAAGAGGAAATTGGATTCTTTAGAGAAATCGATAAGTAAACCTGCTGGTTTAGAAAAGAATTTATATGCATGTGTAAATTGTAGGGTCATTTTACGATGTAATTTGAATGTGGAAAAAGGTTTCGTGAATGGAGCAATGGGTAAAACTGATGATTTCGTTAATTATGTAAATAGAGATGGTATTGAATTGTTGAAAATCAAATTTGATGAAATTGAAGAAATACAACAATTTAGTTGTTGTTCAGCTCGGTTTTTGCTTGTAAAAGATTTGTATGTTCGCAGAAAACAGTTTCCTATTTCTTTGGCGTATGCGGTGACCATTCATAAATCTCAAGGTTTAAGTGTAGGTAGTGCTTTTGTGAATATTGGAAGTACAGTGTTTAAAGAGGGTATGGCATATGTTGCTTTGTCTCGAGTGAGAACTTTATCTGGATGGTACTTGATTGATTTTGATGAGACAAAGATTAGTGCAGTTGCAAATTGGGTGAAAGAGTATATTAGGTTAAGAAGAGAATATGCACCCAATTTAGGTCAATATCCAGTATTTGAAAAGTGTGTGGTAAGTAGAAAGAGACGATTTGAGAATATCTGTAGTGAAGCTGTAGAGAAAGAAAAAAAACTAAATGAAGTTGGGATTGCAAGCAAAAAGAAAAAGAACAGTGTTGAAGAGATTGTTGGTTATCAGTTTGAAAATAGTTCTGGTGTCAACTGCTATGCTAATGTAGTTGTTAATGTTGTTTTGTGTCTTGAAAGTTTGCAACAGCAAATTGTTGAAAATCGGGAAGAAAGATTCAGTTTGTTGTTGTATTCTGTTTATGAGAAATGTAGTAGTGATAAAAGTAAAATACAAAGGGCCCGATGTAGGTAGGAATCATTTACCGATTTTTAATTACCGAATTTTACCAATTCGGTAATTAAGAATCGGTAAATATGAAGGGTGGACATGTAGGTCCATCCAGATGTTTTTTTTACCGAATCGGTAAAATTCTGTATTTACCGATTCGGTAAATACCGACCGGTAATGCTCCATTCATTCCTATGGGCTTTGAAGCCCATAGGAATGAATGGGGCATTACCGGTCGGTATTTACCGAATCGGTAAATACCGATTTTGACAAGGGTGCAGGGGGTGTCACTTTGACACCCTCTAGCACCCCCAAAAAAGGTTCGGGGGCCATGTGGCAGGCATACCTGCCCTAAGGGCAGGTCTGCCTGTCATATGGCACAGGTGTGCATGCACACATGTGCATGCACACCTGAATCGGTATTTTAATATCAAATTGAATTTGATGCTAAAATACCGAATCGGTAAGGCTTGTGGGACTCAGAAGAGTCCCACCTACATACCAAATTTACCTAATCGGTAGAAATACCGATTCGGTATTTTACAGAATCGGTAAATTTACTGATTCTGTAAAATATGTGTCCCTACATACCAAAGCTCAAATAACGGTCGGTAACGGCCGAAAATACCGATTTTCGGCCGTTACCGACCGACCTACATCGGGCCCCAAGTGTTTCTGATATTCGAAATGTTTTGGACATATGTTCTGGTTCTACTCAATTTACGCCTGAATATTCAGTAAGATTGTCAGGAATTTCTAATGCATATGCTTGTTGTATAGGAAGATGAAGGTGTAGATATTGAAAACCTTTTTGGCCTTTCTTATAAGTGGCAACATGACTGTGAAAATTGTTTGTTTACATGTAGCACTAACATAGACACTGAAAGATTTATATATTTGACTTTACCAGATTGTGAAACAGTGTCTTTTAACAATCTAGTTAGAGGAGCAACTCAAAACATGGAGTGTAGCCAATGTAAATCAGAAATGTCATCAACATTATTTATTCAAAGATATGAACAGTATGTAATTTTAATGCCGCAATGTTGTAGAGCTGATGGAAGCAAATTGGAAACATTAATAATAAATTGTGTAGCTACTCAACTATCAATATCAAGAAGAACTTTTGTAGCTGTAGCAATCATTTTTCATGATGGTCCTTCTACAACATCTTGACATTACACTGTTTATTTAAAATGTCTGAAAGGTTGGATACATTGTAATGATAGTCAATTGGTTTTTAAACAATGTTTGCCTAAAGAGTTACCAAATTCTTACCTAATATTTTTAAAGCCAAAAGTTTAGGAACAAAATGTGGCTTTTCAGGATTACTGCTGTTAAGGTAGGTTGGTCTGGTGTTGTAGACTGCTTTGTGAGTGAGGGTGAGGAGCTTGAAGGTGACCCTCTTGTTGACCTGGGTCACTCAGGTCGTGGGTGATGTGGCTGCGGCAGGGGACATTGATGATTAGTCGGAGGTGTTTTGGATTCGTTGTACTCATAGGTGTTTGTCTGATTTGAGATTTAGAGAGCTGATCCTTATGCAGTTGGCAACGGCTTTCGGTGGTATGTGGCTCCTTGGTGAGTGAGAAGATGAGTTGGGTGTCATCATTTTAGCAGATAATGTTGAGGTTGTGATTGCGGGCCACTTGTGTGAGTGTGACCATGTAGATGTTGAGTAGCGTCGGGTTGAGTGATGAGCTCTGGGGGACGCCGCAAATTATGTTGGTGGTTTTGGATTAGAAAGGTGGGAGGTGGGTGCTGAGGATTACTATTGAAGAACTTCCAAACTAAGAATTTGACATGTACTATTTGTCCATGAGTAAAAGTATGTAAAACCATTAAGGACTATTTGTTGTATATTTTGTCAGCATATATTTGTAAGTAACTGTATTTTCAGTGTATGCAAATTAATGATATTGTTTTGTTATTTTAAGATTGTTTGTGATATCTCATAGTTACGTAAGAAAAAATATTTAACATGTTTTATTTCTATTTTGTAGATTGTTATTGAGCATGTTGAATGTTTTTTTATAAGATAATCTTATTGATTGTCTTTTTTTTTGCCCGCTGTTATGTGAGGAGTACTATTGAAGTCACTGTTTCTAGTGAAATTCAATATATTCTGAGAACAGCAGAACATAGGTTCAGAACAACTTTCTGCAGCGTACTACTATGGTACTGAGTAGAAAGACATGCTTGACTAGTAGAGATGAAAGAGTTTTAAGATTAAAATACATCAAATTCTCCTCATAAAATATGTCTCAGAGAGTGTTGTTAAATACTCTTTTATGTTTAGTAGGACAAGATAACTTACTGTGTGTAGTTTTTCTTCTCTATGTAAATATGTCCTCATTATACACAATACTTTGTGATGAAGTGTTGTTCTATACCTGTTGCTGTGAGTATTTTTAACTTATATAAGGAATCACTACTTTCTTATTATTTTATAAGGTGACTACTGGATAGGTCTTTAAAAGTTAATGTGTGTGAAAACACATGAAGTTTTCGAAAGCTAGTGTGATAATGGTACCTAAATACACACAGATACATAGTGTTATTGTGGACAACCAACAGTATTCCTTGCATTTTACTACAACATATTTACTAGTTTGGAACAGGTAAGGTGAATAGACATATTGTACTTTTTTTAGTACTACATTTTATTATAACAGCCTGAGTCTTTTTCCTATAGTGATAAGGAGTGACTGGTTTGAAAATGTAAGAACATTTAAAAACAGAACATTCATATAAATAATTATATTTATATAATCTTATAAAGTAGTTGAGAATTGTATTTGTATAATATTTTTTAAAGGGCAAAATAGTTGATAAAGCTAGTTTTGTGTTATGTATTAGGAAAAATGATAAAATGAAGTGTGAATGTTTTTGTACAAGAACCTACAATATAAGAAATTACTTATGGAAAAACAACAGAACGGTATGGAAGACGGTTTGGAAATCAGAAACAGTCTCATAGAAGAGCTGAACATACCTTTCACGGGCAGCGAGAATGAAGAACAAGAAATTACTGCTGCAGATATCAGTTGTGATTTCCTAGACGAAAAGATTGGATGCTGATTGTGTGGAAGCATTAGATGATATTGAGTATTTTGACCATATACATTCAGAAATTGATAACCATGAAATTGACATCAATGAAATAGGTGAAGAAATTATTTTAGAAGCTCTGTTAAATTATGACATGTTAAAAGAATACATTTATTGTTATATAATAATAATGCTTTGAGTACTATGTAGTAAAACATTCACTGTACTAAAAGTGTAGCACTTATAGATTCACTTATACATTCTTTAAATTCTTTGACCAGTCTGTATCATCTACACTTCCTTCAAACACTCTGTCACTATTGTTTTAGTATTGTAGTGAGCCATTGAGCAGCATGTGCTTATCTGTGCACTATGCTAAAAGTGAAGTAGTTATACATACAGCTCGACACTGTCTTTGCAGAACTGTAATCATTCAGTCAGTACCCGAGTACTCATGCAGCAATTTCCCAGTCAGTATCTTTACACTTTCAGCAAACACTCTATCATTGCTGATTCAGTATTGTACTGAGCTATTCATCAGAATGTCCTTATCTATGCACTGTGCTAAAAATGAAGCTCTTGTAAATGTAGTCAGGCACTCTCCTTGCAGAACTGTAATCATCCAGTCAGTACCCAAGCAATCATGGAGCAAAGTAGGCCTTAGGCATGCACTGTTTTAAAGCCCTATAGACTATGCTTGCAATCTTCTAAGCACCTGCAAACTTCTCTATTATAGCTTCAATTCCCCAGTCTTTATTGTTACACTTTCACCAAACACTCCCACACTACTGTTTTAGTATTGTAGTGAGCCATTCAGCAGTATGAACTTATCTATGTACTGTGGTAAAACTGAATCAGTTATAAATTAGGTCAGGCAATTTCCTTGCAGAACTATAATCATCCACTCAGTACCATGCATTAAAACAGGCTTCAGGCCATAGACTTCTTTAAACCTCTATAGACTATGCATGCAGTCTTTCATGCACCTCCAAACTTGTCTTGTATACATGAAAGTACGCCGTAGGCCATGGACTGCTTTAAACTTCTATAGGCTATGCTTGCAGTCTTCTATGCACCGGCAAACTTGCCTTTAATACCTTCAATTCCCCAGTCTGTATTGTTACACTTTCACTAAACACTATCACACTACTGTTTCAGTATTATAGTGAGCCATTCAGCAGAAGGTCCTTATCTAAGCACTGTGCTAAAACTGAAGCTCTTATAAATTATGTCAGGCACTCTCCTTGCACAACTGTTATCATACAGTCAGTAGCCAAGTACTGATGGAGAAAAGTAGGCCTTAGGCCATGAACTGCTTCAAACCCCTATATACTATGTATGCAGTCTACCATGCACCTGCAGACTTGTCTTTTATACCTTCAATTCCCCAGTCTGTATCCTTACACAATTCCAGCAAACACTCTGTGATAGCTGATTCAGTATAGTACTGAGCTATTTAGCAGAATGTCCTTGTCTATGCACTGTGCTAAAAATGAAGCTCTTATAAATGTAGTCATGCACTCTCCTTGCAGAACTGTAATCATCCAGTCAGTACCCAAGTACTTATCGAGCAAAGTAGGCCTTAGGCCATGGACTGCTGTAAACTCCTATAGACTATGTTTGCAGTCTTCTATGCACCTGCAAACTTGTCTTTTATACCTTCAATTCCCCAGTCTGTATCGTTACACTTTCACTAAACACTCTGTCACTCCTGTTATAGTTTTGTAGTGACTCATTGATCAGTGTGTAGTAATCCATTCACCACATTAAAACACTAATGGGCAGATGTACAATAACTGGCACATCCCCATTGATATGCCAGTTATTGTGCACTGTGTCATCACCACCATGGATGCGCCGTATTTACAATGTAGTGCACCATGGGGCAAAAATGGCACAGATATGTAATGTATCAGTGCCGTGAAGGTGGCGCATTGCTTGAGTTGCGTTGCAAGTGCAACGCATCTCCATATTGAGGTCAATATATTGTTCCCCATAGCATAGTAATTCATTGCAAAATTTGCAGTGAATAATCAGATCCGCAAAATCTGGTTGAATGTTTGCGTGCGGACTGCATGGCGAAGGTTGTGGTGCACTTGATGTACTAGCAACAGCAGGTTGAGGATTCTCCTGCAACCTTTGAGTTGCAACTCTGGCGTAGTTGTTCGGGTGCAGATTCTTCACATGGCGCACCATGCTTTCTGTCCCAAATGAGTATTTTTTCGTGGGGTCACCCTTGGAGAGAGTAACCTCACAAATTTTACCGGTCACTTTGGGAGCGTTGATCATTTTTTGTCCTTGAGGAAATTATTTTTTTTTCCAAATAAGAGCTTCCTTTCTCTTCTGCTGAGGCTGCTCAGGTAGAAATTCTTCCTCAGAGGAATGTTCAGAAAAAGACTCAAGAAGTGCAGCCATAGTGATTTTTTTTTCTAAATGACTGAAGCTCCACAAAAGAGATGCTTCTCCTGAAAAAGTCAAAGTAGAATGATTAAAATGGGAGGGGTTTTTCAACAGTTGGAATAGGAAGTGTTATGAACCAATCAAATCTGTTCTTTTAAAGTCACATGGCTTTGCGTACGCTTATGGTGAACTTACGGTGATCTTACGGTGCGAGTACGTACGACATACCGCCACGATTTGAAAAATTGCTGTTAAAAGTAATATACGCTTATTTAAAATTTAAAAAAAACTATGTTCATGATTATCCCAGATAATGTCTTTCCTTAATATTTATATTAAATACATAAATATATCTTTTAAAACAATTAGAAACTTTCGCGCAGTACGCATACGGGGTGTCGTACAAACGTATATGACATCAAGCGGAAGCGCCTATGCGACGTGTAATGTCAAAACGTAGTCGTAACGTGTGCGCGGGTACGTGCAGAGTACAATTACCCATACAAAGGATGGCGCGTACGGTACGATTAACAAAAATAAAAAATTGGAAAAAGAATATATATCGAATTTAATTTTAATATATTGAAAAAAAAACAAAAGTAATAAAAAAATATTTTTGAATGTTGTTTTTTATTATTTTACACTAAAAATATATAATGTAACTTAAAAAATAAAGTAACTAAAAATAATTATAAAAAATTAGGAAATATAATGATTAATACATTAAAAAATTATCATTTACAAAACCTTTAAAATTCACTGATAAAACATAGGTTTCAGCCACGTTATAGTTAGGAATTAGCATTTAAAAAACCTTGCAAATTCACTGAAAAAACCATAGGTTTCACACACGTTATAATTAGGACTTACCATTTAAAAAACCTTAGAAATTCACTGAAAAAACATAGGCTTCACACATGTTATAGTTAGCTGGACATTTCACTCATACAAAACCATTGAAATTCCCCCGTTATAGTTAGTTCAGCTAACTATAGCTCGCGCGCCCGCAATGCACTGCTGATGATGTCACATATTACATCACTCATGACACGGTCAGTGACATCACTCATGACATCACTCATGACATCTCAAATGACAGAGGGAATGGCAGAGCAGTCAGGCTTATCCAAGAGGCAATGGTTAAGCATTTGTACAACACACACACACCAGTGGCACACAAAAAGAGCCTCCACACAATGCTATATAAAAATATATTTGGTGTTGTTCACAAAAACAGGTTAGACCACACTCATATTATTTACGGTGCCAAACGGCACTTGTCATGACATGACATAGATCATAAAACTATGTTGCCAATCAGACCATGGTCATAACATTATAGAGAGTGCCTACATTAATTACTGGCAGGCTGCAGACATCATTACTGAGCATGATTTAGACTTCAATCACAGTGCTTCAATGTTATATCACATGACATCAGAACATAACTATGTACCATTATATAGTAATATGCGGAGTCCTGATCAAAGCTAGGCAAAAATACATAAATCACGTAAATCAATCACAAGTGGTAAGTATTTAAAACCCCTGAGCATTTCTAAGGCAGAAAATAATCCATGAGTTTTGCGCTAACTCAGCACACAAAACAAGGTGACGGGCACAGAAGTATCTGCATCCCTACTACCTGTCAAATTGTAAATGTAAAGATAGCAAGCTCTAAAACTGCCCCAAAGTCAGGTAAGGAACTGAGGAAGAAATGGAGCCAGACGCAAACAAGTGGTGCTGCTCCAATGTTGCTGAGATAATAAAAGTAGCCTGTAGAATGTAGCTGCCCGTGAGCTCGCGGCACAGCTGATCGATGTAGGCTGACTCTGCCTTCCACCTGGACGGGTTCTGCTGTGGCTCTCTAGTTGCTACATCAACCTGGTGGGGCCACGTATCAGGCTTCCTTTCCCGGAGCAGCCCTCCTGGATGACACTGGTGAATGCTCCCTCCTTCCCCAGTAAGCAAGCTGAGCAGAACTCCTTGGTCCGGCCATGTGCCGGTGTCTCATTCCGACAGGCGGGGCCTAGCTGAGGAAGGGAATCCCTGCCGGGCAACTGGTACTTTTGTTGCGGCTCTGCAACCAGCCGGGGCAGTGCTCGGGTTCCCCTCCGTCCCCTGATGTAAAGAGCGCCCACACATCTGGCTCCATGAAGCTCTCACATGTGCTGCCAGCAAACAGTATACATTGTTCACTGTGCATTGGTCCAAACAGGAAACAAAGCAGGTGGTGCTCTCCCTACCCCTGCCCTCAAAAACAGTGGGAAAATGAAGGGCCGAACATGCTCTTTTCTGGGGTACTCGTTTAAAAATGAAAAAAATAAAGTGCTCACCATGCACTGGGGACACTGGTGCCCAATACAGGCAGACATGCCTGCACATCCAGGCAGGTAGGAGGCAGGGATGGCAGTTCCTCCTCACCACAGTGCCTTAGCAAATCCAAAGTCAGATGTAGCTAGCAGCAGGGCAGCAATAAAGAAAGCAATCCAGTGAGTTCTTTAGGCCACCCAGCCAGTAGCAGATAGCAGGGCAACAGCAGAAGAGCAGTCCAGATGAGTCCTTTGTACAGAGCAAGCAGTCTTTCTGACAGAGTTTTGGCCCCATTTCCAGAAGTGCTTCCTTTATGGAGTCACACCCACTGTACTTATAGTCAGAATGTCTTTGTGCTGGTGGTACTTCAAACACTGTATGGAAGTACAAAACACCCCTATTCACATTTCAAGAGCTGGCGACAGACACTCCACAGGGGAGCAGACACAGCTTTCTAAAAGGTAGGCACAGCCCTATTCAGGTGCAGGTGAAGCTCCTCCTACCATTTCAAAAGTAGACCAGGCATATTCAGGTGCAAGGTATACTCCTCCTGTTACTCTAAATGCAGCCCAAGTCTATTGAGCCTTGGGCTGAGTCACCCAGGAAAGGCAGGACACGCCTCATCCACCATTGTGACTGTCTAGAGTGAATGCACATAACCTCTCTCCTGTAAGTCAAAACCAGACAGTAAATACACATCCAGGCAGGGCACAAAGACACTTACGCACACAGAAAAGCCCACTTCTAAAAGTGGCATTTTAAAAAAAGTCATGGCAAATCTGCTTTCACTAATAAGCAGGCTTTATCACTACTATTCCAAACATAGCAAACATGGTCACACTGCACCTCTCATATCAGAAATTACCACTGAAGCACATATCAGGGAGTCCCCAATTCAAACCTATGAGAGGGCAGCCTCACAGCAGTGAGAAACCAAATAGGCACTACCAGGACATGACATGCAGTTAAGTCACATGTCCTGCCTTTTACCTACAAAGCACCCTGCCCATAGAGCTAACTAGGGATCACCTTAGAGGTTAGGTATATGTTGTAAAAGGGGAGTTCCAGACGTGGCAACCACATTGCATGCCACGTTACTGCAGCAGTAAACTGCAAGTTCTCAATAGAGTGCACATACACTTTAGCACTGATCAGCAGTGATAAAGTGCCCAGAGTCATAAAACCAACAACAGGTTAGAAAAATACAGGAGAAAAGAAAGAGGTTCTGGGATGACCCTGCAAAAAGGGCCACGTCCAAAACCCTCACTTTGTTCACCTTTGCTGTTTATGCTCAAAACCCTAACTGAAACTGGTAACAGTGCCAGCTTTTTCTCCTCCTTCCAGTTTTGCAGATGTTCCTTTTTCACCTTCCCATCTTCCATCTTCTCAACTCTCACACTCCTCTCCAGATTCCACTACTGTCCTTTGCACAATCTCAGAAAATTACTCACCACTTTATAAACTACCATCGCTTTGCCATACTTAACTCCATTCTTTATCCTGACCAGTACTGTTAGTCACACATCACCACCCACTTTCACCAAACACACCTAGTTAGAACTCATAGGATCAAATGACATAATGCTGCATGCTGCCAACTCATGCTGAGCATGGCCAAGAGCTAACCCTAGGGGTGATTGGGTGGCTCAACTATTCTGTGCACAGCTTTGGCTGTGCAAAATGGGAGATGACTTACTGCAGGGCTTGTTGGGTGGAGGTTCCAATTGAAGGCCAGACTCTTTGGCAATGGTGGAGGCCGGCTTTCAGCCATGTGCTGTGAGAGTTGGTGATCCCTAGTTGTTTTTATTCAGTGCTAACTGCAGTCCAGTCTATGAGTATAACACATGCTTTGCAGAGCTGATGGCTGCACACTGGGGTTGTCAAATCATGGACTGATTGGGTACAGAGCCTTTTAAAAGGGTAAGGACTGAGCCAACCAATGCCTTGCATGCATTAATTTACTACAAAGCAATACCTCCAAGACCATGGATCACACCTACTTTGTTGATAGAGAGCTGAAAGAGTCCCTCTACCTTTGTTCCCCTATGGAACGATCCTTACTCGGATTAACTTTTTTCTGGAAATACTAACATTTCCCTAGGCTTACTCGAAATGTGAAACACAACTGGTTATTTCAAATAAATACTCATGCGCCGGGTTGTTACCTTATGTCTGGTATATCTTTGACTAGTTTTTTGGTGATTTCATTGTATTTTTTTTTACATTTCAAAATAACAGTAACATACATACATATTTACACATGACACAGTGACATTTATGTTGCATAACATTGCATACAAAAATGCACCAATTTATGGTTGAAACAAAGAAAGACAGTACATTTTACAAATAGATATTACATGTATACTGAGAAGTGACTCTCTACATCGTACACATCAAACATAGGCATTATCAATCTTGTGTATTATTACATGTAAGAGACATTTTATGTTGTAGTGGAATTTAACATCTGGTCCGGCTACCCTTGTGTCCTCCACCACTTTTGAGGTGGTGTAAGGTCCTATAGAGGTCAGAGTGTTAATTTATTGATTCCTATCAACACAACCTTAACTATGCCTAAGCGTTTGGTGCTTTTGTTGCTCCCATCAATTGATCATGCTGACTCTTGCCCATGTGCCACATTTCAAACTGAACACAGAAGATGATGGACGGAATGTTGAACAATGGCAAAACATTCACCCCCAGTCACAGATCTGGGTTTAATCCATCGTTATTTTGCTCACCAAGCCATTCCAGTTCAGACATGGCCATATACAAATCAGTCTTGACCCTGTCCCTCATGGGAACAGTCCAGCCCGAACTGCCAAGCCTTGTATTTCCTGGACCGGAATCAAGCATCCAAGGACCGGTTTCTGGCTATCAGCTATCTTCAGCCAGGATAGCTTGACTCCAGTGGCTTAGTGAGCAGGGAACCCACGTCTGGGCATACCCTTCCCACATAGGGTGAACAGCAAAACACACAAGATGATGGACGGAATGTTGCACAATGGCAAAACATTCACCCCAGTCACAGATCTGGGTTTAATCCATCGTTATTTTGCTCATCAAGCCACTCCAGTTCAGACATGGCCCTATGCAAATCAGTCTTGACCCTGTGCCTCATGGGAACAGTCCAGCCCGAACTGCCAAGCCTTGTCTTTCGTGGACCGGAATCAAGCATCCTAAGACCAGTTTATGGCGATTAGCCGTCTTTAGCCAGGATAGCTTGACTCCAGTGGCTTAGTGAGCAAGGGGCCCACGTCTGGGCATACCCTTCCCACATAGGGTGAACAGAAAAACACACAAGATGATGGATGGAATGTTGCACAATGGCAAAACATTCACCCCCAGTTACTGATCTGGGTTTAATCCATCGTTATTTTGCTTCACCAAGCCACTCCAGTTCAGACATGGCCATATGCAAATCAGTCTTGACCCTGTGCCTCATGGGAACAGTCCAGCCCGAACTGCCAAGCCTTGTCTTTCCTGGACCAGAATCAAGCATCCTAGGACCGGTTTCTGGCTATCAGCCATCTTCAGCCAGGATAGCTTGAATCCAGTGGCTTAGTGAGCAAGGGACCCATGTCAATATTCAAGTACATGCGTATATATGCTGGAGAAACAAATGTAAAAGAGTGATTAGGAAGCATAAAGCTAATCATTATATTCACAAATTCTTTATACAACAAGTAAAAGTGACTACATCCAGGTCATTAGTGGATGCCAAATTTACTTTAGATGTCTACAACCTTGGGTATTTTGAACAATAGATATCTCTTTTCAAAATATGTCTGAAAATTGTGACCCTCCAACAGAATTGCGAGGGTGCCCAGTAATCAGCCATGATTTGGCAATACAAGTCTAGCAGTCCTTGTTCCAAAAAAACCCAGCTATATAATCCCCTGCGGAAAATCGGTTGAGAATCTAAACACAAGAAAATAATTTGACATCAAGAAGTCCACCCATTACCTTACATAATTGCTTCCAGAATTGCTGGATTTTACAACATCTAGCTAATATATTAATGTAATATTTTTCAGGACAACCACAGTGAAAAGAAATAGAATGATCCTAGTAATACTATACAAGATGTATTTTGGATGCATAATATAAATCCTAAATAATTTCATATTGGTGTGTTTTTAGTTTAGAAATATGAAGGCTATTACCGGTGAGATGTATACTCCTGTATATTTCATCCTAATCCATTTATTCCAATAGTCAACAAGGCTATCTTTCCTCTAAATGTTGAAGATTATCCCAGTACACTCAACCCATTAACCCTCTATGATTTGTGGACTTTAATAACTCAATAAATGGAACATGTGACAAATGTAAGTCATCCAAAGTCAGCAGTCTGAGAAACGTTGGTACTTCAATATATTTCAAATAACTAATCATTGGTATTTGTTATTTCTAAAGCAGCTTTTCAAATGTATGTATTTTGGTGCCCTCGTACATCTCTGCTTTATTTTGTCTAGAAAAAGTGGCAATTTTGTTAGGCCAGTAGCTCTTGAGAGCAAGCTGGAAGGGTTGGGTTATGCCATAATGATTGCAAATTTGCATTGAACCAATGGGAATCCTACTCCGTATTTGGAGACATGTCTATGTTTTATCAAACAGTTTCGAAATTATTTGAAAACATCTTGGCAGTGTGAGGAGAAATTCTAACCGAGAGCTATTTGGCAGAGGTGACATAGCTTGTATCCAGTCTGTTTGGGTGATCGGTAGACAGGATTTGCGTTTTTCTCTTGGTGTAACAGATAACCAGAGACTTTGCCAAATTCTACCACCTCATTTTCATTTAAGAGAATGGTAATGACTCAGTTGGGTATGAACATGGCTGTATCATATACATAAGATATGACAATGAAGAAATCTCAGCATATTGTTGCATGTGTCTCAAACATTTCTCTAATTATAGGGGTACATGTTGTACGGATAGAATGCAGCCTTGCATGAAATCTCTAATTATCCAGATCAAGAAGCTTTGCGCATACAGACTAGCTGTGCTAAAAGCATACATGACTCAGAATATGCCCAATGTTGCCCAAAGATATGGCCAGACGAACATGTGATTTGCTTTCTCTGTGTCGGCAGGATCATCCTGACTTTAGTGCGAATAAACTGTAACAATGTCAAAATGTGTGGTGGCTAAGTTGGTACAAGCAGCAGTATCTTTGTCAAGGACAACGCTATGCTGCATGGGATCAATTCATTCTGCAATCATAAGATTATCTACAATTTTACGATAGAGATTAGAATCACAAGTAAAAGTGAGATAGGTCTGTACAAGACAAACATTCTTCTTGTTTGGGAAGGTGTAAAATGAGTGAAGACTTTTCAAACTGCTCTCTCCCCCTTGAACTGATTGCTCCTAGGCATCTATGATTGTTTAATTATATTTTTACTAGTCTGCTAAATTTCCATCATAGACAAGATGTGACTAATGTGTTTTAATATCCCCAAAGTAACTCAGCCTTCTGCAGTAGAATGTTTTAATAACTTTATTTCAGAATATTTTCCATAGACACTTCTTAACAGTAAGAAGCTGCTAGAAAAGCTTCGCTTCCTCATGCCACCATTTCACGTTTCAGAATGAGACTACATCTTTTAATTCTGAAGGCAACAGAAGTACATTAATGAACACACATTTCGAACAGTAATTTGTGACCAAGTCTATGCCTCTTTATTTCTTATTGGATTTATGCCATTAGTTTTAATGCATTTAATTATGTTTTATTTCTTCCCCTGTAGGCACTATCAGTCTTTAAAATCTTACATCATGAACTTAGGCATTCTGTCACACTGCGCTAACCTCCTCAGTTAATATCAGACATGAGGTCTTTGTCCAAAGGCTTAGAAGTTCCTTGGTTGAGACTAAGTGGTGTAGATATATGCACAGCCTTTCTAGATTACGTTCAACCTGGTTCTTACAGATAGACTTGTGCCCCAATAGCAGAAGGATTGACCATCTGGCATGCCACCATCATTAAGCTGAAGTTAGGCCAGAAAAAGAAGATTGAATCACCAAGTTGGACTTGTTGCCTGTTACAGACGGCTATTCTTTCTATGGTCTGTGGGTTTCTGGAAAGGAAAATTATTAGGGTACTGCACCTGACAATAAGGGGCATATTTACAAGAACCGATGCATCAACATTGATGCATCAGAGTTCTTTTGCCTGCCGCAAGTGCCCTAACGACACCATGAATGTGCTGCCCCGTGGTGCATGGATTCACAGACACGTAAAAACTTGTAACACATCTTTTGGCGCTAAACTGGTGCATTGCTGGAGTTGGTTGTAAGACTGATGCATTTCCAGCAATGCATCAGAACACAGAGACGAGTCCCATTATAAAAACCCTCACACAATCCTTACACCTGGTTTGACACAGGCAAATCGTAGAGTGATGCAATGAAAAGTTGTACATTTCACTGAATCAGTTCTATGTGGCTTTTAACGCGGGCACTCCTACACTGCATACATTATACCTGGTGCAAGTGTAATGTGATGCAGGCCTCTACAAACTGAAGCATTAGGTCCAATGCATCCCAGTCATGAGATAAATATGTTTTAGGAGGACCAGTTCAAATGAATCAACCAAAAAATTGTGTGTTTCCCTCTGCAGATTCCACTGACTGCATCTTAGGGCTCTGAGTCCTTCATATAGTAGTGGGTGTGGCATCTGGGGTTTTCTTGGCTGAAGGATTTTTGTTTCAGGCTTACGTAATTTACCAAAAGTTTGTTGAGTGCTGTACAGGGTAAAATGAAAGCAGAATTTTTATAGCAGAGTGCACTTTTAATTCATTACTAGTTGTTATGAATAGAATATGACAAGCTTTACACCTTTTACCTAATGGTTTGATACTGCCCCAACTCGACTTAACAGACGCAAGTTGCACTAGAATTTACAAAACTTTAGCAAAACTACACTCCTAGGGCACAATATAAAAAGGTAAACGTAGATGATTTGGGGAATTTACAAAATGCATTTACGAATGCTATCTTATGTTTGCACTCAGGTTGAATCTCTACTCTCAATCAATCAATCAATCAGGCATTTGTGAAGCGCACTACTCACCCGTAAGGATCTCAAGATGCCGGGGTGGGGACTTTGAGCAGCTCTGTGTCATCCGAAGAGCCGGGTCTTGAGGCTCTTCCTGAATGCTTGCAGTGTGGAGGTTTGTCTGATGCTGAGGGGGAGTTTGTTCCAAGTCTTGGCTGTGATGTAAGAGAAGGCTCACCCCCTGCTCTGCCTCTGTGGATGCATTTTGTACCCTCAGACAGACATAAAAATAGTACTCGTAAATGCCCTTTGGGAGTTTCCAAAGTCATAAATGTGTAACTTTACTCAGTCTAACATTTCCCTCCAATGGTCCTCTAACAATGACAAATCAACTATTAATTAATGATCATACAATACCTCTTATATGTTTTATGACAATCCCTTTCTTTATCACCTTCACATGCCTGCCCTTGGACCAGGCCCCAACTCCTTGAACACTGTTTTGTTACTTCTCCTCCCACCATTTGGCTTTCTGACTTCCCATCCCTTTACCATCTTGCTGACTATGTTCTATTACACTGTCACTAGAGAAAACTTCCCACTAAGGGGCCGATTCCGATCTTGCTCGGAAGGTCCCCGAACATGGTCCGGCCGTAAAAAGTACGAGCCGTACACGTGTTCTGCGCCAGCTGTACGAGTTAGCAAGTACAATGCGATAAACGCAAAATCACTGACCGAATCGTTTCCGGGTCCGAACTGCTCCGTATGCCTCATCCGTCAGCAAACCATGCCGTGCAATGGAGGCGAATTCCGACCGAGACAGTACGATGCATGCGTTGGACAGCCGGATCGAGCTGAAGTTTTGGGCTCGCAAAACATCTGGGAAGCTGTCTTTGGGGGTCCACGTCGGACCCATTGTCACCCGCAGCCTTACGACTCAGACACAGGGGGAGACCTAAGGGTCTCCCCAACACAGGCATTTACGGTGCATATGGCACCGATGCTTACCCACTGAAGGGGGCGCCCTTGTTCAAGCATCAGCTGCAGTATTTCTATTGTCAATGGTCTCCGCTCACTCCCTGCTATGCCTTTCTCCATGACCCAACACTCGTGTATTCTCCTGTCCAACTCTCTAACTCATCTTCACAGGGGTAGTACCCCCACAACAACTTCTGATAGAAGGTGATCCCCAAGAGTTTCCTCATGATCTTCACCACTGCTAGGAATTGTCTTATTGCCCCATGATGTAATTAGCCATGTCTTCCTGCTGGTCTCTAAAACCAATTGCTCATTGCTTTCACCATCCCTCTCTCCCTAGTCCGCATAAAGTCACACCATGTCATGCTGTAACTCTAATTATTTGCTTCTGCTAAACACTGCTCCACCGGCTGCATCACCCTCAGACTTCAATTTCCCACAGGCCATCGGGTACATTTCAGCATCTCTTATCCTCCCCTACATTAAACCATTGAATCTCACACACTATGAACGAGGGCTGGGCGTTATTCGTGAAGTAGCGCTACGAGTAGCTACGCGAAGTGCACTTCGCACTACACGAGCTACGCATAGCACTACTCGAACTGCGTAGTACCCTGGTTGCACTGTGCAAGATGCCGTTTTCAATGATTGCACAGTGCGGACAAGAATCCGCCACTGTGCAATCTCTGAAAAGTGCATCTTGCACAGTGCAAGCTGTAGTTTTCTGCCGCTCGAGTAGATTTTTACTCGAGCTGCAGCTTTCTCAATGCGGACTGGGAGTTTCTTATTGCGAGCATAATTGACAATTCGCAATAAGAAACCTGACCTCCCCGCGTTGAGAATATCGCCGGAAGGTTTATTTTCCACGCTCGCGATCGGCAACTTGATATTGCTGATCGCAAAAGAGGAAAAAACCTCGCCGGGTGTCATTTTGCTTGCTTGTGGTTGCCAACTTGATGTTGAGGACTGTGAGCAAGGGAAAAATGACCACTGCACTACGCTATGCTACGCTATGTGTGTTTGCACTGTGCTTCGTGCAGTTCGCGTAGTGCGAAGTAGCGCAAACTTTGCAAACTACGCGAGTGTAGCGTAGTGCTTTGCCCAGGTTTACTATGAACAAGATAAAGCATCAACCACCCTGTTGTCCAAACCGGCAGTGTCTCTGACTTAAAACAATATATTATCATTCGAACCAATCTACAACAGCATTTTCAAGAGCTTCAAATCGTACTCATCGCTTGACGTCAGTCTTTTGACTTTAACCATCACTCCTCATTGTTACCCACAAATGTCACCCTTGTGTTTCTCAGTTCCCTGCCCCAAAGGTCCACTGTCAGCACTAGACAGAAAAACAATAAAAAACGCTACGCTGTACCTCCTTTCTTACCAAACCCTGGGTCAATAGTATGCACGCCATCTACCTTACCTGTAGATAGAGAAACCTTCTGCCTCAGGAAAAAAATTCCATTGTTCATGTCATAAAGTCATCTTGCTCCAAGAATTGTGACCATATTGCTGCGTCAAATTTCAGTCTGGTGCTCATGCAAATCCTGTGGTGTGGTTTTATTGCTTCTTTCATAGGGAAAACCAGCTGTCTGCAATATGCCAGCCCGGAGGAAACCATCCTGCGTTACAAAAGTCAAATAGCCTATCAACAACTATAAGTGTCTTAAATCACATTTCTTCTTCTTCAAGGTGTCCTGCCATAGCACTTGTATAGTCATTAGTTTTTCCTGGCACATGCATGAAGCCATGGCCACAAAATCAAGTTCTATGAACAGAAATGTAAGAGTGCTGTCTGTCACATCCGTCCAGTCAGGGACTAGTTTTATACCAAACTATTCCGTCTTCTATTCGAGCAATATCATTAATTCACTGTGTTACCCTGCTACCCCTGCCCAACATGAATTGATTCAGAATGTGTTCACTGGCTGCCTCTTGAGTCACCATCCATTCCACAAAGGTACTGATTTTTTTAAATAGAGCACAAGCTACTGAGCAACCCATTGGCATGGCTTTGTTGGCACTGTAGTCTCCTTGGGATTCAATCCAGTAACAAAATGGGTTTTAAATTGAGGGGGTGAAACACTGCTCAAGCAACAACCATAATGCTTAACACTGCTTTGGGTTGGCACAAAATCAGTTAGGCTTAACTTACGGCACTACGTTAAGTTTTTATGCAGCACAAAACAGTAATAAAGTGAAAACACAATACAAAAGAAAATTCAATATGAATTTTGAAAAGGGACTCAACTCTAGCAGAGGCCAGTGTGGCTCAGGCAGGCCCTTTTGCATGTCTAGACTGGTCCAGTTGCAGCAGGTCAGCTGAGTAGTTTTAGGGAGGCAAATGACACTTAGAATCAATCACTCAAGTCCCGAGACATGTTTTAAAGGGTTACTTTAAGAAGTGGCACACAAATGCTGCAGTCTCTGCTGTATATCTATATCTGTCCTGGTGTTTGAAACTGTGCACTCCACGTGTCGTAGAAAATCACTGAATTACCTTCCTTTGGGCCAAGGAAGGTGACGGGTGAAAGCAAATGTACCCGTTGTTTTCTTTAACACAACCCACCAATGTTGAGGTAATGATGTTCTCTAACTGTATTGTGTTGAATGGACCAACCATTTGCCTACAAGCCACCTCCTTTTCCAATTTCTATGCCAACACCCCCTGGAGTGCCTTACAAGACTTGATATTCTCTGTCCTTCTGCCCCCTCAAGAATCCATGTAAGGTATACAAACCCATGCATAAAACTCTTCTAATACTTGCAAACCTGTATTGCTATTGTAATAGCAACTGGAGTACTTTTTCCAATCCAATACAATAAGGTGATGGTGAGGGGGATCTTCCTTAATATGAAGAGATGCCCTCACAATGTGGGTGTCATACTTCTTCATTGGGCTTTTTGGTCCACCTGGGGACCGTGCTGCAATGCCCCACGGGCCCCACATTGCTGTGACGATGCGTGCAGGTGGGCAGAGCTGATTAGTGGGTGTGCCATGTTCCTGTTAACACACTCTTCATCAGTTTGTGCTACAGACGAGGTTGTGTGCCTGAATGTAATAAATGTAACCCATGACTCCCACCATTTCCTTGCATGTGTCTCATTTCACTCATGCTCTTGTACCATTCTTTCTCCCACCTCCTTCATCTTCCCCCATGTCCTTACCAGGCATCATGATATTCACAGCCCTGTTCTTCTCTGACCTGTCTCCTGCTGTCCACTGTCCTAGGATGCGTGTCTTTCTCTGCCCTCCAGTCTTTGGTACTTCTGTCTATCCATAGCCACTTTTTTATTGTAAACTTCTACCCCTTCAGCCTGGGGTGCTGTCATCACTGGAGTCACTGTCCTGACCACGATTCTCCTCAGCTCGCCTCAGTGACTATCTACCTTTGTGCTGCCCCCAGGGGTATCACATGCTCTTTCCAACCTGTCTCGCTTCTCCACCTCTAACTCATTATAACTTGATGTGAGCATGTCAACTACTGTCATGTTTTCACTGAGGGCACAACCTGTTGTACTCTGTGTCCCTGTCCCTCCGTGATGGTCATAAACCAACTGTTGACCTGGGAACAGCATCATGCTCCTCCTGCTTTTGTGTCCCCTCCAACCCATCACACTCTGGAGCTTCTCTTGTTCATTTCAGGCATGGTAACAATGCGCTATTATAATATTTCATGTCCATTGATGCTAACACTGCCCTAGCTGGTGCAGCTGTCTACTGCAGTCAGTTGACCCAGTCATCACCATCATCGGGAGTCATAAAACAATCGCCTGTAGTCTTAACCTCTGGGGGCTCTTTCCCTTAAAACATCTCTCCCTCTACTGAACCTGTGTCACTGTTAGTAATTGTCTTCCACTGCCCACTCCTGTCTGAGCCCTCAGTCCAGGTATTCCGCTGCAGTTCTGCACAGTGGCCCCCTGTCTTTGCCTTTGTATGCATGTATCACCCACCAAATAGGTTTCTGACTCCACCTGTACTCCTGCTTGGCTCAAACTCTTCCCCACTGAACCTGTCTCAACCATCCTACTCTGTTATGTCCCCTTCAGCCTTGAACACCCCTTCCAAACTTCCTCCAGGTGCCTTAATGTTTGTGGAGCCGCCCCAGCTCTGTGGCATTTTGACTAAGCTCATTGTTTGGGCTCTTTGGGTGACAAGCTCCTGCCTCTGTGTGTGCTTGCTCTATGTGTCACTCAGTAAAGATCCTAAATTCGGGGTGGTGGTGGCCTGAACTATTGGCCCTCAGTACCCTTCCACTGACATGGGAGAGAGCTGCAAGACAAAATGATAGCATAAATGTTAGTACAGGCAGCTCTCAAATGTACAACCTTACTTCAGCATATCCTTCAACTTACAGCATCAGAGGTAAGCGAGGCTGTGAGAACCCAGTCTACTCTTTATCCTGATGGCTGCTCAGCTGCAGCCATCCTTTCCCACAATCACCATTACACTGAGGCATATACATTTACACACACACCGCACACACAGCCACACACACACACACACTCATCCACAAAAACGGTACCTCATTCACTCTAACACTAGCCTATTCAGACTAACAAACACTGGCTCACAGAAACTCACATATACAAACTCATACTCAGCTACACTGATTCACAGATATTGCATTACTCACACTCAGTCCCACCCACTGACTCTAACATATTCCCCCACCCATTCAGGCACACCCACACATCTTCACTCACATGCACTGACTGACCTACACTCAGTTATCCATGCATTCACCAGCCGCGGCCGGCAGTAGGAGTATCTGCAGGGCGGTGACATGGGGAGGGGGAGGGGCAGGGTGGGGGGTTGTAATGTATGGATTACGGCGCTTCCCAGGTAAGTAAACATTTAAATAAATAAATAAAACAAATTTCGTTGAGTGCACTGCATCACCAAATGTGATGCAGTACGCGCAACGAAATTTGTTTTATTTATTTAAATGTTTACTTACCTGTAAAACTCCATAATCCATACATTACAGCCCCCCACCTCCCCACGTCGCCGCCCTGCAGGTACTCCCACTGCCGGCCACGGCTGGCATTCACTCACATACACTCACCTCACTCAAAGACCTTAACAAACACTCAAGTCTAATTTACTACTCACCTATCACCAAAATACCACTCCACTCTTGATCCTTCACTTCAATCCAAGTAATATCAACATTTTTGCAAACCAAAATTAGTATCAATAGCACCTGCTTTAATATAAAAGCAGGATTCGAATTTGGCACTGCCAAAAGTCTATTAAGAAAAATGTTTTCTTGGACCTGCAACTGGTAAATCTTTTCCTTACGCCATATCGGAGAGCCGTACAAGGCTACTGAAAGGCATTTGCTTCTGTACAATTTAATCATTTGACTTTTTGGTTTGCTTCATATTTTCTTAGTAAATGTAAAAACAGCCGCAATAGCCCATATACATTTTCCTTTGTCTGTTTCCAGTTGTGGTAGTCAGTCACCTTTTTGTGAGAAAATGATTCAAGTAGCTAAAGGTTTTTGAATGCTCTAATTTTTGGCCCAGGACAAAGTGGTGCTTCTCTAATTTCCGCTTTTTCCCACAATCCATAGTGTATGT
Organism: Lissotriton helveticus; assembly: GCF_964261635.1. NCBI lineage: Eukaryota > Metazoa > Chordata > Amphibia > Caudata > Salamandridae > Lissotriton > Lissotriton helveticus. The sequence continues at coordinate 1,986,661,602 of NC_136063.1, forward strand.
CTTAGCTAAATTACATTTTATATCCCTGCACTCCATTAAATTTACAACATTTGTTATCAAACTCTGCAGGCCATTTGCTGTCCTGCTGTCCTTCCACTGCATAGTCTGCTTAAAGGAAAATGGGGGTAGGGTGAGAGCCCACCCTCGGAATATCGGCTCTCACATTCTGGAGGAAGCGGTCCACCCCATTTATATATAGTTAGAATAATAGTGTTGCAAGCACACATCCCTGACTAACCCTGCAAGTCACCAGAAAAATCTGTGTGTGTTCCCCATTGTTGCCATAGCATACGGAAACGGTTAAAAAGCCATACATTTGGGAAAGGGGACATACTATTTAGCTTGGAGGGCTATATCTAGCACAACCTGCCAAAATGTGGCATAGTTTACGAGTCAAAGGCACTAGACAGGTCTGCAAAACACAAATATATGTGCCCCTCTCTTGCCACTGTGTAAATACTAATACTGAGGTGCAAGTTAATCTCTGTTCCACTGTGCCAATTTCCTTCCTGAACCCGAATTCTGATTTCTTCAAAATAACATTTCCTCGGCCCAGTTTTCAATCCTTGCAGGTAGGAATCTGCCCATGTATTTCACAGCAGAGACTAGAAGTGATATAGGCAAATAGCACCTGGCATCGCCTCTTTCCCCTTTGTTAAACCCTTTTCAACCCTTGTCTTCGGGAAATAGTCATTAGCAGCTGCGTTGAAAATCTGGGTTAAAATCGAAGCCCATGGAGAGACAAAAGAGTTAAAAGCACTCCATTGGGCTCAAGGGCTTTCCCATGAGCGCTATTTATTACATTTGCACTAACTTCCTTCAGGGTAATTGGCTTCAGGGGCACAACATTGATTATACTAAGAGTATCCAGCATTACATTGACAGCAACACAATACAGATAAAAAAAATGCCCCCACAATGAATATTCCAGGCATCTGGCAAGACAGAGACCTCAGGTGTTGGTAAAGAATTATCTTTCAGAAAACAAGAATTTACAATGATCCAGAATAGGGTATTATCACCAGTTTCTTCTGCCTGGTCCTGATCCTTCATTGCCAGTTACTGGAATTCTTTCTTCCTTTTGTCTAACGCAATCCTGTATTGTCCTCTAAATACCCTGATTTTTTCCAATTTCTTAGTGTTTTTGAAGGGCCTTTCTTAATGCCTGGTTGGCTCTTGTACAACCCTGGATCAGTTAGTCTCTTGCACTTGTGTTTAGCTGGTCTCTTAAACTTCCTGGCAATGCTTGTTGTTATATTACAAAACTCTTCTACCACTTTAATGTGGTCCTCCACCCACTCTGTACAAGTAACAAAAGAATCCGATGTAGTTATTAAACCATTTTAAGTAGTTAGGTTCATTAACTCCGGCCCATTTAATTCTCACGTTGTTTTTACCAGATAATTTAATAGGTGGTGCTATTTCTGCGGCTTCTATTTTACTGTATGGGACAGTTAAGGTCAGGGAAAGCGCAGCACGGTTTCCAAGTATGGTGTTTCTATTTTGAAACCTTTAACTATCTTTATATCTATAGCTGACATCTTTATATGATCAATGGTGGAAAAATGTCCGTTACCATAAACGATTGTAATTACAGAACCCTTTTTCCTCAATTCATCAGTTTGTTTAGTGACTCTGCATAGGGGTCATGTAAAATGTGATTGGTCAAACCCAAAACAATCTAAATGACCACAAGCTGCACTGCTTTTGTTCTGTCATTTATGACTATTAAAATGCCCTGCCCAAATAAACATATATTGTGAGCCTATCATGTTTTGAAAAGTGTCTTACCCTAATGCTGTAACAACCCTACCACGTGTATTATTGAAAATGTTATTGTAATAATTATTTAAACTCATTGTTGATCAATTACAAAATTTACCAATTAATAGCAGGGAGATTTGGTAATGGTTTTCCTGACATTGATGGAGAGTAAATTTAAAATAAGTCTTTCCAAACCTCCTTTGGCCCGCCCACTTACTGAAGGTGTGGCTGGAGTTAGAATAGAAACATTACCAGTAATGTGGGAATCATTCTCAGCCCAAGTTTCCTGTAGACATATAATATGAGCAGGTAACTATCCAATCTGGATTACTTTGTTTTAAACCTCTGCCACTTTCCTGATCTTAATTTTCAGTAAATTGTTAAAATTACCTTGATTTTTTATATTTTCCACTGGTTACTTTCTTCTAGAACTTTTGGGGACCGTATCCCTATACCTTTACCCGCCCCCCCCTTCAAGGGCCATGATCGAACAAGTCAATACTTATCATCTAACAAGTATAAAGCTGCATACCTATTTGCTTTCATGGAAGGGAACATAAGTATACCGTTTAGAATTTGTTGATTGCCCATATTTCTTTCTCCTATATGTTCAACACTATGGGAAAACTATGGAATTTACCAACAATTGGGACTCATGTATCTGCTATATCTGGAAGGTCTATAAAAGTATCATAAAGGAAGGGCTTCAATTTTGCTTGGACTAGGAGGACTTTCCATCAGGCACTGTAATAGTTTCCCAACAATATTCAGTCTATGGAAATTTATGATGACATAGTCCCCTATATCTTCTTTTGGGTGAATCCCCACCCACGGTGTTCTCTTTACATGTACCACCTCTTGGGACAAATCACCCATAAATCCAGCGTTTGATTTTAACCAATTCACTGATTTATTTTGCAAGGTCATATCATCCTGTTAATCCTCTTACTAGGAAGCTTTGGCACACCCATTGGTATACTAGTATATGGGATACATTCTGGTGGGAGATGGGGGTATTCCTTCACATAGCATCAGTCCTTCCCATTCATTTTCCCATTAATTGTCCTAGTGTACCTATATTTCTGTAATTGATATTAGTGACTGGACCTATAGGGTGATCAGAAATTTAAGGCACTAGGTGATTTTTTATTGAAGCTACATTTCCTGGTGTCTTAAGGAACTCTGAACCCCGTCTGATTGGTATTTGATTTCCAGGGATGAGACTAAAAGATTCACATTGGCCAACCTCTGTCTTTCATTCACTATGCTTTTAACATCTAATTGTAACAGAAGGAACGTGAGTTCCTGCTTAATTTTGCCCCTGAATGTTTCTTTGCTACTCCCCAAAAGTGGGGCCATGGATGTGTGAGTAAGAGGACAGATGACCCTGTCCTTGATGTTGCGGTTTGATTGGCTCCCTACAGGGATTGATAGCTCACGACCTTCCCCCGCTATTACTGTAGCTTGACTCAGCTCAGTTTCTTTTGGCAGCCTAGCAGACTTCCCCTTACTTTTCGCTCCTAGTTATTTTGCTTTTAGGTGGACTTATTTCTAAATCAGGCTCTGGTGGTCTTGTGGCCTCCATCATTTTTTGGTGAGGGCTGAATCACTTAACGAGGCATGGGATGATGTCAAGGAATTTTGCTGCTCTGGATAAGTAACCAAAGGAGCAACTAAAGGGGCAGAGCCAAGGCCTAGTGAAAGCCTTCTCTCAGTCGTCTATTTCAGAATTTACCACTTCACAAGGGACTAACAGGTAAATTAAATATGCCAGTAGCATATCATTCAATCATGCGTTAGGGTAGTAAGCACAAACACTTTAGCACTGGTTAGAAGTGCTAAAGTACTAAGGCCAACTAAACAAGTTCAGCATGTCATGTCTTTCTTGCATGGCCAGTCTGAGTTTTCCCCATGCTAGCCTAATTGTGCAAATTGTAGGCTGCATTTTCATTTGTACACATTACTATAGAAACATACTTGCTTTGTAGCACATTTTACTCTCTCACGGAACCTGCATATGTTTTTGCATTCTGTTCTTTTCCTGGGATTTATTCTGTACACCATAGACAAGATCAAACAATTTTGTCCATTTGTTATTCTCTCTGGTCGGATACTAGCGCCTAGACATAACACAAGAACGAAGCTGCTGTTTCTGAGCTCACATACAACTGAGTACAGAAAAGTATGAAAACATATATAGCAGGAGTTCAGAGATTAGATTGTCAGCTGAGATATGGAAATTCATGTGTATATGCTATGGTACGGGGTCCACAACTAATCCCCGAGATCTTTGATATATAATCATTTAGCTTCAGTTGGAAGAGGTGTTAGGTTATTCTGTGGAGCGGTAACTTGGTGTAGGGGATAAAAACTGGCTGGCACCTAGACATAGTGTAAGGAAACTGGAACTTGATCTAGTAGCCACACAAACTATGTAGGCAAGCAAGAGGTGATAGAAGTACTCTTTGCTAAAGAAGTGCACCTATAAAAAGCACCAGCATCGGAAGTCAATGGAGAGTGATATCATTGACCCCCTAGAAGAAAAATCGATCCCCAGTATCTTAGATACTTCAGTACACCCAATGGAAGAAGCAGGTGGAACACCTTTGGGACAATCTCTAAAAGAATTTGTGGGGACACATTTTAAAAGGAAACCTGACGCCTGAGATCAACAAGGCAAAGACTGGAAAAAGGACAAGAAGAATTGGACCAAGCTTTGTGGGATGAAGGATATAAAAATGGGGCGAGGTTTGCCTGAACTAAGGTTGTCATTGTCACTCAGTTTCTCCCCCAGTGAAATGAATAGCTCCACAGAAGATAGGGGGACCATGTGACAAGCAGTGACTAGGCAAGACAGGGAGTGGGGGAAATAGCTCATTAGGAGTTTCAGGAAAAGATATCCCTTAGAAAGGCCCTATTATGAATTTAATTATTAATCAATTATCTTCCAATACAGTCACAAAATTCATGTACTTCTTAAAAAATGTATCATTTATTAAAACGATATAGTTTTATGGAAATAAGTAGATGAATTATTTTAATACATGTTTTTGTGGTTTTATTTGAAAGAAACCTATAGGCAGAAGTAACATTTTATTCATATATGTAAATTGATATTGTGATTGGATTGTTGTAGATATATATACAATGTTCTGAATCTATTCTTTTTTCTTTTACTCTTTTTAATACGTATAAATATGAAACAAGTATTTTGAGACTGTATTGGAAGATAATTGATTAATAATTAAAATAATCATACATTTTTAAGAAGTTAAAATAGAGGAAACAGTCTTGTACTTTTTTAAGGCAATATATCTTCTGTAATTGTTCTCGTTCAGTGCACTCTGTTTGATGGTAGATTTATGAATTAATATATAGCACAAAAGGAATCCTTGTGTTTTACTGTTATTTATTGTTCAGAGCGCAACCCGAAGGTCTGTAGAAGAGAGAAGTAAGGAAACAGTGGAATTTAAAAAAGAGGGAAGCAGGGTGGATGGAGAGTTGCCTGGTATAATAAAATGTGAAGAGTGCTCCTTAGATCAGCTTGGGAAAAGAGAATGCTTAAGGCAAGACAGCATACCTAGAGGCAAGGGGAGTGAAGGAAAGTATAATAAAAAGGAATACTCTATGGGCATTTATAGAACCATTGGGGAGGATGGGGAGAAAATGTTAGAAAAAGTTAAAGTCCCTGAATCGCTCGCATCTAATACAAATAGTGGCTAAATGTCCTAACCTGGATGAGATTACATCCGACGATATAAAGAAAATAGGTTTCACAATACATTTTGAAGGAAAAGAGGTGATAAAGGCCATTTTGTATCCTCTGAATGTGTAAAGCATATGGTGGTGAGGGCCAAGGAAGAATTGGAAAAGGAAGGTATAAAATTTGTGCAAGTTGGTGAATTGGGTATAGCAAGGAGGAGCTACCACGCAGGATTAAGCTCAGACCAAATGCAGTATGGCTTATCAGGCAATCAGCACAGAAGAATATTTACTGATATAAGCAAGGGAGGTCTGAAAGTAACTATGCTGTAAAACGACCATTGTTAAGTAACTGATTTGAACCCCTATCTGACTCAATGGCAAGTTATCATGTTAATGAAATGGGAGGGATGAATGATCTGGACTAGGAAACAATGCACTCGCACAGCTTATGGATATTGATGTTGACCATAGGGGTGTATAGGAGACAGTCAACCCAAGATACCTTTAAAGAGATGTTGGGAAGCTATGAAATTATCTGTTTCCACGAGTCTTGGCTGTGCGAGGTACCTGAAACAGTAGATGGATTTTTAATGCTTACTAATTAGGCAGTGGCCCAGGACGTCCCTCAGGAGGACTTGTTTCTTTAGTATCATCTAACATAGCCAATAAAGCAACTATGTTAAATGTTAAAAGTCGATGGCTATGGGCTTGTCAGATAGAGCTCTATAGTGGATGGAGGGCAACAAGACCCATTATTGTGGCCAATATATACATACAGCCAGGGTCTATAGTAGAAGAACATTTGGAGCTTATCTATATAGCAAATCCAACACAGCTTGTAATGATTTTAGGGGATTGTATTAACCCGGAGCAATAAACTCTGCTCCGCTTGCAGATTTTGCTAATTCGGGCACTCCGTACTCTGTGGAAGAATGCAGAATTCCAAAATGTCGTCATTTGGGCATGAAGCAAAGATTTTCCGTTTGCAATCTCAAGTTTTCTTTTGGCACTCAACCACGAGCGCCAAGACTGTTAGACAGCATGCATGTTTTCTCACACCACTATGGAGCTCCAGCATGACTTTGCGCTCATTTGCATGGCTTCCGGACGTGATGGCATCAATCTAGCATGCTTATTGCTGATCGTAATTGCAAACAGAGCGGTCAAGCAGCTTTTCTGCTTTAGAATACAGCTGAGAGGCATTTAGAGTGGATTTTACTCTCAAACTTTTGTTTCAAACCAGAAGGAAGTGTCCCAGAGACTCCAACTTCCTGTTCCTGTCCAGCAGGGTGCTCCCAGTGCTTTGTCCCTCTCCTGGTCACTTTTCATTGGGATTTGCAGCTTGAAGGATTCTGTTTTACATTCATACCATTGGATTTAAGGACTTTGTTTTTGAGATGTCACAGGTAAGTTGAAAAACTGGTGTATAAGGGTATTGTTCTTTCGACTGGGGGCATGCACCTAGATTTATTTGTACTTTTATTCAATTTTTAGGATGTATTGAGGTGGGTGGGCTGCATTTTCAGATTTAGTAGGGGCCTGGTTTTTTATGCATGAAATGTATCTACTTTTGTAAAGGTTTTGGGTTTATTTCATTATGCATAGGTATTAAAAACCATTGCACAGCTATAAGTTGTGAATATAAAAAAGTATTTATGGTTCAACAGTAAAACATTAATACACATGACAAAAGTGTTGTTCACTGCTTACATCCAAGTTTACAAGACTGATAAAACCATTCGGTGAATACCAAAGGTATGACAGTAAAAACAGGTGCCCTAAAAAGTATAGACTGCAGGACTACATGGCTGTGCTAATAATAGTTATTGTGACTTGCCTTGGGCATCTAATGTATAAAGCAATAGTGCCAGACAACCACATGGCAGAGTGCAGAGAGTGTGTTTATATCAGGAGGAGTCTCCTGATGGCTGAGCGACAGGACAGAATTTCCCATCTCCATCTCGGTGGGCCCTTTTTAAGTTTGTTACCAATTCAGTTCTAAGGTAGCAGCTTCCGGTTGGCATGTTGTGTTCTTCATTGTCTGCTTAATGCTAGAGAGGCTTGTGAGCTCCTATGATGGCGATTTTTTTTTCAGCCAGTGTGAGAAATTTGACCACTCTACAATTCAGTTGTGTGACACCTGCACCGCTTGCCGCCTTGTGCGGATCCCTAACTGCTTGAGTGGGAACTTTAGCAGCTGTATCCTCTCTTCCTGCAGCACCGTGCATGTACAGATTAAGTGCAGAATGTCTCCTGGACCTGTATCGCACAGACTGCACGTGCTTGGTGAGCATGCCCTCCACCATGGTGGAAGGTGTTCGGCGCAGGGTAGAATGCACAAGCAGTGCTTTAAAAACGTTATCTTGAGAATCTTTGGTTAACCGTGATTGAAGTATTTTTGGGGTGTGGATGATTTTTAAGAGTTTAGGGTCATCCAGGCATGAGATCTGGCTGAGAACAGAGCCTTGTCTTCCAGCTGTGAGATTTATTCTACTAACTTCCAGTCCAATTTTTTGAAGGATGTGTGTTGTAGCTGAGTGTTCCAGAGATTAGTGAGCCCTGTGATTTCTAAGGATTCTTGTAGGTAGCATCTGTCCGGAGAGTTGGCCCTATGCTGGAGTTCTTGCCATAGCAGCTGGTTTAGAGTGTTTAAGGCAGAGAGTCTTATCTTGTTCCAGCAGATGATGTAGGCGCCATGCCTGTCCAGTGACTGTTTCACTAAGCCGAACTTCAGCTTTATCTGAGCTGGTGAAGTATATTTTGGGAGGCTGATCATGGTTCTATACGCCATTATCTTGGAGCTGTCCAGTGGCTTGGCATCACTCCCCTGCATCGCTTTGCTGCCATAGGTTTACGTGGGGAGTAGCTTGGCCTGTGCTACCTTCAGGAGGGGGGATAGTGAGGGCCCCATCAGTTTTGAAGACAGTTTTTTCAGCGTTATTGCTACAACCAGGCCTCTCCTTCTGATCTCTTCTTTCTGGCGCATAAACTGACACCAAGGTATTTGTTATCAGTGGTGGGTTCAATAGGAGCACTTCCCAGGTGCTACCTCTTCTGCCGCATTCTTCTGTTGTTTACCATCATAATCCAAGTTTTATTGAAATACATGTTTAGACTATTCTCTGCAGCATACTTCTGCATTTCTTCGAGTAGATGTTAAAGACCGACATAATATGGCTGAGCAGCACCACGTCATCAGCATATACAAGGTTTGTCAGTGATTTTCCTCTGAGCCTGGGTGCGTGTGCATTGCTGATGTTGAGAGCTTGTGGGAGGCTGCCATATAGAGGTTGGGTGCAAGCATGCAACCTTACTTTAGGCCTTTGGTTGTAGGGACTTTTCTAGAGATATTTGATCCCCTTCCAGTTACAACTGGACCCTGGTGTTAGTGTGTAGAAGCAGCACGATGTCCAAGATGCTCTGAGGGATTCTCCAGCATGCCAGCTTCCCCAACAGTTTCCCCCTCTCAACATTATTGAATGCCGCGCTAAAGCTAGTAAAGCATAGATGTAGTTGCTGGTTGGCTGTTTTGGTCACAACGATAAGAAGAGAGAGTGCACTGATGTTTGTTGGCCTACTAGTCATTTTGCAGAAGCCGGTCTGGTTTGGTGGGTTTATTTTGATGGAGTCTGCCCAGGCTATGAGATACTCCAAGATGGCACCTGCAAAATACTTTGCCCCGTTGTCAATCAGGGCCACTAGGCGACAGTTGCTAGGCCGTGCCTTGTCGCTGCTCTTGTCGATCTGTGGGATCACTGACAGAATATCGTCAGTCACAATATCGAGATGACAAAATATCGAGGTAAAAATATCGACTACAAAATATCGACTTCCTATCTTCAAACAGGTAAGTACAAAAATATTGATTTTTAACTTATTTAAAATACTTAAATAAACGTAGCATTAAAAATTAATTAATATAACTTTAAAAAATATATATATTTTTAATATATATATATATATATATATATATATATATATATATATATATATATATATATATATATACATATTATTAACAAAACATATACAATATTTTTATCGTAGGATAGCAAGAGGTTTAAATTTACTGTAACGACTCCAGTGAGTGCAACAGTAGGGAAAGCGTTGGAGAGCGTAGGGGTAAAAATTACTATTCTCACTCCAGAGAGTGCAACAGTAGGGAAAGCGTTGAATAGCGTAGGGGTAAAAATTACTATTCCCACTCCTGAGAGTGCAACATTAGGGAAAACGTTGGATAGCGTAGGGGTACAAATTACTATTCCCACTCCAGAGAGTGCAACAGTAGGGAAAGAGTTGGATAGCGTAGGGGTAAAAATTACTATTTCCAGTCCAGCGAGTGCCACAGTAGGGAAAGCGTTGGATAGCATAGGGGTAAAAATTACTATTCCCACTCCAGAGAGTGCAACAGTATGGAACGCGTTGGATAGCGTAGGGGTAAAAATTACTATTCCAAATCCAGAGAGTGCAACAGTAGGGAAAGAGTTGGATAGTGTAGGGGTAAAAATTACTATTCCAACTCCAGAGAGTGCAACAGTAGGGAAAGAGTTGGATAGCGTAGGGGTAAAAATGACTATTCCCACTCCAGAGAATGTAACAGTAGGGAAAACGTTGGATAGCGTAGGGGTTAAAGTTACTATTCCCTCTCCAGAGAGTGCAACAGTAGGGAAACCGTTGGATAGCGTAGGGGTAAAAATTACTATTCCCACTCCAGAGAGTGCAACAGTAGGGAAAGCGTTGGATAGCATAGGGGTACAAATTACTATTCCCACTCCAGAGATTGCAACAGTAGGGAAAGCGTTGGATAGCGTAGGGGTAAAAATTACTATTCCCACTCCAGAGAGTGCAACAGTAGGGAAAGCGCTGGATAGCGTAGGGGTTAAAATTACTATTCCACCTTCAGAGAGTGCAACAGTAGGGAAAGAGTTGGATAGCGTAGGTGTTAAAATTACTATTCCAACTTCAGAGAGTGTAACAGTAGGGAAAGAGTTGGATAGCGTAGGGGTAAAAATAACTATTCCCACTCCAGAGAGTGTAACAGTAGGGAAAACGTTGGATAGCGTAGGGGTAAAAATTACTATTCCCACTCCAGAGAGTGCAACAGTAGGGAAAGAGTTGGTTAGCGTAGGGGTAAAAATTACTATTCCCACTCCAGCGAGTGCAACAGTAGGGAAAGCGTTGGATAGCATAGGGGTAAAAATTACTATTCCCACTCCAGAGAGTGCAACAGTATGGAAAGTGTTGGATAGCGTAGGAGTAAAAATTTCTATTCCAAATCCAGAGAGTGCAACAGTAGGGAAAGAGTTGGATAGCGTTGGGTTAAAAATTACTATTCCAACTCCAGAGAGTGCAACAGTAGGGAAAGAGTTGGATAGCGTAGGGGTAAAAATGACTATTCCCACTCCAGAGATTGCAACCGTAGGGAAAGCGTTGGATAGCATAGGGGTAAAAATTACTATTCCCACTTCAGAGAGTGCAACAGTAGGGAAAGCGTTGGATAGCGTAGGGGTTAAAATTACTATTCCAACTCCAGAGAGTGCACCAGTAGGGAAAGAGTTGGATAGCGTAGGGGTTAAAATTACTATTCCAACTTCAGAGAGTGCAACAGTAGGGAAAGAGTTGGTTAGCGTAGGGATTAAAATTACTATTCCAACTCAAGAGAGTGCAACAGTAGGGAAAGTGTTGGATAGTGTAGGGGTAAAAATTACTATTCCCACTTCAGAGAGTGCAACAGTAGGGAAAGCGTTGGATAGCGTAGGGGTTAAAATTACTATTCCAACTCCAGAGAGTGCACCAGTAGGGAAAGAGTTGGATAGCGTAGGGGTTAAAATTACTATTCCAACTTCAGAGAGTGCAACAGTAGGGAAAGAGTTGGTTAGCGTAGGGATTAAAATTACTATTCCAACTCAAGAGAGTGCAACAGTAGGGAAAGTGTTGGATAGTGTAGGGGTAAAAATTACTATTCCAACTCCAGTGAGTGCAATAGTAGGGAAAGTAAATACTTCATATATAAATATAAATAACATAAATAGTAATACCAATTACAAATTAATTTAAATATTTTACAATTGTGTAAAATATATTAAATAATTATTTATAAATACAAATTATAATTATTTAATTATAAAAATTACCTACTAATACTAATTAATTACCTATTAACAATAAATTAATTTACAATTTAAAAATTAATCAATTAATTTTAATTACCAATTATATTTTAATTTATTACCTATTAAAAATTAATTAACAATTAATTCTAAATAAATGCCTTATAAATTAAATGACACATTTAATTAATTATGATTACATTACTTCGCACCCTATTTCCCTATAAACCCACAACTCGCTACAGAAAATAAATTAATGAAATTAACATATTTATCAATTAATCAATTATAATTAATTAGCAATTATATTTTAATTAATTATCAATTAATAATAAATTAACAATTAATTCTAAATAAATATCAATAAATAAATTAACAAATTTAATTAATTATAATTAAATTACTTCCCACCCTATTCCCCTATAAACCCACAACCCGCTACAGAAAATAAATTACTAAAATTAAAATATTTATCAATCAATCAATTATAATTAATTACCAATTATATTTTAATTAATTACCAATTATTAATTAATTAACAATTAATTCTAAATAAATATCAATACATATATTAACATATTTAATTAATTATAATTAAATTACTTCCCACCCTATTCCCCTATAAACCCACAACCCGCTACAGAATTATATTACACAAAATATAAAAAATAATATTAACTTACCATAAATTCGATATTTTTGTTGTCTATATTATGTCTAGTCGATATTATGGTATCAAAAGAGATTTCCTTTCTGTGATATTGACTTTTTGTGGGGTGACCAATAGGCCTACACACTCCTTGTGACAAGTTAGTACATAGGTAATTATTTCTACACGACACTTGAATATCTGTCTCTTTCAAATTTATTCTTTATAAACATATATATTAAAACCATTTTTTGATCCACATTATATGTGGCAATTTTACAATCAAAAAACCCTGATACAGATTTCTCATTTCATATAACAGTTCTTTTTCAATACCGGATCAGAGTGAACAGTACATATAAATAAAATCAATAATGAAACACAATATAAAAATATATAACAGTATGTTACACAATCATAAAATCAGCGAAAAAGTCCTTTTGTCTACGCGTTTCGGTGCCTTTGTTCAAAATCTTATAACACCTTCTTCAGGACAGAGCTTTGGTTAAAAACAATGTTTCTTCAATCTAAAAAATGAATACATACAATTAGTGTCATGAGTCTAATGGAAAGAAGATTTCATTTAATCATGATGTGACCCTATCTGGATTACCATGTCACTAGTGTATTAAATATTATACTTAATTGGGCATTCTTACTTAGGTTATCTTGCCATCAATGCATCCGCCCGACTCATCCTAGACATACCCCGCCACAATCACATATCCGATCACCTGAGAGACCTTCCCTGGCTCCCCGTCAACAAGAGAATAACGTTCCGTCTCCTCACCCACATACACAAATCCCTCTACAACCTACGACCCAAATACCTCAACACGCGCATGACCTTTTACAACCCACCCGCCAACTACGATCGTCCAATCAAGCCCTCGCCACAATTCCACGCATCCAAAGAGCCACCATGGGAGGAAGATCATTCTCCTACTTAGCGGGCAAAACCTGGAATTCTCTCCCCACTCAACTCCGCATCACACAGAACCACCTCTCCTTCAGAAAACAACTCAAAACCTGGCTATTTGATAAGTAACTAACCCCCCCACCACAAGCAACTTGAGACCCTCTGGGTGAGTAGTGCGCTATACACATTTTTGGACTTGACTTGACATCAATCTGTACTTGGGGTACTGGACCTTTCTTGTTTTTATGCCTATTGGTCCTCTTCGTTGGTATTGTATGTATATATCTACCACGGTATCTGTAAGAACAGAGGAAGACTTATTAATAGTACTTCCTTGTATAAGTTGTAAGAGGAAGAATATGGTTTCAATTTCATAGCACTTACTTGAACAGAGAGACTAACGTTATCTGTGTCAATTCTCTTGTCTGCGACTTTCAATCTGTGCAGGATCTTGTTCATAAAACGGGCTCAGGAGAAACCTATGGAGTCATATTATTTCATTAAGACTATGTCTTTCAGAATCAAGGATTTAATCGATACCAAATTCCATGCGTATACATACCATCTGAGAGCATGTCCCGGTCGTTTCGATAAATCTTGTTTTCAACATAGATTCCTGCACGTTTTAATATCACGGGGTATATCACTGGTCTCCCCCTTTTTTTTTTTTAATATTGTTCACTTTAAGCACTGGATACTGCTGTTGCAACCTCAAAAATGAAACATCCTTGTCAGGCATCTTTTCTTATCTAGTAACTAGATTAGTTTATCGGTGGCCTAGTTATTACTATTCACCAATTACTCTACTCATCTCTATGCCATGAGGCCAAGCGATAGAGTGGGTATCGGTTCGGCTCAATGGATTGACGGGGTCATTATGGCTTTGTTCATGAATATTTAGGAGAACAGTTGCCATACTCAATGTTTTGTAGATATACGGGATTTAGCATTCCCAAAACGGCAACTAATCGCATTATTGAGTTTTTATATAGTACCATTTACTTAGAAGTGAATAAATTTATTTAAGGCGAGACACTCTCGTGGTATGAGCTCGCATCATTGGGAATCCCATGTTATGTTTAATATGTGTCACATATGCCGTTTACTCCAAGCGAAACGTTGTTATTATGAACGCATAGCAACGTGCAGCGCTAAAGTCGCATACTGTTAAAACTTGAAACTCAAAGCAAAATTGTTAGTTGGAACTTTAAACTTAAAGTCCAAACTTCCCTTTGAAGTTTAATACGTCTTTTAGCAATACAATTGAATATAGCCACTATGTGGGACGGTAGATCGAAAACACAGTCCCGCCCTGATCTCCTTACCTTGTTGCCCGTGTTGTATTACGTCCGACACGTCCGCTCTCTCATCGGTGGAATGAGGACGGGCGCGGACTCGGGCTATTTATAGGGATATTGAGTGATGCTAATTGTTTAATGGGTATCTATTATCTTATTTATTTGTCTTCCCTTCAGCTGTTCCTATCTGACGCCATTATGGTAGTTTTTTTATATTCATGGAACGCATGTATTTTCGGTTCTAGATCTCTTCCGGTCTTACATCCATTCCTCTCTGGCGCCATATTTGTAGTTTCTAAATGGTGGGACGCATAAGTTTCTCGTACTCATTCCCTACTTGTTTACTGATGACAGTGTTTATAGATCGATACGCAGACTACCAGCCAATCACGTGATGCTTGCGATCACCATGTTTGTTTTATTCAAATGCCGATATTGCGACATATGGGCACCGATCTCGCTAAATGTATGTGCCTTACTACAATGCAGAATATTACGCAACTTGTTATCCTAATGATTTGTTACTGGACAATATATGTTAATATTACACACACATAGTATTAATATCCATATTGCATTTACATTTTCATGTAGTTCTAATTACTGCAAACACACAATTAACATCGCAGATTATAAATATTCCCACAAACAATTTCAGAACCACAATGCATTACATAGAATGTTCAATTTTATACTTTTATACATAGTGAACATATTATATGTTAAACCTTTTGGTATGCTATTCCCATTTTCATTAGATTGCTTTTTGTGGTAGCTCGATGTTGATAGGTGTTCTTATATATCTATAACATTTTACATAGTGCTGATTTCTATATAATCTGATCTTATAAATAAGTGTCCCCCTCGACCTTTGCCTACAATTTCAGTAGTGGTAGGATAATATTTTACTCCATATTTCTATACATTAACGTCCCAGCATTATTCCTAATATATATGTTCCTACTTACTCCACTGGCTATTGTAAGCTTGCCTACATTAACCTGACTCAATTAAGTGATTACGGTACATCATAGTTGATTATTTACTGATACATATAGTTTTTATCTTATATGATTCTATTGTTTCAGGATCTAATAGAGCTCTATATGCTTGAAATATACTGTGTTATCTAATCATTCTGTCCCACTCTTCCCGACTGTACAGCCCGAGGTTATATGTTTTAAATTTTGACATAAAAAACTGTTCTCTTTTTTTCCATTTTTTATTTAGATCTCCCCCTCTCGCAGATATTTTGATTTTCTCAAGGATAAACCATTTAAGGTCCTCTACTCCATGTTTCATGGAAATCCTGTGTTCCATCAATGGAGCATTCTTTTTCTGATTTTTAAGTGCAGAGCGGTGTTCGGTGAGCCGCTGCCGCATTTCTCGCCTGGAGTAAACGGCATACGTGACACATATTAAACATAACATGGGATTCCCAATAATGCGAGCTCATACCACGAGAGTGTCTCGCCTTAAATACATTTATTCACTTCTAAGTAAATGGTACTATATAGAAACTCAATAACGCGATTAGTCGCCGTTTTGGGAATGCTAAATCCCGTATATCTACAAAACATTGAGTATGGCAACTGTTCTCCTAAATATTCACGAACAAAGCCATAATGACCCCGTCAATCCAATGAGCCGAACCTATACCCACTCTACCGCCTGGCCTTATGGCAAAGAGATGAGTAGAGTAATTGGTGAATAGTAATAACTAGGCCACCGATAAACTAATCTAGTTACTAGATAAGAAAAGATGCCTGACAAGGATGTTTCACTTTTTAGGTTGCAATAGCAGTATCCAGTGCTTAAAGTGAACAATATTACCAAAAAAAAAATAAAAAGGGGGAGACCAGTGCTATACCCCGTGATATTAAAACGTGCAGGAATCTATGTTGAAAACAAGATTTATCGAAATGACCGGGACATACACTCAGATGGTATGTATATGCATGGAATTTAGTATTGATTAAATCTGTGATTCTGAAAGACATAGTCTTAATGAAATAATATGACTCCATAGGTTTCACCTGAGCCCGTTTTATGAACAAGATCCTGCACAGATTGAAAGTCGCAGACAAGAGAATTGACACAGATAAGGTTAGTCTCTATGTTCAAGTAAGTGCTATGAAATTGAAACCATAGTCTTCCTCTTACAACTTATACAAGGGAGTACTATTAATAAGTCTTCCTCTGTTCTTACAGATACTGCGGTAGATATATACATCTAATACCAACGAAGAGGACCAATAAGCATAAAAACACGAAAGGTCCAGTACCCCAAGTACAGATTGATGGCAAGATAACCTAAGTAAGAATGCCTATTTAACTATAATATTTAATACACCAGTGACATGGTAATCCATATAGGGTCACGACATGATTAAATGAAATCTTCTCTCCATTAGACTCATGACACTAATTGTATGTATTCATTTTTTAGATTGAAGAAACATTGTTTTTAACCAAAGCTCTGTCCTGAAGAAGGTGTCATAAGATTTTGAACAAAGGCACCGAAACGCGTCGCCAAAAGGACTTTTTCGCTGATTTTATAATTGTGTAACATACTGTTATATATTTTTATATTGTGTTTCATTATTGATTTTATTTATATGTACTGTTCACTCTGATCCGGTATTGAAAAAGAACTGTTATATGAAATGAGAAATCTGTATCAGGGTTTTTTGATTGTAAAATTGCCACATATAATGTGGATCAAAAAATGGTTTTAATATATATGTTTATAAAGAATACATTTGAAAGAGAAAGATATTCAAGTGTTGTGTAGAAATAATTACCTATGTACTAACTTGTCACAAGGAGTGTGTAGGCCTATTGGTCACCCCACAAAAAGTCAATATCACAGAAAGGAAATCTCTTTTGATACTATAGATACCCAGTCCTTTCTGGTTTTCTGGGAAACACTGTCTTTTTTGAAAAATAGTCGATATTATGTCCATTCTATATTTTTGATTCGATATTATGTCCATTCGATTCGATATTCATTTTTTCTAGTCAATATTTTTGTTGTCTATATTATTTCTAGTCGATATTATCTCCATTCTATATTTTTAACTCAATATTATGTCTAGTCGATAATAAAAACTCGATATTTTGACTCTATACCAGATCTGTGCGATCATTGAGCCTCTCCATGATTCGGGTATTCTGCCTTGTGACCGGATTTCCGAAAATAGAGACTGCAGAAAATTAGCCCATTTGGCCAGTTTATGTTTGAACAGGCCCAGTGGGATTCCATTCAGGCCCAGAGGCCCCTCTCTTCTCCCTTTTGCGATTTGATTCTTTATTGCCGATGGGAGTGGGTCACCTGGCTCGAACCCTGATAATTTTGCTGGATCAGGCATGTCCAAGGCCCGCATTTTCTCTGGCCTGCTTCTGGGGTATCTTGTGCATCCGTCCATTTGTATCCATTGAGCATATGTCCTCGGCTCCGTTATTAATGTGCTCAGAGGAAAAATGCTGCACATTTCAGTACATTTTCTTCTCCATGTTTTTTTGATACATTTACAATAGTAATTGATTTAATTTACTATGTGGCCTTGTCTGCCAATGGGCCTTCTAGCCAGTAGGCCATGTACCATTCATGGGTGCATGAAACAACTGCTGCTGTGGTGTGTGTAGAATTGAAACATCATTTAAGCCATGGATGGGAGTAGATTCAAACATAAAATGTGTTTTGTATGTGTTTTTTCACATTTTCCCCCCGGCAAACTGTGTTTATGTGGGGTAATACCTTTCAAGGATGTGTGTTGTTGTGAACATTTTTAGCCCTGTTCATTTTTGTTCTCGGAATTGCTGAATTAATGCTGTGTTATCTGGGTTACCATGCCTCTTTTGTCTGGCCACTAAGTGGGTATGTGTGTTTGGCATAGGCCACTGTTTGCCTTGTTGTTCAAGAATCATTATGTCAGGTGGCCAGGGCCATTTTGTACAGTCGGTGTCCACCCTAGGATTGCATGTGTTCTTTGTTTTCCAGGCCTCCTGCTTGATGTTGTTGTGACCAATGTGGCTGAGGGCCATTTAATGCAACCAGCCAGTGTGCTTTCACCATAGGCCTGCATTTCTTCTTTGTTTTTGGTCATGCCCCCTTGCTGGTTGTTGTTGTTGTGACTAGGAATACGACTGCCTGCTGGCAGGCTTTTTGTATAGCCAGCCAGTATGCATTTCTCATAGGCCTGCTTGTCTTCTTTTTGTACCCCATGTCTCCTTGCTTGCTGTTTGACCATGTGACTGGTGGCCATCCTGCGCAGGCATCCAGTGTGCTTTTGCCAAAGGCTTGCATGTGTTGTTCTTCTATCATTAGGTTGTGGCCATGCCTCCTTGCTAGCTGGTTCACCATGTGGTTGCCAGTGTGCTTTCTTTTGACATATACCTGCATGTCTTGTGTTTGTTCCAAATGCCTTTTTGTTCTCTGTTGCCATTGTTGATGACTTTGTCGCAATTGATGGCAGCCATTTTATGTGGTCAGCAAGTGTGGCCCTTTGCCAAATGCTTCCATGAATGGCTGAGCAATGAGATAGCAGTTTAATAAATAAAAACAAATGATATGCTTGAGGATAATGTCACATATATATTTTTTCAATTTTGATTTTTTTAAATTGTAGTCTTTTTTGGGGAAGAAGGGTTTGGTTATTTTGTACTGTTATTTTTAGATTTAGATTTTTTTAACCATTTTCATAACATCTGCCATTAATGAATCAACCCCATGTCTGCCATAGGTGCACAACAGCTATCATTGTTCAAATATTATTCCATTGTCATTGCATTTGTCTGCTGAAACTCTGTGCATGCCACATCCAACATGATGCATTGCACATAAAGCAAACAGTTAGAGCTGTATTGTTTTGTTGTTGTTGTTGGTCTTTCTAATACTTCCTGAGTGTACAGTCAGTATGAAAGTTTATGATGGTGTAGTTTTCCATTTTATAAATGAACATTGTATACTATTGTTAATTATTTCTAATGACTTAAGTAGCCATACTAAATTATAGTGTTTATTTGTACTACTACTTGAACTGCAACAATGCCAAGTTTCACTGATGCTTCACTTGCTTTTTTGCTTTTAGGTTCACAAGAGAAGAGACATCATCACTCACAGTACTGTCAAACATTAGGCATCTGCACAACATAACAAGTGACTGACTACGCAACATGGTCATCTCTTCAGCTTCTTATGAAGCTAAATCTCACTGCCAACTGACAACTTCAAGATGGCCCCAAAGAAAGGCGCTGTTAAAAAAAGTGGCTAGTGGGGAGAAGTAGAATCAGCTTCCACCATTGGCATGCTGACTGCATCCTTTTTCAGGAAGGTTTTGCCTGCCGCACCGGCCTCCGGCAAGAAATCTTAGAGCAGCACTTCTCCATCAACAGCACCACCTCCCCAACTTAAACACAGGACCATGTCTGTCAGTGAGACAGCCACTGCAATCATGTCGACGTCGATGAGTAACTATGTTGAATTGGATTTGTCCCTTTCACAAAGGAGTACACAAACTTTTCAGCAAAAACAGGAAAGTGGACAGCAGCCACAATCAACAATTGATTTGTCTGATGTTGGAGCAAAACAGGAGGTTGAGCTTCCTTCGGAATCATTGGCATCCACATCTCCAGCAAGGAAAAGTAAGGGTACTACCTCACCATCTTCTCCAAGCACCACTTCAGATGATGATGATTACAGGGACATGGAGTGGATCTCGACAGAGACCAGGAGACAAAAGCAGAGGCAAGGGAAAACAAAGTTCCAGAAAGACTTAGCCATATGGAAGGGAATGACGAGGAGGATGACAATGACAAGGTAGTAATAGTGGAAGGTGACACAGAGGAATCTGATATTGCTATTCAACCACATCCGTGGGATGTGGCACAGGTAGCACCAATACCAGCTTCAAAATGTGCAAAGCCCCAGCTGAGACCTGCACCAAACCCTGCCTCAGGAGAAGCAGAAAGGCAACTGATGACATGCCCACCTACCTCTAGTTCATCTTCAGGCATTGGCAGTGGCCCTGTTAAAAAACAATACTCCTCCAGAGTTTGGGACTTTTATACAAATAACAAGGAGGGGGAGCCCATTGCAGTATGCACAATTTAGCACACACATTTTTGTTGAAGTTAGCCTGGTACACATTATGTACCATTTAGCATACACATGTTTGTTGAGGTAAGCCTGGTACACATTATGGTACTGGAGGCCAGGCGACCCATATGAAAAATCACCGCACAATCAAGTGGGAGGAGCACCTTAAAAAAATGCTGAACGTGGTGGTGGTGGTAGGGAGAGCTGGGGAACATCAACTACAAGTTCAATCTTGGCGAAAGGTGATGATGACTAGGAAAAAGAGGGTGACATCTTCACACAGAGCAGACTTGTCCCCAGCAGTGCACCAGCAGAATCACCCACCTCAGCAACTTCACAATGGCCCAAGAAGACTCAGACTGAGATGATGGAGACACCATGCAAACAGTGACTACCCAACCACCATGATGCACATTGAGTCTACCACAAGCATCTACCTCACAAAAGATGCCTGTAAAAGGGCCGAAAAATAGAAAAAAATCAAGGCTACTATTACAGGCATGTTTAGACAGGAGATGCCCTATGAGCGAAACCACCCAACCGCACGTTTGTGCAATGGGAAGCTGACAAAAATGTTAGCGCTGTACCTCCTCCATTTTTCAATTGTGGTAGCAGTGGGATTTTTAGAGTTTGTAGCAGCAATCTGCCCAAAATAGAAGATACCAAGAGGGAACTATTTTGCAAGAGTGGCTGTCCAATGCTGCACACGATGGGCTGCAGTTGGTTGGACAAGCTTTGCAGCAAAGTGTTGTTCACACCATCCACCAGATGACAAACATGTAGACCAGTTGTCAGGCGACTGATCACATGTGCATCACTGCACATTGAATCTCATTTGCAGGGGTAAAGCAAAAGATATCTTCAGGTCTTAGACCTGAAGAAAGTTTTAAGAGTGTTCAGTGGCATGCAGCATTAGTCATGTTTGCCTTGGAGAAATCACAAACAGCAATAAACATCTTGGATGAATGGCTGTGACCCAGAGGTATTAGAATTGGATTTGTTGCCACGTACAATGGCAGTGACATAGTCACGGCCATGTAAGATGGAGGCTATTTCAGGGTCCTGTGTTTGGCCCATTGCATCAACCTGGTGGTGAAAAACTTCCTTAAAAAGGAAGACCTAGTCAGCAACATACTGACCACCTGCAGAAGAATCTGCACCAATTTCAGCCATTCTTCTAAAACCCGATTGCAGCTGCATATTATTCAGCATAATAATAGAGCACCAGTTAAAGACCTGATACAGGAGGTTCCAACACATTAGAACTCCACCTTTTACATGCTGCAACATCTGTTTGAGAAGTACAAACAAATTAATGGCCATGTCATTCAAAGAGGACGGGATGCAGTTGGGAAAGCTATGATTATGGATGCGTACAAATGGGGCATAGTCAAATGCCTGACACAGGTGCTACTCCCTTTTAAGGTTTTCACATGGGAAGTTATCAAGGAGGATAGTACAATTGGCCAAGCAATCCCATCTGCATCTCCTATAAGACCAGGTAAAGAAGGCATCAGAAAGGTTCAACCCTGCAGGTCTGAAAGCAAGGCTCGGGGCTGCGCCCCTTCCAGATGCCACCATCCACATGGAAGGTGGCTCTTTTTGGCCACCTTTTTTTGTGACATGGGTCTCTACCATGAAGCTGGGGGACAGAAAATAAAATGTAGTAAAAGTATAAAAAAATAACAGGGAGAAGAAGGAATTAATTAGGATGGAAATAGAGAGAAAAACAGTACAGAACTCAGAAAAAAACACACCAAAAGTAGAACAAAACACAAAATATACATTTGAGAAGACCAAGGGAAAGATAATAAATAAGAAAGATCAGAATAAAAGCTTTTCAAAAGAAGGATTGAAAAGATTTAGAGAGGATTCAAAAGTAGTTCCTAGCACCAAAACAAAGAAGAAAACAAGATGGCCACGCACATGCGCGACGGTGTGGTGCAGGTTGTGTGATATTTCTCCCAAACACGCAATCCACATTGCCGTACGGCAGAAACAACATGATAACCAGTGAAACAAGCATCTTCGCCTGCTTTTGGAACTCTGCGTAGTGCAGCAGAGTTTTTTCATAACTTAGTGGCGTTCCATGAATTCCGCCCAGGCTTAGTACATACTCATACAAGGCAGGAACATACACTCAATGACTGACTCCAGGCCAATGTTTGTAAAAAATTATTACTTGAGTTACTTTTATTTCTAGGAACCAAGTTGAATTCAGTTACAGGTAAGTAAACTTTTATGCAATACTTTAAAATTACAGGCAATACTTTGCCTGTGCATGAAATGTTTTTCAGTACAGAAAAAGATACTTTGTATTCAGGATCACACCTACCTCAATACAGTGAGAGACCAATGCAATCCTATGGGAAAAAGACAGGTGAGTTTAAAGATAAGGAAGCGGTTTTGAGATAGTCTCCAGGGGATTTGGTCAACACTGGGCAAGGATTTTACCAATGCAGGTACTGCACCACCAGTAGCACTGGGGTGGCCGGGTGCAGAGGTCACTGGGCCCAATGTTATCATATGGAGGCTGGGGGCACATCGAAGAGGCACTAGTTACTGACAAGTACCTGTGGGTCAGGTAAAGAGGCCTTAGGGGTTAGGATCAGCACTAGAGTGGCCACCAAAGAACACTGAGGCTGCACCAGTGGTGCATGGACTGCAAGGTGCAGTGTGCAAACGAAGTGTGGGGGCCCTTTTGGAACCAATGGAGATCCTCAGTTGGTGAAAGTACCTGTAGCCTCAGTTCTGAAGGTTGTCTGAAGGAATACCCATGACTAAAAAGGTAATTTGGATACTGGGGAATGCCGGTACACTGTCGATTGGACACACCAAGGCCTAGGGGCTGCTGGTGCAGGGGTGTTTTTATTCATTGGGTTTTTCCACTACCTCCAGTCATGGTTGGGAGAACCCTTCAGGTTGAGGCTGCATGCATCGAGTGGAGGTCAGGAGAGGTCATCCAAACAATGGGTTACAGGTCAGGATTGCCATAGAGATTTCACTTGGACAGTGGACAACCTGGACACGTGCCGTGGATGTTGGGTGCAGAGTGGTGCAACTGTCACAGATCAACCTGGATCTGGAGTTCTTTTAATGGTTTCTTTGCTGGACAAATCTGGTATCCATGGGAGACAGGAGTCTTTGTTGAAGGCAGCACATGTCCCCTGGGTTCTTGGAGGTTGCTTGCTGCAGGCCAGGCCAGTTTCTTGGAGCAGAATCGCTGGAGGAGAAGACAGGCCGGTAGGGCTAGGGCCAAATCAGTCATCATCTTCTTTTCCACTGCTGCACGGCTCTTCATTCCTTCTTATTCATAGGTCACCACATCTGAGGAACACAGCCAGGAAAAGCCCTTACACACTGATCTTGAGGGCGTTACTGAGGTTGTGGGCAGTTGCCAAAGGATACTGTCCTTCTGGGGCGACTACACCCTTTGAGAGAACCCTCCCTTTGGAAAGAAGGGCATATCCCTGTTACTATTGGTCCTAATTCTCCATTTAAAGATGGAGAATTTCTTAAGATCAGGGTTCACCTCAGCTCCTGGTGATCCTAGGGGTGTGCCAGGCAAAGGTGGATACTCCTACTTTGCTTACAAATGTTCCTGTCTGCTGTGCCACCAAAAGTGGGGCTTGAGCAGGTGGCTTCTCTACTAGTTGGAGCTGCCAAAATCAGCACATTACAAGGTGAGAGCCCTTGAGGCTCTCAGCCAATGTGTTGCTGTTCTTGCTTGGGGGAAGTGTGAAGCACCTCAACCCAGAGCAGGCTTTGTTTCTGACCTCCAAGAGCACAAAGGCTCTCACCCCACGAGGACAGAAATCAGTGCAGCTGGCCAGCAGGGACCAGTCAACCCATACTCTACAGGTTGGTTGTGAAGGAAGTGTCCTGATTGGGGTCACTCACAACCACCTCTCAGTCTTGCATACCAAATGAAGTGTTGATCACACAGTAGAGCATACAAACCAATATCTGTTTATTCAGGTACATTCATAGTGGAGCCAGCCTGCCCAGTCGCTTAGGAGTACTGCAGAAGGACTGACATCAGCTAGCATAAAAATACATTATGTACATTTCAGAACCAATGGAGGCAAGCCCACACTGGAATTTCCAAGCAGATGCAGCAAATCAGTGAAGTACAAACAATTAGGTTTCGATTCTAAGGCCAGGCACACACTATATACTATTCAAGGTCATTCTGCCCATGCCTGCCACTAGTGGGAACAGGCCTCTTTCTAGAGGGAAATGTATGCACTAATAAGAACATTTGAATCATTAGTGAAGCAAAACCTGGCCTTGGAGAAACACAACCAAACAGAGGCTTTTTCTCAGAAATAGAGGAGTATAAGTTTAAATTAAAACACAAAATGGCACCAGATTAGAAAATGATGCTGTGAATGCTAACATACATATACAATGTGCATTGAATTCTTCTATTCTAGCAGTTGTTTTTCAGGGGTCATCTCTAAGATGCCCTCTGAGTGCATTTTATATTAAATCCATCACTGGCATCAGCGGGGGGTTATTATGCTGAGATGTTTGATACCAAACTTATTAGTCTTCAGTGAAGCCATCATGTAACTGCAGAGTTTGTGTTGACAAACTCCCATCCCAAGTACTCAAAATGTCTTTAATGGACTTACAATGTCTGTGCATGGCACATAAGCTGTAGAGGCACATTGCTCATGCAGCTAAGCCCTCCCCTGGGGTAGGGTGCACCCTGACTTAATGCTGTGAGGCTTGCCAGAGAGGTGACTTATCCATGTCACAGGCAGTGGTGGTGGGCATGACACACATGGATGTGTAACATACTGACTCTTCAACACGCAGCCTTCAATAGCAGTGTGCAGGTGTTCAGATGAGGGGTCGCTGAGGGGGCACATATGAGAAAGTGCCATCTTTCTTGCATTGGTATGCCCCCACTTTTTGCTGAACTGCTGATGTGCTTTGACTGAGTGTGCCCTGGGTTCCTACCAACCAGGTACCCAGGGCCTGTGTTCCTTCCCTAAAACTGTGTTGAAACTAAAACCCCAATTGGCATCTCTGGCCTCCTATAAGCCCTTAGTAAATGGTACCCTAGGTACCCAGGGCATGGAGAGCAGAGAAGACCCCTAAGGGCTGCAGCACTTATTGTGCCACCCTTAGGGGCCCTGTACCCTGACACCCACACACTGTTTTTGCAGGCTGAGTACAGAACTAAACAAAGAGTCAACATGGCTCACATTCCTGGGTGCCATGCCCACAAGACCCACTGCCCTGGCATACCTCAGTCACCTCTCTAGCTGGGTACCCTATGCCAGTGGTGTGGGCACAGGTGCATGAGCCCAGGGGCCCTACAGTACCCAGGGCCATTCCTGGGCACTCTAAGTGCAGTGATGCCATTAAGAGTATATGGTGTTGGGAGGTTGTCATTACGAACGCCACAGCAACATAATGGCTCCACTGAAGACTGACAAGTTTGATATCAAACTTCTCAGCACATTAAATCCACACTGATGCCAGTGTGGGATTTAATGTGAAATGCACCAGAGGGCATCTTAGAGATGCCCCCTGAAATCCTAACCTACAATCCATGTCTGGACTGAAAGGTTGCCTAGGCTGCCACACAGCAGACATGTTGCTGGACCCCTGGGTGAAGAGCCCCATGCTCTCCTGGGCCTGCAACAATGCACATCTTGGGCGAGGTGCTGGGTCTCCTCCCCCACGATGGGCAGGGGAAGCTTCAAAGGGCTGCCGCCCTTGTGAGCTTCTCAGACCACTTGCTGTACTCAGCAACTGGCCCCCACCAGTTCTGACCCCCACTTTGGCGGGAAGACTGGTGGGAAAACCTACGTCAGGAAGGGGGGTGTGCCAGCCTGTGCCAACCCCACCCCTCAGATGGGAGAGGCGATGTTAAGTATGACCCTGGACTCCGGCCATCTTGAGAATGGGTAGCCCTGCCCAATCACAGTTAGGCTCCTGCCCCCTCCCAAAGGAGAGGAGCAGGCTAGGGGGTGTACCCACCCCTGGACAGAGACCTATTGGTTCATGCCCTTGCTCTACCTGTAATGCCCCTAAATTCAGTATTTAGGGGCACCCTGAACCTTCCTTCGGCAGATCCCAATAAGAAAAGAAGAAAGAAAATCAAGAAGAAGACCCGCCGTGCAGCTGCTGACAACAGGACGACACCAACTGACTTGGGCCCAGCCTTACCGGCCTGTCGATCCTGGAACCTGCTCCTGCTTAACCCCAGCGACTCCTGTGGATAACCCAGAGGACCTGCCTGCCTTGACCCTCTAACAGACTGGGACTCCCCTGAGCAGAGGCTCTGCTCCAACAGCAATACCCCTGGTGCCAGCCAGGAACCGCAAATCCAGCCCACTCTGCACCTGCCAAGCCCGGCCCATGCCCGAGTGATCCAAAAGCACGAGGACATCCCCTCGTTGACTGGCACCTGAAGTTCAGTGCCCAAAGACCCTCCTCAACGACCCAGATGACGCCAGCAGCCTCAGACCAGGGACCCCTCCAACTGCAATCAGCTGAGGGTAAGCTTTCCTGACGCCAAAAGACACCGCTGTACCTGGTGCCCCACGGTCCCCTGTGCCTTCCTTTGGGGTACCTACCTCTTCTCCAAGATCCCAACTTACCTCTCGGGAGTGCAACTACTACCTTGCTCAACTTCCCCACTTGCCCTGAGTTAGTGACCAGGAGCTCAGCTCCCACAGCCGTGTGGCCAGCTTGCTTTCAGCCACCAACCGAAGGCCCCCTACCCTCGATTGGATTGAATTCAGCCTACTCTCTCTGAACCCGGTTGCCTCTGTGCCGCTGAGGGTGTAACTACTGTACCTTCCCGACTTCATCAGTCGAGTTCTCACCTAGAAACCGATAACTCACTTTCCTTCCTTTGGATAACATTAACTGGTTGGACTAGAAGAATCTTCTAAGTGAAAAGTTTTGAAACTCTATATTATTCCTATAAAATCAGCGAGTAACGAATTTTGAATTACTCATCTGGAGTCAGGAGAGGAGCCAGTACTATACCTCTAAGCCCATTACTGAACCGCAAAACTAATTAGAACTGTACTTACCCATAACCTGAATTTTCTCCCATAATAACCCATTGACTGTTTTTCTTTGAAATTTCTTCTGTCTACTTTTGAAAATTACAAATATTCCTTAAAAATCGTACAAACTACTAAAACGGAAATTCGAACTTGTCTTAGGTGGAGACCCCAGCACTGAACCTGGGAGTCCAGTCCTGGATTACAAAAGTAACAAGAACCTACTTTACCTGTGACTTGAATTACTTTCCATAGGATAACACTGCTAGTTTTTCAATGAAAAGTTTCAGTGTCAACTTTTAAAATACCTTTATATTCTTTAAAAATGATTGCAATAACCAAAATGTTTTTACTAAACTTGTTTCATCTTAGACCCTAGGACTGAATCTAGGATCTCCAGTCCTGGAGTTACAAAAGTAATTTGTAAAGTAATCAACTGCATTTATGTAGAAAAACCCATAAAGCTCAATGCTAAACTGTGTTTAGAATTGTGTTGCCTACAGCAACCACTGTACCTTTTGTCTTTACAAAGTTTATTACCTTACTGCAAAGTAATTATCTGAGATCACTCGTATTGAGAAAAGTATATTTTGATACCTGTTGGTTCTAAAAATAAAACAACTATATCTTTTGATATAAAAACAATTGCCTGGAGTTCAGTCCTTGAGTGTGTTAAACCTTCTGCTGACTGAGTGGGTACAACAAATGCTTTACACTGTCCTCTGGTACTGCCTTACTGCCCGACCAAGCTACCATTTTGGAGAGTAAGGTCAGCACTGACTTTAACCTCTGTTATACCTCTGGGTGTTTTGGTCTCTGTACACACTCTACCTTACTTTGGTCCAGTATATATAGAGCCACTTTCTCACATTTGTGGATCAGCGGTGGGATACAGACTTGCATTTGTTGGAATACTTGGTTACCATCTGATCACACAACAAAACTCATAAATTGCCTTTAGAATTCTGGAATTGTTTTTTCCAAAATACTAAAAGTCTAGGAGGGCCTTGCTTAAGTCCCATTAGGATTTTAGAAACATAAAAGTCACTATAGTCAGGGTAGAGGGTTAGAACTATCAGGTTGGAATGTCTCAACACCCCCCAACTATTAGTTAAGGTAATATTGCACAGGACCTGGTGGAGGAGCTCAACCTCACACCTTACTTACACTTAAAATTGAGAGAAGTAAAGTCCTTATGCAAACTGAAAAATATACCAATGGGCCTGCATCCAATCAAAGTAGGGCTCCGGGAGCTCCTGGCAGAGTATCCTAAAGGTCACCCCTCTGAACAGAGTGATGACCAGTCAGAGGAAGAAGAGGTATTAGAGGAGGAGGAGGATAATTCTCCCCCAATCATCTCTAGGGAGAGGAGGGTCCCTGTACCCTTAACTCCAAGAATCTCTCTCTGGGACACTAGGACCTACACAGGTGGGCCTGGGCCCAGAGAGGACATAGACATTGGGACTAGTCCCAGTGAAGAGGACAGCTTGTTAGCCAAGTTGGCCAAGAGCTTAGATCTAGAGTCCAGACTCCTGGCTCTGGAAACAGAAAGGAAAGAGATGGGCTTAGTCCCTATCTCCGATGGCAGCAATACTAATAACAAGGATAGAAAGCAATCTTATGATCCTAAAATCGCCAAAGGGATTGTCCCTAAATTTGAGGGAGGTGATGATATCACCAAGTGGTTCACAGCCTTTGAGAAGGTATATGATATGAGACGAATAAACAAACCTCTCTGGGGGGCACTCCTGTGGGAACTGTTCTCTGGTAACTGCAGAGACAGGCGTCTGATCCTCACTGGGCCCGATGCAGGGTCCTATGACCTCCTGAAGAAAACTCTGATTGAGGGATTTGGGCTCACTACTGAGGAGTACAGTATTGGGTTCAGGGGGGCTCACAAAACCCAGAACCAATCCTGGATAGATTTTGTAGACTACTCAGTAAAGACACTGGATGGTTGGTTAACTGGACACAATGTGCAAGACTTTTCTGGACTTTACAATTTGTTAATAAAGGAACACATTTTGAGTAATTGTACAAATGAAAAGTTGCATCAGCATTTGGTAGACCTAGGTCTAATTTCTCCCCAAGAATTCGGAAAGAAGGCAGACCATTGGGTCAAGACTAGGGTGACCAGGACAACCACTGGGTTTGACCAAGAGAATGTGGTTACATAACCTCCCCAGGGCAAAGGTGGTGAGAATCCCCAAGATAAAAAGTCTGAGTCTTCCCAAGGGCCCCAAAAGACCTGTACATTTGGGTGGGTCCCAAACTACTCCCTATGTGCCTCAGCCCTATGGGGGGAAGAACTTTGATCCTAACAAGGCCTATTGTAACAACTGTAAGAAGTTGGGACATTTAACTGTAGACAAAAACTGCCCCTACAACAAAGCCCCTAAGGCAGCCAGTACAGCTATTCCAGGGACAGCAAGTCTACAGATGGGATCAGAGGAGGGTCCAGAGCAAATCTGGGAATACACTCAAGCTAGTCTAGTCTCCTTGGGGAAAATTGAGTTTGCCAATATAGCTGGGTTACCACCCAACTTGAAAAAGTATTTGCAATACCCTTCTACTAATGGAACTAGAGTAGAAGCCCTGAGGGATCCAGGTGCCAGTGTCACTATGGTGAAAGATATACTGGTTTCCCCAGATTAATACCTGATTGGGAAAACTTACCCAGTCACCAATGCTGACAGTATTACCACTAATCACCCTATGGCTATGGTGACACTAGGTTGGGGGAGGTTACTGGCCTAAAACTAGTGGTGGTCTCTCCACAGTTACCAGCTGACTGTCTGATTGGAAATGACCTGGAAACTTCAGCCTGGGCTGAAGGTGACCCAGTAACCCATGCAGCCATGCTGGTATTCCCATTCTGGTGTGTGTGTGCAAACCAGAGCACAGAGCAAAAAGAAGGGTGAACAAGTAGGTTTGGAGCCTGAAAGTATTGAACAACCAACCAAGAAAAGGAACCAGAAGACTGGGGGACCAGCTTCTTCACAGAAAACCACTCAGGACACCCCTTCTCAGGGAGAGGACTTGGAAACCCTAGAGGGAACTGAGCTCATGGAACTTGAGCCTTACCAGGTTGAACTCTTGGGCCCAGGGGGACACACTAGGGAAGAGCTGTGCCAGGGACAGCAATACTGTCCCACTCTTGAAAGCCTGAGGCAGCAAGCTGTTTCAGAAGCACAGGGATATGTCAGTGGTACCAACAGAGCTTATTGGGAAGAGGGATTACTGTATGCTGAGGCAAGAAACCCCACTCCTGGAGCCACCAGGAGAATGGTAGTGCCATAGAAGTACAGGCAGGTCCTCTTAACTTTGGCTCATGACATCTCCTTAGCTGAACATCTGGGGCAAAACAAAACTTGGGAAAGGCTAGTCAGTCAATTCTACTGGCACCAGATGCACCAAAAGGTGAAGGAGTTTGTGAGCTCCTGTGTTACCTGTCAGGCCAGTGGCAACACAGGTGTCCACCCAAATGACCCCCTGAAAGCACTGCCAGTGGTGGGGGTCCCCTTTGAAAGGGTAGGGGTGGACATTGTGAGTCCACTGGAACCTCCCACAGCCTCAGTGAACACATTAATTCTAGTAGTAGTGGATCATGCTACTAGGTACCCTGAAGCAAGTCACCTTAGGGTTACTACAGCTCCTGCAGTAGCCAAGGCCCTCCTGGGTGTCTTCATCAGGGTGGGGGTTCCTAAGGAAGTGGTTTCAGACAGGGGTTCCAACTTCATGTCTGCTTACCTGAAGCACATGTGGAGGGAGTGTGGTGTGCAATACAGGTTTACTACCCATACCATCCACAAACCAATGGCCTTATTGAGAGATTCAACAAGACATTGAAAGGTATGATCATGGGACTCCCTGAAAAACTCAAAAGGAGATGGGATGTCCTGTTGCCATGCCTGCTTTTCGCTTATAGGGAAGTGCCACAGAAGGGAGTAGGGTTTTTTCCCTTTGAACTTCTGTTTGGTCATCCTGTAAGGGGACCACTTTGTCTTGTGAAAGAGGGTTGGGAGAGGCCTCTCCAGGAACCCAAACAAGTCCAGAATGGCTCAGTATATGGAAAAGGCATCCGAGAATCTTGAGGCCAGCCAGGAGCTTCAAAATCACTGGTATGACCAAAAAGCTGCAACAGGTTGAATTTCAACCTGGGCAATAGGTGTGGGGTTTGGAGCCAGTGGCACCAAGAGCTCTCTTGGACAAATGGAGAGGCCCTTACCCTATCCTGGAGAAAAAGAGTAAGATCACTTACCTAGTGGACCTGGGCACAAGCAGGACACCCAAAAGGGTTATCCATGTGAACCGCCTTAAGCTCTACCATGACATGGATGACATCACCATGCTGATGGTGACTGATGAGGAACAGGAAGCAGAGAGTGAACATCTCCCTGATCTCCTCTCTTGCAGCACAAAAGATGGGTCAGTGGATGGAGTAGTCTTTTCAGACACCCTCTGTGCCCAACAGCAGACTGACTACAAGCAAGTCCTGCAACATAATGCTAGTCTCTTTTCCCTGACACCTGGTCTGACCAACTCGTGTACCCATGATGTGGACACTGGGGACAGTAGCCAAAACATCTATCGATAATCAGACCAAGTCAAGGAAAGGATCAGAGCTGAAGTCAGCAAAATGCTGGAGTTAGGGGTTATTAAACCCCCTGAGATCCTCTGGCTAGCCCAGTGGGTCTGGTGCACAAACCTCATCCACAGGGTAGAAAGAGAAAGATGAGGTTCCGGGTGGACTATAGAGGGCTCAACTCTGTCACCAAGACAGATGCTCACCCCATTCCAAGAGCATATGAGTTGATAGACAAATTGGGGGTAGCCAAATTTCTCAGTACCTTTGACTTAACTGCAGGGTACTGGCAGATTGGCATGGCCCCAGGAGCAAAAGAGAAAACAGAATTCTTCACACCTGATGGGCACTATCAGTTTACTGTACTACCTTTTGGTTAAAGAATGCCCCTGCCACCTTCCAGGGGTTGGTGAATCACATCCTGACTGGGTTGGAGTCCTTTGGTGCAGCTTATCTTGAGGATATTGCTGTCTTTAGCTCCACCTGGCAGGATCACCTAATCCACCTTGGGAAGGTTTTACAAGCCCTAAAATCTGCAGGGCTAAGTATCAAGGCATCAGAATGCCAGACAGGGCAGGGCACTGTGGTGTACTTGAGCCACCTTGTGGGTGGAGGCCAGGTATAACCCTTACAGCCCAAGATCCAGAGCATCATCGACTGGGCAGCTCCCACAACCTAGATCCAAGTCAGGGCATTCCTTGGATTGACTGGGTACTAAAGGAGGTTTGTGAAGGGATATGGGTCCATTGTGACTCCCCTCACAGAACTCACCTCCAAGAGAATGCCCAAGAAAGTGAAGCGGACTGTTAGCTGCCAAAAGGCCTTTGACACCCTGAAAGAAGCAATGTGCTCAGCGTCAATTCTAAAAGCACCAGACTACTCCAAGCAATTCATAGTGCAGATTGATGCCTCTGAGCTAGGGATAAGAGTGGTCCTATCCCAGATCAATGAGGAAGACCAAGACCAACCTGTTGCTTTTAGAATCAATCATTTCTATTATGTGGTATAGGTTCACAGCCACAGCTTAACTACCTACATCCACCGGCCGGCAGAGTGTAGCTGTATGGTCAGTACACAGCATACAGGTCTACAGCCCCTAGGGCGACCCCACATATAGGAGCTTCAGTCCATAGCATTTATGGCCGGCGACTGCTAAGATACCACTTTTATAGAAAAAATGGAACAACCCACCCCCTCCACCCCCCAAAACTCCCCCCTCCGCATCAGTCTCTACATTCCTATCCTACCATCCCATGGGCGTCAGTCACCCCTCAAAGTCGTTCAAACTACAGTTGTGGTCCC
Organism: Lissotriton helveticus; assembly: GCF_964261635.1. Lineage (NCBI taxonomy): Eukaryota > Metazoa > Chordata > Amphibia > Caudata > Salamandridae > Lissotriton > Lissotriton helveticus. Next base: position 1,986,695,068 of record NC_136063.1, read on the forward strand.
AGCTGGGTCCAGCGGAATGAGCTGTAAAATTTGTAGGTATTTTGGGCAAGTGACCTCCCTCATTTCCTTGGAGAGGAGCTGCAGGAATGGGCCCCATAGCTTCGCGTATTCTGCTCCCTTCCTATCCATCCTAAGTGAGAGATGCTCCATTGCGACAATATGCCAAAGTCTCCGGATCCAATCGCGTCCATCAGGTACAGCCGAGGACCCCCATTGCAATAAAAGGACCTGGTGCGCCGCCAGCAGAGCTAATGAAATCTGTCTCTCGTCCGTCACCTCCCTGCCTCTCCGCTATGCAGAGCGCCGTCCAGGAGATCAAGCCGCCACCTCATTCGCACATAAAGACGCCCCGTTGAGCCGGCGGTGCACCGCAGGGCAGGAGACGGCTACCGGGCAGGAGACAGCCACAGTTGCTGCGCTCCACTAGGTCTGTCGGGCCGCAACACGGCCGGGGCCGGACCACTCAGAAGAGTCCAAAGCCACTCCACAGCTCGAAAACAAGCACACCGTTAGTGCCTGGGGTGCTAGTAGGTACCGCAGGGCCCAGAGGCGAGCACGGATGGGCACCAGAGGGGATGATATTCAAAGCTGTTTTCAGGCAGCGCCAAGGGACAGAAAAGCCCGTCCTACTCCGCCGCCATCTTGGCCACACCCCATCCTGTTGCTTTTATAAGCAGGAAGCTACTCCCCAGAGAGCAGCGTTGGAGGGCCATTGAGAGGGAGGCCTTTGCTATGGTTTGGTCCCTGTAGAAGTTGAGGCCCTACTTGTTTGGAACTTACTTCCTGGTTCAAACTCACCACAGACCTCTCAGATGGCTATTGCAAATGAAAGGGGAAAATCCCAAACTACTAAGATGGTCTATCTTCCTACAGGGAAAGGACTTTGAAGTGGAACACCGACCAGGGACTGCCCATGCCAATGCAGATGGACTATCCAGGTTCTTCCACTTAGACAATGAAGACTCCCTAGGGCAAGGTTAGTCTCATCACCTTTCGTTGGGGGAGGGGGTGAAAAAGTGCCATCTTTCTTGCACTTGTATGCCTCCACTTTTTGCTGAGCTGATGATGTGCTTTGACTGAGTGTGCCCTGGGCTCCTGCCAACCAGATACCCAGGGCCTGTGTTTCTTCCCTAAAACTGTGTTGAAACTAAAACCCCAATTGGCATCTCTGGCCACCTATCAGCCCCCAGTAAATGGTACCCTAGGTACCCAGGGCATGGTGACTAGAGAATACCCCTAAGGGCTGCAGCACTTATAGTGCCACCCTTAGGGGCCCTGTACCCTGACACCCACACACTGCCTTTGCAGGTTGAGTGTCTAAGTACAGAACTAAACAAAGAGTCGACATGGCACACTTCCCTGTGTGCCATGCCCGCACGACCCACTGCCTTGGCATACCTCAGTCACCCCTCTAGCTGGGTGCCCTATGCCAGTGGTGTGGGCACAGGTGCATGAGTCCTGTGTCCCTATAGTACCCAGGGCCATATCTGGGCATTGTAAGTGCAGTGATGCCAATAAGAGTATATTGTGCTGGGAGGTTGTCAGTACGTACTCCACAGCACCATAATGGCTCCACTGAAGACTGACAAGTTTGATATTTTAAACTTCTCAGCACATTAAATCCACACTGATGCCAGTGTGGGATTCAATGTAAAATGCACCAGAGGGCATCTTAGAGATGTCCCCTGAAATCCTAACCTACAATCCACGTCTGGATTGAGAGGCTGCCTAGGCTGCCACACAGCAGACATGTTGCTGAACCCCTGGGTGGAGAGCCCCCGCTCTCCTGGGCCTGCAGCAATGCACATCCTGGGTGAGGTGCTTGGTCTCCTCCCCCAGGATGGACAGGGGGAAGCTTCAAAGGCCTGCTGCCCTTGTGAGCTTCTCCAGACTACTTGCTGTATTCAGTAACTGGCCCCCACCAGTTCTGACACCCACTTTGGCGGGAATACTGGTGGGAAGCCCTACGTCAGGAGGGGGGCAGTCTGTGCCAACCCCACCCCACAGGTGGGAGAGGTGAGGTGAAGCACAGCTCCGGGCTCCCACCATCTTGAGGATGGGGAGCCCTGCCCAATCACAGTTAGGCTCCTGCCCTCATCCCATAGGAGAGGAGCAGGATAGGGGGTGTACCCACCCCAGGACAGGAACCTATTGGTCCCTGCCTTTGCCCCACCTGTAACGCCCCTAGATTCAGTATTTAAGGGCACCCTGAACCTTCCTTCGGCAGATCCCGATAAGAAAAGAAGAAAGAACTTCAAGAAGAATAATACCCGCCGTGCAGCTGCTAACAACAGAAGGACACCAACTGACTTGCACCCAGCTCTACCGGCCTGTTGATCCTGGAAACCTGCTCCTGCTTATCCCCGGTGACTCCAGCGGACAGCAACCTTGGACAACCCGGAGGACCTGCCTGCCTTGACCCTCTAACAGACTGGGACTCCCCTGAGCAGAGGTTCTGGTCCAACAGCAATACCCCGGTGCCAGCCAGGAACTGCAAATCCAGCACACCCTGCATCTGCCAAGACCGGCCCATTCCTGAGTGATACAAGACCATAAGGACGTCCCCCCGGCAACTGGGACCCGAAGTCCAGTGCCCAAAGACCCTCCTCGATGACCCAGACGACACCTGCAGCCTCAGACCCAGGGACCCCTCCAACTGCGACCATCTGAGGGTAAGCTTTCCCGATGCCAAAATACACCCCTGCACACGGTGCCCCACGGTCCCCTGTGCCTTCCTTTGGGGTACCTACCTCTTCTCTAAGATCCCAACTTACCTCTCGAAGTGGTGGTTGCACCTGAAGAATCTCCGTCCCCAATCCTGCAGCCTTTGTTCACTTTTTAACTTTCCCGTTGGCTAACATTGAGCGCCCGACAGCTCAAAAGCACCCTGCACCCACACGCCCAAGTGCCGCTGGGAGTGCAACTACTACCCTGCTCTACTTCCCCACTTGTCCTGAGTAAGTGACCACGAGCTCCGCTCCCACAGCTGTGTGGCCTGCTTGCTTGCAGCCACCAACCGAAGGCCCCCTACCCTCCATTGGATTGCAATTGGCCTACTCTCTCTGAACCCGGCTGCCTCTGAGCCGCTGAGAGTGTAACTACTGTACCTTCCCGACCCTGGGAGACCCCTGAGTCTATACCCAGAACCTTAACTTCACCAGTCGAGTACTCACCTGGAAACCGATAACTCACGTTCCTGCCATTGGATAACATTGACTGGTTTGATTCGAAAAATATTTTAAGTTTGAAGTTTTGAAACTCTAAAATTTTCCTATAAAATCAGCTGAGTAACTAATTTCAAATTACTCACCTGGAGTCAGGAGAGGAGCCAGTATTGTACCTCTCAGCCCAGTACTGGACCGCAAAAGAAATTAGAAACGTACTTACCCATAACCTGAATTTTCTCCCAAAGGAACCCAGTGACTGTTTTTCTCTGAAAAATTACAAATATTCCTTAAACATCGTACCAACTACTGAAACGTAAATACTTACTTGTCTTAAGTAGAGACACCTAGACTGAACCTAGGAGTCCAGGCCTGGATTTCAAAAGTAACAAGATCCTACTTTACCTGTGACTTGAATTACCTTCCATAGGATAACGTTGCTAGTTTTTCACTGAAAAGTTTCTAAGTGTCAACTTTTAAAATACCTTTGTATTCTTTAAAAGTCATTGCAATAACCAAAACGTTTTTACTAAACTGGTTTCAGCTTAGACCCCAGGACTGAATCTAGGATCCAGGCCTGGAGTTACAAAAGTAATCTATAAAGTAATCAACTGCATTTATGTAGAAAAACCCATTGAGCTCAATGTTAAACTATGTTTAGAATTGTGTTGCCTACTGCAACCACTGTACCTTTTGTGTTTACAAAGTTTGTTACCTTCCTGCAAAGTAATTATCTGAGATTACTCATATTGAGAAAAGTATATTTTGATACCTGTTCGTTCTAAAAATAAAACAACTATATCTTTTGATATAAAAACAATTGGCCTGGAGTTCAGTCCTTGAGTGTGTGAAACCTTTTGCTGACTGAGTGGGTACAACAAATGCATTACACTGTCCTCTGGTACTGTCTTACTGCTCGACCAAGCTACCAGTTTGGAGAGTAAGGTCAGCCCTTACTTTAATCTCTCTTATACCTCTGGGGGTTGTGGTCTCTCTACACGCTGTACCTTACTTTGGTCCAGTATATATAGAGCCAGTTTCTGACAGCACACTACATGCTGCAGCCCTAAGAGGCTCTCTCTGGCCACAAGGTCCTTTATACCATGGGAACCTTTTACAAGGGACTTACATGTGACCCACGGGTCGGACAATTGTGGAAACAAAGGCACAGTTTTGGGAAAGAATGCAGGTTCTGTGGTCTGGATAGCAGGGTCCCAGCACACACTGATTCAAATTAGCATTAGGTAACTGGCAAAATGTCATGGGGTAAAAAGGGTCACTTTCCTACATGCACATTAACATACATATCACTCCAGCACATATTAAAAATCAATAGTGTCTTATCTGCAAATAATGTCCATAGATGGTTTATCAAGGCACCTTCAGTTGTTATCATGATGTATCTCTTTTCTAAGGGTGGCAATTTGTGTGTTTACTTTTGCACTCTTGGGGCCATAGGTTGGTTACTTCCTGATGTCCCTTTTGTCTAGATGGGTATCCAATTGTGATACTAAAGTGGATCTCTGTGTCTGATTCATAGCGCCTGACCTTGTTCTGCTCTGTTCTGGCCATAGACATTCTTAGGACAATCTCCATTTTAGCCTCTAGCATCATACGTTCCTATTCTTTATCAAATATTAGGACTTTGCCATTCACCACTTCTGTAAATAATAATTGTTTTGCCAGCTTTGTCATCTGTTTAAGCCTCTACACTGTGGATGGAAGTATGGAAAAAAGGTGTGGCCCCCACTGGTTACTGTCGTAGTGCAAGCTGGCAAGCATTTGTACATCAATAACCTGTCCTGTGCCAAGACATGTAAATGCTTTTTTTTCCTTCTCTCTCAATTACTGTGATTATGCTCTCCATGTGCAAACACGGTTGGACCTCCTGGCAGCAGAGCAGATTAGTGACTTTACGATTTTTGCAATAATTATTCATCCCAATGATAATATTTGCTAGAATTAGGGCTTCAGCACTCTAAAATAATACAGCAGACCATGCAAAACGTCCTTCCTCATAGTTAAGACAGACAGAGATATTTGTAGTGTTTTTTAATAAAGCGCAAATTCAGCCCAAACACATTAGAGCGCTTTTCCTGAACACTAGTTACACAACACATGGTCAGATTCCTTTTTTTTTAGTTAGGAGGAGATATAGGGGGTCATTAGAATAGTTGGCGGATCACCACCGCCTCTATGGCGGTGGCGATCCCCCAGCCAAAATCCACCATCAGCAAAGAAAGTCCCCACAACATTACCATGGTGGGGGGGACCTTGGCAGACGGGAAGACCGTCCGCCGGTAGGCAATCCGCCCGATTGCCTACCGGGAGGAAAGCTCAGGAATATGGTTGTGATGCCTTGCAGGCACCGCCATCCATATTAGCATCATGGCGGTGAAATGCCATTGCCGCCACAGAAAGGCATGTGGTCTTCACCATTGGGGGCCCGTAGCGGGCCCCCAGGGACTCTTGGGGGTGGGAGGTGCATATGGGGGAACCTATGGTACCTCCCTGCATTTCAATGTACCATGTGGCAGGCACCGCGCGGTGCCTGTCATGTTGTGCATTGAAAAGCACAACTTGCATTTATGGCATTGTGGCGGGCGGTGCTGACTCAAAGTCAGGAGCTCTGACCTGAGTAATGGGTTTTGGGGTTAACAATATCGTCCCAATTTAATTTGTTTTTCAGTTGTTTTTTTTTATTTCAAATAGGTTTATTGAAAAGAAAATAAGGTGGTTATACAAAGTAAACATTATGAATTTTAGAACATCGCATTCAAATCATGTTGCTTAGAGAGTAAAGGAATTGGACTAAAATACAGAAATGAGACATAAAAGGTGTACTTTAAATGAAGCATATATGCATACATGGAGTATAAAGGAAACCTATGGAACAGTTAGGGCAATCAATGTGGTTTGGAAACCTCTTGTTGAGATGGTTTTGGTACAGAACATCTCTTGGTACTATCATCAATAAATATTGTTACAGGCGACCATAAGTCACACGTTTTGTAGCCATCTGAGGAGGGTACACAAAGGCAGTATCCAATCTATGGTTATGGCACACAGTGTACCACCAAGCCTTGTATGACATTTTATAAAATCCTTCCAATCAACAGTAATTTGTTGAAAAGCAATTGCTAATAATAAGTCAATAACCTTGACATTAAGTGAAACCTCGTCCCATATAGAAGAGAGGCTACCCAGAAAGATATTAGAAAAAGACAAAGCAAATGTAGTCTTAATTCAATCATAAATTGAATTATCTTGTGACCATACTTGTTTCCAAAAAGTTTGTATAAATGAGCAGGTGAATAGCACATGAAACAAGTCGGCATTGGGAGAAGAACAAGTCCAACATGTATCCGGAGGGGCCGAAAAACATTAACTTAAAGTGGCTGGTGTGAATACAAGTCTATTAGTAGTTATTCAGTTTTAATTCAACGCAGTAGCTGTACCTTTCTAGTGTTTTTGGAAAAAATATGACTGTGTGTGTCTGTGTTGTGTGTTTTCAATTGTATTTTCTTTTCTGTACCAAACAAATTATGAAATAAAAATAATGTTTAAGATATTTTCGAAAGAAACCAATTTACCTTTCCACTGTTTACTTTTTCTGTCATGGATCCCTTATTCATACCAGTAAATCAAATCATAAAAAGCACTTGTAAAAAAAAGAAAAGTTGCACATATCCTTGCACACAGCATACAACTGCATTTGCTTTTGATGAATATATACATTCTTAAGAATAGGTAAATTAAAACAGTCAGGGGTCAGGGTCTGAAACTGGGCTTTATTTACAGGTGGGAAAATGATCTGCAGTATTACACAATACCAGGCAATATTACATTGCTTTACATTTCTGACATGTGTAAGACAATTACTTAACCTTGTAAAACTCTTCATGTTTTGTTTCACAAGTATGTGATTCTTTATACACAGTTTTAAACATTTCCTCAATGGCATATAATTGACATTTCACTGACAAAGCTCGTGCTGTTTAGTGTTCAAGTAATAGCGTGAGCTTGAAGGTCAAGAATTATCCTTGTTCAAAGAAAACGCCTCCCTTCCGAGAGCTGCTAAGGTCCATTAATTCAAAGCCTTTATCAGGGTCTGTCCACTGCCTCATATCTTTAAACATGGGTAAGCCAGTTACCTTTACAAACACTTTTACAGCTTCCAGTTAAGCAATATTAGTGATGGAGAGCGGTAATTTCTTCTGGTAGTTTCTCAATGTAAAACCTCCATGCTACCTCTAATTTACCGCTCAAAAGGTGTTGGGCCCTTCACACCATGTATTACCTTCAGAAGACTTCAAATAAAGATGAACAGTCAAAATACAATTATTATTGTAAGCCAATAAAGAGAGTTGTTGATTATTTTAAAGGGTTTTATTTTCTAGTCAAAAAGTAAATTTTTCTCTGACCCTTTATTCATTAGTAAAATATCAATCAGGTTACAGAATTTGGAAAACAGGAAAAATATCAATAATACAGAACACATTACAGTCTGCATATAAGCATTACATGTAGTTATGAAAAATGTGGCGCAAAAGTCTTAAAGAGTTTCTAAGAAAAATAGTTTTGCAAAGCTAATCAGTACTTAAATAGTTTGCAAAAATATGCTATTAAGAGAAATAAATGCATAAATCAAATAAATCTTTTCAGACCTAATTAATTAGTCAAAACATAAACTTAAAGTTTAGCATCTAATCCTATCCTGATCCACTGCACTCTCTGTCTGTCTGTGTCTAAAGAGGAAAGCAGCCCGCCCTTCACAGGCCTCAAAGGAATGTGGCATGAAGTGCCAAGATATGACGTGGAAGCAAGAAACCTCCCCCTGACACTCCTCGGACGCAAGCCCGCCCTTCAGCAATCTCCCGGGACGTTTCTCGTACCTAACCCATAGAAGCCAGCTGAGCTGAGAAAAAGAAGTGCCAGCCCCCATCCAGAGAGGACAGTATTTATACCATAATTATTGGCAGAGTACACAAAGATGTAACATTTTTCAGTAAAACCTTTACGTGATTGGTCAGTCATGATGCATGAGGTCACACTTCCCTGACTCATTCTAAAAACCTGACTTCACTAGTCTTAACAAAAGAAGCATACATGAATAACTACATTTATAAACATTTGCAACATTTACTAGGAAAAATGTTTCAATCTAATTCATCCTTCCTTCCTTCCCAGCGCAGTAGATGGACACTTTTAACTAACTGGTACATTGGCAGAATGACAAGAATGTGCAGTTCACGCTGTCCTTGACTTCTTGTCATGAGGAAAGCTGCCACAGTCTGCGCATGCTCCCTTCTCATTAAATTGCAAGTCATAGCCTTGATGGATTCACAGGCAGCCATGTTTTGTGTAGGCCCCAAAAATAAAACAAACACAAATATAATATTAATTTCATGTAAATCAGTCCATTATGTTTCCCAAGTGCATTATTAATTCACACACATTATAAAAAGAGGTGTTATTAACTGAAAATGTTTATCAAAATATGCAACAAGTCGAAGTCTATTAAGACAGGAATAATTGATTTTATATTGCATGGGATGAGCTGGGAAGAGAGAAACACATTCTATTTATCTTCAAAGGTAAAAAGGCCACTTTTTCTCTACATTGCAAAAAAAACCACATGTTAATTCAGCAAAAGCATTTTCAGGCCTCACTTTCATGTTTTTCATGTGCCATGTTTTTAACCTGCACCAAAATGTGCGTTGCAATTTAAATGCAGCCTGTCTGAAGCACAAAAAAATAAACAATGCATGACTGCAGATGAAATCTGCTCCATCAAATCCACCCTTCTGATAATTCAAATCATAATAAAATGATTTATAATTCATCACACATATTTAATTTCACAAGTGACAGTATTTTTTTTTTTTTTTTTTAAATTGCAAAAGCTGAGCATATAACAATGTTACTTCTATTTCTAAGGCAAACACAAGTTTGGTCTGTAATCAGATCATATATAGCCAAGTTCAATTGTTTTAGTGCAGAGTTCTGTAAGTAGCTTTTTGGAACAGTTAGTCTTCTTTAAAATAAGTAACTAAAATAATAAAAAAGGAATTCAACATGACAGTTTCAGCATTTCTTTGCTCTGTGTCATCAGCTTGCCATCAGAATGGCTCATAAAGTGTGGCATTCTGTACTTTTTCCATGCAAATTAGACTACTTAGGTGCTGAGAAACTCTGGCAGAGCACCATCAATCCTTTGCACTTTTTCAACCAAGGCCTTTCACTCTTATTTTCACTTTGATCAGATTCAGATGTTTCACCACAGCATCTCTCAGATCAAAGCCGTTGCACCATCCATTATGCAGATCTTGTGTAGCAGCTGCAATCTGGTGAGAAACTGCACACTGTACATCAACCAGACCTACACAGCAATGGCGAGTGTTCTCCTCAGTGTTTTCCACAAGTGCATTTGCATATGCATTTTCAAGCCACTTTAGTGTTGCTAGAATGTACATGCTAACAGAACACAAATTTGTCCAACTGAATTAGCATTTCTCTCTCCCATGACTACAGTGACTCCCAATTGAGCAGATATACTGCATGTTATGGTAAGGGCAATCAATTTTGAATTTTGGGCTGGGGTAAATACTAAAAGCCATGAAGCTTTGACAACATCATCTATAAGGAGCACAGCATGTGCTGCTTTTAATGTGTCACCTTTCAAACTTGGGCCATCTACAAAAAGGACACTGTTGGGCTGACTCAGATGTTCATCCTTCAAGTCTGAATTTGGCTTTATGCATATTTTCATGATATTTAGACACTCATATTCATTTTCATCATAATCCAGTTCATTTGCTGACATTTCTGTGAAGTTAGGGTCAAAGGCCATTGGGCAATCCATCACAGACCTTTGAAAACATTCATCTTTTTGAATAAGCAATGAGAGAGCGCAGCCCTCCCTCTCACTCCAAATTAATGTATTTTCTTTCAAATAAACTTTCATTCCTAGTGCTGGGGCGCGCCATTTTTTTCTTTTTCAACTCTAGGAATGCTTTTGTGCAGTTGTTGTCCAATGGAAGCCGATCAGACACACCTGAGTGTGTCAGCCTCAGTAAAGGCTTAGCCACTAGGGAAATGTTTAGTAACCACTCTCTACAGCAGCTAACCATTCCCAAAAATTTCCTGACTTCTTTCTCAATTTGAGATGGATTCATCTTGGAACTTATTTCCACCTTCTCTGGTGACACCTTTCTACCTTCCTTTCCAATTTTGTGTCCCAGACTTCCATCTTCTTTTTGACAGTACTCCTGACTATTCTCATGCAATGGCACTGTGACATGAGCTTTGCAAAAATCAATCAAAATAAGCCATTCTTCACCACATGGAATGTGAAAAAATATATAGGCTGGATTCGGTACCACAGGACAACATGGAAAAAATATGCTTTTAATCTCCTGCACTATTCTGTTCTTTTCATTTATTTTCTGTGAACCTGTGATCAGAAAGTTACACAAACTTCTAATCAATTCCATCAAAAATCCTTTTATTGGTAAAATTCCTGCAACTGATTCTGTTCCTTAATACATGTCATCTGGTTCAAATTTTAATAAGACATGTTCTGCACATTTTATTAATCTGGCATCCTTCTCTGTGAACTTTCTTATTTCTGTGTTTATTATTTTTTCCAAAGCAGAAGGTAATTTTTCAACTGTCTTTTCTGAAAATAATGCTACAGCTGTCTCTTGTTGGGCCATTTTAAAATGTACATCCTTATCAGGAATCTGAAAAATAACATTATCTGATGTACAGTAATCTGTACTGCTTGATTTGCAAAATAATTGTTTTCCTGGTAGGCCTGAGTCACAGGCAACAGTTTTGCAATTTTCCTGAAATGGGCCTAATTTTGGTGCACATTTTTCTAATTCTTGGTTTGTAATTTCTCTGTTTAAAACTCCTACTACTAAATCTGGACTTTCCACTGCCTTCACAATGGAATTGGTAGATTCAGAATTGTCAGTGTTAAAACTCTCATTTGCAAACAGAGCAACCTGTTGGACTCAGTTTTCATTTTGTCTCTGGAAATAATTCACATTTGCTCTGGGCAACTTATTTAAATTAATTTTAGCATTTTCCATATTTTGTGGGACCATCTGTGCTTGAACAATTCCTGCCATTGGTACCTGTACTGACATTTGCATTTGCTTAACTGGCATATTTTGCATCTGCAATTCTCCATGTTTTTGTACATCATGTTTAAATTTATATTTCTTCTTCCAATGCTCAAATCTGTTATAAAGATGGCAAAAGGACACATTTTCCAGCAGTACAACATCCATACCTGAATTTGCACTAACCAAAATACCTTTACTTCCATCCTGTGCTCTTTTAATCTGTACCCAATCAACATCCTTTGCTGGCACTTGGCCCTTCAGGAAAATAATCACTGCTATGTTTTTCTCCATAACAACAGAAAATGATGGTGCATTCATGCAAACCCTTTTCATTGTCTCTTCACTTGGCCCTTGAACAACAACTTTAGATTCAAAGCACAATTTAGTCAGCATGGCAATATAAAAGAACATTTCCAAATTAATGCACAACTCTTTTAAAAAGTCATCAAATCCATCAACTTGTGGGTACCACAGCACAATTCTGTCTCTCAGTTGTGGGAATGTGTTCAGAAATGCTGCAAGTTCACTTTTATTCTGTAGCATAGGAACATACATGTCTCCCACCTTTTCTCTCAATGAGTAAGCAATAGCTTCTCCCTCATTCTGCTTATTATTTTTCTCAACTAAATCTGGTGGCTTCTTTTCCTTATCCATTTTCCTTGCTATTTCTGGTGGTTTCTTTTTCTTCTCATGTTTTCTTGCCCACTTGTCTCCTAATTTCTCAAACCCATTGCAATTGAAAATATATTTTATTTCTGCAATGTGCAAATGCATTCCTGAAGAACACATTTTCTCATTTGCTTCATCATCCATGTGTACCCTGAAACTTTTCTGAAATGGAAAACTTCCTGAAACATCAGTTTCATATTTTTGTGCCAGATCTGTCAGTCCATTATGTGTAGTTAATGCACATACAGCTGTTTCCTTACTCAGGGAAATTAATTCTCTTTCCTGACATTGGTTCACATTTTCATTATTTAAACAGCAGAGACTGTTAATTTCTCCATGTTCACATGTTCCATTTAAAATACTAAGCTGTTTCTCTTTTTCAGGGCCTGTGTTATTATGTTCTCCCATGTTCTCTATATTTTTAATCACTGCTGCTTCCTCAAAGCAGGTTTGAAAAATCCCATTTTCAATTACATTTATTTTATCCTGGGCTGCAGATGTTGTAAATACCATTTTTCTCTCACCTTTCAGTGCTTGGTGTACTTTCTGTTCAATAATCTGTGTATTCTGAGTTTCTGAAATAAACTCTGGCAAAATCACTGATTCTGCAGCTCTTTGAACTTTTTCAGTAGGGACCATATTAATTGGGACAGTCATAATTTTTCTAGGCATTATCTGTGCATCTGCAGTTTGCAATTCTTGAACTAAATCAGGCACATTTGAAGCAGTAACACCTGGAGGTATCACTGTCAGTGCTGAATCAACAGGTAATGGGTCAATATACAATGTCTGCACAGTTCTCTCAGTCTGTATTTCTCTCTGTTCAACAGAAGCAGTAGCCCCTGTAGTATTTACTGGTTCAATATTTTCAGTATTTTTCATGGGAACCACATAAAGTGATGGACACTCAGTTAACAATGCATCCATTATTTCATCCCCTGAATTATTATTTATTTGAAGCTCTTTATCATCACTAATTCCCTTCTCCTGCATCTGGTGCTTTATCTTTTCATCCTCACTTGCTTTCTCTCTTGCTGCTTTTTCCCACATGCTTAAGGCCTCAAATTGTGCAGCTTTAGATGGTGTCTTTATTTCACATAACACTTCCCTTAATTTGTCAATAATTTGCAATTCAAAAGTACCATCTTTTGGAAACCTCAAAGCACCCTCTTTTTCAGTAATCTTGCACCATTGGTGAACCCACATACATGTGTTTTGTCCCAAATTGGTAGACATAAAATGCACAGGTGTTCCTTCAGGAGCATCACCAATAAAAAACGAACTTTTCACTTTACCTCCTAACAGCTTCTTTAAACCTTCAAACAATTTCATTTTTGCAATAGTTCAATGCAATTTCTTTTCTCCAAAGCTGTCAGTCTCAATTTTAGTCAGTTTTACTCCTACCACTGACCCTCCACAAATCTTACTGCAATATTTCTCTTAATCAATAACTCTGTTAGTAACAACATAAATACATTCGCTACTCTGTCTGTTGTGCTAAATAAAGGATAGATTATATTCACTGCGAGTAACACATTCCGCTTACCCTTCACAAAGTAAGACTTTCCGTTTACTCTTCAAACACTACAGGTAAATCCCTTCCGCTTACCTTTCACTCAAGCTCAGAAGAACCTGCTACTCCTTTGGACTTATCCTTCAGGATATATCTTAGTCCAAAGTTTCACCAGTGAACCCTTTTGCTGTCAATCAAGCTCAGAAGAACCTGCTACTCCTTTGGTGTGACCCTTTCTAGGTGATATCAGACCAAAGTTTCACCAGCGAACTCTTTGCTATCAATCATTCACACAGAAAATAGTCCCTAATTTAACACTGCCAGCCCTACCTAGCTTCTCAGTGTTATTCCAACAGGCGAGTAACCTCAGTGCAGTGTGGCTTCCATTTACCACCCGCTATTCCTTCCCGGGATTCCACAGGTGTGCATACCTGCGTGTTCCAGACAACAAAGAACAAGACACTAACTTAACATGAAGAGGTAAAACATGTAATCAATAACCAAAAAAGTATGTCCTATGAAATTACCAATATAATCAATAACACCATCAATTCAAAATGAGCAAAATGTCACCAACAGTAAAAAAATCCTTACTATTTTCAACACTTCAAAAATACATGCGAGCATATTAACAACATTTCACAACCCTATTGATACTCACACCACTTCTTGAATCACCTGCCAGTACTGCTTTGCCAGTCTTCAGGTTCTGAGCATTGGAGTCAGGAATCAGGACTTGGACATTTATCTAACTTGGGCAATTATGTTATTTCCCTCTTAAGGTCAATGATCCATTAGTTGAGTAGTTGATGGTGAAATCAATAATTACTAATCACCAAACTAATCAATAATGACCATCCTCTGATTACCAAAAACTGATGGAGAGCGGTAATTTCTTCTGGTAGTTTCTCAATGTAAAACCTCCATGCTACCTCTAATTTACCGCTCAAAAGGTGTTGGGCCCTTCACACAATGTATTACCTTCAGGAGACTTTAAATAAAGATGAACAGTCAAAATACAATTATTATTGTAAGCCAATAAAGAGAGTTGTTGATTATTTTAAAGGGTTTTATTTTCTAGTCAAAAAGTTAATATTTCTCTGACCCTTTATTCATTAGTAAAATATCAATCAGGTTACAGAATTTGGAAAACAGGAAAAATATCAATAATACAGAACACATTACAGTCTGCATATAAGCATTACATGTAGTTATGAAAAATGTGGCGCAAAAGTCTTAAAGAGTTTCTAAGAAAAATAGTCTTGCAAAGCTAATCAGTACTTAAATAGTTTGCAAAAATATGCTATTAAGAGAAATAAATGCATAAATCAAATAAATCTTTTCAGACCTAATTAATTAGTCAAAACATAAACTTAAAGTTTAGCATCTAATCCTATCCTGATCCACTGCACTCTCTGTCTGTCTGTGTCTAAAGAGGAAAGCAGCCCGCCCTTCACAGGCCTCAAAGGAATGTGGCATGAAGTGCCAAGATATGACGTGGAAGCAAGAAACCTCCCCCTGACACTCCTCGGACGCAAGCCCGCCCTTCAGCAATCTCCCGGGACGTTTCTCGTACCTAACCCATAGAAGCCAGCTGAGCTGAGAAAAAGAATTAGTGCCAGCCCCCATCCAGAGAGGACAGTATTTATACCATAATTATTGGCAGAGTACACAAAGATGTAACATTTTTCAGTAAAACCTTTACGTGATTGGTCAGTCATGATGCATGAGGTCACACTTCCTTGACTCATTCTAAAAACCTGACTTCACTAGTCTTAACAAAAGAAGCATACATGAATAACTACATTTATAAACATTTGCAACATTTACTAGGAAAAATGTTTCAATCTAATTCATCCTTCCTTCCTTCTCAGCGCAGTAGATGGACACTTTTAACTAACTGGTACATTGGCAGAATGACAAGAAAGTTGCAGTTCACGCTGTCCTTGACTTCTTGTCATGAGGAAAGCTGCCACAGTCTGCGCATGCTCCCTTCTCATTAAATTGCAAGTCATAGCCTTGATGGATTCACAGGCAGCCATGTTTTGTGTAGGCCCCAAAAATAAAACAAACACAAAGATAATATTAATTTCATGTAAATCAGTCCATTATGTTTCCCAAGTGCATTATTAATTCACACACATTATAAAAAGAGGTGTTATTAACTGAAAATGTTTATCAAAATATGCAACAAGTCAAAGTCTATTAAGACAGGAATAATTGATTTTATATTGCATGGGATGAGCTGGGAAGAGAGAAACACATTCTATTTATCTTCAAATGTAAAAAGGCCACTTTGTCTCTACATTGCAAAAAAAAAACACATGTTAATTCAGCAAAAGCATTTTCAGGCCTCACTTTCATGTTTTTCATGTGCCATGGTTTTAACCTGCACCAAAATGTGCGTTGCAATTTAAATGCAGCCTGTCTGAAGCACAAAAAAATAAACAATGCATGACTGCAGATGAAATCTGCTCCATCATTAGTATCTCTGTATAGAAACCATCACTATTTTGCTCACACTTAAAACTCTGCGGCAACATGGCTCAGATCATTTTAAATCAGCTGCTGAGAGGGCTTTCCAGTCAGTGATGAACCTATCCGTCTTTGAGTGTAGTTATCAATTGTAAACACATCTGTTTGACAAGGTATACGCACTAGATGTACACACGTGTTTGAAGGATGTAAACACTGTGAATCCGAGTTTGCGATTGCAAAATAATTTGCGTAAGGGGCATCCTTTCAAAAAACTGAATCAGTACCTTCAGTATTAATGGTTTGCACCTGTAATTCTAATAGGAAACCATTTAAGACATACTAACTCCAAGGTTGGACTGCCAACTCATTTTGAAATGGGAAGATGGTGTTGCCTTTGGTGCCCCTCCTCTTTTTTAAATTTGGTAAAAGTATCAGGTGATTAGGAAGTCGTTCCTCTCAGTGAAAGTTTTTTTGTTTATGTTTTTTAAACAGCCTTGTTTCCGTTAATTAGAATGAGATGCTTAAATGAAAAAAGAGTCATAGACAAGGTGACCTGCAGACCCTTGCAGCCACATCCCTGTGATTTTGTCCAAACAGAGTGAGTCACGGTTTGTGACTTACTGCATTCAGAATTTTACAAACCAGCCTATAGGTACCTAGGCCAATTAACACAACTTAATATGCGTCGTAAAAAACAGATTGATTGAAAAAATGGCTGCAACCTGTATATTTAAACATCTGTCCCTTTTCTTTCTGTATGCATCAGTAGCTTTCACTTTCTTTTAGGAAGTGATGACTAAAAATGTGACAAGCACTCCTAAGATGTGACTTCCCACTACTTCTATAGTGGGATGGGCGTGCTGTGCTATTTGACCTGCTATAACCTGGACTTTGATGTCACATATGTCACTTCCTGAGCACTGTAAGGTGAACACGGTGGAAGGGTGAGTATGATTTGACTACTGAAAATATTGGGAAGCCAGGGTTTAACTATGATGTCACTTCCAGTCAATTGTAGGGTAGGCACATTTGAAAGATGTGTGTGGTTTGATATATAGGAATCAGGTTACTGTGGTAGCTTCTTGTATTTCACTTTCTATGCAGATATTATGAGTGGTTTATGGGCATGAGAAAGGTCACGTCTGGGTCACAGTCTATGGGTGAGATCACGTCTGGGTCACAGTTCATGTTTGAAGTGAGGTTCAAGACAAATGCCTTCGAAGACGTCACATCGGGTCAGGGTTCTTGAGTGCCATAATTTCCAATGCAAGGAAGAAATGGACAGCCAAAATGTAGACCCTCATTTACAAGAGGCCTGCACCACTGGAACGCCACTTTTTAGGAGGATCCAGTGGTGCAGGCCTCTTCAATCATATCTCTGAGGTGACATAAAGCCGCCATGAGTGACTTTGCATGGCCTCATAAACATTGAGCTTTGCACTGCCTTCCTACTCTACATCATGGAGGTGTTCCATGGGTGTTGCTTTGGGCGTTCCCACACAACACCTATGGAGTTTGACATTGCCCCAAATGTACAACATCATGTGAACCTGGGGCAGCACCAAAAATAAATGCCTCCCCTGAGGAGGTGTAACGAGGTGAAATGTTCACATTTCTCCTCATTTCTTCATCGTTCCACGTGTGCATTCTGCAGCACACAAAGAATGAGGAAAACACCTCTTGTGACTGTTTTACCCCTTCCTGCTACAAAACAATCATGCCAAAAACACTTACACCCTTGTTTGCCGCTCCCCTGCAAATTGTGCTCCAGCGCTGGCTGGAAGGACCGGAATGCACCATATCTTGTAAATATGGCGCATTCCTTCCCTTTAGAATTGAAGTAGGCAGCGCAGCAGAATTACTTGCGACACTGCACTACGCCAATTCTTTGTAAATGAGGCCCTAAGTATTTATATTTTGACAATACAATCAGAAAAACAAGATTTATTTGACTGTTCTTCTCTTAGGCTCTTAGTGGTTTATTGAATGTCTGCTGATCCGAGTCTGTATTGATGTAAATGCACTCTAAATATGGCCCTTAGTTATTTCTTCCAAGGGCAAACGCTGTACAGTAAATAACACTGTTACATTTCGCAGGAACCCCCATTACACAACAGGATGCACCAATCTAATGCATCTAGAATGCATGTTGTCAATTTAATGGCAAATATATATTCCATTTCGTTGAATAGCTAAATGCGGAAATACATTGCTGATAAGGTTAAGAAGGCTCCTGGGCCATTGCATAAAAACTATTATTTGCCATGACAATAAACTGTGTGTGGTGTATTGCATGAATGTGCGACGGCAGAGTTCTTATTTCTCCTTACTAACTCACCTTTGCACTTTTACAACCCAGTGATAAATGGATTCCTCTGTGTCCATTTGTTTTGTTTCTCCCTGATCTATTATTTTCAGTATCGAGATTTCCTTGTGAAAGTCTCTCTTTCGTCTGCACAGGAATCCTCTGGAGAAAAGTAACGGTGAGGTATTTGACACAGAAGATTAATGGGAAAGATGGCTTAACTGTAATTGCTTACCAAGCACTGTGTTTTTTTGGAAACCTTCATCACTATTTCCTGTGAACAGGATAGTTTTACCCATGGGTAATTTTAATCTCCATATAAAGTATGCTTGTTGCAATTTTTCTCAACAGCTGCCTTAGTTTGATTTACTTGAGCTTAGGCAGTTCTAAACCGTTTATATCTGCCTAGACATATTTTGAAGTAGGCTTTCCTACATACCAGCTATCTCTTGGGGGAGAACTTTGTCTTCAGAACCAACAGGATTGTTAAAACAAAGAACCTTCTCAAAAAGAGCTGCCCAGGTATATACAGCGCATAATTTTCTTTCGTGAGGTGCAGTATGTTGATGCTCCTAATTTGTTTAGGAACATAAAGAATAAAATGAACCTTTTATTAAGTAGTTAGCCATTTCAGTAGGATGTGATGCAAGTCTATGCGAATTCACTGGCGCATATATGTCTACATGAATTATTAGTATATATTTTTAACGCTTAACACGGAATTTACTACTTGTTTATATGTGATACTCAGTGGAATTGTGGTTTTGCTCACCTCCTTTCCAAACGTGCTCTTTTTCAAGAAGAAGCTACATTATTGAGAAAACAACGTGGGGATTTTTTTACTAAGGACTGCACAACTGTTTGCGTCATGCAGTTCACAGCTCTTTTTATAATGTTGAGTAAATAAGTGCAGTGGTTTGCGCTGATTGCAGCACCCAGAACCCTGCACCAACCTGAGTAAATAACATCCTTGGTGCTGTGCAAATAAGTCCCAAATTGTACATGATTTACTTGTGACACCTTTTTGAAACGACATTACAATGGTAAGAAAAATACATCGACGAGCACAAAACACTGACAGTTTTTGAAATTGCTATGTGTAAGAAATTGGGTAAATGATTGTGGTGGGTGAAAACTTACTCAAGCAGTAACCACGGTAATTGTCAGGGTGAGGCACAGGCAAACCCACACTAACCTGTGCTCTGCCCTCTGGCAGCTTGATACAGAGCAGTCATGCTTAACTTATAGCCAATGTGTAAAGTATTTATGCAGCATTTTAAACAGTAATAAAGTGAAAACACAATACAAGAAAAATCACAATTAAATTTAACTTTAAAGATTTAAGTGAAAATAGCACCAAAAAGCCCAAAGTGCTACTGATAGCTAGCTGGTCATACGAGTCCTGGAGAAAGTCCCAAGTTCAGTCAGATCAAGGTGTAGCGCGGGTCGGATACAGGGACAAGTCTAGTTCAGCTAAAAGATCACCTTCCTAGTCCAGTGCAGAGTCGCTTTAACAGTGGAGGAGGCAGAAAAGCATCCTGGACTGTCATTAATCTAGCACTAAGAGTAGACATGGCGTCACAGACAGTTGTCAAATTAGCATGAAGATCCTGTTGTCTTCACAAACTGTTGGGCAGTTGCTTCGCAATGGTGCTGCCCGTGAGTGGTCAAAGCTGTAGCAAAGACTGATGGGATGATGGAACTTTATTTTGGTGGGCTTTGCAAGTGACAAGTTTTAGGCACCAATGGGCCTGTTCACGGTTGCATAGAGCCCAAAAACTTAAATTCTGCCTCTCTGAGGCCACACCAAGGGTCAAAGAATGGGGGATGGGCATCACTTTGAGGCAAGAGCTTTCTCCCGCTGGATCCGAATGCTGGTTCAGGTGGTTGTGAGCCTGTTATGCCCCTGTGGCTTTGAATAGGAGCCAGCAGACTAGCCCTGAAGTCGCTCTGGGAGTCCTGGATTTAGGTGCAGTTCCAATACCTCTTACTCAGGGAGGAAGGCAACAGGGCAGCAATCGAGCAAAGCAGCTGTCCAGCAATTCAGTAGTCCAACATTGAAGCAGTTCAGCAGAGTGTAAGTCTTTCAGCAGCACAGCAGTCCTTCTTCCTGGCAGTTTCCACTGGTCCAGAAGTGTACTAAAAAGTTGGTGGCTGAGATCCAATAATTATACCTGTGTCTTCCTGCAAAGTGGGAGTAGCTTTGAGAGGCTTCCATTTGAGAGGGACAGGTATTCTGCCTTCCCTGCCCAGGCTGCAGATTGACTCCCGAGGGTATGCATGTCTTAGTGTGGAGGCAGGACACAGCCTATTCATGTGTAGGTAGGGCTGTGCCCAGCTCCATCCGCCCCTCCTGCCAAATGATGCCCCAAACAGCCACACTTAAGTTCTCTATTGTGTGGCTGTCTCGGATGAATACACACAATTCACTGCATCAGAGACAGGTTGCAGGAACTAAATGGTTAAGTAAGGAAAAAGCAAATTTTCCAAAAGTGGTATTTTTAAAATTGTCATTTAACATCTGACTTTACCATAATACAAGATTTTTCATAAAAATTGAAACATGAACTGGTTGCCTCCTCCTATTTGGACATGATCACTTACTAAATGTAATAAGGTAACTCCAATGTAATCGTATGGGCGAGGCAGGTCTTGCAGTAGTAAAAATATGAAAGTAAGACTTTTTCACAACAGCACACGTTAAACTTAAAAGTACATGTCGACTTTTTAAATACACTGCATCCAGTCCTTTGAGCTATTCAGAGTCAACACTAGGGATGCCTTTTATGTATTAAAAAGGAAGGTTTGGGCCTGGCAAAAGGTTTATTTTGCCAGGACAAAATGGCTGTTTGAAACTTCACACACAGGCTGTAATGGTAGGACTAAGGCTGCTTTGCATGGTTACTTAAGTCGGTGTCACAACAAGTGCTGCAGGCCCACTAGTAGCTTTTCATTTATGTTATGTTATGTTAAGGAATCTTGTATAGCGCATGGCTACCCCAGCAACGGGGCGTCCCAGCGCTCGCGGACATGCCTACCACTAATGCGACAGTGGGTGTATTAGATGGATGCAAACAACCAAGTTTTTATAAGTTTGCGGAATAACAGATGATTTGAGGTGGCTCGAGCTTTGAAAGGGATGGAATTCCAAAGTTTAGGGGCCAAATACCTGAAGGAGCGGCCACCAGCTCTGCTCCTCCGTATCTTAATGGTGCGTGCTAAAAAAAGGTCCGCTGAACGAAGTGCACGCATAGGGGTATAAAGGGAGCATAGTCCTTGAAGAGTTTGGGGGCCAGCGCCATACAAGATTTTGTGGGTAAGACAGAGGGTTTTGAATTGAATACGTTGCTTTATAGGCAACCAGTGTAATCGCCGAAGAAAAGGGGAAGTGTGACAGGTTTTGGGCAGAGCAAACAAAACACGAGCAGCAGCATTTTGCGCTCTTTGCATCCTGTTTATTGTAGTCGTGTTGGAGCCTAGCATGAGGGAATTGCAATAGTACAGGCCTTAGGTACATCGATTACCACTTAACGAGAGACTTTGAAGTACATTAAATATGAACATTGGATGCAAACCTATTCTATCATCTTTGAAGGAGAAAGGACAAACACTTCAGCACTAGTTAGCAATGGTAAAGTTCATTGAGTCCTTTAAGTCAACAAAAACAGGTGCAGAAAACAGGAAGGTGAAGGCAAACAGTATGGGGATGACCCTGCAGAAAGTGGCAGGTTTAAAATGATGCAATGCTGAAATTAGAGTATTGAGGGCTGTTTCACAAAGATTTTGCTTTAGTTTATTCTTGCAATATTGCTTGCAAAATGGGATAATGCCTGGAATTGTTGTTAAAGTCAAAAGTACACCTGGTGTACCCTCAGAGTAGCTCACATTTACTTATAGTAAAATCGTTACCTTAATGTTCAATTTATAAAACGGTTTAAATTATCAGTTTGCGTGAGGAAGTGTCCATTTATAAAATAGATTGTAGAATGGAAGCCGGAATGTTAATGGAGGCAGACAAGAACAATGAGATAAAATTTGAGGTCACAATATATATCTCAAAATATTTGGTTTACTTGATGCTATCTAGGCTTACAAAACATATATTTTATACAAGATGAAATTGTATATGGGTGTTGTTTTGAATGCAACAAAAAGCTGAGTAGTGCAGTAATGCAATAAGTCCTATGAGTCAGGCCATACAATAAAGAGCTGCACTGGCTCAGTGCAGATCCATGCACATGTTATTGTCATTTGAATTCTGCAAAAAGCTCATTCATATCACTTATAAATTCTCTGAGATAATGCTTGAACTTAAGACAATAAAAATCTGAAACATAGATACAAACCCTTGTAAATGTTTCTGACTTGCTCACTATGCTTTTAAAGAATTAGCGCAGAGAAAATGTTTATACCATTGCATAAACTTTCCAAAGAACAAGTTCGAAATAGAGAGCAGGTATTACCTCTATGTTCCAGCTTGTTCTATCTAAAGTTCTTGTGTTAACAAGGAGAATTTCTGGGTTATATGTTTACGTACAACAATCAGGGGCTTGATTTTTTAAGTGATTGCAGGTCTTCATACCTTTCCAGGTTATTACTTCTCTCACTTGAGGGGCCATATCAAGTTCACACATACGCACACAAACACACATAAATATATATATATATCTTACAAACTCTCTCCTGACAGGAGAGACACAGCCGCACTCACAACAATGAGGATCACAGATCATTTATTTCATTACTGCAGGGGCAATCCGATGCGTTTCGGTCTTCACGACCTTCTTCCAAGGTGAGCCCCTGCATTTATGAGAAAACGCTCCCTTCAGTAACATGCTTAATTTAAAGTACTTGCCCTCTGGTGGACGCCCTGATGGGACCATTCTCAAAGCATACTGGAACTTGTAGGACGCTTTCCCCTCAATTCTTCCCTCCAGTGGGTAATGCTGTTCTTATTATTTATTTTTTGCTGTGCTCAAAGTACCCCCGTCACATTACCATTTTCAGGATGAACAGAGTCCATACCGAATTCAGTCTTCAGTGGCAACCACTGTCCCTGGTCGTTTTCATGGGCTGCAAAGGTGGTTCACTTTTGGGACAGTCACAGCCCTCTTTATTGGGGGGGGGGGGGGGCGTCGCTTGCGGCAGAACCAATCAGCTAAACATCTAACAAACTCTCTCCTGGCAGGAGAGACACAGCCGCACTCACAATGATGAGGATCACAGATCATTTATTTCATTACTGCAGGGGCAATCCGAGGCGTTTCGGTCATCACGACCTTCTTCCAAGGTGTGCCCCGGCATTTATGAGAAAGCGCTCCCTTCAGTAACATGCTTAATTTAAAGTACTTGTCCGCTGGTGGACGCCCTGATGGGACCATTCTCAAAGCATGCTGGAACTTGTAGGACACTTTCCCCTCAATTCTTCCCTCCAGTGGGTAATGCCGTTCTCATTATTTCTTTTTTGCTGTGCTCAAAGTTGCTCAGTCGCATTACCATTTTCAGGATGCATTGAGTCCATGCCGAAGTCAGTCTTCAGCGGCAACCACTGTCGCTGGTCGTTTTCACGGGCTGCAAAGGCGGTTCAGTTTCGGGACAGTCACGGTGCTCTTTATTGGTGGTGCATCGCTTGAGGCAGAACCAAGCCGCTAAGCATCTAACAAACTCTCTCCTGGCAGGAGAGACACAGCCGCACTCACAATGATGAGAATCACAGATCATTTGTTTCATTACAGCAGGGGCAATCCGACGCGTTTCTGCCATCACAACCTTCCTCCAAGGTGAGCCCAGGCATTTATGAGAAGGGCGCTCCCTTCAGTAACATGCTTAATTTAAAGTACTTGCCATCTGGTGGACGCCCTGATGGGACCATCCTCAAAGCATGCTGGAACTTGTACGATGCTTTCCCCTCAATTCTTCCCTCCAGTGGGTAATGCCGTTCTTATTATTCCTTTTGTGCTGTGCTCAAAGTTGTTCCGTCGCATTACCATTTTCAGGATGCATCAAATCCATACCAAAGTCAGTCTTCGGTGGCAACCACTGTCCCTGGTCGTTTTCACAGGCTGCAAAGGCGGTTCAGTTTCGGGACAGTCACGGCAGTCTTTATTAGTGGTGTGTCGCTTGTGGCAGAACCAAGACGCTAAACATTTCACAAACTCTCTCCTGGCAGGAGAGAGTTTTGATGGACTCCAATGCAAGGAGGGTAGGTATTCTGCAAAACATAAATGAAAATAAGTGTTTAAAATTAGGTCGATGTGACTGAATGAGGTCAACGATCACAAATTAAGGTAACACTTGGCAATATTTGTTAATTTGCCCGTCTATAGTGTGCCCGATACATTCCACCTCTCTTATAGCCCACGTTGAAGAGATGTCTGTACGGAAGTGCCTACTACGTTAGATTTACAGTATGGACCAACAGGTCTTTAAAATGATTCAGAGATGAGACAGAATTAGGTGAGAGATCACGTCATTATACAGGACAATCGGCCACATGCATCATTGTTGGTATTTGCGATTCCTAAATTGCGAAAATTTAGGAATCGAAATTCAGAAATCGCAAATACCTATGCACTAAAAAGCGCATTTTTTTTGCGATTCCATATTTTTCCTTATTTGCGATTCCCAATTTTGCGAATCGCAAATAAGGAATCCCTTTACATTGATTCCTATGGGCCTAAAGGCCCATAGGAATCAATTGGAAGGCATTCTCATTTTGCGATTCGCAATTCAGGAATCGCAAAATGAGAATGCAATTTCTAGGCTGCAGGGGTTTCCAAAAGACCCCCCTGCACCCCTGAAATGTAACGTACAGTCCATTTTTCACACATACATGCCCAAGGGCCTGTGTGAGTGTAAAATGAAAGTTTTATAAATGCACTTTTGTGCATTTTTGAAACTTTTCTAAAATTACCATGAAGGTTGACTTCATGTTAATTTAGCACTTCAAATGTGCGAATTCGCATTTTTTTTAAGATGATGCATTGCATTTAAGAAATTGCAAAATTGCGATTTCTTAAATGCTATCGCAATTTAAGAAATCGCAAAAAGGAGGAGGAGCTACGCTAGCAACCAAGATGGCCGCGTAAGCTCCCGGCTCCACCGACCTCCGCCAGCAGATCGAATATCCTGCCTTTAATCCTGTACTTACACCGGATTTCCGTGTTCATGAAGCTTTTCTGCTTCTAAAGGTGCAATGCCGAGTTTTCTACCTCAACCGCAGATGACGATACGCCGTGTTTCTATTCTCGGCCTAACAACGTGTGGAAGCCGGGCCTCGATTTCTAGCCTATCCGGATCGGAATTGATCAACATCGGCCGTGAGACCTGGACTGAGCCCGGTCTCCCGAAGTGTGCCGTGAATTGTTGATTGTTGGTGCCGATCCTGTGAACAGTCTACACCGAGGACACACCAGTGTGCCACGCCGGCTGCCGTGGTGGGGGTCTGGTGCCCGGAGACCTTGCTGTCCTCTCTGGGTCGACAGGCTGGGGCCCTCGCTAGCGGTGACGGTGTGTTCTGCCAGACGAGGAGCGCCCACTGTTTTACATCGGATTTGCGTGGCCTGTTACCCCGGAGTAGCCGGTCTCCGGGGTTCAAGTCCTGCTCTATCGCCTATTGAGAGAGGATGGAGCGGACGGAAGGCACGCTATCGCTGCATGCCGTCATGGCCGCCTTTGGGGAGCTCCATTCGCACACCATCGCTGTGTTCCGGACACTGACTGTAAAATTGGACGATATCCTGGGACCGGAGGACGATTCTCCGTTAATTTTCCAGCTAGCCGTGGTACCAGCGTTGCACTGCACATCTGAGATCGAGGTCCCCGTGCAGATCCCGGATTTAATGAGCCTTGTCGGTCCCCAATTAACAACAAGCCAGCCCGTGCTTATCGCCAGTGTCTCCTGCGCGCATCTGCTGCTGCCTAATACATCTATAGACGGTTTTCTGTGTGGTAACAAGTTCCTCAGTGACTGTTGGAGATATTCGTTGTTCCTGGACACCTTTCCTCGTTCGATTGGTGGACTTCGTGAACTTTTATCCTGTTTTCGATCCTTCTGCACTGACATGAGCTTTTATGAACGCTCTGCCTTTTCTATCAAGATGGCGGCTTGAGTGAAAAAGACTCTTATGAAAGACCGTACTGGCCAGGGCTGAGCTTGATCACTTGGATCTGATACGATAACTTTATACAATGCCCGGGTTGTACCTATAATGTGACGGGAGTTGGGTGGTTATTGACTATACTCTCCCGACTGGTTTGTATATTTTGCTGGATATTGATTTTACTACGTCTCGGGGTGGTCGCTACTGGCGGGGGGTGTGGGAGACCGGTAGTGTGTTTGCTTTTTCCTCCTCCACTTTCTTTCTCTCTTTTCCCTTTTTTTAGGGTAGTTCTTGGGCGACAGGCACGCTGCTAGTGGGGTTAGGCCGTAGCCATTGCAGGGGTGCAGAGTGGGGGGTTCGGGGAGGGTTTTTTAATTTTGCCTTTGTTTTGTTCTATGGCCCCTTTTGTCTTTCCTTTTTCCTTTCACGAGAGGTGGGCTGTTTCTTTTCCACTGATCCTTTATTGTCCGGGTGTCTACACTGGCTCTAATTATCCTGTATCATTGAGGACGGGGTCGCGCGGGTGGGATTGTTTTTGATCGCCTAATAGACTGTTTATTTCTCTTTCTCTTATATGCGTAATCGCGATAGGCCATGTGTTTCTTACGATGGTTATTTGTATGTATAGTTCCCCCGCCTGTCCCTGAACTGCATCTTACTGTTTGACACCTGATATTTGTAATGCCTACTCTTGTCTTACTGTTAAAATAAAAAAATATATTAAAAAAAAAAGAAATCGCAAAAAAAGTGCGATTTCTTAAATTGCGAAAAAATAAAAAAACTTGATGCATCTCAAAAATTGGATTTGCATTCGCAAACAGCCGATTTTTGCGATTCGCACCGTTTGCGAATGCAAAAACCAATGATGCATGTGCCCGAATATTCTTTATTTGGAACGCATTTAATCAGAGGCTTTGTGCTTACCTTGTGTAAACACTGTGGCGAACAGAGTTCACAACTTCAACTCAGCTTTGGTACACTGCAGACTGTATTAAATTCAGCCTTGATTTTTCTATTGGCAGAATGGACAGGAGCGTCAATAACTTTAAAAGAGAAAGAGAAACAATATGAGAGAGAGAAAAAGATAAAAAATAACATTAAAAGTGTGAGAGAGAGAAAGTAATAGATGGAGCAGTTAATACTGGAGAAAATATTTGCAGCTCACAGTTTTGCCTTCGTTGTGTGTTCAAGCACATGCCGGTTCATAGTGCACCCTCCAGTTTATTTATTTATTTATTTTTTACATTTCTAGAGCGCACTGTTACCCGGAGGTGTCCTGGCGCTAACAGAATGAACTGGTGTGTGTGGGTCAGTACTTTAATGTGTGAAGAGCCATGTCTTCAATGTCTTTCTGAAGGATAGGAGATCGGGCGATTGTCTAATATGAAGGGGAAGCTTGTTCCAGGCTACTGCGGCTCCTAGGGAGAAGCTCCTACCTCCCCATCTAGTTTTCTTAACTCTAGGGACCGACACTAATGCCTGTTGACCAGATCTGAGAGATCTTGTCGGTTTGTACCAGAGGAATAGTTCCTTCATGCAGCTAGGGCCCAGGTCGTGCACTGCTTTAAAGACCACACAGAGTGTCTTAAAGATAATTCGTTTCCGCACTGGCAACCAGTGAAGTATTGCCAGGTCCTGAGCCACCGATACAAACTTAGGTGTATCTGTAATCAGGTGTGCGGCAGCATTCTGTAGTGTCTGGAGTTTGTTTAATACGCTAACT
Source organism: Lissotriton helveticus (assembly GCF_964261635.1). Taxonomy (NCBI): domain Eukaryota; kingdom Metazoa; phylum Chordata; class Amphibia; order Caudata; family Salamandridae; genus Lissotriton; species Lissotriton helveticus. The sequence continues at coordinate 1,986,723,157 of NC_136063.1, forward strand.
TGAGCGTTTACCCTACCGCTCCTGAGGCAAAAAAGCCGGGAGTTTTACTAAATAGCATTTTTAATCTGTGTAATAATGTGTTTTTAAACTGTAAAACTTACTCGCTGCACAGGGAGCACTTTTTTGTATTCACTGAAACCACCGCACAGCTGATCACAAGCTGTTGCAGGCGAGTGTCGAACAAATCTTGCCGCCATTCAGGGCTTTGCGGACACGCCCACCCGCGCCGGCCACGCCCCCTTATCTTCGCATTTAAACGCACGCTGACTGCGAGCGCTGCGTTTACCCTACCGCTCCTGAGGCAAAAAAGCCGGGAGTTTTACTAAATAGCATTTTAATCTGTGTAATAATGTGTTTTTAAACTGTAAAACTTACTCGCTGCACAGGGAGCACTTTTCTGTATTCACTGACACCACCGCACAGCTGATCACAAGCTGTTGCAGGCGAGTGTCGAACAAATCTTGCCGCCATTCAGGGCTTTGCGGACACGCCCACCCGCGCCGGCCACGCCCCCTTATCTTCGCATTTAAACGCACGCTGACTGCGAGCGCTGCGTTTACCCTACCGCTCCTGAGGCAAAAAAGCCGGGAGTTTTACTAAATAGCATTTTTAATCTGTGTAATAATGTGTTTTTAAACTGTAGAACTTACTCGCTGCACAGGGAGCACTTTTCTGTATTCACTGACACCACCGCACAGCTGATCACAAGCTGTTGCAGGCGAGTGTCGAACAAATCTTGCCGCCATTCAGGGCTTTGCGGACACGCCCACCCGCGCCGGCCACGCCCCCTTATCTTCGCATTTAAACGCACGCTGACTGCGAGCGCTGCGTTTACCCTACCGCTCCTGAGGCAAAAAAGCCGAGAGTTTTACTAAATAGCATTTTAATCTGTGTAATAATGTGTTTTTAAACTGTAAAACTTACTCGCTGCACAGGGAGCACTTTTTTGTATTCACTGAAACCACCGCACAGCTGATCACAAGCTGTTGCAGGCGAGTGTCGAACAAATCTTGGCGCCATTCAGGGCTTTGCGGACACGCCCACCCGCGCCGGCCACGCCCCCTTATCTTCGCATTTAAACGCACGCTGACTGCGAGCGCTGCGTTTACCCTACCGCTCCTGAGGCAAAAAAGCCGGGAGTTTTACTAAATAGCATTTTAATCTGTGTAATAATGTGTTTTTAAACTGTAAAACTTACTCGCTGCACAGGGAGCACTTTTCTGTATTCACTGACACCACCGCACAGCTGATCACAAGCCTTTGCAGGCGAGTGTCGAACAAATCTTGCCACCATTCAGGGCTTTGCGAACACGCCCACCCGCGCCGGCCACGCCCCCTTATCTTCGCATTTAAACGCACGCTGACTGCGAGCGCTGCGTTTACCCTACCGCTCCTGAGGCAAAAAAGCCGGGAGTTTTACTAAATAGCATTTTTAATCTGTGTAATAATGTGTTTTTAAACTGTAGAACTTACTCGCTGCACAGGGAACACTTTTCTGTATTCACTGACACCACCGCACAGCTGATCACAAGCTGTTGCAGGCGAGTGTCCAACAAATCTTGCCGCCATTCAGGGCTTTGCGGACACGCCCACCCGCGCCGGCCACGCCCCCCTTTTCCCTTCTCTCGGCTACCATATAACATGTGTTCACACTGGAAACGCAGTGGACGAGCGCAGCGGGCGCGACGAAAGCGCGCCGAAGGCGCGCTTAAGGCAAGCTCGTCTGCGCTCGTCCGCGCCGAGACCACGCCTGAGACCAGCCACCCTGTTATGGGTAAGTCATATGGGAACCCCATTCCAAAACGTCTCACTTACACTTCTGAACAACTGCGGAATTTGAGCTGCTTAACAGAAGTGAGGCACCCCTTACCCCACTTACTCGTTACCGATCTTAATATAGGGCCTTACAAATGCCCTTGCTGCATCCCTCCTATGCATCCTTCTATTCCCATCCCTAAAATTCTAGGAGCCCTTATAAATGTCCGTTCAGTTTCTAAACATAAAACCGAAATATTGGAATTTATCGAGTCACATCGCATAGACCTTTTATTCATCACTGAAACTTGGAGTGATGATTCTTCAGGCCCAGATTTTAAAGCCGCTATGCCCGAAAACTATTGCGTTTGTAAGCTCGACAGGAAGAAACGTAAGGGTGGAGGAATAGCGATATTACACAAAAAACATCTTAAAATTAAATTCCTCGATCTAGAGAATAACACCTGTGAAGCTGCTTCCTTCTCTATCACTATTTCTGATACTCAATCATGCTCAGGTATTTTACTCTATCGCCCTCCAGGGTCCAGAGCGAAATTTCTTCAAAATATCAATAATTTAATTGAGCTCTCCGCAGGTGCGGCACATTTTAATATACTGGGCGATTTCAATGTTCATTTAGAGACATTTTCCGATCCGGATACCTTGTCTCTAATAAATGACTTAGCTGCTGTCGGCCTACAGCAAATTGTTACTCAGCCTACCCACATAGCCGTCACACTCTTGACGGGCTATTTACTAGTAATCCTCATTTAACTATGTCAAACGTGACTCCTCTTCCATGGACGGACCATTCGGCAGTCTGTTTTTCTTTAAAACTGACCTCTCTGCCATTACATCGCTCACCCCATTCTTCTATTACGACAAGAAACTGGAAAAATGTCGAACCAGCCCACCTCTCAACATTGTTGCTCGACAGCATCACTACCACGGAACAAGATCCTTCTTTAGCCTCTGACAACTTATTGCACAGCCTTAACAAGGTCTGTCATATCTTAGCCCCCCCTAAAACCGGCCAACACACAAGACTCCCCCCCTCATCCCCCTGGTTCACAGAATCTCTTTGAATGCAGCGTCAACAGTGCAGAAATCTTGAGAGACGCTGGCGCCGTCAATATAATGAATCAGCAAAATCCACATATAAAAGCGCCCTTAGGATTTACAAAGATCTCATTACCAGGGAAAAATCCTTATATTACACATCTCGGATTACTCAGGCTAATAACTCAGCTAAAGAACTATTTAAGGTAGTCACGCATCTTTCTAACCCACCTTCCCCCTGCTTCAGTGGAACCCAATCCCTTGCGATTCTCTCGCAACTTTCTTTAAGGAAAAAGTTATCAACATATTTTCAGCTTTCTCCCTTGCGCCCCCCGTTACTTTAACTAATTCCCCTTGCGATAACGATACACCTCTTTTTTCGTTCTTTGAAGCTGTTACGGAAGAACAAGTTTATCGACTTGTCCTGAGTACAAAATCAGGATCACCACTAGATCCTTGCCCCCCTGCTATTTTCAATTGTATTCCCGAAACCATCTCTCCTATCTTAACATCTATCTGTAATTCCATGTTCACAACTGGTGTATATCCCTCAGTCTGGAAAGAAGCTATTATCAAGCCACTCCTAAAAAAACCTACTCTTGACCCACTTCTTCCTGCCAGCTACCGTCCTATTGCTTGTCTTCCCTTTCCAACCAAGATCTTCGAAAAGGTGATGAACATGCAATTATCTAATTTTATAGAAGAAAATAACCTACTAGATGAGACACAATTTGGTTTCAGACGTGGCCACAGAACAGAAACCGCGCTACTTAAAGCAGCGGATGAAATCAGAACAACTTTGGATAAAGGAGGTTCTGCGGTATTGATACTATTGGATCTTTCCGCAGCTTTTGACACGGTCGATCATGTCACTCTGATCGACCGTGTCTCAGCCATAGGAGTTATGAACAAAGCGAGGGATCTTCTGGCATCCTTCCTAGCAGACCGTCATCAAACCATAAAAATGACCAACTTTACCTCCCAAACCTTCACTCTCCCTTGTGGTGTCCCTCAGGGCTCCTCGCTGAGTCCGACACTTTTTAACATTTATGTTTCGGACTTAGAGAGAGTAATAAAATCTTACAGTATCGCTCTGACAACCTATGCTGACGATACCCAACTTGTGCTTTCGGTACACAACAACGGGACTGAAGTGGCTGTAAATTTTCAAATGGGAATGAAGGCCATAAGCTCCTGGATGTCATCTAATTGTCTCAAGCTAAACTCTGACAAAACAGAGGTGATGACATTCGGGAGGTTGGATCCTATTTGGTCCTCCCACTGGTGGCCATTAGAGCTAGGAGACCCACCTCAACCTGTCACCAAGGTTCGTAACCTCGGTGTCATATTTGACGACAAATTGACATTCCAGCATCACGTCAATTCAGTGGTCTCTTCATCTTTTTATGTTCTAAGAAGAATTAAAAAACTGCTCCCTTATCTCCCACTATCGGCCGGTAAAACATTGATTAGCTCATTGGTTTTCTCAAAAACCAATTACTGCAATGCTCTGTTATTAAATGCCCAGAAAAAAGTTATAAATCAACTTCAACTAATCCAGAATGCCGCGGCCAGAGTCCTTTTAAACATTCCTAAATGTAAATCCATCTCTGTGCACATTCGTCAACTACATTGGCTCCCGGTTAAGAGCCGAATAATGTTTAAGGCCCTGTGTATTACTTACAGGGCACTCAAAGACACTGGCCCACAGTTCCTTAGATCTTCTTTCTGCCTCCTTGATCACCCGAGAACACTTCGCTCATCGTCAGCACATTTGCTGAGAGTCCCTCGGACAAAAAAGGCTACATGGGGTGACAGGTGTTTCATTACTTCTTCGTCCAAACTCTGGAACACACTGCCCCTCCACATTAAAACTGCCCCAACCCTCCTCAGTTTCAGGAAGAGACTGAAAACCTGGCTTTTCCCAGCTTAACCTATTACCTCAGCAATGGTTCGGTATCTTAGCGCCGAGACACCCACGGGTATTTGCGCGCTCTAAAAATGGTACAAACATAAACATAAACATAAGGCTGTTGCAGTAGTCTAACCGCGAAAGAATTAGTCCGGTTACCACTGTTTTTCTGTGTTCTTGCTCCAAAAATGGTAGCACTTTCCTAATTGTTTTAAGCACGAAGTAGGTGGAAGAGACCAGGGCATTGATCTGAGGTTTAAAATATAGTGTATCATCCACCAGAAAGCCGAGGTTCTTCACCTTACTCACAGGGGCGGGCAAAGTTCCCATTTCTTCCGGCCACCATCTCGGGGACCAGAAGTTGTCTTTAGAGCCAAAGATTAGCACTTCTGTCTTCGAAGAATTCAACTTAAGACAGTTTTGAGCCATCCAAACCCCCACTTCTCGCATGCAGCTTTTGAACCTATCCGCAGTGCTATCTAAGTCCCCCGGTCGCAGAGACACCACGATCTGCGTGTCATCCGCATAAGCTGTAAGGTCGAAGCCGAAGTTTCGAATTATCGGGGCTAGAGTGGAAACATAGACATTAAAAAGGGTCAGGCTCAAGGAGGAACCCTGGGGTACTCCACAAGGAAGTGTAAAAGGGCATGATTCAAAATCCCCCAGTGTCACTGACTGAGTCCTGTTGGAAAGGAAGGCCTGCAGGATCTTCAGCGCCTTATCTTGAACTCCGCAGGCCCTCAACCGGTCCACCAACAACTTGTGATGGACCATGTCGAAGGCCGCGGAAAGATCCAGCAGGATCAAGGCGGCTCTGCCTCCTCCGTCCAGCACTCTTCTAATGTCTTCCACCGATTTAATTAAGGCGGATTCCGTGCTATGTTCTGCACGGAACCCATGTTGGGATGGGTCCAGATGTTGTCCTATTCTCAGGAAGCAGCTTAGCTGCGTATTTAAGAAACCTTCCATGATTTTGGCTGGAAGGGGCAGCCTTGCAATAGGCCGATAGTTATTTAAATCAGCTATGTCCAAGTTTGTTTTTATAAGGAGTGGTAGGATGGAGGCTTGTTTCCATTTTGCGGGGAATTCCCCACTATCCAGCAGGAGATTAAGGAGGGGCGTGAGGCCAGCTGCAATAGTAGCTGGCGCTAGTTTAACAATAGCAGCAGGACAGGGGTCGTGAGGGGAGCCAGATTTTATCTTCTGAAGTCGGCTCATTACCTCTTTCTCACTGATTTGAGAGAAAGGCGAAAGTTTTACTAGGCCATTGTCTGATTCTGCGTTGTTTGTGGAAAGTTCCCCCGGAGTTTTTCTTTGACTGTCTAAAGGAGAAAAGATTTTTTCGACTTTTTCACGAAAGAAAGTGGCCAGCTTTTCACAGAGGGGAAGACTGGGGGTACCTCTATGGTCTTAGGGACTGTCAAAGAGGACACTGTTCGAAAAAGCTCCTTTGGGGCATTGCTAGCTTCTCTCACCTTCTTCGTAAAGAAGGCGCGTTTCGCTTGCTGGATCTTCTCTTTGTACACTCTTTGCTCAGTATTCAGGACTTTTTTATCTGACTCGCTGAAAGTTGTCCGCCATATTTTTTCCTTTTTTTTACACAGAATTTTATGGTCTCTGATCTCTTCAGAGAACCAGGGAGCGGAAGGAGTGGACCGCGTGGGGAGAAAGGTTTTAGGGGGGGCCAGTTGTAAGCATGCATCCTCGAGCCATTTCGTGTAGGCCAGGGTTGCTTGTTCCGAATTTCCTGAGAGTGGCTCCAAGGTTGATTTTAATAAACATTCCAGCTCCTCTTGTTTTATGTCGTTCCATTTCCTAATCTGTCGCGGAGCAGGTCTGACCCTGGATAATCTCACAGGTGGGGCTAAGACAAAGTTAAAATGGACTGCTGAATGATCTGACCAGGGTATGGGCTGGACTGATAGTACTTTAAGGCTCGGATGATTTGAAAAGATACCGTCCAGGGTGTGCCCTGCCTTATGGGTGGGACCACTGACCAATTGCATCAGATCTACTCCCTGTAGCTGCTCAATAAGCTCGCATGTATCCAGATCTGAGCCACATTCTAGGTGAAAGTTAAAATCACCTAGCGGTTTCTAGTATTTTACCCAGAGCGAGAAAAAAAGGTGCTTTCGTCCCAGGGGGTCTATAGACTAGGCATCCTCTAAAGGTTTGGTGATCAGATAGGGTAAAATTAAAAAGAAGCGTTTCATCTGGACCTACGGGCCCCTGTTGGAAGGATCCTCTGAGTGAGTGATGGTAAATAATAGCTAAACCACCACCTTTCTTTTTCTCTCTATTTTGGGTGTAGCAGACGTAATTCGATGGGGTAGCAATCACTATGTCCGGGCCAGAAGCAGCATCGGTCCAGGACTCTGTGATAAAAGCTATCATCACCCCAGCGTCCTGAATTAGCTCCGCTACTTCCGTACTGTGTTTAACCAGGGATCTAGCATTGAGTAGAAGACACTTAACCGAGGAGTGCCTTTTCCGAACTGGCTTTTGATTATTGACCCTGGGGGATGCAATTGGATCCCAGCTTAGTCTTGGGACAGTCTGTGAGCAGTTCGGGCATATGTTAAGGGCTTTCCCGGTGCTGGCCCCCAATTCCAGATGAGAGCAGCCTGCTGAGTTTGAACCGCACCTCCAAGCTCTAAGAGCGTCAATGGTGTAGGTATAACTCGGGGGCAAGATGGTATCGGCCGGTGCAGAGGTTCCGGCCCTAGGCGCGGGTCCGGCGCGGACGGACGCAGACGGGCTCGCCTTTGGCGAGACTTCGGCGCGCCTGCGGCGGGCCCGCTGCGCCCGTCCGCTGCACTCCCTGTAAAGGTGTACCATTTTATGCACCCATTTTATGCACGTGGGGGCGGGATGGCCAGAGCACTAGTCTGCTCGCCCAGCTCCTCACCAAAGATGGTGGGACCCACGGAGGCTTTGGCTCCGGTTCGAGCCCCCTAGGAGAGACTGTGCAAAGACGCTATACTTTTAAAAAACACAGAAATAAGGAGCGAGAACAGGTAAAATCTCCCAACAATGTTTAAAAATCACTCCCAACAATGTTTAAAAAATCAATACTGGTCCCGGCTTTCCGCCTCAAGACCGTAGCTTAACACACACACCACTTTCAATCAGTGGTGGTGCCGATGACATCAGGGTTTTTGTGCACATGGGGGCGGGAGGGGCAGAGCACTAGTCTGCTCGCCCAGCTCCTCACCAAAGATGGCGGGACCCACGGAGGCTTTGGCTCCGGTTCGAGCCCCCTAGGAGAAACTGTGCAAAGACGCTATACTTTTAAAAAACACAGAAATAAGGAGCGAGAACAGGTAAAATCTCCCAACAATGTTTAAAAATCACTCCCAACAATGTTTAAAAAATCAATACTGGTCCCGGCTTTCCGCCTCAAGACCGTAGCTTAACACACACACCCACTTTCAATCAGTGGAGGTGCCGATGACATCAGGGTTTTTGTGCACGTGGGGGCGGGAGGGGCAGAGCACTAGTCTGCTCGTCCAGCTCCTCACCAAAGATGGCGGGACCCACGGAGGCTTTGGCTCCGGTTCGAGCCCCCTAGGAGAAACTGTGCAAAGGCGCTATACTTTTTTAAAAAACAGAAATAAGGAGCGAGAACAGGTAAAATCTCCCAACAATGTTTGAAAATCACTCCCAACAATGTATAAAAAATCAATACTGGTCCCGGCTTTCCGCCTCAAGACCGTAGCTTAACACACACACCCACGTTCAATCAGTGGAGGTGCCGATGACATCAGGGTTTTTGTGCATGTGGGGGCGGGAGGGGCAGAGCACTAGTCTGCTCGCCCAGTTCCTCACCAAAGATGGCGGGACCCACAGAGGCTTTGGCTCCGGTTCGAGCCCCCTAGGAGAAACTGTGCAAAGACGCTATACTTTTAAAAAACACAGAAATAAGGAGCGAGAACACGTAAAATCTCCCAACAATGTTTAAAAATCACTCCCAACAATGTTTAAAAAATCAATACTGGTCCCGGCTTTCCGCCTCAAGACCGTAGCTTAACACACACACCCACTTTCAATCAGTTTAGTGATCTAAAAGATAATATAGAGTTAGTAATAGCATAGTGCATACAACTGCATAAGTATATTTTTGCTTTATGTCTTTGTACACTCAGGATATTGTATTTCATCAACTTTCACTGCAAGGAGGTATTTGTACGATGCGTTTCTTCCAAAGTACTATATCCCATGCACTCCCACTGCATAGCGGTGAGTTCTCATTACTGCATACCCAGACTGTTGCATCACATTGATTCCCAGAGTTCGGAGGTGAGTGCTTCTTCTTGTCAACTCAAAGGCAGATTTATAAGCTCTTTGCGCCACTTTTTCGTCACTTTTTCCATGTTAAAAGTGATGTGTAAGTGGCGCAAGGAGCTTGAAAATCTGCCCCTCAGACTGTTGCAACCTATCCACCCCCAGTGCCCGGAGGTAATTGTACATCCTTTTGCAGTCAAACTGCTGCACACTACCCACTCCCTCCGCACACAGGTGACTTCTTCTTGCTTCCAAAACAAGCTTCTTTGCCCACCTTGTGCCATTGGTGTGATTCAAAGAGGGTGCACCATGTGTCTAAGCAGCCTTCTCAGACGTCGTTACGATAGTCACGCATCATCGCAGAATCTTTGAACGTTGAGCTTTGGAGGTGTTGTGGGGGGGCACGCCAATTTGTGAAACACAACCTGTAAGATAAAAAGGAAGTTAATATTGTTTCGTCATTTCTTTATCAAACGAGAGGAAGTGAAAGAGTGACTGAAAATAATAGTTGCAGCTCACCTTTCTGTCACCGGTCTGTCTTTCACCTAGTGCCAGGACATAATGCACCCTGAGGCTTTACATCTAAAAGATAGTGAAAGAATGATGTTATGATTGGTAATTGTTACTATCTTAATGTGGAGTAGAATTACATTGTCCTTTCACACACCTTCCCTCCCGCATTTAAAAAACAACTATTTGTACAGTTCCAACTTGTTCAATAAGCTTCGATTATTGTAAAATTACTACAGTAGTAATGTTTTTTATCCGGTTGTGAAAGCAAGTGGTGCACAGTGATACACGTGCTTTCGATCATCACATTTGACTGATCATAAAAGCTTTCCTGCTATTGGAAAAAAAATACGAATGCAATAAGATACAGTATATACGACTGCGTAAGCCTAAATCTCTGTGTCACCTTTTTGTATATAGACTGCTGCACCCCATCTACTCCCTCCGCTGCACACTCAGGCTCGACTTCTCACCTTTTCATGGACAGGGCACCTTCTACATCATGCAGCCCCTCTCTGCAACCAAGAAGTTTAACATATGGTGTTGAGTCTTGATAAAGCTATGGCTTACAACATACTCGTGCTCCCATCATCATCGCAGGTTAATCACCCAGTCAGTTCTTGCGGTACCACTAACTCAGTGACCAAAGAGGCCACGGACATAGTGGTGGGCCCCCTGCTCTGTGGTTCGGGCCTACATGAGACGTTGGAACCACAAGGACGTGCCATCAGATCACTTGCAATGGGAGCAACTCTAAAATGGCGAAGAGCACGTGTGTCCCCTCTTTTTCATTGCTAGGATCACGTGTGTAGTGACTCATGTGCTGGATGGGTGTGGTGAGGGTGTATCCCAGCCATGAGGGACTGTGTGTGTGTCGGTGCCATTCTGACTACGAGACCTGGAACTAAGAAATCACTACAATTGAAATCTGGGCCATGTAGCGTTGTGTTGTGGGCTGGACTGACGTATGCCTGTGCTGCGCGAGGCTGTGAGCGATGACTCCAGAGCTATGGGCGTGGTTCCGTCGTGAGCTATATGAAAAATCTACTGATTTGGGTGTCCGTGTTGTAGTGTTGCTGTCACCCGGGTCTTACACGCAAATGTGTCATTATGTCTGTAAAGTTCTTCAATATGGCTAATATGGGAGGTACGGGGTTTCACTGACCCTATATTCATCCATAGATGCACACATAAAAGATGGTGGACTTGACGTATTTCTGCGAATATGAATGTTTGTTTTACATTCAGTGGAGTGTTGTAGCTGTAGTAATACAGGTTGCCGTTTTTAGCACATGAAGGACAGATAATATATATACGTATGTGGTCCTTCTGGTATACTGTCGAACTTGGTGCTGGAAATCATTGCTCGAGGCTCGGAGTCACGTCCACATCCTGTTATTGTAGAGTAGTGATGTAATTATCGCATGCCTGAAAATGTACTGTAAATACTGTGCTCAAGTAAATTGCTGCTATAGTTTTGGGTCGACTTTGCACTATATAAATATGTTAAAAAAAATGAAATAGTACACATTTATAAATTGACTATAAAGTTTCTTTACAGTATTGTAATGATCCACTTTGTACGTTCGTATTTGTAGAATGAGGGAGGGAAACTTATAGAATCGAAGTTTTTGTTATTGGCAGAGGTAAGATGGTTGCATACGCTATTTACAGGACAATATAATGTGTTAGAGCACAGGAGCAGCATTTTACAAATATAATAAGTATACAGACACAGCTAGATAGTTGAAGTGGGTATGGGCACGTGTGCTCGACTCCATTTTATTACGTTGCTGTTGGTAACAAGTAGAATAGTCATCATAATATCATACACAGATATTTAATCATAAACGGTTTATGACTTCTGCTGTACAAAGGTAGGAGCACTGTATGTGAAATTATACACAGAAGATTCTATCGTAAAGGGTTCATGACTTGTAGTACACTGAGGGAGGGCGGTTTATGTAGAGCCTGCTATGATGCATGGTACAAGCAGAATGCACTGGTAAGAATGTCTTTTGGCAACTGAGTTTTGCCTTAATAAGGCCACATGGTGATTATTTATGGTGCACTGAGTTAATGGCGCGTCTGGTGCTCAGTGTGTTCTCACCCTGCTATGATGCGTGGTTCTAGCGGTCTGTACTCAAAGCATTGACTGTTGTATACTAGACTGCTAAAACTTTGAGGAGACAAAAAACCTACTATCATGGGTTATCAATTGCTCTGCAAACTAGGTCTAGTGATTGCTTCCCATAACAAATTAAAAAATTGCATTTCATGCAGTGCATTCTAACTTTCTCAAAATGGGGACGTATGTCTGGTGGCGATGTTGAAGGTGATGCCCTAGAGGTACTTGGTATTGCTGGTGGTGGAGGTACATTTAGGCACAGTCTTCCACATTATTTGTGAGCATAGTTCACAGGCTGCAGGGTTTAAAGGTGCTTCTGCATAGTAGCAGTGCCATAGGAGTATTTTTTGTTTGCGCCTTAAATTAATCAAGGCTAAATTCCTTACTGTCTGTAGTGTAGATAGAAAGCTGAATTCAAGTTGTGAATCCTACTGTCCGCAGTGTACATCGAAGCCACTAGTCAACACAGTTATAGAAGATGGCTTTTTTCACTTATTTAAACAAAATCTGAATATATACAGTATAATTGTCTCTGCATTAGGTAAATCAAGGCTGAATTCTCTTCTGTCTATAGTGTGGATCCAAGGCTGAATTAAAGTTGTAAAGCCTGTTGTCCGCAATGTAGATGTTAGGGTGGACTGCATCATCTGCAATCTTTATTGAAATGAAAGCTAGAACATGTATAGAATACATTATTAAAATATGTATGCTTCAGGGACATTTAAAAGGGACAAAATGTCTCACTGTGACATAAAACTGTCTTCTTTGCGATGATTTTTGGTGCACTGAGTTAGTACTATCTTTGGTGCTGAGCTTGTACGTATCCTGCGATAATGCGTAGTGCAGGGAGGCTGCACTGGGAGCATTTTTTTTGCCTAGTGAATTCTGTCTTAATAAGGCTACAGGGAGATGACTTGTGGTGCAGTGAGTTAGTGGTACCGAAAGAACTCACCGTGTGCTCACTCTGCAATGATTCATGGTTCAGAGGGGTCACTGTGGTATAATGTCTCTTGTCTACTGGAATGCGTCATGTACAATCGCCATTCTACCTGAATCGTGAACCCTCACAATGTAGATCGAAGGCAGTCATCACTGATATCAAGAAAATCCTTTTTTCATATCTTTTAACAGATTCTGAGGACATAAAGTACAATTATCTCTACCGTAAAAAATCAAGGCTAAATTTCATGCTGTTCGTAGTATAGATTCAACGCTGAATTCAAGTTGTGAACCCTGCTGTCCGCACTGTAGATCGAAGGCACTAGTTAGCAGAAATATCGACAAATGATTTTTGTCAATCATTTTCACAAAATCTTAACCCATATAGTAGAATTGTCTCTGCCTTAAATAAAGCAAGGCTAACTTTAATGCTGTCCGCAGTGTAGATGGTAAGCTGAATTCAAGTTGTGAACCCTGTTGTCCGCAGTGTAGATCGAAGGCAGTAGTTGATCAGATATCGATGAATGCTTTTTTGTCACAGTTAACAAAATCTGAAGACACAGTACAATTGTCTCTGACTTAAATAAATAGAGAATTAATTTAGTGTTGTATGTAGTGCTGATGCGCTTCTGGTATCAAGTGGTGAACTCTGTTGATTGCAGTGTAAATTGAAGGCAGTACTCAGTACAGACATTGAAGAATGTCTTTTGTCGCACCATTTAACAAAATTGTCTGTGCCTTAAATAAATGAAAGCTAATATGAATAGGTGGAAGGTGTAGGTGGAAAGCTGAATTGACGTTGTGAACCCGGCTGTCCGCAGTGTAGATTGAAGGCAGTAGTTGACACAGACATGGAGGAATGCTTTTTGTCACTTATTTAAACAAAATCTGAAGACGTATAGTAGAATGATGTCTGCATTAAATAAATGAAGGCTGAATTTCCTACTGTTCATACTTTAACAAAATCTGAGGACATAGTACAATTGTCTCTGCTTTAAATAAATCGAGACTGAATTCAATGTTCTCTGTAGTGCTGATGCGCCACTGGTATCAAGTTGTAAACTCTACTGACCACACTGTAGATCGAAGGCAGTAGTCAGCACAGATACCGACAAATAATTGTTATCACTTATTTTAACAAAGTCTGAGGACTGTGGTAAATAAATAATTAATTACCGGATCTATTTTTGACTATAATCAATAAACAGGTAGCTCGATAAATAAGAGTCAAGATTCGAGGTAGCTGGAGTTGACAGGCTTTAATCAAGCATAAAGGACAGGAACAGGACAGCCTGTACGGGAATAGGATGGCAGCTGCCGGGGGCAGGAATAGGCTAACTTTTAATAACAGTGCACAATATTTATAGTTAAACAGAATACATTACATTCAATATAGTAGGCGTAGCAGTAGGCGGGGTTTGTAGCAGTCGCGAAAGATAAGGGCAACATGATGTAACAAGAAGGCGTGTACAGGGCGTATACATAGACATGTGATGTAAACGTAACAGAATATGTCATAAAAGGGGCGGAAACATGGAGGGGGCTACCTGAGCAGCTGGGACCTCTAACCTAGTGGTGCGCGCAAACTGACAATGACGTGTTACCAGGGAAAACTGGGGGGCTATGACTTCTGCGCTAGAAGAGGAGACTAAAGTCTGGAGTGTCAGAGTGACATGTACTCAGGCATATCTGGTATCTGGTGTTTATAGTACATGTTGATAGAATCCAAAAGTTATCAGGGCAAAGGCTAATAGACTTTAAGACTGGTGCATGCATTATTCTACATGTATTGCGTGTGTGAGGAATATTCTATGAACATTAATACAGTATTTCTCTTACATGGAGACACAAAGGCTAGACCATGACGGAAACTATTGATGCGATTCAGTAGCTTAGGAATGCAGAGAAGGAGGGTTGGACTGATAACTAGAAACATAACATATTCTTGGCAGACTGGGAGGCAGAGCCAGGCCGAGCCGGGCACTGCGTTGGCAAGAAGTAAGCTAAGGGTCAGGGATGCAGGTGGGGGCTGTATCGCTCCTCGGAGAGGGTTCAGGAGACAGGAGCTGAATCTATGTCCGGGCCCTTTTGAGGCCTAGAAACGGGGACAATTCAACGAATTAACGTGCACACTGTAAAACGTGGCAACGTAGCTTTACATAGGCCTAATATTCGTTGTATTCACGAGGACTGGGAACTGGCATACTAGAGATGGACACAACTGTAATTGCGTCTTTTAATTGATCAGAAAGGGATACATGCATATCGATCATGCACATATGACATAACATGGGGAACACGTAGGCACATACAACATGGCAAAATTTACTTTTCCACATTCCCTCCTTGTGCCCTACGTTTCCATCAGGAAACATCTATATTCATGATACCATCTATCATTTCATATAGCATCATTTGCTCGTCTCGAATTGTCTTGGAACGGGACTTAGGACTAGGAATACAAGAGGTAGCACAAATGCCGCAAATCGCAGGGCCACATTGTATACAGAGGCAGCAACTGAATATGATCATTACTGCAATACCTAGGAATGACAATACTTTCCATCCCCAGGCAGATATAATACTCCAGAGCCAACCGGACCATGTCCAGGTGCCTGGATTCTGGTGTAACTGATGGGCAATTTTGTGAAGTCTGGTTATAGCTGAATAAACAGACGGCGCGTTATTAGGAATGAAAATGCAGCAACTAGATCCGATGACTCTACATGCTCCTCCTCTATCGGCCAGTATGACGTCAAGAACGAGACGATTTTGGAGCACAACAAATCTCATAGCAGATTGCTCTTCAGTTAAGTTACCTAGAGCAGAAGTAGTCTCATTCACTACTGCTTCAAGGGTTCTGGTTAACCTACGGATTAACTTACTATTCTGGACAGGGCCTATAAAGAAGAAGAAACCTTTATTAAAGTCTTGATACTGTTCTAGAGTAGTTTCAGTTTGATCGACAATTGGGGACTCGATCTCCCTTCTATGTCTGACGTGTACTAGATGTGTGTTTCTGTGATAATCAGATGGGGCTAGAAAAACTGGTGGCAGTAGGAAGGCAATGTAACATGTTCCATCCCAATCGAGGGGCAGACGAACATATGCGGTCTGACCACAAACAAAATAAGAATGACGTGAGGCTTTGAAAATAGATTTCCCACTGTCACTATACTCGACAATAGTAGTACAATCACTATGTCCTACATGTGCGGAACCATTCTTTCTGACACATAATTCGCCTTTAACTGGTAGTACTGAAATAGCAGGCAAATCTGGAGTAGTATCAGACTGAACATTCAGGACCATAAAATTCGAAGAATAATTACCCAAATCATATACTTCATTTTCTAGATCTAACCCTGTTCTATGGGGGAGACCTTGCTTGTCTGGAAAACATGTTCTATTCAGAAGGGACATATCATTGGAGGATGACGTTAACGTGGACCATGCTCCACACGAACCATTATGTGAAAACGGATAAGGAAAGAGTGGCAAAACTCCCTTCGGTGTCTGGAAAGGGGGGAGTCAACCACACACCCAACAATTAGTGGCATTGCTGGTCTGGTGTGAATCGGGACACTGAAAAATGCATTCTTGAGGTCGATGACAGTAAAAAATGTAGCTTCAGAATCAATGGCTGTCAGTAGGGAAGAAATATCTGGGACTACTGGATACTGGGGTATGATACATTTATTAAGCTCTCGAAGGTCGATCACTAATCGATATACTGGAGGTGCATTTGGATCAGTACGTTTCATGACTGGAATGATAGGAGAATTACATACATTGGAGTCAGTTTCTACAACCACTCCTTGAGCAATAAGCTCGTCAATAATTTTGGATAAGGCTGTTACAGCCTCCGGTGGCAATCTGTACTGTCTGATTCATGGCAAAACTATACCTTGTTTGAGAGTCACACGATGGGGTGTGATTTGCATAAAACCTACATCAGTTGGACCATGCGCCCATAAATGCTGCGGTACATTCGAGAGTCTTGGATCAAAATCGCGTAATACATAGTGACTTTTAAAGTCTCTTAAAAACAATCGGATTCCTTCTGGAGAGCAGCAAATTACTGCACCTAATTCTTTCAATGTTTTAATGCCTAACAAATGTTCTGGACATGACTTCGTAAGTAACAAATCAGTAGTTCGGGACAATGGACCAACTTCTAGGGAAACTGGTTTTGAAATCTCATTAACAATCGGTTTGCCTGAAAATCCAAGGGAAACATTTTTAGAGACTGAGAGCGGAGCCCCTGGAACCTCGTCATGACTGATAGTAGTCCTACTTGCCCCTGTATCAATCAGAAACTTTCTGTCTTTCCCTAATACTTGACTGTGTACATAGGGACCCTCTTGATCTACAGGTATCTCGATGAGAGGCAAGCCTACCTCCCTCTCTAGGCTATTTCATGAATACTGTTGATACTCTAGATACTCTGACTGGGCATACTGGTACATTTGCTGTGTAACATGCTGTGTTACAGCGATAGGCTGCGGTGCTGGAACTGTCTGTTGTGCATTCTGTGGTGACTGAGAAGTCTGTGAAACTTGTTCTTGTCTAGGCGGACGTGGTCTTTCTTTAGTTTTACCAGTTGCTATGTTGTGTTTCAGAACTGCACACTCGTTTATAAAATGACCTGGCTGTTTACAGTAATTGCAAGTCCCTTTAACGGGAGCTGCAGGATGACTGGCTTGATTCGGACCCCTCTTCTGACTGTCTTGTGGAACAGATTGTGCAACTAGTACTTTCATTTTCGTATCTTTCATACGTCTCCTCTCGTGTTCTTGCTCTTCCCTGATTCTATTCTGGTGATACTGGAGCATCTGGAGCATTTGTGACGGAGAATTAGCTTGCCAACTACTTTCGACTTTCAAAACTCGATTTTTAACTTGTGGACTTGAATTCTCGACTAGTTTAGTAACAAAAAGATGAGGGTACGACTCGCTACTTGTCTTCAAACCACTGTTAATAATAAAACATTTTTCAAATCTAGAATAAAAATCACTAGTGTCTTCATCCTGTTTCTGTTTACATGCTGAGATTGCATCCCAATCTTCCTTTTTCGTGGCTAGTAACCTTGGCAAAACTTGTATCAATAACTCGGGCAATTCTTTACATTTGTCCCCAAGACCGGTACCTGGTACTCGTATTTTATCTTCAGCTTCTAGAGCTGTCCAATCTATCTTTTTCTCTCCCACCTCCCATTCTTTTTCCTTGAGTTTTTCATATACCCCTGCGGGCAACAGGACCTTTAACATTTTAATGATATCTGGATACGTGTATTCCCCCATACGGAGCATGTCTTTTAATTCTCGATGGAACCCTGCTGGATCTTTGTCGTGACAGGGAATTAACTTCTTCATATCTAAGAGTTCCATCTTTGTAATAGGGGTGTAAACAAATACTCGTTGCATTTCACCACCCGCTGTCCTAACTGGGTGTACTTCTCGTAACGGATGCTGTCTATCTATGTAAAATGATTTACTTTCTGGAGGTGAGACATGAACAAAATGCGGATTCAGAAACGTTCTATATTTGTGGCGCTGTTCTAGAATGACACTAATTAAATCGGTACCTAGACCTCTCCATCTATATTGGAGTAACTCGTTCAGAACATCATGTAACGGACCTGGATCAGAGTGTTGTCCCTCATACAGTGTGATGAGGTGCTGGATCATATACATACCCACCAGTCGCTGCTCGGCTGGGGGCAGTTTCAGAAACATTTGTGCCACTATTTCGTCTGGAAAAGTGGTAGAATCAGTAGCCCATCGGACTGCTGATCGGGCTAGTTCTTGTTCATGCATGGTACTAAGTTCACTATAACCGATTCGTGATTTCAGAATGTGAGCGGTAGCTTGAAATACTTGCTCAAGAGAACCTTGTTCTAGTGCTGGAAGGTGAAAAACTTTCTTGTGTTCTAGGCGCGAGTGTCGGTCGGGAAGTCTAGTTCTACCTACATACGCTATTCTGGTGGGATTCTCGTCTTCTACCTCTTCAGTATCAGTGTTGTCTTCTTTCTCGGACACTTGTGCTGCTTTGCGTTTCTCGTGTAACCTTATTATTTCCTTATGAATTTTCCTGTACATACTCTCTATACTACTGAGTGTCTTGTGTCTTCCCTCGGCTATATGATCACTCCACTTTGTCAGAATTCTCATTTCGATCGGATCTTTAGTCGGATAATCTTGTTCCCTTATTAAACAATTAATTAAAAACTTTAATAGCATGAGCTGGGTCTCAGCTTTCCTTTGAGACATGATTTCGCCAATACTTTTTGGATCTTCTCCTGTACGGATGAAACGATATATTCTGTCTAGATCTTCTTTCATATTCGGTAGGGTGTCCAAATACTCGGTCACTCGCCTTACACGCAATGAATATAGGACCATATCATCATCGCCTGGGACTGGATCATAACGGCATTCGGTAAGAGCTCATTTGATATCTGCAACGGACTGCTGTTTGGGCGTACGCTGTAACGCACGTTCATGTAACTCAAGTAGTGTCACACGTTTGTGTCGGGGCGGGGTACGAGGAGGATCTCCCCCCGCGGCTCCTAAACTCGAATCGTCGATGGGTACTGTACGGGCTGGCAGAGTGACTGATGTAGCGGGTACTTGTACTATAGGCTGGACCGGGGGTACCGTAACAGGTGCTGTAACAGGTGCCCCGGTGGCTGGAGGAACAGGAATTACGTTATTTACAGGAGCTGACGGAACAGGATTTGCATATTCTGGGACTGTGTCGTCCAAATAGGACGAGAGAAAAATATCAGCTGCGGTCGGTTTGTGACGTAGCTTAATCGGAACTAATGGTGGCGGAAAATTACATGGTGCTTCCGGGGTTGCTTTTGGCAAGCCCTCGGCAAGAAGAGGATACATACCCTTAATGAGGGCATTTCTCTGTCTGTCTGACTGTTCGGCTTTAACTCGTTCACCTATTTCGATTAATTCCCTTTCTTGGGCTCTTTCTGAGGATTCTCTACTTAATTCTGTCTTTCTGATTTCTTTTTCGGTTCTTTTATGAGATTCTTTGCGCCATAACTCGATGGCATCTTTCTGGGACTGTCTGGCTTTCTTTTTCCATAATGCTTCTTCTACTCGCATGATGCACTCGGCATCCCAGGTACCCGATACGGGCCATCTATATTTCTCTTCTAGATCTTTAGTATACTCGACCCATAAGTCTAGATATAATATGGCACTTATGCCATGCTTATGATACATAAAATGACCTGGACTGTCCCTAGGCGGGACAGGAACTGCTTCCTCGAGCAGAGCTTTTCTAGTTCTTAACTGACGTAATTTCGAGAACAAAGGCATAATTTAGACTGGAGTCTGGACAAAATACAATACACGATAAACACAATAATAACTTGAAAACGAATCACTCATACCACGACATTGAAAACACATAAAATAACATTTATAATAACAGTTCGGACAGAATACTACCTGGAATACTGAAAACAGAACACATGAATTTCTCGAGAACAGAACTTACTGGAACAGAAAATTACTAGAATGACTAGATGCACTGCTAAAACAGTACGAAACTTACCGGTCCCATAAAGAGACACGTCAGGACCCGCATCCACCTAGGTGGACACTTCGTGTTGGATCTGTGTACCCAAACCCACGGACCAGAGACAAATTAATTGACCCTGTCTAGATACTACCCCAGCAACGGTACTCACCGGGCAGCAAGAACGGAAGGCCTCGGACTGGACTGGACTGCTACGACGACGGACGGACGAACTTCGGACTTCAGTTACAGGTGGGCCTCCGGATACCTCGGACCTTGGACTCTCGGCTTGGGCTCTGGTCGGGACTCGCCGCGTTCCTCCACCGCCTCGTCTGGATGCTGGACCGCAACCTCCGTCTCCTCCGTGGGCCTGAGGGATACTTGAAGCAGAAATATCTGCACGTGGCCGGTATGGTTCCGTCACGGCTGCAGAGGATCAGGGGGCCTGCGTGGCTTCTCCGGCGCGTGGGGAAAGGGCAAGTTCCTGTTCGGGCGCCATTATGTGGTAAATAAATAATTAATTACCGGATCTATTTTTGACTATAATCAATAAACAGGTAGCTCAATAAATAAGAGTCAAGATTCGAGGTAGCTGGAGTTGACAGGCTTTAATCAAGCATAAAGGACAGGAACAGGACAGCCTGTACGGGAATAGGATGGCAGCTGCCGGGGGCAGGAATAGGCTAACTTTTAATAACAGTGCACAATATTTATAGTTAAACAGAATACATAACATTCAATATAGTAGGCGTAGCAGTAGGCGGGGTTTGTAGCAGTCGCGAAAGATAAGGGCAACATGATGTAACAAGAAGGCGTGTACAGGGCGTATACATAGACATGTGATGTAAACGTAACAGAATATGTCATAAAAGGGGCGGAAACATGGAGGGGGCTACCTGAGCAGCTGGGACCTCTAACCAAGTGGTGCGCGCAAACTGACAATGACGTGTTACCAGGGAAAACTGGGGGGCTATGACTTCTGCGCTAGAAGAGGAGACTAAAGTCTGGAGTGTCAGAGTGACATGTACTCAGGCATATCTGGTATCTGGTGTTTATAGTACATGTTGATAGAATCCAAAAGTTATCAGGGCAAAGGCTAATAGACTTTAAGACTGGTGCATGCATTATTCTACATGTATTGCGTGTGTGAGGAATATTCTATGAACATTAATACAGTATTTCTCTTACATGGAGACACAAAGGCTAGACCATGACGGAAACTATTGATGCGATTCAGTAGCTTAGGAATGCAGAGAAGGAGGGTTGGACTGATAACTAGAAACATAACATATTCTTGGCAGACTGGGAGGCAGAGCCAGGCCGAGCCGGGCACTGCGTTGGCAAGAAGTAAGCTAAGGGTCAGGGATGCAGGTGGGGGCTGTATCGCTCCTCGGAGAGGGTTCAGGAGACAGGAGCTGAATCTAAGTCCGGGCCCTTTTGAGGCCTAGAAACGGGGACAATTCAACGAATTAACGTGCACACTGTAAAACGTGGCAACGTAGCTTTACATAGGCCTAATATTCGTTGTATTCACGAGGACTGGGAACTGGCATACTAGAGATGGACACAACTGTAATTGCGTCTTTTAATTGATCAGAAAGGGATACATGCATATCGATCATGCACATATGACATAACATGGGGAACACGTAGGCACATACAACATGGCAACATTTACTTTTCCACAGGACCTAGAGTAGAATTGTCTCTGCCTTACATAAATGAAGGATAATTTCAATGCTATGCGTAGTGTATTTCCAAAGCTGAATTCAAGTTTTGAACCCTGCTGTCCGCAGTGTAGATCAAAGGCAGTAGTCGATACAGACATAAGTCTGCGGTGCTGTGGTGCTGAGTTGGCAATTGGCCTGTATCAAGAAGGCACATGTTCATGGCAGCAGCCATGTGGCAGGGTGAGGACCTTCGCGGTGGCAGAGTGGTTTCTCTTTGCAGAAGTGAATCACGCCCAAGGCGTAGGCTAATTATATTTAGTCTTACACTTAACTTGCGTATGTTGGATCAGCACACTACACTTCTGCTTTAACGGGGGAGACAACATAGCAACATGACCGAGATATTCCCCAGAGTCTGAGATAATATGGTTGCGTCCACTATGCAGTACACTACACGTATCAATAGCATATCTACACACGGAATAGTTTTTGGTTTCTATAGTGAGTTTTGTATAGCATTTCACAGGTAGTCTTGGCAATGTGTAAATTATTGTTGATGGGCGAGTTCCTTTCCTTATACATAGTTGGCTGCCATATCTCAGAACATTAGGCTAATGTGCTGTTGAGGGGATATATTATTTTGTGATGGTCCGTTGTCCTGTTTTGCGCTGCCTCTGAGGTAGTAGAGGGCGTGGGGTCAGTAGGGGTAGTTGTAGTGGTGGTGGTGCTGGGTATTGTGATTTTGTTGGGTGTCGGAAGTGTATAATTAGTACCTCTATCACATATTGCTCTTTAAATATGGGTGTGCCTTGAATGTAGTTCACGCAGTACATACTTGACGTCTTTACACTAGTTAAATGTTGATGTTCATTTGTTAGCGGTAAGTGGAACAATTGCCTGGATTTTAGGTAGCATTGCAGATTTGGTTTCTTGTCGAAGATATGTTGAAGTGGTCAACATTATAATTAGGAATTGTCATTTAAAAACCCATTGAAATTCACTGAAAAAAACATAGGTTTCAGGCAGGTTATAGTTAGGAATTATCAATTAAAAAACTTTAGAAATTCACTGAAAAACCATAGGTTTCAGGGGTGGTATAGTTAGCTGGACATTTCACTCATATAAATCCATTGAAATTCCTCCGTTATAGTAAGTTGTACTAACTGTAACTCTAGCACCGGAAATCCACTGGTGATGATGTCACATATTACATCATTTATGACATGGTCAGTGACATCACTGATGACATTTCAAATGACATCACTGATGACAACGCGACATCCCGCTCTCCTCCGTGAGACACCCCTCTACCGTCAACTACTCTGAACTCTCATCCCTCCCACCCAAGCTTTTTAACCTGGCTGACTCACTTTGTTTACAGTGACAGTGACTCGCCATAATATGTAATCACATCTCTTCCACTACCTCCTCACTCTCACTCTCCTACTTGCTGTGATATCCTTTCCATGCGCATTATGTTGCTATACTTGCTATGTTAATGCTGGTTATGTGCATTATGTCCACATCATGCTTTTTCTGCTTTCTATTTTCCAATGCTTTTGCTTCACCTGCATGCGCCTGTGATATGATGTATTTTACCTTCACCATCTATACGATGTCTTTTACCCTTTTTATGTGCATTACGCTGTCATACGTGCTATGTTAATGCTGTTTATGTGCATTATGTCTGCATTATGTATTTTATTCTCTATTGCTTATGCTTTGCTTGTATGCGCCTTGTGATTTGACGTATTCTTATACCCTCACCATCTATACTGCTTTTCATTGTTTATGTTATCTCAGCATACCCCCACCTACCTATTGCCCCCCTGCTGACTCCACCCCCTTCTAGCTCCATGGTCACTTGTTGTCGACCACTCGCAGGAAACCCTCCCCTTTTACCAGCTCTGCGCTTTGCAGTCTGGGCGTCTCTTTTTACATTGCAGTGTGATGTGCCCTTCGCCTTGCAGGTATCGGGTTGTCTATTGCTTCTGTTGTGCAGTTTGCTCCATGTGACTAGTTGTGCCCCATCTCCACCATATAAGCTGCATTACACTGTTTACTCGGTCGCAGCAATCTACCCCCACCTATCTTATTTCCCTTTGCTTAGCCCTCCCGCAACTAAACTGCCCTTGCCTTTACAGACCTCTACTCCTTACCTAAACTCTCTCTAAATATAAACCAACTGATCCTGGCATACACCCCCGCTCCATTTTCTCCCAGTCATGCCTCCCCTCACCTGCCCCCCCACTATCACATCCCCACCCATCCTGAAGCTCGGCCCCAACTCTTGGTCCATCCTCTACCCTCCCCACCTCTCGAAACATGGGAAGAAAAACTTTAAACACAAACTTCTCTGTCAGCATCCCAAAACCCTATTTGCCAACCACCACAACAGCGTCAACTCCTCCATCACCACCAACTATATCTTTTTCTCCAAGCGCCCTTCTAAATGGAAAAGCCTATTTCTACAACACCTCCCTATTACCACCTCCCGCAAGATCCCATAGGGTCTAAAACTCTCCACCACCCCATCTGCCACCTTCACGGGCGAAGTAGACATTTCCATCTTCAAGTCTGGAAACATTCTCATCCAAGCCTCCGATCTCCACCTATACACCTTTGAACTCCACTTTCATGCACTTTCTCAACTCCTTTTACAACACGCAAGCGCTCCCCTATCACCCCATCCACCCCGCAACCCTTCACCTCTCTCCTCTTTCCCTGCCCCCATGTCTCCTCTCTCTAACTCACCCCAACCCCGGGGTACATCTCTATCCATGGTCTCTCCCACCCCCTCTCCTTCCCCTGGTCTCACCGTCCGCACCCCCAACCCTCCCCACTTAACATCCCCCAGCCCCTTTCTACTTCCCACATCCCCCCTCCGATTCCTCTCTCCCACACTCCCCTGTTTGCCCATGCAACAGAAACACCCTCCCCCCGATCTCCCTGTCCTGTTCTCCAAACCCAACCTGAATGCCTCATCCCCGTTTATCTCCTGTTCCCCGCTCTACCCAACCTTAATGCCTCATCCCCGTCTATCTCATGTGACCCCGCTCTTCCCAACGACGACCATCACCCTCATCACAACCCTCCCCCAGGCTATCCCCACTGTCCTCCCTTCTATCTCAGACCCTTAGACCACTCCTACCCCTCTAACTTCATTAACCCTAGAGAACCACTTCACTCCTCACTTCTTACCCAATCACTCCTTAATGTTGAACTTCTCCTATCATCCCTTGCCATTGAACTCACCTCCCTTAGAACTGATGTCTCTCTCCTCACCAAAGCACACTCCTTGTTTCATGCCCACACATCGATAACCTCACAATACACCATCCCCTCTTCTATACACTCTTCTATACATTCCAATATCCCTCCCCTCAACCCCCCCTATTAACTTCCCACATGGCATTGTTGCCAACACCGACACTGTTGCCAACACCGACACTCCTCCTGGCGCTGCTACCAATACCGACATTCCCCCTGCCCACCCCTCCCCTTGAACGGCTCTACCCAATCGGAACCCGCTGAAATGACCAACATCATCCCCCCTTCTATGCCATCACACCCCCACCTTCACAACTTGACACCTGCACGACAGCCCTAGAAGTTAATTCTCTTACAAGCTCTCTCTTCTGCCCATCTTCATCCTTTCCCTCCACTCCCCTTAACCTTCAGTCCACTATTCCAGTTCTCGTTGGTACAAGCAGACTTCCCCTACTTCCAGCGTCTCCTAGACCCCCCGACTACTCAGACCTGTCCCCCCATGTCTCCCCTCCCAAATGCCCAGCACCTCCCCCCTCTTGTGCTTGCTGATTAACTGCTGATCCGCTTCCTGCCATGCGATTGAGATTGCGGAAACCATTCTCCACAATATCATTGACATAGCATTCCTTACCAAAACCTCGCTCAACCCTCACTCCACTCCTATCCTCGACCTGATGATCCCACCTGGATATTCTATCATTAGGAAAGATAGAAGCAAACAAATAGGAGGTGGCCTTGCCCTAATCTTTAAAGAAGATCTTAATCTCTCAACAGTCCATGTGCAAGACCCTTCCACATTCGAGTAACTATGCGCTGAGATCAACTTTCCTGGCTCCCCCGCCATTAGGTTTCATACTATCCACCACCCTCCTGGAAATTATATCGCCGTTACTGAAGAGATGTCTGATTTAATTACCCAAGCATCGCTCTCCCACTCTAAAAATCTCTTTCTAGGGGACTACAACATCCTCTGGAATAAAAATGACGACCCCGCAGTCTCCTTATTGAACGGCATCATGGACATCACTGACCTGACTCAACTCTGCAAATCTTCAACACACGCCAAAGCTGCCACCCTTCATGCGATTCTGACCGGCAAGGATCTGGCCTCCCTCTCAAACATCCTTCCCGTTGACTGGTCCGACCACCACCTAATCCTCTTCACCCTGAATTTCTCCATTACACGCCCAAATCCCACCTACTCGGAAACTCCACCTTATTCCGCCGGGCGAATTGGAATCCACTATTAAAACTCACTTACTCCTTGCCCCTCTCTCCTTCAGCACTAATGACCTAACCGACCATTATAATAATTATATTACTGAAGCCCTGAACCAAATTGCCCCAATCAAAATCAAACAACAAAAAATCCTTCCACCCAAATCATCGTTCAATTCTGACCTCAATAACGAAAGACGGGCCCTCAAACTATCAGAACGGACCTGGAGGAACCATCCCTCCTCTGACAATTTGGCCCTTCTCAGAAAAGCCAGAACCCTATACAAAAAACACATCTTCAATGAAAAAGCCTCCTATCTACGGTCCCAACTGGACCAGGCCAGAAACCGCCCCAGAGAACTATTTAACATTGTTAAAAAAAAAACATCCTCTGGCCCCCCACAAAATGCTAGCGACGGTTGAACGATGCGAAGAAATCGCCAGCTTCTTCTCTAATAAAGTCAACTCCATTGAACTCTCCTTCACCTCCATCCCTCTTCCTCCTCAACCTCCCCTCAATCAACTCCCCCCCACAGCATCACCAATACTATTTTATCCTCTTCCTCCATGCCGCAAAGTCCCCCTAATTCCCTAAATGGTCGCCCCCAACTTGTCTCCACTGTCAAGCACCACCAGGCTAAAAACCATGCCTCCTGGAGCAAATTTGCCCCTGTTTCCAAATCCGCGGTCACCAATATCATCTCTAAGCTCAAACCCTCCTCTCACACTAAAGATCCTCTCCCCGCACACCTGGCCCAAGAACTTAAACATGTCATTGCTCCAGTCTGGACCAACATCATCAATTTCTCTCTTTCCACGGGCTGTGTTCCCGCTTCCCTACAGCTGGCCAAATCTCACCCACCGTCAAAAACACCTCCGCTAACCCTAACGACCTTAACAACCTACGTCCCATCTCTAACCTACCTTTCCTCTCAAAAGCCCTGGAAAAATGTGTCCTGACCCAACTAGATAACCATATCACCTCATTCAATCTCCTAGACATATTCCAATCTGGTTTCAGAAAAGGATGCAGTACTGAAACGGCCATGCTCAATATTACAGATGACATCCATCGCTCCTTAGACAAAGGTGAATCCTCTCTACTAATCCTCCTTGACCTCTTGGCTGCCTTTGATACTGTCCATCATCCCACCCTTCTTAACATCCTCGAAGTTCGCTTCGGTCTTGAGGGCACCGTACTCAAATGGTTCTCCTCATTCCTTCAAAATAGATCCCAACAAATTAAGCTCAGCCACTGCCTCTCCAATCCCCAACCTGTCTCAGTTGGTGTTCCGCAGGGCTCCATCCTCTCCCCTACCTTATTTAACCTATTCAATGAACCTCTCACCCTCATCCTTAAACAAGCTAAAATATGCTACCACCTCTACGCGGATGACACCTAGCTATACAACAGGATTAAATCTCACAATGACATCCTTCACCTCAACGGGACCCTGATTAAAATCTAAGCCAGGCTCCATCTTAATCATCTCAAACTAAACCCAAAAAAAACTGAAATCATCCTTTTCACTCCTAAAAACAACTCCCTCCCTATTCACCTCTGGATCAAGGATATTACAGCTCTAAACTACCCCCTCCCCCTCGAATACTGTCAAATCCCTAGGCATCAGCATTGACCATAACATGAATCTCATCCCACACATCAAAAATGCCGCCAAGGGTGTCCTCTTCACCCTCCACCACCTCAAAAAACTCCAACCTTTCTTACCAACAGATGACTTTAAAACCGTTGTCCAATCGCTTGTCCTTTCCCGTATTGACTATGGTAATGCCACACTCGCTAGCCCCCCTAAAGCCCACCTAGCACCGCTCAAATCTGTCCTCAACCTTGCCGCCAGAATCATCTCCGATTGTAAAAAATTCAACCACATCTCTCCGGTCCTAAAAAACCTCAATTGGCTCCCAATAGAAGGTAGATCCACCTACAAGATTGCATGTATCACGCACAATGCCCTTCACCTAAGCACCCCCTCCTACCTGGCTGAGAAACTGCAAAAAGCTTGATGCTCTAGGTCCCTGAGGAGCACCAACTCCCTTGTCCTAAACCCTCCCAGACTCAAGCACAAAAAAAACCAATCTCGTGCTTTTACTGGGAACGCCCCCACAATCTGGAACTCTCTCCCCAAAGATCTTCGATGCAACCCCTCATACCCTCTCTGCAAAAAAAGACTGAAAATACTCCTCCACAACAAATATTGGGGAACCTAACCTCACTGGTCTTTGACTCTCTACACTCCTTGCTCCCTGATTTTCGCCTCTTCCTCAACCGCTTCCCCTCCTCTCATACTGCCTCCCCCCTTTTCTTCACTCCCTTCTCCCTCTGAACTTCAACACCCCCACCCCCTATTGATCTTGTTCGCCCCTAAACACCCAGCACATTCTATTACCCTATTTTATGTAACTCATGTTTTAATGCACATTGGTTTACCTTATTGTAATTGTTTACCTATCTTGTAAAGCGTTCTGATACCCCAGTAGTGCTATATAAAACGTTGGAAATAAATAAATAAATAAATAAATAAGATACACCTCATCATACACCAGTATAACCTTTCATCACTCACTGTAAAACACAGAGTACCTTATTTGAATCCATTGACACAGCAATACAAGTATCTAAAAACACACTTAGAGCCTCATTATGATGGAGGATTTTCCGCCTCCTCCAGGCGGGCGGAAGCCACCTCCGGCCCGGAGGAGGCGGAAAATCCTCTGCGGAGTCACCAAAGACCCACCGCCGCATTACGATGGCTGGTGGGTCTTGGTTTCTGTCCGCAGCTTTTCCGCCGCGGTCGGATTACAACCGCAGTGGAAAAGCTCTCATTTGGCTGGCAGTGTCTATCAGACACCGTCAGCCAAATTAGGAAGCATTTGTAAATATGCTTTTCCGTGACGGTTTTTCCGCCGTGGAAAAGCATGTGTACTTTTGATTTTGGGGGCCCGTTGCGGGCCCCCAGGGTGTAGGCGGGTGGGGGGTGCACATGGGGGGTACCTATGGTACCCCCCAGTATTTACATGCACAAAGCGGCAGGCACCGCGCGGTGCCTGCCGCTTTGTGCATGTAAATGTTAAACATGCACTTTTAACATTGCGGCGGGTGCTGCTTGAAGCTGCACCCGCCGCAATGTTAAATATCCAGGATGTGACCGCCAGGGTGGCGGTCACATCCTAATTTGCACGGAGGGACGGCCGCTGCCCCTGCGGACGGTCCCTCCACCTCTGGGGTGGCGGACGGACGCAAGTCCGTCCGCCATCCTAATCGGCCCCTCAGTGTTTCCTAGATCTACATACACATCTAATCATTTACCTATAGATTCACTCATATATGCTGTCAATGACCAATAGAACATTATCAAATATACTTATACACCTATATCAACATTATACACCAGCACACATCCTATTCACTTATGCAGTCATCCTACTCACTTATGCAAACAATGGATCATACTTACATTTAGTCAGCTACACACTTATACAAACACCACTTCATTTATTCATATAGATAGTAACTCATACTTAGTGTGTTATAAAATCACTATTACAAGTATACAGTTATCTATATAATCACTCATGCAATCAATGAGTTTTTTCCGATTCATCGGAAAGAAGAGTGAACAGTTTTATGTCAGAAATGAGGCATACTATCCTTTTAAGTGGAATTCATGCAGAATTTAATCGACAAAAACATTACTCCAATTACTGTGCCCCCCCTACCCCTCAGACCATGCATCATCGCAGGATATGTACACGTTAAGCACCAACGGTACTAGTAACTCAGTGCACCAAAAGTCTTGAATCCCGAAGAGAGACGGAAGGTGGCGTTGTTCAGCTGTGCAAACGGCAGAAGCAGCAAGAGGAGTAGAGGGAACCTGAGCCCTGAGCCTGCATAGGAGCCCCGAGCCTGAGCGAGGGGGCACCCGGGCATGAGCACCTGAGCGTGAGTGAGGTGAGGAGCAGCAAGTGGCAAGGGGCAGAGGCAGGCAGCAATAGCGGTGAGGAGCCCGAGGAGCTCAAGGTTTTAGCCAGTCTGTGGCTCACCTGCCACACAGCTCCACCTTAACGCTGCGGTCCCGCCTTCCTCCTTCTTGTGTGTGCAAGGCCAGTGACAGCTTCTTGCTCACATCTTTTGCCTCCCATGCTGCTTTTGTTGCTATATGCCCTGGTTGCCCAGGCTGTCCACACTGTCTGCAGCATCTTGCCTTGCCAATTACACCACCATCCATCACAAGCTGACTACTGCCTATCTGCTTGATCATTGATCAGCTGACTGCTGTACTTAACAAATACTAAAGAAGAGCACGGCAAGTGTGGCTGCCCTTTAGTTTGTGGCCGCAGCAAGTGGGAGCAGCAAGTGGGAGCCCTAACAGCGTCGCAACCCAGGGGACAACCAGCACCCGGAAAAAT
Source organism: Lissotriton helveticus (assembly GCF_964261635.1). Taxonomy (NCBI): domain Eukaryota; kingdom Metazoa; phylum Chordata; class Amphibia; order Caudata; family Salamandridae; genus Lissotriton; species Lissotriton helveticus. The sequence goes on from NC_136063.1 coordinate 1,986,753,869, forward strand.
ATTGTGAGGCATTAACTGCAGGGCTACAGTTTTACATGTTGAGGTGTACATTTTGAAGTGAAGAGGAGAAGCAGGAGAGGGAGAGGGGATCAGTCAACAAAGCCACCTACAAAACAACAAAGCCAGCTAATCAACCACTTAAACAACTTAATCAATCAACTATCTCATCCATTTCAATCATCCCACCATTCAATTAAGTATTCCAATCCAAGAAATCCGATTGATCAAGCCAAGCGGTTTCTAACTGGGCTATTAGGCCACTCAACCGACGCAACTGGGAGATCTGGCGTGTTACTGCAGCTATTAAGTCCTATAAAATAAAGCCATCACAGACCTGTTGGGATGTAATCAAACATCCCAAAAAGTTCCCTATGTGTTATAAAACTACAAAAATACCATCAGGTCAGGGCGGGTATGCGTGACGGTAAAAAACGCCAAAAGCACAAGTAAAAGTACAAGTAGAGTAAGTACCATAAGCAAGCTGAAAAGGAAGTTGAAAATATACGCCGAGTGTGAGAGGGAAACTCATGCAAAAATCCGACCAGCATTACAGGACGAAGGCAATATATTTATAATAACACCTGAACCAAGTAATACAACACAAGGGAGCCCAACAGAAAAGCATCGTCTTTTTCAGCCCAAATTTGACACAGAATTGTGTTTTTCAAAAAATCCAGGCAACACCCTGATCTCACGTCCCACCACAGTTGAAGGGCTACAGTCTCCACTCCCGCCTACACGACAAGAGGTCAGCAGCAAGGGAAAGAGGTCTGAGTTGATTGGAGACAAAAGAGGCAGGGGGGATTCGCCGGGATCTGACAGCACCAAACCAGCCATGCATAGCCAAGACTCCCCTGAAACTCTGAATTCTAAAGGCCCAGGAGACCCCTGAGAAAAGACTTGAGGAATGATACAAAGGGGCAGTTCAAGAGGAAACACAAGTAAGAGAAAATAAACCTGAGAAAATGGAACAAAGGGACCATGGGAACCTTTGATTACTCCATGGGCCTTTAATGTCACAACGCCTAAGCTCACTGACCAATGCAAACACGATGGGGGTAATTGTGTGTTAACAGACCCATTAGATATACTAATCTACGTGCATGGCCTCTTTGGTCACTGAGTTAGTGGTACCACAAGGACTGTACGGGTGAGGAACCTGCGATGATGATGGGAGTACGAGTATGTCCCTAACCATAGTGATAACAAGACTCTGCACCATATGTGAGACATCTTTGTGGAACAGCAGGACTGCATGATGTAAAAGGTGCCCTGTCGACGAAAAGGTGAGCAATGAGGCCTGGGTGTGCAGGGGTGGGAGGAGATGAGGTGCAGCAGACTGGGTACAAAAAGACGATGCAGCAATTTAGGCGTACGCAGTCCTATAAACCATATCTTATTGCATTTGTATTTTTTTTCCAATAGCAGGAAAGCTTTTATGATCGGTCAAATGTCCGTCGCTTGTGATGATCGAAAGCACATGTATCACTGCGTACCACTTGCTTTCACAACCGGATAAAAAAAATTAAACTATAGTAATTTTTCAAAAATCAAAGCCTATTAAACAAGTTGGAACTGTACAAATAGTTGTTTTTTAAATGCGGGAGAGAAGGTGTGTGTAAGGGCAATGTAATTCTACTCCACATTAAGATAGTAACAATTACCAATCATAACATCTTTTTTTCACTATCTTTTAGATCTAAAACATCGGTGTGCTTGCAGTCACTCTTTCACTTCCTCACTCATTTGTTAAAGAAATGACTCACAATATTAACTTCTTTTTTATCTTACAGGTTGTGTTTCACAAATTGTCGTCCTCCCAACACCTCCAAAGCTCAACGTTCAAGGATTCTGCGATGATGCGTGGCCATCGTAACAACGTCTGAGAAGGCTGCTTCGACATGTGGTGCACCCTCTTTGAATCACGCCAATGGCACAAGGTGAACAAAGAAGCTTGTTTCCGAAGCAATGACAAATCACCTGTGGGCAGAGAGAGTCGGTAGTGTGCAGCAGCTTGACTGCATAGGAATTTAGAATTACCTCCGACAGTCTGAGGGACAGATTTACAAGCCCAGTGCGCCACTTTTGTGTCACTTTTAATATGGGAAAAGTGACGCAAAAGTGGCGCAAAGAGCTTATCAATCTGCCCCTGAGTGTGCAAGAAGAAGCACTCACCTCCGGACTCTGGGAGTCAATGGAGTGCAACAGTCTGGGTACACAGTAATGGGAACTCACCGCTATGCAGTGAAAGTGCATGGGGTATAGTACTTTGGAAGAAAAACATCGCAAAAACACCTTCTTGCAGTGGAAGTTGATGAAATCAGTATCCTGAGTGTACAAAGAAATGGAGCAAAAATATGTTGGTGCAGTTGTATGTACTATGCTATTACTAACTCTATATACTATTGATCACTAAACTGGAGGATGCACTATGAACCGGTACATGCTTGGACACACAATAGAGGCAAAAGGTGAGCTATGAAGATTTTCTCCATTATTAACTTCTCCATCTATAATTTTCTCTCTCTCACAGTTTTAATGTCGTTTTTTCTCTCTTTCTCTCTCTCACTCTCTCTCTCACAGTGTTTCTCTTTCTTTTTTAAAGTTATGGACGCTGCTGTCCACTCTGCTGATAAAAAATTCAAGGCTGAATTTAATAGACTGCAGTGTAGAACCAAAGTTCAGTTGAACTTGTGAACTCTGTTCGTCACTGTGTTTACACAAGGTAAGCAGAGCAGCCTAGATTCACAATACCCCTGATTAAATGCATTGAAAAGGATCAATATTGTCCTGCATAATGACATGATGTCTCACCTATTTCTATCTCATCTCTGAATCATTTTAAAGACCTGTTGGTCCATACTGTAAATCTGACGCAATAGGTTCTTGGTAGAATTCTACCTTCCATTTACTCTGTTGGTGCTTGTAATCTTTTACATTTGCTTCAGTCTAATGATTGTCATAACAAAACATGTTTTATGCTAGAATGCAATGGTTAAATCAATGCTTTTTGAACACATCCCCACCATTTATTCTCTGTATCTCTCTGAGACTAGGTGAGTACGATTGACTGAGTGAAAAGTACTATACTGTTTCCATGATCCCTGAAGGATCAAGGTCATGTTCCATGGTTGCCAAAAACTATTCGCTCCTTAGTAAGGTTACGGGGGCACCAAGCCCTTAGTGTATGTTGTCCGAGAAATGCACAGACCCTATGTATTTTTAGAAACTACACAAAAATATCCGCTGAAGAACTGGCACTTTCGAGTCTAGTGCTTGCCTTTTGTCCTGGGCCTGCTATACTTCAGCTCATGCTTGCAGTTTTATTACTAGGCCAGCCTTCTCATATAAAAGCTGTAGAGTAGGCATGAACTGCTCCTGAATGACATATAACTAGTAAAAAAAGGTCACCTGCAGCTAGGCCATAGGGCAGGTTTGCTCTGTGCTTGAAAGGTAACATTGGTAGACTGACGTTTCAGTGAGACACGTGTAGTGCTACAGCCCATGGACCTATTTATACATCTATCCTGTCACCCGGACTTTAATCTGACTTACCTACATCAAAAAAGCAGAGCACTTATAGAAACTGAACAAGACTTCATAAACATGTAGTCACACACACAGGCAAGACTGATATGTATGTAGCACTAATTGAGACACTTGCACACACAATTAAATAACCCAGTAGTCACTAACGCACCCAGGATGCAATCCATGAAGTCTGTTACATACACAGTTAGAGAAGCATGCATGTTTCAAAGAGAGACCGTCATTTATCAACAAACTAACATACATTTGGAATTATTGCCTCAGGTTGGGACTGAGAAACTTATTCAGACAACTGCTAAAGATCTTACCATGTCAAGAAGTAGTCCTAGCATTATGTCTAGGCCTACTATAGTTGAACAGTGTATGCAATTATAGTGCTAGCACTCACTTTTCACTAAAAACCTCTACACAAGGTGTAAACTAGTCTTTTACTAGTAGACTGTAGCTACGTCATAGCAGAGAGAGCTATGTGCTTAAAAGGTAAAACATGTTCTCTGAAGTTTCAATGAGCTATATGCACTCCTAGAGACCAATGTGTCCAATTTTACATCCACCTTGCCACCCAGATATATTCTGACATATCCATGTAGAAAAGCAGATAGACACTAAAACACCCAGTAGAACAATAAGAGAAGAATCTAGACATTCACTCACACAGACAGGCAGAACTGATATGTACCTTGGGAAAATGGAGGCAATACTCACTAACACACCCAGATGGCAATACAGGCACATTTAGGGATGCATACACTTCACAAAGAGAGGCCATCATTTGCCTACAAACTTACATACATTTCCCATCACACCCTAGATAGGGACTGAGTCACTTCTTCAGATATCTGATTAAAAACTGACACTTCCAATCTAACATGCAGAAACGTAGTCCTTTGATTGTATCTTGGGTCTGCTATATTTGAACTTGTGTATGCAGATTGACTGATATGGCTCTCTTCTCACTTAAATCTACTACACAAGGTGTAAACTGCTCTTCTTCCACATATAGCTGAGCACTAATGTAGGCTATCACTAGGCATTAGCAATAGGAGCTATGTGCTTAGAAGGAAAAACATGTATTCTGAAGTTTCATTGAGCTATATGCACTCCTAGAGAGCCATGTGCCCAATTACAAATCCACCATGCCACCCAAACGTTAATCTGACATACTTAAGTACGAAAGCAGAGAGACACTAAAACACCCACTGAGATAGTAAGAGAAGCACCTATACATTCACTCACACAGACAGGTAAAACTGATTTGTACCTTGTGCTAATGGAGGCAGTTGCACATACACTTAAAAAACCCATTACTCACTAATACACCCAGGAGGCAATGCATGCAGCCACTTACAGACACATTTTATAGTAGCATACATGCCACAGTGAGAGGCAGTCATTTAGGAACAAACTTACGTACACATTCGATCACAGCACCAGATATGAACGGAGACAATCATTCACATATCTGTGAGATAACTGACAACTCCAAGTCTAGCATCAGAGAAGTAGCACTTGCATCATGTCTTGGGCCTGCTATGTCTTTCCTTTCCATGCACCTTTACTGCTTGGGCTGTCTTGTCACTACAAATAACTCCTCCTATACAAGGTGTAAACTGCTCTTGTACCACATATAGGTAACCATTAAGGAAGGCTGTAGCTAGAACGTAGGGTAGGGTTCTATGTGCCTAAAATGTAATGCATGTACTCTGAACTTTCACTGAGCTATATGCAGACCTGAAAACCAATGTGCTGTATTGTACATCCACCCTACCAGCTTGACTTTAATCTGACATACCTAAGTAGAAAAGCAGACATAGACTAAAACACGTACAGACTGTGATACAAGCACATAAACATTCACTCACATAGAAAAGCACAACTGATAAGTATCTAGCGCTAACGGAGGCAGTTGGACATCCACCTAAATAACTATATACTCACTGATACACCTAGGAGGCAATCTATGAAGCCCTTTACAGAGACATTTACGGATGTATGTATGTTAGATAGTGATTTATTAACAAACTTTCATACATCTCCAATCACAGGCCCACATAGAGGTCAGTCATTGTGGTATGTGCTAAAGAAGTAACACTTTCAAGTCTACTCAAGCAAAGAACTAATGCTTGGATAGTTTCTCGAGCCTGCTATACTTGAGCCTGTGCATGCAGTTTTATTGCTTGTACAACCTTCTAATTTAATACCCCTACAGAAGGCATGAGCTGGCCTTCTATCAAACATAACTAACCACTAAAGTAGCCTGTACCTAGGCCATTGGGCTGGAGGCTATGTGTTAAAAAGGTTACATACATACTCTGATGATTGAGTGAGCACTAAACACCGAGAGACCCTGGTGCTCCATTGTATCTCCATTCTGCCACGAAGACTTGAAACGTCTATGCTTAGCTACAAAACCAGAAAGACACTAAAATAGACAGCGAAAAAGTAAGAGAAGCACCTAAACATACATTTATACAAACTGGCAGAGCTAATATACATGTAGCGATAGTGGAGCCAGTTGCACTTCCTTTCCTGATAAATTTACTGTACTATACATGTTAAAAAGAGACACAGATAACCAAGCAAGTTATATACACATGCACTGACATTCTGAACTAGAGACTACAACACACATTAAGACATCTAGTAAAATATAATGTGACCTATATTATAATAAAAAATGGTTTATGTAACTAACTAAATACTTAAGAAATATAGGGCCAGATGTTGGTAGCCCAATACCGGTTGGAAACAGCCGAAAATCGGTATTTTCGGATGTTTCCGACCGGTATTGTGCTTTTGGTATTTAGGGGACAGAAAATCGTCGGAATCGGTAAATTTACCGAATCGGTAAATTTACCGATTCGGAGGGTTTACCGATTCGGTAAATTTACCGATTTGGTAAATAAGAAGTGGTCAAATTAAACATTGAGATGTAGGTAAGCTCTTAAATACCGATTTTGCTTCAAATTCGGTATTTAAGAGTCTGTATTTACCATGGATTGAAATCAGGTGGTAACCAGGTGCAGCCTAAATAAAAAAAAATGCAATACTGTCTACACAATGGCGGCATTCTATGTGATTGCGAGGCGGCTACGGCTACAGGAGGAAGGAGAGAGGGAATGGCAGAGACAGGAGCAGGTCTACAGACAGAGGATCACCTTGTTCATGCTCACAGAGGCAGAGATTCTCCAGAGGTACAGGTTGGAGCCAGACACCATCTTGGACCTCATCAGGGACCTCCACCCACTGTTGGAGCAGACTACCTCATGGGCGCACGCCATTCCAACCCACGTGCAGGTGCTGTGCAGCCTACACCTGCTTGCGTCTGGGAGTTACCAGAGTGTGGTTGCTGCGGTAGGTCGGGTGACCCAGAGCAGCCTGTCACGCTTTTTCCACAAATTCATTGACGCCATGTTACAGAGGATGGACCATTATATATCTTTCCCTGCAACCCATGCTGAACTGCTACAAACAAAAACTGACTTCTATCTGATGGCGCATTTCCCCAATATCATTGGCTGCAGTGCCTTTTTGCAGCGTGTGCTCGCGCTTGTGTGAAAAGCGTGTAGGAGCACAGCGCTGCCTGCTATTTGACCTCCCAGCGCTTGTAAGCGCTTCGCTTTCCCCCCCTCCCTTGCCTGGGACTCTGAGACCGCCCTCGGCTGAGTATTGACGCCGAGGGCTGGGATCTCATTTTGGCCGCCATCTTGGGGGTAGGACTTCCACCCTCGCGCTCTAGCAGCGCTACAAAAGGGAACCGGCTCATCTAGCAGGTGATTACCATCTGCTTCTAACCTACTTCTCCCCTCCTGAGGCGGAAAGCCGGGAGGTCTCTCCACTTTTCTTTTACTTTGAATACTTTGAACACTTGATTCGTGTATTTTAAAACGATCATTTTATTGTGTGCCTTTTTGCAGCGTGTGCTCGCGCTTGTGTGAAAAGCGTGTAGGAGCACAGCGCTGCCTGCTATTTGACCTCCCAGCGCTTGTAAGCGCTTCGCTTTCCCCCCCTCCCTTGCCTGGGACTCTGAGACCGCCCTCGGCTGAGTATTGACGCCGAGGGCTGGGATCTCATTTTGGCCGCCATCTTGGGGGTAGGACTTCCACCCTCGCGCTCTAGCAGCGCTACAAAAAGCTCACCCCCTTCTTCGCGCAGCGGACGCGTTCAGCGGCCGCGCCTGATCCGCGCCTGAGTCGTGCCAGAGTCCTGCCCGTCTGCGCCCGTCAGCGTCCCGGAGGCGTTCGGCGTGGCAGGTAGCTCTGGCCACTATGCTCTCTTACTCCGCTCAGGAGCTCCTTTCGCGGCGCAACTGGAATGCGTCATGCTTATCAGTCTTCCCAGGCCGGCATAGGGGCAAGCATAAGTGCCCTGCCTGTTTGTGGCACCCTGTCCGTTCCCTCCCTTCCCCTCTCCCTGTTAAGGAGAGCAGCACAAAACACCTCTGTCTACTCCTCAACACGAGGTCGTTGCATCGCCACACTCAAGAGATCTATGATCTCTTGTCAACCACCAGTCCTACCTGTTTGATGCTTACCGAGACTTGGCTGAATGATTCTTCCAACCCGGACCTAGTGGCTGCTATCCCCACTGACTACACCATTCATCGACAGGATAGAGACAAGGGTAGAGGAGGAGGAGTTACCTTGGTTGTGAAGAGCTCTCTTCCGTGCACGGTCACGCATACTCACACCATCGAAGGGGCTGATTCATTAGCCTTCACCATCTCCTTATCGCCGCAACAAGCACTGAAGGGCATGATTGTTTATAGACCCCCGGGCCCTGTGGGCTCCTTTTTTGATGACCTTCAACAGGTCATGTCGGTCCTTGTCCTGAGATCGGAGCATTGCTTACTTGCGGGAGATTTCAACTTCCATATGGACGACCACAATGACCAAAATGCCATCAAACTGTTGGATATCGCATCTACCCTGGGTCTTTCCCCTTATCTCTCTGGTCCAACCCACGATAAAGGCCACATGCTCGATCAGGTTTTTTCCACCATACCGATCACGAATATTACACTTCTGCCTATCGTGTGGTCCGATCACTTTCTGGCCCGCTTCGAAATACATTCTATCGCGGCCCCCCTCGCTAGCGCCACGAGACAGCAGGGCAGCAGCTATAGGACACTTCACCGGGTGACCTCAGATATGCTTACTCATGCTCTGACTGATCACCCTGTGGTCGGCACTGGGGATCTGGAGAAAGATCTGGAGAGTCTGCAAGACTGGCTTCTTGCTAGACTAAATGAGTTCGCTCCTTTACAGCCGCCCAGGTCCGCTGCTCGGCGGGTCTCTGCTCCCTGGTTCACGGAGGAACTAGCCCTTGCCCGTAGGCAATGTAAAGTGGTTGAGCGTGCCTGGAGAGTCCAGTATGAGCCCGAGGCCAAACAACGATATAAAACAACGATGAAGTCATACCATGGACTTGTCCTTCAGAGCAAGAAACGGTATCTTGCCAATAGGATTGACGATGCTGCTAACTCCTGTAAGGAGATTTTCTCAATCGTGCGTGAATTTACTAGTCCCCGGTCCATCTCTACTCAGGGTGCTCCGGCAGAGACCTGGGCTAACACCATTGCCAATTTTTTTACTACCAAAATTAGGCAAATCCAGGTCTCTTTCCCGCAGAGAGACCCAGATGATGTGTCTGTGATGCCGATTGAGGCAGCGTCTCTGTCTCCCCCGGGACCAGCCCTGTTCGATTTTCCTCCTCTCTCGGCTGCTACATCTTTAGCCCTGATGAGGAACCTTAAGTCGGGCTCACCATTAGATCCTTGCCCGGCAAAATTTCTGGCAAAAGTGGCAGACGCCATAAACCCTATAGCCAATCCCATCCTTAATCTATCTTTGAGCGAAGGCTTTCTGCCTCAGACCTGGAAGCAAGCCATGGTCATCCCTCTGATCAAGAAACCCAATCTTGACCCAGAGGTACCCTCCAACTATAGACCAATTTCGCTCCTTCCAGCACTGACCAAGATCTTGGAAAAACACGTGCACAGCGTGCTTTCCAACTTTTTGGAGTCTAATGATCTGCTTCATGAATCCCAATCGGGATTCCGTTCCAACCTAAGCACCGAGACGGCGCTTTTGGAAGTCTCGGAGATCATTAGAGAGGTGCTGGACATGGGAGGCAGGGTGTTGTTAGTCATGCTAGATCTGTCGGCGGCGTTTGACACCGTCCCCCATGAGGACCTCCTCATTAGGCTCCATGACATCGGGCTAGGGGGGACGGTGCTCAACTGGTTTTCTTCCTTTTTGGCCAACCGCCGCCAGACGGTCTGGGTCCCACCCGGATCCGCCGAGATGCCGCCATTGGGAGTCGGAGTGCCTCAGGGCTCTATCCTGAGTCCCACTCTCTTTAACATCTTGATGACCCCTCTGGCGACATTGGCGGAATCCTATGGGGCCCGGATCGCCTCCTATGCTGACGACACTCAGCTCCTCTTCACCTGTCGCAAGGGTGAAGAGTTTGATGGCGAAGGGATTCGCGAGTGCCTTGGGGCTGTTTTCAGCTGGTTTTCTCAAAACAGTCTCAAGTGCAACTCGGACAAGTCCGAAATACTATTCTTCGGATGCCCCTCTGAACCAGATTGGCGAGGATGGTGGCCTGCCGACATGTTCCCTCCCTCACAGTCCTCTAAGTGGGCCAAGAACCTGGGAGTCAAAATTGATAATGAGCTGTCGCTCAAATCCCAGATTTCCATCCTTACGGGAACTTGTTTTGGGATCCTGAGAATGCTGCGCAAGTTTTTCCCCCTTCTTTCACAGCATCATCGGAGGATCACTGTTCAGGCCCTCATAGGGTCCAGATTGGACTATGCCAATGCTCTATATCTGGGCCTGCCTGAATATCTCCTCCAACGTCTGCAGATCACCCAGAACGCGGCTGCGCGTGCCATCTATGGCCTTCATCGTCGCACCAGCGCCTCTAATCTTCTTGTATCCCTCCACTGGCTTCCGGTGCGGAAGAGGATACTGTTTAAGACCATGACTCTTGCCCATAAGGCCTTACATGGCACTGGTGCCAAGTATCTTCAGAGGAGGCTGGACTTCTATCGACCAGCACGATCCCTCAGGTCAGAAACCTTGGCCTTGGCTCGGGTACCACGCATTAAAAAGGCTCGGCTAGGCGGCCGGTCTTTCAGCTTCCTTGCTCCTCAGCTGTGGAACTCGTTACCGTTGTCTTTGCGAAGCACCTCTAATCTGCTTGTCTTTAGGAAAGACTTGAAAACTTGGTTGTTTGCTGGATAGTTTCTTCCCCTCCGGGTGCCCCTTCTCTGTTATTGTTATGTTTCTTGCTCTTTTTCCATGGCCAGGAGCTCAAAGCGCCGGGACACTCCTTTGGAGTAGCCGTTGCGCTATAAAAGTCCCATTTTAACATTAACATTTTAACATAACATCGATGGCACTCACATTCCCATTTGTCCCCCTGCTGCCACCGAATACATATATAGGAATAGAAAGTCCACCCACACCATCAATGTGCAGGTGATCTGCAATGCCAAGTGGAGTCCAAAAAAGAGTATTCCACAGCTGATCAAGCAACCAGCACCTCTATATTTCAATGTCCCTCAGAGTGTTCAATTTCTCTGTGCTGACAACCTCCAGGACCCGCTGTGGTTTGGTCCCACTGGAAAACCAGATGAAGACTTTGAGAAGAGAATGGAGGCAGCACCAGATGTGAAGTAAGACAGAGCCACGTTGTATCAAAAAATTGTGTTTTTCTTTATTTTTTCATTCTTAAGACAGCCAACGCGTTTCGCTCCCCAACCTTGGGAGCTTCGTCAGGGCAAAGATCTGGATTAGTCCTGATACGGCGCAATATTATGGACACGAAGACTGGTCAAATCCAGCAGCAAGAAGTTCCAGTATCAAGGTTCCCATATCAGAGCAAAAGATGAAAACAGCGTCACGGGCTTCAAGGTAAATCTCATCAAGAGTCAAGAAGGTAATGTTTTGTAACGTGTCCAGTTTCAAGTTATTGTACCAGGACAAAGATGAAAATATGCATCTCGGGCTTTAAAATGTTTCGCACTGGTAACCAGGGCCGTAATTTCAATAATATTATAGTTTTGGTAATGAGCGTATGCGCAAACCTTGATAAGCTGCTAACATAAAAGCTCCAAGCTCCGTAGTATGACAGCAACCCGTGGCCATCACTGACCTTGTGGCAAAATTTCCTGGGAGTACCCACGACTCCTTCATATTTCAAAACAGCGGTATCTATGCATGGCTGACAGCAGGGGAATTTGGTGAAGGATACCTCCTAGGTAGGACACAGTGTGCGACCCCATTAACACCTATTGCAGTAAGAAGTACATGTATGCATGTGAGTATGTAGTGTAGTTCCTATTTTCCCAATAGGCTCTGCGCATTGGAATAATATCTTCAATAGTATAGACGTAGGACTGTGGTTAACTAGGTCTTCTACTGACGATATTAGACTTAAAGTTATGTGTGCCAGCTAGCTCCGAGTTCACTAGAAACTTTCTCGAATAGGCAAGGAGGAGTTTAACCTCCCTGGATAGACAAGAAGGGATTTACTTTCTGACAACCATAGAACATGACAACTTTACTCCCCCCTAATCAAGAGTATATCTCTAGAGTCGTGTGAAAACAAAAGACAACTATTTTACTCAGGTTATTTATCAAAGAGGAAACAGACACTTGTAACACTCAGGCCATGGGTTATATAAGTTTAGAGTAACCTCAAGAACCCAATGCAAATGTGGTAGGTGCAGTATATTTGATTCGTCCGCCCCGCATATGGGTAGTTGGCCGTTATCATTGGTTACTCCAAGTTAGTGATGTTGCCAGCCTCAACCCGAGGCACCTCTGGCCTGTTGTGCAGTGTCCAGAGAAAGAAAAAAGGAGTGTGTCAAATTAGAATCTCAAAAAAAGGAAAAAAGGTTTAAAAACTGAAAAATCACCTTGATTGATTTTATTTATTAATGTGATTTTCAGATTGTTAAAAATAATCTGATACTACTCAATTGATCGAGTTACTAGATCAAAGTAGTTAGAAACACTTATTACACAAACGTCGACATGTTTCTGCTCTGTCGGCCCACAGGGGTCTATAGAGCATTCGTCAGGACTCACAACAAAACAAAAATTGAACGAAAATTGTACGTATTACTCACACCTTTTGTGCTGTATTATGTTAATAACCTGTGAAATTTTCAAGGATATTGACTCCTCCGGTTTCTTGTGACCGGGAAGTACTCGCTTGCATCGGGGGGCCCTCAGGACACAGAGCCGCGTGTGCTTGCAAACTCGTCTAGTGCTGACTCTGCCCCCGGAACTATTTTACTCAGTCAGTACGTGCATTCTTAGTTTCACCAGTTTGTAGAGAAATAAGAGATGGGCGTGTTTCAATAAAAAGATGTTATTTATTGATCAGTCTCTTTTCTCATACAAGAGAAATGAATCGCTATTATTGCAATACTTATAGTTAAGTAAAGTGCATACAGTAAAAACAGGATTTTAAAATAATACTGTAAAAGCATTTATATGGTTTCTTAGCCATATGATACTTAAAATGGATAAAAGATATACATACATATATACATTGACTAATCGTTCTCAACTGGTGCTGTTAACTACGCCTACCCCGATGTACCTGACCTAAGCCAAATACGTGGGCGGGAGTAAATAAGTAGCAGTTTAAGTTAAGTTTGTTTTGCCAAGGATCTGACTCAAGAATTCTCTGTAAGGGGTTAGTCAGTTCAGTACCTGGGATTTAGAAGGCTGGAGGGTTGGTATCTCTGTCTCAGGACTCGATATCCTAGTTACCCGCGAGGGCGGCTGGAAACGCCGGAGGCTGGATTTCTCGGCAGGAGAAAAGGCAGCGTCTCTCTCAGCGCGTCAAAAGGGAGGGGCAGCGTCCGTGGGCTTTTCTGCATCAGCTGGGCTCTCCGGCAAGTAGCGCTGCTCCAAGCTCGTCACCACCGTGTCTCTGCTTAGGGCAGCGTTGTTATACTTATACCTGAAAGGTGCCGAGTTTGACGTAAGGATGGACATAAGACGTCAGTAAGAATGTCATAAAGACTGGTCGTTCTTACATTCTTTTCAGGAGTTCTCGAGCGAAATCAAAACAATAGCTGCGGGGGATTTCCCAGGTCTGCTGGAGGTTTGATTTGTTTTGAGAACTCGGTGTGCTTTCTAGGGGGCTGGAGGGATAGTGCTTGCTTAATGTGACAGCATGCGCTATGACCTAATCTGAAAACGGGTTTCTGTGCTGGTGTATGGACATTTAGTGAGTTAATAACCGGACAAGGGTCAGAAATAGGAGTATCAATATAGGTACCTAGATAAACACACTACACCCACTCCACGATTTTATGTACATATTTACTAACCTAAGCAATAGTAAACATAACTAACAGTGCATGTGTATTCCGAACCACCCCAAAAACATTTTTTTTTTTTTTTGTATTTGAAAAATGGCGTATGCAAAATGCACGAAATGAGTATAGGTACTGTATGCATTCAAGCAGTATAATCATCCAAAAAGGAGCTGCACATTTTATATCGGCATGAATGAGTTGCGAAATACACATGAAATGGCTCTTGATACAGAAAAAAGTTGCGAGACCATCTCATCACATATAAACAAAATTAATCGCATATAAGCTAGAGGTTGAGGTAATGTAATGTCTCTAGAATTCCTAAGAATAGAAGCTCTGTTCTCTAAGAATAGTTTTACTTTAAGCAGAAGATAAGTGCCAAAAAGGTAAATATTTTGGAATTGGAAAAAAAGTATTCGCTTTTCAGGGGAGAAGAGAAAAAATTGTTCACAGTCACTTTGTTTTCAAAAGACTGAAGGCCAAATTCAGAGTTCAGGGAACGCCGTGTGCAAGTTTGTTTAAAGTTATTCTCTCTGTTCCGGTGAAAATATCATTTCAGACAGACTCTCGAAAAAACAGTCTACAGCTTCTGGTGAAAGTTCGACCAGGTTGGAAAATGTCGCTACCATGCAGTCATGCGCATGATTGCTTTCAATGATGGTTCGATCAGAACTGCTTACAGAAGGTCGTACCTGGTCGATGCTGCTTTTATCTTGTACTTCACTACCCTTCAATCGTAGTGGTGAAGTTTCCACGAATGCCGTCATCAGGATAGGTAGCCGCTGGGGACAGCACAATGAATGAGCCTTTACTGGACCCAACAAAGTATCTGCATCCAATGGTACTTCTGATTGTAGTGTAAGACTGGTGTCCAACACGCATTCTTCGCCGCATAGCATGCACCTTAATACAGGCAAAACACAATTCTGCCAGATGGGTCTGAATGAAAGAAACCAGGTCATATTTAGATCTCGTAGCCGGGCTAAGCCAAGGACTTTAGTTATGCGGTCCCGGTAGCGGATAGCTAGGATTGTTTCTTCCATTGTTGCTGGAGTCTTGTCTGTGACATGGCTTGCCATAACGAAGCAAGAGTAGCAAGAATAAAATGCCTGCTACGAGTCCCAACAGGAGTGGAAGTCCGCCAAAGATGGAATGGACGAAATTTGGAAAAATACCCAGGATCGCTTTGAATGGGGTTAAAGCTCCTGAAAAAAATGTCTTAAATACACTTGCGATACCACTTGTATCAGAAATATTTAAGATTTCGTTCAGCATTTCTGCGAAGTGTAGGGGGCAATTTGTTGATAACATTGAATGAATCTCTGCCGTTGTCCTTGCAACTTGGAGATCATACGTTTCTTTTGATGACGTCAACTGGGTTGGCGTCTGTAGGAGCACAGTCCTCATTCTGCTTAAAGTATCAATTCGAATAGAAGAGATTTTTAAACTGGGCCATAACCTTCCCTCCCTGTCTGGAGCATCATTCGGGAACAATACTCTTTCACAGCACATGACCCTGGAAGTCACGCTTACAAGATAAGATTTTCCTGGCAGCAAGCCACAACATCTGTGATCTACAATTAGAATGTAACTCCCGTTCGAAAGTCTTCTAAAGAATGGTTAAATTTGTGTTGCAGGTGTGCCTAACTGGTGACATGAAAGGTTATTTGAAGTCCCTTCACAGGCCCCATGTAAACTTATGCCTTGACACAGAAGTATACCACTTAGTGATTTTTCACAATTATTACCACTAAGAAATACACTTTGTCCCTTATTAATGTAACATGTATGTGTATAAGGTAAGTTCCATTTTGACTTAATGTATCCTTTACCCAACCTTTCATACTGGCCTGCCTGTATATATTTTTGGCAGTATTGAAACTGGAAAGTTGTTATCGGAATATTTATTATCCCATGTATTATCCATTCAATGACAGGTCGTTCTGACATTGTCAATGGTAATCTCTCAAGTTTTTCAATGCTCAGAATTGTATAGTCAGCACACTTTTGTGCCAAACTGATTTGTTTATCAGTAAGTATAAAGATATTAAATAGTGACGTTGTGTTGATTAAACGCCAAGGCACATAGCCCGAACGCAGATTTTGTAACTTCCAGCCAAGCTGTACAATAGAACGTAATTGAGACTGACCGTGTTGCAACATCAGTAAATCTTGTTCTATTATATCGATTGCAGAAGATACAATACTGTCCAGTGAATATATTCTGGAAGACAGAGTCATTAACCCATTGTCCACAACAGAAAGTGATTTTTCCAAATTAACATGGTCAATTTCCCGTATTTTTTCTGCTGTCTCAATTTGAGTTACTTTCCAAGCTTCGTTGTAAGCTGCATATATAGAGGCCGCTATGAAACATTTTTGACGCTGTTTGCGTGGTCCCATGATGAAATCACGCAAGTCAGCACCTTCTTTAAGTAAAGTTAAGTGTTGCTTAATTTCTGACAGTGTGGATGTATGTAGCCATTGAAGGCAGAGTTTCCCCACACTGTAAGTAGTTACAATCCCTGGATGTTGTCTCTGGGAGTATCTTGGGTCTGGCCTGGTCAATGTGAACCCCTGTATTTTGTTCAGGAATCTGTCTTGACAGTTATTTGTGTCTGTGGGCCAGATCAACCATTGTTTCCAATCAGCATGTGTTCTGTTTTGGTTTAAAATATGGGATACGTCTATCTCAACATCCGTAGTGCTATTACTGTTAGGTGTTGGTTTTGGAATAGACGGTTTATTTAAGTCTTTAATTTTGGCTAGGCCAAGACAGGATGTCTGTTGAATTGTATCATTCAAAAATATAATTTGTTCTGGGATCATGCAGGCTCTAAATAATGATTCTATACCTTGCACTTGCCAATCTTTTGTGCCCCAGATCGTTTTCGTTTCAATGTTATTGTTCCAGAAATCAAAACCGAATGTATTCATTTTTTCAAAAAATGAGTCAGAATATATCAATTTTGTTTGTAAGCATGGTTTTCACTCCTGTCCTATTTAACAATTTGAAATAAAATGATTCTGCATTACTTGTGTTGAACCCTGAAAAGTATGAATATTTATCAAAAAATGTCTTTCAACTGCCTTTTGGTGGAGTTGCACAATGTTCCCATTGGTTAAAATGTAAAACATTTCTAGGTTGAGTAGATTTATGCAGATAATGGTTACCATAATGGTTGTAACAAAACATTTGGTCGTAATTAGATGAACCTTGCAAATAATCATGTTCTGTAAATTTAGCTGACATTACTAGATCAGACATCATATCATTAATACTTTCAAAGTCCCAATCATCAGCAAATGTGCTTGGTTTTACAAAGTCACTTAATGAAATCTTGAATTGATGAGGATACTTCAGGAGCTCAACCGGACCATAGATTTCGTAATCAGTTTTGTCCCATGCTACCCCACTGGGTATAGGATTGGCTGTGAAGTTTACTGAAGAAAGTTCTCTTTTCTCGATGTGTGAAGACTTGTGTGGTTTCAGGACCAAGTTGATGTTCTGACTTGCTGTGTCCATTGTAGCATATTTTCCCTCAATGAAATGTCCCAAGCATAGTACCATGATGAGCCAAAGTATGAGGACAAATACACCTAGTGACACCCAAATTTCAATCCATGGAGAAATCAGATAGGTTTCTTTTAGTTGATGAAAGAGTTCTTTTGCTTTGTATTTAAAAGTTTTTGTTGTCGGCTGTTCCTCAGGTTCACTCAGATCTTCAGAAAAATCATCGAAGTTGATGAAGTAGCCGGATGCTGTTCTGTCAATTGTTTCAATTGCTTCTGTATTCCTTTTTGCTTTAGGTATTTGCTTTGTTTCATTAGCATAGTCTGTGGTTACATCATTGTATAATGGAGTTTCTTGATGTAAAGCTTCGATTTGGGTTTCAAGAGGTTTAAGTTCCATCGCTTTGTTGCATAGTCCTTGTTGAATCACTATAGGTTTATCAGGTGTGATTAGTCTTTCAGTTTCAACCTCTGTGTTTGTAGAAAACTTTGGTGTTCTGCTACTTCTTGGGAGTCCACTTGGCCTACTACTTGTTATTGGCCACGTTATTGTGGTTTAACCAGGTCGATGGATACAACTCGGTTCTCTTTTTTACCAGCAAGGGGCGGTAGTACTACTGATCTTGTCCCGTTGACAGACAAGACAGGAACTGCTTTTCTGTAAGAAGGCCCAAATTCCTTCTTCACCGCGATCTTCTCTCTGACCAGATCCCCGATTTTTGGAATCCAGACAGGCCGTGCTGGGACAGGTGGTTTCTCCTCAGTGGTTATTGGCTGCTGTTTCAATTTTATGTTGCTCAGGTCTTTTCTTGTTTCGTTTAAGTCCTGTAAAATAGCCAAACGATCTTTGATATCAAAGCATTTTTCTTTAACCACTGAAGTTTGACTATCGAGGTCCTGGATTACCATTCTAGTCCCAAACAATAGTTCGTACGGACTGAGACCTCTCAGAGAATTTCTTGGCAGATTATTAAGACTACATTGGACACTTATTAAATGTTTGACCCACCCAGCTCCTGAACCTAATACCTTTGCCGTTATAGATTGCTTTATGTCACGGTTTTTTCTTTCCACAATTCTGTTTCCCTCAGGATGAAAGGGACAAGAGTACCGCAATGCAATGCCCATGCTGGTCATGGCCTCCTTATAAGCTCGAGAGCTAAAAGCAGGACCCTGGTCAGAATGTAACATGCCAATTGCGTATGTGCCGATAAAGACTCGCAAATCTTTTATAACAGTTCAGACGTCAGCTTAGAGCTGGGGTCTACATTTTAAGTGAAAATAGTCTCTACATGTTAATATGACTCATTATTCATACTGGGTATTTTATGTCGATAGCCTAATCCTTATTGGGTGAAACGCCATGGCAGTACACCGTCTCGGTCACCACTGCGATCTCTGTTGCAGTTTGGACAGTTTTTTGCAAATATGTGATGTTGCAGGCTCATTCCTGGCCACCAGTATGTTGATTGTAATTCTTCTAGAGAATCCTTAAGTTTAAGGTGTCTAAGACCCTCACCCATATGTGCGTCTGCTATTAACAAGACTCTCCTGTTCATGTTTGGAATCCCTCTATCCCCCACTCCAGGGATTCGAGCAAAAGGAACGGAGTTTGCATCGATTATGTATGTATAACTGAGTGGATACATGATGGGTAGTGCTGAGCAGTCGCCTTTTGATGACGTTTTTACCGCCAGCATTGTTTCCCCGTCAATGTATTTTACTGAACGCTTTTTTGTAGCTACGGAAGCCGATTTAGTTGTTTCCGCTGTGGCTGTCTCAGCCAATGAATTCCTTGCAACGTGAACGCCATCACACTGATGACTCAGTGAGTGTATCACGTGAGTCTTTGGTAGTTCTTTCTTTAAAAGAACTATTTGTTCCCAAAGAGATTTTTGCTTTATTGTTACACCTGTGTCATCTTTGTACCCGTTTTCAACTCATTTCTGCAAGTCGTTATTGTATGATTTGACGCAGTAATATGAATCGCACACTATTAGTGTCGGGAATTCGCGATCCGCATTATCTAGCGCCATTTTTAACGCTAATATTTCAGTTTGTTGTTCTGAATTATTTTCCACTGAGTGTGTTTTTGTAAACAGAGGTTTCAATTTACCTTCGCGCCACACATCTTTTGTAATCTCGCATGTGGCGTTATAAGCTTGCTCTCCCCAAACTGAGGGCTGAGCATGTCCGTCTGTATATATTACACAGGCGTACTGTCGTATGGGCAGAATGTCGCTAGGCAGAGGATATTCTCTTTCATATTCTAGATTTTTTAATTTTGTCATTTCTGGATCAAAATAGTATTTCACTCTGTCTGTAGCAAGAGAATCTTCCCATTGTATCCATTTTGGATTTAGTGCCATTGTAGGTAAATTACATGGGCTTGTTAATGCCTCAAAGGCTGATTCTGCTGTTCTGACTGTAATCTGTCTGCCGTCAGCTTGGTTTCTTTCTCTTGCTACAGCTGTTTGAACCGTGTGAACAATGTTTTCCTTTATGCTGAATGTTTTTTAAGCTTCTGTGTACAAGTGTGATTTGTATGCTATTGGTAACGTTTCTCCCTCATTAGAGGTTAGGTATGTGAATCCGCATCTTCCTGGGATGACTCGAATCACAAGGTTGCCTGTGTTATCGCGTGTTTGCAGTTTTGTTTTAACTAACATGTCTGTTTGTAAAGATCTCAAAATTTCTGTGTGTTTTTGAGTCCAATTGATTCTTTTAAAATCTGGTTTTATTAGATCATAGAGGGGTTTAACCCTCTCTGCATAATTTATAATGTAAGTTCTTCCGAAATTCAGGAATCCTAGAATTGATTGTAAGTTTTTCAGCGTTCTTGGTGCTTGGAATACAGCACATTTCTCCAGGAAATTGTCTGCCAGGCTTTTGCCTTCACTTGATAATTCATATCCTAAAAATAGGACAGTCAGATGGGCAATTCTTGACTTTTTGAAGTTGGATTTGTAACCCTCTGCTGCGAACCCAAGTATTATGGTGTTCACTCTTTTCAAGTGAGTATCCAAGTCATCATCTGTCAGATAGATGTCATCGACATAAGATAATGCTTCATCATCATATATTTGTAGTAACTCTGTTACTCTCGCTGAGAATAATCCTGGGCTGTTCTTGAACCCTTGGAGCAAACGACAGAAATTTTCTGCGAGCCATTTATTGAGAAAGCGGTCAAATATCTGCTTTCTGGTGCTATATTTTGACAAAAGAATCCATTAGAGCTGTCTAATGTTGTTTTGTATTTTTTGCGCACTATGCTATTCATTAGTGCGGCACTGTGTGAGTTTTGTACTGCAAACGTTTTGCAGCATGAGTTAAGGTGTCTGTAGTCCAAAACTAGACGATATGAATCATCTGGTTTGGAGACAGGAAACAAAGGATTGTTCATTTGTGAGGTGCATGTTTCAATCACCCCCTGGTATTCAAGTTGATCTAAGATCTTCCTGACCTGTTTTTTAGCTTCTTGCTTAATTGGGTACTGCCTCTGTGCAGTCGGTTGAGATTTTAACTGGATCTTGTGAGGAGGAGAGTCCTCATCCCATCCCACATGGTTTTTATATAGTGCAGGAGCCTGGGCTACTGCCCACTTTCTTGCAAGTGTATATTTTTTATAAATTGGAATATGATTTGAGAAGGCAGGCATAATCATTTCTTCGCCATGAGGGCACTCCCTGACAAACTCTGGTGGCCAGTCTTTTTCAGCTAGAAGGATGTCATAGCCCTTAGAGAGATTATCCCAAATAGACCCCTTATTTTCCTAGTCTTATCTCCATCTATACCTAAGGTTATGTCATATATTTTATGAGGTTTGCTAACTCTGGTATCTGCAGTTTCTACCTGAATGTATTCATTCGTGTCCACTGTCTCCAGATGATTCATCAGGATCTTGCGAGCTATGCTCACTTCTGCTGCGCTGTCTAGCATTGTCTGAGCCCACTCTCAGTTTTTCAACTGAGTCCTCAGGATCCTCGGCATGTTTGATTATTTTAATGCTGGCTACCTTCTTCTTTGGAAATTGTAATTTTTTACTCTGATGAGCAGGTTCTTTGTCTTTGGACTTGACGTGCTCTTCGCTGTGTTCTGACCGTCCTCTTCTTTCCGATTTCTGCGAGGAAGTCTGAAAAGATCGAGAGGGACGTGTATCAATATCTTGATATCTATCAGGTTTCTTCAAATTATCCCTATTTCTAAGGTTGTATTTTTTCTCAGAGGGCTCCCTCTGGGGAGACTTGTGTCCTTGGTCCGGAGATCTTTCTCTCCGCCAAGGAGACCTTCCTCTGGACTGGAATCTTTTTTCTTTGGGAGTGGATTGTTTATTTCCATCCCAGCTCTTTTTTGAAGTGTTTAGATTATTTTTAATAAATACCTTTTCAGGATTTTCTATTAGTTGGGGTTTCACTGGTTTCCCACCCAAACTATCTCTTCCTAGTTCTTCATAGGATTTTTCTATGATTCTGGCTAATTCAAATGGTTGTTCTACTATATCTGTTTCCTTCAATCTCTGGTGGATTGCCACATTTGCTGCTTCCCCCTTTATGTTTGCTAGTAATATTGCCGAGACCTGCTTAAAGTCTTTCAGTAATTTCATACCCAGAGTTAAAGCAGGTTCTGGACCGTATTCATTTGGAATCTGTTTTAGCACCTCTGGTATTACCGACATGGACGGAACACCATGTGTTTTTCTGTAAATGGAAGCAAAGACTGTACCCCAAGTGTCACAGTCCTCCACATGTGGTGCGATCCCCATTGGAAGACAGATAGTCAGAATCCTGTGTTTCTCAACAGGGGTGGTATCTGGAAATACCGCCTCTATTTGAGTGATTTTCTGTGCTAACCAGAATGGAATTTGTTCCCTTTTAATGGGTACTTTACCTAGACAGGACTGTATGTTCTGTGGTGTGATTTTATTTGTGTTCCCCTGATGAGAGGTCAGCTGTGGAATTTTAATAGGTGGTTGGACTGTTGAAGTCCGCATTACATATTGGACTAATTGTCTGTGTATTTTAATCAGTTGTTCTAGCTGTGCTAAAAGTTCTGGTTTCAACCTTTTTTCAATGTCTGGATGTGGTGTGTAGCCGGCTAGAACCGGCCACGTTGCTCCTGGTCTACCTAGTGGACCGAGCCTGGTGATGTGATCATTATGTTTTAGGGCGCCTTTAAACCAGAGCAGGTGCTCTTGGTATTTGAGTGGTATTTCCACCTCCTCGAAAGGGGTGTACTCATCCGGAAGTTCCTCTATCTTGTAATAGTGGAACTCCTTTGTTACAGCGTTTGCTGCTGGAAAATTTATCCATGAATAGAATACCTCTGTCTGCCGATATTCGTGTGCCTCAATTACGAATATGACTGTACCACCTCATGGTGTTAGTCCATTTTCTATAAGTTTAAGTGTTATAGTTTTTCTTATGCTGACCGGGATGAGTATTGCATCCGGGTCTTGCTGTAGGAGACTTGTGTCTTCCACTAGGAGTTGAAATGCTAATCTAGCTGTCTCCCTATCTCCTTCACCGTCTGACATTTTACTGACAGGAAGGGTTTTTGTTGCAGATCAGGTTTCTACGGAAACAAAGATTAGATGCACAATATTTTGGAACACTGTATCCTTCAACGTTGAATAAACCAAAAACCATACATAGGAGTCTCCTCCTACTAAGTTTGGCGGATTTAACCTTTCACCCACTCCAGAAGTCTTTGGAGTTTTATGGGAAAAAAGGGTCTGTGTGAAAAAGCACGACTGAGTTACTCTAATGTCTTGCGTTAGATTTATCGCCTATCCAAACCGCTGGGCGCCATGTAGTGTAGTTCCTATTTTCCCAATAGGCTCTGCGCATTGGAATAATATCTTCAATAGTATAGACGTAGGACTGTAGTTAACTAGGTCTTCTACTGACGATATTAGACTTAAAGTTATGTGTCCCAGCTAGCTCAGAGTTCACTAGAAACTTTCTCGAATAGGCAAGGAGGAGTTTAACCTCCCTGGATAGACAAGAAGGGATTTAGTTTCTGACAACCATAGAACATGACAACTTTGCTCCCCCCTAATCAAGAGTATATCTCTAGAGTCGTGTGAAAACAAAAGACAACTATTTTACTCAGTCAGTACGTGCATTCTTAGTTTCACCAGTTTGTAGAGAAATAAGAGATGGGCGTGTTTCAATAAAAAGATGTTATTTATTGATCAGTCTCTTTTCTCATACAAGAGAAATGAATCGCTATTATTGCAATACTTATAGTTAAGTAAAGTGCATACAGTAAAAACAGGATTATAAAATAATACTATAAAAGCATTTATATGGTTTCTTAGCCATATGATACTTAAAATGGATAAAAGATATACATACATATATACATTGACTAATCGTTCTCAACTGGTGCTTCTAACTACGCCTACCCCGGTGTACCTGACCTAAGCCTAATACGTGGGCGGGAGTAAATAAGTAGCAGTTTAAGTTAAGTTTGTTTTGCCAAGGATCTGACTCAAGAATTCTCTGTAAGGGGTTAGTCAGTTCAGTACCTGGGATTTAGAAGGCTGGAGGGTTGGTATCTCTGTCTCAGGACTCGATATCCCAGTTACCCGCGAGGGCGGCTGGAAATGCCGGAGGCTGGATTTCTCGGCAGGAGAAAAGGCAGCGTCTCTCTCAGCGCGTCAAAAGGGAGGGGCAGCGTCCGTGGGCTTTTCTGCATCAGCTGGGCTCTCCAGCAAGTAGCGCTGCTCCAAGCTCGTCACCACCGTGTCTCTGCTTAGGGCAGCGTTGTTATACTTATACCTGAAAGGTGCCGAGTTTGACGTAAGGATGGACATAAGACGTCAGTAAGAATGTCATAAAGACTGGTCGTTCTTACATTCTTTTCAGGAGTTCTCGAGCGAAATCAAAACAATAGCTGCGGGGGATTTCCCAGGTCTGCTGGAGGTTTGATTTGTTTTGAGAACTCGGTGTGCTTTCTAGGGGGCTGGAGGGATAGTGCTTGCTTAATGTGACAGCATGTGCTATGACCTAATCTGAAAACGGGTTTCTGTGCTGGTGTATGGACATTTAGTGAATTAATAACCGGACAAGGGTCAGAAATAGGAGTATCAATATAGGTACCTAGATAAACACACTACACCCACTCCACGATTTTATGTACATATTTACTAACCTAAGCAATAGTAAACATAACTAACAGTGCATGTGTATTCCGAACCACCCCAAAAACATTTTAGGAGTATCAATATAGGTACCTAGATAAACACACTACAAGTAATGTATTCCCATTTCCTTTTAGGAGACTGTGCATATGCCCTCCGCTCCTTCATACTCACCCCCTACCTCAACCCCTCAACACCCAGCCATAGGAGATATAACAGGGCCCACAAGAGCACAAGTAATATTGTGGAGCGTACCTTTGGAATATGGAAGAGCAGGTTCAGGTGCCTACATAGGATTGGAGGTGCCCGGCAGTATACCCCCATCACTTGCTGTAGAATCATTACTGCCTGTGCTATGTTGCACAACCTTGTTGTGAAGAAGGGCACTGAGGTGGAGTTGTCAGACTTTGAGGATCATGACAATGAGATTGCTGTGCCTGAAACACAACCTGCTGGAGTGTCAACACCAAGTGATGGCAGATACAGACGTGAGGAGATTACACACAACTATTTCTGAGTAAGTAATGAGACACAGACAGGTTGTGTATGGGACCAACGTATTTTAATGGTGCCACAACGTTCAAGCACTTAAGTGCAACAAAATAAACATTATACACGTGGGTATTGTATGTCCCGGGTTACTTCACCCATGAACGGTAATGTCACTTGCGCCCGCGCTTCCCTGAGCCACTTGGATGTTGTTCAATTTGTTCAGCGTGCCCTGCAGCCTCAGCTTGGCGCCTGGTACTCCTCTGTGTCTCCACATTAGTGCTTGCTATGCTGCTCCGGCTACTAGTGTCATCACCCTCTGCCATGTCCAGGGCAGGATTCTGTGCTGTGTGGGAAATCAACATTGCCTCTAGTGCACTCGTCATTCTGGCCATGCCCCTGGTGACCTCAGCTGTATTCTGTGTCAATGCCTCCTGCATAGCAGGGATGTGGCAGTGTCCAAGCGATTGATGGCCGTATTGTGGGCACGGGCATCCCTGCGCCTTGTGTGTGACAGACTGTCAAGTTTGGAGCATAGCTGCGTAACTGAGTTGCTCATCTGCTGCATCCCTGCTGCAATGTCCCTATTTGTTTTGGCAACTTCTTTATTTGCCTCCACAATGTCTCTCATGCCCTTCCCCATGTCTCCTATTTGCACATTCAGGGCTCTGAGTTGGCATTGGCAGGCTTGGATTGATTTGCCCTGCATCCTTTAAATGCGCACCATGCTCCCCTCCAGCCCACGGAACACAGTGCCCTCACCACGTCCACCTGCACTGCTGGCTCTGTGTTGTCTTCTGCGAGAAGTGACCGTCTCATTTGTGGACTGCAGTGCTGCTGAACTGACATCTACGGTGACTTGAGCCTCCCCCTCACCCTCTGCTGCCTCCATTGATGTTTGTGGGGCCACGACACGCTTCCTGGCTGGTGGGGTTACAGGAGTGGACTGGAGCAGTGATGGTGAAGTTTCTGGTGAGAATTGCAAGTGAGGGGATTGGGAAAGCTGTGGGGAGTGCAGCAACTCTGGGGTCAGTACAGTGTCATCTTCCTGGGAGTTGCCAGTTGTGTCACCTTCGTCCTGCGAAGCTTGCACTTGGCTTGACCCTGCTTCCTCACTCTCCTCCCTCTCTGTTGCAGTCCCTTCTGTGTCAGTGGGTCGACTGCCTGATTTGGCCCCTAGGTATAAATAAGCGTATATCAACAGAGTGCTACTGTGTCACAGTCACTGCAATAAATGCTTAACACATTTCACTTTCATTTATCTGCATTCATTTCACTAACTTGAAGATGTCTGCACTGTTACACATGGTCCTACATTTTCTGACTACATTTCCCATAATGCATTGCTCCTGTATAATGCTAGAAGTACTGTACTGGGGTTTGCTTGTCCACAAAGGGTAAAGGGAAGCAGGTTGGTATGGGGTGTAATGCTGCGCATGCGCCTTACCTTTTTTGTTGCAGCTCTGGCTGAGCTGTCCACATCTCCCAGTCCGCTGACGCTGTCTGCCTCAATGGTTGAGGCCACCAACTCCTCCAGGTCAGTCAGGGGGGGCTGTGTTCCTGCCTCCACCGGTTAGGCCTGCCTGCTTGTGGATTTCAGCCATTTTTTTCTTGGTGAGGCTCCTGTGGTCATAGAATCTTTTTTTAAGATCCTCAGTATTCCTGGTTGTGACTCCCACAGCATTCACTTTTTCAACAATTGCCAGACAGATTTTTCTTTTGGCAGACTCGGGAACAGTGAGGGAGTGCCTGCCAAAAAGTTTGTTGTGCACCCTCACTACCTCCTCCACAAGTACCTGCAGCTCCATGCTGCTGAGCTTTATTTTCCTCTTTCTTTCTGCCTTCTGGCTTTCACTGCTGCTTGCCATTTTTCTGTTGGTAAAGTTACAAAAAACTCTCCCTGCTGCTCTGTGACTCTGCGCAGCTCTGACTGCCTCTCCAGAACCTTCTAATTAGTTGCAGCTGCCTGGGTAGCCACTTCCTGGTAGGGAGGGGGAGTGTGTTTGCACCTGATTGGCTGCCTTCATTGGTTTCACGTTTGTTTTTTTCGTTTTCCAATTCCGTATTTAAGAGAAAAGATCTGCTGGTAAGAGAACAAAGAAATTTCTTGAAATGTTGTGTCATCTGCTTGAAAAAGTACAAAAGGTTGGAAATAAAACACAAACTTCACTACCGACGATGAAAGGAGAAAAGCTCTCTCATATGAAGAGTAAAAGATTGTGCAAAAGAGGAGAGAGTTTAACCAGATGATAGAGGCAGTTTAAGGAAATCAGAGTAAGAATGTTCAGTAGTAGATTCATTGTTAATTTATTGAAGACTATTAAGAAGTATAGATGAAGAAAAGAAGCAGTCATACAAAATGAACATGTTGAGGGTAGTTTATAAGACGTTTACTCTCAGGAGGAAGCAATTAATTTGATTCAGAATAGAATGGTGACATCAGACAAAATAGTATTGTTATAAGGAGACAAAGCCAAAAGAAAAGACTTGTCAATAGAAGTAACTTTTGCAAAGTTTTTAGTGGTAAATGTTTACATACTTTGAGAACTTAGACTTTCATTAATGAAGAAAGCTACTTACAAGAGAACAAATTAGTGCATACATTTGATGAATGTGGCCAATGTTATGAGGTGAAAGATGGTGGTCCAATTGCAAAAGAGGTGATGGATGGTACCTAGAAACGTACATGAAGTCATAGCTGAAGAAGTACAGCGAAGATGTAGACAGGCCCCCGTATATAAATAAAACCAACAGTGTTTATAGTGTTGAACAGTAATTTAATGGTATGTTGGGAAATGTCCTACATATCTTTCCCTGCAGGAGTACAAAACAGAAAATAGCTATGTTGCACATATTATATACATGCAAAGGTCAAATAAAGACTGCCAAAGCACTTTTCAGCATTTTAGAAAGTTAACTGTTCACCACTCTGAAATGGTACAATCGCACCGGAAAGCTTAAAAAAAACAATTAATAAACTTACTAACCATCTTTCCTAGATAAAGGATATAGACATGCTTGTAAAAAGAAATCACGCATGGCCAATCATTAATGGATTTAAGGGAAAAAAGGTTCAAGAATATCTTGAAACATCATGGTCTAAGAAAAACAAACACATCTTTATCAATGCTAGATTTGGTTGTCTGCCAGGATTATGTCACTTACCTCCATGGAAGAAAACAGAGGAGGATAAACTATGCAGGCTAAGCAAATCTGGACAAGAAAACATTACATATTTATTGTGTCTTTTCCTGGATTTGGAATATGAAAGAAAGTTCATTCTTAAGAGACTATTCAATAATCATGGGGTAAGGACATGTAGGCAAGACCTGATAGCATGTTTAAATTCTGAAGACTTATTAATGAATTCTGCATTTATAAAATTTGTATGTGCTGTTGGGAAAAAGTTGGAGGTTTTTATCTGATTCGCTAACGGATTGTGCTAATATATATTATATATAATCAAGTTTTTGTAAATATAAACCTTATATGATTGATTGTTTTATAACTTTTTAACATTGATGATATTTTAGCTATTTTTGTAAGATTTTAATTAATTAAACAAAATAAATAAACTTTAACTTTAAACTTGAACTTGAAACTTGAACTTGAACACACTGAAATGCGAAAAGTAGTTACGATGCTTTATTATGTTAAAAAGCACTGTGCCTTGTTGAGGAGAAATTAATTGAGTGATTTTGCAAGGTACAGTACCAGAAGTACAAGAAGTTTGTGATGATGTTCAGTTTGATTTCTTTGGTCCTGAAGAGCAGTGTAGAGAAAAGAAGGACATCATATCTGCAGCAGCACTAGAGCAAGAGACAGGTATTACTGTTGATAACTTCAAGAAGAGATTACAAAGTTTAACAGTGTTTCTTCAGAGATGGCAAACTTCGTTTGTATTTGTTATAGATGCGCTCACTACAAAAGTCAAACTTGGAATGGTGATTTGTATTTAAAAAGTGAAAGAGAAAACAATGATAAGTGGTGAGAATTTATAACTAATTTATTTATAGAGAAACGTTTTGACAGTTCCATTCAACAAATGTATATAAGTACTATTGTAGTAAGAGAGAGTATAATAAAATGCCAGCTAGACACCTTTTTACCCTTAGCGACAGGTGAACATGCAGAGCATTATCTTGGTACTCTTCTCGCCAAAAGAAATTTGTTACTTCACCAAGAGGAGGATTACGTGTATTGCATCATCGCTTGAAACCTGTGGTTAAAATATCTGCAAATGTTTGCAGGGTCCAGCATAGTTCTCCTGGTATTTTTAGATTGATGTATTTTATGTTAGAGGTTGCGTCTCAAAGGAAATCAAGCAGGTCATCCCATGTATACTATGCATGACATTGTTCTGCATTCTGTCCATCAATTGTTCTATTTGCATTTGTCACCCAGAGTGGAACGGGTATGCCCAGACGTGGGTCTCCTGCTCTCCATGCCACTGGAGTCAAGCTATCCTGACTGATGAGGGCTGACATTCTGAAACTGGTCCTAGGATACTTATTTCCAGTTCAGGGAGGACCTGGCCTGGCAGTTCGGGCTGGACTGTTCCCATTGGGTGCAGGGTCAAGACTAATTTGCATATGGCTGGGTCCAAACTGGAATGGCGCGCAAAAAAGATGGATTTTTTTTCCGGGCGTGGCCAGGGGCCAAAGCAAATGGCCGCCTATTTACGGAGCTCCGCAAGAGCCTACCATGTCCCCGGCCTAAATCCGTAA
Organism: Lissotriton helveticus; assembly: GCF_964261635.1. Taxonomy (NCBI): domain Eukaryota; kingdom Metazoa; phylum Chordata; class Amphibia; order Caudata; family Salamandridae; genus Lissotriton; species Lissotriton helveticus. The sequence goes on from NC_136063.1 coordinate 1,986,783,642, forward strand.
AGAACACACCCGGAGACCGAGCAGCATCGTCCCCTTAGGGTCCGGTCGCCGAGGGAGTCCCGGGGGTGCTTTTCCGGTCTCCCGGCTCCCTCCGGGGCCGGAGATCGGGTGCCCGGGAGTGGGGCTCGCGCGCGGCTCTGCTGGCTGGTGGTGGCGCGGCCCCGGCCCAGGAGGCGGTGGCAGAGTCCTGCCTTCATCCTGAGGACTCAGGGAGGCCCAGTTGACATCGGTGTAAGTAAGCAGGCCGAGGTGGGGGCTGACATTGAGGCAGCGTATACAGGGAGGCAAGGCGCCCTGCTGCAAGGAGTGTCTGGTGGGCCACGGAGGAGGCGGCCGCACAGAGTATTCACTTGAGCCCTACCTGGGCTGCTTCTTGGGCCGCTCATGCTTGGCTGCTGCACCCGTGGGCGGCGTGCGGATCAACTATGAGGCCTAAGGGAAATGCCACCTCCCAGACCTCTAAAATCGACAAATATGCGGTGCCGCTAGGACAAAGCCAGGGGGTGCGGCTGCTGACGAGCTGGCGGGGCAAAAAGAGCCGTCCCTGACCTCATTAATGTCAGCAATCCAGACGCTGGGCACCACCCTGCAGACCAAAATGGACAAGATCTCCATAGAGGTAAATCTCCTTCGCGCCAACCTGGGGAAGACCACGGAAAGATCGAAAGCTAACGAGTCAGAGATCAAGATGCTCCAAACCACCTCAAAAACACTTCAAAAAAGGGTGAGTGAACTCGTTCATGAACACCGCCAGATGGCCCTCAGGTTGGAGGATCAGGAAGGACGGGCCCGGCGGAGTAACATACGCGTGGTGGGTGTGCCTGAAGGAACGGAGGGGCCGAGCGTGGAGCTGTTCCTTTAAGACCTGGTCCTCACCCACCTAAAGCTCAAACGCCTGTCCAACATCTTCGCAGTGGAGCGAGCGCACCAGGCGCCGGTTCCCAAACCCAAGCCGGGGGCCCCGCCTAGGTCAATTATAGCGAAAATTCGGAACTATAGGGACCGGGACGCCATCCTCCAGGCGGCACGACAAAATGGCGATCTGCAGCTCGAAGGAACCACGATCCGTTTTTTCCCCGACTTCACGTTGCAGGTCCAACAGGAAAGACGCTCCTTTATGGGTGTCAAGGCTGCACTCCGGGAGCGGGGCATCAAATACATGATGTTTTTTCCAGCGAAATAAAAAATTATCGCAGGCGGTAAGTACCTGTTCTTCACCTCGCCGGCGGAGGTCCAAAGCTGGCTGGACAGTGAGCCAACACTCGAGCAGGCACGACAGAAGAACGACTCCTGGAGGGAGAGCTGGGTGGCTTCGCCGGGATCCACGGCTGATAGATCGGAAGTCGATGTCCTGAGCCAGCGATCGTGGCGGTCCAGGTCGGCTAGCCTCAAATGGGGGTCCCACTGAAACAATACAAGCTGCTGAGGATGAGGTGCTGCGGACTGAGGACCTGACAGAACTGTAACGTATAAAAGAACTGGGGGGTTACTGCTGAGCAATTCTGCTGATGGGTGCCACGTTTCCTTCCATGACACTTCTCTGTATGCTCACCGGTGTCCGGGGGACTTTTGCCGAATGTGGAACACTTTAGGGGGGCAGGCTTAGGCTCTGGTTGGAACTGGGTTCGGCACACTTCCCCTACAGGAGTTTCTGCGGGAGGGGTTCATCCCTATATCCCGGGTTGGGGTTGGGCGATAGGCGCTCTGCTAATTGGGGTTGCAGGCAGTTTGAAGCCCTTAGAGCAGGTAGCAGGGTGGGGGGAGTTGTGGTTTGGGGGGTGGCAGGCTTCGGGATGGGGAGGAGGGGTGGGGATTTTGGGGGAGAGGGGTTCTGGAGAGGGAAAGGGGGGGATGGTAGGGTTAAGTTGTGTGTGGTCACTTGTTACTGATGATACTTTGACTGTGTGCTGTACCTGGGGCTACAGGGCTGTTAGTGCGGCTCAACGTAATTACTACTATGAGGTGGAATAAAAGCCTCAGAGTTCTGAGCTGGAAGGTCAACAGTCTGGGGGAAAAACTGAAGAGAACTATGGTGTTGCAATTCATTAAACGACAAAGGCCTTATGTAGTGCCTCTACAAGAGACCTACCTGATGGGGAATAATTGCCATGCACTCAATAGGTGGGGTTACTCCCTAGCAGTCCACGCTGGTTTTACGTCAGGGTCCCGCGGGGTCGGGGTGCTGATACACTGTACTTTCCCCCTTGTCGTAGACCACACAGAAGCTGACCCCCTCGGGCGCTATGCTGTTGTTTCCGGTAAGTGGGAGGGACGCAGGCTCAATCTAGTCACCCCCTACATCCCACCTGGGCTTCAGACACAATCTTACCAAGAGCTGGGCAAACTACTCCTCTCCCTCCCTGATGGGCAGCTCCCGGTGTGGGGGATCTCAATGCTGTGGTTTCGGGTCGATTGGACAGACACCCACCCAGAGACATACCACCCGGCCACATGTGGTTAACTGATTTTATGAACACGTTTGGCCTCACAGTTGTGTGGCGCCTCCTGCACCCCGGAGACACCCAGTACATTTTCTTCTCTGGACCACACCGTACATTCTCCTGCATCGACTATATTCTAGCGCCACTATAACAGGACACCATCATTCGCGAAGCTACACATCTGGCCAGGGGTATCTCGGACCACTCCCCATTGTTGGTGCACCTCACTATTGGGGACAGGCAGGAGGGTACTATAGCACCGATAAGCGCCTGGTACCTCCGAAATGAGGACATGTAGAAGAAACTAGAAGTGGCAATGGAGCGATATTTCAAACCAACAAGGGCACAGTCGACTCCTCAGTAGTCCTCTGGGAGGCCTTTAAGGCAGTGTTACGGGGAGAGGCCCTCTCAGTGATTGCTGGCCACCGTAAGGAGCGTAAGGCACAACTGGTTAAGGTGGAGGGAAAACTCCGCGACCTTGAGGCGACGGTGCAATCTGACTGGGACCCAGAGGTGACTCACTGAATGCAACTCAAAGGGGAGGAGTACAAGGCCCTGGCCACAGATGCCGCCAAACACCTTGTTAGAGACAGGGAGGGCAGAATATGTGATCAGGGGGACAAGGCGGGCAAACTATTTGCATGGCTAGATAAAAAATAGCAGCTACAAAAGGTGGTGGTGGAGTTGAAGACTGAGTCCGGGGAGGTTGTCTCTGAACCTCGCAAAATTGTCGGGGAGTTTGCCCGGCACTATCAGAGGGTGTACAGCAGAGGGTCTGACCGGTCAGAGGAGGACTCCGTCGACATGTTGGCGAATATTCGCCTGCCAACCCTCTCAGAGGTAGAGCGGGATGCCCTGGAGTGACCTCTCACATCGGAGGAGCTAGGCCGCGCTATCAGGGACCTCCATCCGGGGAAAGCCCTTGGCCCCAACAGGTTACCAATCGAATTATACAAGCCTAAACTTGACGACCTTAGCCCATACATAAAAAGTATGTTTGAAGAAAGCAGGGAGATGGGCAGGCTGCCGAGAGATCAGCGTATAGCCACTATTGTGGCCATTCCAAAAGAGGGCAAACCAAAAAAAGCTTGTGCCTCCTATAGGCCCATATCACTGCTGAATACAGAACCCAGGATTCTTGCCAAGGTCTTGGCCAACAGGCTTAAACCAGTTTTGTCCACTTTGGTCCATCCGGACCAATCGGGCTTTATGCCCCACCGCAATACAGCACTAAACCTCCGAAGACTTCACGGAGTGCTGGGGCAATGTCACACAATTCAGGAAGAGGCGGTTGTGGTATCACTGGACACCGCAATGGCACTCGATACGCTAGAATGGCCATATATGATGGCGGTCCTCCAGGAAATGGGCTTTAGGCCTGAGTTCATCCATTGGGTCTGCCTCCTCTACGCAGAGCCTCTGGCGCAGGTAGTGGTCAACAACAAGGTCTCAGATGTCTTTGCCCTGGAAAGGGGAACACGCCAGGGGTGCCCTCTTTCGCCCCTGCTACTCGCTCTGTCCTTAGAGCTGCTCGTGGCCTGGATCAGACAGGATGTCTTGATCAGAAGGCTCAGGTGGGCCAACGGCTGGGAGGACAGAATCTCGCTTTACGCGGACGATATCCTTCTGTACCTCGCCAGTCCCCGTAAGTCCCTTACAGTAGCGATGGATATTTTTACCAGTTTTGGCAAAAACTCGGGGTACAGTATTAACTGGGCCAAGTCTATACTATATGTGCTGCAGGGTGATCAACCAGTGATCCCCCGGAATTGCCCGCTAACGATTGCCCCGGAGGGATGTAAATACCTTGGGGTTTTTTATCTCTAGGGACAATACGATTCGGTATGAGAGGAACCTCCTTCCGCTTTTACAATGCTTCAAGAAGGATTCATCCTCCTGGCAGAAGCTCCCCCTGTCCCTATTGGGCAGACAGCGATGTAGGTAGCCAAATACCGGTCGGTAACTGTCGATTTGAAGATGGAGATGTAGGGGCATGTTAAAATACAGAATCTGTAATTTTACCGATTCTGTAAAATACCGAATCAGTAAAATTACCAATTCTGTATTTTGACATGTAGTAGCACTTAAAGCAGTGCTACAGGGGTTTATGAAGTCGTTATTTACCACCAACTAGAAGTTGGTGGTAAATAATGAAAAACCCTTTCAAAAGCATCCTGGACGTTCAGAGGTACTATTGGGATGCACACCTGGTGTCCATCAATCAGGGTACGTACTGTGATGGCAACAACCCGGGGTACACAATGGACCGGTGACTGTTACCAGGCGGAAACTACGAAGCGGCACTATACTCCAAACCAGGCAGATACCCAATAACCGGACCCACTAAACATTCAGTTCAGATATGGCACACAGCACAGCGACAGTTGGAGTGGGCAGACACTCTCACTATGGCCACTCCACTATGGGCCTCCAAAAGGTTGGGAACCCCGGGCCGCACCAAGGGGTTCCACAAATGGGACCTAATCGGGATCTCTTGCATAAAGGACCTGTGGGGTTGGGAAGGGGTGGTCTCCTTTGTATCACTCCAACACAGTTATGAGCTAGCCCAAACAGAGTATTTCCGCTACATCCAGGTTAGGCACTCCCTGCAGTCCAATATTCCCTCAGGTATGATGCCCCCGCCTTCATCCCCCTTAGAAGACAGGTTACTCGACGGTCATCTCCCTGAGCACGCCATCTCCCTCACATACAAAAAGAATATTAACAACTCCCCTGATCTCCTGCAAAACCTCAAAGGGAAGTGGGAGGCTGACGGGCTCTAAATAGACGAGGAGGAATGGAGGTCAGCATTAGCCTCCGCTAGAGAGATCACAATATCGGCACGATTCAGCCTCATCCAGCTGAAAATCCTTTATACAAACTGAATGGATAGTAGTGTTCCCAAAGGAAATGTCCGCACTATTCTATAGACCACAAATATGTATGTTCAAGTAGTACACGAAAAGTAAGAAGGAGAGCATTAGAAACAATAAAAATTTCTTGGGTGCTAAAGAAATTCAATGCACCCACTATCCAGAGGTGCTACAGGCTGACACAAAGAGTGCCTGCCAAAATTAATCTAAAGAAGGAAATTCTAATTACAGCACTCCAAATAAGTAAGTATCAGTAGTAGGCTCTAGTATATAGCCCACAACACCAACAATTAGTTCAAATAATTGTTGAATGCTAAACAAACAACCACAAAAAACAGTTTTTTATAGTAAGGGATCAACAGTTATCAAGCCAATTCAATTCGGAGTCCAAGTCTGTGATCTTCAATCATTTCTTTATTCAAATTTCATAAAAGATTCTCCCAGCATGTTATTCGCCAACACGTGTTCGTCTCACACTGAGACTTTATCAAGGCTGGAAATATTAAATACAAACATTTAGATGACACAAATATGACATTATTTACATAATAAAAAGAGCGCATAAAAAGTGCTGCGTGTAAAGCATATACACAATACTAGTGCATTGCAACAATAAATGACAACTCAAGCAAATCAAAGGAGGAACAACCTACATACATATTATACCAACGTAGACAAATCAAACATGAAAATAGGACAAACTATAATCTGATACACAGGGCCTGTATGCTAAGAAACATTATTTCTAGAATATGTTGAAGGCCCTGGTTAAACGATGAATCATAAAAAAGAAGAAATGAAATCCCTACCATAGATAGTGTAGGAATTTCATGTTGTTAATAGTGGATGTTTCAACGCACACTGCTACCATCCAAAGATGGAAAACCTTAAGAAAGAAATGTTCAGTATTAACATGGGGGCTCTATGAATAAAGTGCGCATCAGAAATCATATATAATCAGATATTACAAAACAACAGATGTAAAGATGAGCCAAAAAACAAAGTGAAAACGTGATAACCAGAAATTACGTCATAATATACAAAGGTCAACAGGTAGGCGGGGCTGCAAAGGAACATGGGTAGGCATGCAAGGAGGACTATCAAGGCGTGTAATTGGGGCAAGGATTAATATACTAATTGCCACGGTCAAACAGAACAAAACGTCACAATAATATTATGGATCTCACCATATACTGAAGGCAGCGTAGTTCCTAGTGCATCCCAACGTGATATTCGTTTGGAAAATGAGGACGAACTACAGCATCTATTAATATTCAAAGATGTGACCGAAATGACCCCAATTCTAAATGTATAAAAATAGGGGGGAAAAAAGCATATTACAGAATCAGTCACATAGCGCAAAAAATTACCGGGTCTCATGCATAAAAGGGACATAACCATAGTATATTGAACAGTTAGTAAATAACTATTCATACCAAAGAAAACACTCAACATATGTGCATAGGAAACGAATAAAATAACTGCAATCTTAGAGGCAAGAGATTGTAAGCGTCGAAAGTAAGACACAGGAACACAAACAGTATCAAGTCAAAGTACTGGACTATAAAAACTGTAAACTATCCAAAAATACCCGTGTTGTAAGTGGTACCAAACACATAAATTCAACACGGGTAGCCCAGTATGCCACACGAATAAGAGGTACCGTTTTATTTGCACTGGGCATGTCTGTATTAAAACATGACCCTTGCATATAATCACAGAAAGTGATGTGCCTATGTATCATACACAACACTGCCAAGGTATACATGTACGAGCAGTAATAACATATAAAATGTTACATGCATATAAAAGCGAAGCGTGGTGTGCCTGTGCACCAAACACGGCACTAACAACGTTTAAATATAGAGGAGGTACTCACATCTAGAATTAGTGCAAGGCGGGTTGTTAGAGTGGGTCCTTAGTGACAAGACATGTTCGATAAGTAGCAGAACACTATATACGGTTTAAGTAGAGGCTTTGTGTGCAACCATGATAAGTTGCAGTCTAAGGAACGGAAAAATAAAAAGGAAACGTATTATTAGAATGCGAGGCAACAGCGATAGCTGCCTCCCCCACAAAACTATAGCGCATACAGACCATCCTCCTAGCGACGCTTACCAGAATAAAAGCCGATGTTGTGTCCAAATGTCACTGCCCGCCACAACAAGCAGTCCTGCTGTGTGGACGCCATTATATATACATCGCGCACCAAGAAGTGTACAAGAAACCATGTGACGCGGAAGTCAAGCTGCTATCATCAAAATAAACAATGGACTCAGAAAGGAATTCCTAATAATCCCCGGTGGGGAGTAGTGGCCATATTGAAACATAGTGAACCGTTCAACATTAGAACGGCAGACTATGAGTATCGAACGGAAGCACAAGTGCACCGGGGGCACAAAATGTTAAGAAAGAACACTAATGGTGCAAGTTCTAAATACAATAGATAATCCCTATCACAAACCCGGGGAGAAAATAATTATACTATCTTAGGGTTCTATCCCTACAGATTTGAAAGAGGATGATTTAATAATTAGACAAAATATCGCAAGAGGAATCGAAACATGAAATAAAATAATAACTGTTATGCACACGTAGATGTATGTAATATGTACAGTAGTGCCTCAAGCACATGAACAAAATGCGCCCTAGAATTGTAATCACTACCCATCTGTGAGCATTAAACACATCTTATTGCTAAAATACAGAAAAGGCATAGTTATATTACCTATTTCTTATACACAAGATAAACAGAAGACAGGTAATTAGCATATACAGCAAAAAAGATGTATAAACATATTACAGCAATACATGACATCAATATAGCCGGAAAACGGGTATACACCTTGTTAATCTTTCAGAAATACATGAAGTTCTCGGTCTACATTCAAACCCCTGTCTACAGCCCTCAATTTGATTAACCATTGGGATTCTAATCTTCTTAGATTGCTTACTCTATCCCCTCCTCTTGGATTGGCCTTGGCCACATCAATACCATGAAATTTAACTGCAATTATTTCTGACCCAACATGTGCCGTGTTGTAGTGGACAGCTAGAGGATAGCTAGCATTGTTATTACGGATAGCACGTATGTGTTCTTGAATTCTCTCTTTCAGAGGTCTAATCGAGCTCCCCACATATATCTGTCCACAGTGACAGACAATACAATAAACAGTGAACTTAGTATTGCAGTTAATAAATTGATTGATGTGGTACATTTGCTTGGTGTTGTATGTAAAGGTTTTCTTTTTGTCATCAGCGAATTGACAAATGCAACATTGAGTACATTTATAAAAGCCTTTGGGCTTAATAGCCATCCATGCGTTAGCGGGGACTGGGAGGGCATTTGTAATTACAACAGAGGGACTTATAAGGTTTCTAAGACTTTTACCCCTCTTATAAGTGATTTTAGGTTTTGTAGTCACATGTGTCACAAGATCAGGATCCAGTTTGAGGATCTTCCAGTGTTTGATAAGGGTCTTGAATATCTGGTTGCTGTATGCGTTAAACTGGGTAATGAATGATACCTTATCATCCTTATCGGAGGGTTTCTTATTCTTCCGCTTAAGGGTTTCTGATCTTGGTATTTTATTAATTCGATTGTGTGCTCTGTCTAGTGTGGGCTTGTCATATCCTCTTACCAAAAAACGGTCCTTAAGATTAGTTATCTCATTTTGAAAGTCATTTTCAGTGCTGCAATTGCGGCGTATTCTGGTCATTTCGCCGAATGGAATGGCTGTAATTTGAGAGATGGGATGGGCACTGCTGGCGTGCAAAACTGAGTTGCACGCGGTTACTTTTCTATATAATTTACTTTCAAGTTTTTCATTGCCAACATATAGAGTGGTATCCAAGAAGTCAACATTGTTTCTGCTGTGGTTGGAAGTAAAGCTAAGATTGTATGTGTTGGTATTGATGTACGTAACGAACTCATTAAGTGAAACTTCATCACCTGCCCATATTAAGAAAATATCATCTATAAACCGACACCACAATATGATGCGGTTAGACAATTCCGTTGGGCCATGTCTCCATATATGGAACTCTTCAAAGAATCCCATATAGATGTTAGCAAAGGAAGGTGAAAATTTCGCCCCCATTGCTACACCTGAATGTTGATGGTACCATATATCATTGTGAACAAAGAAATTGTTGTTTAAGGCAAAAAGAGTAAGTTCAAGTACCATCTGGGTGTGCTGATATAAGGTAGCATCTCTTTTAGATAAATAGAAGGTTAAGGCTTCCATACCTTTGTTAACTGGGATGCTTGTATATAAAGCACATACATCAAGTGTTACCAACAAAACATCATCAACCCATGCTAAATTCTCCAATTTATTGAGTAGATCTTTAGTATCCTCTATAAAGGAGGGAAGATTACGCACAATGGGCTGTATAATGATGTCTATATATTCCGAGATGTTTTCTGTTGTACTGCCAATACCAGATATAATCGGCCTTCCAGGGGGCTTGGTGATACTTTTATGAACCTTTGGTAGTATGTATATATATGCAGCCATTGGACTCGGATTATAAAGATATTTGAGTTCTAAGTCGGAAAGTACACCTGCACTATGCCAATATCTTAACATTCTATCCAAACATTGGTTGACTTGTTGGGTTGGATTATGATCAATTTTGGTGTATGAATTGGCATCCATCAAGAGTCTGTCAATTTCTTCCAAATAGTCAGTTTTATTGAGTAGGACTATGTTTCCCCCTTTATCGGCTTCCTTTAGGACCATATCCTTGTTATTTGTTATTTGTTTGAGGGCTAATCTTTCAGATACACTCAAATTATCATTTTTGGCAATATAGGCCCATTTGAACTTATCTTCAATTTGTATAGGTCTTCAGTAACTGCTTTGAAAAAACAATCTATAAGATTATCAGGAGGGAGCTGGGGAACAAAATTAGATTTATTTCTAAGTCCACTGACTGTTTGTAAATTGCTCTCAATACCCAACTCTTCCATCAATTCTTCCATACCTGGGGGATTTTCTATACTGTCATCGAGTCCTAATAGTATTTGCACATTCTGTATGTCACTAATGGATTGACCACTCTTGGCCACTGTGTATATAGGTACAGTAGACAGTTTTTTGTTGGTTTCAAAGAATTTCTTTAATTTAAGTTTGCGTGTGAACTTAAATAAATCAACATGTAAAGCAACAAAATCAGGTTTAGTAAGTGGACAAAACCCAAGACCCTTTTTCAGTAGATCCACCTCAGCATTATTTAATACATTGGAAGATAAATTGATGATACCAACATCATTAGTCGTGATAGAACAATTCACATTTTGATCATTTTTAGCAATATCATGTGAGGTGTCTATTTCTTCTGTACACGGGATGCTGATCTCGTTACTCTTTTGCTTTCGTCTATTCCTGTTTTTTCTCCCACCCCTCCTTGTTCTCTTCCTCCTGTGTTCTCCCGGTTGTACGATGTTTTGGTTCCCTTGCGGAATCTTTCTAGTTCTAATACAAAAGCAGAACCAGTGCCAGTTTTATCAGAAGCCAGGGTGGTTAGTGAAGATTCACTTCTGTTTTCACTGATCCCACTAGCGCAACTTGATAGATCAGAATCACTGGCTGATGTAATCGTGTCTGATTTCTTATTGAGAAGAGTGGCTATACCTCCTCTAGGTTTAACTTCATCAAATATTTTTGCGAATGTAAAGATTCTCCCATTACGGTAATCATTTTCGTCCCTTTTGAGCTTTCTGATTTTCTTGTCTCTAATGTAATTTTGATGTCCAGTCAATACATCCTTTAGGATTTTAAAGTTCTTGTCTGAAATCTCTGGTAGATTGAGCAACTTAATCTCTTCTTCTATTGACTCAATTGCAGTCAATAGTTTGGCTCTTTTGCGTTCAGCATGGCGAATGAGGATATCTATCATCCTGAATGAGGAACCAGATATTAAATGTTCCCATTCACTAAGTAGGTCGGGATCAAGGTCCTCAAAGGTTGGAAATATTATGACACGTAGTCCTCTACGGATTTGCTTGAGTTCCAAGTATTTTTTTTAAGTGGTCAGGTCCCACCAACGGGAAAGTTCCGCTTTACGCAGTCTTTCCAATTTGACAAATAGTTGTTTAAGACCAACTGGTTTGTTTTCTGTAACTAATGTGGGTTTAGACTGGATCCCCTTATCAGTGAAAATATCATTGAAAAGTTTGTCCCTATCATCAGAGAAATTAGCCATATTTATCTCTGGAGCATGGGTTCACTAATTGACAGAAAACTAAAATATTTCTTCTGGAAAGTAATCTTAACCAGATCGCGTGTACAGAAAAGATAGAAGTGCAGGACTCACTTACTGAATTATACAAACTGAATGGATAGTAGTGTTCCCAAAGGAAATGTCCGCACTATTCTATAGACCACAAATATGTATGTTCAAGTAGTACACGAAAAGTAAGAAGGAGAGCATTAGAAACAATAAAAATGTCTTGGGTGCTAAAGAAATTCAACGCACCCACTATCCAGAGGTGCTACAGGCTGACACAAAGAGTGCCTGCCAAAATTAATCTAAAAAGGAAATTCTAATTACAGCACTCCAAATAAGTAAGTATCAGTAGTAGGCTCTAGTATATAGCCCACAACACCAACAATTAGTTCAAACAATTGTTGAATGCTAAACAAACAACCACAAAAAACAGTTTTTTATAGTAAGGGATCAACAGTTATCAAGCCAATTCAATTCGGAGTCCAAGTCTGTGATCTTCAATCATTTCTTTATTCAAATTTCATAAAAGATTCTCCCAGCATGTTATTCGCCAACACGTGTTTCGTCTCACACTGAGACTTTATCAAGGCTGGAAATATTAAATACAAACATTTAGATGACACAAATATGACATTATTTACATAATAAAAAGAGAGCATAAAAAGTGCTGCGTGTAAAGCATATACACAATATTAGTGCATTGCACTAAATAAATGACAACTCAAGCAAATCAAAGGAGGAACAACCTACATACATATTATACCAACTTAGACAAATCAAACATGAAAATAGGACAAACTATAATCTGATACACAGGGCCTGTATGCTAAGAAACATTATTTCTAGAATATGTTGAAGGCCCTGGTTAAACGATGAATCATAAAAAAGAAGAAATGAAATCCCTACCATAGATAGTGTAGGAATTTCGTGTTGTTAATAGTGGATCTTTCAACGCACACTGCTACCATCCAAAGATGGAAAACCTTAAGAAAGAAATGTTCAGAATTAACATGGGGGCTCTATGAATAAAGTGCGCATCAGAAATCATATATAATTAGATATTACAAAACAACAGATGTAAAGATGAGCCAAAAAACAAAGTGAAAACGTGATAACCAGAAATGACGTCATAATATACAAAGGTCAACAGGTAGGCGGGGCTGCAAAGGAACATGGGTAGGCATGCAAGGAGGACTATCAAGGCGTGTAATTGGGGCAAGGATTAATATACTAATTGCCACGGTCAAAACAGAACAAAACGTCACAATAATATTATGGATCTCACCATATACTGAAGGCAGCATAGTTCCTAGTGCATCCCAACGTGATATTCGTTTGGAAAATAAGGACGAACTACAGCATCTATTAATATTCAAAGATGTGACCAAAATGACCCCAATTCTAAATGTATAAAAATTGGGGGGGGAAAAAGCATATTACAGAATCAGTCACATAGCGCAAAAAATGACCGGGTCTCATGCATAAAAGGGACATAACCATAGTATATTGAACAGTTAGTAAATAACTATTCATACCAAAGAAAACACTCAACATATGTGCATAGTAAACGAATAAAATAACTGCAATCTTAGAGGCAAGAGATTGTAAGCGTCGAAAGTAAGACACAGGAACACAAACAGTATCAAGTCAAAGTACTGGACTATAAAAACTGTAAACTATCCAAAAATACCCGTGTTGTAAGTGGTACCAAACACATAAATTCAACACGGGTAGCCCATGTATGCCACACGAATAAGAGGTACCGTTTTATTTGCACTGGGCATGTCTGTATTAAAACATGACCCTTGCATATAATCACAGAAAGTGATGTGCCTATGTATCATACACAACACTGCCAAGGTATACATGTACGAGCAGTAATAACATATAAAATGTTACATGCATATAAAAGCGAAGCGTGGTGTGCCTGTGCACCAAACACGGCACTAACAACGTTTAAATATAGAGGAGGTACTCACATCTAGAATTAGTGCAAGGCGGGTTGTTAGAGTGGGTCCTTAGTGACAAGACATGTTCGATAAGTAGCAGAACATTATATACGGTTTAAGTAGAGGCTTTGTGTGCAACCATGATAAGTTGCAGTCTAAGGAACGGAAAAATAAAAAGGAAACGTATTATTAGAATGCGAGGCAACAGCGATAGCTGCCTCCCCCACAAAACTATAGCGCATACAGACCATCCTCCTAGCGACGCTTACCAGAATAAAAGCCGATGTTGTGTCCAAATGTCACTGCCCGCCACAACAAGCAGTCCTGCTGTGTGGACGCCATTATATATACATCGCGCACCAAGAAGTGCACAAGAAACCATGTGACGCGGAAGTCAAGCTGCTATCATCAAAATAAACAATGGACTCAGAAAGGAATTCCTAATTATCCCCGGTGGGGAGTAGTGGCCATATTGAAACATAGTGAACCGTTCAACATTAGAACGGCAGACTATGAGTATCGAACGGAAGCACAAGTGCACCGGGGGCACAAAATGTTAAGAAAGAACACTAATGGTGCAAGTTCTAAATACAATAGATAATCCCTATCACAAACCCGGGGAGAAATTAATTATACTATCTTAGGGTTCTATCCCTACGGATTTGAAAGAGGATGATTTAATAATTAGACAAAATATCGCAAGAGGAATCGAAACATGAAATAAAATAATAACTGTTATGCACACGTAGACGTATGTAATATGTACAGTAGTGCCTCAAGCACATGAACAAAATGCGCCCTAGAATTGTAATCACTACCCATCTGTGAGCATTAAACACATCTTATTGCTAAAATACAGAAAAGGCATAGTTATATTACCTATTTCTTATACACAAGATAAACAGAAGACAGCATATACAGCAAAAAAGATGTATAAACATATTACAGCAATACATGACATCAATATAGCCGGAAAACGGGTATACACCTTGTTAATCTTTAAGAAATACATGAAGTTCTCGGTCTACATTCAAACCCCTGTCTACAGCCCTCAATTCGATTAACCATTGGGATTCTAATCTTCTTAGATTGCTTACTCTATCCCCTCCTCTTGGATTGGCCCTGGCCACATCAATACCATGAAATTGAACTGCAATTATTTCTGACCCAACATGTGCCGTGTTGTAGTGGACAGCTAGAGGATAGCTAGCATTGTTATTACGGATAGCACGTATGTGTTCTTGAATTCTCTCTTTCAGAGGTCTAATCGAGCTCCCCACATATATCTGTCCACAGTGACAGACAATACAATAAACAGTGAACTTAGTATTGCAGTTAATAAATTGATTGATGTGGTACATTTGCTTGGTGTTGTATGTAAAGGTTTTCTTTTTGTCATCAGCGAATTCCTTCACAGAGTCTATAACTCAGGAACGAGGTTGCAACTGATGGGCCACAGCTTGGATGGGCTCTGTAGGAGAGGGTGTGGAAACAGTAGAACCTTCTTCACATGCTGTGGGAGTGTTCGGTTCTCCAGGTATATTGGCGTCGTGTCCATCAATGCATGTGGGGGGTGTGGGAGGTGGAGCTTAGAGTTGAGGCAAAGAAATGTCTGTTAAGCATCTGGGAGCCCACCGACTTGTCACCCCGAGGGAAGCTCTGGCCCACGCTGGGCTTTGCAAAGAGAAACATCGCTAGGCTCTGGGGGGCAGTGGAACACCCTAAACTGGCCGCGTGGCAGACAGACATGGACTGGTGTATGCTCCAGGAGAGGACTGTGTATATAGCCAGAGGGTGTCCACGAAAGTGGGGAGAAGTGTGGTCAAGATGGAACGAATATAGGGGGTACATATGCGAGCCTCCCCAGGTTACGCCCCATGTTTTTTCAATATTGGCATTGAGGTTTGGAGCAACATTATCCTATTCTTATCTAATTGCCCCTTCCAAGACAGTTTGCTATCCAGGGTAATTCCTAAGTAGTTAAAACTTTCCACATATTCCAATTTTATGTGGTTTAAAACTAAACTCTTCTTGAATGATTTATGTGGGTTTATTGACATATATTTGGTTTTACTTGAATTGATTTCAAGGCCCTTCATAGTGCAATAAGTATTACAAGAATCCACTAGGCATTCCAATCCCTTGGGAGTTTGCGAAAGTAAGATTGTATCATCAGCAAATAATAATGCTGAGATAACTTCGCCCCCAAGTTGTGGAGAATCATGTTTGCAACTTTCTAGGTATTTGGGGATATCGTTTACATACAGTGAGAAGTGTGTGGGTGCCAACATGCACCCCTGTCGCACACCCCTTCTCACTGGTGAGGCTGAAATCAATTTATCAGGTTCAGGTTCAGGGCAAACATTAAATTAGTCTAAATTACTTTTTACCAGCTTCTTCAGAAATACTGAGGCATTAACTCCTGATCATTTTTGGCTGATACCATTCTTTTTTGCAATCGCAACTGAGGAGGACATCTGATACACCGCCTGTTGCTGAGTTGGCAAATCCATTGTACGAATTAGTGGAATATTATCACTATGGAAAACTGTACTGAGGGTTAATTCACCAGATAGACTGTCACTGTTGCAAGACATAAGAATATGATCAATCCTTGAGAAGCCTCTATTCCCATACAAAGTTTGTATCTGGGTTCCCCCATTCTGCTTCATTATATCAATATTTTATTACCTACTAGCGGTCGCCAGTAGGTAGTCATAGTTAAACCGTATTTTACATAGGAATTTATTTTTCTGATTTGCTAATAACTTTAGCGTCGTTTGATTAATCTTTCTGAAATTCTCAAAAAAAGTCTATCCAGGTCAGCTCCTATTCTGAAAGTTTGGGGGGGATTTGACAAGCGGGGGATGAGAAAAAAAAGGCAACACCAAAACTAATTTTCTCCATGTTAATTTCCATAGAAAAATTTGTGACAAGCTATAGTCTGCTGGACAGAATTACCCCAAATTTGGCAGAAAGGTAGAGCTTGGTACAGAAAGCGATCTTTTTTTAAATGGTGTAAATCCATTCAGTAGTTTTTGAGAAATTAAAAAAAAAGAGTGAGAAAATGATTTTCCCGTAGGAAACTTTGTTCAAGACAACAGCTGAAACTACTAAACGGAATTACTCCAAATTTGGCAGAAATGTAGTGCGTGTGTGAGAAAGTGACCTTTTTAAAAATTGTGTAAATCTGTTTAGTAGTTGCTGAGAAATTAGAGAAATAAAAGTGTCAATATTTGGGCAGAGTCTAAGTCACATGTGGGAGCTTCACTGTGATTGCCTGCCACCACTCCAAACCAGGAAGTGTTGCCAGCCATCTTGTGGCTTGGTAGAAGCGAGTCACCAGAAAACTGAGAAACAAAGGTATAAAACAAGAGATGGGGACAGGGTAGATACCCTCTGACCCCCTAGGCCAGTTCAGGGGGACCCAGAAGGACTCTCAGGGCCAAGTAAATGAATTAAAAAAAAGAAAAACATCGGCACAATTGGTGCAGGGGTTGCGGGTTCCTGTGTTTTATTTTACTGAGGCCTCTGGGTGGGCTAGATCTCTGGGGTATTGGATAAAAAAATAATAGGGGGGGCTCGCTTGGGCCCCCACAGTCCCGGGGCTTCACTTATGTTGAGAGGGGGCGTTCAGTAGCCTGTGGAAATAGATCCCGGGGGTATTTGTTAAAAGAATATCAGCGGGGGCTCGCTGGGGCCCGCACTCTTGTGGCTTCCCTCATGTTGGGAGGGGTGTGCAGTAGGCTGTTGAAATTATATTAGGAAAACAACAATGCACCGTATTGCGGCCTTTCTTTAATATAATATGGAATAATGTTTATTTATTATGCAGTGTTCACTTTGTTACGGATAGAGTCACTTTGTTACAGGAAATGTATTAATATGTGGGAGGGCGTGTTCGGTATGTGTGTGCCAAACAAAATTAACCTTTAATTGCTTGAGGTGTTCCAACAACAATCTTAATGTTCATTGGGTGGGAACCATTGAAAGTAGAAGTGTTTCCTGCCATTCACTTTCTCCTCCACAGAGTAGCAAGGACATCTAATTGGTT
Organism: Lissotriton helveticus; assembly: GCF_964261635.1. NCBI lineage: Eukaryota > Metazoa > Chordata > Amphibia > Caudata > Salamandridae > Lissotriton > Lissotriton helveticus. The sequence continues at coordinate 1,986,801,193 of NC_136063.1, forward strand.
CACACATTGTAAGGAGGACCTTCCTGAGCTTAATGTTGATTGGTTGCGAACTACTGAAAGTCGAAGTGTTGCTAGGTATTCCCTTCTCCTCTGCAGAGTAGGAGGGACATCTGATTGGCTGATGTGTTCTAAGGAGGAGCTTCCAGAGCTTCATGTTGATTGGTTGTGAACTATGGAAAGTAGAAGTGTTGCCAACCATTTTCTCACTCTCCGCGGAGTAGGAGGGACATCTGATTGACTGATATGTTCTAAGGAGGAGCGTCCAGAGCTTAATGTTGATTGGTTGCAAACTATTGAAAGTAGAAGTGTTGGCCGCCATTCACTTGCACTCCGCGGAGAAGGAGGGACATCTGATTGAATGACGTGTTCCAAGCGGGACCTTCCAAAGCTTAATGTTCACTGGCTGTGAAGCATTAAAAGTAGAAGTGTTGGCAGCCATTCCCTCTGGTGAACAACATAGACATTTTATTTGCTAAAGTGTTCCAGGCACGAGTTTGCTCCATATTGGGTGGGAACGGTTCACTGTTGTCAGTTATTTTGTGACGCACTTCCATAGGCGTATGTGAATAAAAGTAGTAGAGGGGAGGGTAGGAACACTATTAACTCTGTACAGTGGTCACAAGGTGATGGACAGGAATTTTGAAGGTAAAAAGTGTTTTTATATATTTTAATGGCTATTTATTTAATTGCTGTGAGGTGTACAATTCACCGCGGAAAAATAACAGTGTCTTGCGGTCTTCTTTTTATCAAGTTTGCGGGTGGGGTACTTCCCAGGAGCTCTATTTACTTATAACGTGGTGTTTACTTTTCTGACTGATAAGTGTGGTTGTGCAGCAAAAATTTTTGTCTAGGTGTGAAACAGTTTTTATTTGGCAATTACAAATAAACTTTCTTAGGAAACTGACGCCGTATATATCAAAGGGGTGACAAATATAAATCGGATTTCATTAATTATCAGTTAAGCGTGTCAACAGCCTCCGTTTTTCTGCTATAGTTTGTAAAAGTGTTGCCCCATATTCTTGATAATATAAGAGGGCATTAGTCACTTTTAGATAAAGTAGAATAAAAGTGCTACAACAAACAACCCCGCACTACATTATTTGAGGTCAGGAACAAGTAAAAAACTGTTAAACACGAATGACTTCATATTAGATAGAACTATATGCATTATCATTTTTCAAATTTGTATTTTGTAGAATTTGTGAACGTTCTGTGGTAGTGCTTAGAGATCACACACTGTTCCGCTAACAAATCACATACTCATTTAAGAATATATAGGATAGTACTATTATAATAAACAGTACTGGTCCTATCTATTCCATAGGGAGAAGGTGAATAGTAACCGCAAGTGAGAAAAGTAGAAATTACAAAATATCATTGTGCTTCTGTTGCATCCCTTTTTGTGACGTATGAGCGGTGTAAAACATGCCTCCTGTTGCACCCTATTTACAAAGTACCGCATCTAAGCAAATGCGTCACTTTGTAAACCGCTGCGCTACATTATACCTGCTTCAGGTATAATGTATGCAGGGTGGGCGTTCCCACGTAAGTAAGCCTGGTAGAAGTGACGCAGTGAAATCTATGAGATTTCACTGCACCACTTCTAGGGTGCAAATGCATCAATATCTTACACTTGCCTCACAGCAGGCATAAGACTGATGCAGGACAAGCCCCATGTGAAAGGACACATTGCTGGAGTTGCGTAACTTTTGTGACGCACTCCAGCAATGCGCCACTTTTGCGCCTACAGATACGTCAGAAATACTGACGTATCTGTAACTCCTTGCGACATGATGCGCCATATAGTAAATATGATGCATCCATCATGTCGCAAGGAGGGCGCACTGAGAAGTGACGCATCGCTGCTTTCACGCAGCGATGCGTCACTTCTCATAAATGAGGCCCGTAGGGTTTATCAACTATTTAAAGTAACAAAGTATGTATGAAAGCTACATTTTTTTAGACTGCAATTTCTTAAAATATGCTCACTGAAAAAAAATATCTGATCAAGTAAGATATAAAGGTTGGTAAGCTGTATTAGAAGTGGCGCTGACAAATCTCCTTATTCCTCTTCTGTAACAATCGGACAGTCTATTACAATATAACTAATGACATCATTGTTACACAAAAAAGAAAAGGAAAAATAAAGTTATGAATAGAACAGAAGATTCATAACGAAATACTTTCGAGTGTTAATCATTTTCTGAGCTTCTTTCCTCCGAGACGTCGAAAAGTTTGATGTTTGTAGCGAAAGGCCATAAACTCCTTTGAGATCATTGTACTGTGAAAATTATAATATACACATATTCAAAATATATGATAAAAAAAGGGTGGAACATACTAAAAGCCAGAAGCTGGTGACTTTGCTTATATATCTTTACTCCTTGTGCCGATGGGTCATAAACTGCTCTGAGATCACCATGACGGTTCATAATATAATATGCATATTAAGAGTATATGATCCCAAGGGGAAAACAGACTAGCAACTGGAAGGTGGTGACGTTGATTGTAAATGTTTCAAGTTTGTGCCAACAGGTCACCAACACCTCTGAGGTCAAGTACAGTGTCAATATTATAATATACAAAGTCGCAGTTTATGAGCTCAAAGGAGCCAGAAAAGGAGCAATATTTACTGTAATCTGTTTCTGAAAACAAGCTGATGACGTTACAGAAAAAAAGCCAAAAACATGCAATAACATTTTTATCTACATATAAATGTTTAAATATTAACAAATAGCTATGTATTATAAATATCTACTATGCCATAATAAAACAACTTACAATGCCAGAATATGTTTTCTTGATGCAAAAAAAGAAAACAACGCTAGAAAATGGAACCTGCGTCACAAAATGGACATCGAGAAATAATTTGCGAAAGCGAAACTAATTGCACAACGGGTGTGGTTTATATAGTTTTTTGTTATTGAGTAGTCTCTGGAAGGAAGATGCGGCTCCGCCCCATTAGATGTCATGTTTTACAGTTTGACTATTTAACTTGTGCACGTGTTGGGAAAAGTTACAAACTATGAATCTGTAAAAGTTTTATTTCCCATCGTATAAGGTCCTTAATATCTACTTATGTTAGAGAGTTTAAAAAGTGTTACCCTGTAAACTGTGTCATTTGCTTTCGCCTGATTAAAAACATCTAAATCAGAGAGATAAAAAAATATCGTTCACAATAGAAGAAAAAAAAAAGATGTTAATAGTTGTCATTACTATGCTGTTAAATTAAAAAAATGGCAGCATTTTTAAAGCGTAACGCTATCCCCGGAAAGGTGTGCCGGCGCTCGGGGCATTGGGAAGATTAAGCAAGGTATTACCCACAATGAGATAGTGGTGAGCTAAGATGCTGCTGGAGTCGGGAATTGAACTGTGAACGCTGTTGTTTGAAGTCAGGTATTATAAGTGCTGCGTCATACTTTTACTACACTTATATGTTAATTACTGCTAAATATGTTGAAAACCTTGTTAAATTATAAGTAGGGCTCCTTGTTTTATTTTGTTACTGATTTTTACAGATAAATACAGACAGAAATGTATTTATTTTTCTTTCTTTATTTATTTTAAAATGTGGATAAAAACGGAAATTGGGTTCTTTTTTTAGCAATTCTAAATGCTGTCAATGATGAGTACCAGGCCAATATATGTGTGTTTCTAAAAGTAAAATGGTTAAAACAATACAAGTATTTTAGTAAAGAGCTTTAAAGAGCAATATATATCCTCATATAAGAAAACATGCACATTTTAATATAAAGGTTGTGTATAGCTTATCATCTAAGAGTGTTTATATGACTGAAAACGGTCAGACCTTCAGGCATCGGTGCATATTTATCAGACAAATAAATGTGGAAATATACTAATTTCAGATTAATTTTTTACAAAATCCAAAATATACATGGGTAAATGCGGATACAATAAAAAAAAATATATGGATAAATACAGACGGAAATGCCCCAAAAATGAATACCATAAAACCAGGAGCCATAATTATAAGTTACTAGCTTACCCGTTGCGCGATCTCCGAAGAAAGCAAATTCAAGGAAACTTGTTATGATAACATTCAAATTACATTGTGTCATTTTTATTGAAACGTATTCATTTTAATATGGAAAACATTTCAAAGTGTCGTTTTAATTCTATTTATTTATTCGAGTACTTGTGGATACACAATTTTTTTTCTTCTGTCTGGTGCGTACATCAGTTTTTGAAAGATTATGAAGGCCCTGAGGGGGCCGATATTTAAAAAAATGTTATGTCAGAAACCTTCGCGGGACTGTACTCAACAACTTCCCAGAGTTTCCTGGCGATCGGATGAATGCTGTTTTAATTCTATTTATTTATTCGAGCGCTTGTGGATACACGATTTTTTGTTTTTCCGTCTTGTGCGTACATCAGTATTCGGAGGATTATAAGAGCCCTAGCGGCCGATATTTAAAAACAAATGATGCAAGAAACCTTCGCGGGAGTGAACTCAACAACTTCCCAAAGTTTCCTGGCGATCGGATGAATGCTGTTTTAATTCCATCTATTTATTCGAGTGCTTGTGGATACACAATTTCTTTTCTTCCGTCTGGTGCGTACATCAGTATTCGAAAGATTATGAGGGCCCTGGGAGGCCGATATTTAAAAAATATGTATGCCAGAAACCTTTGCAGGAGTGTACTCAACAACTTCCCAAAGTTTCATGGCGATCGGATGAATGGTGTTTTAATTCTACTTATTTATTCGAGTGCTTGTGGATACACAATTTGTTGATTTTCCGTCTGGTGCGTACATCAGTATTTGAAAGATTATGAGGGCCCTGGGGGCCGATATTTAAAACAAATTTATGCACCAAACCTTCGCTGGAGTGTACTCAACAACTTCCCAAAGTTTCATGGCGATCGGACGAATGGTGTAGTAATGCATAAAGGACAAACAGACAGACAGACTGACAGACACACATTAGTTTCTATATATATAGATAAACGACTATTGTTAAGTTTGTTTGCACTATAAAAAGTATTCACATGTTTTTAAAATTTACTTAAAAACATTATTTGTTATAGAATCATTGTAGTTAGGAATTAGCATTGAAAAAACCTTTGAAATTCATCTAAAAACCATAGGTTTCAAGCCGGTTATAGTTAAAAATGAGCATTTAACAAACCTTCGAAATTCACTGAAAAAAACAGGTTTCAAGGATGCTATAGTTAGTTGGATATTTTACTCAAACAAAACCAGAGAAATTCCAGTGTTATAGTTAGTTCAGCTAACTATAACTTGTGCCCCCGCAATGCACTGCTCATGACGTAACATATTACATCATTCATGGCATGATCAGTGACATCACTGATGACATCTCAAATGACATCACTGATGACATCATCCAGTGACTGTGTGTTTCTCTAATGTTTAAATGTTTTTATATATATGCCAAGGTGTATTGAAGAATCATTGGACGAAGGATTTACGAGGTGTGTGACTGATTGTATAAGTCACTGGTTACCTTACCACCTCGCAACTCTCAGAGTTAAACACATTATTATAAAAATTCATCAAAACAATGGAACATCTCACATTTTCCTCAAGTAAAACAAGTTGAAAGAAGGGAGAATTAACAGAGCTCTTTTTAACTGTTACCAAAGCTGTGGTGTAAACTAGGACAGACAAGCCCCCTTTAGCACATCCATGTATTGATGAGATAGCTGGACTATGTACAGCAATATACACATTTATTGTATAATACCCAGTGTACCAAGTGTCTTGAAGGAATAGAAAGTCTGTTGTACATATATAATTACACCAATCACTATATGCTAATTTGCTTTTTACATCCGCTATATTCCAGGATTTAAGTGAAAAAGGCTTCTTGGCAGTGTTTCCTCAGAGTATGTCTTCCTGTTTCAGCATCACAAGGAGTGATTCACATGTAATCTTGTCCTGTTTCAAGTATGGTAGTCCTCCTGTTAAATTCATCTGCCTCCAGGGTAGGCGCTAGGGGGCGCACAGCGGAATGCCAGCCTAGCTGTGCGGCTCCGCCGGGCGAATCCCGCATTTGTCAAGAATATGCGCTAAATTGGATCGCCGGGGGTCGACAGGCACACCAGCCGGTGTGGGAACAGGTCAGGCAGGTGTGGGTAGTCTGGAGTGAAGCCCTGCCGCGCAGACATCGCCACACAGCTCGTGTACTACAACGGGCTCGGAGACCCAACATGGTGGACGGCGCGCACCCGGTGCCTCTCGGAGACTGAGTGCTCCGACGCCACTAGGGGAGACTGACAACGCTGGAAGGTGGACCGGAGTCTGACGCGATCCCCCCGTACAGGTGCCACCCGTGATGATTACCTGGTGTGACCTGGGATGCACCGTTGGCGGGAAGCGGCAACACTGGAGGTATGGGGCTGGAGCGGCGTTGCGGTCCGCCTCCGGTCATGTCTTTCTGTGACTGCGCCTAAGTAAATAACGCGACTCCCACTGGGCATATACACGGACAGTTGGCAAAGGGGGGCACAGCACTAACTGATCTTTACCTAACGGATCTGCACTACAGTACCATTAGCGGCGGCGATCACCCCCCCCCCGTGCCCTTTAGACCGTTATTAACTGCCGGGATATGGCGCGAAGCAAAATGGCGGCGCCCGCGCTTAAGTAGGATCGGAATGCACATCGGATGAAGTGGAGCGCGGGGGAGCTGTTCCGAGCGCCGAAGTGCGTAGTGCTAGCTGCCCATCGACCATGGGTGCTGTGGGGGAATAACTGTGCCAGCGGTATAACTGCTTGCGACGCTAGCTCCCGTGGGGTGAATGCAGATCTCCAGGCGTAGTACACCCAGCGCTAGACCCCCCTCGCTGACGGCTGCCGCTGACACTTCTTCATCAGAAGAACGGAGAGGGGACTCCTTGTGACACTCAATGCCATTTTCACAAATGTGACAACAACGGAACGCGCGCCCGGTGCGGCGAGGGGAGATCGTGAGGTGGTGCACCTTTCCTACCGGGGCCGTACCCTGCTCTTGACTCTCGAAAGGCAATCGGCGACAACCTGGGGCACTGCTGAGACATTGCTGCTCCTTGGCCACGACCCATAACCCGATTCTGAGGTCCGGTCTACCAGACTAATATCATCCACCGAGGGTAGGTGCCACATCCCCTCCCTTCGGCCCCAGGCGCTACACAACACTGCTGAGCGGCACAAGACCCACGGAGATACCTGATCAGCACCCCCTCCATAGCACAAAATGGGCAAACCAGACCGACAACAACCCAAACTAACGTTTGAGACGCGGAAAACGCCCAAGACCCAGACTGGTGCTGCGGAGGAAGACCCGGAGATTGACTCCCCCGACGGTAGTGTCATGGAAAGCATATTAAAATCCATACAAGCCAACCTGCAGGACATAAATAGCAAACTTGATCATTTGACAGGCCGAGTGGACAGCATGGCGACCAAACTCGACAAACAGGGCGAACGCTTGGATACGGCGGACACCAGGATCTCAACGGTGGAGGACGAATCGCGCACCACGACGGCAAAATGTACTGGAATGGAGGAAGTCCTTGATGTGATTAAAGCAAAGGCTGAGGAGTTGGAAGCCAGGTCGAGACGTAACAACATACGTATATCGGGTCTACCAGAATCCACCAACACTGGCCGCATGGAGACCTATGTGGAACACCTATGCAAAGAGCTATTTGGCCCGGAAAATCTATCACCGATCTTCATTATTGAAAGAGCGCATCGATCCCTGGCGCCAAAGCCGAAGCCGGGAGCAGCACCTAGACAGATTGTGGCAAGAGTCCTGAACTACCGCAACAGGGACACCATACTCAGGCTGGCGAGGGACAAAGGGGAGATCAACCATCAGGGGAATAAGCTTGAGTTCTTCCCAGACTTCACCGTCGCAGTACAACAGGCACGCAAAGAGTTCAGCGAGGTTAAAATCAAACTGCGAGATTTACAGATCCCCTACACCATGCTGTACCCCGCACGCCTGCGGGTCACTTGGGAGGAGAAACCATTTTTCTTTTCAACCCCGAAAGCTGCAATGGAGTTCGTCAAAACAGCGGTTGCAAAAGGTAAACGGTCCAATCGTAAAGACAGACACACCGAGTCAGATTGAAAGGTAAGACTTTCCGACGAACGCTGCGCTGAATTTGCCTAACTTACGCACCTAAGATGGTGGGAGGGAAACACCGGTCTCCATATGGACTAAGGTACCCAACAGGTGACTCCTATACAAGGTGCAATACATCGTGAGACGTGGTCGGACACAGGCATCATGTACTGGAGAGGTGTGGCTTGGGCACTTGTGGGAAAATTCAGCATGGAGCGCATGACAACGGGCCTTGATAAGTTGTTACAGCATGGCCCTTATTGATGTGCCATGCTAACCCATTTCTATGAACCTGAGGGTAGGGCTATATGATTTATGTCCCATGTTATACGACTGTTCCGAGCGTATGTTGCTCCAGTGAGGCACAATTCGACTGGTGGTGCTTCGGGGCCCAGGTGATCCATTTACAGACCACAGATTCGCCCACATCCTTTCACTAGGATGGAGTACTGCGTCCTCGGCGGACCTCCACTAGGGCAGTCCCCGAAGAGTTATGTTGACAACTACAGTTGTAAGGGTACAATGGCTTCGGCAGAATTGGGTTGCTGAAGTGGGTGGGAAAGGGGGAAGTTGGGGTTTGTTGTGTGTTAAACTACCTGGGCGATCGAGATGCACTGCTGCACGCCGACGTGCTGACCTTGTTCATTGGTTGATATTCAACATCATGACATTGTGTAAAGCTGAGCTGAAACTTGAGGTGAGGGTGGTTACATGCGATTCACACAAGAGTGTCCCGTTCTCAACATGAGTAGAAATAGTCTGAAATTACTAACGTGGAATGTGAGAGGCCTCACCAACCCCAAAAAGTTCAGACAGGTATTTGCATGTCTTGACAGGCTCCACATCGATATAGCATTGCTTCAAGAAACCCACATGGACCCCAAAGTGCATAGGCCTATTGGTGCGCGCTGGGCTGAGTCGCACCACTCGGCGGCATACTCGTCCTATTCCAGAGGGGTTATGACGCTGGTCAAAAAGGGCACTAATTATAAAATAGCACGTACAATTGTTGATCCAAATGGAATATATGTAATTGTGTCAGGTATGCTGCGGGGTAACATTGTGACGTTAGTAAATGTATATGGTCCGAATGTAGATGCTCCAGAATTTTTTCAGGCATTGTGGGATCACTTGTTGGAATTTATTGATACGACAATACTCTGAGGAGGGGATTTTAATGTAGCATTACAAGACTCTGTTGATCGGTCCACTGCTTCATTGGAGCCACACAAGAAAGCAAGGGACAAGCTGGGTGACGTGTTGGTTGAACTTGCACTCAAGGATATATGGAGGGAACAACATCCAACAACACCGGGTGCAACACATGTGAATATGTCACACGGCAGCTGGTCCAGAATAGATTATTGGCTGGGGACAGATAGTGCACTGCTATGGACTACACAGATACAGACGCTCCCACGAACACTCTCCGACCACAACCCAGTGGAACTTACATTACAAATGCCACATTACACGCCCCCCCCATTCAACTGGCGCTTCCATGCACAAGCACTATTGGACCCCTTATATGTCACTACCATAACGAAAGCAATAAAGGAGTACTTCCAGTTCAATGTGGAATCTGTGGAAGATCCGTGCATCCTTTGGGAAGCTTTCAAGGCAATGATTAGGGGCAAATGTATTAGCACGACAGCTGGGATACTTAAAGACATACGGGCGCAGATAACCAGGCTTGAACGTGAGGTGTCAGATCTGGAGAAGGAATACACATATACCGGAAATGCGGAACTACTGGGGAAAATTAAGCTCCTCCTCATAGAACATCAGCAATATGCGGAGGGCGAACTGAAATATGTGCACAAACGGCCAACAGCCAGACAGTTTGGGGAGGGCGGTAGACCTGGTAGGATGCTGGCGAGGAAGATATGTACGGGAAAGGAATCGCAGTTCATCACACAAGTGCGAGAGAGGGATGACACCTTACATACACAATCTGCGGGTATACTAGATAGCTTTGTACGTAACTATTCAGACCTGTATACTTCCCGGCAACCTGCTCCGCCACAGGATACACGCGACTACTTACATGATATAGCAATAGCGTGGTTGTCTGACAACCAGTGTGAATACCTGCCACAACCAATTACAGTAGAAGAGGTGACCGCCATTATACATGCATTGCCAAACAGGAAAGCGCCGGGGCCTGATGGCTATACCTGTGAATTCTATAAAGCATTCGTTGACATCCTCGCTCCTTATATGGTCGAGATGTATGGCGCTGCTTTTGACCAGAAGATACTGCCGCCGTCACTACGTGAGGCAACGATCATTACTCTCTTAAAGCCTGGTAAACAACCAGAACTGTGTGACTCGTATTGTCCTCTATCCCTTTTGAATGTAGACTCTAAAATTCTAGCGAAACTCTTAGCTGAATGCTTGCAACCTCTAATGACGAACCTGATACTTCCTGATCAGGCAGGGTTTATACCAACACGTGCCACGTCCCACAACACGAGAACTTTATTTGCACTATCACACTATCGCAGCCCCCAGACAAAAGCGGCGGCCGTCATGCTTGACGCAGCCAAAGCATTCGACTCCATCGAATGGTCCTACATACACACAATATTACAGAGAATGGGGTTTCCAGCTCGGTACATATCCTGGGTGTCTCTACTGTACACGAGACCAGTGGCGAGAGTGAGGGTGAATGGCTACATATCGGCACCCTTCAATATTGCTAGAGGGACTAGACAGGGTTGTCCACTGTCGCCTTTAATATTTGCATTAGCCCTGGAACCACTTGCGTGCACAATTAGGCAGACACATAACCATTCAGCGCTGCATTTCCCCGGGAGGCCCCTGCATATTTCAATGTATGCAGATGATATGCTCCTCTATGTGAGGGACCCAGAACAGAATCTTAGTCCGCTATTGCGTGAATATGTAAAATTCGGACGCCATTCTGGGCTACAGATCAACTGGGAGAAATCATTGATCATTCCTCTTACTGACTCCACCACACCGTACTCCCCTGACTTCCCACTGGACTGGCAGACTGACCCCTCGCGCTACCTGGGAATCTGGTACAGTCTGGACCCCGAAGAAGTGATCAGGACTAACTATGGGAGGGTGCTTACTGACTTGGAGAGTAGGGTGGCTAGGTGGATACAGCTACCACTATCCTTGGCAGACAGAATTGCAATAGTTAAGATGAATGTCCTTCCGAAGTTTTTGTATTTATTCAATAACATCCTAATTACACCGCCTAAAGCAGTCTTTACGCACATAACATCCCTGGTGCTCAAGCTCATATGGGCAGGTAAGCAAGCACGCACAGACCTGCACACACTAACGCTGCCCTATAAGAAAGGTGGGTTTTGTGTGCCGGACTTCCGGCTCTACTATCTATGTGCACAGGCCCAATATGCGGCACACTGGTATCATCCTACCCCGTATCTCACGCATACAGCGGTTGAAGAGGGCGATGCGGCACCGGTTCCATTGACCACGATAGTGTCGCATAAACGATCATCGTTACATTCAAAAGATATAAACACGGTTGACACCACTACTCGCGCATGGAGAACACTAGGGAGGATGGCACACAAGCTACCGCTATATGCCCCGGCACTCCCTCTGCATTTCCACCCGAGCATATCAGTGACTAACGAAAAGGTTGGAATGGACATACTGAAAAATATAGGAATAGACATGTTTGGGGATTTATATCATGAGGGGACTTTCTGCACAGCCGATGATCTAACCTATGTCAGTAACCCGACCCTGCTTTTCAGATTTACACACTATAGATTGCAGAGGGCAATTCAGGACTTGTATCCAAACTACCCAGAAGAACCGCCCACTTTACAATCATTACAATTTATCATTACCTCATCGAACACGTCTCATCTGGTTTCTAGACTATACAGGGTGGCGCAAAGTGAGCTCTCACATGACACTGGCAAGGCCATGCAAAGATGGAATGAATCGTTACCGGAAGCGCTTACGGAGCGTGAATGGTCTATCGCCTGTACACTCCTCAAATTACTAACTTCAAACGGCAACCTGCGCATTATACAACTTAAATACCTACATCAAACATATCATACACCACAGAGGTTGCATAAATATGGGTTACGGGAGGATGCCAGGTGCAAACGGGGTGGATATGATGGGGCAGATTTTGTCCATTTGGCTTGGAATTGTCAAAAGATAAATGCATATTGGAGTACGATCACAACCACTCTGAGCGAAATGGTGGGAATCGAGGTGGAATGTTCTGTGAAAAATTGTTTATTGGGTCTATTGCCCAATGTTAAAGCGGGAAAACGTAAATTTTGTGCTGTAGCGCTGTTAATCGCTAAAAGACAAGTATTCAGGTGCTGGGAAGGGAAAAAGGTCCCAGACTCTAAAGCATGGCTAACAGATCTGACTTATTGTAGGGATATGTTGCTAACCTACGAAGAGGAATTGCCCAGAAGCTCACGTTCGAAGAATTATTGGTGTTATTTAACAGATTATCTACTGACCAATGAGGGGGATGAAGTGGAGGTATAGATAGGCATTGCTTTCTGTAACTAGCCTTTGAAACAACGGGTCCGGTATGTTATCCACACTGCTCACCGACTTAGACCTGTATTGAGCGCACATACATCGTGCCACACACGAAGGATGTCAGAGTGTAGAATTGCCTGGGGGTTCTCAAGTTTGTTGTTTTGAAGGTTCTACAAAAAAAAAAGGGGACAAATACCCCCCCAGAAAATGAAGTTGCATGTACAGTAGCAATTAGCTGACCCCGCACAAATATGATATATCACTGTTATGTTGCTAAAGATACGCCGCTGGACCCCAGGCTTGCCAGCTAAAGGGCTGTGTTGCTTACTGATGCTGAGTTTCCACAATTTGCGGCCGGCCCCAGGGTTGTAGGCCAAAGGCTGTGTCAACTATGCTTAAATCACGATAATAAAGATTTTGTTGAACTTAAAAAAAAAAAAATAATTCATCTGCCTCAAGGAGACAACACCAACACCAATGTCTCTCTGGTGCATATTATGGCATCAGTCCTGATCGTTAGGAGGCAGTAGGCGTGCAAATATATTGGGATATGTGAGCAAATCAGTTGGACTAAGATTGCTTTGTATGGCCACTGGTTTCTGTGACTGTATTCTCCATCAGGGCTTTTGGGGCTTTCAGAAATAAGCTAGGGGGGGGAGGGGCGTGCCTTGGACGACGGCCAAGATGGCGGCGTAAACCGAGCGCTCCGCTGCCGACCACACATCTCCTCTTCACAAGGGGCATTATGTCGGCGAGTTCCTTATATTTAATCACATGTTCGTGCATCGGAACAAGAGCGGAGTACGGCGCTCCTTTCATTTCGTCTTCCTGCAGTCCAGCGTGAGAGTTTCCTTTCGCGGCTGTCGCCGCCATTTTGAAATGGCCGCGGAGTGACGCGACTGCTGGCTCCTCAAGGCGTCTTCCCGCCTGGGCGGTTCCCACGGCCGATATCATGGATGCTACGCCTCAATTTCCAGAGCGATCTTCGGTAAGTCCTATGTCTTCATAGTCCGCTTTCCAAGCGCTTTCTACCACAAGTTTTGTTGGCATTAGGCAGTGACGCACTCTCATTTCCTTTACTCATGTGACACTAAGAACACCTCAGAGGAGTACTGCATGTATCTCTACTGCGCATTTCCTCATTACTTTCTCAGGAACTATCTCAACTGCGCTGCGCTGTAGGATGCCTCACAGCTTCCATCTCTGACAGCTGCCATTTCCTGCTCAAGTTTGAATGAGATCTTCTGCTCCTTCTTTGACCCCGAATTGTACATTCGCAGTGCCATTTTCGACGAACGCTGTTTTTCTATTCACTGAGGACTTCTCCTTCACATTTTTTAATCCTATTTGGAACTGCCTGCATTATCATCACCTCAACGTCTTTTGCTATATATTGTCTAGATGCAGCGTTTTTTCTCAGTATTTGGTACTTCTATTCTCTCCATGCTTTGAAGTTTTTGGAAGGCCTTTTTCCTCTACCCAAGTACCTTCGTTCCTGCGTTCAGACCTGATAGTCTCTGGATTGTTTCTTCTATGCAGTGGGACCACTACTTGCCGCTATTCATTGTCTTTGCGAGGTATCTCCTATCTCCCCTTTTATATTGGTGCTTGACTGTCTTTTATGGGGAAACGCCGCACCTTGAAGCTTACCTCTTTGCCGAAACTGCCATCTGGATCTGACTCTGATTCTCCAACCCACGAAATGGAGGAGGGCAAATCTTCAAAATCTGATTCGACTCATGGAGCTATCCCTAAAGATCACACTGGAGGAAAGGCACAGCCTTCTTTGACCTCGTCCAAACGGTTGAAGAAAGATCCACCCTCGCCTGGGAGCAACTCTTCTTCTTCCTCCATGGACCTCATTCTGGAGGAGCTCCGAGCTTTCAAACCCTTTATGGAAGCCACCACAAAAAATATGCAGGCTATGCAGGAGAAATGGACTTCTTTAGACTCTCGAGTTGCAACTTTGGAACAATCCTCAGACTCTTTACATTCTTCCTGCAACCGCATTCCTTCAATAGAGGCTGAAATTCTTCTCCTCAGGCGTCACACCGAGGATTTGGAAAATAGAAACCGCAGGAACAACCTTCGCTTGTACGGCCTTCCGGAACTTTCAGAAGGGTCTAACCCTACCGTCTTCTTCCAGTCCTTTCTTGCGAAGATACTAGACAATCCGGCTCTATCCTCCATAAATATCCAGAGAGCACATCGTCTTGGCCCCAAGGTTTCTACCAAGCCTAGAGGGGTTATCATGCTATTCTTACAATATACAGATCTCCTGCAGGTCCTCTCAGCTGCCAAACTCAAGAAACAAATCATATGAGAGGGTCACCGTCTTTATCTCTCGCAAGATGTCTCCAAGGCCACTGCTGATCGACGGAAAAGGTTTTTAGACTTGAGACCTCAATTGCGAGCTATCAATGCCAGATACGGTCTCCTACACCCTTGCCTCTTCAAGGTCACGTACAAAGACAAAACCACCACCTACGATGATCCTGCGGTTCTGCAAGCCTTTCTTCGCCAACTGAATCCAGATGTTATGGACACCTCCAAGTCTGGCTGAGGACGCCTGTTGCTACTGTTGGATTTGTTTGCTTGTTCTCGTCTGCTTATGTTTCTTTCTGTTCTTCCTTAATGTTGCCTATTTAATGTTAACTGTTTTCTCTCTTATTTCATTGGCTGTGTTGCTAACTCATTTCTCTATACTGTGATGTTTCGTCGAGTTATGTTCTCACTGCGATTTCGTATACTACTTTCTAATATGTTTTTCCTTCCTTTAGATGTCTCCCTCGTCGACCCCTTTCGATGCTTCCCAGTGTTTTTTGTCTTGCCCATTTCATCTAGGTATCACTGGTCGGTTGCTCGTTCTGGTTGTTAACGTCGTCATCTCCCGCAACCACCACCCCCATTCCTGTTCGAGTTTTTTCGTTCCCGTAAGTATGTCATTCAGTCGTTCTCTTCGAACTTGTACTGTCTCTTTGTTTTTCTCTGTCAACTTTTTCTTTCCCTTTCTCTTTTCTTGCATTCTCTTCTCCTTTTTCCCTGGATTCTTTTTCACGTATCTCTCCTTTTTTCCACTCTTTCCTCCTTCTCTTTACCATGTCTATCATTTCCACATCTACTTATTTTTTCTTCATTGGTTCTCTTTATCTGCACATATCCTTGACTTCTCTTCCATTTCATCCATCTCTTCTATTTCTCTTCTTTTCTTTCCATTGTACTTTTATGCATTATTACGCATGTTGCTTCTATTGTATTTTTATGCAGTTTTGAGCATGTTATTTATAATAGTTTTTTAATCTGTTTCATTCCGTGTAACGACATGGAACCTTAAAGGTTTACATAACCCCATTAAAAGACAGAGGGTTCTCTCACATTTAGCAAGACTCAAAACTGATGTTGCCCTCCTTCAAGAAACTCATCTTTCTGAACCGGAGGCTTTGAAACTTAAACGTTGCTGGGTGGGTCATGTTCTTTGATCTCCTACTACTTCTAGGAAAAATGGAGTTGTACTCTTGTTACACAAAAAGTTAAATGTCTCTTCCATTACTCATGAATGTGATGTTGACGGCCGATGGCTTATTGTTACTCTGCTTATTGATAACATTCCTCTCACCCTTTTTAATGTTTACGCTCCTACTGCAATTGATAAATCTTTCTGGCCTACTATTTCTACCAGATTGTCTTCCCTTACTAGAGAATATATTCTCTTCGCTGGAGATTGCAATCAGATTGTAGACCCTTTCCTTGATAGACACTCCAAAGTTAAATTTACCCCCTCTAGAATGCATACGCAATTTATTAACTCATTTAATAATAATGCCCTTGTGGATATTTGGAGACTTTGTAACCCTGCCCTTCGGGAATATAGTTTCTTTTCCCCTCCTCATCATTCCCAATCCCGTATTGATCATATATTTCTCAGTAAACCCCTAGCCCAACACGCTATCCGCTCAGAAATTGGCTCCATTCTACTTTCCGATCACGCCCCTGTTTTTGTAGACCTAGACTTACTTCCATTCTCCCCTCACTCTGGCAGGTGGCGTTTTAATAATGCTTTGCTTACAGACCCGGGGCCTCATTTATGAAAAGTGACGCATCGCTGCGTGAAAACAGCAATGCGTCACTTTTCACTGCGCTCTCCCTGCGACATGATTGATGCGTCATATTTATAATATGACGCATCATGTCGCAAGGAGTTACAGATACGTCAGTATTTCTGATGTATCTGTAGGCGCAAAAGTGACGCATTGCTGGAGTGTGTCACAAAAGTGACGCAACTCCAGCAATGATTCCTTTCACATGGGGAAAGCCCCGTGTGAAAGGGCTTGCGTCAGTCTTACGCCTGCTGTGAGGCAGGCGCAAGATTTTGACGCAACAGCGTCCTAAAAGTGACGCAGTGAAATCTCATAGATTTCACTGCGTCACTATTACGAGGCTTTTTGCGGTGGAACACCCCCCCTGCATACATTATACCTGACGCAGGTATAATGTAGCGCAGGGGTTTACAAAGTGACGCATCTGCTTAGATGCGTCACTTTGTAAATGTGGTGCAACAAGGCACATTTTCTACTCCACTGGTGCGTCACTAAAAGTGACGCACCAACGGCGTAAAAGTGACGCAAGGGCTCATAAATGAGGCCCCCCAATTTTAACACTGAATTTACTGCTTTCGCTAAGGAATTCTTTCTTTTAAATCAAACCCCGACTCTTCCTTTGTTATAGTTTGGGATTCATTTAAAGCAGCTGCTAGGAGTTTTATTATGAATTTTGTGTCCCGACGGAAAAAATTACATGCGGCCAGATCAGAGAAAATTCTGGCCGACATTAAGATCTTAGAACAAACCTATTTCTCTTCTAAATCTGACTCTTCCCTTAAAGATCTTATTGATGCCAAAATCTCATTTAACAAATTCACAACAGAAGCTGCTTCCAATATTCTTCTTAAATGTAATTCTAGGTATTACGGAGGTAAGAATAAAATGGGGAAACTCCTGGCTAACTATTTAAAGATTCGTAAGGAACGCACAAAAATTCACTCTATTAAAACCTCTTCTGGTGAAACTACATTTAAAGATAAAGAGATTCTTGCGGAATTTGCTCAATTCTATAATACCCTTTATACTCGTGAACAAATTCCCACTCCTGATGATCTTCTAGCTTATTTTCAATCCATACCTTCTCCCTCGCCTTCACATGTTGATTTCCATACTTTAGAACGTGATATCTCTCTTTCTGAAATTTCCCATGCTGTTTCCAAACTTCATCATGGTAAATCCCCGGGTCCCGATGGTTTTACCATTGAGTTTTATAGTCACTTCGCCTCTATTCTTCTCCCCAAACTCCTACTTTTATTTCAATCCTTCTCCGACTCTGGCTCCTCTGGTGGCACCTTCCAACAAGCATTGATTTGCTTAATTCCAAAAGAGGATAAAGATCATTCCCTATGCAAAAACTACAGACCAATATCTTTGGTCAATACGGATTATAAAATCATGGCAAAAATATTGGCCCTGCGTATGGATTCTCTTTTACCAGACATCATTGGACCTGAACAATCTGGCTTTGTAAAAGGACGTCTTTCCTCCGACAATTCTCGAGTTTTTCTTAACATACTCGGTAAATCTTCTTCACTTACTCTTCCTTTTGCTGCTATCTCCCTCGATGCAGAGAAAGCTTTTGATCTCATTGGGTGGGATTTTATGTTTCAGGCTTTACGCTGGATTGGCATTCCTCCTAAATTCATCTCTGTTATCTCTTTGCTCTATTCTAATCCTCAGGCTTCTATTTTTGTTAATGGCATGTCCTCGGATTACTTCTCCCTTCATAGAGGAGTTAGACAAGGCTGCCCACTATCTCCCTTACTTTTTATCTTAGCTCTAGAACCATTTCTTACAAAAATTCGTTTAGATGACACTATTTCTGGTTTTCCCTTTGGTTCCCAACAAGTCAAGCTCTCGGTCTATGCCGACGACATTCTTTTTTACTGCTATGACCCTGTTACTTCCATTCCCTCTTTTCTTAATCAAGTCTCCTCTTTTTCTGCAGTATCCGGGTATCGTTTGAATGCTGATAAATGTGAGATACTACCTTTAAATCCTCTCTGTCAGAAACACTTTTTCTCTTCCACAGGATTTTCATGGCAACCCTCTAAAATTAAGTATTTAGGGGTTTGGTTTGCTCCCTTATTATCTGATACTCTCAAGCTTAACTTTGATTACGTATATAAAAAAATGGATGCAGCTATCACTCGTTGGCATCCACTCTTTTTGTCTTGGTGGGGTCGCCTTAATTCTATAAAAATGATGTTATCTCCCCTACTCCTTTATACTACTTCCATGCTTCCTTTGCATATTCCTCTCTCTTTCTTTAAAAAAATTTGATTCCATGCTACTAAAATTCCTCTGGACCGGTAAAAGATCCCGAATAGCCCTTGCTTCCTTACGTAAAGACAAAATTAACTCTGGTGTCCGCTTTCCTGATTTCAAACTTTATCATCGCGCTTTTTCTCTGAAGCAAACTAACCGCTGGTTATCGTCCGATCAACCTCACTATCCCCCTGTTTGGCTAAGCATGGAATCCTCTTTTATTTCTCCCTTCACCTTTCAAGAATTCTTATCTTTTACATCCTCCTTAACTCGCTTTCGTTCCCCTATTCTTTCATATTCTCGTACTCTCCTTTCTCCTTATATCTCGTCCTCTTATTCATCTCTTCTTTCTCTTCATGAGCAACCGATTTGGAATAATACTCTTCTTAAAATAAAAAATCGCACCATATATTGGAAAACTTGGCATTCTCGAGGCCTTTCCTGGATATCTCAATTAATATCTCAAGGCAAGCCTATTTCATTTCAACACCTTCGATCTCTTTTCTCTTTACCCATGTCTGCCCGGGCTCAATACGATGCCCTTTACCCAGTCTTACTTTCATATCTTCAAGCTCTTCCTTCCTCTAAGGAAATTCCGGCGTCCTGCAAACCCACTTCCCTCCTATTAGACACATCTCCTTCTGCTTCCGCCTTATACAATTCTCTTCGTCTCACCAAAGATAGATTGAAATCTCCTACTGAACTCGCTTGGGAACTGGACTTTTCTCAGACATGGCCGGTTCCTCTTTGGGACAAAATTTGGACTAAACTCCATAAGACCTCCAGAGCTGCTAACACTACCCAAACTTTATTTTTTATTTATCATAGAATTTTTTTTACCCCACTCGCCTTATCCCGTTTCACATCAGACACTCCCTCCTCCTGTTGGTCATGTCCATTCCCCTCTGCTGATCTCAAACACATGCTGTTCGACTGCCCCCCTATTTCCAAGTTCTGGCAGTTGGTCTGGAAGCACATTCAAAAGATTTTTCGATTCCAGATCCCCTTTTCACCTCTACTAGTTTTTCTAGGTTCCCTCTTGCCAGAACTTTCCCATCCTCCCAGTCATTACTCTTTACTTGACCTTTTCCTTGCTGTAGCTTTTCATACCATTACCTCTAACTGGAAACAAGCTACGAATGTTACCTTTCAATCCTGGTGGAATGCAATTTGTTTTAATCACCGTTTAGACACCAATTACGTCTCCCCCATATCCTTGGCTATTAAACGGGACCTACTTTGGCTCCCTTTGGTAACATATCTTTCTTCTTCTGCTCCAGCTCCTCCCTCTCCTGCTCCACACATAGCTGAAGTTCGTAAACCCCCATGATTTCCTTATTACTTATATATTCATTTGTGTTTGATTGATATTGCTATTGTATTCATATACATTATACTTTTGCTTAAATGTTCCTGTTTTTATGATATGTTTATACTGCTTATTTTTTGATATTTTTATTTCTATTGTTTATTTCTGCCATTTGCTTATTGTAACTCTTCTTTTCCTTCCCTCCCTTTCCCTTCATTTCCCCTTTTCCATTCTTAAATAAATCAAACTTTAAAAAAAAAAAAAGAAATAAGCTAGGGGGACAGTTGTTGTCATTTTGCAGTGATGGGCAAGGTTATTCTGTCGTTGCTGCAGATGGAAAAGAAGCAACTGTACTAGGACATGGTTTTGAAAATTGACTATGATAAAGTCACCCCTTTCTTGCTTCCGGCTAGTGCCCACCAAGTTAATTCTCCTTACCATAATGATCTCAGCATGTAGTAAGTCTGCGTTTTATTTTTGGGATTACAGCCTGTTCACCATTTATTTTTTTAAAGCTGCCCCAGCTGTCTTTGCTTCTAGACTCAAGCTTGAAGACACCTTTTAGCAATATGACTAAGGGTGTTGCATCAGGAGGTAGATGAAGTGTTAATTGATCATCCAGAGCTGTTCATTGCTGAAAGTTTCCACCCTCCGAGTTCTTCTGTGTGAATGTCTTGGTAGTAGTCTCCATGCTTGGGCCCCTGCTAGGACCAGGATTCTGTTGTTGTATTGGGTTATTTAGGCTATTTGTGGGTTTAGCTTCCAAAGGGGCAGATGTTTCTGGTTTGTTTGTTTTGGGATGTAGAAAGTTAGGAATTTCCCTTGAAGTTTTCCTTTTTAGTATCAAAGCATCCTTACACTCCTTACAGTGTGTTTCAAGGGCAGCTACTCTATCGTTAATCTCCTTCAGGTCCTCCATAACTTGGTTTTCAAGGAGATCTAATTTTAAAAATGATTTATCCACCAAAATTTTAACTCTATATGGCTCTCGATCTTGATTTTTTCCCGAAACATTGTCATTATCTGTGATTTTAGACAAACATGATCTGGTAGTTTTCATGGATTTTGTAGGTAGTTTTTCTTTTATAAATACCGTATCACAGGATTTACTTCTTTTAAGTGGTGGGAGGTAGATTCAAAAGTGTCAATAAATCCTGTAATTTCCAAGGGTGTATGCAATACACAAAGAATATCATCATGTCGTCTTAGGCTTGCACTGGTATTACCCACCATTACAATGGGATTTTTGGGTTTGTGCACTACAGCGCAGCCCAAGAATGTGTTTGCTGCTTGCTTTGATGCCTCTAGTTTCTCTGCCACACTCAAAATGTAATTTTCTTCTAGCCCCACGGTCTCTGTTTGAAAATGTGTGATATGGTTTATTAGAGATGGGGTCTCTATTTAGCAATGGTTTGCACCTTTGTCCAAGTAGGGGCCCTTCTTCCTAGTCAGGTAAGAGAGTTACACACTAAATATAATCCCTGCTCATCCCTTGGTAGCTTGGCATGAGCAGTCAGGCTTATCTCAGATGTGGTGTGTAATGCATTTGCACATAACCATCAATAATACAGTGAGAACACATCAAAAGGACACCACACCAGTTCAGAAAAATATCCAGTATTTTTATATATCAAAAACAAGATCAAAACAATAAGAAATCAACATGGAGTATTTAAAAATATATACTTTGCAAGATATCATATCTCAAAAGCACAGTTCTTCTGAGTCGGTAGCTCTGTCAGGGGCTACCCCAAAACTGAAAACAACAGTTCCTTCTGACCGTGTCAGTCAGTGGTTTTTGTCAGACCCGTAAACAGTTCCTTTTGCTTTGAGGCCGACACGTTGGTGCGAGCCTGTCGTGCCAACCATTGTGGTTGTGATGTGAGGTGAAGCGGTGCAGCTTGCAGTGCCCTAACAGCGTGGTGCAGGCAGCAGCTAGGTGATGGTTGTCCAGCGGTGTGGGTGAAACCAGGGCTACGAAATAGAGTGAGGCGTTGCTCACTGCGGTGCTGGCCTGACACGATGCAATCGACAGATCTGGTTAGCGGGAGCTGGCGTTGGTTGGTCAAGACTGCAGTGTAGGAAGAGGCGGTGCATAGTGAAACTTAAGAGAATTGCCCTCAGCCACGATGAGGTCATGAGTGTCGAAGTCAGCAGGCAGCGATAGCACTGGTGAGACTAGGGTGGCAAAGTTAAGCGTGGCGGTGCGGATTGTGGTGCCCACAGTTCAAGGTGCAAGCAGCAGCTCGGTGGCAGTGGTGGCGGTCGTCGTCATCAGTGAGACCAGAGTTGCGGTGCGAGAAGCCGCGGTGTCTTCTGCGGTGCCTTTTGAACATTGAGCCAGCAATGGAGTCAGTGATGGAGTTGGTTGCTTTTCCCTTCTCTGTGGCAACTGAAATAATGGTTCCAGAAGCGGTATCCAGAGGTCGGTGAAGTCTTTGTAGTCCTGGAGACTTCAGAACAGGAGGCACGCTCAACTTCAAGCCCTTGGAGATACTCAGCACATGGAAAGAAAGTCCAGTCCAGTCCTTTCACTGCTCAAGGCAGAAGTAGCAACTGAAGGCCAAACCAACAAAGCAACAACTGTGCAGTAACCCTCCTGGGAGTTCTTCCAGCTATTGTTCTTGGCAGGTTCCTTGAATCCAGTCAGTTCTAAAGTTCTCCAGGTCTGGGCCCCAATATTTAAACTCAAAATTCCTTTGTTCTCTTGTTGCAGAGAGTGTCTGTGCTCAGCAAATAAACATTCTGACCTCTGTGGAGACAGCATTGTCCAAGGCAGACTGTCCCCATTCAGGTGCAAAGAAATCTCCTCCCACTACACTAAATGCAGCCCAGGTCTATTCAGCCCAGAGCGACTCATCCAGGAAAGGCAGGACACACCTCAACCCCTATGGTGGCTGTCTGAAGAGAATGCAAATCCCCAGCCCGTGTTACTCCAAAGCAGACAGTCAATCCACAAACCCAGTAGAGGCACATAGGATGGCTAAGCAGGAAAATACTTACTTTCTAAAAGTGGCATTTACAAACACAGAACATAAAAATCATCTTTACTAAAAGGTGCTTTTTTACATTCTGAGTCCAGGCATATTAAACTCCATTTTCCTATCTTGTTCCAATGGGAACTTATGCTTATAAGATGTTACAAGTAAACTCCCATTTTTTCCTCTGGGACAGCTAGCCTTTCCATAGTGAAAAATGAAATGCACTGTAATGCACTACCAGGAAATTACACACGCATAAATATATGATGTTACAACGCGATCATTTACTTCGCGGTACTTTACATCGTGGTTATTACAACGCAAGTCATTACAACGACTTGCGCTGGAGGCGCTGGACTTAGGAAAACTATGATTTACTATTCCAACTCCAGTATGTGTAATAATAGGGAAGGTGTTGGAATAGTAAATCATACAAATCCTTGGTTGAGAGTGCCATCCAGGGCAAGTCGTTGTAACGACTTGCAATTTAATGACCGCAATGTAAATGTATTGCTGTGTAACAACTGCGTTGTAAAGACCGTTCACTGTCACTCACATCAGTACAAGTCCTACCTTTACCCTACATAGCACCCTGCTCACAGGCGTTCTTTGGGTCTACCTTGTGGGTGACTTACATTTAAGAAAAGGGCAGTGTAGGGCCTGGCAAGGGGGTGCACGTTAAATGATGCAGAGTAATACATTTTTCCAGTCCCCACATTCACTGCTACATGCATTTATAATACACTTTTAAATAAATCTCAACCAAAGTGATTTTAAAATACTTTTTGTATTTGTCAATTGTTCTGAAAAGGCTTCAGTTTTCTGTAAACTAATAAGAAGTCCACTCCTGACTTTCTAATAAACAGCAATAATTTTCAAAATAATAACAATTAACATTCTTTACTGTGCAACAAAACATTTAGAAATTTCCAAGGTTAGGTCACAATCGCAGAAATAGTTGGAAGACAGAGTGGGAGCACCATTACAGCTTGGAACAACATTTGTTACTATGGGTATTGTTCACTGTTAAATCCTCAAACTGGGAGTGAGGAAACCACTTATATTGAGGCATGGTGATTCTTCGTAATCATTGAAACTTTTTGGCCCCTAAAGAAGAGAATGCACCCCGAAATGCATTGGGCAAATGGATTCATTTGTTTTTAACTTTGGAAATTTCAAAATGTTTTGTTGAAAAATGAAAAATGAAAAACAGTGAAAAATGTCAATTGTTATAGCTGTTCATTATAAACGTCAGGAGTGGACTATGTATTGGTTTACAGCAAACTGAAGACTTTTCACAAGAATTGACAAATACAAAAAGTATACTATAAGTCATTTTTGGTTGAGAATTATTTAAAAGTGTATTACAATTGTTGCTATATTCATGTATTAGTGCACGTGTGGTCTGGAGAAATGTATTCTTTGGCAGGATTTAAAAGTTATGTCAGTGTAGGTTTGAAAACGTACACACCACAGATGCACGCATGGATGAAATATATTATGTCTGGTGGTGTGCAGGAAACTCCATTTCTGGTCCTCACGCAGGTGCACTAGCCAGGTCAATATGGCAGGTACAAACTGCGTGCAGGCTGCTTGTGTTGGTGGCACAACCAGTCTGCAGGCCCACCAGCAGCATTTGATTTACAGGCCCTGGCACTCTCAGTGCTTTTTACTAGGGACGTATTAGTAAATCAAATATGCCACTTATAGAAACACGAATCCATAAGACAAGGTACAATAGGACCACTTGCACTTGACAGCATTGAAAAAGTGTATAGAGACTCTAAACCAGAGTAAAAATCTGGAGGTCAGAAAGGTAAAAGACAGGGGAAACACGCCAAAAGATGCCAGGTATAACAGAGTTCGTTGGCCTTCCCATGGTGTGCTTCCCTGCGTTGGTTGCTGCAATTTTCCTTTTACTATAATCTATTTTGTTCCTCTGCCTGTATGCTTTAAAATGGTAAAATTTAGAAAGGAAATTGAGAGGCTTATTTATGAGCCCATGCGTCACTTTTGCGCCGCCGGTGCGTCACTTTTTGTACCAGGTATAATGTATGCAGGGGGGGGCAATCCGATGCAAGAAAGGGTCATAGAAGTTTCCTTTTAGGGCTCAAATGCGTCAACCGACGCAGGCACATTTCACATGGGACTTACCCATGTGTAATGATCCATTGCTGGAGTTGCGTTGCTTTGGTGACACACTCCAGCAATGCGTCATTTTTGAGCCTACGGATACATCAGAGATACTGACGTATCTGTAACTCCTTGCAACATACTGTAAATATGACGCATCATTGGTGTCGCAAGGAGGGCGCAATGAAAAGTGACGCATCGCTGTTTTCTCGCCGCGATGCGTTACTTTTCATAAATGAGGCCTGGGCCAAGATGTAATTCTGTGTCTGTATGGTTACACACAGACCTGTGTAGTGCATTAACTAATCGAAGTTTCATAATGTACTACAGTGCATTTCCCACTAAGTAACAACTTTTGCATTTATTTTTCATTTACGCTGCCCATTATTTGATATGTAGGTACCTGATGGCGAAAGACCTAAAAAACATACAGAATATTTGGGGCTTATATATGGGAGGCTTGCGCCACTGCAGTATCTGTTTGTTTGACACTCCAGCAGAGCAAGCATCTCAACCATACCTATGAGGCGGCGTAAAGTCGCCCTGCATGGCTTTGCATGGCCTCATAGTTATGGACTGAGACAAAGCAGGGCAAGTTGCTGCCTTGCCTAGCTCTGCATCACAGAGCTGTTCCATGGGCGCTGCGTGGAAGTACCCACGCAACACCCAGTGAGTTTGATGCTACGCCATATTTACAAAATCTTTTAAACCTGGGGAGGCACCAAAAAAGTACTTCTCCCCAGTGAAAACATTTCTTCTCATTTTTTCCTCTTTTCATTTGTGCTGCATTCTGCAGCTCACATAGAAAGAGGAAAACATCTCTCAGGATTGTTCTTGTGAGGGAAGGTGCCCATTCCTGCACAAAAACAATCCTGCCTATGTTGGTGCTAGGCAGCAATTTATGCACCAACAGAGAGGAATACACCGTATTTCATAAATATGGTGCATTCCTGCCTTTTCACATTGGCGTAGGGCAGTGCCGCAAGAATACTTGCAGCGCTGCCATAAGCCAATTCCTCATAAATTAGGCCCTTTGTTTTTAGCTACACCTTTGACCACGCCCCCATGCTCACTGACCTGTGGTTTGATAAATGCTGTTTAGTAATATTTCCCCACTGTAAAAACTATTTTGTGTGGGAATTAGGGGTGTTTATGGTAGTCGATGATGAGTACCAGATTCTAGAAATTTTTGTCAGGAGGGGGGGGTTCTTACTCCTAAAAATGTTTGACAAGGGGGTCTGATCCAGCGGGCTATAGAAAATATATCATAAACTACGCTACCCAATTTCATAACCTATAAACAAAATTCTAAACTATACATGGACCCATTTATGAACCTGATATATTTTTGGGCCTACTGAATCAGGTGGTCAAATAAATCTATATACACATTATTTTCAAACTATAAACATTTTATACATTTGCAGAAAGAATATAGTCATTAGAATAAAACCCAATCATTTAAATGACCACTATAGGCGACGTGATCTAGCTAAAGGTAACCTATACTTCTAAATAACCAAGACCAGCTTGTTTGTCAAAAGTAAGATTTTATTTTCTAAATTATGGTATATAAGTTGTAAGTTTTATAAATGAATTTTATTAGCAATAAAGCAAGCATGATAGTAAGAAATATGGAAAAATACAATTTAAGCAATTTAATCAATTTAAAGAAATTATATAAAGTTTAGCATTTCTAAAACCTATTTCCCTAACTGAGCTAAATAGACAGAAATTAAAGTAAAGATCTTTGAGGATTCTTACGTGCTCCACGCAAAGTCCAGCAGCACATCACCCTCATCGGAAAGTCAGAAAGCAGCAGCCAGCCCAACCCTAAGGGCATGACTTTTTATACCTTTCTACGCTAACTAAACTAGCGAAGGAAAATTTTCAGAAATACTCGACGTCCCATTGGCTGAGAGTGACAAGTGACATGTCACCCGATTCTTAAAAAGTTCCACAAATTCATGTCTTACAAAGACCATTGTCTCTTCCACGTGAAGCCAGAGGCTTCCTGCGATTGCAACTTTGTTTTAAGTCATCCTCGCAGCTTCCATAGTCTTACAGTGCAACTTCCGCGGATGCCAAGTTAAGGACTGACAAAAAGTTCACTTTCGACCTTGGCCATGTCCGACAGAATGATGTCAGCTCATCAGTTTTTGCTTTGTGAATGCAGCTTCAATAAACGTTTTAATTCAGAATGGGCGTCTCGTGACTTTCTGTAGAAATATGAATTAGCTCTTTTTGTGCGGCTCAAATAGTTAGGCCTCAAAAGCAGGCAACTTATGATTTCTAGTATAAAACAAACACAAGAAAAGTATTAATGAAAGAATTAAAGTATATTCTGTATCCACCCCATGGTTTACTAAATAATTAACCCACCCGATTAATCAAAATGTTACCTAGCCATTGCAAACAAATAAAGCAGCGTTTATATTTACCAGTCTCCGTTTTTCAATGAGACCCATATGCACCTAGAATAGTAGAAATGACATTACACAGACAAGGAAAAGCAAAACAAGCACATGCTTATTTAAGTTTGCAGCAGTTAGTAATGACAAAAACGAAAACAATAAATTATTTTATTAATTTGCACAAACAGAAAGATGCAACATTTATGCACGTTTATGAGCACACATGTTAGTCCCCCCACGTGTAAAGTTTAATCTAGGTTGTGTTAGCATGACATATCACAAATCATTAATAATTTTATTCATGTTATGGAAATGTGACTTTGCGAGTTTAAACAAAATTTTGTTTTCTATCTCGCTCCATCAACTCCCTCATCTGGTGATTAACAAATCACCACACCAGCACTCAAAATTTTGGTAAATTAAATTTTTAAGAAATCGATTCAAATTCATTTGTATTAGTAAACCTAAAAGTCTGTTTCAGCATAATCTTTGCAATTAACATGACGCTCTCTATGTAACTCCTGTAACTCGATCTCCCTTTCCTCTTCTTTTCTGAGTTTATAGATTCTCTTCTTTTCCTTCAAGTGTTTCTTTCTTTTATGTAACAAACAACCCACTTTAGTCAAAATAAAAATGAATACTATTATAATCAAAGGTGCCAGAATCTTGCCAAGAATTGAACTTCCGATATTATGAAACCAGTTTTTAATTGCTTGAAACCTATTTGAAAGTTTCCCAGTAAAATCTTCTTCTTCTAAAGGAATTATTTCAGAATGCATTTGTGTAATATTCTTAATATACATTTCAATATTTTTACTTTCATCCGGTATATATGTACAGCAATGTTGGACATGTAAAATGCCACAGACTCCTCCCTCCTTTGCTAGGAGTATGTCTAAAGCAAGACGGTCTTGAATTACCATGGATCTAATTGCAATAACTTCAACATTCACTAATTGAAATCCATCAGCAGTGTCAGTTGATAATCTATCAACTATAGTGGATAATTTTCTGATTCTCCCTGCATTTAGGGTTATACCAACAAAAGGTATTACAGCTTGAAAAATATCTCCCAGAACTTCAGTAAAAGTTTCTCTTTTAGCTCTATTTACATAATTATGGATTTTAAATAATCCTTCTGAATCTCTGTCAACATGAAACACTTTAGGAAAAACAATTCCCACATAACAAGTTCCATACCAATGGTCTGGAAGGTTGTAGTAGGCTTTGTCACCACAAACAAAATAAATTCCAGGAAAGATAGGATCTTTTCCACCTTTAAATCCCCAACCTCCCAAAATCTGATAAGTATCTTCACAGTTGCTTGCACCTACAAAATAATTATCAAAAAGTGTGTTATCTCTTCTAATGCAAAGCTTTCCACTAACAGGTTTGTCTATGTGAATTGCAATATTTTCAAGCATTTTGCCATTTAGTTTCTCATCCTCTTTTTGCCAGAATGATGACTTAGTCTGCTTGACTAATTCATTTCTCTTATAAATTGCTCTTCTCTCCTCAACCATATTCAAAAATTTCTTTCCTTCAGCACTTAATTTACATGTTAGATTATTCTTGTAAGCATACTCATAAGTGAGTTCGTTAGTAACAAGGAAATATTCTCTTAATTGTTTAGCTTTCTTATGCTTATTTAAAGCGTTATCAATTTTAACATTAGCAAAAATCTCATCATAATTTGAATAGTAATATTCTAAACGACCAGTTTGATAAAATAAACTAGTTAATACACTACATGTAACAGCATAAGTGAGAGGAAGCATATTATATGTTACTCCCTCAGAAACAGAAGCGGGCAACTTAACGCATACATAACAATCCTTTGCATCCATTACCTTTACATATTCACTCAAAAGCTTTGTGAAAGTATTGCTTGAAAAATCACCTATTGATTTATCTTGATGAATGTTAGGCTGATGATCAATTACTTTTGCAGATGCACTATGTTTAGTTTGGCTAACCAGAGCTTTGCTTGTTATGTTAACTTTGTGTAATTCTCTATTCATTTCTAAAGGTATAATCACAGCTAGTACCAACCAGAGCAGAACTAAAATAAGCAGACACACCAGAGTCATCTTACAGCATCTTTTAAAAACAGAGCATTTTGAAGTGCTCTCCTTAATGTAAGGCATTTTTAGGTTAGTTTTAGCCTCAAAAATAAAATAAAAAATAAAAATAAATTTTAAAATTTATATACACCCCCCTTTTAAAATATTTTTCTTTTTATAACCCTAAACAAGATTTCTTCGACCTTATGTCATACATAAGTTTTTCTTCTACTAGACAGTTTTTCTTCGACCTTGTGTCAACTAACAGGATTTCTTCAGCCTTATGCCAATTTAATAAATTTGTACTTCAATCATTGTCACTAATTTCTTGGATTTCGTTTTCTTCTTCACTACTATCATATATGTCTATAATAGGTGGAATTACTAAGTAAGTCCACTCAGGAGACTTGTATTTCTGGTTTGGTCTAATTATTCTCTTCCCTTTTCTTGATATCACTTCTATTTTCCTTCCAACTCCAACCTCTTTTCCAGGACTCTTTTGACTACTGATTTCTTCAACTTGTTCTATTGGCTTTTTAATCAATCTGACTCTCAATCTTCCACCAGGCCAGTAGTCTGCTTTTCTCACGTACTTTTTCTTTGGTTCAGAATTATTTGATTCAGATTTCCAAGTCCTTTTCTTTCTGCTTTCACTTCCACCTTCCACGTCACTTTCCTCAGTTTCGTAGTCTGAAATTTCAATTGACTCAGGAACTTCTCTATTCGGCAATTTTACTCCTTCAGGAACTTCACTTTGTCTTCCATCACTGGTACTCGGTAATTCGTTCTCCTCCTCTTCCTCAATTACCTCTAGCTTCCCAGATTTCGGATTTTTGTTCCTTACTTCAGAGCTTGTTCTCTGCCTTTCGATACTCTCCTGGTCTGAAACTTCTTTTGGTTCAGCTTCTCTGTCTTCAATATAGACAACCGAATCCTCAGTTATCTTTCCTTTTAACAGATTCTCTTCACCTTCAGAATCTATTTCAATTATTTCTAAGTCTTTTCTTGTCAGATTTCCATTCACTGGCACAGTTTCCAGATGTCGACTTTCTTGTCGATCTTCAGAATCTGGGATTACTTCACCTTCTGATCTGTCTTCTGCTTCAGAATCAGAGTCATCTGTGGTATCACTTTCAACATCAGAACTCTCAGGAGTTGGTATTGGAATAGTATGACTTGGATGAATCCAACGCTTCAATCCTCTGCACTTTACAGCATTAGTAGTGATCAAGATTACCTGCCTAGGTTTCTGCCATCTAGGAGATAGACAATTCCTCCTCCGATGTACTTTCGTTCTGACCCAGTCTCCAGGTCTCAGATCATGTGTCAAAACTTTGTCATTTGATTGTGCTTCAGTTCCCACCTGATTAGACACAGAAGTTACCATATCAGATAACCTTTTACAGTAATCCAAAATTGCACTGTCATTTATGCTCAACAGTTTACCTACAGGTACAAAAGCTTGCCTCATAACTCTTCCCATCAAAATTTCATGAGGACTCAAACCTGTCTTTTTATCTGGTGTACTTCTTATTGACATCAAAACAAGTGGAAGAGCATCAGTCCACTTCACTCCTGTCTCTAGACACATTTTCCCAATTCTGTTTTTGATAGTTCCATTTATTTGTTCAACTACACCTGATGCCTCTGGTCTGTATGCACAGTGTATTTTCTGCTCAATACTCATAGCTTCGCAAATTAATTTCAACAGTTTGTTATCAAAATGACTTCCTCCATCACTCTCAATAGTGACTGGAAAACCGTACCTTGGGATGATTTCTCTGAGCATTAGTTTTGCTACTGTAATTGAATCACAATGTCGTGTAGGAAAAGCCTCTACCCACCTTGAGAACAAGCATACAATTACAAGTACATATTTCAAACAGTTGTGTAAGGGCATTTCAATGAAATCTATTTGTAACCTGGTGAAGGGACCACCTTCTCGACCAATTATTCCTGTCCCCACCACTGATTTTCTGTTTGGATTCATTTGTTGGCATGACAAACACCTTTGACAAAAAGATTCTGCAATGGTTCTAAATTTGGTATTGAACCATGTTTCTTTAAACAGTCTGACCATAGAATCTCTTCCTAAATGTGCAGGACCATGATATAATCTGGCCATGTCAGAAATCATGCAATTTGGTAAAACTACTCTCCCATCTTTGTAAACCCACACTCCATCTTCATCACGTTGTCTACAATCTGATCTTAACCACTGATCTTTTTCTTCATCATCTGCTTCGTTTTGTAAATCTCTAATCTCATTCCATGTTTCTACAATAGTTGTTAGCATTAATGAATTTGAATCAGTTTCTGTACTTCTATTCCGATTGTAAGAATAATTTTTCCTTGCGCAGTACTTTGCTGTTTCGTCTGCGAAGGCATTTCCTTTGGAAATATAATCAGTCCCTCTAGTGTGTGCTGCACACTTGACTATGGCAATTTCTTTTGGCAATTGTATTGCTTCAATTAATCTTCTAATGAAAACTGCATTTTTAATTGGTGACCCTGTTGATGTCATGTATCCTCTCTGTGACCAGAGTTGTCCATAATCATGCACAACTCCGTACCCATACTGACTATCAGTAATGATGGTAACTCTTATATCCTTTGATACTTCACATGCACGAATTAAAGCAATCAATTCAGCTACTTGAGCTGAACGAACTCCTTCAAGACATGATGCTTCTTTAATGTTTTCAACTGTACAAACTGAGTATGAAGCTTTCAAGACACCACCTTCGGATCTTAAGCATGAGCCATCTACAAAGTAGACAAAATCCGATTCAGGCAAAGGTCTGTCTTTGATGTCTTTTCTTGGTTTTGTGCAGAATTCCATGACATCTAAACATTCATGTTCTGTCTCAATGTCATTAACGATTTCTGAATCAGGCAGTAATGTAGAAGGATTTAGATTCAAACATCTTGAAATCGAAACATTATCTGCTCCCAGTATGATTTTCTCATACTTTGTCAATCTGCTACTTGTTAAATGCTGAGTCTTACCTCTTGTCAGTAATATTTCAACTGAATGAGGCACAAAAACTTTTACAGGAAATCCCATAATGATTCCTTCACTTTGTTCAAGACTGATACTTGTAGCTGCAACTGCTTTTAAACAACCTGGTAATGCTTTTGCAATTGGATCAAGAACTGCAGAGAAATATGCAATAGGTTTCTTTAGGTTTCCATGTCTCTGAATTAACACAGATAATGCACATCCTTCTCTCTCACTGCAATACAATTCAAAATCTTTCTCATAATTTGGCATACCCAAAGCAGGAGCTTGGCATAAGCTCTTTTTCAAGTTTTCAAAAGATTCCATCTCAACATCACTGAGAATAATTGGATCTTTTACATCTGATTTGGTCAGTCTTTGTAGTGGTTTTGCAATTACTGAAAATCCACTTATCCATTGTCGACAGTAACCTACCATTCCCAGGAACATTCTGACCTGTCTTTGTGTTCTTGGCGGTAACATTGCTTGAATCATTTTTATTCTCTCTATTGTTACTTGTCTTTTTCCTTTCGCAATTCTGTGACCAAGATATTTCACTTCCTGTTTGCAAAACTGTAGTTTTGCTGGGGACACTTTATGTCCTTCTTCTGCAAGGCGATTTAACAGAATTATTGTGTCTGTTACACAATTTTCTCTTGTCTTTGCAGCTATTAACAAATCATCAATATACTGCACCAACGTAGACCTACCTGGTAAGTCTAAATCTTCTAATGATCTTTTTAACAGTTCGTTAAAGATTGAAGGACTTTCTGTATAGCCCTGAGGGATTCTTGTCCATCCAAGGGTCTTACCTTGGAATCTGAAAGCAAAGATTTCATAACTGTCTGGGTGTAGAGGAACAGTAAAGAATGCATTGCAAAGGTCAATGACTGTGTACCATTCAGCATCATATGGAATCTGAAATAGAATCACTGCTGGATTTGGAACCACAGGACAACATGGAATAACAATTTGATTAACCTTTCTCAAATCTTGTACGATCCTAAATGTTCCGTTAGCCTTTTTAACTCCCATAATTGGTGAATTACAAGAGCTACTCTTCATTTCTTCCAATACACCTTGCTTGATTAATTTTTCAATAACAGGTGTAATACCTTCGATTGTCTCTGTTTTCATTTTATACTGTGGAGTGTTTGGAAATTCTATTCCCTGCTTCAATGCAATTTTAACAGGATCTACGTTTTTCATCAGACCCATCTCATTCCCAGTAAAATCCCATATTTCAGATTTCACTGTTTCTTTTAGCTCTTCAGGTAAATCTTTTTCTTCAAATGCAGGAAACAATTTTGTTTCTTCTGCTTCCATCATCATCATTGTCATTCTGTACAAACCATCTTCCTCCATTGTTTGTAATTCAACTCCTTCAGGAGAACAATATATTCTGCAATTCATTTTACATAGTATGTCTCTACCTAATAGATTTACTGGACTACTATTACAAACCACAAATCTGTGTTTGTCTCTGTAATTTCCAATTTCAACTGGTACTGGATCAGTTAAGTCTGTTTTAATTTGCTGATTACTTACTCCGACAACTTGGATGGTATCCCCAGAGAGAGGTAGGTTTTCAATTTCCACTGATCTAACAGTAGAACGGGTAGCACCAGTGTCCACTAGAAAAGTGATGTCTACATCATTAACTTTCCCGTTTACATAAGGACCAGACTGGTCAACCTCAAGAGTGGCTCCAACAACACACTCTTCCTCCTCTCTCGGGCACCGTCAGCAATAATCATCAGAATCACTGTCTTGGCTTTCTGTTAATAAAAATTGTTGTGAAACATTTTGCATTTGAACCCTTTGCTGCTTTTGCTGCTTTTGTGGTTTCATTACCTGTTCACATCCCTGAAATCCCACGTTTGGATTATATTTTTGAACTCCCCCACAATTCGGAAAAGGTGGTTGTGGCAACTGGTCCTGACGATTATTCACCTGTTGTTGTTGCTGTTGTTGTAACTGTCGCTGAATATTAAATTCATTTAACCCCTGTTGCATCTGTAGCTGTTGCTGCACGTTAACACCATTCTGCATCTGTGGATTCAATAAGGGATTCTTTAAATTTCTAGGAGGATGAGGACACTCGTCCCTCCAATGTCCAATTTCGCCACAATTAAAACAAGGTAATCTTTGTTTCAGCTCTTCTATCTTTGGGCTAAATTTCTTTTGGAAATTATTACCTTTAAACTTTCCTTGTATCTGGTTCGTATTTCCAGTTTGAACAAAATTAGTGTTCTTATTACCCATGCTGGCAATCTGTTGCTCAGCCACTTTTACCTGTGCCCACATGGCTTTTTCCTTTAGCTTCTTCTGTTTTACTTCTAATTCATCGCTACAATATTTTGCCTTTCTCAGAATATCATCAATAGATAGTGCTTGCCATCCGACAATACTAGTTCTGATCATTTCTCCAATTTCAGGTTTTAGTCCATAAACAAATCTATAGATAAAATGACTCATGTCTTTCTCATCTAATTTTTCATAACCACTGTATTGTTTAAAGATTAACAGTAGTCTTTCATAAAAAGAATGAACTGATTCTTTTGTTTCCTGCTCTGTTCTTTCTATTTTAACCCAATCAACTTCTTTGGGTGAAATTTTGTTTTTCATCCAAACAATTACTTTCTCATAAAAATCCATTACAAGTGGATTTGGGGCACCTGTTTCTTTGATTCGCTCAGGTTCTGTTTTTGGCCAACTAATAGAAATTTTACATTCTGTCCAAAGATCAGATGGAACAACAATGTCAAAAAATCCATCCAAATCAATCCACAGAACTTTTGACACTTTGATAAATCTATCGACTTGCCTGTACCACTCAACAGGTTTCTCTCTTAATTTTGGAAAGTCATTTGTGAATAACAGAATGTCTTGTCTCGACCATGGGACATGAACATATCCTCCACCTGCAACTTCTCTCATTGGAAATTGTTTTGACATTCTTTCTAATCTTTCATCTTCCTTTCTTTTAGTCCATTTCACTCTCCATTTGTTCAGTTCTCCTAGCTTTTTGATATAGACAATCAAATCTTTAATGTGAACTATTCTTCCCATTGAGTTCAAACTCTCAATGTCACTTTCTGAAAAATCTAATCTGTAATGTTTTGCAAAATTCTTTTGTTTACTCACATCGATTTCAAGTTCTGCAGCTAGATCCTCTAATTGATCATATTTATTTTTCGTTTTCCACTGGATACTTTTGCAAATGAATAGTAGTTCATCATCCCGATAGTAATTTAAACTATCTGGGCCAATTGTTCCAATTATTAATTCTTCAATATTTGCTTTTAATTTGGCCACATCAAGCTTTGGTGTGGTTACCCTGACTTCAGGACTTCCTACATCTGACATAGCACCCATTGGTGTTTTTGGAGATAAATCCTCATTAAAGGTTAAATCAGGCATTCTCGATCTAGAAGTGTTTACTTCTGTCAAATCTGAATAAAATTTTTCAGCAGGCTTTTGAATTTCTGTATTTAAAGGAATAGTTAATCCAGTTTTGTTTGTGTTTCTTTGTTCAAATACAGGCTGAACAGGACCTATTGTTACTGGAACTGTAACAGCTTCCATGCCTTTTGTCATTCTTTTAATTAATTCTTCTTTAGACCTTAAGTATTCATTATAATCATCATCCTCAACATTTCTTGTCTCTCTTGTATATTCTTTTGGAGGTTCCCTTGCTCTTGGAGTCATTGAAAAATGTCTACCCTCATTTCGAGCATTCTCAAATTCTGGTCTTCTAGGAGTTTCAGTGATTTCACAATTATTTGGATAAAGTTTAGGAGCTTCATTAATTGGAGGTGCACTCGGTGAAGTTTCAGTAGAAACCACCGGAGTAGACCACGATCTAGGAGGTCTCAAAGGCTGATTAGGCTGTTTATTTTTAGCAGTTGTATATATTTCTTCCATAATTGCATCCTCAGATTCACTTTCCATAGATTTTCCTGTAGGAGAACCCATTACCATTTCATGAATTAAATACAATCCTTCACTCATGTTTCCCTGTCTCCACATTCGTAATCTATCTTCATGAGTTTCTCTTTTCCATGATGGATTTTTAGAAGGTCTTTTAATTCCACTAGCTTCTCTTTGTAACTGATACATTTCATCTTCCCACTCAACTAAAGCTTCAAATTGAGTTGGTCTCGGTTTTGGAACAAGAGCATTCATTTTCTCTCGTAAGTTTCTTAAAACTCTTACATTAAATGAACCATCATCAGGCCAAGCCAAAACACCATCGTTTTTAGTATAACGTTTCCAACTGTCGAACCATAAGACAGTATGATATCCGTATTCACCTTCCATGTACGCTGCAGGTGTTTTATACTTATGAAGTAGTCTACCACCTCGCGTCTCGATTTTCTTGTCAGGTGAAAATAAATTCTTAAATTTCTGAAATAATGTTGTCTTCTTCTCAACATGTTTAAAATGATAACTCATTTTCAAAAGTAAAATTTAATTCACAAAATCGTTCGTAAAATATTTCCGGGATGTTCCGCAAAACAACCAATCCGTGCGCGAAACACACCAACAAGCCAATGGCAGTTGAGCTACGTCAGTTTCCTGCTCAACCAATAATTTTGGAGATTTTCCTAAGGACCAATCAGCTCACAGGCCGTCAGAGACTCAGGAGCCAATCAGAATACAGCTTGTGATGTAGGTCACCCAATCCCAGCGCGGCTCTGTGACGTACACAGCAGCTGCGGTTTCTCGCTTCTCACTCCTGGCGCTTACCCCTCCTTCACAAAATCTTTTCACAGCGCCATTTTAAGAACACTTTTCAGTGTAAATTAATTCTTAACAATGACTTATAAAGACAACATCTGTTCGTTTCACTAATTAGGATAGTTTACATACATTTAAGTATCCACACTTCGGAATAGACGGCGCTATTCACACTAAGGATAATATTCAATTGTCAGTAGAGTAACCTTACCCCACCCTTCAAGCAAGTATAATTATGAACTCGCTTTGCTCTGAACCCACCGCGAAGTGAAAGTTCTAAGAGTTCCACTTGAACATAAAATACAACTCAAACTCGCACTTTTACACGGAAAATTCCCTAAATTCAAACACACACGAAATCCGTACAGGACTCTCACCTGTTTATAGAAATCATGCACCGTTAGCAAAATAACGACGTTATCCGTACAGGGCTCTCACCTGTTTATAGATATGAAACATGTACCCGTACAGGACTCTAACCTGTTTATAGATAATCATGCACCGACGTTAAATTTTACCCTTCACTCAAGCTCGGATATAACTAATACTCTCATCACAGTGAGTTTTATGGAAGGCGCTTTGTCCCTATTCTCATGCTGCTTTGATTTCTTAGAAAATCCTCACTATACAAGATTCAGACCTAGCCCTAAAACTGTGCTGCTCGGCGACAACACTATGGTACACGGCGATACCTCTTGTGATACTCGGCGATATCACTACAAACGAACAGATGGCTTGCGTGACTAATTTCTCGCCACACAATCTATACCGGTATAGCTTACAGATAGGCACGAAAAACAAACTTAACAAGTGTTAAAACATCGATCCTATTCCATACCATGACGTAACCCTTAGCAACCAACATATTACCTTGGTTACCTCTTAGCAACCATCAATTTCTGCTACCAGATAATTGATCCAGCGGGCTATAGAAAATATATCATAAACTACGCTACCCAATTTCATAACCTATAAACAAAATTCTAAACTATACATGGACCCATTTATGAACCTGATATATTTTTGGGCCTACTGAATCAGGTGGTCAAATAAATCTATATACACATTATTTTCAAACTATAAACATTTTATACATTTGCAGAAAGAATATAGTCATTAGAATAAAACCCAATCATTTAAATGACCACTATAGGCGACGTGATCTAGCTAAAGGTAACCTATACTTCTAAATAACCAAGACCAGCTTGTTTGTCAAAAGTAAGATTTTATTTTCTAAATTATGGTATATAAGTTGTAAGTTTTATAAATGAATTTTATTAGCAATAAAGCAAGCATGATAGTAAGAAATATGGAAAAATACAATTTAAGCAATTTAATCAATTTAAAGAAATTATATAAAGTTTAGCATTTCTAAAACCTATTTCCCTAACTGAGCTAAATAGACAGAAATTAAAGTAAAGATCTTTGAGGATTCTTACGTGCTCCACGCAAAGTCCAGCAGCACATCACCCTCATCGGAAAGTCAGAAAGCAGCAGCCAGCCCAACCCTAAGGGCATGACTTTTTATACCTTTCTACGCTAACTAAACTAGCGAAGGAAAATTTTCAGAAATACTCGACGTCCCATTGGCTGAGAGTGACAAGTGACATGTCACCCGATTCTTAAAAAGTTCCACAAATTCATGTCTTACAAAGACCATTGTCTCTTCCACGTGAAGCCAGAGGCTTCCTGCGATTGCAACTTTGTTTTAAGTCATCCTCGCAGCTTCCATAGTCTTACAGTGCAACTTCCGCGGATGCCAAGTTAAGGACTGACAAAAAGTTCACTTTCGACCTTGGCCATGTCCGACAGAATGATGTCAGCTCATCAGTTTTTGCTTTGTGAATGCAGCTTCAATAAACGTTTTAATTCAGAATGGGCGTCTCGTGACTTTCTGTAGAAATATGAATTAGCTCTTTTTGTGCGGCTCAAATAGTTAGGCCTCAAAAGCAGGCAACTTATGATTTCTAGTATAAAACAAACACAAGAAAAGTATTAATGAAAGAATTAAAGTATATTCTGTATCCACCCCATGGTTTACTAAATAATTAACCCACCCGATTAATCAAAATGTTACCTAGCCATTGCAAACAAATAAAGCAGCGTTTATATTTACCAGTCTCCGTTTTTCAATGAGACCCATATGCACCTAGAATAGTAGAAATGACATTACACAGACAAGGAAAAGCAAAACAAGCACATGCTTATTTAAGTTTGCAGCAGTTAGTAATGACAAAAACGAAAACAATAAATTATTTTATTAATTTGCACAAACAGAAAGATGCAACATTTATGCACGTTTATGAGCACACATGTTAGTCCCCCCACGTGTAAAGTTTAATCTAGGTTGTGTTAGCATGACATATCACAAATCATTAATAATTTTATTCATGTTATGGAAATGTGACTTTGCGAGTTTAAACAAAATTTTGTTTTCTATCTCGCTCCATCAGGTCTCGGCATCAAAAAGTTTGAAGAGCTTTGATCTAGAGTAACTTAGCGCAAATCACAACGCAAGGATTTTGACGCATTTCAAGATTTACCATAAGCGGTAGACCTGGGAATGCTTCAAACTGCTACACTTCCCCGAGTGAAGAGTAATAAGAAGAAATATGTTTTTTCACCTTGTTTTTTCTCTTTCTATGTGTCCTGAATTAGAAATAGGAAAATGCCTCAGGGGATTGTTTTGATCACGAAGATACCCCTTCCTGCCCAAAAAAACAACCCTGCTAACAGTGCTGGCACTCTTGCACCATGGTGCAAAAGAGCCTGCATTGGTGCTAGGCTGCACATTGTGTGCCATCATTGGAAAAAGGCATGAATGCACATTGTAATGTTAAGTATGGCACATTCCTGCCGTTTCCTTATCACGCAGCACAGCAAGGTGACACGCTGTGTGATAAATTGAAAAACTTGCCCCAAAATTGCTTAAACTGAACTTAACCAGTCAAAAAGCAGCTCTGTAATGTAGTGCCACCTAAGGTTCACAGATGAGCTACTTGAACCTGTTCCTCTTTCAAAGTGAGGCTGAATCCTTAGAGGTTCTGTAACACCTACTAATCACCAATTTATGGTCAGCTTTTAAACAGTGATCTCTGGGGACTTCTAAAACCCTGCTTTAGAGGAAACAGAAGGGATGTGAATTGTGAGTAATCTTCTGAAGGAGAAAGGAAGCAAGTACCAAATAGAGCTTTTATGGGACTGTCACTTTCACAGGGCTGGTCTCATCTGGTCAGGACAGTGGTATATATTACAGTTGAACCTGACCAACATGAAATTGGGAGAGGCCCCGAGCACTGTAACAAGTTGATTTGTATGATTGATCTTCTTGAATGTCAAGGAGCGAATGCATAAGGTCATCAATGATGGTCCGGTGTACATGTGCTGCTACGCCTTCTCATCAAGTACAGAGTTAAAAAAAAGTAAATACTCTGACCTGGACCAAGGTCCTAATTTCTTCACTACCAGCAAAATTATTTTTCCAAAAGATCGTAGAATCTAGAACCATTGCATTGCAACTACATCTATAGCAGGGAGGCAAGTAAATACAAAAATGATGTAATACACCAAAACAAACAATGAGTGCTGTACATGTAGAAAGATAGCACAAGTGCTGCACTGCAAACGAGCATACCCATGGACAAACACATTCTTACCTCTACGTAGTGCATGCTTGTCTTCTGGGCTCAACGCCATTCTCCTCGTTGGACTGTACATATTTACCCATCTTTTCTACTCAAGGTTCATATTAAAAACATTGACACATCACACAAATACATTGCTATTGTGTGTTCAGACGTCTCCCAGTTCACAACAGCCTGAGATAAAAGCAGTTCATTGGAACACGTAGACTTCATACATTCTGGAAGGTTTCTTGTGAACGAGGAGTTCGACACGAGTTTGTAGCATGTTCATCTGCTTGATGGAAGATTTCCAGGAACAAAAAATAACTTGAACTAATTAATGAATGCTGCGTGAGAGGTGTGCATTGAGTAAACATACAGCTCATTAAGAATGGCGCTACGGCAAAATGGATCCCATCCTTTCTCACATTGCAAACTGAGATGGCAGGTCCAAAAATACGTCAGTATTACTGACGTGTCTGTCAGCGCAAAGGAGACGCATTCCTGGGGTTTGTCTGAAAACAGACAGACGCACTTCCAGCAATGTGTCCTTTCACATGAGGGAACATCCATGTAAAAGGGCCGGCATCATCCTTATACCTGCTGTGAGGCATGTTTATGATATTGACGCAATGGAGTCCTAGAAGTGGCCCAATGAAATCTTTTAGATTCCAATGCGCCACTTCTAGGAGGCTTTTTGCGGGGGAACGCCTACTTTTCATCTATTATAACTGACAAAGGTATAATGTGGTGCAGGGCTTTACAAAGTGTTGCATCTGCATAGATGCGTCACTTCGTAAATAGGGAGCAATGTGGCGCATATTTTACACTGCCGGTGTATCACAAAAAGTGATGCAACGGCAGCATAAAAGTGACGCAGGGGCTCAGAAAAAGACCATGAATTTAGAAGATACTTACAAGCCCTCACTCGTGTTTCTTGTTCAGTTCGTATTTTGCTTTTGAACTGTGGGCACACAGCCATAGAATGAGAGCTAAAATACATGAGAGCCAATCCAATTTCAACAGAGCACCAGACTCTGACTCGTCCCAAGTTATTGGCATTTGTTCAGTTCACAGTATGCCTTTGTAAGCTCCTGAAGTACGGGTGGCCGCGCATCTTGGACTGTGCAATCTATGACCAGATGAGAGCTGTTAAGAAGTAAAAGGTTCACGTTTTAGTAGATAGAATTATTAGTAAGCCCAAACGGCGTGGCTTACTTGGACACTTTCGTAGCAGGTCGGTAAGTCAAAATACAAAAATCTAATGATGTAGACTCTGGGAGTAGTGAGGTAGCAACATTTCCAAACTTCGATTACTAAAGGCATGGTGTTATGCCAACGCCATTTGAAATAAATTCTGGGGGCCTCATTTATGAAGCCTTGCGTCAGTTTTGCGTAAAACATGCCTCCTGTTGCACACTATTTACAAAGTGATGCGTCACTTTGTAAAAACCTGCGCTACATTATACCTGCGTCAGGTATAATGTATGCAGAGGGGGCGTTCCCCCGCAAAAAGCCTTGTAATAGTGACGCAGTGAAATCTATGAGATTTCACTGCGTCACTTTTAGGACGCTGTGGCGTCAAAATCTTGCGCCTGCCTCACAGCAGGCATAAGACTGACGCAAGCCCTTTCACATGGGGCTTTCCCCATGTGAAAGGACGCATTGCTGGAGTTGCGTCACTTTTCTGACACATTCCAGCAATGCGTGACTTTTGCGCTTACAGATACGTCAGAAATACTGACGTATCTGTAACTCCTTGCGACATGATGCGTCATACTGTAAATATGACGCATCAATCATGTCGCAAGGAGTGCGCACTGAGAAGTGATGCATCGCTGCTTTCACGCAGCGATGTGTCATTTCTCATAAATGAGGCCCTAGATGTTTTCAGCTTTACCCTTCCTCCCATTACCATGATGCGTGACAAAGTAATGCTGCAGTCATGGAGAGGTTTCAGGTCCATGCGCCTCATTTAATATGAAAGTGCATTGGGTTTCCCTGCACCACAGACGCCTGAACCAAAAAGCACGTTCCTGATACAGCTCCTGCTCCTTCTACAACTTCCCCTAAACCCCCCAAAAAAGAGCCAAATCCAGCTTGAGAAGGACTGGATAGTATTTGTACATAGAGTGCATATGGCTATGTGTTGTAAGCTTTTATTCGATAAAACAGATATCTTGTAAGCAATTTACATACGGTAAAAAATATTCCAAACATCCAGGTAGTCTATGTATACATCATAAAAAGTTAAGAACGGGTGTACTCCCGAATAAATTAGCTAAGAAACAATTAAACAGAAATTGACAGCCTTTTGGAACGGATCAACCAAAATTGTTTTAAAAATTTGGAGACACCACATACAATAACAGGAGAGGTATCTGACATTAAGATGCGAAGAGCAACCAAGTGCCTGCGTGTTCCCATGTTAAGCAAAAGGGGCTTGAGCCAGTATTTTCTCGGTCTTAGATAGTCCGGGCACTCAAACAGAATATGAGCCACCGTTTCTGGTCTAGTATGGCAAAGGGCAC
Source organism: Lissotriton helveticus (assembly GCF_964261635.1). Taxonomy (NCBI): domain Eukaryota; kingdom Metazoa; phylum Chordata; class Amphibia; order Caudata; family Salamandridae; genus Lissotriton; species Lissotriton helveticus. The sequence continues at coordinate 1,986,844,972 of NC_136063.1, forward strand.
AAAACGGACACAACGGAGTGACAGATTTCCATTTCGATGTGAAAGCACCAATTGGGAGAATACCAACTCTAAATTTGAAATACAGGGCCCTATCTGGCTATGATTACATGCCACCACTTGTTCCTTTGTTTCACATATAACTCATCTCTAGGAGGCGGAGTGCCCACCCAAATCTCCTTCCTCTCTTAATAAGTAACAATTCATTCCTTGTGGTCCCCTGCATGTTTGCATTCCAGTGCCTTTCCCTAATGCACCCTAAACATTGAAATAATTCTTTTTCGGCGATCATCAAGCAATCGCACCTATATTTTTAGAAGTTCGTGAATATCTGGTGATGCGTGAACAAGATCACGTGATCAGTTAAATCTGTACGTTAGTACCTGCAAGCAGAAATGGATGACACAGCCTTCAGCAGGACGAATTTCATTCTGTGGGATTGCTCTACATCCGATCAGTATCTGTCTTCTGACTCTCTGGTCTTACACATAGAAGTTCTTGCCAAATCGTCTGCAAAGACTTTCTAGCGTTACAGAACATACACATCTCCTCCCGTGTGTCGGCAATTTAACACAGTAGTGATGATAAATTGTTTGAACTGGAACCGACCCGTGATCACAAAAAATTACAAATGAGCTCATTTACAACAAAGAAAATGTTGAATGGAATAGTGAATTTCTGCCTGGTGATATGCTTTGATAGTGCCGTAGTATGTCACTGTAAATCTTCTGTAGCTTGATTCAATTGTATGCTTTGTGCATCTAAGAACAGACTGGACAGGTTATTTCATTGTGGTGAATACTGAACTTTCGAAGTGGTTCATAAAACGAATTCACAGTAAAGTTTTCCCAAAGTTTCTGAAGCATTAAAGGTTTGTTCTAAGGGCTGATTAAGATCACTTTCTTTCTGGAGCATAGATATCTACTGCACAGAGGATGCTGTTCAAACTGCTCCCAGCTCACAAGTTCAGCCATATCATGGGTTGGGCAGTCAGGAAAGAAGCTCGGTCAATAAGATTGGCAGACGGGGGAGGGTTTTAGCTTCAGATTTTCCAACAATCACACTGTCATATAAACTTAAAATGCATTATACCACGAAGAGGGGTGCCCTAGAGGGCCTGATGGACAGTAAAAAGGGAGAGGAATGCGGGTTAGAAGGAGTACCAAGTGCGAGAAAACGCACTATTTTGTAAAATAACTAAAATTGTTGGGAACTTTCCAAACAGATAGGAAGAAAGTGAGTGTGTGTGTGTGTTTGTCTGCCTGTATGCTCAACAATCCTTGTGAAATCCGACATATACCTCACCATTCCCAACTTAAAGCACATGTACCCAACTATTTAAATATTTAAAATACATTTATTAGAGGATGTAAAACCACAAACTATCCCCCGAAGTTAATCCCTGGGGCGATGTGTAGATTGGTTGGGTCCGCACTTTATGCATTGGGTAGTATATTAAGATATCCAGTAGAATAGACACTTAAGTAGATACACAATAACATATTAGGATGACTAGTCATCTGAGAAAATGTATTTTGTGCAGCCCTCGTCTTAGTTAACTCGTGAAGCTGCATTCCTACAAAGTGTTTTATTTAAGTGGTACAGTAGATGGGGGTAGTCACATCTGGGTTCATAGTGCTGGGCATCTTGAGCATTTGGGGAAAATCTTTTCACCCCTACCCGATCTGGTACAACTACTTCTGTCTGCACGATCTGTCGGCAGAGAGGAGATTTTGCACTCCCCAGACAGACTTTACATTAACGAGCCAATTCGGGTATGTTTCTCTATTTACATATTTTTTATGTCAACCAATCACAGACAGTCTCGTCTTCTGTCGGCCTTTGGTCAGCAGAGTAAAGAGCCAATCTCCTTTACTCACTATGCATGAATTCTGGAAACTCTTTGGCCTGTACTGTAGGATTGAAACTTACCCAGTCTGACAGTGACATTATCACCTCATTTCGATCTTTCGACCTTTGATGGGGTGCTTGAGGGTATCATGGCACAGTTGCAATAGTCCAATGGCCTAAAAGACATGTTTATCATCCAGTAAGATATGAACTAGGGAATTAGCCGCTGAAGTGCCAAAGACATTTTAAAAACACTTGAAGCATTATTTGAATCTTGTAAGAATAAACACTACTGTTAAACATGCAGGGCAAGTCAATCAATCAAAGTACTTTATTAGACTCTAAAAGAGTCATAAAAGATTACACACGTTTTAATTTAAAACAGCTAATCCACATATACAGAGATTGCAGATTATAAAAATGTCTAGTGTTTACTATGGATCTTAAAAACGATAAAAAGATAGTTAAAAATGCCATATATATTCTCATTAGATCCTAGGGAAAGTAAATATTCCATTGCCAAGATGTTTAATCCCTGCTGCAAGTAATAGTGGGCAAATAAACTGCCTCTTTTGAGGGGTATACAATCTGCAAAATAAGGTAAAGTGCTGGGGGGCATATTACCAACAAGTAGCGATAATTATCGCTAAATAGGCTTAGCGACGATTTTTTTATCGCTGCCTATCGCTGGATATGTTAGCGGATAAAACATGCTATTAGCAATGTTTTTCTCCATTGTGCTAAAATATCCAGTGATAGCGGCGAAATGCGTGAATATCGCTGAGAATGCAGCGATATTCACGCATTAGCGACAAAATGCTCTTAGCCATGTTATCCACCTCCCATTGGATAACATGGCTAAGAACTGGTCTGAGCAGGGTTAGTTTTTGGCGATAGCGGGAATATTTCCATCACTACGCCTGCCTTGCTAATAGGCGATAGCGACGTTAGCGACTGCTTTCAGTCGCTAACAGGTTGGGTACGCTCACTTTGCATGTCATTAGCGATAAATATCGCTAACATGCAAAGCGGGCCCCAAACCGCTCGCTATTGCCTAAAAGCTGTCACTAACAGCGACAGCTTGCTAATAGAGCGATAGAATTATCGCCGCTTAGCGGCCGAAAACGGCCGCTAAACCGGAGATAATTGCCTATCGCCACCCTTGGTAATATGCCCCTTAGTGTTTTGGAATGAACAACTGTCACAGGGACAAATGGGAAGTGATGCAAACCATAAGCCTTGAATAGGGGAAAGCAGCAAAAAAAGTATACTTTTTAAATAGAGTCTAGTCAGCAAAAATGTCCTCCTTTCGTTTAGGTCTACTTGCAAATATAAGGCGGGTTCTCTTTGTGGCTGAGAGAAAGGCTCTGGGTGGCCAGTAAAATTACATATTGGGCTTATCCACTCATAGCTTTGATAAAAAAGTGACTTAATAGTGGCAGATGATGCATTTCATAGGGTGTTGGGGTTTGTATAATATTATGTGACAACCAACCTAGCAAAACTAATTTTAACATACCTCAGCCAGGGTATATCTAAGCTGTTATCCAACTTCATACAGTCTGCCAATATTGGCCTGCAAAGAGCGGCCTCTGGATAATTCCAAGTTTTTGCCCAGAGCAACAATGGTTGTAATGCAATATGGTCTTTCAGGTAACTCAAAACGACTTCCTCATGACAGAAAGAGTCAGAAAGGCTCTGGGGAATTGAGAGAAGTCTACTTAAAAACTGATTTTCTGTGATTTGGAGTGATTTGCAATTTACATGTCCCCAAAAGTTACCACTGAGAGACTTTTGCTCTTATAAATACATAAAATCGATTTTTGAAATTGCATAACTCTGACATTTAAAACATATTTCCGAATAAAATGTACGTCAAATGGTACCCTCAGGTAAGTAAAATGCGGGACTTTCTTGATTTATTCACCTCCTAGTAAACATTTCCTTGTTTTAGATTTTTTTGGACCACATTTCATTATAAAGGAATTAGTATGGTTGACTGTTAGCCCCAAGTCATTAATAAACACATTCAAAGAGTCAAGCAATATTTGTAGGCCATTAGCTGTCCTGGCAATCAGCAACATCTTCCAATCCGGGTTATCAGTCTTAGAGTTAAGACCTGCAATATTCCATTAGACAATACTAAGGCCCTCTCTCAAAATGGGTCCAAGGTTAGGCATGTTATGAAGTGAACAGGCAGTACTATACACTGTAGTTTTGATGTTATCATACCCTCTGAAACCAATGACTGTCAATCTTGGGTTTCCAGGTCTGACAGGACCTCAAAGCATGGCAAATCTTTGAATCCCTCCTAAAGGAATTTAAACTATTGAGGAAAGAGGAAAAGCTCTCACTTTACACTACATTCAGGCTTCTGAAAAGTTAACTGTTTCCTTACAGATTTAGGGCCACCACTTTGACCAATGAAGGAACAATTTCCCATAATCAAGAAAACCAATCCCTATAAAGGCTCGCCTACATGAATGTACAATGTCCCTTAGGCGCCAATTGATAGGACTAGGTTCAACTTAAACAAAAACCTCAACAAAATACTTGCCTGTCTGAGATGGTCACGAAGGAAGGATGAAAACATTGAGATGCATCCCAGTTATTTCTAGTGCATTACACGCCACCAAATGACCACCAGAGGGAAAAAGTGTGATGGCATGGCCGTTTCATACAAAAGTACTTTAAAAGGCTGACTAATGGGACCTGATACAAAACCCTGTCTTGTAACAGAACCACTTAACTCTTACTACTGTAGAAATTGCAAATAATATCTCTTCTCGCCTTCCACATAAGAGGGGAAAAAACTTATGTGCAGCAAACATTGAGTACCTCTTAAGGAAAGTGATTACGCTCACTTAAACCATATGGTTAATAAGTCTTAAAAGCATGGTGTATACAACCTAACGTTCCTTAATGCTCATACAGCAGATATCTTATCCAGCAGTGCTACAAACTCTACGCCCACAATATCAGTCACTGCACTACTTACAGCAATGTGGGCAAACTTTTTGCATTGAAAGTCACTGTGACACCTTAATTATGGGTTGGTAGGGAAACAAATCTTTGTTGTGCAATATTCGACTCACTCTCTTTCTGGCTTTGCCTGCTCGACAAAATGGTATGATCCAAAGAAAGTTTCTCATCTTGTTATGTGTAAATCATGGGAAGTTAAAATCCAGTCTCAGTACATCAGTATATACAGTTACACTACTGAAGACTTCACCGAAATTATGTGACACGGGTTGTGGCATATTATGCCATAGAGAAAATGGCTTACCACAACGCCAGAAATAACTGGTCCAAAATGTTCTAGTAAAAATAAGTACCAATCCTAGAGAACCAAGGAACACTGTGGCGTGGACAAATATTCATAGGGTTCATATAACTTGTCTCATGAGACGGAGATGCAGGTGGGAGGAGGTTGGCATTGAGTACAGGTTAAAAGCAGCAAGAAAATTAAATATCCGAAAGGGAAATGTAGCTCAGTATCGGCAGCGATCGGTGGCACAAGAAAACAAATATGCATGCATTTATACAACCAATTTGTTAACAAGCTCTGCAAAAGTTGCCAAATTAATGTGGGGTGACAGGGTGGTGCAATCGGAGTAATATAACGTTTGGTGATTTTCCCCACCCTTCCCAGATTACCATCACCCATCACATCATACCCTGCAATTTTCTCCCACCCTCCGACCACTTTCACACCCATTTGTGATAGCTAAGTTTACAAAATGCTTTTCTACAAGTGGTCACCTTCCAATTATTCCGTTTAGATCTCACTGGTGACAGCCAAAAGTTAGATCAACAACCTGCACTCAGCGCTAGTACAAGACTCTCCAACCAAGGTCTTTCCCTCACCCATGTCCTGGAAAATCGGGCACCTAACTACTCAACCAGCTGCAGAAAACGTTTTGGGATTAACCAGCGCTGTAGAAATCATACTATACAACCCCCCCCCCCCTGCATCTAACTTGTTCCAGCTCCGGTTTCCTCCTGTCCTATGGTCTCACTACCACTTTCATCTCTCGTGGTTCCATCCTCTTTTGCTCCTTACCTGTCTGTAGGTCATAAGTGCACGACTGGATACGACCAATGCATTATTGCTTCAGCTTGCAAGAAACATTTTGGGAAGAACTCCATACAGAAGGACTCTACCGTAAACGTGCGCTATCTTTTCTGTTTTGCTTGTACCCCTTTCAATCTCTGTTCCCACCCACCACCAAGGGCTTTGAGGAAACGTTATGTGGCCAAATGCACAGTACAAATATTCAACACCTAATCACATCATAAGAGGCAAAATACTATCTTGCTTTATTATTAAGTCACATACATTGGATGAAGGGAGGGGAATTGCAGCGGTGCCGTCACTCCAGCCTGCTTGTACAAGAACACGATTTTAAAACCAATACAATTTAAAGCTACATTTCAAGTATACTTCCTGGCTGAAAACATGTCATGAAATGTAAGCTGGCACAGTGAAAACACCTTTCACTCTTATCCACTGTATATTTTGAAATGGAAGAAATGTCCTCTTTCTAAATTGCAATGGATCGAAATATGGCATCCTGCATCCAAGCCTGAGATTGTCTGCAAACTCAAACTCTCATTTAGAACCACAATAAATATTTATCAATTCCCGTGAAAAAGCTTCAAAGAGGTACTTCGTTATTTATACAGTTATATACAGCCAAGACTACCAGACGCATGTATTACCTCAAGTGGCTAACCACTCACTCATGTGAAGCTTTTAGTTTACATTAGTAACTTCCAAATGCGAGGTGTAGCTCTTGAAAACAAGGCAATTTACTCTGGTGCAAACAGCAGGAGACGTTACTCTTGCATCAGACATCGAGGTAATGATTTAATTTAAAGCAAAAAGAATGTACATTACGATTTTGGGTTGACTGGGTCTATGTGTTGGCAGCAATAATACGTTTGCCTTCAAATAGACCAGGTAAAGTTTACAGCAATTTGGCTAAAAACTTAAAGTATTTACCAGTAAGGAAGTGTTAGTGTGCAAAAATCATTGATCACAATGTGCTAGTGAAACAAAGCAATATAATCCCACAAAACATATGACATACAACGCAACCCACTTACTTCTAAATAAAAATGCTAAATTCAGAAGCATTAAGCTGACTTGGTACTTAAAGTTTTCTGAATGAAAGTCTAGCACAAACTGTTAATCTCTTTCAGGAACCTGAGCTTCTGTCACCAAGCTTTGTATCACCATTGCTTTGTATCTAGTTACAAAGCAACACAGTTTTGAAGAAGTGGGGTATTAGATGCGGTATAAAAAATCTTCTGCTGTACATTATATGGATATTGCAAGTCGCAGAAGAGTTCCATGCCCATCTTGAGGCACAAGTCAGAACCATTTGTCTGAAGGTGATTGGGGTAGAGAATTTGTATATTACACCACATCCATCTCACACAGCTTTTAGGTATGCAGACATGGAATTGGTGCCCCTATTGGGGATAACTTCCTAGGGAAACCCTACCCTAATGAAAATGCCAAATGGGGTTATGGTCACTGCAGGGGCACTGATTGTCCTAAGGGATTTGACTTCCAGATATCTGGTGGCTTGGTTAGCTACCACCAAGATAAATCGGTTTCCATAGGCAATTTAGCATTCTGAAAGAAAATAATGTAAATCCCTACTGTAAGAAATTGGTTTACAGGTGGGGTGGGGATGAAACCCTTCTTAAGCAGTAAGTAAAATGCTTATCAGAATAAGGTCACATGCAAACCCTAAATTAACCTGTGCCCAACCCTCAGGTCCCTTAGCACAGAGTAGTCAGGCTTAACTCAGAGGCAAGGTGTAAAGTATTTGTGCAACACTTCAAACAGTAACACAGTGAAACCACATTAAAAAAGAGCCCACAACAGTATTAGAAACATAGAGTGCCTTTAAATAAATGAATCAAGATCATAATGAACAAAATCCAATTAGTAGAACTGGAGATATTACATGTTCATGATTTTAGTGAAAAAAACACCAAAAGGCTTAACAAGCTAACTTTGGCTATCTTGTTCCACAGAACTAGGGCAAAGTCATAAGTTTAGGCTGACCACAATGGAGCCCAGTCCAGCTACAGTTAACCAGTTAAGCCCTCTGAACAGAGTACCTTAAATACTAGTTTGCATGGTATTTGATGTGACCCTTTACTAGGGACTTTGCGGCCCACTCTGTAATAACAATTGGGCTGCTGCACATAAAGTGCCAGTGCTATTGTCAAGGGGGGCATTCTTTAATTTGCATGAGGGCATGCCCCATGCAAATGAGGGAATCCCTTTGTGTCTTCACCTGCACCGTATTACTGACGTGGACCCAGATGCAAAGAAGTCCAAGAATGTGCATTGATTGTGCGCCATTAAAATGGAGGCACACTGCTAGTGTAGGGGGTATAGGGAGTCCTATAAACCCTGAGACGTCCCCTTGCAGGTGGGTACAGTCAGTGACTGCACCTGCCTGCAATGGGATCTCTAATCTCCTTTGAAAGTGCAGGCAGGTTGCCGCCTGCACTGTGAAACAAAGAGTGGCTTTAAAGCAGCCGCTCCATATTTCATGTGAATAAGCTAACCCCAGGGCACTGTGTGTTCTTGGGGCGGTGCATTCATGGTAATGGTGAGTATTTCCATTGTTTGCATGGGGCGCGTGATTTTAAAGGTGTACCTGGTGCAAACAATAAAACTGCGCCTGCACTATAATACGGCCCCAGATATAAATATTGGACCTCCTGAATCAACTCTTCAGTAAACTCCTGGAACTGTGGAAGACTTTGGAAGGATTGCCTTGTGCTCCAGTGGACTGCCCTGCTCCTCGGGGTCTTCCTTGTTCTTTAGGGGACTGGTGCACTGCTTGAGGGTTGCCATGCTACTTAAAAGAGAGAGGGCTACCTCCTTAAATGTAGGGCTACCAGAGTGACCCTACCGCATAGGTCGTTACATCACTATGGACAAGAAGATCCCTTAAACTTTTGCCCTTTCTGTAGGTGACACTGGGTCTGTTAGGCAATTCATCACCTATAACGCTGTCACTCTTGAGGATGTTCCAATTTTTTGCCACAATACTCTGTATGTTATGTGATTCAGCATTGTAGGCGATAATCAATCGTGTCTCATTTGCCACTTTATCATCTTTCTCATTTAACTTATCACTGAGGGTATCAGGTCTAGTTATTGTGTCTGCCCTTTCTTTAGCTTTATGGAGCACCCATTTTGGGTATCCTCTAGCAGAAAACCTGGCTAGCATATTCTTGCACTCCTCTTGGTATGTTTCTTCAGTATTACAGTTTTTTTTGGCCCTCAGCAGTTCCCCATAGGGGATGCTCCACTTGAGAGTATCTGAGTGGCTGCTGAGGGCATGAAGAATGCTGTTCCCAGCAGTGCTGTTTCTGAAAAGAGTGGTCTGTAATTTATTCTGTATGATGTTAATTTTGACATCCAAGTACTCAGCTGTTTTGTTGCTGATATGACTGGTCAGTACTATGTTTTTGTCATTCATGTTGAGAGTGTCAATGAAAGCAACAGCCTCTTGTTCGTTGCCATCCCAAATGACAAAGAGTTCATCAATGTACCTCCACCATGTAACTACATGCTGGAGGTACTGGGCACAGGCGGGGTCGGTACTGATGTCATGCTCCCAGCTTCCCATGAAGAGATTCGCAGGTAAAATCTCTCATCTTTAAGTTGTTTGAGGGCCTCATTTATATATGTTTGTTTGTCTAAGATAACCACGTTCCCACCTTTATCTGCGGGACGTATGACTATGCTGTCATCCTCCATGAGGGATTTAAGTGCCTGCCTTGGGGTATAGGTCATATTGTTGTTGATACCCTCTATCCTGTTCTTTTTATGCCTGTATGTGCAAAGTGCCTTGCTTGTGCTGTCCTGAAAGGTATCAAGGGAGTCATGTGGAAGGGGAGGGAGGAAAGTAGATTTAGGCTTGAAGCCCGAATTTGCACTGCCATCAATGATAAATTCTGCTTCCTGGAGAATTTGGATATCTTGGGGGATTGATGTAGCGTCGGGTGATTGACTGGCATTTTCTGTCACTCCCTGCTCTAACATGACCATATTGATAATGGTGTCAGTGTCACTGATCATGATGTTATCAGACTGAACAATGTGGGTGATATCATTTCTTTTCGTCCATCCTAACATTTTAGTTTTGTGCCATTTTCTTAATTTAAGTTTACGAGTAAACGTGAATAAATCGATTCGTGCCTCAGCATAATTGAATGGCATTGATGGACAGAAGGAAAGTCCTAAACATAATGTCAGTTTTTCAGTATCATTAATCACCTTATTTGATAGGTTGATGACTGTCCGGTTAGCTGTGTTTGCCTCCATTAGCGACCTCTTCTGGTCCGCATTCTGCTGTTCCCCCTTGAGCCTCTTGCCTTGCCTCTTGCTCCATCTTTGCTGTAGTCTTTTTCCTCTGTTGTTGTGTTTCCCCTTCCTCTGCCACGACCTCGGCCCCTCTGCCCTCTTGCTGTCCCTGCCGGAGTCTTCTTCACAGTCCGTCTGCTCCAGCGTAGATGACTGTATTCCTCTAAAAAATTCACCTGACGTGAGGGTTTCGCGACAGTAGTGCAACCATCCATGGATATATCAGACTCTGTTTCACTGGTCAGGGAAGGAATAGTCTAACGGGGTGGTTGATCATCATTAGATTCCACTCCCATCGTGGCATTAGATGTATAAAGATAATCATACTTGCGACTGAAGGTCAATATCCTGCCGCTTTCGTAATCATTATAATCGCGATCTAGTTTTCTTTCTTTGCGTGTTTTTATATCCTCCTCGTATTATTTTAGGCCATCTTTCATGATGTTAATGAGTTTATCAGTTGATTCGCCATCCTAGATGTTTTTAATTTCTTCCATCAGTTCTTGAATTTGTTTGAGAATGGCGTCCCTATCGATCCAGGCATACTTGACTAAAATCTCAAGCATTCTCCTAGAGCTTAGGGCCGAATTTTGCGACCATTCCAAGAGCATTGCGGGGTTAGGTGTATTGTAAGTTGGCGTAGTAAATATCCGTAACCCCCTTGGTACCATGTCCTGATCAATGTAGTTTTGGAGTGAAATGGCCTCCCACCATTTGGAAATTTCACTCCTTTTAAGTTTTTCCAATTTGTTTATTTTATTGTTGATGGACTGTGGAGTAATGTCATTGTTGGCACTTGTGATGAGTGGTTTCTTTTTTCTGGTAAATAACAGCTGTGCTGCCGCTCTTCTTTCGTTTTCTTCCTCCATGTGACTGGAAACCCTTGGTAGTTCTTATTTGGCTGTGACTATGGAAATGCACCCTTGTATAATGTAAGTTCTTCCTGCCGTGGTGGCGTGTATATTTCTAGTAATTCAACAATGGTTCAATTGATCCGAAAATGTTCGAGGAACCATATAGCGAGTATGGGTCTTCCTCGCTGCTGTTGCAGACTGTGGCGAGACAGAGGATTTAGATAGATGCCGACCTCTCACACTTCATCAGTAGTTGTTAATGTCAGTTCTCGAAGGCGAGGGAGTATCGAGGGAGTTTCAGTATGGGGAGCACATCGGTCTTGGTGCCGCTGCATCGGGAAATGTTAACCAGTGCCGTACCAGACAGAGCCTATCTCCCACAACCCATAAGGGTGGACACACGGGACCCTGCTTCCCTTGGCTCACCTCGTCTCCGAAGCTCTCGTCTCCCACGTCTGTTAACCGCAGTGTTACACACCACTTGGCCGGGCAAATGAAAGTCTCAGTTTAATCGTATCCAAAAAAACGCTCCTTCTGACCTCCTGCTGCCCCGAGGGAATTGGCGTACATCACCGGCGGAGCATGCCGGTAATTAATCCTTATTGCTGCAACAATCCAGTACGCTCTCAGTAAAAATCCACAGACCAGCTCAGATTCCAAGGGTTTTTAATCCACAAAACGACATGTTTCGGCTTCCCAGAAGCCTTGATCACGTTAAATGGAAAAGTACCCACAATCATGTTAATAAAGCATTCGGCAGTCAACAAATAATGTGTAAAGTAAAGACATTGAAAAAGGACTGCATACATTTCGTGCCTTGCACTGAAAATGAGCCGCCATGGTGGAATGGGACAGTTTGCACATGGTAAACATTATAATACCGTAAAATTCAGAGAACACCTCCAATATCGATGTAGTATCTTGTGCACAACTGAATGTAAGTTCAATTAAACTTAATTAGACGCATAATACATAAATGTCAACTTAATGTCAGATCTGTTTATATCATGTGCCTGCTGAACAGTCAGACACTCGGACTGCAGTAATAAGTCGGATACTTAAAAAGGCGATCAAAAAGCATGGTATCTATGTTAAATACATTGAGTCCTGGTCACATGTGGTATATATGTGTTCCACATGCTGTATGTATCCAGCCAACGTGTGTTACAATTATAACACAGTGTACGGAAACCTGTGCATATAAACCATACAGACACTCATACTGATACTCAAATATCAACTAATAACCCATATACACACTAATGTAGCTACTCACCAACCCATGCAGCCACTTATACACAAAGTGAGACACTGAAACAGACATTTAAATATTTAAACATTACTCGCTAATTCATGTATTTACTAAGATTCACCTAATAAGTCAGTTATACAATCACATTTTTTTTTTTAAAACATCCATTTAGACACTAATTTACCCATGTATTCTTCCATCGACCTTTAGATATACATATATAAAACATATTTATTTTTCAGAAAGACACACATTCACTGGATGGTGTCATCAGTGATGTCATTTGAGATGTCATCAGTGATGTCATGAATGATGTCACTGACCATGTCATGAGTGATGTAATATGTGACGTCATCAGCAGTGCATTGCGTGTTCAATTGGTGTTGAAAATGTGGAAGAGGAACCTCTAGTTATTTTAGTTAATGGCGTAGCTACGAAGAGTAAGAAAATCTGGCAAGAATTAGTGGATGTTAGGAAAGTGAAAAAGGCAACGTTGTATTTGGTAAAAAACAATCAATACTACAAAAATTTACTGACCTTGCTATTCGGAACGTCGTAGCTGGACCCTGGCTGCTGCCTCTTTTTTTTTTGCCACCGTTAACCCTCTACCGCTCGCCGGACCCGCTGCGTGGGTCCCGCAGCGCATTGCCATCAACGGGAGCTATTAAAGGGGCTGCACACCTGAGGAGGAACTTTGTGGGCTGTGTTGCGGCGGAGCAGGGCTGCGAGTGTTGAGGCAGGGACTCCATCTCCCAGGAGTCCCTGTGCACCCAATCTCTTCCACCTGGGCCGCTCTCCCTGCTGGACACGCCCCCCGCCCACCGAGGTAAAAGTGGTTGCCTGCATTGTCCCGGTGGGATACTGACCTTGCTATTTGGAACGTCGTAGCTGGACCCTGGCTGCCGCCTCTTTTTTTTTGCCACCGTTAACCCTCTACCGCTCGCCGGACCCGCTGCGCGGGTCCCGCAGCGCATTGCCATCAACGGGAGTTGTTAAAGGGGCTGCACACCTGAGGAGGAACTTTGTGGGCTGTGTTGCGGCGGAGCAGGGCTGCGAGTGTTGAGGCAGGGACTCCATCTCCCAGGAGTCCCTGTGCGCCCAATCTCTTCCACCTGGGCCGCTCTCCCTGCTGGACACGCCCCCCGGACATCTCCCTCCCTATTTTAGCCGGCCACCAACCCCGCTGCGCGGGAGTGCGCCGGGCGAAGCCCGGGACAAGGGCGGGGCCGTCTGCGGCCGTCAGAGGCCGGAAGAGACTGGACTGGGCCTAGGCTCTTGGTTGTCCACTAGAGATTGTGGTGTACTGATATAAATTGTAAGTTTATCCCTTTTGCCTTTGTTCCTACTGTTAGTTGTTGGGGTACTTTTAGCTGATCAGCTGTCACTCTTCTGTACATCCCATGAGAGTATAGTGCCCGCGATTTTCACTATCCCCTCTCTCTGTCCCTGGTGAGGACGATGGAGTGCCGCGAAACTAGAAGCATGGTGGCGGCAGGTGGTAAAAAGCTGACCGGAACATTAGATGATTTTATTGTTCGTACCAATTCCCTGATCGATCAAGGTATTGTTCTTATGGAAAGAAGGGTTTCCCAGGACCTTGCATTTGCCAAAAGTTCGTCTCTGGGTCTTATTGGTTCTGCACGCACCCCCGACACTTCCTTACGTATACTTAATTCCGTGCAGACTCTTGCCGATGTTCACAATGTTAATTCCGTCCAGCCTGGCTCACGAGATTCGCCACCCCCTAACCCCCAAGCTCAGGCTCACAACCTTACAGGGACTAGTTTGGAGTCTAATTTGGTAGAACTTCACGCAGACTCTCAGGTAGTGACCCCACATGACCAGAAGAGGGGGAAGCGGCAGGGGGCCATCCCCAAACGTAAGCATCCAAATACCAACCTTCCAGGTGCTAAGAAAGTCAGTGCCATTATAGCCGGGAACATTAACATTGATGCTGGTGAGAGGGTTAGAATAGCAGAGTTGAGTGAACACGGTAGGGAAACAGTTGGGCACAAATCCGGGGAGGAAGTAGCTCAATCTGAGACCGCAAGATTACCCTTGAATATCCTGGACGATACTATGCTGGATAATCCTTTGGCCGATATCCTTGAAGACAGCATTATAACCGACAGGTCGGGAGTCAACAGAATAGAAGTTACAGATGGGGAGGAGGAACCCATAGGCTGTAGCATAACAACAATTATTAAGACACTACTCGCTCCCTTAGAAGCTAGGCTTCATGGTATTGAAAAATTGCTTCATGATATACACAAGGATATAAGGTTTCAGGATAGGCCTTATGCCGACAGGGCAACTCATGCTACTGCTCTAGTTAGCAAACCCCGGTCTGCGGTTAAAAGTTCTGTAGTGGTTAAAAACAAGACACTTAAGAACCCGGTGTCGAATCGTTCTAACACTGTGAGTAACAAAGAGAATACTCAACCCCCTACATTAAATAAGCCCATTGATCAAGGAATCCAAAAGGCCCTGTTACCCTTATCCCAAAATCAGACTCAGCCCCCCCTGATAAAATTATGACTCGGCGAAACATTCACTTACCACCGGATGCCTGTCCCTATGTGATCATTTTGACAGGGTTTACGGAACTAACCCCACCAAATTCAGAAACTTTCCAGGCGCTTAAAAACAAGGCATGCCACTGGCTTGCCAATAATTACCCCCTACCTTCAAACCTCTGTGGCAATATTCTAATGGTTGAGAGAACGCCCTGGGTGGGACCAAACAGGAAAAGATCACAGGGGGATTGTATAGTAGTGACTTTTGAAGATCACCGCATTGTGGAATACATTTGTCGAGGGAATCCTCGCAACAGCGGTACTCTAGTCACGGCCAGGCCTTTGTCCTATTTTTATATGCCTATCGAGCAACGGGACAATATATGGAGTTGGCTAAAGGACCCCAATGATCACAGAAGAGTAAGGAGGCAAGAGGCGCCCAGGGACACGACTCCCCATAGTTGGGGTGGGGGTGGGGAGGATGGGTGGAATTTAGTTCAGAGAAGAGGAGGAAGGCATAATTATGGCAATAGATATCATGCAGATAGTTTTAGGGGAAATGGTATGATCGTTGGTTATCCAAATAACCACATTCAAGCTCCCCATGCACCAGATTACCTCTGTAACATTCCAATGACGAACCAGTATGACTGTCTGTCCGATCTAGGTTGGGTGGATTGACAACAGGTGAGCACAGTGTCAGGATATGATAAAGGAAACAGGATTACTCACGTTTCACCTGCAAAAGTGGCCCGGGAGATTGGGGTCCCGAGTGTGGATATTGGGGTATCAGCTCCGGTCGTCCAGGAGCTTGACAGGGGCAGGGATTTAGCTATTAGTGCAAATAGTCAATCAGTAGGTAGGGAAGCCATCAGAGGCAACAGAGACATAAAGGTGTTAACCTGGAATATGGCTGGGCTAAGGAATAAAGTTGACGATCCTATTTGGAGGGAATTTATAGGTACAGCAGACATCATTGGCCTACAGGAGACCTGGGACACAAAGAACTTACTTACCCTGGATGGCTACATCACCTATTCTCTCCCAGCAGTTACTACCACTAGAGGAAGAGCTAGGGGTGGGCTGGTAACCCTAGTGGCGGCCAACATTCTTGGCACACACACGGTGATCGCCTCAGGTTCCCCCTACTGTTTGGCAGTGCAAATCGCTTGTAAAGAGGCACATAATGTTTTAATTGTAAATTTCTATAACTCCTTTGATAGAGCTACCCCAACCAGCAACCTGACAGTGTTAAACTCCTTTTTAGCAGAACACAAGGAGCTGACGGAGTCTCAATGCTCTATAATATTACTGGGGGATTTTAACATCCATGGCTGTCCATAGAAATGTCTGTCCAACGATGTATTTGCCCCCATTGAACAAGGTGATCTTCATTTTGTGCATACTGATCAAGGGACCTTATTAGAATATACCCTGGCCGAAAATGGTTTGATGTTACCCACGGGGGATGAGGTGGATATACCCACTTTTAAGGGAAATGGCAGTGGATCAACCATAGACTTTATTTTTATAAGTTTAACCCTGGGGAGTAATATTGTAGGCTACTTTCCTGTTTGGTCTCATTTCAGCGATCACAACCCTGTTTTTTTATGTGTGAGAGGCGTCCTTAGTACATCTGATAGCTCATTGAACAGGGTTGATAAACAAGATATCCGGGCAACAGACCAGGCACGAAGGATTAAATGGTGTAAAATTATTCCCGAGGATTTCTCAAGTAACCTCTCATATTTTAGAGGGGAGGAGTTGAGGATATGTATGGATGAGGAAGCTGGGGACATAGAGGTAGTGGAGGCTTATCAAAAGGTCTGTCACCAGGTTATGTCTGATTTAATGTGTTCTGGTAAGGCTAAAGACTTAGGGACAGTCGGCTGGTTTGATCACAATTGTTCAGTAGCCAATCGCAAACTGAAGGAGGCTTTAAAAAGCAAGCCAGTCGACAGACAACGTGTGGCCCTCATAAGGAAAGCTTATAAAGTAGTAGTAGAACAGAGGAGACGGGAGATCAGGGAAGATGCCTGGGCAGAACTGACCTCCATAGACGTGATAAAAAACAGTGCCGAATTTTGGGCAGTGGTCAACCAACCTTACTTTGCTGACTCTAGTAACAATGTTTTAGATTCTGGTATCCAGGAAGACAAGTGGCTTACCCATTTTAAGTCAGTTTATGAACAGGTGACTTTAGGGGTTGATGGTTCAACCTCGTTGACTAATCATCCATATACTTTAGTGGTGAATGAGGGTGAGGTGGCTGAAGCTATCAGCAAAATGACAAGCAATAAGGCCCCTGGCCCTGATGGCGTACCAGCTGACCTTTTTAAATCCAATATAGCAATATGGTCTAAAGTTTTATCTAATGTATTCAATAGAATTTGTAAAATCGGTATCCCAAAGACCTGGTCGCAATCAGTCATTGTTCCTATTTTCAAAAAAGGTAATAGAGGAGACCCGGGTAATTACCGCCCAATTTCCCTTATAGATTCCGCAGTGAAGGTATTAGGCAGAGTGGTTCTGAGTAAATTAACTGATTGGCTTGAGGAAACAAACTCTTTGTCAGCATTACAGTATGGGTTTAGGAAGGGGCGTAGTACGATAGATCAGAGCCTCAACGTCCAATTGCTGATTGGCAAGTATACCATAGCGAAGCAAGGTTGCTTATATATTGCATTTATGGACCTGTCCTCGGCCTTTGACCGAGTGAACAGGTCCAATCTATGGGACTTGCTCTTAAAGATGGGTATCGATGAAAACATTGTATACTTTTTAGCCGATCTCCATAGGGACCTCACAGCCACAGTGAGATATGATCGTAAGGGGAATCGTACGGGCAAGATTTGCATAACCAATGGGGTCAGGCAAGGCTGCATCTTAGCCCCCCTATTATTTACCTTATATATCAATGGGTTGGCTAGTGTGCTAGGCACAGCTTGTAAGGATATCCCGAGGGCAGGCGAGTTTATCCTCCCCGCATTATTATATGCGGATGATGCCGCCCTTTTAGCGCGCACGTCAGTAGGGCTACAAAGCCTTTTAAATTCCTTTTATGAGTTCATGTCCTCTTTGGATCTTAACGTTAACTACACTAAATCTCATGTCATGGCTGTGGGTACAAAGGGCAGGCGTAGGAAGCTGATGACACTCCACTGTAATGGGAATAGGTTATCGAGGGTAACTAGATTCCCATACTTGGGGGTGGTCTTCGATGACAGTTCCACCTGGCTTCCCCAACTGTGTGGGAAAAGAAATGCTTTTGTTCGATCTATTTCTGCAGTTCTGGGCTTCTCCCGCAAACTGGGGGTAAAACCGCTACAGGCAGTGTTAAAGGTTTATGCAGCCAAATGCGTTTCCATAGCCATGTATGGCGCAGACTTATGGGGATTTAAGAACGCTAAGTTGTTACAGGTGGCAGAGGATACGTTTTTGAAGTCCATTTTATCAGTACCACAATCCACCTCTGGTTTCATAGTGCACCAAGAATGTGGGGTGGGATACCTAGAAGACGGGATTGCCATCGCACCCCTATTAAAGTGGATTGTGGTTTGGATGAATCCGGAATTGGTGGTGAATCACGAGATCCTGAGGGACTGTCTATCCCATGGCTAAAATACATCAAAAAACTTGCATGAGCTGTCTAAACTGGTTAAGGGAGACATGA
The DNA here is from genome assembly GCF_964261635.1 of Lissotriton helveticus. Taxonomy (NCBI): domain Eukaryota; kingdom Metazoa; phylum Chordata; class Amphibia; order Caudata; family Salamandridae; genus Lissotriton; species Lissotriton helveticus. The sequence goes on from NC_136063.1 coordinate 1,986,863,519, forward strand.
AATGGGTCAAGACCACATATAGGCTGCACAGAGGGATGGATAGAGAAGGCCATGAGCTGATTAAGCCAACTGTGAGAGCTCATCAGTTGGTTGTAACAACAGACCATGACTTAGAATTATATTTGAAGGTTGTTAATAATGCTAATCACAGATACCTACTAACTAAGTTTAGGCTGAACAAATTTCATCTCCTTCTCTCTGGGCGCCCATGTTGGACTAAGAACTCAGAATTAGAATTGTGCACTTGTGGCGGATTGTCGGTTATGGACACTGCTCATTGTATGTTCTTTTGTGGTTATTTTAAGGATATCCGGAAAAATTCATTGTACCCCTACTAAAGGATAAAAGGTTTAGACAAGTGAAACCGGCTTTATTATATCTTAAATTGCTGTCTAATACGTGGGAAATTGTCAATGTTGTTACATTTTCAACTATAGCCATGAGACTAATGAAAAAATTAGTTAGTCTGAGATAAAATCTTTGCATGGTTTATCTTTAGAAGTTTTCTTAATAATGCATTTATAATTAGATGATCAGCATATGTTTTTAAAAAATGTATATATGAATTTGGTATCTACTCTGTATAGTACTTTTCTTTTTTATGCATGTTGTGCCGTCTGTTAACCATATTGCAATTTGGTACCTCGGTCCCTCTTTTCTTGGTACTTTTGTATACTTTTGTGGTTTTTGTAATGAACCGAATAAAGTATTTCTGACTGACTGTATATGTAGGAGAAGAGGAAACAACTGTAGAAGAGGACAGTGATTTGTCAGCTGGACAAATTGAAAAAGTGGATATGTCCAGAAGTGAACAAATTTATGAACATTATAGTGTTCATCCACTGCATTCCATAGAAGTAATGGGGAATGCTATCGAGTTATTCCAAATGAAAGAAGCAAAAGGAAGTCCTATTAGTGTATGGGAAGAAAGCTTGGAAGCTCGTTGTTTTCCTCAGTTATTTCCAACAGGTCAAGGTGGACGATATGATGATGACCTGTGCAGATTCCTGCATCTGAATACCGGACATCAAGATTATATGCAGAGGATCCAAGGTTTCGCCATTGTATTCCATATTTGTTTCATCTTCTGTTTGAGAGTGACTTGTCTGGACTTTCTTATGCAGTTAACCATATACTAAAAAGTGGAGTACATCTGCAAAATGTTTCGGCAAGGGACTTTATGGATAAAGTCCAACAGAAAGACACTGCTTTGGAATCTCAGCTAATTAATCTCATGGCATGTCAGCATGGTACTAACGAGTATTGGTACCGTCCTCATGGGGATTTGAAATGTATGCTAAGAAACTTAGGAACTCCTACATGGTTCCTTGCTCTAAGCTGTGCTGAGTATGCTTGGGAAGATTTACTTCAATTTCTTCGAGAGGCAAATGCAAACATAGAAATATCGAAATATAGAAGACAAGACACCTGGAGAACTGTGCTTTTTGGATCCAGTTAATGTATGCAGGTATTTCAATCATAGATTTGAAGCTATGATGTATTTTATCACAAACAAAAAAAATCCTCCTTTTGGAGAGGTTCTGGATTTCTTTTGGAGAAAGGAGTATCAAGCAAGAGGTGCTCCTCACATACATATGCTGCTATGGATCAAAGATGCCCCCAAATTTTGAACAGAATCGGATGACACAGTGATGAGTTTTATTGAACAGTATTCTACATGTGCTGTTCCTAAAAGTACAGACAAAAGAATTTAAAACATCAAGTCTTACGGTTTCAAACCCATCGTTGTGGAAAATACTATCGTCGAAAGTACAAATGAAAAGGACAAGTTCTACACAAAATGTCGTTTTGGATTTCCACGACCAGTAATATCAAAAGGAAGAGTGAACAATTTTATGTCATCTTTGCGACATACTGTCACAAGAAAATCACCGAAAAATACCTACAACTTAAGAAGAAATGAAGAGTCAAAATACATAAATGACTATAACCCAGTCATTTTGTCGATGTGGAATGCTAACATGGATATTCAATATGTTGCAGACAACTCCATTGCTGTGGCTCGATATCTGAAAAGACAGAACGAAAGGAAATGTGAGAGGAAATTTCTCATGAAAAGAGCCTAAGTAAGAAATTGTACAGCTACAGTTTGAAGATGTTGTCCCATCGAGAAATTGGAACATATGAATGTTCAGATCGCTTATCATCTGCAAGTCTATATGCCAAATGTATAACAATTATTTGGGTGGGTTTAGGGCTTGCAAGAACACGAAACCGAGTTTTGAAATCTGTACAAGAATTTTAGTATTTAGCAGAGAGAGAACGAAACAGTACAGATATTTTGAAGACAAATATGTTGGATACATACTATCCAAATAGAAGTAATCATCTTGAAAATATTTGTCTCTATGAAGTACTGCAAATCTATACTTTTAAGAGGAATATTACAGAAGATATCAATAAAGGTGTATATGCTGTGATTGGCTCTGAAGGATGTATGGTGAAACAAAGAAAAGGACATTTGATTAATCATCGAAAACTGAGTTGCGAAACTCCTGACAAAAGGGAATTTTACTATTTAGCTCTTTTGCAACTCTTTAAGCCATGGCGTACAGAAGAGGAACTACTTGGAGATTTTCACAGTTATGAAGATTCATTCAACGCAACCAAAAATACTATAGAATGTCCTGTTTTTACTAATTATCTACAAATGTTGAATGAGGAAATACAGCAAGAAGCTACAATTGCAGCAGAGATTGCTAGAGACAGTTCTCAAGACAGTCAAAGTTCTGCTTCGTTGAGTCAGGATCCGCTAGGAGGGCCAATTATCCAAAATGAATCAGCCACTGCCATGGATTAGGTGGAAAGAGCAATGGAACAAGCTCAGGAGGATGTAATGAACTTAGAAGAATTGGAAAAACAACTAAATGTTGAGCAAAAACAAATATATGATGAAGTGACCGAGCAGATTGAGCATGGTTTAGGTCATGAGAAAAAAGAGTGCTCATGTAAGTCATTTAAACCTGTCCGACTGTACGTGAGTGGAGAAGCAGGAACTGGAAAAAGTTTTCTAATTAAAGGAATTGCAACTTATCTACAGAAAAGAACTGAGTTGTCTCTCTCTTGTGTTGTTACCGCTCCAACTGGGTTGGCAGAACATATCATTAAAGCGACTACTTTATATCGTTTCTTGATGCTGCCAGTAGAGCACGATAATAAATTAGAATACCACAAGCTATCTGGAGAAGCTTGTTGTGAAGTTTCCAGAGTCCTGAAAAAAATGAAACTTCTCATTATTGATGAGGTAAGCATGGTATCAAATGTAATGCTTGCTTTTGTGCATTTAAGAATGCAACAAATTCTTAAAACAGAGTATGATGTGTTATTTGGAGGCAAACACGTCATCGTTTTGGAGATGTACTACAGCTAACTCCTGTGAAAGGACAACCAGTGTTTAAAACCGTTACACATGAAGATACCAGAAAGTGCCTGGGAAGCATTTGAAATGTTAATATATGGTTATATTTCAAATATACAGAACTCATTCAAAATATGCGACAGGCAAAGGATGCTGATTATAAAAGTATTCTTCAAGATATAAGAATTGGAATAGTGAGTGAACATGGCAAAGAAGCTTTACAGGCACGATTACTTTCAAAGTTGTTTCCAAGTGAAAATGTTGGTGCAGAGAATATATATAGAAAAATTGCAGAAAATAAATCAGTGATATGCTTGATGCCAACTCTGCAAGAATGTTCAATCTTCAATGAAAAAATGTTAAAGTTAGAAAATCAAGAAATTATAAAACTGGAAGCTATTGATAGAATAGAGCATGGAGGAGCTACTATTATTTTGTCAGAAAAGTTGAAGTCAAAATTGGATTCTTTAGACAAATCAATATCTAAAACGGCTGGTTTAAAAAAGAATCTATATGCATGTTTAAATTGTCGGATAATTTTACGACATAATTTACATGTGGAAAGAGGTTTAGTAAATGGAGCAATGGGTCATGTTGTTGATTTTGTGTATTACCCAAATAGAGATGACATTGAATTTTTGAAAATCAAATTTGATGAAATTGAAGAAGTACACCATTGAGTCGTTGTTCGACTCGATTTTTTTTTGTACAAGATTTATATGTCCGCCGAAAACAGTTTCCTGTTTGTTTGGCATATGCAGTGACTATTCATAAATCTCAAGGTTTAAGTGTAGATAGTGCTTTGGTGAATATTGGAAGTACTGTGTTCAAGGAGGGTATGGCATATGTTTCTTTATTTTGAGTCAGAACTTAATCTGGATTATACTTGATTGATTTTGATGAGACAAAGATTAGTGGAGATCTAAATTGTGTTAAAAAGTATAATAGGTTAAGAAGAGAATATGCTCCAAATTTACCGAAATATCCTGTATTTGAAAAGCAAGTGGTAGGTCGAAAAAGAAGAATTGTAGTGAGGGTGTAGAGAAAAGAAAAAAAAATAGATGAACCAGTAATTGTAAGCAAAAAGAAAAAGGATAGTATTGAAGAGGTTGTTGGATTTCAGTTTGAAAACAGTTCTGGTGTCAACTGCTATGCTAATGTAGTGGTTAATGTTGTTTTTTTTCTTCAAACTGATTGTTGAAAATCGGGATCAAAGAGTTTGCTGCTCGTTGAATTCTGTCTTTGAGAAATGTAGCAGTGATAAAACAAAAATAGAAAGTGTTTCTGATATTTGAAATGTTTTAGACATATGTTCTGGTCTAAATCAATTTTCACAGACTATTAGGCAAGATTGTCAGGAATTTCTTATGTATATGCTTGTTCTAATGCAAGATGAAGGTATAGATGTTGAAAATATTTTTGGCGTTTCTTATAAATGGCAACATGACTGTGACAATTGTTCGTTTTCAAGTAGTACTGAAATAGAAACTGAAAGATTTATATATTTGACGTTACGAGACTGCAAATCAGTGACTTTTAATAATCTAGTTAGAGAAGCAAAACAAAACATGGTCTGCACCCAATGTAACTCACAAATGTTATCAATATTATTTATACAAAGATATGGACAGTATGTAATTTTAATGTTCCAACAATGCATACCTGAAGGAACAAAATTGACAACTTTAAAAAGTTTGGGGCTTCTCAATTATCAATTTCAGGAAGAACTTTTGTAACTGTAGCAATTATTTTCCATGATGGTCCTTCTACAACATCAGGACATTACACAGCTTATTTAAAATGTCCTAAAGGCTGGACTCATTGTAATAAATACTCAATTGACTTTTAAACAATGTTTGCCTTTTGAATTACCAAATTCTTACCTAGTGTTTTTACAAACCAAATTTTAGGGAAAATATTTGGCCTAGGAAGATTAGTGCTGTTAAAAAAGGTTAGTCTGCTGCTGACAATTACTTTGTAAGTGAGGGTGATCAAGATAAAAAAAAACTTGTACTTGTCATAGAGGTAGTGTAAGTGTATCACATAGTGAGTGATATGAGTATTACAGGAAATGTTGATTATGAGTGAGGCAGAGGTGTATGAGATCTGTTGTAGTTGTTGGAGATGTTGGTGACATTTTTTATTCCCTTGTAGAGGTTTCTTTTAATGGTATACAGCTCCTTGGTAAGATAAAGGTTGAGCAGAGTGTGATCGGGATACCAGATGATGTTGAGGTTCTGATAGCATGCTAGTTGTTTAAGGTTCTATGTTCATGAAAAATAGCGTCGGTTGGAGGTATAACCATTGTTAGATGGTCCAAAAGATGTTGGTGCTTTTGGTTCAGAAGGTTGGGAAACGGACGCTTAAGAGTACTATTAAGTAACTTCCAAACTAAGGATTTCACACATACTATTTGGCCATGAGGAATGATATGTGAAACAAAAAATGACTACATTACTTTATTTAGAGTGTATAAGAAAGAAGTAATAGTGTTTTGTTACTTTGTGATTGCTGGTGACATTCCTTACTTACGTAAAAAATTGCTGTTCGAAAAAGACATTTAATATATGTTTTTTTCTAATTGTTACATTCTTAATGAAAATGTTGAATGGGTTTTTTAAATACAATCTTTTTGATTGTGTTTTTTTTGCCCGCTGTCATATGATGAGTAGTATTGTACTCACTGTTTTTAGTGAAATTCAATATATTCTGAGAACAGCAAAATAAAATATATAACATATTGTACAAAATATTTTGTATCTAGTATTGTGAAATATATATTATAACTCAATTGTTTCTTCTCTTCCACAGATATTATATTTATAAGGTAAGTACGACAAACAAAAAATACTTTTTCATCACTTTCTTACTTCTCTTTCTCTCTATCCTTTCTTCACTCTCTATCTTACTCCTTTACCTTTCCTCATCTTACTCCTCTTCCCTCATTCTACTTACTTCCCTTCATTCACCTTTACACTCCTTCTCTCACCATCAGTACTCTTCCTTCACCCTCACTCATCTTGTCCAACTCCCTCTTCCCCTGTCTGTCCCTCACTTGTCTTTCCTATCTTCCTCCATCACTACCCTTGTCTTGCTGTATCGATCAGTCTCTTCTCACTGCCCCTTCACATCATCCCTCAGTGACCTTCACTCACTCCACTTCTTTCACTTTCTCACTCCCTTTCGCTCACTCCCCTTTCCTCCATCCGTCTCTAATTCTCTTCCTCTGTGTCAGTCACTATAACTAATTTACTCCTTCACAGTCCATCACTCTCCCTCTGTTTGTCTCTTTTACTGTCTCCCTCTCTCTCCACCAGTCTTCCGTTTCTTTTCTCTCTTCACATAAATCCTTTTCACTCACTTACTTCTTTTTCCTTTCTCTTAATATGCTTCTTTTTCCATCACTCCCCTTCCCTCACCCTTACATTCCTTCCCTCACTGTCACTGCCCTTCATCAATATGAATCCTCTTCCTTCACTTCATGTTCTCTTCTCGCTGCATCACTCTCATTTCATTTCTTCTGCACCCATTCCCTCACTCTCTCTCACACTCTTTCGCTCACTTCATTCGTCAATCCCCTTCCCTTATTCCCCTTTCCTCAATCCCTTTTGGTAACTCTCATTCCTTTAGTCTCTCACTCCTTTCACTCCATTTCTCTCTCCCTCTCTCCCTCTGTCTCACTCAGTTTAACCACTTCATTTCCTGTCAGTCACTCGCTCTCCCTCTCTTTCTCTCTCACTCTCTCCCTCTGTGTTTCTCCCTCACCCTTCCTTTCTTTCCCTTCCTGTTTTTTCACGTCTGCTTTCTTTTGTATTATGAAATATATATTATCACTCAATTTGTTCTTGTCTTCCACAGATACTATATTTATACAAAAATATTCTATTAAGTTGTCAATATTTATAAGGTAAGTATGACAAACAGAAAATACTTTTTCTTGACTCTCTTACTTCTCTTTCTCTCTTTCCTATTCTTTATTCTCTCTCTTACTCCCCTTCCTCTACTCATCTTACTTTCCATTTCTCATTCTCATTACTGCCCTTTATTCACTTTTACAGTCTTTCTGTCACTATCAGTACTCTCTCTTCACCCTCACTCACCTTGTCCAACTCCCTCTTTCCCCGTCTGTCTCTCACTTCTCTTTCCTATCTTCCTCCATCACTACCCATGTGTTGCTGTATAGCTTAGTCTCTTCTCATTCCCCCCTTACTCTCTTTCCATAACATCATCCCTCACTCACCTTCACTCACTCCACTTCTCTCACTCCCTCACCCCCTTTCGCACAGTTCCCTTCCTTTATTCCCTCCCCCACTCCCCATTCCTCCATCTGTCTCTAAATCTCTTCCTCTGTCTCAGTCACTATAACTGATTTACTCCTTCACACCCCCTCACTCTCCTTCTGTTTGTCTCTTTCACTGTCTCCCTCTCTCTTCACAACTCTTCCTTTTATTTTCTCTCTCTTTCTATAAATATGCTTCTTTTCCAATCACTCCCTTTCCCTCAATCTTATATCCCTTCCCTCAATGTCACTGCCCTTCATTCAATCTGAGTCCTCTTCCTCCATTTCATGTTCTCCTACCTGTACATCAGTCCCATTCCATTTCTATAGCTTCCATTCCCTCACTCACCCTCACTCTCTTTCACTTACTCCATCCAACAATACCCTTCTCTTATTCCCCTTTCCTCATTCCCTTTTGCTAACTCTCATTCCATTAGTCTCTCACTCCCCTTCACTCGTTTTCTCTGTCCCTCTGTCTCATTCAGTCTAACCACTTCACTCCCTGTCACTCACTTGCTCTCCCTCTCTTTCTCTCTCACTCTTTCACCTCTCTCTCTCTCCCTCACCGTTCCTTTCTTTCCCTTTCTGCTTCTTTCACTTCGACTTTCTTTTGTATTGTGAATTATATATTATACCTCAATTTTTTCTTGTCTTCCAAAGATAATATATTTATAATAAAAAGTACTAATAACTTGTCATTATTTATAAGGTAAATATGACAAACAAAAAATACCTTTTCCTCACTCTATTATTTCTCTATATCTCATTCCCTTTCTTCACTCTCTATTTTACTCACCTTCCTTTTCTTCATCTTACTCCCCTTTCCTCATTCTCCTTACTCCCCTTCATTCTCCTTTATACTCCTTCTCTCACTATCAGTACTCTTCCTTCACCCTCACTCACCTTGTCCAACTCTGTCTTTTCCCTCTCTGTCCCTCACTTCTCTTTCCTATCTTCCTCCATCACTACCCTTGTCTTGCTGTATCGCTCAGTCTCTTCTCACTCTCCCCTTACTCTTTTTCCTTCATATCATCCCTCACTCTCTTTTACTCACTCCACTTCTCTCACTCCCCTCACTCTCTTTCCCTCACTCCATCCATCAGTCCCTTGCTCCTCTTTCCTCATTCACTTTTGCTAACTCCCATTGCTTTAGTCCCACACTCCCCTTCACTCCATTTCTCTCTCCCTCTCTCCCTCTATCTCACTCAGTCTAACCGCCTTACTCCCTCTCAGTCACTTGCTGTCTCTCTCTTTCTCTCTCACGCTCGCTCTCTCTTTCTCTCCCTTATCCTTATTGTCTTTCTCTTTCTGTTTTCTTCACTCCTACTTTATCCCTCAGTCCCCTTTCCCCTTTCCTCTCTCTTAATCTCCTTTCTTCTTTCTCATTCCACTTTCGTCACCCTCATACCCATTCTCTCACTTTTACTGCCTTTCACTCACCCTTAGTACTATTCCCTCACTCCCATTCGTTTACTCCCTCACTCACTTTTTTTCAGCCATGTTTCTCTCCCTGTCTTTTTCTGTCTCATTCACTCTAACTGCCTCACTCCTTCTCAGTTCCTTGCTCTCCCTCACTCTCATTCTGTCCCTCTCTCTCCCTTACCCTTAAACTCCTTTCCTCTCTTTTTATATTGCACCTTCTCTCTTCCTTACTCATTTTCCCTCTCTCTTAATTTTGTTCCTTCTTTCTCATTCATCTTCCCTCACCCTTATGCTCCTTCCCTTACTGTCACTGCTGTTCACTCACCGTCACTCCCTTTCCCCCTCCCCACTTCCTCCTGTTTGTATTTCTCACCCTTTCACTTTCCCATTCCCTTTTCCTCACTCCCCCTCGATCTCTTTCTCACACTCTATTCCTTACTCCCCTCCTCTCACTTCCCATTACTAACTCCCTACATCCCCTCACCTAACTTCTCTGTACCTCACTCCCCATCTCTCACTTTCCCTTACTCCCCTTTTGTCATCCTCATTCCCCTTCCCTCACCTTCACTCCACTTCTCTTACCTTCACTCCCTTTACTTGGCTCTACTTCTCACTTTCCATCTCTTACTTCCCTTCCTTGTCTCTGTTCCATGCTCTCTTTTTCTCACTCTTCCTCCCTCACTTTCCTTTCTTTACTGCCCTTTCTTTACTCTTTCTCTCCACTTACCTCACACCCCTACCCTTAGTCCCCTTGTTTCAGTCACTCTTTGACTCCCCTTTCCTCACTCACCATACTACCCTTTCCTCACTCATTCCATCAGTCCCTTCCTCCCTTACACCTAGTCATTTCAGTCATTCATTCAAAACATGTATGACACAGTATATGAGAAGTATAGCTCTTTGTGGAGAAGTGAAGTGAGTTCTGAAAAGAACTGTTTTTTGTGTCTTTTTTGTTTTGTATTTTTTTGTAGTTTTTTAACAATTTTATATTTTTGGGGGATTTTTTAGAACAAAAATAAAAAACAGGTAACAAAAAACTGCTCAACTAGAACAAAAAATAATTAAATGAAAAAAATTATTTGCAGGAGCATTGGTGCTGTATGATTTTCAGCTCCATTAAATTTAGACTTTGCTCACCATAGCAAAGAATTTCATTGCACATGTTGCACCGGAGGTGGACTTTGGTGAAAAGTGGCCTGATATTAATAGATGACGTCGAAGGAGATGCTCCTCCAGATGAAGGGCTGGGGACAGCAGGTGGTAGTTATGTCGCCAGGGCTCTTGTAGAAGCCAGTGCATATTGATGAGGATGCACATTCCTCACATGCCGCAACATGGTGTGTATGCTGAATGAGTATTTTTTTTTAGGGTTTCCCCTCGACAGCACACTCCCATAGATGGTGCAGGATACTTTTGGCGCATTCACCTATTCCTGCCCCTCAGGAAAAGTGAAACACTTCCATATGAAGGATTCCTTTGATTTCTTTGCAGGTGGCTGTTGTTGCTCCACATCTGAGTCAGAAGAGGAGGAATCATGTGGCTGCTGTCTCACTGCCATCTTTTCAAAAGAAATCCTGGAATAAACTCCAAAGCTGTAACAAAGCAGCAAAGGTCCTTCTCCTAAGAAAGTGAAAGAGATAGTGAGGGAAGTGGGTGGGGTTTTTGAAGATTCTGGAACAGAAACTTCTATAAACCAATCAAAAGTGTTGTTTTCAAATCACATGACTTTACGTGTGCGAACGGTCGTATATAAATGACGATTATCCGATTTTCGTAAAAGCTTAAAAGCGTGAAAAGGAGGGAGGGAAGAGGCTCCATGACCCCCTAGGCCTTCTCATGGGGTCCCTGAAGGACCCCGAAGGGCCCCAAAAAAAAAACGCGAGGTGCGCGCACGGTGCTCGCACCCCTGAGGCACAAGAGTGTGAAAAACAATAGTGGAGAACGTGGAAAAGGGGCAGGGTAGAGACTCCCTGACCCCCTAGGGTTTCTCAGGGGGTCCCTGAAGGACCCCGAAGGGCCAAACAAAACATTTACAATTTGGTGTGCGCACGTTGGAAATAAAAAAAAAAATGTAATTGACAAAATTGACTGTTTATATTTTGATTGAAGATGTAGACTATACAATTCAACTTTATACAAATCATAAAAACTAGCTGTGCCGTTGCATAATATAGGACACAGTCAATGTATTACAATATACAAGGGCAGTTTGTAGAAAAATAAATATATAAAAAATTAAAAAATTGATACAGAAATTAGCATTTTTAAAAACCTTTCAAATGCACTGAAAAAACCATAGGTTTATCACAAGTTATAGTTAGGAATTAGCATTGAAAAAAAACCTTAGAAATTCACTGAAAAAAACATAGGTTTGACACACGTTATAGTTAGGAATTAGCATTTAAAAAAACTTAGAAATTCACTGAAAAAACCATAGGTTTTACACCAGTTATAGTTAGCTGTACATTTTACTCATACAAAACCATTGAAATTCCCCCGTTATAGTTAGTTGTACTCACTATAACTTGTGCGCCCGCAATCCACTGCTGATGATGTCACATATTACATCATTCATGAGATGGTCAGTGACATCACTGATGACATCACTGATGACATCTCAAATGACATCACTGATGACATCACTGATGACATCATCCATGTGACAATGAAATACACCTCATCACACACTAGTATAATATTTTTCACTCACTATAAAATAGAAAGTGCCATATTTCAAACCATTGACACACCAATAGTATTTTCAAAACACCCACTCAGTGAATCATAGAACTATACATACATCTAATCACTTACCTATAGATTCAGTGTTATATGCAGTGAATAATCAACAGAACACTATCAAATATACTTATCGGCCTATTTCAACATTAAACACCAGCACACATTGTATTCACTTATAAAGACATCCTTCTGACGTATTCAAACAATTGATTATACTTACATTGACTCACCTACACACTTATACAAACACCACTTCATCTATTTATATAGATAGTAACTCACACTTAGTGTGTTATAAAATCACTATTACAAGTATACAGTTATCCATATAGTGACTCATACAATCACTAAGTCTTAGGCACACTTAATTAGATATAACTGTCACATACGCTGCCTTTTTATTTCAAGTTTAATGGAGATGTACCATTGAGAGAAATATTTCATCACCACCACACCCATAAACATATACACTCACTGAAACAACTGTTATAACATGTAGTCTTAATCTCATATACCTACTGAATGAACTATTCACACATTTTTGGGTAATCACACCCCCCCCCCCCCACCAAACCACATAGACATTCATTTACCCATACAAATACTCAGTTAAGAAACCAATAAGAAATAGTCTTTAACATAGCAATTAAGACATAGCAATATAGACTTTCACACATTTTAGTAACTACACATTATATATAGTGAGGCTCTACAAATTAGTCAAGGAAACAATCAATAACACTGTTACTAAATCCACCATCCACACATTTATATTTATATATCCACTCATTCTTCAATGCAAACTAGTGTATTTATAATACATATTTAAATATCAAAGCAAACCACATTCACTGGATGATATCATCAGTGATGTCATTTGAGATGTCATCAGTAATGTCATCAGTGATGTCACTGACCATGTCATGAATGATGTAATATGTGACATCATCAGCAGTGGATTGCGGGCGCACAAGTTATAGTGAGTACAACTAACTATAACGGCGGAATTTCAATGGTTTTGTATGAGTAAAATGTACAGCTAACTATAACTCTGTGTTAAACCTATGGTTTTTTCAGTGAATATATGTTTATATATATATATATACGGTCTTTTTTTACTGTTTGCATGGTGCAAACCTATTCAAAGGCCTTGGAGCACTGCATAGGATTAATAGCAAACATAGAATAAATTACTGATTAAGGGAAAGCTGGATTCTGAAAGTATTGACGGATTATCTAGTGTTTTTTAATGAGTTATATTTTCAGCTTTTTCCTAAATTGGAGGACATCTGGGATGGCCCTAATAGATACAAAGATGTCATTTTAGATCCTTGGTGCATGAATGGAGTGGACTTTCTGCCTCGTTTTTATTTCTAATTTACTCCTTCGTCTTTTTTCTCACTTTCTCATCTCGGGCTCTTTAAAATGCCTAAGAGACTGTGACAGACCAAAATGACACTTTTAGATTTGTGAACTGACTGTTAGAGATCTGGGATGGTAAATATTTAAAATGTAGAAGATCTAGAGGAGGGACAGGATTTATGGGCGTGGGCTCTTCAACATCTACATAGCTCCATTCACCCCCATCGTCAGAACCTATGGGCTCACATTGTATTGTACGCAGATGGCACCCAACTCAACCTCTCCCTATCCAACTAACCCAACACCGCCAGACATATCTTTCGAGAAGGCATGGAAGTCGTCACCAAATGGATGAAAAACAACTGCCTACAACTAAATACTAACCCAACAGAAGTACTCATCATGGGCCCAAACCCTGACACCTGGAGCGACATCTGGTGGCCCCCGTCCGCAGAAATCCACCAACCCCCGCAGACCACGCACGCAAACTGGGAATCATCCTGGACGCCAAGCTCAAAATGGACCGCCAGATAAACTCTGTCTCGTCTTCCTGCTTCTACACCCTCCGCCTACTTCGTAAGACCTTCAAATGGATCCCCCTCAAACACAGAAAGACTGTAACTGACGACCTGGTTACCAGCAGACTTGACTAAGGCAAAGCACTATGCCGGAATAAACAAAAACCTCACCTGCAAGCTACAGAACAAACAGAACGCTGCCGCAAGACTGATCCTCAGCCTAAAAAACACTGCAACATCTCCCAGCAGCTGTGCACACTCCACTGGCTCCCCGTAGAGGCGAGAATCACCTTCAAGATACTCACCTATGTACACAAGCCCCTCCACGGCACCGGACCAGCATACCTGAACAGCCAACTCACATTCCAAACAACCCAAAGGACCATTCCATCAGCCCAGCTCTCCTACGATGTGGTCCCCTGCACCTGAAAGACCAGATCGGGAGGCAGCTTCTTCTCCTTCCTCATGGCCAAAGCCTGGACGACCTTCCGCTCCACCTCAGACATACAACATCGCTACCCATCTTTGCAAGAAACCTCAAAACCTGACTCTTTGACAGACCCCCCTCTTTGATGAATTAGATTCTGCACCCCTCCCTAGTGCCTTGAGACCCTCATGAGTGAGTAGTCATGCTTAAAAAAACCCTGATTGATTGATTGAGATCTTAATCTTGTTCTACTGCTATGACGAGTGGACTGCTTTCAGATGATTCAACAAATACTGATGTTAGTGCATGCAGGAGTGAGAGAAAGGACGTTTATACAGGGATAAACAATCTTTTATTTTTGAATACTCATGATGAAAGGCACTATTGAATGTAGGAAGCTTTTTATGGGATTGAGATATATATATTGGAGAGAAGGGCAAACATTGGGCCACATGCAAATAAACACAGAATCAATTAATTCTGTAGCCCTGTGAAGCTTGTAAAAACAGGAACAATGTACTGTTTTACCAAAAAAATCTCTGGCAGGATTGACTGTGTTTCTCATTGTCCCCTAATATGAGTACTCCGAAAACAATGAGGACATCATGCTTCAGGATTCTTTTGCTTTTGCTTTATTGGTCATCAATCCTGAAGTTGCTGCGCTCAGGTTTGCTGCACTCCAGCTGCCTCTCCAGCGTGTGGCGCTATTGTGGTAGCGTGTGTGTGGTGGCAGCTCTGCTGCTTTTAACTTCCCGTTTTTGTATTTAATTTAAAAACTTGTTTTAGGCACTTTTACCTTGTTCTTAAAGCCTGGCCCACATACCCCCACCTTTGTCACCCTCTACTTGCACTCTAATAGGCAAATTCACCGCGCTTTGCGGGTCCTTCGCCCTGTCTCGAGGCGGCCATCTTGGGGGAGGAAGAGCAGTGTGGTAGTAGTCCTTTGTTGATCTTGCTCGCTGTCTATTTAGGCAGGCAAGTGTGGCAGCGCGTTCTCTCCAGCGTGTGGCGCTATTGTGATAGCGTGTGTGTGGTGGCAGCTCTGCTGCTTTTAACTTCCCGTTTTTGTATTTAATTTAAAAACTTGTTTTAGGCACTTTTACCTTGTTCTTAAAGCCTGGCCCACATACCCCCACCTTTGTCACCCTCTACTTGCACTCTAATAGGCAAATTCACCGCGCTTTGCGGGTCCTTCGCCCTGTCTCGAGGCGGCCATCTTGGGGGAGGAAGAGCAGTGTGGTAGTAGTCCTTTGTTGATCTTGCTCGCTGTCTATTTAGGCAGGCAAGTGTGGCAGCGCGTTCTCTCCAGCGTGTGGCGCTATTGTGGTAGCGTGTGTGTGGTGGCAGCTCTGCTGCTTTTAACTTCCCGTTTTTGTATTTAATTTAAAAACTTGTTTTAGGCACTTTTACCTTGTTCTTAAAGCCTGGCCCACATACCCCCACCTTTGTCACCCTCTACTTGCACTCTAATAGGCAAATTCACCGCGCTTTGCGGGTCCTTCGCCCTGTCTCGAGGCGGCCATCTTGGGGGAGGAAGAGCAGTGTGGTAGTAGTCCTTTGTTGATCTTGCTCGCTGTCTATTTAGGCAGGCAAGTGTGGCAGCGCGTTCTCTCCAGCGTGTGGCGCTATTGTGGTAGCGTGTGTGTGGTGGCAGCTCTGCTGCTTTTAACTTCCCATTTTTGTATTTAATTTAAAAACTTGTTTTAGGCACTTTTACCTTGTTCTTAAAGCCTGGCCCACATACCCCCACCTTTGTCACCCTCTACTTGCACTCTAATAGGCAAATTCACCGCGCTTTGCGGGTCCTTCGCCCTGTCTCGAGGCGGCCATCTTGGGGGAGGAAGAGCAGTGTGGTAGTAGTCCTTTGTTGATCTTGCTCGCTGTCTATTTAGGCAGGCAAGTGTGGCAGCGCGTTCTCTCCAGCGTGTGGCGCTATTGTGGTAGCGTGTGTGTGGTGGCAGCTCTGCTGCTTTTAACTTCCCGTTTTTGTATTTAATTTAAAAACTTGTTTTAGGCACTTTTACCTTGTTCTTAAAGCCTGGCCCACATACCCCCACCTTTGTCACCCTCTACTTGCACTCTAATAGGCAAATTCACCACGCTTTGCGGGTCCTTCGCCCTGTCTCGAGGCGGCCATCTTGGGGGAGGAAGAGCAGTGTGGTAGTAGTCCTTTGTTGATCTTGCTCGCTGTCTATTTAGGCAGCCATGCTGACGCGCAGCGGCCACGCGCAGCGGGGACGCCGTAATGACGCCGGAGTTACGCCAGAGTTCAGCCCGTCTGTGCCCGTCCGGGCCCAGACGGGCCTAGGGCCTGCCACCATGCCCGACTCGGTAACACCTTTTACCACCAGGCTCCAATATGGGAGAGATGCCCTTATCGCCCTACGTTCGCCCCACCCTATTAGTTGTAGCTATGCTCAGATGGGGACCATTCCATTTTTACCGTGTAGAGCTTGTTCTTCCGGTCACAATTCAGTGGCCGTGAAATCTGTCCTTTCCATGGCTTTACTAAACTGCCGGTCTTTACCGAGCCACGCCATTGAAATTAATTCACTCATTTTAGATCACGAGCTCGACGTGCTGTTTCTCACTGAGACCTGGCTCTCCCCCAGCTCTGGCCCGGACATGGTCAGAGCACTCCCCCCAGGCTTTCACATACTCCATCTTGATAGACCTAAAGGGAGGGGAGGAGGAATTGCAGTTCTCTACAGAGACACGCTTGCGTGTAAGATTCAGAACGGAGGGGTGACGGACTGTGAGAGCTTACAGTTCTCCCTTCGGCTGTCACCTACAGTATCTTTGGTAGGCCTGCTGATTTATCGCCCGCCCGGACCCTTGGGTAGCTTCCCTAACTCTCTCCTGGAAATCACTACACTTCTTGCCTCCTCAACTGCCAACTTTGTGGTTCTCGGGGATTTTAATATCCATCTCGAGGACCCCACTAATGTTGCTTGAATCGATCTGCTTGATGATCTTAAATCTTTCGGAATCAATTTGGCCAACTCGGGCGCGACCCATGAGAAAGGCCATTTGCTTGATCCCTTTCTCTCCAACCTGGACCATCTTACTCCTTCTCCGGCTCTTGCCCTACCTTGGACAGACCACTTTTTGGTGACCGCGTCATGGCAATTCAACAGCCGAGCTGTGGTGGTCCCACGAGTTCACACCCTAGAGAGAGCCTGGTCGAGGCTCCCAGTTGACATCTGGGCGGCACATTTGGAGGCCACGCAGCCCCCTCAGGGTGATAACCCGATTGTCGCTGATGCGAATTTCCATACCTGGCTCGTGGACTCTTTGGACACTCTTCTACCCAAAAAGAAACAACTTATGAGGGGGAAGAGAGTGGGTTCTGCACCTTGGTATTCTTCAGAATTAAGAACCTTGAGGAAAGGCTGCAAGAGACTGGAGCGGTCCTGGAGGAGAGACTGGAGTGAGGCGTGTCGTAAAGAATATCGCGTGGCGCTGAGTAGGTATAAATCCGCTATTCGGGTGGCAAAATCAGGATTCTTTGAAGAGCGTATTGGCTCTGCGGCCAACTCCTCTAAAGAGTCATTCAGGGTCATTAAGGAGTTACTTAGTGTCCCTGATCCTCTGGTTGTCCACGAGGACCCCCGCAAAAAATGCACAGAACTGGCCTCGTTTTTTAAAAGTAAAATCGACAATATATTAGCCTCCCTTCCCCGGCTAGGTGAGGTCTCCTCTTTGGAGGACAACTCCAGCTCTCAACTTAAGTTGCAAGCGGTGGAGCTGGCCTCCCTTGGTCCGGTTACTAAGGAGGAAGTCTTGGCAGTTCTGAGGTCTATGAAGAGTGGCTCCCAGAAAGACCCAGCACCTATTAAATATCTTAAACAGGTGTCATCTACCATCGTCGGCCCAGTGACGGATTTGATAAACCTGTCTCTCGCCCATGGGGTAGTTCCCCCTAGTTGGAAAGGGGCGGTGGTTAAGGCTCTTTTGAAAAAGCCTAACCTCGACCCCGCCGATCTCGCCAACTTTCGGCCAATCTCCTTGCTGCCGGGTATCAGTAAGGTGGCGGAGAAGCTGGTGAACAGCCGCCTTTCGAACTTCTTGGAAGCCAATTCCCTTCTGGGCGATTCCCAAACGGGTTTTCGCCCCGGTCAGGGGACTGACACCGCCCTACTGGCGGTCGTGGAGAATGCGAGGAGCATGCTGGATTCGGGGGGATCAGTGGCAGTGATCCTCCTGGACCTCAGCGCTGCTTTTGATACCGTGGACCATCTGGTGCTTCTCCAACGGCTGTCGGGGGTGGGGGTCACGGGTCTGGCCCTCAAATGGGTCGCTTCCTTCTTGGAAGGTCGTACATTTGAGGTGTGGGAAGGCCAGGAAAAATCATTGTCAACCCCTCTCCAGTGCGGTGTGCCACAGGGCTCTTCATTGAGCCCTACCTTATTCAACGTTTACATGGCCCCCCTGGAGAGTGTGGTTCGGCCGCTGGGTATTAAAATCATCAGTTATGCTGATGATACTCAGCTGGTGGTAGGCCTTTCCCAGTCGGCGCACCATCCCGACCGGCTGCACTCATGCCTTGAAAAGATCTACACGTGGATGTGCAGCTCAGCCCTAAAATTAAATGGCTCCAAGACGGAACTGATGCTGCTGGGGAACTCTTCTCCATCTTTGTCCCCCAGCAGCTGGCCAGACTGTCTGGGTCCGATGCCTCCCCCCAAGCAGGAGATCAAGAGCTTGGGGGTATGGCTGGAGCAGGACCTATCGTTTAAAACCCACGCCAAAAAGACTGCTGGCGTGTGCTTTGGCCTGCTCCGTTCAGCCCAGAAGATCTTGCCCTTGCTCCCAGTGGCCACTCGAAGGCTCCTCATCCAGGGACTTATCATCTCGCGGCTGGATTTCAGCAATGCGCTATTCCTGGGCGCACCCGAGTCTACCCTGAACAGACTGCAGCATGTGCAGAACGCGGCTGCTAGGCTTTTGACGGGTCTCCCTAGGCGTCAATCTGCCCGTCCAGCGTTGAGGGCATTGCACTGGCTCCCTGTGAGGGACAGGGTGAAATTCAAGTCACTCTGTATTGCCCACAAAGTTCTGCACGGAGTCGGTCCACCCATTCTGGAAGAGATGGTCCAGCCCTACAAGGCCTCTCGTTCACTTCGCTCTGACCACCAACATCTCCTTCAGGTTGGTAGGGTGAAAAAGGCAAGAACTGGTGGCAGAAGGTTCTCAATAAATGTGGCTTCCTTGTGGAACTCATTGCCCTTACATCTGCGCTCGGAGGCTAGTCTTCTTCGCTTCCGTAAGCTTTTAAAAACTTTTTTGTTTTCCGTTTAATCCTTGCATCTTTTTACTAGTGTTATGTTCTGGTAAGCGCTGGGATGCCTATTGGTAACCAGGCGCTATACAAAACTCAGAATAATAATAATAATAATAATACTGTGAATCTATCTTCCGTCCTCTAGTCTGATTTCTAAACGTATCTGAAGGAATCCTTGAGAATATCAATGATCTCCTGATTAATCATATCCAATGGCATCTGTGGGTGCCTTAAGTAAAAGTCTGCTCAAATTCTCTTGCCTGATGTGGAGTTGACATATGTGCTCATGCTGTCCCCCACGCTTCCAACTGAGAGTTTTACACATGATGGCCAAAATAGGGGACGAGAGACTGAATTTGGGTCTGTGACTGATGACTGTACACTGTATGACTTTTCAATTGTGTAAAGAAAATAATGCTACATCAGCCACAAATGGTAACTCAATAAACAATCCAGAGGAGCAGGTTAAATGAACTTGATTGGATGGATTCTTGAGCTGAATATTATCCTAAAGAAGGGCTTTTTGCCTGAAAAGGAATTCCAACTTATGCTAATGTTGTTGACAAATGCTAGATCTAATATGTATTTATTTATTTATCTAATATTTTTTTGGGGATGAACTGGAAGAATTTTCTGAAGCATTGGTTTGTAACACATGAAGGAATGTTTCAACATGATTGTTGTCTTGAAGCACTTGAAGTATGACAGTATTTTAGCTTCCTTTTGGCCTAAATGGCTCAAAGAATACCAGATTTTCAACTGGTTACTTCATGCCAGCACTCTGTATATTATAGAAGTCTCTTTAATATAATAAAAAGGAATCTAGTTTGAAGAGAACAGCACTATATTGAAGTCTTCGAAGTTGTGGGTAGGTGCACTACATTTAAATGTGTTGTTTTGTAATATACTATAGATTTAATGCTTTTTGTTGGTTTCAATATTAACTCTTCATGATGTATTCATTTATAAATGTTGTCTATAGAGGGCTCCAGGTTTTGACATTTATTTTCCAACCATAACATCTTGAGGCCCAGTTGTGGGTCATCTCCGTGCTGATGCACAGTGTTGCTAAAGGCAACTCTAACCTATTTAGTTGGTTCTCCATGCAGACATAGAAGTGCCAGAAACAAAACTACTCACTACAGTAATCCAGTCAGTAAATATGGGGATGGGATTTGACCCACAATCCTCCTCTGAAGCCTATTGTGTTCTTTCTATAACAACGATAAGAAGCTTTGATTGTCCTCTTTATATCGGACATGCGTCATGTTACCCTGGTCAATGGAGATGAGTTATCAGAAGACTGAGCACGAGTCATACTTCCAAGGCTCTTCCTGAATCATTGCTTCACTTTGAAAGAATGGCAAAAAGCAGAATTTCTCCCTTGAGAGAAATCATGTTGATGATCACACACTTTCTGTGAAGCTAAAGACAACTTTATCTGTCTGGAAGTCCTTATGCCATCATTCTTCAAAAAAGTGAAAGACGAAGTGTAGAGAAAGTTGTCTTTGGGTGAGCCCGGTTTATCCATTACCAATCGACTGTTTTAAGGGTTTGCTGTTCATGGCACCTCGTGTAAGGTGACGTTGTACCGTGTGTTTCCTCTTGGGTTTTGAGGCACAGGCATTAAGTAGACTCTGTTAGACTGACGGTGCAACATGTGTAGCTTATAATTGAGAGAAATTTGCTGTTTGTTGTATGTATGTATGTATGTATGACTGGGGTATTTCTAAACCTCAAACCATTCCAAAAGGCAGTGGAGTGATAAAAAAGACTTAGCGTGGTTTCTTCTCGAGCTCGGGGTAGCGTTCCACGCAGCAAATTCATTGCTATTTTATTTTTACTGGCACAGTGAGCACTGCAGCAGACCAAGCGTCAAACCTATAGACAAGCCGGGTGTTACCTCTGCTGATTGGCTGCATGCACTGGCCCAAGTGACATGCGCACTTTGAAGCTCTCCACCCAGCTGTCTTAAGACAGCTAGGTGGAGACCAAGCACAGGCCTCCAGGGCCTGAAGGAGCATACAGCGAGCCCACTCCAGCCCACTCCATCCAATTCAGGCAATTCTCTCATGCTGTTAACAGCATGAGAGCAGTGTGGGATTGGTTAGGGGTACCAGCCATCCCTGAAAATATTCTTGCATTGATTATTAAATTGTTGACTCAGCATAAGGTTATTCAGGACTACCTGTATAAGCTATAAAATCATTATAAACTAAAGTGTTTTAGTAAAAGGTGTCACTAGAGTTGAGTTAGTGTTTAACCTGTCCTGATTCCTGTTTCAGTCAACAACTCAGGTGTGAATGGGTCATCCCTGGTTGCTAAGTAAGTTTTTAACTATGGTTCTGTGATCTTAATTCTACCACATACTTCTGATTCTGCTGCTGAGATTAATTTATAGTCCATCGTGAAGGCCCACAAGGTTCCTAAATAAAATAAGAGCTTTCAAATAATAGCCAAACCAGCTTAGTGAATGAGTCAGATAGCTAAAACAGTAATATGAAACATAAAGCTGAATGAGGACCTGTGGCCTTCCGATTTTTAAAAATAACAAGGTCCTAAAAAATCGTAAGATTTGATGCATTTACAGATAAGATTCAGTTGTGTTTGGTTTACATTTTCATCTAAGGGAAGTATACTACAAGGACTGAGTGATGCTGAGATTGAGGAGTCCAAAGATCTGAAAAAAGTTGAAGAAATGTTAGTCACATATTCAATCAATCAATCAGAGGTTTCTAAAGCACAGCTACTCACCCACGAGGGTCTCAAGGTGCTGGGGGGCGTCTCCGTTGGGTGCTGGGGTCATCTGCAAAGCCCGATTTTGAGGTCCTTCTCAAACTTTAGCAGTGTAGGGCTTTGCCAGAGGTGTAGGGGGAGGTCATTCCAGGTCTTGGCTGTGAGGTAGAAGGACTTTACACCCGTTCAGATCTTAGAAATGAGTGGGATCGGTGGCCAGGGAGAGGTCGACTGCATGTGTGCATGATGAGCGTGAAGGTTATTCTTCTTTTAATGGGGAGCCAGTGGAGATCGCGGAGGTGTTGGATGATGTGGTTGCCATGGAGGATGTCTAGGATGAGTCTTGCTGATGCGTTCTGGAGATTGCAAAGGAATTTGTTGTTGCTTACAGCATAGAGAGCTTTGCCATAGTACAGTCTGCTACTGATGAGGGGGTGTGTGACCGTGTTTATGGATTCAAAGCGCATCCATCTGAATATTTTTAACAGTATGCTGAGGGGTTTGAAGCAGGCCAAAGATATGGAATTGATCTGGGGGTCCAATGTGAGCGATGAGTCTAGTATGATGCTGAGTTTTTGTGCATGGTCTGACAGGGGTAAGTTGGCAGAGGCCCACCAGGTGTCGTCCCATGCGAAGGGGGTGAAGCCAAGGATGAGGACTTCTGTTTTCTGTGTGTTGAGTTTCATGCAGCTCTTCTTCATCCAGGTGGCAACAGCTGTCATTCCTTCTTGGAGGTTGTGCACGGTGAAGTTAAGTTCCTTGGTGAGAAATAGGAAGAGCTGTGTTTCAACAGCATAGGAGACAATGTTCAGCCGGTGGTTTCTGCCCATGATTGCGAGGGGGACCATGGAGATGTTCAAGAGGGTGGGGCTAAAGGAGGATTCCTGGGGTGCTCCACATCTGGTCTCTGTTGGTTCTGAGAGGTAGTGTGGGAGTCTGATCCACTGAGTTCTGCCTGTGACAGATGAGCATAGCTAGTCAATGGTGTCTGATGTCTAGTGTGTGGTGGGAGACCAAGACAGCTGAAATGTCCAAGAGGATGAGGGCTGCTGTTTGGCACTGGTCATGGAGGAAGCGGAAGTCTCCGGTGGTGGCAAGTAGGGCAGTCTTGGTGCTGTGGTTAATACAGAATCCGGATTAGGAGATGTCCAGGACATTGTTTGAGTCGATGAAGTTGATGGCCATTTTCATTGACCTTGGCTGCCAATGGAAGTTGGGAGTTGGGGCTGACGTTCTTGAGTTCCGTCAGGTCTGCAGAGGGTTTCTCCAGGAGGGGGTTGATTTCAGCGTGTTTCCAGTTGTCGGAGAAAGTGTCTGTCTCGAGGGAGCATTTGATCATATGGTGTAGTTGGGGAGCAATGGTCGTGGCAGCACTCAGGAAGAAATGGGGAAGACAGGGCTCTGAGGGTGCTTCAGAGTGGATGCTCTTCATGGTCTTTAAGGTGTCATCTGTTGTGAGCTGGGTCCAAGTGAGCAGCGTCTGTTGGGTGGCATTGCTGACGATGGGGGCTGCAGTGATGCAGAGGTCTTGGTTGTCGAAGTTTTCATAGAGCGTCTTAATCTGGAGTTAAAAAACTTGCTGAGTCTGTTGCGGAGGTCTTGGGAGGGTGAGATGTCTGTTGATTCGCTGCCGGGTTTGGCAAATTCCTGTATGATGGAGAAGACTTCTTTGGAGTTGTGGGCATTGGTGAGGTTTCTGTCTTGGAGGAAGTTCTTCTTTGTGGATTTGATGAGTTGGTGGTGTGCAGTGGTGGCTGTTCTGTAGGTGTTGTCAGTTTCTGGGGTTTTGCTGTTCCTCCATGTCTTTTCGAGTCTTCGGCAGGAGCACTTGGATTATTGGAGTGCAGGGGGGAACTAGCTTGCTTTCTTGCTGTACCATCCTGTAGCTTTCTTGAGGGAAGTGAGAGTGTCCGTGCAGTGTGTGATCCGGTGGTGACGGTTGCCGCAGTGTTAGCGTCTGGCGTCGTTGGGGGCATAGGTGAGATTTTCTTCTGTACATTTGTTCCAGCTTCTGTAGTGGAAGCGGTCCACCTGCATGTGTACCGTGGGTTTTCTGAAGGAGAAGTGGATGCAAATTGCTTCAGTACTATGTTGGCAAGGTTCTCTAGGAGGGCGGTGGGGTTGTGGTCATCGTTGTTGTCCAGGTGGACGTTTAGGTCTCCCAGTAACATGTAGTCTGTGGAGGTGGGGGCGTGAGGTGCAATGAGGTCAGTGATTGTGTCAGTGAAATGAGCATGGTGGCCAGGCTGCCAGTAGTTGAGGGCTTGACAGAGAGTCATTTTAGGATTGGTCTGGATTTAGAAGTGGAGATGCTCCATGAGGGTTGTGGTGTCACACGGGCCGGTGGTTGTCATGTGGAGGGTGCTTTTGTGGAGGACAGCCATGTCTCCTCCTGGGTGGGTGGGGCTGTCTTTTCGGAAGGTCTTGTATCTGTTGGGAATGGTGGTGGCGATGTCGGACGCTGAGTTGGCATTGATCCAGGTTTCTGTGAGGAAGGTGACGTTGGACTAGTGGGTGCTGAGGAGGGCCCAGATTTCTATGGTATACTTGTGTATGGAACGCATGTTGAGCAGGATGCTGTTGAGTGGCTCCTGGACAGTGATGTTTCAGAGTCTTGGGGCTGATGCTGGGGTCTGACTGTGGGTGAAGGTGTAGCGGCAGGTTGCTAGAGTTGTAGTGGAGATGGGTCAGAGGACCAGGGTCCCTAGTACAGGTCACGGTCGGGTCACAGATGGGTGCAGACGGGCTTGCCTTAGGTGCACCAGCGGAGCAACCGCACAGCGACTGTCATTAAGTAGGGGACAGGAGGAGGGTGGTCAGCTGGTAGCAGGAAGGACACGCTGGAGGTGAAAAGGAATGCTGAGTCAGCAGCTGTGGGAGCATGAAAGTAGAGTGAAGAACAAAAAGAAAAGAGTAAACAGACAGAAAAGAGAGCAGAGAGAGAAAATAGAGAAGAGAGTGAAAAGGGAGCAGAGAGAGCAAAAGAGAGAAAATAGGAATGTGAAAAAACCCAAGAGAGGCAGAACAGCAGAATAGCAGAGTGCTCTCCCACTGGAACACCGGGGATGAGGGGCAGGCAGGGGCCTGCAGGTAGAGGAGGGCCTCGAACCATCAGCAAAGCGGAGAGCTCAGGGCTCACAGGGCAGCTCTTACTGATGGAGCTGCATGGGGGTGAGCAGGCACACTGACCAGGTCAGTGGTCTAGCTCTTCTTGCTGGGCAGTGGCTGCCATTAAGTAGAGGTTGGGGGAGGGCTTTCAGCTGGAAGGTGGGAGTGGGAAGGACACAGTGAAGGGGCTGTGGGGGCATCAGCGGCAGGGTGCCAAAAGTAGAGCGAAGAGCAAAAGAAAAGAGGGAACAGAGAGCAGAGAAAGAAAAGAGAGCAGAGAGAAAAAGAGAGAAACAATGACATATTTGTCATGTGTTTCTTGCATAGCCACTGTAGTTTTACCTATGTTAGCCTAATTGTTCTATTGTAGGCTGCATTTCTTTTGCACACGTTACTACATAAACATGACCACTTTTGTGCCACATTCTATTTTCACACAGAAGATGCATATGGTTTTGTGTTCTGTTATTTACCTGGAATTTAGTCTGACCACCTTAGACAAAGTCAAACAAAAATTCCCCCTTATTATTTGCTCTGGTCAGGCACTAGCACCTAAACATAACATGAGAATGCAGCTGCTGTTAGTGAGCTCAAATGTCTTTTCATATAACTGAGGACTGGAGATCTAAAAACAGACACAGAGCGAAGGTCCTAAACCAAGATTGCTATGTCAGATGGTTTATAGACCATCCATCTATGTATGCTAAGGTATGGAGTCTGCCACTAATCCCAAATATCATAGATATATAATCATTTAGCTTCAGTAGGAATGACGGGTAAGGCTCATCTGTCTTATAACATGATTGTGCTTTTTATGGTGTATGGTTTCTTAACCATGCTAACAATATTTTTGTTTTGTATTCTTTTTCTAATTGCGGTGCAAATACTGCAAATTAGAGCACAATAATGTAAATAAATATTACAACCTTCCTTAGTGTCTGTTTATCTTATTGTGGACAAGTAGGAGTGAGAAAGTGAAAGGGTGTGTCCTACAGTGTAGCCCCCCCCTAAGGGAAGTGCCAGAGTCCTCTCACTATGTTAGATGAGACTAAGGAATGATAAGCCCAGCTGGGAAGGCTGCGCCCTCCTGGGGCAAAAACTATAGGCTATAGTTCTGTTGGCCTGAATTGATGCAATGTGAATTTTCATTTTGCCAAACCCCCTCTAGGGATGAAAGTCTGTAATTACACGTGGAGTGATCACAGACGTATAAGTTGCAGTATTTCATAATGAATGTTTATAGGTGAATTCAGCAAAGACCCTCTATGAGTGAACATATATAATTGCCCATTATGGAAATTATAAGTGTGATTACATTGTGATATTTATGTTGACAGCCATAATGAGTATCCAGATCTTTCAGTCATGATGGACATTCCCACTTGCAATGCTTTATTTAAATAATGAGACTGACAGGCACTTGTAATCAATGTTTGCATACTTTATTGCCAGTAATCAGGGCTCTCAGTCATTCTTATATGTAATGATTGCATTCATTCCTATAATGAAATGCTAGTTGAAATAACGAGGTGGACAGCCACCTGGCTTTGGTGCCAGTATTAAGACATGTTCAACCCATGCAATTAAAGAACAAGATAATGTTTAGACATTTTAGTTGTACTAGACCTCCCCTGTGGGGTGTGCATGTAATAAATGCACTTTTTGTTTTTTCAAAGGAAAAACATAGACGGGACAATCATTTATTCAGTGTTATTATTTTGTATCTGTGAATGGTGATAACTTGCTCACACCACCTCTCTTGAGTAAGCCTTGGATTTCTCTTCTTTGCTACCCTGTGAGAGTCAAGCGCTGCAATGGTGTGTTTAGTTACCAGTGAAGGACAAATGTAGACCCATTACTTGTGCAGGTCACAGAACCAATGACTCATTTTCTAACAATCAGATGTTACTGCACATATCACAACTAACCAAGTCAGTCATAATGAGGGCCTTAGACGAACTAAAGAGTCAATCTAGAATACTATAAGAAAATAGTGCAATTGAATGCCAGCAGAAAAGTATTTACTATGCCCTGTTGAATCAGTTTTGAGATGGAAGCCTGCCTTATTTGAACCCTTAACAGCAGGGCAGTTTCCAACCACTCCGTAGCTCAAAAGATCATTTACCCATATATAGAATCCTTATAGAAAAAGTGATTGAGTCAACCATCAAATCCTGTGGCAAATTTACAGCCATGGCTCATCAGTTAGATATGATTAGAGAATTGCACATTGATAAATAGATACATATTCTGACTGGCATTTTAATTAAGGCTACACAACTAGTTTCATTAGCCTTGTTTTTAAACAAAGGCAGGTTTTTCTTCCATAATGCCCATCTCCAGCTTTTCTAAGGAACGTCTGCTTGTTTCCTTCCTGCTTGCTAAATTAATGACAAAGATAAATATATTGCATTTCTGATGGGCATACTATCCCTGGCCACATTAACTTGGTTTTCAGTGGCAACCTATAAATGAAGTCTGATAAGTGTTTAAACTGTTTAAACAGTGTTAAATCAGTCTCATTCGTTGTTCTCCATCCCCATGTATGTCAACACCTGTGAAAATTATTGTCATGTACGTTGTTAAGTTTCGGATTAGTCACCCAGGAGATTTTAAGAAGGAAACATTGTTCTTCCACCTCGATTACCTTTATGATTGAGAATCTTTTTAGTACAACCAAGTCAGTTTTTAAATTGCAACAAACTTCTTGAGTTTCTATTTTCAAATGCATTTAGGACCTTGTTTTTTTTTTACTGTTTATTATGTTTTTCAGTATGCATATTGTATGGATATTCATATGCGAAATAATACCGCTGACTTTGTCTGTTCTCTGTAGGAAATATACAAGCTATCTGAAATGTACATAACTTTGCTTCATGTTTGGACCATTAAAGCTAGTCAATCAAACCAAATTGAAAACCGTATGGCACACCAAACAAGTGATTTTAAAATCAGTGCTTCTCTATATTTATATCTATATCTGTATCTATATCTAAATCTATATATATATTTATTTCAATATCTGTTCACATATATCTATATATCTACATATATATATATTACCTACTGGCGATAGCCAGTAGGTATATATAGTTAGGACCTAGCTACCATAGGAAATCCGCAACATTCTATTGGGAATAACTTTGGCGCCGGTTGAGGAAATTGCGTGTAATTTTCCAAAATTTAGGTCAGCTCTGCTCCGCTCCTTCCCTGAAAGTTTTGGGGGGATTCGTGAAGTGGGGGCCGAGAAAAAAGGGGGTCCCAAAACGTGTTTTCCCCATGTTAATTTCCATAGGATGAATTGACAAGGCTACAGCCCGAACCGCTGAACGGAATTACGCCAAACTTTGCAAAATTGTAGGGACTGGTACGCAGATGTGCCTTTGCTATATTTGGTGAAAATTGCTCCAGTGTTTTTTTTGAAAATTAACTTCAAAAACATATATATCTATAGGCGCGCTCTGAGCGCTCACCGGTACGCGTACCGGGGAGCGCATCCGGCGCGCTACGGGAGTGCACGAGCGGAAAGCTGATTGGCTGTCGGATGTCTGTCAACATTCTAAACAGTCTGGAGGGTCCGCCATCTTGTGTCTCGGTAGAATCGAGACAAAAGAGGTGAAAATAAAAAGGGGGAAATGATTAAAAGGGGGCAGGATAGACACCCCCTGACCCCCTAGGTTTTCTGAGGGGGGCCTAGAAGGACCCTGAAGGGCAAAAAAACTATTAATTTTTTTAAAATTTTTGCGGGGTAAGTGCTGCGTGCGTTCCCATGTACGCTTACCGGTACGCGCACCCTGAGCGCATCACGGGAAAAAAAAAATGTTTTGGGCCTGGGAGGTCCTTGTGGGACCCCCTGACCAGGCCTTGGGGGTCAGGGTGCTTCTACTCTGCCCCATTTGCATGTTTTGCACCTTTGTTTCACTGCTTTCTTGTGCCTTGGTTCTACCGAGGCACAAGATGGCTGCCAACACTTCCTGGTTTGGAGTGTTGACAGACAGTGGCAGCCAATCAGCATGCCTTTCACAGGAAAGCGGTAATTGCAAACACAACAGTGATGGACAGAATGTGGATCAATGTCACACATTCACCCCAGTCCAAAGATCTGGGCCCAAATCCATCGTTTTTCCACTCCACACCACCCTGGGTTAGACAATGGCAATATGCAAATCAGCGCTGACCCTGTGCCCCATGGGAACAGTCCAGTCCAAACTACAAAAGCCATGTCCTTCCCAGAACGGAAACAAGCATCCGAGGACCGGCCCGGTTTCGAGGTAACACCTCTCATCAGCCCGGCTAGCTTGATTCCAGTGGTGTGGAGTGCCTGGGACTCACGTCTGAGCATCCCCAGTACACTTAGAGCGGTAATTGCAAACACAACAGTGATGGACAGAATGTGGATCAATGTCACACATTCACCCTAGTCCAAAGATCTGGGCCCAAATCCATCGTTTTTCCACTCCACACCACCCTGGGTTAGACAATGGCAATATGCAAATCAGCGCTGACCCTGTGCCCCATGGGAACAGTCCAGTCCGAACTACAAAAGCCATGTCCTTCCCAGAACGGAAACAAGCATCCGAGGACCGGCCCGGTTTCGAGGTAACACCTCTCATCAGCCCGGCTAGCTTGATTCCAGTGGTGTGGAGTGCCTGGGACTCACGTCTGAGCATCCCCAGTACACTTAGAGCGGTAATTGCAAACACAACAGTGATGGACAGAATGTGGATCAATGTCACACATTCACCCCAGTCCAAAGATCTGGGCCCAAATCCATCGTTTTTCCACTCCACACCACCCTGGGTTAGACAATGGCAATATGCAAATCAGCGCTGACCCTGTGCCCCATGGGAACAGTCCAGTCCGAACTACAAAAGCCATGTCCTTCCCAGAACGGAAACAAGCATCCGAGGACCGGCCCGGTTTCGAGGTAACACCTCTCATCAGCCCGGCTAGCTTGATTCCAGTGGTGTGGAGTGCCTGGGACTCACGTCTGAGCATCCCCAGTACACTTAGAGCGGTAATTGCAAACACAACAGTGATGGACAGAATGTGGATCAATGTCACACATTCACCCCCAGTCCAAAGATCTGGGCCCAAATCCATCGTTTTTTCCACTCCACACCACCCTGGGTTAGACAATGGCAATATGCAAATCAGCGCTGACCCTGTGCCCCATGGGAACAGTCCAGTCCGAACTACAAAAGCCATGTCCTTCCCAGAACGGAAACAAGCATCCGAGGACCGGCCGGTTTCGAGGTAACACCTCTCATCAGCCCGGCTAGCTTGATTCCAGTGGTGTGGAGTGCCTGGGACTCATGTCTGAGCATCCCCAGTACAAATAGAGCGGTAATTGCAAACACAACAGTGATGGACAGAATGTGGATCAATGTCACACATTCACCCCAGTCCAAAGATCTGGGCCCAAATCCATCGTTTTTCCACTCCACACCACCCTGGGTTAGACAATGGCAATATGCAAATCAGCGCTGACCCTGTGCCCCATGGGAACAGTCCAGTCCGAACTACAAAAGCCATGTCCTTCCCAGAACGGAAACAAGCATCCGAGGACCGGCCCGGTTTCGAGGTAACACCTCTCATCAGCCCGGCTAGCTTGATTCCAGTGGTGTGGAGTGCCTGGGACTCACGTCTGAGCATCCCCAGTACACTTAGAGCGGTAATTGCAAACACAACAGTGATGGACAGAATGTGGATCAATGTCACACATTCACCCCAGTCCAAAGATCTGGGCCCAAATCCATCGTTTTTCCACTCCACACCACCCTGGGTTAGACAATGGCAATATGCAAATCAGCGCTGACCCTGTGCCCCATGGGAACAGTCCAGTCCGAACTACAAAAGCCATGTCCTTCCCAGAACGGAAACAAGCATCCGAGGACCGGCCCGGTTTCGAGGTAACACCTCTCATCAGCCCGGCTAGCTTGATTCCAGTGGTGTGGAGTGCCTGGGACTCACGTCTGAGCATCCCCAGTACACTTAGAGTGGTAATTGCAAACACAACAGTGATGGACAGAATGTGGATCAATGTCACACATTCACCCCAGTCCAAAGATCTGGGCCCAAATCCATCGTTTTTCCACTCCACACCACCCTGGGTTAGACAATGAATGGCAATATGCAAATCAGCGCTGACCCTGTGCCCCATGGGAACAGTCCAGTCCGAACTACAAAAGCCATGTCCTTCCCAGAACGGAAACAAGCATCCGAGGACCGGCCCGGTTTCGAGGTAACACTTCTCATCAGCCCGGCTAGCTTGATTCCAGTGGTGTGGAGTGCCTGGGACTCACGTCTGAG
Organism: Lissotriton helveticus; assembly: GCF_964261635.1. NCBI lineage: Eukaryota > Metazoa > Chordata > Amphibia > Caudata > Salamandridae > Lissotriton > Lissotriton helveticus. Next base: position 1,986,895,088 of record NC_136063.1, read on the forward strand.
CATCCCCAGTACACTTAGAGCGGTAATTGCAAACACAACAGTGATAGACAGAATGTGGATCAATGTCACACATTCACCCCAGTCCAAAGATCTGGGCCCAAATCCATCGTTTTTCCACTCCACACCACCCTGGGTTAGACAATGGCAATATGCAAATCAGCGCTGACCCTGTGCCCCATGGGAACAGTCCAGTCCGAACTACAAAAGCCATGTCCTTCCCAGAACGGAAACAAGCATCCGAGGACCGGCCCGGTTTCGAGGTAACACCTCTCATCAGCCCGGCTAGCTTGATTCCAGTGGTGTGGAGTGCCTGGGACTCACGTCTGAGCATCCCCAGTACACTTAGAGCGGTAATTGCAAACACAACAGTGATGGACAGAATGTGGATAAATGTCACACATTCACCCCAGTCCAAAGATCTGGGCCCAAATCCATCGTTTTTCCACTCCACACCACCCTGGGTTAGACAATGGCAATATGCAAATCAGCGCTGACCCTGTGCCCCATGGGAACAGTCCAGTCCGAACTACAAAAGCCATGTCCTTCCCAGAACGGAAACAAGCATCCGAGGACCGGCCCGGTTTTGAGGTAACACCTCTCATCAGCCTGGCTAGCTTGATTCCAGTGGTGTGGAGTGCCTGGGACTCACGTCTGAGCATCCCCAGTACACTTAGAGCGGTAATTGCAAACACAACAGTGATGGACAGAATGTGGATCAATGTCACACATTCACCCCAGTCCAAAGATCTGGGCCCAAATCCATCGTTTTTCCACTCCACACCACCCTGGGTTAGACAATGGCAATATGCAAATCAGCGCTGACCCTGTGCCCCATGGGAACAGTCCAGTCCGAACTACAAAAGCCATGTCCTTCCCAGAACGTAAACAAGCATCCGAGGACCAGCCCGGTTTCGAGGTAACACCTCTCATCAGCCCGGCTAGCTTGATTCCAGTGGTGTGGAGTGCCTGGGACTCACGTCTGAGCATCCCCAGTACACTTAGAGCGGTAATTGCAAACACAACAGTGATGGACAGAATGTGGATCAATGTCACACATTCACCCCAGTCCAAAGATCTGGGCCCAAATCCATCGTTTTTCCACTCCACACCACCCTGGGTTAGACAATGGCAATATGCAAATCAGCGCTGACCCTGTGCCCCATGGGAACAGTCCAGTCCGAACTACAAAAGCCATGTCCTTCCCAGAACGGAAACAAGCATCCGAGGACCGGCCCGGTTTCGAGGTAACACCTATCATCAGCCCGGCTAGCTTGATTCCAGTGGTGTGGAGTGCCTGGGACTCACGTCTGAGCATCCCCAGTACACTTAGAGCGGTAATAGCAAACACAACAGTGATGGACAGAATGTGGATCAATGTCACACATTCACCCCAGTCCAAAGATCTGGGCCCAAATCCATCGTTTTTCCACTCCACACCACCCTGCGTTAGACAATGGCAATATGCAAATCAGCGCTGACCCTGTGCCCCATGCGAACAGTCCAGTCCGAACTACAAAAGCCATGTCCTTCCCAGAACGGAAACAAGCATCCGAGGACCGGCCCGGTTTCGAGGTAACACCTCTCATCAGCCCGGCTAGCTTGATTCCAGTGGTGAGGAGTGCCTGGGACTCACGTCTGAGCATCCCCAGTACACTTAGAGGGGTAATTGCAAACACAACAGTGATGGACAGAATGTGGATCAATGTCACACATTCACCCAGGTCCAAAGATCTGGGCCCAAATCCATCGTTTTTCCACTCCACACCACCCTGGGTTAGACAATGGCAATATGCAAATCAGCGCTGACCCTGTGCCCCATGGGAACAGTCCAGTCCGAACTACAAAAGCCATGTCCTTCCCAGAACGGAAACAAGCATCCGAGGACCGGCCCGGTTTCGAGGTAACACCTCTCATCAGCCCGGCTAGCTTGATTCCAGTGGTGTGGAGTGCCTGGGACTCACGTCTGAGCATCCCCAGTACACTTAGAGCGGTAATTGCAAACACAACAGTGATGGACAGAATGTGGATCAATGTCACACATTCACCCCAGTCCAAAGATCTGGGCCCAAATCCATCGTTTTTCCACTCCACACCACCCTGGGTTAGACAATGGCAATATGCAAATCAGCGCTGACCCTGTGCCCCATGGGAACAGTCCAGTCCGAACAACAAAAGCCATGTCCTTCCCAAAACGGAAACAAGCATCCGAGGACCGGCCCGGTTTCGAGGTAACACCTCTCATCAGCCCGGCTAGCTTGATTCCAGTGGTGTGGAGTGCCTGGGACTCACGTCTGAGCATCCCCAGTACACTTAGAGCGGTAATTGCAAACACAACAGTGATGGACAGAATGTGGATCAATGTCACACATTCACCCCAGTCCAAAGATCTGGGCCCAAATCCATCGTTTTTCCACTCCACACCACCCTGGGTTAGACAATGGCAATATGCAAATCAGCGCTGACCCTGTGCCCCATGGGAACAGTCCAGTCCGAACTACAAAAGCCATGTCCTTCCCAGAACGGAAACAAGCATCCGAGGACCGGCCCGGTTTCGAGGTAACACCTCTCATCAGCCCGGCTAGCTTGATTCCAGTGGTGTGGAGTGCCTGGGACTCACGTCTGAGCATCCCCAGTACACTTAGAGCGGTAATTGCAAACACAACAGTGATGGACAGAATGTGGATCAATGTCACACATTCACCCCAGTCCAAAGATCTGGGCCCAAATCCATCGTTTTTCCACTCCACACCACCCTGGGTTAGACAATGGCAATATGCAAATCAGCGCTGACCCTGTGCCCCATGGGAACAGTCCAGTCCGAACTACAAAAGCCATGTCCTTCCCAGAACGGAAACAAGCATCCGAGGACCGGCCCGGTTTCGAGGTAACACCTCTCATCAGCCCGGCTAGCTTGATTCCAGTGGTGTGGAGTGCCTGGGACTCACGTCTGAGCATCCCCAGTACACTTAGAGCGGTAATTGCAAACACAACAGTGATGGACAGAATGTGGATCAATGTCACACATTCACCCCAGTCCAAAGATCTGGGCCCAAATCCATCGTTTTTCCACTCCACACCACCCTGGGTTAGACAATGGCAATATGCAAATCAGCGCTGACCCTGTGCCCCATGGGAACAGTCCAGTCCGAACTACAAAAGCCATGTCCTTCCCAGAACGGAAACAAGCATCCGAGGACCGGCCCGGTTTCGAGGTAACACCTATCAATAGCCCGGCTAGCTTGATTCCAGTGGTGTGGAGTGCCTGGGACTCACGTCTGAGCATCCCCAGTACACTTAGAGCGGTAATAGCAAACACAACAGTGATGGACAGAATGTGGATCAATGTCACACATTCACCCCAGTCCAAAGATCTGGGCCCAAATCCATCGTTTTTCCACTCCACACCACCCTGCGTTAGACAATGGCAATATGCAAATCAGCGCTGACCCTGTGCCCCATGCGAACAGTCCAGTCCGAACTACAAAAGCCATGTCCTTCCCAGAACGGAAACAAGCATCCGAGGACCGGCCCGGTTTCGAGGTAACACCTCTCATCAGCCCGGCTAGCTTGATTCCAGTGGTGAGGAGTGCCTGGGACTCACGTCTGAGCATCCCCAGTACACTTAGAGCGGTAATTGCAAACACAACAGTGATGGACAGAATGTGGATCAATGTCACACATTCACCCAGGTCCAAAGATCTGGGCCCAAATCCATCGTTTTTCCACTCCACACCACCCTGGGTTAGACAATGGCAATATGCAAATCAGCGCTGACCCTGTGCCCCATGGGAACAGTCCAGTCCGAACTACAAAAGCCATGTCCTTCCCAGAACGGAAACAAGCATCCGAGGACCGGCCCGGTTTCGAGGTAACACCTCTCATCAGCCCGGCTAGCTTGATTCCAGTGGTGTGGAGTGCCTGGGACTCACGTCTGAGCATCCCCAGTACACTTAGAGCGGTAATTGCAAACACAACAGTGATGGACAGAATGTGGATCAATGTCACACATTCACCCCAGTCCAAAGATCTGGGCCCAAATCCATCGTTTTTCCACTCCACACCACCCTGGGTTAGACAATGGCAATATGCAAATCAGCACTGACCCTGTGCCCCATGGGAACAGTCCAGTCCGAACTACAAAAGCCATGTCCTTCCCAAAACGGAAACAAGCATCCGAGGACCGGCCCGGTTTCGAGGTAACACCTCTCATCAGCCCGGCTAGCTTGATTCCAGTGGTGTGGAGTGCCTGGGACTCACGTCTGAGCATCCCCAGTACACTTAGAGCGGTAATTGCAAACACAACAGTGATGGACAGAATGTGGATCAATGTCACACATTCACCCCAGTCCAAAGATCTGGGCCCAAATCCATCGTTTTTCCACTCCACACCACCCTGGGTTAGACAATGGCAATATGCAAATCAGCGCTGACCCTGTGCCCCATGGGAACAGTCCAGTCCGAACTACAAAAGCCATGTCCTTCCCAGAACGGAAACAAGCATCCGAGGACCGGCCCGGTTTCGAGGTAACACCTCTCATCAGCCCGGCTAGCTTGATTCCAGTGGTGTGGAGTGCCTGGGACTCACGTCTGAGCATCCCCAGTACACTTAGAGCGGTAATTGCAAACACAACAGTGATGGACAGAATGTGGATCAATGTCACACATTCACCCCAGTCCAAAGATCTGGGCCCAAATCCATCGTTTTTCCACTCCACACCACCCTGCGTTAGACAATGGCAATATGCAAATCAGCGCTGACCCTGTGCCCCATGCGAACAGTCCAGTCCGAACTACAAAAGCCATGTCCTTCCCAGAACGGAAACAAGCATCCGAGGACCGGCCCGGTTTCGAGGTAACACCTCTCATCAGCCCGGCTAGCTTGATTCCAGTGGTGAGGAGTGCCTGGGACTCACGTCTGAGCATCCCCAGTACACTTAGAGGGGTAATTGCAAACACAACAGTGATGGACAGAATGTGGATCAATGTCACACATTCACCCAGGTCCAAAGATCTGGGCCCAAATCCATCGTTTTTCCACTCCACACCACCCTGGGTTAGACAATGGCAATATGCAAATCAGCGCTGACCCTGTGCCCCATGGGAACAGTCCAGTCCGAACTACAAAAGCCATGTCCTTCCCAGAACGGAAACAAGCATCCGAGGACCGGCCCGGTTTCGAGGTAACACCTCTCATCAGCCCGGCTAGCTTGATTCCAGTGGTGTGGAGTGCCTGGGACTCACGTCTGAGCATCCCCAGTACACTTAGAGCGGTAATTGCAAACACAACAGTGATGGACAGAATGTGGATCAATGTCACACATTCACCCCAGTCCAAAGATCTGGGCCCAAATCCATCGTTTTTCCACTCCACACCACCCTGGGTTAGACAATGGCAATATGCAAATCAGCGCTGACCCTGTGCCCCATGGGAACAGTCCAGTCCGAACTACAAAAGCCATGTCCTTCCCAGAACGGAAACAAGCATCCGAGGACCGGCCCGGTTTCGAGGTAACACCTCTCATCAGCCCGGCTAGCTTGATTCCAGTGGTGTGGAGTGCCTGGGACTCACGTCTGAGCATCCCCAGTACACTTAGAGCGGTAATTGCAAACACAACAGTGATGGACAGAATGTGGATCAATGTCACACATTCACCCCAGTCCAAAGATCTGGGCCCAAATCCATCGTTTTTCCACTCCACACCACCCTGGGTTAGACAATGGCAATATGCAAATCAGCGCTGACCCTGTGCCCCATGGGAACAGTCCAGTCCGAACTACAAAAGCCATGTCCTTCCCAGAACGGAAACAAGCATCCGAGGACCGGCCCGGTTTCGAGGTAACACCTCTCATCAGCCCGGCTAGCTTGATTCCAGTGGTGTGGAGTGCCTGGGACTCACGTCTGAGCATCCCCAGTACACTTAGAGCGGTAATTGCAAACACAACAGTGATGGACAGAATGTGGATCAATGTCACACATTCACCCCAGTCCAAAGATCTGGGCCCAAATCCATCGTTTTTCCACTCCACACCACCCTGGGTTAGACAATGGCAATATGCAAATCAGCGCTGACCCTGTGCCCCATGGGAACAGTCCAGTCCGAACTACAAAAGCCATGTCCTTCCCAGAACGGAAACAAGCATCCGAGGACCGGCCCGGTTTCGAGGTAACACCTATCAATAGCCCGGCTAGCTTGATTCCAGTGGTGTGGAGTGCCTGGGACTCACGTCTGAGCATCCCCAGTACACTTAGAGCGGTAATAGCAAACACAACAGTGATGGACAGAATGTGGATCAATGTCACACATTCACCCCAGTCCAAAGATCTGGGCCCAAATCCATCGTTTTTCCACTCCACACCACCCTGCGTTAGACAATGGCAATATGCAAATCAGCGCTGACCCTGTGCCCCATGCGAACAGTCCAGTCCGAACTACAAAAGCCATGTCCTTCCCAGAACGGAAACAAGCATCCGAGGACCGGCCCGGTTTCGAGGTAACACCTCTCATCAGCCCGGCTAGCTTGATTCCAGTGGTGAGGAGTGCCTGGGACTCACGTCTGAGCATCCCCAGTACACTTAGAGCGGTAATTGCAAACACAACAGTGATGGACAGAATGTGGATCAATGTCACACATTCACCCAGGTCCAAAGATCTGGGCCCAAATCCATCGTTTTTCCACTCCACACCACCCTGGGTTAGACAATGGCAATATGCAAATCAGCGCTGACCCTGTGCCCCATGGGAACAGTCCAGTCCGAACTACAAAAGCCATGTCCTTCCCAGAACGGAAACAAGCATCCGAGGACCGGCCCGGTTTCGAGGTAACACCTCTCATCAGCCCGGCTAGCTTGATTCCAGTGGTGTGGAGTGCCTGGGACTCACGTCTGAGCATCCCCAGTACACTTAGAGCGGTAATTGCAAACACAACAGTGATGGACAGAATGTGGATCAATGTCACACATTCACCCCAGTCCAAAGATCTGGGCCCAAATCCATCGTTTTTCCACTCCACACCACCCTGGGTTAGACAATGGCAATATGCAAATCAGCACTGACCCTGTGCCCCATGGGAACAGTCCAGTCCGAACTACAAAAGCCATGTCCTTCCCAAAACGGAAACAAGCATCCGAGGACCGGCCCGGTTTCGAGGTAACACCTCTCATCAGCCCGGCTAGCTTGATTCCAGTGGTGTGGAGTGCCTGGGACTCACGTCTGAGCATCCCCAGTACACTTAGAGCGGTAATTGCAAACACAACAGTGATGGACAGAATGTGGATCAATGTCACACATTCACCCCAGTCCAAAGATCTGGGCCCAAATCCATCGTTTTTCCACTCCACACCACCCTGGGTTAGACAATGGCAATATGCAAATCAGCGCTGACCCTGTGCCCCATGGGAACAGTCCAGTCCGAACTACAAAAGCCATGTCCTTCCCAGAACGGAAACAAGCATCCGAGGACCGGCCCGGTTTCGAGGTAACACCTCTCATCAGCCCGGCTAGCTTGATTCCAGTGGTGTGGAGTGCCTGGGACTCACGTCTGAGCATCCCCAGTACACTTAGAGCGGTAATTGCAAACACAACAGTGATGGACAGAATGTGGATCAATGTCACACATTCACCCCAGTCCAAAGATCTGGGCCCAAATCCATCGTTTTTCCACTCCACACCACCCTGGGTTAGACAATGGCAATATGCAAATCAGCGCTGACCCTGTGCCCCATGGGAACAGTCCAGTCCGAACTACAAAAGCCATGTCCTTCCCAGAACGGAAACAAGCATCCGAGGACCGGCCCGGTTTCGAGGTAACACCTCTCATCAGCCCGGCTAGCTTGATTCCAGTGGTGTGGAGTGCCTGGGACTCACGTCTGAGCATCCCCAGTACACTTAGAGCGGTAATTGCAAACACAACAGTGATGGACAGAATGTGGATCAATGTCACACATTCACCCCAGTCCAAAGATCTGGGCCCAAATCCATCGTTTTTCCACTCCACACCACCCTGGGTTAGACAATGGCAATATGCAAATCAGCGCTGACCCTGTGCCCTATGGGAACAGTCCAGTCTGAACTACAAAAGCCATGTCCTTCCCAGAACGGAAACAAGCATCCGAGGACAGGCCCGGTTTCGAGGTAACACCACTCATCAGCCCGGCTAGCTTGATTCCAGTGGTGTGGAGTGCCTGGGACTCACGTCTGAGCATCCCCAGTACACTTAGAGCGGTAATTGCAAACACAACAGTGATGGACAGAATGTGGATCAATGTCACACATTCACCCCAGTCCAAAGATCTGGGCCCAAATCCATCGTTTTTCCACTCCACACCACCCTGGGTTAGACAATGGCAATATGCAAATCAGCGCTGACCCTGTGCCCCATGGGAACAGTCCAGTCCGAACTACAAAAGCCATGTCCTTCCCAGAACGGAAACAAGCATCCGAGGACCGGCCCGGTTTCGAGGTAACACCTCTCATTAGCCCGGCTAGCTTGATTCCAGTGGTGTGGAGTGCCTGGGACTCACGTCTGAGCATCCCCAGTACACTTAGAGCGGTAATTGCAAACACAACAGTGATGGACAGAATGTGGATCAATGTCACACATTCACCCCAGTCCAAAGATCTGGGCCCAAATCCATCGTTTTTCCACTCCACACCACCCTGGGTTAGACAATGGCAATATGCAAATCAGCGCTGACCCTGTGCCCCATGGGAACAGTCCAGTCCGAACTACAAAAGCCATGTCCTTCCCAGAACGGAAACAAGCATCCGAGGACCGGCCCGGTTTCGAGGTAACACCTCTCATCAGCCCGGCTAGCTTGATTCCAGTGGTGTGGAGTGCCTGGGACTCACGTTTGAGCATCCCCAGTACACTTAGAGCGGTAATTGCAAACACAACAGTGATGGACAGAATGTGGATCAATGTCACACATTCACCCCAGTCCAAAGATCTGGGCCCAAATCCATCGTTTTTCCACTCCACACCACCCTGGGTTAGACAATGGCAATATGCAAATCAGCGCTGACCCTGTGCCCCATGGGAACAGTCCAGTCCGAACTACAAAAGCCATGTCCTTCCCAGAACGGAAACAAGCATCCGAGGACCGGCCCGGTTTCGAGGTAACACCTCTCATCAGCCCGGCTAGCTTGATTCCAGTGGTGTGGAGTGCCTGGGACTCACGTCTGAGCATCCCCAGTACACTTAGAGCGGTAATTGCAAACACAACAGTGATGGACAGAATGTGGATAAATGTCACACATTCACCCCAGTCCAAAGATCTGGGCCCAAATCCATTGTTTTTCCACTCCACACCACCCTGGGTTAGACAATGGCAATATGCAAATCAGCGCTGACCCTGTGCCCCATGGGAACAGTCCAGTCCGAACTACAAAAGCCATGTCCTTCCCAGAACGGAAACAAGCATCCGAGGACCGGCCCGGTTTCGAGGTAACACCTCTCATCAGCCCGGCTAGCTTGATTCCAGTGGTGTGGAGTGCCTGGGACTCACGTCTGAGCATCCCTAGTACACTTAGAGCGGTAATTGCAAACACAACAGTGATGGACAGAATGTGGATCAATGTCACACATTCACCCCAGTCCAAAGATCTGGGCCCAAATCCATCGTTTTTCCACTCCACACCACCCTGGGTTAGACAATGGCAATATGCAAATCAGCGCTGACCCTGTGCCCCATGGGAACAGTCCAGTCCGAACTACAAAAGCCATGTCCTTCCCAGAACGGAAACAAGCATCCGAGGACCGGCCCGGTTTCGAGGTAACCCCTCTCATCAGCCCGGCTAGCTTGATTCCAGCGGTGTGGAGTGCCTGGGACTCACGTCTGAGCATCCCCAGTACACTTAGAGCGGTAATTGCAAACACAACAGTGATGGACAGAATGTGGATCAATGTCACACATTCACCCCAGTCCAAAGATCTGGGCCCAAATCCATCGTTTTTCCACTCCACACCACCCTGGGTTAGACAATGGCAATATGCAAATCAGCGCTGACCCTGTGCCCCATGGGAACAGTCCAGTCCAAACTACAAAAGCCATGTCCTTCCCAGAACGGAAACAAGCATCCGAGGACCGGCCCGGTTTCGAGGTAACACCTCTCATCAGCCCGGCTAGCTTGATTCCAGTGGTGTGGAGTGCCTGGGACTCACGTCTGAGCATCCCCAGTACACTTAGAGCGGTAATTGCAAACACAACAGTGATGGACAGAATGTGGATCAATGTCACACATTCACCCTAGTCCAAAGATCTGGGCCCAAATCCATCGTTTTTCCACTCCACACCACCCTGGGTTAGACAATGGCAATATGCAAATCAGCGCTGACCCTGTGCCCCATGGGAACAGTCCAGTCCGAACTACAAAAGCCATGTCCTTCCCAGAACGGAAACAAGCATCCGAGGACCGGCCCGGTTTCGAGGTAACACCTCTCATCAGCCCGGCTAGCTTGATTCCAGTGGTGTGGAGTGCCTGGGACTCACGTCTGAGCATCCCCAGTACACTTAGAGCGGTAATTGCAAACACAACAGTGATGGACAGAATGTGGATCAATGTCACACATTCACCCCAGTCCAAAGATCTGGGCCCAAATCCATCGTTTTTCCACTCCACACCACCCTGGGTTAGACAATGGCAATATGCAAATCAGCGCTGACCCTGTGCCCCATGGGAACAGTCCAGTCCGAACTACAAAAGCCATGTCCTTCCCAGAACGGAAACAAGCATCCGAGGACCGGCCCGGTTTCGAGGTAACACCTCTCATCAGCCCGGCTAGCTTGATTCCAGTGGTGTGGAGTGCCTGGGACTCACGTCTGAGCATCCCCAGTACACTTAGAGCGGTAATTGCAAACACAACAGTGATGGACAGAATGTGGATCAATGTCACACATTCACCCCAGTCCAAAGATCTGGGCCCAAATCCATCGTTTTTTCCACTCCACACCACCCTGGGTTAGACAATGGCAATATGCAAATCAGCGCTGACCCTGTGCCCCATGGGAACAGTCCAGTCCGAACTACAAAAGCCATGTCCTTCCCAGAACGGAAACAAGCATCCGAGGACCGGCCCGGTTTCGAGGTAACACCTCTCATCAGCCCGGCTAGCTTGATTCCAGTGGTGTGGAGTGCCTGGGACTCATGTCTGAGCATCCCCAGTACACTTAGAGCGGTAATTGCAAACACAACAGTGATGGACAGAATGTGGATCAATGTCACACATTCACCCCAGTCCAAAGATCTGGGCCCAAATCCATCGTTTTTCCACTCCACTCCACCCTGGGTTAGACAATGGCAATATGCAAATCAGCGCTGACCCTGTGCCCCATGGGAACAGTCCAGTCCGAACTACAAAAGCCATGTCCTTCCCAGAACGGAAACAAGCATCCGAGGACCGGCCCGGTTTCGAGGTAACACCTCTCATCAGCCCGGCTAGCTTGATTCCAGTGGTGTGGAGTGCCTGGGACTCACGTCTGAGCATCCCCAGTACACTTAGAGCGGTAATTGCAAACACAACAGTGATGGACAGAATGTGGATCAATGTCACACATTCACCCCAGTCCAAAGATCTGGGCCCAAATCCATCGTTTTTCCACTCCACACCACCCTGGGTTAGACAATGAATGGCAATATGCAAATCAGCGCTGACCCTGTGCCCCATAGGAACAGTCCAGTCCGAACTACAAAAGCCATGTCCTTCCCAGAACGGAAACAAGCATCCGAGGACCGGCCCGGTTTCGAGGTAACACCTCTCATCAGCCCGGCTAGCTTGATTCCAGTGGTGTGGAGTGCCTGGGACTCACGTCTGAGCATCCCCAGTACACTTAGAGCGGTAATTGCAAACACAACAGTGATGGACAGAATGTGGATCAATGTCACACATTCACCCCAGTCCAAAGATCTGGGCCCAAATCCATCGTTTTTCCACTCCACACCACCCTGGGTTAGACAATGGCAATATGCAAATCAGCGCTGACCCTGTGCCCCATGGGAACAGTCCAGTCCGAACTACAAAAGCCATGTCCTTCCCAGAACGGAAACAAGCATCCGAGGACCGGCCCGGTTTCGAGGTAACACCTCTCATCAGCCCGGCTAGCTTGATTCCAGTGGTGTGGAGTGCCTGGAACTCACGTCTGAGCATCCCCAGTTCACTTAGAGCGGTAATTGCAAACACAACAGTGATGGACAGAATGTGGATAAATGTCACACATTCACCCCAGTCCAAAGATCTGGGCCCAAATCCATCGTTTTTCCACTCCACACCACCCTGGGTTAGACAATGGCAATATGCAAATCAGCGCTGACCCTGTGCCCCATGGGAACAGTCCAGTCCGAACTACAAAAGCCATGTCCTTCCCAGAACGGAAACAAGCATCCGAGGACCGGCCCGGTTTCGAGGTAACACCTCTCATCAGCCCGGCTAGCTTGATTCCAGTGGTGTGGAGTGCCTGGGACTCACGTCTGAGCATCCCCAGTACACTTAGAGCGGTAATTGCAAACACAACAGTGATGGACAGAATGTGGATCAATGTCACACATTCACCCCAGTCCAAAGATCTGGGCCCAAATCCATCGTTTTTCCACTCCACACCACCCTGGGTTAGACAATGGCAATATGCAAATCAGCGCTGACCCTGTGCCCTATGGGAACAGTCCAGTCCGAACTACAAAAGCCATGTCCTTCCCAGAACGGAAACAAGCATCCGAGGACCGGCCCGGTTTCGAGGTAACACCTATCATCAGCCCGGCTAGCTTGATTCCAGTGGTGTGGAGTGCCTGGGACTCACGTCTGAGCATCCCCAGTACACTTAGAGCGGTAATAGCAAACACAACAGTGATGGACAGAATGTGGATCAATGTCACACATTCACCCCAGTCCAAAGATCTGGGCCCAAATCCATCGTTTTTCCACTCCACACCACCCTGCGTTAGACAATGGCAATATGCAAATCAGCGCTGACCCTGTGCCCCATGCGAACAGTCCAGTCCGAACTACAAAAGCCATGTCCTTCCCAGAACGGAAACAAGCATCCGAGGACCGGCCCGGTTTCGAGGTAACACCTCTCATCAGCCCGGCTAGCTTGATTCTAGTGGTGAGGAGTGCCTGGGACTCACGTCTGAGCATCCCCAGTACACTTAGAGCGGTAATTGCAAACACAACAGTGATGGACAGAATGTGGATCAATGTCACACATTCACCCAGGTCCAAAGATCTGGGCCCAAATCCATCGTTTTTCCACTCCACACCACCCTGGGTTAGACAATGGCAATATGCAAATCAGCGCTGACCCTGTGCCCCATGGGAACAGTCCAGTCCGAACTACAAAAGCCATGTCCTTCCCAGAACGGAAACAAGCATCCGAGGACCGGCCCGGTTTCGAGGTAACACCTCTCATCAGCCCGGCTAGCTTGATTCCAGTGGTGTGGAGTGCCTGGGACTCACGTCTGAGCATCCCCAGTACACTTAGAGCGGTAATTGCAAACACAACAGTGATGGACAGAATGTGGATCAATGTCACACATTCACCCCAGTCCAAAGATCTGGGCCCAAATCCATCGTTTTTCCACTCCACACCACCCTGGGTTAGACAATGGCAATATGCAAATCAGCGCTGACCCTGTGCCCCATGGGAACAGTCCAGTCCGAACTACAAAAGCCATGTCCTTCCCAGAACGGAAACAAGCATCCGAGGACCGGCCCGGTTTCGAGGTAACACCTCTCATCAGCCCGGCTAGCTTGATTCCAGTGGTGTGGAGTGCCTGGGACTCACGTCTGAGCATCCCCAGTACACTTAGAGCGGTAATTGCAAACACAACAGTGATGGACAGAATGTGGATCAATGTCACACATTCACCCCAGTCCAAAGATCTGGGCCCAAATCCATCGTTTTTCCACTCCACACCACCCTGGGTTAGACAATGGCAATATGCAAATCAGCGCTGACCCTGTGCCCCATGGGAACAGTCCAGTCCGAACTACAAAAGCCATGTCCTTCCCAGAACGGAAACAAGCATCCGAGGACCGGCCCGGTTTCGAGGTAACACCTCTTATCAGCCCGGCTAGCTTGATTCCAGTGGTGTGGAGTGCCTGGGACTCACGTCTGAGCATCCCCAGTACACTTAGAGCGGTAATTGCAAACACAACAGTGATGGACAGAATGTGGATCAATGTCACACATTCACCCCAGTCCAAAGATCTGGGCCCAAATCCATCGTTTTTCCACTCCACACCACCCTGGGTTAGACAATGGCAATATGCAAATCAGCGCTGACCCTGTGCCCCATGGGAACAGTCCAGTCCGAACTACAAAAGCCATGTCTTTCCCAGAACGGAAACAAGCATCCGAGGACCGGCCCGGTTTCGAGGTAACACCTCTCATCAGCCCGGCTAGCTTGATTCCAGTGGTGTGGAGTGCCTGGGACTCACGTCTGAGCATCCCCAGTACACTTAGAGCGGTAATTGCAAACACAACAGTGATGGACAGAATGTGGATCAATGTCACACATTCACCCCAGTCCAAAGATCTGGGCCCAAATCCATCGTTTTTCCACTCCACACCACCCTGGGTTAGACAATGGCAATATGCAAATCAGCGCTGACCCTGTGCCCCATGGGAACAGTCCAGTCCGAACTACAAAAGCCATGTCCTTCCCAGAACGGAAACAAGCATCCGAGGACCGGCCCGGTTTCGAGGTAACACCTCTCATCAGCCCGGCTAGCTTGATTCCAGTGGTGTGGAGTGCCTGGGACTCACGTCTGAGCATCCCCAGTACACTTAGAGCGGTAATTGCAAACACAACAGTGATGGACAGAATGTGGATCAATGTCACACATTCACCCCAGTCCAAAGATCTGGGCCCAAATCCATTGTTTTTCCACTCCACACCACCCTGGGTTAGACAATGGCAATATGCAAATCAGCGCTGACCCTGTGCCCCATGGGAACAGTCCAGTCCGAACTACAAAAGCCATGTCCTTCCCAGAACGGAAACAAGCATCCGAGGACCGGCCCGGTTTCGAGGTAACACCTCTCATCAGCCCGGCTAGCTTGATTCCAGTGGTGTGGAGTGCCTGGGACTCACGTCTGAGCATCCCCAGTACACTTAGAGCGGTAATTGCAAACACAACAGTGATGGACAGAATGTGGATCAATGTCACACATTCACCCCAGTCCAAAGATCTGGGCCCAAATCCATCGTTTTTCCACTCCACACCACCCTGGGTTAGACAATGGCAATATGCAAATCAGCGCTGACCCTGTGCCCTATGGGAACAGTCCAGTCCGAACTACAAAAGCCATGTCCTTCCCAGAACGGAAACAAGCATCCGAGGACAGGCCCGGTTTCGAGGTAACACCACTCATCAGCCCGGCTAGCTTGATTCCAGTGGTGTGGAGTGCCTGGGACTCACGTCTGAGCATCCCCAGTACACTTAGAGCGGTAATTGCAAACACAACAGTGATGGACAGAATGTGGATCAATGTCACACATTCACCCCAGTCCAAAGATCTGGGCCCAAATCCATCGTTTTTCCACTCCACACCACCCTGGGTTAGACAATGGCAATATGCAAATCAGCGCTGACCCTGTGCCCCATGGGAACAGTCCAGTCCGAACTACAAAAGCCATGTCCTTCCCAGAACGGAAACAAGCATCCGAGGACCGGCCCGGTTTCGAGGTAACACCTCTCATCAGCCCGGCTAGCTTGATTCCAGTGGTGTGGAGTGCCTGGGACTCACGTCTGAGCATCCCCAGTACACTTAGAGCGGTAATTGCAAACACAACAGTGATGGACAGAATGTGGATCAATGTCACACATTCACCCCAGTCCAAAGATCTGGGCCCAAATCCATCGTTTTTCCACTCCACACCACCCTGGGTTAGACAATGGCAATATGCAAATCAGCGCTGACCCTGTGCCCCATGGGAACAGTCCAGTCCGAACTACAAAAGCCATGTCCTTCCCAGAACGGAAACAAGCATCCGAGGACCGGCCCGGTTTCGAGGTAACACCTCTCATCAGCCCGGCTAGCTTGATTCCAGTGGTGTGGAGTGCCTGGGACTCACGTCTGAGCATCCCCAGTACACTTAGAGCGGTAATTGCAAACACAACAGTGATGGACAGAATGTGGACCAATGTCACACATTCACCCCAGTCCAAAGATCTGGGCCCAAATCCATCGTTTTTCCACTCCACACCACCCAGGGTTAGACAATGGCAATATGCAAATCAGCGCTGACCCTGTGCCCCATGGGAACAGTCCAGTCCGAACTACAAAAGCCATGTCCTTCCCAGAACGGAAACAAGCATCCGAGGACCGGCCCGGTTTCGAGGTAACACCTCTCATCAGCCCGGCTAGCTTGATTCCAGTGGTGTGGAGTGCCTGGGACTCACGTCTGAGCATCCCCAGTACACTTAGAGCGGTAATTGCAAACACAACAGTGATGGACAGAATGTGGATAAATGTCACACATTCACCCCAGTCCAAAGATCTGGGCCCAAATCCATCGTTTTTCCACTCCACACCACCCTGGGTTAGACAATGGCAATATGCAAATCAGCGCTGACCCTGTGCCCCATGGGAACAGTCCAGTCCGAACTACAAAAGCCATGTCCTTCCCAGAACGGAAACAAGCATCCGAGGACCGGCCCGGTTTCGAGGTAACACCTCTCATCAGCCCGGCTAGCTTGATTCCAGTGGTGTGGAGTGACTGGGACTCACGTCTGAGCATCCCCAGTACACTTAGAGCGGTAATTGCAAACACAACAGTGATGGACAGAATGTGGATCAATGTCACACATTCACTCCAGTCCAAAGATCTGGGCCCAAATCCATCGTTTTTCCACTCCACACCACCCTGGGTTAGACAATGGCAATATGCAAATCAGCGCTGACCCTGTGCCCCATGGGAACAGTCCAGTCCGAACTACAAAAGCCATGTCCTTCCCAGAACGGAAACAAGCATCCGAGGACCGGCCCGGTTTCGAGGTAACCCCTCTCATCAGCCCGGCTAGCTTGATTCCAGTGGTGTGGAGTGCCTGGGACTCACGTCTGAGCATCCCCAGTACACTTAGAGCGGTAATTGCAAACACAACAGTGATGGACAGAATGTGGATCAATGTCACACATTCACCCCAGTCCAAAGATCTGGGCCCAAATCCATCGTTTTTCCACTCCACACCACCCTGGGTTAGACAATGGCAATATGCAAATCAGCGCTGACCCTGTGCCCCATGGGAACAGTCCAGTCCGAACTACAAAAGCCATGTCCTTCCCAGAACGGAAACAAGCATCCGAGGACCGGCCCGGTTTCGAGGTAACACCTCTCATCAGCCCGGCTAGCTTGATTCCAGTGGTGTGGAGTGCCTGGGACTCACGTCTGAGCATCCCCAGTACACTTAGAGCGGTAATAGCAAACACAACAGTGATGGACAGAATGTGGATCAATGTCACACATTCACCCCAGTCCAAAGATCTGAGCCCAAATCCATCGTTTTTCCACTCCACACCACCCTGGGTTAGACAATGGCAATATGCAAATCAGCGCTGACCCTGTGCCCCATGGGAACAGTCCAGTCCGAACTACAAAAGCCATGTCCTTCCCAGAACGGAAACAAGCATCCGAGGACCGGCCCGGTTTCGAGGTAACACCTCTCATCAGCCCGGCTAGCTTGATTCCAGTGGTGTGGAGTGCCTGGGACTCACGTCTGAGCATCCCCAGTACACTTAGAGCGGTAATTGCAAACACAACAGTGATGGACAGAATGTGGATCAATGTCACACATTCACCCCAGTCCAAAGATCTGGGCCCAAATCCATCGTTTTTCCACTCCACACCACCCTGGGTTAGACAATGGCAATATGCAAATCAGCGCTGACCCTGTGCCCCATGGGAACAGTCCAGTCCGAACTACAAAAGCCATGTCCTTCCCAGAACGGAAACAAGCATCCGAGGACCGGCCCGGTTTCGAGGTAACACCTCTCATCA
Organism: Lissotriton helveticus; assembly: GCF_964261635.1. NCBI lineage: Eukaryota > Metazoa > Chordata > Amphibia > Caudata > Salamandridae > Lissotriton > Lissotriton helveticus. The sequence goes on from NC_136063.1 coordinate 1,986,913,081, forward strand.
GCCCGGCTAGCTTGATTCCAGTGGTGTGGAGTGCCTGGGACTCACGTCTGAGCATCCCCAGTACACTTAGAGCGGTAATTGCAAACACAACAGTGATGGACAGAATGTGGATCAATGTCACACATTCACCCCAGTCCAAAGATCTGGGCCCAAATCCATCGTTTTTCCACTCCACACCACCCTGGGTTAGACAATGAATGGCAATATGCAAATCAGCGCTGACCCTGTGCCCCATAGGAACAGTCCAGTCCGAACTACAAAAGCCATGTCCTTCCCAGAACGGAAACAAGCATCCGAGGACCGGCCCGGTTTCGAGGTAACACCTCTCATCAGCCCGGCTAGCTTGATTCCAGTGGTGTGGAGTGCCTGGGACTCACGTCTGAGCATCCCCAGTACACTTAGAGCGGTAATTGCAAACACAACAGTGATGGACAGAATGTGGATCAATGTCACACATTCACCCCAGTCCAAAGATCTGGGCCCAAATCCATCGTTTTTCCACTCCACACCACCCTGGGTTAGACAATGGCAATATGCAAATCAGCGCTGACCCTGTGCCCCATGGGAACAGTCCAGTCCGAACTACAAAAGCCATGTCCTTCCCAGAACGGAAACAAGCATCCGAGGACCGGCCCGGTTTCGAGGTAACACCTCTCATCAGCCCGGCTAGCTTGATTCCAGTGGTGTGGAGTGCCTGGAACTCACGTCTGAGCATCCCCAGTTCACTTAGAGCGGTAATTGCAAACACAACAGTGATGGACAGAATGTGGATAAATGTCACACATTCACCCCAGTCCAAAGATCTGGGCCCAAATCCATCGTTTTTCCACTCCACACCACCCTGGGTTAGACAATGGCAATATGCAAATCAGCGCTGACCCTGTGCCCCATGGGAACAGTCCAGTCCGAACTACAAAAGCCATGTCCTTCCCAGAACGGAAACAAGCATCCGAGGACCGGCCCGGTTTCGAGGTAACACCTCTCATCAGCCCGGCTAGCTTGATTCCAGTGGTGTGGAGTGCCTGGGACTCACGTCTGAGCATCCCCAGTACACTTAGAGCGGTAATTGCAAACACAACAGTGATGGACAGAATGTGGATCAATGTCACACATTCACCCCAGTCCAAAGATCTGGGCCCAAATCCATCGTTTTTCCACTCCACACCACCCTGGGTTAGACAATGGCAATATGCAAATCAGCGCTGACCCTGTGCCCTATGGGAACAGTCCAGTCCGAACTACAAAAGCCATGTCCTTCCCAGAACGGAAACAAGCATCCGAGGACCGGCCCGGTTTCGAGGTAACACCTATCATCAGCCCGGCTAGCTTGATTCCAGTGGTGTGGAGTGCCTGGGACTCACGTCTGAGCATCCCCAGTACACTTAGAGCGGTAATAGCAAACACAACAGTGATGGACAGAATGTGGATCAATGTCACACATTCACCCCAGTCCAAAGATCTGGGCCCAAATCCATCGTTTTTCCACTCCACACCACCCTGCGTTAGACAATGGCAATATGCAAATCAGCGCTGACCCTGTGCCCCATGCGAACAGTCCAGTCCGAACTACAAAAGCCATGTCCTTCCCAGAACGGAAACAAGCATCCGAGGACCGGCCCGGTTTCGAGGTAACACCTCTCATCAGCCCGGCTAGCTTGATTCTAGTGGTGAGGAGTGCCTGGGACTCACGTCTGAGCATCCCCAGTACACTTAGAGCGGTAATTGCAAACACAACAGTGATGGACAGAATGTGGATCAATGTCACACATTCACCCAGGTCCAAAGATCTGGGCCCAAATCCATCGTTTTTCCACTCCACACCACCCTGGGTTAGACAATGGCAATATGCAAATCAGCGCTGACCCTGTGCCCCATGGGAACAGTCCAGTCCGAACTACAAAAGCCATGTCCTTCCCAGAACGGAAACAAGCATCCGAGGACCGGCCCGGTTTCGAGGTAACACCTCTCATCAGCCCGGCTAGCTTGATTCCAGTGGTGTGGAGTGCCTGGGACTCACGTCTGAGCATCCCCAGTACACTTAGAGCGGTAATTGCAAACACAACAGTGATGGACAGAATGTGGATCAATGTCACACATTCACCCCAGTCCAAAGATCTGGGCCCAAATCCATCGTTTTTCCACTCCACACCACCCTGGGTTAGACAATGGCAATATGCAAATCAGCGCTGACCCTGTGCCCCATGGGAACAGTCCAGTCCGAACTACAAAAGCCATGTCCTTCCCAGAACGGAAACAAGCATCCGAGGACCGGCCCGGTTTCGAGGTAACACCTCTCATCAGCCCGGCTAGCTTGATTCCAGTGGTGTGGAGTGCCTGGGACTCACGTCTGAGCATCCCCAGTACACTTAGAGCGGTAATTGCAAACACAACAGTGATGGACAGAATGTGGATCAATGTCACACATTCACCCCAGTCCAAAGATCTGGGCCCAAATCCATCGTTTTTCCACTCCACACCACCCTGGGTTAGACAATGGCAATATGCAAATCAGCGCTGACCCTGTGCCCCATGGGAACAGTCCAGTCCGAACTACAAAAGCCATGTCCTTCCCAGAACGGAAACAAGCATCCGAGGACCGGCCCGGTTTCGAGGTAACACCTCTTATCAGCCCGGCTAGCTTGATTCCAGTGGTGTGGAGTGCCTGGGACTCACGTCTGAGCATCCCCAGTACACTTAGAGCGGTAATTGCAAACACAACAGTGATGGACAGAATGTGGATCAATGTCACACATTCACCCCAGTCCAAAGATCTGGGCCCAAATCCATCGTTTTTCCACTCCACACCACCCTGGGTTAGACAATGGCAATATGCAAATCAGCGCTGACCCTGTGCCCCATGGGAACAGTCCAGTCCGAACTACAAAAGCCATGTCTTTCCCAGAACGGAAACAAGCATCCGAGGACCGGCCCGGTTTCGAGGTAACACCTCTCATCAGCCCGGCTAGCTTGATTCCAGTGGTGTGGAGTGCCTGGGACTCACGTCTGAGCATCCCCAGTACACTTAGAGCGGTAATTGCAAACACAACAGTGATGGACAGAATGTGGATCAATGTCACACATTCACCCCAGTCCAAAGATCTGGGCCCAAATCCATCGTTTTTCCACTCCACACCACCCTGGGTTAGACAATGGCAATATGCAAATCAGCGCTGACCCTGTGCCCCATGGGAACAGTCCAGTCCGAACTACAAAAGCCATGTCCTTCCCAGAACGGAAACAAGCATCCGAGGACCGGCCCGGTTTCGAGGTAACACCTCTCATCAGCCCGGCTAGCTTGATTCCAGTGGTGTGGAGTGCCTGGGACTCACGTCTGAGCATCCCCAGTACACTTAGAGCGGTAATTGCAAACACAACAGTGATGGACAGAATGTGGATCAATGTCACACATTCACCCCAGTCCAAAGATCTGGGCCCAAATCCATTGTTTTTCCACTCCACACCACCCTGGGTTAGACAATGGCAATATGCAAATCAGCGCTAACCCTGTGCCCCATGGGAACAGTCCAGTCCGAACTACAAAAGCCATGTCCTTCCCAGAACGGAAACAAGCATCCGAGGACCGGCCCGGTTTCGAGGTAACACCTCTCATCAGCCCGGCTAGCTTGATTCCAGTGGTGTGGAGTGCCTGGGACTCACGTCTGAGCATCCCCAGTACACTTAGAGCGGTAATTGCAAACACAACAGTGATGGACAGAATGTGGATCAATGTCACACATTCACCCCAGTCCAAAGATCTGGGCCCAAATCCATCGTTTTTCCACTCCACACCACCCTGGGTTAGACAATGGCAATATGCAAATCAGCGCTGACCCTGTGCCCTATGGGAACAGTCCAGTCCGAACTACAAAAGCCATGTCCTTCCCAGAACGGAAACAAGCATCCGAGGACAGGCCCGGTTTCGAGGTAACACCACTCATCAGCCCGGCTAGCTTGATTCCAGTGGTGTGGAGTGCCTGGGACTCACGTCTGAGCATCCCCAGTACACTTAGAGCGGTAATTGCAAACACAACAGTGATGGACAGAATGTGGATCAATGTCACACATTCACCCCAGTCCAAAGATCTGGGCCCAAATCCATCGTTTTTCCACTCCACACCACCCTGGGTTAGACAATGGCAATATGCAAATCAGCGCTGACCCTGTGCCCCATGGGAACAGTCCAGTCCGAACTACAAAAGCCATGTCCTTCCCAGAACGGAAACAAGCATCCGAGGACCGGCCCGGTTTCGAGGTAACACCTCTCATCAGCCCGGCTAGCTTGATTCCAGTGGTGTGGAGTGCCTGGGACTCACGTCTGAGCATCCCCAGTACACTTAGAGCGGTAATTGCAAACACAACAGTGATGGACAGAATGTGGATCAATGTCACACATTCACCCCAGTCCAAAGATCTGGGCCCAAATCCATCGTTTTTCCACTCCACACCACCCTGGGTTAGACAATGGCAATATGCAAATCAGCGCTGACCCTGTGCCCCATGGGAACAGTCCAGTCCGAACTACAAAAGCCATGTCCTTCCCAGAACGGAAACAAGCATCCGAGGACCGGCCCGGTTTCGAGGTAACACCTCTCATCAGCCCGGCTAGCTTGATTCCAGTGGTGTGGAGTGCCTGGGACTCACGTCTGAGCATCCCCAGTACACTTAGAGCGGTAATTGCAAACACAACAGTGATGGACAGAATGTGGACCAATGTCACACATTCACCCCAGTCCAAAGATCTGGGCCCAAATCCATCGTTTTTCCACTCCACACCACCCAGGGTTAGACAATGGCAATATGCAAATCAGCGCTGACCCTGTGCCCCATGGGAACAGTCCAGTCCGAACTACAAAAGCCATGTCCTTCCCAGAACGGAAACAAGCATCCGAGGACCGGCCCGGTTTCGAGGTAACACCTCTCATCAGCCCGGCTAGCTTGATTCCAGTGGTGTGGAGTGCCTGGGACTCACGTCTGAGCATCCCCAGTACACTTAGAGCGGTAATTGCAAACACAACAGTGATGGACAGAATGTGGATAAATGTCACACATTCACCCCAGTCCAAAGATCTGGGCCCAAATCCATCGTTTTTCCACTCCACACCACCCTGGGTTAGACAATGGCAATATGCAAATCAGCGCTGACCCTGTGCCCCATGGGAACAGTCCAGTCCGAACTACAAAAGCCATGTCCTTCCCAGAACGGAAACAAGCATCCGAGGACCGGCCCGGTTTCGAGGTAACACCTCTCATCAGCCCGGCTAGCTTGATTCCAGTGGTGTGGAGTGACTGGGACTCACGTCTGAGCATCCCCAGTACACTTAGAGCGGTAATTGCAAACACAACAGTGATGGACAGAATGTGGATCAATGTCACACATTCACTCCAGTCCAAAGACCTGGGCCCAAATCCATCGTTTTTCCACTCCACACCACCCTGGGTTAGACAATGGCAATATGCAAATCAGCGCTGACCCTGTGCCCCATGGGAACAGTCCAGTCCGAACTACAAAAGCCATGTCCTTCCCAGAACGGAAACAAGCATCCGAGGACCGGCCCGGTTTCGAGGTAACCCCTCTCATCAGCCCGGCTAGCTTGATTCCAGTGGTGTGGAGTGCCTGGGACTCACGTCTGAGCATCCCCAGTACACTTAGAGCGGTAATTGCAAACACAACAGTGATGGACAGAATGTGGATCAATGTCACACATTCACCCCAGTCCAAAGATCTGGGCCCAAATCCATCGTTTTTCCACTCCACACCACCCTGGGTTAGACAATGGCAATATGCAAATCAGCGCTGACCCTGTGCCCCATGGGAACAGTCCAGTCCGAACTACAAAAGCCATGTCCTTCCCAGAACGGAAACAAGCATCCGAGGACCGGCCCGGTTTCGAGGTAACACCTCTCATCAGCCCGGCTAGCTTGATTCCAGTGGTGTGGAGTGCCTGGGACTCACGTCTGAGCATCCCCAGTACACTTAGAGCGGTAATAGCAAACACAACAGTGATGGACAGAATGTGGATCAATGTCACACATTCACCCCAGTCCAAAGATCTGGGCCCAAATCCATCGTTTTTCCACTCCACACCACCCTGGGTTAGACAATGGCAATATGCAAATCAGCGCTGACCCTGTGCCCCATGGGAACAGTCCAGTCCGAACTACAAAAGCCATGTCCTTCCCAGAACGGAAACAAGCATCCGAGGACCGGCCCGGTTTCGAGGTAACACCTCTCATCAGCCCGGCTAGCTTGATTCCAGTGGTGTGGAGTGCCTGGGACTCACGTCTGAGCATCCCCAGTACACTTAGAGCGGTAATTGCAAACACAACAGTGATGGACAGAATGTGGATCAATGTCACACATTCACCCCAGTCCAAAGATCTGGGCCCAAATCCATCGTTTTTCCACTCCACACCACCCTGGGTTAGACAATGGCAATATGCAAATCAGCGCTGACCCTGTGCCCCATGGGAACAGTCCAGTCCGAACTACAAAAGCCATGTCCTTCCCAGAACGGAAACAAGCATCCGAGGACCGGCCCGGTTTCGAGGTAACACCTCTCATCAGCCCGGCTAGCTTGATTCCAATGGTGTGGAGTGCCTGGGACTCACGTCTGAGCATCCCCAGTACACTTAGAGCGGTAATTGCAAACACAACAGTGATGGACAGAATGTGGATCAATGTCACACATTCACCCCAGTCCAAAGATCTGGGCCCAAATCCATCGTTTTTCCACTCCACACCACCCTGGGTTAGACAATGGCAATATACAAATCAGCGCTGACCCTGTGCCCCATGGGAACAGTCCAGTCCGAACTACAAAAGCCATGTCCTTCCCAGAACGGAAACAAGCATCCGAGGACCGGCCCGGTTTCGAGGTAACACCTCTCATCAGCCCGGCTAGCTTGATTCCAGTGGTGTGGAGTGCCTGGGACTCACGTCTGAGCATCCCCAGTACACTTAGAGCGGTAATTGCAAACACAACAGCGATGGACAGAATGTGGATCAATGTCACACATTCACCCCAGTCCAAAGATCTGGGCCCAAATCCATCGTTTTTCCACTCCACACCACCCTGGGTTAGACAATGGCAATATGCAAATCAGCGCTGACCCTGTGCCCCATGGGAACAGTCCAGTCCGAACTACAAAAGCCATGTCCTTCCCAGAACGGAAACAAGCATCCGAGGACCGGCCCGGTTTCGAGGTAACACCTCTCATCAGCCCGGCTAGCTTGATTCCAATGGTGTGGAGTGCCTGGGACTCACGTCTGAGCATCCCCAGTACACTTAGAGCGGTAATTGCAAACACAACAGTGATGGACAGAATGTGGATCAATGTCACACATTCACCCCAGTCCAAAGATCTGGGCCCAAATCCATCGTTTTTCCACTCCACACCACCCTGGGTTAGACAATGGCAATATACAAATCAGCGCTGACCCTGTGCCCCATGGGAACAGTCCAGTCCGAACTACAAAAGCCATGTCCTTCCCAGAACGGAAACAAGCATCCGAGGACCGGCCCGGTTTCGAGGTAACACCTCTCATCAGCCCGGCTAGCTTGATTCCAGTGGTGTGGAGTGCCTGGGACTCACGTCTGAGCATCCCCAGTACACTTAGAGCGGTAATTGCAAACACAACAGCGATGGACAGAATGTGGATCAATGTCACACATTCACCCCAGTCCAAAGATCTGGGCCCAAATCCATCGTTTTTCCACTCCACACCACCCTGGGTTAGACAATGGCAATATGCAAATCAGCGCTGACCCTGTGCCCCATGGGAACAGTCCAGTCCGAACTACAAAAGCCATGTCCTTCCCAGAACGGAAACAAACATCCGAGGACCGGCCCGGTTTCGAGGTAACACCTCTCATCAGCCCGGCTAGCTTGATTCCAGTGGTGTGGAGTGCCTGGGACTCACGTCTGAGCATCCCCAGTACACTTAGAGCGGTAATTGCAAACACAACAGTGATGGACAGAATGTGGATAAATGTCACACATTCACCCCAGTCCAAAGATCTGGGCCCAAATCCATCGTTTTTCCACTCCACACCACCCTGGGTTAGACAATGGCAATATGCAAATCAGCGCTGACCCTGTGCCCCATGGGAACAGTCCAGTCCGAACTACAAAAGCCATGTCCTTCCCAGAACGGAAACAAGCATCCGAGGACCGGCCCGGTTTCGAGGTAACACCTCTCATCAGCCCGGCTAGCTTGATTCCAGTGGTGTGGAGTGCCTGGGACTCACGTCTGAGCATCCCCAGTACACTTAGAGCGGTAATTGCAAACACAACAGTGATGGACAGAATGTGGATAAATGTCACACATTCACCCCAGTCCAAAGATCTGGGCCCAAATCCATCGTTTTTCCACTCCACACCACCCTGGGTTAGACAATGGCAATATGCAAATCAGCGCTGACCCTGTGCCCCATGGGAACAGTCCAGTCCGAACTACAAAAGCCATGTCCTTCCCAGAACGGAAACAAGCATCCGAGGACCGGCCCGGTTTCGAGGTAACACCTCTCATCAGCCCGGCTAGCTTGATTCCAGTGGTGTGGAGTGCCTGGGACTCACGTCTGAGCATCCCCAGTACACTTAGAGCGGTAATTGCAAACACAACAGTGATGGACAGAATGTGGATAAATGTCACACATTCACCCCAGTCCAAAGATCTGGGCCCAAATCCATCGTTTTTCCACTCCACACCACCCTGGGTTAGACAATGGCAATATGCAAATCAGCGCTGACCCTGTGCCCCATGGGAACAGTCCAGGCAGAACTACAAAAGCCATGTCCTTCCCAGAACGGAAACAAGCATCCGAGGACCGGCCCGGTTTCGAGGTAACACCTCTCATCAGCCCGGCTAGCTTGATTCCAGTGGTGTGGAGTGCCTGGGACTCACGTCTGAGCATCCCCAGTACACTTAGAGCGGTAATTGCAAACACAACAGTGATGGACAGAATGTGGATCAATGTCACACATTCACCCCAGTCCAAAGATCTGGGCCCAAATCCATCGTTTTTCCACTCCACACCACCCTGGGTTAGACAATGGCAATATGCAAATCAGCGCTGACCCTGTGCCCCATGGGAACAGTCCAGTCCGAACTACAAAAGCCATGTCCTTCCCAGAACGGAAACAAGCATCCGAGGACCGGCCCGGTTTCGAGGTAACACCTCTCATCAGCCCGGCTAGCTTGATTCCAGTGGTGTGGAGTACCTGGGACTCACGTCTGAGCATCCCCAGTACACTTAGAGCGGTAATTGCAAACACAACAGTGATGGACAGAATGTGGATCAATGTCACACATTCACCCCAGTCCAAAGATCTGGGCCCAAATCCATCGTTTTTCCACTCCACACCACCCTGGGTTAGACAATGGCAATATGCAAATCAGCGCTGACCCTGTGCCCCATGGGAACAGTCCAGTCCGAACTACAAAAGCCATGTCCTTCCCAGAACGGAAACAAGCATCCGAGGACCGGCCCGGTTTCGAGGTAACACCTCTCATCAGCCCGGCTAGCTTGATTCCAGTGGTGTGGAGTACCTGGGACTCACGTCTGAGCATCCCCAGTACACTTAGAGCGGTAATAGCAAACACAACAGTGATGGACAGAATGTGGATCAATGTCACACATTCACCCCAGTCCAAAGATCTGGGCCCAAATCCATCGTTTTTCCACTCCACACCACCCTGGGTTAGACAATGGCAATATGCAAATCAGCGCTGACCCTGTGCCCCATGGGAACAGTCCAGTCCGAACTACAAAAGCCATGTCCTTCCCAGAACGGAAACAAGCATCCGAGGACCGGCCCGGTTTTGAGGTAACACCTCTCATCAGCCCGGCTAGCTTGATTCCAGTGGTGTGGAGTGCCTGGGACTCACGTCTGAGCATCCCCAGTACACTTAGAGCGGTAATTGCAAACACAACAGTGATGGACAGAATGTGGATCAATGTCACACATTCACCCAGGTCCAAAGATCTGGGCCTAAATCCATCGTTTTTCCACTCCACACCACCCTGGGTTAGACAATGGCAATATGCAAATCAGCGCTGACCCTGTGCCCCATGGGAACAGTCCAGTCCGAACTACAAAAGCCATGTCCTTCCCAGAACGGAAACAAACATCCGAGGACCGGCCCGGTTTCGAGGTAACACCTCTCATCAGCCCGGCTAGCTTGATTCCAGTGGTGTGGAGTGCCTGGGACTCACGTCTGAGCATCCCCAGTACACTTAGAGCGGTAATTGCAAACACAACAGTGATGGACAGAATGTGGATAAATGTCACACATTCACCCCAGTCCAAAGATCTGGGCCCAAATCCATCGTTTTTCCACTCCACACCACCCTGGGTTAGACAATGGCAATATGCAAATCAGCGCTGACCCTGTGCCCCATGGGAACAGTCCAGTCCGAACTACAAAAGCCATGTCCTTCCCAGAACGGAAACAAGCATCCGAGGACCGGCCCGGTTTCGAGGTAACACCTCTCATCAGCCCGGCTAGCTTGATTCCAGTGGTGTGGAGTGCCTGGGACTCACGTCTGAGCATCCCCAGTACACTTAGAGCGGTAATTGCAAACACAACAGTGATGGACAGAATGTGGATCAATGTCACACATTCACCCCAGTCCAAAGATCTGGGCCCAAATCCATCGTTTTTCCACTCCACACCACCCTGGGTTAGACAATGGCAATATGCAAATCAGCGCTGACCCTGTGCCCCATGGGAACAGTCCAGTCCGAACTACAAAAGCCATGTCCTTCCCAGAACGGAAACAAGCATCCGAGGACCGGCCCGGTTTCGAGGTAACACCTCTCATCAGCCCGGCTAGCTTGATTCCAGTGGTGTGGAGTGCCTGGGACTCACGTCTGAGCATCCCCAGTACACTTAGAGCGGTAATTGCAAACACAACAGTGATGGACAGAATGTGGATAAATGTCACACATTCACCCCAGTCCAAAGATCTGGGCCCAAATCCATCGTTTTTCCACTCCACACCACCCTGGGTTAGACAATGGCAATATGCAAATCAGCGCTGACCCTGTGCCCCATGGGAACAGTCCAGGCAGAACTACAAAAGCCATGTCCTTCCCAGAACGGAAACAAGCATCCGAGGACCGGCCCGGTTTCGAGGTAACACCTCTCATCAGCCCGGCTAGCTTGATTCCAGTGGTGTGGAGTGCCTGGGACTCACGTCTGAGCATCCCCAGTACACTTAGAGCGGTAATTGCAAACACAACAGTGATGGACAGAATGTGGATCAATGTCACACATTCACCCCAGTCCAAAGATCTGGGCCCAAATCCATCGTTTTTCCACTCCACACCACCCTGGGTTAGACAATGGCAATATGCAAATCAGCGCTGACCCTGTGCCCCATGGGAACAGTCCAGTCCGAACTACAAAAGCCATGTCCTTCCCAGAACGGAAACAAGCATCCGAGGACCGGCCCGGTTTCGAGGTAACACCTCTCATCAGCCCGGCTAGCTTGATTCCAGTGGTGTGGAGTGCCTGGGACTCACGTCTGAGCATCCCCAGTACACTTAGAGCGGTAATTGCAAACACAACAGTGATGGACAGAATGTGGATCAATGTCACACATTCACCCCAGTCCAAAGATCTGGGCCCAAATCCATCGTTTTTCCACTCCACACCACCCTGGGTTAGACAATGGCAATATGCAAATCAGCGCTGACCCTGTGCCCCATGGGAACAGTCCAGTCCGAACTACAAAAGCCATGTCCTTCCCAGAACGGAAACAAGCATCCGAGGACCGGCCCGGTTTCGAGGTAACACCTCTCATCAGCCCGGCTAGCTTGATTCCAGTGGTGTGGAGTACCTGGGACTCACGTCTGAGCATCCCCAGTACACTTAGAGCGGTAATAGCAAACACAACAGTGATGGACAGAATGTGGATCAATGTCACACATTCACCCCAGTCCAAAGATCTGGGCCCAAATCCATCGTTTTTCCACTCCACACCACCCTGGGTTAGACAATGGCAATATGCAAATCAGCGCTGACCCTGTGCCCCATGGGAACAGTCCAGTCCGAACTACAAAAGCCATGTCCTTCCCAGAACGGAAACAAGCATCCGAGGACCGGCCCGGTTTTGAGGTAACACCTCTCATCAGCCCGGCTAGCTTGATTCCAGTGGTGTGGAGTGCCTGGGACTCACGTCTGAGCATCCCCAGTACACTTAGAGCGGTAATTGCAAACACAACAGTGATGGACAGAATGTGGATCAATGTCACACATTCACCCAGGTCCAAAGATCTGGGCCTAAATCCATCGTTTTTCCACTCCACACCACCCTGGGTTAGACAATGGCAATATGCAAATCAGCGCTGACCCTGTGCCCCATGGGAACAGTCCAGTCCGAACTACAAAAGCCATGTCCTTCCAAGAACGGAAACAAGCATCCGAGGACCGGCCCGGTTTCGAGGTAACACCTTTCATCAGCCCGGCTAGCTTGATTCCAGTGGTGTGGAGTGCCTGGGACTCACGTCTGAGCATCCCCAGTACACTTAGAGCGGTAATTGCAAACACAACAGTGATGGACAGAATGTGGATCAATGTCACACATTCACCCCAGTCCAAAGATCTGGGCCCAAATCCATCGTTTTTCCACTCCACACCACCCTGGGTTAGACAATGGCAATATGCAAATCAGCGCTGACCCTGTGCCCCATGGGAACAGTCCAGTCCGAACTACTAAAGCCATGTCCTTCCCAGAACGGAAACAAGCATCCGAGGACCGGCCCGGTTTCGAGGTAACACCTCTCATCAGCCCGGCTAGCTTGATTCCAGTGGTGTGGAGTGCCTGGGACTCACGTCTGAGCATCCCCAGTACACTTAGAGCGGTAATTGCAAACACAACAGTGATGGACAGAATGTGGATCAATGTCACACATTCACCCCAGTCCAAAGATCTGGGCCCAAATCCATCGTTTTTCCACTCCACACCACCCTGGGTTAGACAATGGCAATATGCAAATCAGCGCTGACCCTGTGCCCCATGGGAACAGTCCAGTCCGAACTACAAAAGCCATGTCCTTCCCAGAACGGAAACAAGCATCCGAGGACCGGCCCGGTTTCGAGGTAACACCTCTCATCAGCCCGGCTAGCTTGATTCCAGTGGTGTGGAGTGCCTGGGACTCACGTCTGAGCATCCCCAGTACACTTAGAGCGGTAATTGCAAACACAACAGTGATGGACAGAATGTGGATCAAAGTCACACATTCACCCCAGTCCAAAGATCTGGGCCTAAATCCATCGTTTTTCCACTCCACACCACCCTGGGTTAGACAATGGCAATATGCAAATCAGCGCTGACCCTGTGCCCCATGGGAACAGTCCAGTCCGAACTACAACAGCCATGTCCTTCCCAGAACGGAAACAAGCATCCGAGGACCGGCCCGGTTTCGAGGTAACACCTCTCATTAGCCCGGCTAGATTGATTCCAGTGGTGTGCGGTGCCTGGGACTCACGTCTGAGCATCCCCAGTACACTTAGAGCGGTAATTGCAAACACAACAGTGATGGACAGAATGTGGATCAATGTCACACATTCACCCCAGTCCAAAGATCTGGGCCCAAATCCATCGTTTTTCCACTCCACACCACCCTGGGTTAGACAATGGCAATATGCAAATCAGCGCTGACCCTGTGCCCCATGGGAACAGTCCAGTCCGAACTACAAAAGCCATGTCCTTCCCAGAACGGAAACAAGCATCCGAGGACCGGCCCGGTTTCGAGGTAACACCTCTTATCAGCCCGGCTAGCTTGATTCCAGTGGTGTGGAGTGCCTGGGACTCACGTCTGAGCATCCCCAGTACACTTAGAGCGGTAATTGCAAACACAACAGTGATGGACAGAATGTGGATCAATGTCACACATTCACCTCAGTCCAAAGATCTGGGCCCAAATCCATCCTTTTTCCACTCCACACCACCCTGGGTTAGACAATGGCAATATGCAAATCAGCGATGACCCTGTGCCCCAAGGGAACAGTCCAGTCCGAACTACAAAAGCCATGTCCTTCCCAGAACGGAAACAAGCTTCCGAGGACCGGCCAGGTTTCGAGGTAACACCTCTCATCAGCCCGGCTAGCTTGATTCCAGTGGTGTGGAGTGCCTGGGACTCACGTCTGAGCATCCCCAGTACACTTAGAGCGGTAATTGCAAACACAACAGTGATGGACAGAATGTGGATCAATGTCACACATTCACCCCAGTCCAAAGATCTGGGCCCAAATCCATCGTTTTTCCACTCCACACCACCCTGGGTTAGACAATGGCAATATGCAAATCAGCGCTGACCCTGTGCCCCATGGGAACAGTCCAGTCCGAACTACAAAAGCCATGTCCTTCCCAGAACGGAAACAAGCATCCGAGGACCGGCCCGGTTTCGAGGTAACACCTCTTATCAGCCCGGCTAGCTTGATTCCAGTGGTGTGGAGTGCCTGGGACTCACGTCTGAGCATCCCCAGTACACTTAGAGCGGTAATTGCAAACACAACAGTGATGGACAGAATGTGGATCAATGTCACACATTCACCTCAGTCCAAAGATCTGGGCCCAAATCCATCGTTTTTCCACTCCACACCACCCTGGGTTAGACAATGGCAATATGCAAATCAGCGATGACCCTGTGCCCCATGGGAACAGTCCAGTCCGAACTACAAAAGCCATGTCCTTCCCAGAACGGAAACAAGCATCCGAGGACCGGCCAGGTTTCGAGGTAACACCTCTCATCAGCCCGGCTAGCTTGATTCCAGTGGTGTGGAGTGCCTGGGACTCACGTCTGAGCATCCCCAGTACACTTAGAGCGGTAATTGCAAACACAACAGTGATGGACAGAATGTGGATCAATGTCACACATTCACCCCAGTCCAAAGATCTGGGCCCAAATCCATCGTTTTTCCACTCCACACCACCCTGGGTTAGACAATGGCAATATGCAAATCAGCGCTGACCCTGTGCCCCATGGGAACAGTCCAGTCCGAACTACAAAAGCCATGTCCTTCCCAGAACGGAAACAAGCATCCGAGGACCGGCCCGGTTTCGAGGTAACACCTCTCATCAGCCCGGCTAGCTTGATTCCAGTGGTGTGGAGTGCCTGGGACTCACGTCTGAGCATCCCCAGTACACTTAGAGCGGTAATTGCAAACACAACAGTGATGGACAGAATGTGGATCAAAGTCACACATTCACCCCAGTCCAAAGATCTGGGCCTAAATCCATCGTTTTTCCACTCCACACCACCCTGGGTTAGACAATGGCAATATGCAAATCAGCGCTGACCCTGTGCCCCATGGGAACAGTCCAGTCCGAACTACAACAGCCATGTCCTTCCCAGAACGGAAACAAGCATCCGAGGACCGGCCCGGTTTCGAGGTAACACCTCTCATTAGCCCGGCTAGATTGATTCCAGTGGTGTGCGGTGCCTGGGACTCACGTCTGAGCATCCCCAGTACACTTAGAGCGGTAATTGCAAACACAACAGTGATGGACAGAATGTGGATCAATGTCACACATTCACCCCAGTCCAAAGATCTGGGCCCAAATCCATCGTTTTTCCACTCCACACCACCCTGGGTTAGACAATGGCAATATGCAAATCAGCGCTGACCCTGTGCCCCATGGGAACAGTCCAGTCCGAACTACAAAAGCCATGTCCTTCCCAGAACGGAAACAAGCATCCGAGGACCGGCCCGGTTTCGAGGTAACACCTCTTATCAGCCCGGCTAGCTTGATTCCAGTGGTGTGGAGTGCCTGGGACTCACGTCTGAGCATCCCCAGTACACTTAGAGCGGTAATTGCAAACACAACAGTGATGGACAGAATGTGGATCAATGTCACACATTCACCTCAGTCCAAAGATCTGGGCCCAAATCCATCGTTTTTCCACTCCACACCACCCTGGGTTAGACAATGGCAATATGCAAATCAGCGATGACCCTGTGCCCCATGGGAACAGTCCAGTCCGAACTACAAAAGCCATGTCCTTCCCAGAACGGAAACAAGCATCCGAGGACCGGCCAGGTTTCGAGGTAACACCTCTCATCAGGCCGGCTAGCTTGATTCCAGTGGTGTGGAGTGCCTGGGACTCACGTCTGAGCATCCCCAGTACACTTAGAGCGGTAATTGCAAACACAACAGTGATGGACAGAATGTGGATCAATGTCACACATTCACCCCAGTCCAAAGATCTGGGCCCAAATCCATCGTTTTTCCACTCCACACCACCCTGGGTTAGACAATGGCAATATGCAAATCAGCGCTGACCCTGTGCCCCATGGGAACAGTCCAGTCCGAACTACAAAAGCCATGTCCTTCCCAGAACGGAAACAAGCATCCGAGGACCGGCCCGGTTTCGAGGTAACACCTCTCATCAGCCCGGCTAGCTTGATTCCAGTGGTGTGGAGTGCCTGGGACTCACGTCTGAGCATCCCCAGTACACTTAGAGCGGTAATTGCAAACACAACAGTGATGGACAGAATGTGGATCAATGTCACACATTCACCCCAGTCCAAAGATCTGGGCCCAAATCCATCGTTTTTCCACTCCACACCACCCTGGGTTAGACAATGGCAATATGCAAATCAGCGCTGACCCTGTGCCCCATGGGAACAGTCCAGTCCGAACAACAAAAGCCATGTCCTTCCCAGAACGGAAACAAGCATCCGAGGACCGGCCCGGTTTCGAGGTAACAACTCTCATCAGCCCGGCTAGCTTGATTCCAGTGGTGTGGAGTGCCTGGGACTCACGTCTGAGCATCCCCAGTACACTTAGAGCGGTAATTGCAAACACAACAGTGATGGACAGAATGTGGATCAATGTCACACATTCACCCCAGTCCAAAGATCTGAGCCCAAATCCATCGTTTTTCCACTCCACACCACCCTGGGTTAGACAATGGCAATATGCAAATCAGCGCTGACCCTGTGCCCCATGGGAACAGTTCAGTCCGAACTACAAAAGCCATGTCCTTCCCAGAACGGAAACAAGCATCCGAGGACCGGCCCGGTTTCGAGGTAACACCTCTCATCAGCCCGGCTAGCTTGATTCCAGTGGTGTGGAGTGCCTGGGACTCACGTCTGAGCATCCCCAGTACACTTAGAGCGGTAATTGCAAACACAACAGTGATGGACAGAATGTGGATCAATGTCACACATTCACCCCAGTCCAAAGATCTGGGCCCAAATCCATCGTTTTTCCACTCCACACCACCCTGGGTTAGACAATGGCAATATGCAAATCAGCGCTGACCCTGTGCCCCATGGGAACAGTCCAGTCCGAACTACAAAAGCCATGTCCTTCCCAGAACGGAAACAAGCATCCGAGGACCGGCCCGGTTTCGAGGTAACACCTCTCATCAGCCCGGCTAGCTTGATTCCATTATCCGCTAATAGAAATAGCATTTAACAAACCTTGCGAATTCACTGAAAAAACCATAGGTTTCAGGCCGTATATAGTTAGGAATTAGCATTTAAAAAACCTTTGAATATATAAACGTTATCCGCTAATAGAATTAGCATTTAAAAAACCTTGCGAATTCAATGAAAAACATAGGTTTCAGGCCTTATATAGTTAGGAATTAGCATTAAAAAAACATGCAAATTCACTGAAAAAAACATAGGTTTCAGGCCTTATATAGTTAGGAATTAGCATATAAAAAACCTTTGAAATTCTCTGAAAAAACCATAGGTTTCAGGTCCTATATAGTTAGGAATTAGCATTTAAAAAACCTTTAAAATTCACTCAATAAACTATAAGTTTTAGGGGTGTTATAGTTAGCTGGACATTTCACTCATACAAAACCATTGAAATTGCTCCTATATAGTTAGTTGGACTAACTATATTTCGCGCACCCGCAATCCACTGCTGATGATGTCACATATTACATCATTCATGACATGGTCAGTGACATCACTGATGACATCTCAAATGACATCACTGATGACATCACTGATGACATCATCCACGTGACAATCACATACACCTTTTCATACACTAGTAAAATCTTTAATCACTCTTTGTAAAATACAGAGTATCATATTTGAATCCATTGACACAGCAATACAAGTATCTAAAAACCCACTCAGTGATTCCTAGATGTATACACACATCTAATCACTTACCTGTAGATTCAATCATACATGCTGTCAATGAACAATAGAACACTATCAAAAATATTTGTACACCTATATCTTCCTTACACACCAGCACACAACCTATTAAAATATGAAGTTATCCTACTCACTCATGCAAACAATGGATCATACTTATATACTTACTTAGCTATACACTTATACAAACACCACTTCATCTATTTATTTACATAGTAAGTCATACTTAGTGTATTATAAAATCATTATTACAAGTATGCAGTCATCCATATAGTCAGTTACAGAATAATTGAGCCTTATGAATACTTATTTATATACAAAAACTGACATATACACTGCCTTTTATTTTTCTACTTTGTTGGACATGCACCAAAGAGAAATATATTTGCTCATCAGCACACCAATAAAGATATTCACTCACCCAAACAACTATTATAAAATGTAGTTTTAACTTCATATATCTACTGAATCAACTATTCACACATCTTTGGGCAGTCACACACCCCCCACCAAACCACACACACATTCACTCTCCCATACAAATACTCAGTTAACTAATCAATAATATAGACTTTCACAAAGCTAGTAACCAACTAGAGAACCAGTTTACACAACAACTGACAAAGTGATACAGATATTCAAACAGTTTAGTCACTATCCACTATATTTAGTGAGACACTATAAATTGGTCAAGTAAACAGTCAATTACACTGCTACTAAATCCTCCATCCAAATATTTATTTTTATATATCCACTCATTCTTCAATGCAAACTGCTATACATATAATGCATATTTAAATAACGAAGCAAACCACATTCACTGGATGATGTCATCAGTGATGTCATTTGAGATGTCATCAGTGATGTCACTGACCATGTCATGAATGATGTAATATGTGACATCATCAGCGGTGGATTGCGGGTGCGCGAAATATAGTTAGTCCAACTAACTATATAGGAGCAATTTCAATGGTTTTGTATGAGTGAAACGTCCAGCTAACTATAACACCCCTAAAACCTATAGTTTATTGAGTGAATTTCAAAAGTTTTTTAAATGCTAATTCCTAACTATATAAGGCCTGAAACCTATGTTTTTTTCAGTGAAGAGTATATATATATATATTACCTACTGGCGGTCGCCAGTAGGTATATATAGTTAGGATTTTTTCCCTATGGGATTTTTGAAAATTCTATGTCTAATAACTTTGGCGTTTGTGGACGGAATTGGCTGAAATGTTCAGGAAAATGGAACATTTTGTTTCTGAGCAGCCCCTGGAAATTTGGGGGGGGTTCGTCCAGGGGGGGTCGAGAAAAAAGGGGGGTCCCAAAACGTGTTTTTAACATTGAGTTTTCCATAGGGCGGTTGGCCTCACTTTTAGCCTGAACGGCTGAATGGATTTGCACGAAACTTGGCAAAATTGTAGGGACTGGTAGCCCGATGTGCCTTTTGTAGGTCTCAATATATGTGCTCCAGTGGATTTTGAGAAATTAACGTTTAAAAAAGATATATATCTGTAACAGCGGACCGGGCAGCGCCCCGGTTCGCGGACCTTACGCGTACCGGAACTTCGCGTAGCGAAGCTGATTGGTTCTCCGGTGTCTGTCAACATTCTAAACAGTCCGGAGCGGCCGCCATCTTGTCTCTCGGTAGGATTGAGAGACAAGAGGAGGCCAAAACAAAGGGGGAAATAACCATAAGGGGGCATACTAGATCCTCCCTGACCCCCTAGGTTTAATGTGGAGGTTTTAAAAGGGCCCCGCGGGGCAAAAAAAAAAAAAAATATATGTTTTTTTTGCGTGGGTAGCGCCCGGTCCGCGAACCGGGAAGCGTTCTGGGCAGCGTACTGCAATGAAAAATGAATTATAGACTTTTCAAATACTGTATGTTAATTGATTGTTGGTTTTGTTGATTATTTTTTATTTTTTTTTATTTTTCAAGCAATTATTTATTATTGTGATTGTGTTTCAAAATTTAATAACATTTCTAACATTTCACTGTCTGAAATGTCGTCATTTTCATTGCACATAGCTTGTAATCTATGAGGGTGTAAAATGTCCTCATTTTGAAGGAGGTCATCCACTGCTTGCACACATTGCAGTAGTTCTTGGTCCCAAGTTTCATCCATAAATTCTATATAATTTGGATCAATTAATTCTTGGCTGCTCTGTTGCAGGACAATTTGAAATGAAACTTTCTGTTCGCCTTCCATGTTGCCTGAAATTTGGATAAAAAAAATTATATATTAGTAGAGATAGGGCACTGTTGGGATTAATTTTAGATAGGCATTTTTTAACAGAGAATTTATCTTTGGGCAGTGTATAGTATCAGAGTGGAAGTAGGAATATAAAAAAGTGTATGTGATTTAACGTAAGTAAATTCATAATTATAAAAGAGAAGCCTAACTCCATCCATAACTATAACAGAGAAGTCTATCTAAATCTATAACTACTACAGAGGGATAGTATATAACTATCAGAAAAAGTTTACCATATTAACTGATAGTGCACAATATAGTTCAGTTTTTAAAATAACAACTTACCTTTAGAAAGAAGTTGAAGTGATTAGTGAAAATCCAATTGAAATGTACACCAGGAAGTAGTAGTCAAAATGGCTGTGTTTCATTCTCTTCTTTTATATATATTCAGGTACATAACCAATCAAATGTCAGGTAAAAAAAGTAGAAAATGAAAGTAACATTTTAATTGGTTGTCAATTCCAACACTTTAGATGTGTTTTGAGAAGTAATTTACCTCAGGGTATTTAGAGAGGTCTACAGGCTAAATGGCTAAATGGAATTCCAATCAAATTTGTGAAAATGGTAGGGATTGGTATGTAGTATGAGCTAATCTATATTTGGTGAAATTGTCTCCAGTGGCTTTTCTGTAAACTACTTTCCCACCTTTTTTGATGGTGCGCTTCCCAGGGAGCGACCCGGTACGCGAACCGTTGAGCGCCCCGGTTCGCGAACCTTAAGCGTTACGGGAGTCCACCATTTTGTGTTTCGGTCGAATTAAGATACAAAATGGAGGGCAAATAATGTTCAGAATGGGTAGAAGGGGGCACGGTAGACTTATCTTGACCCCCTAGGTTTTGTGAGGGTGGCTGAGGAGGCTTATATGTGCGAAAAAAACCATTTTTTAAAAAAAATTCGCGAGGTTAGCTCCCGGTTCGCGTACCGGGTAGCGCCCCGGGGAGCGTACTTTGTTGAAAATTAGTGAAAAAAGTTAGAGTAAAATAATAATTGTGAGTGATCAGATGTAGGGTAGCTCTGAGAAGAGCTTTTGGGTTTATGGTACATTTATGTACTTATAAGTAGGTACCAATGCACAGTCTTAAATTCAGAGTGAAAATTCTGTTGCCCTCATCTGAGAAGTGAACTCCATCTCCTCTGTAGATATCTTGCATGTAGTAACGCAAGTTATTGTTGTACATGGAGCCCATTCCATGGTCTCTCATGTAAGCTGAAACAGATTTGTTTACATGCTTCCTCGACTTCTCAATTTGTGGACAAAATTGGTTTGACCACCTCCATTTCTGTCTTTGGCATATATTTGAATATACCAAGGCAGTCTGAGGAAAAAGTGCCATTAATTGCTCAAAGGTGTCCTTTAAAAGCATTTCCAGACCTACCCCAGTCAAAGTGCCCAAATCATTACCTCAATTAACAGGTCAGGTTTGGGAAAATGCATAAAGGTTTTCACCAATGGTATCAATTGGTGACATTTTAATCCTCTGTGGCCAAACCACTTAATTTCCACATCTTGTAAATTGAGGTTAGGTAATTTTCTGTTCTCAGCATACCTGTGAGCCCAGTGGATATAACTATGTCCAACAATCCAGACAGAAAACATGGTGAGAGAAGGTTCTCCTGCAGTCAGATGAAGTGTGGCAATGAAATGGCAGTTGAAAAAATGAGAGTTATTGAGGCAATTGACTGTCCCTGATGTTATTTTTCCCATTTTAATGTAAGACCTTTCTCTGTGGCGCAAATTGCTTGTAAATATGCTCCCACCTGTGCATGGCAAATTTAGATTTTAAATGTTTGTGTTACATAGCCATGTTAAAAGTGACCCAACCATGCTGGAAAGGCAATCAAAAAACACTTTCATGTGTCTTAAGGACATTTTAAGTAATTTCCCTGTGGGCAGTGTTTTCAAATTATGAATTGAAAATCGTTTTTGAGGTAAAGGAATGTTGTTAAAATTTATGTGCGCCATATGCCCCCAAATTTCTTTTTCAGGGGTGCAGCAGGGTGTTCTTGAGACACCCCTGCACCTTTGGAAAAATTCCTAATTTGCGATGAGCTAATTGCTAATCGCAAATTGCACCTTCATTCATATGGGTATCCTGGCCCATGGAAATGAATGGGTAATTTGCAATTAGCAATTTGCTCATCGCAAATTTGGAATGGTAAAGAATCGCTATTTATTCCTTAAAATTCGCTATTTAGGAAATGCAAAATAGTTTGATGGTACATATGGCGGTTGATGTCTAACAAGATAAGAAGCTTAGGGATACATTTATGATGACTGGCGCAATGAAGTGGACATTACTTACTTCATTGGTAGAGCTTTACATGTATTATGTCCTCTGTATTCTTCATCAAGCGTAACTTTAATCTGCAATCCTGAGTAGGCCTCACCTTAAACAAACCTCTGGATAGGCCACACCTTATCGTCATCATGAATTAATCATTTAAAATTCTAGGGACAGATTTATGATAGGTGTATGCCTCTTTTGCGCCACTTACAAAACACTGTCCACGGGGAAATGACTTAAAATGTCCTTAAGACACATGAATGTGTTTTTTTAAAGCGTTTGCAATTTTTTTGGGTCACTTTTAACATGGCTATGTGACTCAAACAGTCAAAATCTAAATTCACCATGCACAGGTGGGAGCATATTTACAAGGAATGTGCTCCATGGGGAAAGGTCTTATAATGTAATATGGGAAAAATGACATCAGAGACAGTAAAATGCCTTATAGAGAAGCATACACCATTATGTCCTTGTCATAATTTTGCAAACCATTCCTTTTCCCCCAAAACGATTTTCAAATCATAATTTGAAAACACTGCACATGTGGAAATGACTTAAAATGTCCTTAATTCAAAATTTGCTATTCTTTATTTTGCGATTGCACTGAAGGATTTGCAAATTTTGCGATTCCTTAAATGCAATGTATCAAACAAAAAATATGTAAAAAATAACATTAAGGATTTGGAAACTACCACCAACTTCTAGTTTGTGGTAATTTCCGAATTCTTTTCAAAAAGCATTTTTTTCCAAAAAACAAAAGGTGCCATATGACGCCAATACATGTCCTTAGGGCATGTATGTGCGCCATATGCCCCCAAATTTCTTTTTCAGGGGTGCAGCAGGGTGTTCTTGAGATACCCCTGCACCCTTGAAAAAATTCCTAATTTGCGATGAGCTAATTGCTAATCGCAAATTGCACCTTCATTCCTATGAGCCTCCTAGCCCATGGAAATGAATGGGTAATTTGCAATTAGCAATTTGCTCATTGCAAATTAGGAATGGTAAAGAATTGCTATTTATTCCTTAAAATTCGCTATTTAGGAAATGTAAAATAGTTTGATGGTACATATGGCGGTTCATCTGTAACAAGATAAGAAGCTTAGGGATACATTTATGATGACTGGCGCAATAAAGTGGACATCACTTACTTCATTGGTAGGCCTTTACATGTATTATCTCCTCTGTATTCTTCATCAAGCGTAACTTTAATCTGCAATCCTGAGTAGGCCTCACCTTAAACAAACCTCTGGATAGGCCACACCTTATCGTCATCATGAATTAATCATTTAAAATGCTAGGGACAGATTTATGATAGGTGTATGCCTCTTTTGCGCCACTTACAAAACACTGTCCACGGGGAAATTACTTAAAATGTCCTTAAGACACATGAATGTGTTTTTTTAAAGCGTTTGCAATTTTTTTGGGTCACTTTTAACATGGCTATGTGACTCAAACAGTCAAAATCTAAATTCACCATGCACAGGTGGGAGCATATTTACAAGGAATGTGCTCCATGGGGAAAGGTCTTATAATGTAATATGGGAAAAATGACATCAGAGACAGTGAAATGCCTTATAGAGAAGCATACACCATTATGTCCTTGTCATAATTTTGCAAACCATTCCTTTTCCCCAAAAACGATTTTCAAATCATAATTTGAAAACACTGCACATGTGGAAATGACTTAAAATGTCCTTAATTCAAAATTTGCTATTCTTTATTTTGCGATTGCACTGAAGGATTAGCAAATTTTGCGATTCCTTAAATGCAATGTATCAAACAAAAAATATGTAAAAAATAACATTAAGGATTTGGAAACTACCACCAACTTCTAGTTTGTGGTAATTTCCGAATTCTTTTCAAAAAGCATTTTTTTCCAAAAAACAAAAGGTGCCATATGACGCCAATACATGTCCTTAGGGCATGTATGTGCGCCATATGCCCCCAAATTTCTTTTTCAGGGGTGCAGCAGGGTGTTCTTGAGATACCCCTGCACCCTTGAAAAAATTCCTAATTTGCGATGAGCTAATTGCTAATCGCAAATTGCACCTTCATTCCTATGAGCCTCCTAGCCCATGGAAATGAATGGGTAATTTGCAATTAGCAATTTGCTCATTGCAAATTAGGAATGGTAAAGAATTGCTATTTATTCCTTAAAATTCGCTATTTAGGAAATGCAAAATAGTTTGATGGTACATATGGTGGTTCATCTGTAACAAGATAAGAAGCTTAGGGATACATTTATGATGACTGGCGAAATAAAGTGGACATAACTTACTTCATTGGTAGGCCTTTACATGTATTATCTCCTCTGTATTCTTCATCAAGCGTAACTTTAATCTGCAATCCTGAGTAGGCCTCACCTTAGCAAACCTCTGGATAGGCCACACCTTATCGTCATCCTGGATTAATCATTTAAAATGCTAGGGACAGATTTATGATAGGTGTATGCCTCTTTTGCGCCACTGTGCGTCACTTTTATGATGCAGCGGCGGTGCAAAGATTTGCTAAGAGGCGACAAAATTACAAATTGATGCATTTAGGCAGATATGTCATGGTGTAAAAAAAACGTACCACATGAAACCGATGCAGCAGTGATGCAAAAGATGCACCATGTTGCAAGACAGGCCTCACTTGGGGCCATATGTATCAAGCTAATTAGCATTCGCAAAGATCAAAATTCTGCGAATTTCGGCCTTTGCGAATGCTAATTAGACAAATGGTATGTATCAAACAAGTTTGATGCAAAATAAGGAATAGCAAAGTTTGCAATTCCTTATTTTGAGATTGCACTGAAGGATTTGCAAATTTTGCGATTACTTAAATGCAATGTATCAAACAAAAAATATGTAAAAAATGACATTAAGGATTTGGAAACTACCACCAACTTCTAGTTGGTGGTAATTTGTGAATTCTTTTCAAAAAGCTTTTTTTCCAAAAAACAAAAGGTGCCATATGACGCCAATACATGCCCTTAGGGCATGTATGTGTGCCATATGCCCCCAAATTTCTTTTTCAGGGGTGCAGCAGGGTGTTCTTGAGACACCCCTGCACCCTTGGAAAAATTCCTAATTTGTGATGAGCTAATTGCTAATCGCAAATTAAACCTTCATTCCTATGAGCCTCCTAGCCCATGGAAATGAATGGGTAATTTGCAATTAGCAATTTGCTCATTGCAAATTAGGAATGGTAAAGAATTGCTATTTATTCCTTAAAATTCGCTATTTAGGAAATGTAAAATAGTTTGATGGTACATATGGCGGTTCATCTGTAACAAGATAAGAAGCTTAGGGATACATTTATGATGACTGGCGCAATAAAGTGGACATTACTTACTTCATTGGTAGGTCTTTACATGTATTATCTCCTCTGTATTCTTTATCAAGCGTAACTTTAATCTGCAATCGTGAGTAGGCCTCACCATAAACAAACCTCTGGATAGGCCACACCTTATCGGCATCCTGGATTAATCATTTAAAATGGTAGAGACAGATTTATGATAGGTGTATGTCTCTTTTGCGCCACTGTGCGTCACTTTTATGATGCAGTGGCAGTGCAAAATATTTGCTATGAGGCGAGAAAATTACAAATTGATGCATTTAGGCAGATGTGTCATGTTGTAAAAAAAACGTGCCACATGAAACCGATGCAGCAGTGATGCAAAAGATGCACCATGTTGCAAGACAGGCCAACTTGGGGTCATATGTATCAAGCTAATTACCATTCGCAAAGATCAAAATTCTGCAAATTTCAGCCTTTGCGAATGCTAATTAGCCAAATGGTATGTATCAAACAAGTTTGATGCAAAATAAGGAATAGCAAAATTTGCTATTCCTTATTTTGCGATTGCACTGAAGGATTTGCAAATTTTGCGATTCCTTAAATGCAATGTATCAAACTAAAAATATGTAAAAAATGACATTAAGGATTTGGAAACTACCACCAACTTCTAGTTGGTGGTAATTTGCGAATTCTTTTCAAAAAGCATTTTTTTTTTAAAAACAAAAGGTGCCATATGACGCCAATACATGCCCTTAGGGCATGTATGTGCGCCATATGCCCCCAAATTTCTTTTTCAGGGGTGCAGCAGGGTGTTCTCGAGACACCCCTGCACCCTTGGAAAAATTCCTAATTTGCGATGAGCTAATTGCTAATCACAAATTGTACCTTCATTCCTATGAGCCTCCTAGCCCATGGAAATGAATGGGTAATTTGCAATTAGCAATTTGCTCATTGCAAATTAGGATTGGTAAAGAATTGCTATTTATTCCTTAAAATTCGCTATTTAGGAAATGCAAAATAGTTTGATGGTACATATGGCGGTTCATCTGTAACAAGATAAGAAGCTTAGGGATAGATTTATGATGACTGGCGCATCACCAGGGATGTGCCAGTCATCCTGCGCCGCTGTTCCGCCACCCATGGTGTGCTGCATTTACAATGCGGGGCATCATGGGGCAAAAATGGCACAGATGCGTGACGTATCTGTGCTGTAAAGGTAGTGATTGCTGGAGTTGTATCGCAAGTGTGATGCAGCTCAAGCAAGGCTCAGGGGTGCCCCATCTCCACAATGTTGCGTCAAGACCTATGCCTGCTTAAAGCAGGCGCAGGGTTTTGACGCAGCTTTCTCCTATCTGATTGTAAATACGGCACACCATGGGTGGCAGAGCAGCGGTGCACGTTAACTGGTGCATGCCTGGGGATGTGCCATTTAACATAAATCTGCCCCTTTACATTTAAGTATGTGCAGGGGACACAGAGTTGGTGAGGCTTATCCAAGGTTAAGAAGAGATGAGTCCTGTTCACTGAAAAATTAGACATAGGCTTCAACTGCTCAGCATCGCTGGACATGGCTAAATAATAGCTGCAAAATGTTACTCTTGTTAAACAATTTTACTATTATAATCTCTGAGATTTGTCTCTTACTCTGCAACATCTCATTGTTGTTATCTTTCTTTAAAGATAAAGACAACATCAACATGAGCGACAATCTGCAATCAGTTGATTTTGACCTCATCATTGAACTTGTAATTGAAACATCAGTGGATGTTGATCCCTTGGATGATTTAAATCCTGAGGATGAAGAAGAGCGTGATGAGGATGCAGATTTGTCCGAATTATATGACATAGGGTGGGAAGCTGACCATCTTGAGCCTATGGAACTATAAACATTTATTTTTAAAATTTATAATAAATAAAAAGTAAAAGTGTAAACCGTTTAATTTAAAAATAAAGACACCTTCAAAAACAGGTTATGTGTAGTGTCTTCAATGAAATATTAAAATATGCTCATAAAATTAGATCAGATTCACATATAAAATAGCACAGGTAACATGAATATAAATTCCATTTCTTTTCTGCTATTTCTGTATTGTAAATTTGCCAAGGACTAAAAAATCTTCTATTTAAAATGTCAAGTAGTGTGTTAAGTTTTTGATCACTGTTATTGATTTACTGTTTGGTAATAGTGGTTAATAACATTTTTTAATATATTTTACCACAGATTCAACTGCAGATCATTTCAACATTTCACCATGCCAACGAAAGAAAGAGAGAGAAAGGCTGCAAAACGTCAAAGACAGGAGGTGAATCAAAAGAAGCAGCAGTCCTCTAACAAAAAGATTTGTCAAGTCACGAAGAAAGCACCGGGTAAGAGTACAAAAACATTCATAAGAAATATGTGTAGTAAAAAAAATATTACTACAGAAAATGTTTCAGTCCATAAAAAGAGAAGCAATTCAAATGGAAAGGAAAGGCCAATCAAAAATGTTACTGCTAGAGCAAGAGATAACTCTGTGCATGATAGTAGAAGGAAACAACAGTTTAGGGACATTCGTAAACGAATGTTCCGCAACAGGATAATTGGCAATTTGTTAAAAAATATTAAGAAAGGTCAACAGAAAGTGGTTTTTTATAAGAGAAAAAAAAAGTTGAGAAAGTTATTGATCAGGCATTTGAAATTAAACGTAAGTTATTTATTTTGATAATCAATAGAATTAGGAAGCTAAACAAGGCAATTTATGATTTCAAAAGAAATAGTAGATGGAAGAGAATAGTTAATCGTAGTAATTTTTGTGACGTTTTTTCTGGAGAATGGATTCATAGTTCAAGCTGTGAGGCATTTTTTAATGAGGAGAGTTATTTCCAGGATAATGATTTGGTGCATGCAGTTGACACCAGTGGTCGTGCTTATGAAGTGAAAGATGGTTGTCCAGTTGAAAAAGAAAAACTTGTGACAACAGAGGCAGAAGAGGTGTTAGGTAATGAGGTTTTAGGAAGACGTGCTAAGGGTCCTGTGTACACCTGGAAGTGTAGTAGTATTTGTAGTGTGCGACAGGATTCCATCAATTTGCTTTGTGATTTTGTACGGTCATTTAATAAGAAAAGTTTGAAGCAGAAAATAAGGTTGTTGCAAGAATTAGATCCTTGCAGAGTGAGAGAAGTGACAGGTTTGCATGGTCATTCACTGGCTTGTCTTTCCAGGAGAGTATGCCAGAGTGTTTTTCATCATTTCAGGATGCTAGCAGTGCATCATAATAAAGTGAGGAAATTAGTTAGAATGTTGTATTATGCTAAGAGTCCAGCAATTATGCTTAAACAATTATGCGCTGCTCTTTTGCATGGTTCTGAAATAGATGTGAAGAATATATGTGAAGAAATTGAGTTTTGTTACTTTGGAAGTAAAGAGGAGAATGTTGAAATTGACCAAGAAGAAGCGGGTAATGTGGAAGATAGTGTACAGGTTTCCAGTACAGATAATTTCCAGAGGGAAATTGTCACATTTCAGGTCAAATCAAGTGAGAGGCCAAATTTCACTTGTGTGTGTTGTCGACGCACTTATTATAAGAATCAGACTAAGTTAGTGGATTTATATGCAAAAAGTGAAAGGGAAAATAATAGTGAATGGAAGGATTTTGCAACATACTTGATGGTAGAAAATTGTTTTGATTTGGGATTGGATCAACGTGTGTGTACTTATTGTTGTTGCAAATTAAATCAAAACCAGATGCCTGCTAGAGCAGTTCATAATAATCTGGAATTGGTTGAGATTCCTTCTGAATTGAAGGATTTAAATACTTATGAATCTATTTTGATTCAAAGTATCCATCCCTTTCAGGCTATTGTAAGAATGGAGCCAAAGACAGGGAAATTGCCTCCATCAGATTTACAGAGAGGATTAAAGGGAAGAGTTGTTTATTTGCCTCTAGATTTGAAGAAAAACATTAACACAATTGGAGTAGAAAAAGTGGAAGAGGAACCTCTGGTTATCTTAGTTAATGGGGTTCCGACAAAGAATAAGAAAATATGGCAAGATTTAGTAGATGTTAGGAAAGTTAAAAAGGCAACATTGTATTTGAAAAAAAATAATAAATACTATAAGAATGTATATGTTGCAGAAGAGGAAGTAAGTGAGGAAGAGGATAGCGATTTGTGTGCTGGTCAAATTGAGAAAGTAGAACCCTCTACTAGTGAAGAAATATATGAACATTATAGTGTTCATCCTTTGCATTCCAAGGAAGTCATGGGGAATGCTATTGAGTTGTTTCAAATGAAACAAGCCAAAGGGAGTCCCATTAGTGTTTGGGAGGAAAGTTTGGAAGCTTGGTGTTTCCCACAGCTTTTTCCAACAGGTCAGGGAGGAAGATATGATGAGCGACCTCATCAAATTCCTGCTTCTGAATACCGGACTTTGCGATTGTATGCAGGAGATGCTAGGTTTCGACAATGCATTCCTTATTTGTTTCATCTCCTGTTTGAAAGTGATCTGTCTGGACTGTCATATGCAGGTAACCACATCTTGAAAAGTGGTATACACATGCAAAACATCTCGGCAAGTGACTTTATGGATAAAGTCAATGTCCAAGACAGTATTTTGGATTCTCACCTGATTAATCTCATGGCGTGTCAGCGTGGTACTAATGA
Source organism: Lissotriton helveticus (assembly GCF_964261635.1). NCBI lineage: Eukaryota > Metazoa > Chordata > Amphibia > Caudata > Salamandridae > Lissotriton > Lissotriton helveticus. Next base: position 1,986,943,683 of record NC_136063.1, read on the forward strand.
GTACTGGTACCGTCGTCATGGTGATTTAAAATGTATGCTGAGGAACTTAGGTACTCCCACATGGTTCCTCACTCTGAGCTGTGCCGAGTATGGCTGGGAAGACTTACTTGAATTTCTACGAGAGGCAAATGCTAACGTAGATAACATCGAATTCAAGACACCCGGAGAACTGTGCTCTTTGGATCCAGTCAATGTATGTAGGTACTTCAATCATAGATTTGAAGCTATGATGTCTTTCATCATGAATAAGAAGAATCCACCTCTTGGAGAGGTGTTGGATTTCTTCTGGAGAAAGGAGTACCAAGCAAGAGGTGCTCCTCATATACATATGTTGCTGTGGATCAAGGATGCACCTAAATTTGGAACGGATCCAGAAGACTCAGTGATGAGTTTCATCCAACAGTATTCTACGTGTGCTGTTCCAAACGCAAAGGAGAAGAAAAGCCTAAGAGAAAAAGTTCTGCGTTTCCAAAGCCATCGATGTGGAAAGTACTGCCGTCGTAAATTCCGAAACAAGGACAAGTTCTACACCAAATGTCGTTTCGGCTTTCCACGACCGGTGATTTCTAAAGAAAGAGTAAACAGTTTGATGTCTTCGCTGCGACATAATGTCATGAAGAAATCACCTAAAAACACATACAATTTGAAGAGGAACGAAGAGTCCAAGTACATCAACGACTACAACCCGGTGATTTTGTCCATGTGGAATGCTAACATGGATATACAGTTTGTGGCTGATAACTGTATGGCTGTGGCTCGGTATGTGACGTCTTACATCACCAAAAAAGAGAAGACAGAATTGAAGGATATGTGGGAGGACATTTCCCATGAAAAGAGCCTCAGCAAGAAGTTGTACAGTTTCAGTCTGAAGATGTTGTCGCATCGAGAAATTGGAGCTTACGAATGCTCTGACCGGTTGTCTTCAGCAAGTCTCTAAGCCAAGTCCAGGAGTATCGTTTGGGCGAGTCTTGGTCTTGCTGCAACGCGTAATCGAGTTCTGAAACCTGTGCGGGAAATTGAGTATTTGGCGGAAAAGGAGCCAAACAGTACCGACATTTTGAAGACCAACATGTTGGATACATATTATCCAAATAGAAGCAGTCACCTCGACAATGTTTGTCTGTATGAGGTTCTTCAAAATTACATATTCAAGAGGAACATCAAAGAAGATACTGAGAAAGGAGTGTATGCTGTAATAGGAAGTGAGGGATGTCTGGTCAAGCAAAGAAAATGCCACTTGGTAAACCATCGAAAATTGAGTGGCGAATCTCCTGAAAAAAAGGAGTTTTTCTATTTAGCACTTTTGCAACTTTTCAAGCCTTGGCGTGCAGAAGAGGAACTGCTTGGAGATTTCATCTGTTACGAAGACTCTTTCAATGCCGCCAAGGAGACCATAGAATGTCCTGCTTTTCCCAAATATGTAGAAATGTTGAATGCGGAAATTGAGCAGGAAGCAACGATTGCAGCCGAGATTGCCAGAGACAGTTCTCAGGACAGTCAGAGTTCTGCTTCATTGAGTCAGGATCCACTAGGAGGATCTGTTATCGAAAATGAAGCTGCCACTGCCATGAATGAAGTGGAAAGAGCCATGGCACATGCTCAGGAGGATGCGGTTAACTTAGAAGAGTTGGAAAGACAACTCAACGTTGAGCAGAGGAAAATATATGACGAAGTTACCATGCAAATTGATCATGGATTAAGTCATGACAAGAAAGAGTGCTCATGTACGTCGTTGAAGCCTGTCCGACTGTACGTGAGTGGAGAAGCGGGAACTGGAAAAAGTTTCCTCATTAAAGCAATTTCATGCTATTTGCAGGAAAGGACAGAGTCATCGCTGTCTTGTGTTGTCACCGCTCCAACTGGACTGGCAGCACATAACATTAAAGGGATTACTTTACATCGTTTACTGATGCTGCCAGTGGAGCATGACAACAAATTACAATATCACAAGCTATCTGGAGATACTTGTTTTGAAGTTTCAAGAATCTTGAGGAAAATGAAACTTCTTATCATTGACGAAGTAAGCATGGTTTCCAATGTCATGCTTGCCTTTGTGCATTTGAGAATGCAAGAAGTTCTCAAAACAGAGTATGATGTGTTATTTGGTGGCAAACACATCATTGTTTTCGGAGATCTTTTGCAGCTGACACCAGTGAAAGGGCAACCTGTGTTCAAAATGCTCACGCATGAAGATACCAGGAAGTGCCTAGGCAGCATTGGCAACGTCAATATATGGTTAAACTTCAATTATGCTGAACTGCATGAAAATATGCGTCAGGCGAAGGATGAAGTTTACAAGACTATTCTACAAGATGTTAGAATTGGAAAAGTGACCGAGCATGGGAAAGAAGCTTTACATGCACGATTACTGTCAAATTTATATCCAGAACAAGATGTTGTGCCTGAGAATATTTTTCAGAAAATTACTGATAAGAAATCTGGAATATGTTTGATGCCAACTCTTGCAGAATGTGCCAAATTCAACAACAAAATGTTGCATTTAGAAAAGCAAGAGATTGTGAAACTGGAAGCTATTGACAGAGTAGAGCATATGGGATCAACAATTATTTTGTCTGAGAATCTGAAAACAAAATTGGATTCATTAGAGAAGAGTATATCTAAAACTGCAGGTTTTGAAAAGACTCTGAATGTGTGCTTGAACTGCCGTATAATTTTAAGAAGGAATTTACATGTTGAAAGAGGTCTGGTAAATGGATCAATGGGTAATGTTGTTGATTTTGTAAAATACAGAAATAGAGATGGAATTGAATTTTTAAAAATTAAATTTGATGGCATTGAGGAAGTACAGCTAATTGGTCGTTGCTCTGCTAGATTTTTGCTTGTAAAAGACTTATATGTTCGCCGTAAGCAGTTTCCTGTTTGCTTGGCATATGCGGTGACAATCCATGAATCGCAAGGTTTAAGTGTAGACTGTGCATTGGTGAATATTGGCAGTTCTGTGTTCAAGGAGGGTATGGCATATGTGGCATTGTCACGAGTTAGAACTTTATCGGGATTGTACTTGATTGAGTGTGATGTCACAAACATTTGTGCGGATCTAGATTGTGTTAAGGAATACAATAGGTTAAGAAGAGAGTATGCGCCACATTTGCCTCAGTATCCTTTGTTTGAGAAACGTGTGGTAGGCCGGAAACGAAGAAATGTGACCAATACTGGGGAGGTTGTAGCAAAAAGACGAAAAGTCGATGAACCTAAAATTACAAGCAGAATCAAAAAGGATTCTGTTGAAGATGTTGTTGGTTTTCAATTTGAAAACAGTTCTGGTGTCAACTGCTATGCTAATGTAGTGGTTAATGTTTTGTTTTCTCTAGAAAATGTAAAAGAAGAGATTGTGGTCAATTCTGATCAAAGATTTTGCAGTTTGTTAAATTCTGTGTTAGAGAAATGTAGCACTGATAGAACAAACATAGAAAGTGTGTCTGAAATTCGAAATCTGTTAGACAGATGTTCAGGCCAAACACAATTCTCTCAAAATATTCAGCAAGATTGTCAGGAGTTTTTAATGTATATGCTTGATGTATTGCATGCTGAAGGTGTAAATGTAGATCAGCTGTTTGGGCTTTCTTATCAATGGCAGCATGACTGCGAGAACTGTATGGTATCAAGTACTACTAGTGTAGACTCAGAAAGATTTATATATTTAACTTTGCCAGACAGTAAATCAGTCTCCTTTAATAAGCTAGTAAAAGCAGCTGATCACAACATGGAGTGTAGCCAATGTAAATCTGAAATGATGTCCACATTATTTATACGAACATATGGCCAGTATGTCATTTTAATGTTCCAACGATGTAGGCCTGATGGAACAAAATTGACAACTTTAATTTAAAATTTTGTAGCTTCGCAGTTGTCAATATCAGGAAGGACTTTTGTAACTGCAGCAATTATATATCATGACGGCCCTTCAATAACATCAGGACATTACACAGCTTATTTAAAGTCTAGAAATGGCTGGTCATTCTGCAACGATTCTGTTTTAATTTTCAAAAAAAAATTGCCGTATGACCTTAAAAACTCTTACCTGGTGTTTTTAAAACCAAATTTTAAGGGAAATAATCTCGGGATGTGCTCTGTGGAATTTCAAGAAGTTCTAATGGCTCCTACACAATTTGGCCTTGAGGATAAGTGTAGTTCAGAGACATAACTTCTAACCATAAGACTGGACGTCATGGAGAAATAAGTGCACTTTGAATGAGTTCAGAAAAACTATTTCTTTTTATAAGCTAATTGAAGCAGCCAATCAAAACATAGAGTAGAGGGAATGTAAGTCTGCAATGCTGTCTACTGTTTTACATTGCTTTGTGATTGAAAGTGATGTAGAGAATTAAATAATTGTAGTAGTCATAGAGTTAGTGTAAGTCTGCTTCATAGTAAGCAGTATCGGTGTCATAGGAAATGTAGAACATGACTGAGCAAGAAGGGGAAGATATTACTATTCCTGGATTGTGAAAATGATCTTCAACATTTTAATTCTGAAAGTTGCAGAAATGCCAAATGACGGGATTGGCTTACAAGAAATCCAAGAGTTATAAATGGCTCTGACAAGATTTGGCCTTGTGGAAACTTGTGGTAGAGAGCAAGAAGTCATTTATTGCATGTAACATGTTTTTAAAAACGATGGAGATTTTCTTTCAGAAAGTGGCGGGCTGAAAGTAATATTCAGATCAAAGAGAGAGAGAGGACTAGGAAAGCTAGCCCGTATCCCCTGTGTTTATATGTAAGTATCAATGGGGGCTAGCTAGCTTTAAAGGGAAGGTAAAGGGTGACTCAGGTACGTCAGACAATACAAGGAAAAAAGCAATATTTTCCTTTGAAAGCCCTCACCCACCGACCTGGTCGGTGGCATGCTTCATCATCGGGCCCGCCACAGTGGCACCGAATGTGCCCCGGGTGTGCTGCAACGCCAGGAGACTGCGGAGCTGGTATATTGCTGCGTGTGCAGTGAAGGAGTGAGATGTGAAAGATTAAAAAGCTATACAAGCGGTCCCAGCACCCGAGGGTTAACAAGTATTTAATAAACTGGGCCTCCGTTAGCTGTTTAAAAAGGCGAATGGACAAAGTGGAGTGATTAATGATCTCCCATGTCCAGTGTGGTCTACATGTTTCTGCCAGTGCCTTTTCTATTATAAGCTGGCTTTCCTCAGGACCAAAGAGTTAAGTGAAAAAGTGCAATTAAATAATAAACTAATAAACTATATTAAGTGATTGTGTTGTTTGTTGGCTATGTGTCGCGCTCGCTAAGGCGCTGTAGCTGTTAGAGGGGGATTCCCTCAAGCTTTTCTACATAAAACACATAGGACAAAGATAGGACGTACAGGGGAGAGTCATATTAGGTTGGCATTTTTTAGAACTCATGGTGGCCGGCTCATAGGGTGGTGTACGACTTAAAACCGGCTAGGGTGAGCTCATAGCGATTGTATGAGACTGGTGAGAGTATAAAAACAACCGTAGGTGGGTAGTGGTGGGCTAGAAAACGAAATCACAAGGTGAGGTACAGGAAAGTACTAGTTCTGGGTCCTCACTCTGTTATTTCTTTGTAAAAAGCCTCATGGGTCGCCTGGCAGAGAAAGAGACCCTGTGGAGATAAATGAGGTTCACAAGGCTGTCTAACCTGTAAGGAAAGAAGAGTTTTTGGCTTACCCCATGTTGTTGGACAAGCGGTTTTACTCACGAGTAGTTCGGTCAGGTTCCTCCTTGGACCTATTCGTCCTTCTGCGGCGCCCGGTGTGAGCTGAGTGGGCCGCCTCGCTCTCTATTTATATGGTTTGGTAGACTCGATGCACCTGTTCAGGTTAGAAAGAGGGAGGGGTGCGCGGTAAACGCTGTCTCATGTAGAGTCTGCATGCGCATGTGCGGAGGAGTAGTGCGCATTGGTAGCGCATGCGCGGTAGGCTGCTGTAGCGGTCTAAGGCTTGCGCATGCGCGGTAGGGAAAGTTCTTTCGAACTAGTTCTAAGGTTTGCCGATGCTCTGAAATGGCAATGTTTAGCTATATTAGCTTCGTTCTAGTGGCTGGGTCAGCAAAAGTACGTTACTGCCGCATGGGACAGTCTTCATAGGAGAAGAATGGGCTAGGGAGGGGGACGTTCATGTAGGAGCATGGTGGCACTGGTACCTCATGAGTTTGACAAGAGTGTCTATGTGGCCAGACTGTTCCACGGGATGGAATCATTAAGGCCTATGGTATGGGTGGAAAGACGGTAAATCCAGCGTTGTTCTTTCTGTAATAGGAGTTTCTCATCCCTGAGGTTGTCAAATTTCTCAATGACGGTCCATGTGAAGTCATTGGGTGTGTGGTTGTGGGTCAGAAAGTGGTCTGTGAGCTTACTGATGTTTTTCCCACATCTTATGGTGCTTCTGTGTTCCGTCATTCTAGTGCGTACTCTCCTGGTCGTCATGCCAACGTACCGGAGGCCACATCTGCAGGTGATCAGGTATACTAGATTTGAGGAGTTACAGTTTGTAAACTGTCGTTGTGTCCAGGTCTTACCCGGTTCCAAGCTCAGTGTTTTTGAGGGGGATGTCAGGTGGCATACACTGCAGTTGTTGCAGGGTTGGTGACCAGTGATCCTTGGCAAGCCCCATGCATTGGTGATGGTGTTATCTTTATCTTGAGTTTTGGGGCGCGGTCTGGTACTCACAAGCTGGTCTCTTAGGTTGGTTGCTCTTTTGTAGGCAAAGCGAGGCTTTTCCCACTGCCTGGTGCCAGAGTTTATAATTTTCCAATTACGGTTGATGATGTTAGACACTTGGTTAGATGCTGTGTTGTACGTTGTTACGCAGGTGAGCACAGGATCTTCTTCGGGTTTTTGGACTGTTTCTAGGAGAGCGTCCCTGTTTTGGTTTCTTGCTCTTTTACAGGTTTTGTTGATTATCCTAGAGGGATAACCACGGTCCCTTAGTTTGTGCACCAAGTCACTGGATTGTTGTTTGTAGTCTTTTATACTGCTACAGTTGCGCCTGATGCGCAGAAATTGCCCATAGGGCAAGTTTTCCCTCAGGTGTCGGGGGTGAAAACTATCGAACCTGAGCAGGGAGTTTCTTGCTGTGGGCTTGTAGAAGGTGGTGGTGGAGAGTCCTCCATTCTCTGGTCTGATGTTAAGGTCTAGGAAGGGTAGCTCCAGGGGACTGCTGGTGCATGTGAAGCGTAGGTACGGGTCTAGTTGGTTGACCCATAGCATGAATCTGTCAAGTGACTCCTGGTTGCCATTCCATACAATGAGAATGTCGTCAATGTAGCGACGCCACACTCTGATGTTGGTGGAAAAGGGGTTGGTTGGGTGTTGTATGTGTGTCTCCTCGAAGTGGGCCACATAAAGTCCGGCCACACTGGGAGCAAAGACACTGCCCATTGATGTACCATTCGTCTGGAGGTAAAAGGTGCCCTCATATTCGAAATAGTTCTCTTTGAGAGCTAGTGCTGCGCAGTCTAAGATGAAGCTGCGGGGCGTGTTGTAAGTCCAAGTGTTGGACATGAGGACATCGTGCAGTACCTTGAGCGTGGCGTCTTGTGGGAGGCTAGTGTATAGGGATTCTATGTCTAGTCCCACAAGTAATTCAGTGCTTGGATCAAAGCTGATTTCCTTGATTACATTTAGTAAATGTTTAGTGTCCTTGAGGTAGGTAGGGGTCTTCTGGACTAGGGGATTGAGGAAGAAATCACAGAAACGTGATAGCGGTTCTAGCAAAGACTTGATACCCGACACAATGGGTCTCCCTGGTGGTGGAAAGGTGCCTTTGTGCACTTTGGGGACCGTGTAGAAGTAGGGAGTCTTTATTTCTTTGGGACATAAGTAGTCCGACTCTTGCTGTGATATATGATCATGGTCTTTGGCATGTTTTACCATTTGCGTGATGGTGGTCTGTAGTTGCTCAGTAGGGTCTCTTTGGAGACGCTTATAATTCCTAGAGTCACTGAGGAGCCTCTTGCACTCCTGGTCATAGTCTGTCTTATTCATCAGGACTATACCTCCACCTTTGTCCGCTGGTTTTATGACAAGTTTGGGGTCATGTTGGAGGCGTTGGATGGTGCTTCTGTCTTTGTTGGACAGGTTGTTGAAAGTGTCTCTCTGTTGGAGTTGTTCTACTTCCGTGTAGACTGCCTGTTCGAAGGTCAGGATTTCTACCGGGATGCTACCTGGTGGGGGGGTGAAGGTAGATTTTGTCCTCATTCCCGTCTCATTGGGTGTTCCTTCCGCTTGTGTGGTGGTATTGTCCTTTTTCTCGAAGAAGGCCTTTAACTTGAGCTTTCTAAAGAATTCAGCCAATTCTACATGTAATTTAAACATGTCCAGTCTTGGCGTTGGGACAAATGAGAGGCCCTTATTCAGTACTCCCATTTCGTCTGGTGTGAGTTGTGTGTCGGACAGGTTGAACACGAGGGGGGTCGGTGGTGTCACTTGCTGGTTCCCGCTTGTTCCTTGGTTTTGTTTCTCGTGTTGGAGCTCACCGGTTCTGCTTCGGGTGCCCATTGCACTTGGCCTGGGTTCCGTCTCTTGCCCCTGCCTCTCCTGCCCTGGGATAAAAAAGGGTATTGCTGCTGTTGGTTTCCTTGAAAGAAGGGCATGTTGCCTTGAGGGTACATCTGTGGGTATCCGAAGTATGGGGGTGGTAAATGCCCGAAAAGAGGCGGTGGTTGGCCAAAGTTGTGGTTCTGGGGACCTTGCCATGGTTGTTGCCAATGTTGTTCACGCCTGCCTCTCCCTCTCGGGGTATTCGGTCCTGTGCTTGAGTTGCTTGACGCGCTTGAGATGGAGCTGTTGTCTGAATTATCAGATGATTTCTTGGCGGGGGTGTAGTCGTCTTCTGAGTACGGGTAGGTTTTAGAGTAACTGAATCTCTTCAGATCCTTTTCAAATTTTTTGATTTTTGTCTGGGTTAGGTAGTCTTTGTATTCAGCTATTTCGCGGTTCTGGTCTTCGAGTTTCTTTTTGATCCCTGTCACCGTGGTTTTAAAGTGTGACTCCGTTGCCTGGATTTCGATCATGATTGCGTCCGATAGGCGTTTTGCAGTTTTAATGATAAGGACTAGCCAGTCCCTGGTGCAATGCCAGGCGATCTGGGCCCAGTCCTTCCGGAATGCTGCATCATCTAAGAAGATCCTGGGGGCGTTGGTGACCAGGAGGCCAGTGGGGGCTGTGTTGGTTCGTAGGTATTGTGCCAGGATGACTCCATGTAGAACAGTCCGAATCCTGTTCCTCTTCTTCTCCGTGAGTGAATCCCAGTCAGTAGATTGGGCTCCAGTTGCTGAAATGTTGAAATCTGCCAGGAGCGAGGGATCAGCTAGGATTTCGCTGATGTCCTCGGCAGTATAGGTTAGGCCCATATTCTCGGCCATATTGAGGGTAGTGGGAGCTCTCACAGCTGCGCGCTGCTTAGTATTATTCAGATCAAAGAGAGAGAGAGGACTAGGTAAGCTAGCCCGTATCCCCTGTGTTTATATGTAAGTATCAATGGGGGCTAGCTAGCTTTAAAGGGAAGGTAAAGGGTGACTCAGGTACGTCAGACAATACAAGGAAAAAAGCAATATTTTCCTTTGAAAGCCCTCACCCACCGACCTGGTCGGTGGCATGCTTCATCATCGGGCCCACCACAGTGGCACCGAATGTGCCCCGGGTGTGCTGCAACGCCAGGAGACTGCGGAGCTGGTATATTGCTGCGTGTGCAGTGAAGGAGTGAGATGTGAAAGATTAAAAAGCTATACAAGCGGTTGCAGCACCCGAGGGTTAACAAGTATTTAATAAACTGGGCCTCCGTTAGCTGTTTAAAAAGGCGAATGGACAAAGTGGAGTGATTAATGATCTCCCATGTCCAGTGTGGTCTACATGTTTCTGCCAGTGCCTTTTCTATTATAAGCTGGCTTTCCTCAGGACCAAAGAGTTAAGTGAAAAAGTGCAATTAAATAATAAACTAATAAACTATATTAAGTGATTGTGTTGTTTGTTGGCTATGTGTCGCGCTCGCTAAGGCGCTGTAGCTGTTAGAGGGGGATTCCCTCAAGCTTTTCTACATAAAACACATAGGACAAAGACAGGACGTACAGGGGAGAGTCATATTAGGTTGGCATTTTTTAGAACTCATGGTGGCCGGCTCATAGGGTGGTGTACGACTTAAAACCGGCTAGGGTGAGCTCATAGCGATTGTATGAGACTGGTGAGAGTATAAAAACAACCGTAGGTGGGTAGTGGTGGGCTAGAAAACGAAATCACAAGGTGAGGTACAGGAAAGTACTAGTTCTGGGTCCTCACTCTGTTATTTCTTTGTAAAAAGCCTCATGGGTCGCCTGGCAGAGAAAGAGACCCTGTGGAGATAAATGAGGTTCACAAGGCTGTCTAACCTGTAAGGAAAGAAGAGTTTTTGGCTGAAAGTAATAACAGCACAACAGAGTGTAAGCTGTTCATAGGACATCCTTTGACGTCATGGAAAGTAAGTTAACTTTAAGGAGTTCTGAATTCTGATTTGTTATGTTGTATGGGATGTCATCAGTGATGTCATCAGTGATGTCATTTGAGATGTCATCAGTGATGTCATCAGTGATGTCACTGACCATGTCATGAATGATGTAATATGTGACATGATCAGCAGTGGATTGCGGGTGCGCGATATATAGTTAGTACAACTAACTATATATGGAATTTCATTGGTTTTGTGTGAGTAAAATAAGGTTTTTTAAATGCTAATTCCTAACTATATATGGTGTATAACCTATGGTTTTTTCAGTGAATTTTCAAGGTTTTGTAAATGCTAATTCCTAACTATATATGGTCTATAACCTATGGTTTTTTCAGTGAATATATATATATACAGTTAGGACCTAGCTACCATAGGAAATCCGCAACATTCTATCAGGAATAACTTTGGCGCCGGTTGAGGAATTTGCGTGTAATTTTCCAAAATTTTGGCCAGCTCCGCTGCGCTCCTTCCCAGAAAGTTTCGGGGAGATTCGTGAAGTGGGGGCTGAGAAAAAAGGGGGGTCCCAAAATGTGTTTTCCCCATGTTAATTTCCATAGGACGTTCTGACAAGGCTACAGCCTGAACCGCTAAACGGAATTACACCAAACTTGGCAAAATTGTAGGGACTGGTACGCAGAAGTACCTTTGCTATATTTGGTGAAAATTGCTCCAGTGGTTTTTATGAAAATTAACTTCATAAACACATATATATCTGGGCGGAGCCTAACCACACATCTCATCGTGAGATCTGATTGGCTGTCAGCACTTCATCCAAGAAGTGTTGGCAGCCATCTTGGGACCAATATACATGATAGCACCTCATTAAAAAGCATTGTAGTTAATAGAGGGTTTTAGGACTTTAGTTACATTATAAATCATTTGTTGATGGTACCATACTGATTTTAGGAATTGTGGTGTGTTCTAAGGTGATTTTACCATGTGAAAAAGCCTTCTGCTGGGATATCATGAATCATGTTTGAAAGAAAACTATTATCTCAAGCTTTTCCCACAGTGGTTTGGAAGGGATCTATAAGCTAAACTGAAAGCATATTTTCTGTAAATTCACATTATCTTTCTCAGTCATGTGAGAATGAAGTCTGACATTCTCAGTAAAACATGTACATCCAAGAAGGACAGAGACTGTCAGTTGATTCCTTTGTGTTCTACTGCAGCCTCCTAGAGTGTTCTAAAGAACAACTAGAGAGCTAACAGTCCTACTTATTACAAAGGTATGGCACATCTGAAGCCATCTTGATTGGAATAAAGTGGTAACTCTTAAAACATTTAATTTAAAAAGGAACAAAATGAGGGGGTATATTTTGCCATAGAAAGTATGATTAGTGCTGCAGAAAGAAAAATTAGGGCACATTTTGAGTGACTTCCCAAATCCTCTTCTATTTCATTAAAAAAGTCTGACATGCAGTCTTCCAAGATGGCCACCAGAGACAAAAGAGCCCAAATGTAGCCCAAATATCACCTAGATGTAGCCCAAGTATAGCCCAATGGCAGAATGTTCTAAAGAACAACGAGAGCGCTAACAGTCTTACTTATGACAAAAGTATGGCATACCAGAAGCCATCTTGATTGGAATGAAGTGGTAAGTCTGAAAACATTTAATTTAAAAAGGAACAAAATGAGGGGGTTCATTTTGCCAAAGAAATAGAAAGTATGATTAGCAGCAGACTTCCCTGGAGAGCAGTAGCTTTACTACAGTGATCTAATGAGCAACTAGAGTGCTAACATTCACAATTTATGGCAAATGTTTGACACATCTGAATGCTTTCTTGATGGAAACAAAGTAAACAAGCATTGAAAATCCAATAGATCTCGCCCTCGTTTAAGTTAAAGCCATTCTGTTTGTAATGAGGTGGCTTTTTAGCTTTGCTTTTATTAGTGTTTTTAAAATGTTCATGTAAATAACATCCATATATATGCATAAATGTATATGTATGCATGCATTTATATTTGCATTTATATAGATATGCAGATTATATATGTTTATATATGTATGTATATATATATATACACATACATAAATGCATATGCATATATATGCATATATATATGTGTATATGTGTGCGTGTAGAGAGAGGTAGAGAGGTAAAGGTGTAGAGGTAGAGAGGTAGAGGTAGAGAGGTGGAGGTAGAGAGGTAGAGACTAGTAGAGAAAGAAGTAGAGAGAGGTAGAGAGGTAGAGAGAAGAGAGTGAGTATTAGAGTAGAGAGTGAGTAGTAGAGAGTAGTAGAGAGCAGTAGAGAGAGTAGCAGAGAGTGAGTAGTAGAGAGTAGTAGAGTGAATAGTAGAGTGAGTAGTAGAGAGTAGTAGAGAGTGAGTAGTAGAGAGTGAGTAGTAGAGAGTGAGTAGTAGAGAGTAGTAGAGAGTAAGTAGTAGAGTGAGTAGTAGAGAGCAGTAGAGAGTGAGTAGTAGAGAGAGAGTAGTAGAGAGTAGTAGAGTAGTAGAGAATGAGTAGTAGAGAGTTAGTATTAGAGAGTAGTGGAGTAGTAGAGAGTAAGTAGTAGAGAGTAGTGGAGAATATTCCAAAGTTTGGCACAGCACCACTTGCACAATAAATCCAATTAAATCATATCACTTAGAGTCCTTATTGAAGTGCTGAATCTTGGTGTATATTCAAATGCTTTTATTTCACTTAAGTTTATGTACCACAGCCAGCTGACGCGTTTCGTTCTGTACAACAGAACTTCTTCAGGGCGTTCTTATTTCCTTCAAGTTATGTCGGTATCCTGTTGTCATATAACTAGATATTTCTTCCAAATGTTAGACGAGACGTAAGTACATTCTTATTCAAAGTGACTAGGTATCAATTTTACCCACACAATTCGGGCAGACTTGAGTAATTCATAGCATCCTCAAAGTCAGTCTTTCAAAAATTCCAAAGTATAGGACATGATAATCTAAATCCAAATGTTTCTCAAGAAAAGTCATTTTCAATCGTTCGGAATTTCGGCGTTTGGGCAGATATGACCCAGGGACCCCCAGTATGCAAGGGGAATTAGTCCCTCCTCTGCAAACGCGCCAATGGCCTGCGTTGCAGAGAGGTGTAAAAAGAGGCATAGCCTCATTACACCTCTGTGCAATGCAGCCCCTTAGCGCATACTGGAGGTTCCAGGTGGGCTAGTTGGCCCCCAGGGACCCCCAGTATGCAAGGGGAATTAGTTCCCCCTCTTCAAACATGCACGGGGGCTGTGTTGCAGAGAGGTGTAAAAAAGGGTGTGGCCTCATTACAGCTCTCTGCAATGCAGCCCCCTGGTGCATAGTGGAGGCTCCTGGTGGGCTAGTTGACCCCCAGGGACCCCCAGTATGCAAGGGGAATTAGTTCCCCCCCTGCTAACGCGCCAGTGGGCTGCGTTGCAGAGAGGTGTAACAAGGGGCATAGCGGTATTATACCTCTGCAATGCAGCCCCCTGGCGCATACTGGAGGTTCAAGGTGGGCTAATTGGCCCCCAGGGGCCCCCAGTATGCAAGGGGAATTAGTTCCCCCTCTTCAAACATGCACGGGGGCTGCGTTGCAGAGAGGTGTACAAAGGGGCGTGGCTTCATTACACCTCTCTGCAATGCAGTCCCCTGGCGCATACTGGAGATTCCTGGTGGGGTTTCAGGTCTTATATAGTTAGGAATTAGCATTAAAAAACCTTTGAAATTCACTGAAAAAAACATAGGTTTCAGGCCTTATATAGTTAGGAATTAGCATTTAAAAAACATGCAAATTCACTGAAAAAACCATAGGTTTCAGGCCTTATATAGTTAGGAATTAGCATTTAAAAAACCTTGCAAATTCACTGAAAAAACCATAGGTTTCAGGCCTTATATAGTTAGGAATTAGCATTTATAAGTTTTAGGGGTGTTATAGTTAGCTGGACATTTCACTCATACAAAACCATTGAAATTGCTCCTATATAGTTAGTTGGACTAACTATATTTCGCGCACCCGCAATCCACTGCTGATGATGTCACATATTATATCATTCATGACATGGTCAGTGACATCACTGATGACATCATCCACATGACAATCACATACACCTTTTCATACACTCGTAAAATCTCTCATCACTCTTTGTAAAATACAGAGTATCATATTTGAATCCATTGTTACAGCAATACAAATATCTAAAAACCCACTCAGTGATTCATAGATGTATACACACATCTAATCACTTACCTGTAGATTCACTCATTCATGCTGTTAATGAACAATAGAATACTATCAAAAATACTTATACACCTAAATTGACATTACACACCAGCACACATCCTATTCACATATAAAGTCATCCTACTCACTAATGCAAACAATGGATCATACTTACATTACTTAGCTACACACTTATACAAACACAACTTCATCTATTCATTTAGATAGTAAGTCATACTTAGTGAATTATAAAATCATTATTACAAGTATAAAGTTATCCATACAGTCACTCACCAATTATTGAGTCTTATGTATACTTATTAATATACAACAACTGACACATACACTGCCTTTTATTTTTCTAGTTTGTTGGACATGTACCATTGAGAAATATATTTGCTCATCACCACACCCATAAAGATATTCACTCACCCAAACAACTGTCAGAACATGTAGTTTTAACTTCATATATCTAGTGAATCAACTATTCACACATCTTTGGGCAGTCACCCCCCCCCCACCGAACCACACACACATTCACTCTCCCATACAAATACTCAGTTAACTAATCAATAACTAATACAGACTTTCACATAGCCAGTAACCAACTGGAGAACCAGTTTACACAACAACTGACAAAGTGATACAGATATTCAAACAGTTTAGTCACTATCCACTATATTTAGTGAGACACTATAAATAGTAAACAGTCAATTACACTGCTACTAAATCCTCCATCCAAATATTTATTTTTATATATCCACTCATTCTTCAATGCAAATTGATATATATATAATGCATATTTAAATAACGAAGCAAACAACATTCACTGGATGATGTCATCAGTGATGTCATCAGTGATGTCATTTGAGATGTCATCAGGGATGTCACTGACCATGTCATGAATGATGTAATATGTGACATCATCAGCAGTGGATTGCGGGTGCGCGAAATATAGTAATACAACTAACTATATAGGAGCAATTTCAATGGTTTTGTATGAGTGAAATGTCCAGCTAACTATAATACCCCTATACCTTATAGTTTTTTGAGTGAATTTTAAAGGTTTTTTAAATGCTAATTCCTAACTATATAAGGCCTTAAACCTATGGTTTTTTCAGTGTATAAATACATATATATATATATATATATATATATATGTATATATATATATATATATATATATATATATATATATATATATATATATATATTGTTGGACAGGCCACATGAAGGGCTCGCTCCCTCCCCGCAGGACAGGGCCCGGGCCACCGTCAGCACCATTGCCCGGCCCAGCCGCCATCTTGGACACGGCACCACGCGGCCGCGCGGCCTCAGCCCGACCCCAACCCTGGGCCTGGCCAGGCCCCGACATCCCGGCACCACCCTCCACCCAGGAGGTGAACGGACCACTTGGCAGGTCACTGGGAGTAAGAAGTGTCGATGGCTCTCCCCCGCCAGGTGCCGAGCACCCCCAGCCTCCTCGGGCGCTGGCTCCACCCCCCTGCTGGGTGTCTGGACTCCCTCATCCCAGACCTCCCGACCTCCAAGAGCGAGGGTCCGGACATCAAAGGGCGCCAGACCTATAACTGAGGCCGCCCCAGGACAGGAAGGCAGTTGTATCCTGGAGTCGAGAGACACCGCGACGAACTCATCCTTGACGGACTGCTGGCGCTGCCACAGCCCTGCCTTGTGAACTATTGTCCTGCCTGCTGGCGCTGCCGCGGCCCTCTGCAACCTTCATCCTCGTGGGACCTGCTGGCGCTGCCGCGGCCCTCTGCAACCTTCATCCTCGTGGGACCTGCTGGCGCTGCCGCGGCCCGTTGTAACCTTCATCCTCGTGGGACCTGCTGGCGCTGCCGTGGCCCGTTGCAACCTGCATTCTCGTGGGACCTGCTGGCGCTGCCGCGGCCCGTTGTAACCTTCATCCTCGTTGGGACCTGCTGGCGCTGCCGCGGCCCGTTGCCACCTACGACCTCTTCGGGACCTGCCGGCGCTGCCGCGGTCTGACCCATCCGAACACCGAGCTCGAGGATTGTGAGCTATCACCGTTACACCTCTGTACCCGTGGGTACCAAGACTGTCCCGCTACCCCCTTCCCTTACTAGAGACTAGAATTGAGAGGATCATCGTGTCCTGATCGCCTTGTATCGTACCACTCTACTACCCGAAGTGCCTATAAAAGGTGTTACCCTGATCTTTGTGTGGTGTCCATCTGTGGGGGGGAAGTTACCTGTCTGTGCGATCACTGTGCTCGGCCGACCCTCCAGGTCCCCGTCTAACATTGGTGGCCAGCGGCGCGATCCGAACCAACGCGTACCGTACAGACAGTAACTCACCCTACGACTAAAACCACAATGACGACCAAAGAGAGCGGATCGGCGGAGAAGTTCCAGATGGAAAAGCTGGAAGAATACAACCACCGAGAGCTCAAACAATTTTGCATGGACTTAGGCATTGCTACCACCGGGCTAAGCACAAAAGAAGACTTCAAAAACGCCCTAGAGGCCTGGACAGAGACAAATACCGCAACCCCCCGGGACCCCGCAGCCCCGGAAGTCAACACCACCCGGACGGAGGAACGGAGAACAGGCCCTTCCCGTGAAGAGATCTAAGAGCGGGAAAAAAATAGATTACACGAGTTAGACTTGGCACGACTCAGATTAGACGGAGAATTGAAACTGGCGGAACAAAAAATAAACTTAGAACACTTACGGCTCAGAGAAGAGCGAGAGGAAAAACAGAGACAGAGAGACCTCGAAGAAAAAAGACTGGCATACGAGCACGAGTGCAAACTAGCGGAGATAGAAATACGCAAACTGAACAAAAACCTAGGGGTGCCCGAGCAACCGCACTCCCCGGGTCCTACCGAGCAGAAGGTCCACATCCCCAAGGATGTGGTCCGAGAATATCACCGGAACGACGACATACAGCAGTGGTTCAAGGCCTATGAGATTGCCATGACCGCCCACCGGGTCGCTCGAAGTGACTGGGGAGCCGGTCTATGGGGGAGATTCGTCAACGAGGGTCGTGATGCCCTGCTGCAGCTTCCGGACCATCAAATGACGTCCTATGACCACATGAAGGCCGCCCTCCTCAGTCGATATGGGCTTACACCCGAAATGTACCGCCAGAGGTTCCGCAACTGCACCCGGATCCCAGGTACAACGTGGTTGTAATACGTGAACTATTTCAGCCGAGCCTTCGAGGGGTGGATCAAGGGTAACAACGTAACCACTTACGAACAACTCTTCAATCTCATTGTGTGGGAGCACCTCTCCAACAACTGCTTCGTCGAGCTCAGGCAGCACCTCCTCGACAGTAAATTGACTGAACCCCGGCAGCTCGCCACCGAGGCTGACCGGTGGGAGAGCACCCGAGTGGCCCGGAGTGGGCCGAATGAGCAGAACAGAACCAACCAAGGTCATCATCGTCCCCGAGGAGGAGGAGGAGGCCCGGGCCGGGGCAGAGACGCCGTCCCGGCCGCGCCCACTAACGCCACCCCGGCCCCAGCAGGCCGGGGAAACCCCCCGATGCGCCCGGGGTTCCGAGCTAACGTGACGTGTCATCGATGCCAGCGAGTCGGCCACTATGCCAGTGACCCGACCTGCCCGAAGAACCAGGTCCCCGGGCCCCGCCAGATGGCGGCCTCCGCCCTGGGAGAAGAACAAGTCTCCGAAGACACGGAGACCTATGAGTCGGAGCAGTTCGAGTGGGAACCCGCCGCCATGACCCTGGCATGCCTGGGAGGAAGAGACATGGTCCCGGGGACTCCCCTGCCCGCCAACACTCGGAAGTACAGCCAATGGGTGAGCATCAATGGGCGCAAGGCCGAGGCCCTGCGTGACACCGGGGCCAGTGTGACGGCCGTCCGTTGTCACCTGGTGACCCCAGAACAAATCCTACCAAACGTACTTTGCCCCGTCCGATCGGCAGATAACTCGGAGAGCCTGTGTCGGATGGCCTGCGTCCCCTTCGAATGGGGAGGAGTGTCCGGCATGCTGAAAGTAACTGTCCGCGACAATGCCCCCGTGGACTGCCTCCTGGGGAAAGATTTCGAGAGCTCCCCGTGGGCCGCTGTAGAAAGAAGAGAGCATCTGGGGATGTTGGGTCTCCCGGACTGGGCGGGCGTAACCACCCGGTCCATGGCCACCCGCACCATCCCTAGACCAGAAGAACCAGAATGGGCAGCACCTCCGCCCTCGATCACTCCAGAAGAAGACTTCCTCCAGACCGACCACCCGGACCCCACCACAGAGGGGTCCACACAGCCCCCCGAGCTTCCCGACCTGGCTCAGTGGCGTCAAGAAGGGGGGCCCACCCAGGAACAATTCCAGCAGGAGCAAAAGACCTGCCCCTCCCTCGAGGGATTGCGACAGCAAGCGCTCGCCCAGAGCCAAGGAGACACCACCGGGGCCCACTGGGTTTATTGGGACAATGATCTCTTGTACAGCGAGCAGAAAATCGCAGAACTAGGGGCCGGGCGAGTGCTGGTGGTGCCCCTCCACTTCAGAGACTTCCTGTTGAACCTAGCCCATGATGTCCCCCTGGCCAGGCACCTGGGCCAAGACAAGACCTACCACCGCCTGGTGACTCACTTTTTTTGGCCCAAAATGAGAAATGACGTCTCCAACCATTGCCGGTCCTGCCCGACCTGCCAGGCCGGCGGGAAGAGCGGCCGCAAACTCAAGGCACCCCTACAACCATTCCCCGTGGTGACCACCCCGTTCGAAAGGGTGGGAATAGAAATTGTGGGGCCCCTGGACCCCCGAACAGCACAGGGGCATCGCTTCATCCTGGTCCTGGTGGACCACGACACCCGCTATCCTGAGGCGGTCCCCCTCCGTACTATAACAGCCCCAGTAGTGGGTCGAGCCTTGATGGGGATCTTCTCTCGAGTGGGCTTCCCCCGGGAAGTCGTCAGCGACCGGGGTACGAACTTTATTTCAAAGTATATGAAATCCCTCTGGCAGCAGTGCGGAGTCACTTACCGCTTCACCACCCCCTATCACCCCCAGGGGAACGGACTGGTCGAGCGGTTCAACCGCACCCTCAAGGGGATGATCATGGGGCTGGAAGAACCCCTACGCCGCCAGTGGGACGTGCTACTACCGTGCCTCCTCTTTGCCTACCGAGAAGTCCCCCAGAAGTCCCTCGGCTTCAGCCCCTTCGAACTCCTGTACGGACACCCCGTTCGCGGGCCTCTCAGCCTAGTGAAGGAGGAATGGGAAATGGCCCCCCTAAAGACCCCTCCGGACGTCTACAAATACCTCCTGACCCTCCGAAATCAGACCCGGAAATTCAGGGAGATCGCTAAAGCCAATCTGGAGGCCAGTCAGGAGGACATGAAGAAGTGGTACGACCAACATGCCTCCTCCATCGAGTTTGAACCGGGTCAGCAGGTATGGGTGATGTCCCCCATCGAACCGTGTGCCTTGCAAGACAAATGGACGGGGCCCTTCAAGGTGATCGAGCGCAGGAGTCCCGTCACCTATCTCATCGACCTGGAGTCCCCCCGGAACCCCCTCCGGGTCCTCCACGCCAACAGGCTCAAACCCCACTTCATGCGCTCAGAGCTCAGCCTGCTGATGGCGACCGACAGTGGCACAGAAGGAGACTCCGAGCCCCTCCCTGACCTACTGAGGACTCGGGAAAGAGATGGCTCGGTGGACGGGGTCCGACTCTCCGAGGCCCTGACCCCAGAGCAGCGTCAAGATTGCCGGGCCCTCCTGCTGCCGTTCGCAAACCTGTTCTCCCTCGCACCCGGAGTCACCTCCTGGTGCCTGCACGACGTGGACACGGGGGACAGTCCTCCTGTCCTACACCGGGCGTACCGAGTACCGGATCGGGTACGTACATGCATCCAAGAAGAAGTCTCCAAGATGCTCGCCCTCGGGGTCATCGAGCCTTCGGACAGTCCCTGGGCCAGCCCGGTCGTCCTGGTCCCCAAGGCCGCGGCACCGGGCACCACGCCGGAGCTCCGATTCTGCATCGACTATCGGGGGCTGAACGCGGTCACCCGAACCGACGCTCACCCTATCCCCCGAGCAGATGAACTAGTCGACCGCATGGGGGCAGCCCGCTACCTAAGCATCTTTGACCTGACAGCGGGCTACTGGCAGATCGGCCTCACCCCCAGGGCCCAAGAACGTTCCGCTTTCTCCACCCCGGACGGGCACTACCATTTCAGAGTGATGCCCTTCGGCATGAAGAACGCTCCAGCCACCTTTCAAAGACTGGTGAACCAGGTATTGGCGGGCCTCGAAGAATTCAGCGCCGCCTACCTGGACGACATCGCGGTATACAGGCGCCACTGGGCCGACCACCTCCACCACCTCAGAGCAGTCCTGCAGGCCCTCCAACAGGCCGGCCTCACCATAAAGGCCAGCAAGTGCCAAATCGGCCAGGGGTCCGTGACCTACCTCGGACACCAAGTGGGGAGCGGTCTGGTGGCCCCCCTCCAACTCAAGGTAGCTGCCATCCAGTCCTGGCAACCCCCCGAAACACAAACAGAGGTCCGAGCCTTCCTGGGGCTCACCGGATACTACCGGCGGTTTGTGAGGGACTATGGCAGCATTGTGGGGCCCCTCACGGAACTCACGTCTAAGAACAACCCAAAACGAGTCAACTGGACTCCCGACTGTCACGCGGCCTTCGAGACGCTGAAGGCCGCCATGTGCACCGCTCCGGTGCTCCAGGCCCCCGACTACAGCCGCGAGTTCATCGTGCAGACCGATGCCTCCGACCATGGTATTGGGGCCGTCCTCTCCCAACTGAACCCCGAAGGAGTGGACCAACCCGTGGCCTTCATCAGCAGACGCCTACTGCCCCGAGAACAGCGCTGGAGCACCATTGAGCGAGAGGCCTTCGCAGTGGTATGGGCCCTCAAGAAGCTCCGGCCATACCTCTTCGGAACCCATTTCCGGGTACAGACAGATCATCGGCCCCTGCAATGGCTCATGCAGATGCGGGGGGAGAACCCCAAACTATTGCGATGGTCCATCTCCCTGCAGAGGATGGACTTCACTGTGGAGCATCGCCCTGGCCAAGACCACGCCAACGCGGATGGCCTGTCCCGCTTTTTCCGCCTCGACGAGGAAAGTCCCCAAGAAGATGGGTGACTCTCCCCGCCTTCAGCTGGGGGGGACGCATGTTGAACAGGCCACATGAAGGGCTCGCTCCCTCCCCGCAGGACAGGGCCCGGGCCACTGTCAGCACCATTGCCCGGCCCAGCCGCCATCTTGGACACGGCACCACGCGGCCGCGCGGCCTCAGCCCGACCCCAACCCTGGGCCTGGCCAGGCCCCGACATCCCGGCACCACCCTCCACCCAGGAGGTGAACGGACCACTTGGCAGGTCACTGGGAGTAAGAAGTGTCGATGGCTCTCCCCCGCCAGGTGCCGAGCACCCCCAGCCTCCTCGGGCGCTGGCTCCACCCCCCTGCTGGGTGTCTGGACTCCCTCATCCCAGACCTCCCGACCTCCAAGAGCGAGGGTCCGGACATCAAAGGGCGCCAGACCTATAACTGAGGCCGCCCCAGGACAGGAAGGCAGTTGTATCCTGGAGTCGAGAGACACCGCGACGAACTCATCCTTGACGGACTGCTGGCGCTGCCACAGCCCTGCCTTGTGAACTATTGTCCTGCCTGCTGGCGCTGCCGCGGCCCTCTGCAACCTTCATTCTCGTGGGACCTGCTGGCGCTGCCGCGGCCCTCTGCAACCTTCATCCTCGTGGGACCTGCTGGCGCTGCCGCGGCCCGTTGTAACCTTCATCCTCGTGGGACCTGCTGGCGCTGCCGCGGCCCGTTGCAACCTGCATTCTCGTGGGACCTGCTGGCGCTGCCGCGGCCCGTTGTAACCTTCATCCTCGTTGGGACCTGCTGGCGCTGCCGCGGCCCGTTGCCACCTACGACCTCTTCGGGACCTGCCGGCGCTGCCGCGGTCTGACCCATCCGAACACCGAGCTCGAGGATTGTGAGCTATCACCGTTACACCTCCGTACCCGTGGGTACCAAGACTGTCCCGCTACCCCCTTCCCTTACT
Organism: Lissotriton helveticus; assembly: GCF_964261635.1. Taxonomy (NCBI): domain Eukaryota; kingdom Metazoa; phylum Chordata; class Amphibia; order Caudata; family Salamandridae; genus Lissotriton; species Lissotriton helveticus. The sequence goes on from NC_136063.1 coordinate 1,986,966,350, forward strand.
AGAGACTAGAATTGAGAGGATCATCGTGTCCTGATCGCCTTGTATCGTACCACTCTACTACCAGAAGTGCCTATAAAAGGTGTTACCCTGATCTTTGTGTGGTGTCCATCTGTGGGGGGGAAGTTACCTGTCTGTGCGATCACTGTGCTCGGCCGACCCTCCAGGTCCCTGTCTAACATATATATATATATATATATATACATATAGTCTGGAAGATAACACCACAAATTCTTGGCTGAGAGCGAGTCCAGGGTTTAAGTGCTGTCCCAGATGCAAGGGCTGTACATTTTGTATTAACACAAAAGAAGGTAAATCTCCATTATCAGACATCAGATATCATGTCAGAACAGCCCTGCACTGCAAGAGTGACTTTGCAGTTTATGTTCTGCAATGCAATTGCCCAAAAATGTATGTGCGAAGTACTATTTTGAAAGTGCATTTGAGAATCTTACCTTGCATTAGGGCCATCAAAAATAATGATGAAAGCTACCCAGTGGCTCGCCACTTCAAAAAGTTTCATTATGGAGATGTTTCCAAATTCACATACTTTGTCATCGATTCAGTTCCTCTTAACCCCAGAGGTGGGAACAGAGAGTAAGAATTGAGAAGATTAGAATCAAGATACATTCTGACTCTAGATAGCAAAATGCCTGTAGGGTTAAACACTGCAGTGGGGATCACACTTCAGAAACCTAGCAATATGGCCGATGCCCGGTGGAGCTACCTAGATAGCTATAGAGGAGATTGGCTGTGGATCACCCCCTCGGCCGTCACCTACCCAGCTGGACTTTCCTTCATCTCACTGCTGTGTCTGCTTTCCTCCCCTGTCTGCTGACAAATCAGCTGGTTTGTTTGACTTTGTCATTTAGATTCCCCTTGATTACTTTCCCCCTTGCTGGTCTTCCTAATCCGCTCTTCATTCCAACCACATTTTACTTTTCCCCACTTTCTTCTATACCCCATATGATATGTGTATATTCTAAGCTATGCTCTAGTAAATTTATGTTACTGTGTAACACTGTTTTTTTCCTATGCTATACTATGCTCCTGCAACTGATGTAATTTTGTAAATTGCTAATTCTTATGTAAAGTGCTCTGATACCTCCAGGTCTAGCCAGCGCTATATAAAACTCTGCAAATAAGAACTTTATGTTCATTTGTAGATTTTGTCGTCCTCCTGTCCTCTTAGGTCAAGGATGTATAATTTATTATTTTGTAAGTGACACGGTGTTGTTTTTAAAATTATAGAAGATACAAAAGTAATGCTGCTGATTTCACAAGCATTTGTGTCTCGGGAGGTGCTAAAACAGTTCAAATTTAAGGGAAATGAGGCTCTGCTTTCACATCTACATCTATTGAATTAGCCCACTTCAGCACAATTCCCCTCGGAATTTTCTTTAGGCTTGGGGTTGAGCAAGAAGAGAGAGAGAAAGACTTTTTGGTAAATATGATGAGTGGGAAATAGGGTTGTTACCTATGTATTAACAAATATTTGTTTACATTAGAGTGCGGAGATAAATTAAATTAATTATGAATTTAGGGTAAATTCAATTACCTCTGTTATTATAAAACTCTGCAGTAATATTTGTATATATTGTGTATACATTTTACAAAAATATTTTGGTACATCTCAAATGGTTTTCTTATCAATGTATGAACAAACTTAACTTGTTTTATTTATTCTACATTTATTCTACATTGCCTCTTTGCACATCTTCCCTGCCGTTTTTACATAGCTTCCGGGACTAGTCATTGATGTAAAGAATACTTTGGTAGTATTTCTTCTATGTTGATAATGATATCATCATGTTGCACATACTAATATTTGGCCATAAAATTGTTCAAGCCAGTTTGAAAAAGGCAAGGGAGCCAGCCGAAGGTCATCATGAGTGGCCATGCCAGAAAATAAATGTATCATACATACCCCTGTGAAGTGTTGGCGTCCGGGGATCATTCGGGATGAACCAGTGCTGTTGATATATATGCATGTACATTTATAAATGTATACATATACATTAAATATATATCTAAATCTATCTATCTATATATCTAGATATATTTATATATATATATATAGAAGCATGCAGTCACTTTCTAACTTCCTACGTTCTGGGTCATTGAGGATATATATGGAAATGATAATGGAGATCATTGATTTCTGTTTAAATAACAGTATCTTCGTCAATGATGAAAACGATCCAGAAACAAGGAACGGTAATGGGCACGTAATTTGCCATAATGTATGTTAATCTCATGATTGGGAAGTGGAGACCGCATGGACCGAAGGGAACAATGAGTCCCTACAAAAGGTGATCTTATGGGTCTGTTTCATTGACTACTTGCTTTTAATTGGGGAAGGAGGCGAGGTGGAGTAAGCAAACTGTTTAAAATCATTGAATGAGGATCCTTCGGAACTACAATTTACTTATGAAATAAGCAATGAAAAAAATTACTTTGATGGACAAAGAAACTGTATATTGAAAAATGAAAAATATGCACTAAACTACACCGTAAGCCCACAAGCTGCAACATTATTTTATTTGTAAACAGTGCCCATCCAAAAGTATTGAAATGAAGCATTCCATATGGGGAATTTTCAAGAGCACATAGAAATTACTCAGAAACAGAATAATTTGAATCTGAAGGGCAGAAGATGTTTGAGAGCCCGTGAGGATATCTGGTCAGTGTGCTTGAAGATTCCTTTTTAAGAGCTAGATCTAAAGACAGAGATGATTTACTGATTCCAAAAATGTGAACAAGATGGAGGAAGATAAAGTCATAAGGTACATGATGGATTTTAATCAGACAGAGAGAGAAATTAAAAAAAGTGGTGTGCACCTACGGGAACATTCTTACAAAAGATGAAGATCTGAAGGAGAACATTTTGAAGTTTCGCCAAAATCACATACAAAAAGATGGTCTCACTAGGAAACATGCTGGTACAAGGCCACTTTCTAAAAACGAGAAATTAATAATAACACTGGCTAAAGAAATTGGTTTTTATAGATGTCAGAAATGCAAAGCATGCCCAATAGTTCGAAATACTGCAAGTTTTAATACATCAGATGGCAATACAAAACAGATCAAATGAATAGATCCATTGTGTACATACTGGAATGTGTGTGTGGTAAGAAATGTATTGGAAGCACTGTAAACAAATCAAAACTTTGTATACTTCAGCATCTAAGAGCGATCACCATTCGAGATTATAGTTTTGTGGTTGTGAAACATATTTGTAAAGAACATGGAGGAGATAATGGAGGACTTTGCTACTATGGTATTCAACATGTAGGAGTCAACCCAAGAGAAGGAGATCGAGAGCTGACATTAAGGAGATGTGAATCCTGATGGGCCTTATCAATAGGGACAAGAAATCCTGTGGGGTTTAAACACGGACACCAAACTACATGTACATCTTTAAATGTGATTATTTGCGCCTCCGATTGTAATTGTTTTTTTAACCTTAATTATAATGTTAATTATATTGATCCTCCTTCCTCACTGCAATTTTCAAATTAGCGGTTGCATCAAATTTGTTTACTGCTTCCTCACCCACCCTTAATGTGAGGTGGATTCTTTGTTATTTCTAGAAAAACTAGATAATATACGATTATAATGGGGATGACTTCTGATATAACTGATATGATTTTACATTACATAGGATGCTGCAATGAAAATGCACTTTAGAAATGATCAGTTATTTATGTAATGCAAACTGGTGAGACAAAGGACATTTTCTACATGGTGAGAGAATATGCTGCTATAAAATGTACCTTATAACAAACAGGTGAGACCAAGCGAATAGGCTATGGAATGCAATTTAAAAAAATAATCTGGTAATGCTATTGTTGATAAACAATCATAGAGTGAGGTACTGTTTGCACTTTTGTTGCAACACCATGACACTTTTTGCACTTTAGTGATTGCTTCATTCCTAAGAAACAATGGTATTTCTCTTTAATCTCAGGAAGGTGACACAAAGGACACAATAGGGATTAGATCTGATGTAACTGATATGATTTTAGAATATATAAGATGATGCAATTAAAATGCACCTCAGGAATTATCAATTAACAATTTGAAGCACTTTATAACAAACTAGTGAGACAGAGGAAATATTCAGCATGTTGCATTTCACGAAGAACAAAAACTTTTTGTACATTGTGAGAAAATGTTAAATGGAAGTTATTGTTGCTAAAAAATTGTAGATGGGTTCTTCACCCCATAAAAATGAATGTAAACAGGCAATACATGTTGATTTTGCCAATTGTGAGGTTTACATATGAGTACTGCTTTCCAACAGTCATGTTCACTTAATAAATGGTACTGCACCAACATATTAAGATTCAAGTGGGCTCTGATATGCTTTTTTATTTTGGGGTGGCTTTAGAAAAATGGAGGGAAGTTTCCCTTTAAATAGACACTCTGCACAATGAAATCTTGTTAATATTTTTTTTCATGTTTTTAAAAAGAGACCTGTCCCGAGGGATGGGTCCCTGGGGACACTAGGTCGACCCTCCTTTTTATTTGTAAAAAAAGAAAAGAAAAAAGGATTGTCTCCTTGGGGTGGGGTCCCGAGGGCCGAAAGTGGCACTGGCAGGGGTTTAATGGCTGGCCCCCTCCCTAATCAAAAAAGACCTGGCCTCAGGGAATGGGGTCCAGAGGCCAAAACTGGCCCATGAAGGTGGCCCCCTCCCCGAATGAATAAAAAAAACAGCATGTTGCTGGAGGCTCTGCCCCCTTCTCCTCCACTCTGCAAACATACCTGTTGGTGCACTTCTGGTTTAGGGATGAAGTACGCTTGGTTAGAATGGGTGCTTGGAAGCCAACGTACCCAGTAAGTCACATAGAGTGCAATTGCTGAGAGGAATTTGGAGGCCACGTCCCCTTTCTCCACCACTCTGCAAACCCACCTCCTAGTGAAATTCTGGTTGGGGAATGAAGTCCCCTTTGCTCCAGAGGGTCCTTGGGGGCCAACTACCCCTCCTGTAACCTCCAATAAGGCTCAAACAACAGGATTGCTGAGAGGTCATCAGAGTCCGTGCCCCCTTTCTCCATCACTTTAAAAGCATGCCTTCTGGCTCACTGGTGGTTGAGGGAAGAAGTTTAGTTTAGTCCTGAGGACTTCAAGAGCCAAAGAGACATCACCCCCAAACCAGCAGAGCCCCAGGAAGTATCTTTGCAGAGTGGTGATGAAAGGGGGACTGGCCTGCCATCCAGCGAGTTGCCGATCTTTTCTTCTTTTTTTAGGGAAGGGGGAATAGCACCACTTCCCTGGGCTGACTTCAGTCCTCTGGACACCATCCCCTGGGACCGTGCCTATATGTAATGGGGAGGGGGTGCAGCCCCCATCCCGGACCAATACTGGCCCAGAGTACCCCATTCCCCAGGCACACCATTCCCCAGGGATGCACTTTTTATTTTATTTTAAAAGAAGGAGAAGGTGCATGTGACCCCTCTCTCAGGGGAATTTTGGCTCTGGGGACTATATCCTCAGTACTGGGTGCCCTGGACTAACCCTGGGAACCCAGTTTCTCATGTTGGGTACCTGGGAGGGAGCCTAAAGGTCCCCACAGTCCCTGCTAGCTCCCCACCTGCTACAGGAGCCAGCATTGCTTTTACACACAGGGAGCGGCTAGCATGCAGCTCCCTGTGTGTAAAGGCAAAGTTTGCTCTGCTTTCAGCAAGCAATAGCAAAATGCTCCTGCTTGCTCAAAGCGAAGCACTATTTCCTGTGGCTTGATGGGCACACAGCACACTACAATGTCCCGGGGTGGCCACCCCATGACATTGCTGGAGCCGGCCGTAGGAGATGGCGGTTCCAAGGGCTATGTATGGCTCCTTTTTTGTTTTAGGGCTTTCCCTGGGGAGGTGGCAGTCCTCTGGGCTGAGAGCGGCCAGGTAGGAGGGACCACATGGCCCCCCTCCCATTATAGAGTTTTGTCATGAGGAAGTGGTGGTTCCCAGGGCCTGGAAGGATCGGTGAGGCTCCCCCAAGATAAATACAAAAAGACCCACGGAAGTGGTGGTCTCTGGGGCAGGGAGGGGTTTATTTATCCCCTAGGAGGTTGAGGTCCCCAGGGGTGCGGGCATTCATAATGAAAAGTGCCCTGGGAGATGGTGGTCCCCAGGGATTTGTAGTCGCGAAATTCATGAATTTGCGGCAAGAAATAAAAAAAAATATGGAGGTTCTTGTGCTTCCTTTTAAATAAACCCTGGGTGTGTCCGATCTCAGGGGCATGTCGTAAATATAGGAGGGGGATGCCCAGGGGCCCCCTCCTATATTTACGACATGCTACTGGGACCGGACACACCTGGGGTTTATTTAAAAGGAAGCTCCGGAGCCGGCGTATTCTTTTTTTTTTTCTTGCAGCAAATTCGTGAATTTTTCGATTTCACTGCCATGTCTATTTTTTTTAATGCAATTATGCTTCGACCGGGCCTCAGGGGGACCCTAAGATCATGGCGGTCAGTGTATTCCTACCTCTTTTTCTGTATTTTCACTTTTTTTCTCTAGACTCAGTGAAGCTGAGTCCAAAGATGGCTGCCAACATATCCTACTTTCCCTGCATGAGCTCGTATTTTTTCACGAAATATCCGCAACCAGAGATATCACTATAATTTTCTTCTTAAATTTCTCAACAACTACTGAATGAATTTGCATCAAATAACAAAACCTACCTGCCTACCTTTCTGCCAAATTTGGTGTAATTCCACTCAGTGATTTGGGCTGTAATGGTGTTCACGGATTCCTATGTGAATTAACAATGCAAACACACCCTATTTTCAACCGCATTTCTCTCAGTCCCTGCTTCACGAATCCCCCCAAAACTTTCCATGCGCAACAAGAATCACTGGAACAATTTTTTGGGTGAAAAATTCAACAAGATTCATCAAATGACACCAAATTTATAGGTCGGTCAAAAAACACTTTTCCTATGGAAACATGGTCCTAACTATAACTACCTACTGATGGCCGCCAGTAGGTAATGTGCACACAAACCTCTCAGTTCCCAGTCTGAACACAAACACAGCACTCCAGACCATTGAACATTGTATAACTGAGACGCATGCCTATTTTAGTTCACTTGTTTAAGATTTTTAGCATTAGTGTCAGTTTGGGGTTTTGGGTAGCAAGGAGATTTTTAGGGTGTTAGGTGGATATAGGATTTTGGGTGGCAAGGATATTTTTAGGGTTTAGGGTGGGGTATGTTTGGTAACAAGGATAATTTTAGGGTTTAGGGTGCGTTTGGGGCTTTTGGTCCCATGGCAATTCTTAAGGTTTAGAGTGGGTTTGGGGTTGTAAAGAAATTTTTAGGATTCAGGGTGTGTTTTTGGGTGTGAGGTAATTTTTAAGGTTTAGCGTGGGTTTGGGGTTTTAGGTGGTAAGGTAATTTTGAGGGTTTAGTGCAGGTTTGAGGTTTGGGTGGCAAGGGAATTTTTAGGGTTTTAGTTGGGTTTGCATTTTTGGGTGGTAAGTGAATTTTTAGGACTTCAGGTGGGTATGGTGTTTTAGGTGGAAAGGGAATTTTTTTAGCGTTTATAGTGGGTTTGAGTTTTTGGGTGACAAGAGAATTTTTAGGGCTTGGGGTTTTGGGTGGCAAGGGAATTCTTGGAGTTTAGGGTGGATTTGCGGTTTGGTAGTAAGGGAATGTTTAGGAAATATGGTGGGTTTGGGTTTTAGGTGGTAAGGGAATGTTTAGGGTGTTGGGTGAGTTTGTATTTTTGGTTATAGGTCGAGTTTTAGGGTTTAGGATGGGTTTTGGTGTTTTGGGCGGTAAGGGATGTTTTAGTGCTTAGGGAGGGTTTAGGGGTTTTTGGGTGACAAGAGCATTTTTAGGGTTTGGGGTTTTGGATGGCAAGGGAATTCTTGGAGTTTAGGGTGGATTTGCGGTTTGGTAGTAAGGGAATGTATAGGAAATAGGGTGGGTTTGTGTTTTTAGGTGGTAGGGGAATGTTTAGGGTGTTGGGTGAGTTTGTTTTTTGGTTTTAGGTCGAGTTTTAGGGTTTCGTGTGTTTTGGGTGGTAAGGGATGTTTAAGGGCTTAGGGAAGGGTTGGGGTAAGGTTTGAGGCTGGTGAAAATATATTTGTATACATCGAAAATATTTATTAATTTTATGATTGATATATTAAAAGTATGCATTTTAAATATATAAATGTATTTAAAAATACAAACATGTTTGTGTATTAAAATACATATAAATATACCCATTTATCTTTAAACATGCATATGTTTTATCACAAGTGTGTATACAATGAAAATGTACATATTTCACAGATAACTATAAAAACTCCAAATATTCCTACATATAAAGGCATCACACCTGCTAAATACTTGCAATTTCGTTGTAAAGTCATGCGCTGTGAAGGCATGCGAGGTTAAGGCACGCACGGTAAAGGCACCGTCCTGGTAATGAACACGTTGTAAAGGCATGCGTTGTAATTGCATGTGTGGTTCCGTCCTACAACAACTATCACCTGATTCTTCCCTTGTAATTAGTGGCTTGATACTGTGTGGCGGAGAGAGGAAGGCTACTAACCCCCATGCAAAGCAAAACCTTTAGGCCTAAGTGTCAGTGAAAAAATTCAATGGAAAGCTTTCTGGCCATCCATAGGTTATTGAGTTACCACAACTTTATACCTTTCTGGCTGTTCACGTTTTTCCCCCAGTTTTTTTTCTGGCCCTTCACTAACAGCTCACATGTTTATATACTTTTGAAAGCCAAAGTCACATTCCTTTGCCCCAAATTATTATTGAAATGCATCTCATATCGGAAAGGAATCTATCGTAATGTTGCCTGAATTTGAAGAACTCTGGGGCATATTACCAAGCAATAGCGATAATTATCGCTATTGCTTGGTTAGCGGGAAAAAAATATCGCCGAGCACCGAGGATTTTTACCGCTGAGATACCTTGATATTATCAAGGTTTATCTCAAAAACGGTAAAAATCCTGCGAAATGCATGAATAATGCTGAAAAATCAGAGATATTCATGCATTATCGTGACAATGCTCTTAGCCATGTTATCTACCTTCCATTGGATAACATGGCTAAGAACTGCTTTTAGCAGGCGTTAGCTTTTGGAGATATTTGCGCTTAGCGCGAATATTTCCAAAAGTTGTTAATAGGAGTTAGAGATGTTAGCGACTGTTTTCAGTCGCTAACACCTTGGCACGCCCACTTTGCATGTCATTAGCGATAATTATCGCTGACATGCAAAGTGGGCCCCTAAATGCCCACTATCGCCTACAAGCTGTCGCCAACTGGTGTTAGCGACAGCTTAGTAATAGGGCGATAAAATTATTAGCGGGAAAAAGTCCCGCTAATGCGGCGATAATGCCCTTGGTAATGTGCACCTCTAATCGTTAATGGTACATGATTATTGTGGAAAGAAAAAGTTATATACTTTGTGTTGTCAACGAAAGCTTCACTCGAATGTAGCAAGAATTCATCTGCTGCTGCGCATGCAAGACGCATCTCGGTAAAGAAATTAAAAAATATTCCAGTCGACATCTGAACCCACTTGAGTAGTCTATGCTACGGACCTCTGTGTGGTTTAATCTATGAAGAGCTCCCCGATGTCACAGACTATCAGAACAAAGTGCCATCGCAGCCTGTTTCCTGATAAAATAAACATATCTTTGCTTCTCTTCTGCTCTTCAGGTCTAATATTACACTCATCAAATTCGAATTCAAAATGTTTATGAAGTATTTGAGGAACCAAAAAGGCATAAGACTTGCAGACATGAAATATTAATTTCTTTAGGGGAAAAACTTAGGTTGAAGTGCCATTTACGACAAAGCTTTACCCTCAACAATGAACATATTATACTCCTGCGGTCTATTGTCCATTTTTTATGAAATCGCATTTTTCATCAACAGCAACGGGAGGGTTTATTCAAAAGTTAGAGGACACTAAACCACAAGCTAATGCGTTTTGCTCAGAGTCAACGTGTTAAGCCTGCATCATTAAATGGCAAATATTATTGTGTCATATTCGATGTAGGCCAATACAATCGAGGCAGATTCTGATACAATTTAATATGTTAAAAATGCAAGTTAAAATTGTACCCAAAATATCAAGCAGACAACTAACCTGGTAATGAACATACATACAAATATTGTTAGTAAGTCAAAACGTACTTATATCGCATAGTTTACAGAAATAACTGCTATGGAACGCTATTTTCTTTAATCACAGCATAATTTTAAACACACGCTTCTTGCTCGCAACCTTGTGGCTCCTAGGCAAAAGGGTTACCTAAACCAGAATATATCATAACTGTAGCTGACAACGGGCTCTACATTAGTCTCCTCCCCAATATGTGCCCATTGTGAAGAAAAAAAACCTTGTCCTCCGAGCCAATAATGCATTAACAACAATAAGGGTTCTTGAACACCCCATTGTTTGATGACGCCTGGTTGGGTTGGAAAACCTATTGTGACACCATTCTCTAGTCGACTCCACTTAGCATATCAATATTGAAGTATTTCAGATCACTATCCTATCAACTGAAATGCATAGCCATTCTATAGCAGTTGCACAATACCTTCTCTATATCGCCATCAGAACAAATTCCTCATCTACTTTGCCTCGATATATTCAATTCCTTGTTACAATATGATCAAATAGATTCAAAACAGTTTTAGCATTTAGCTGATAAAACACCTCAGTGGTCAGCTTGAGACACTGTAGCCTGAGATGGCTGTGCGTGGAGCACTACCACTTCAGTTCTACTGGTATTCCACATTGAGACGAAATCCTGAGGAGTTTATCCATCACGATTATTGATCCCACTGAATTCAGAGATGTTTGTGGAAATTCTATTAGTTGTGTGTTAATGTTATTCACCGGTGCCTTCCATCCTTAAGAGCTTCAGCATCACTAATAACCAACACACTGCACTCCACTGCATGTACAAATTATTCAAATCAAGCCTTGAGGAATTGCAAAAGAGTTACCGCAATTTAAATCTCCATCCACATCTGTACTGGTCTATAATCGGTGTAACATTCTTGAATAGCCTGGAGTGTGAAAAGGTAAGATGTTTTTCTGAAACTGTGAATTACTAGTTTTTCAAAATTATTTTGGCCAAGTGTGCACCCAGTTCTTGTTTCCATTAGCAACCCTTCTTGTTGGTTTGATCTTTCCTTTGCCCTTACATTACGAAGTAGCCCCACCCTTCCTTTTTCATACTGCAACTTCTTTGAGACCAGGTGCAGGAGACACAGGCCTGCAGCTGGACCCACACTCAAAAGTCTTGGTGACCTTAATTTTGGAGGAACAATGACTCGTGATTGCCCCAAATGCGTAATAGGTACTTCACATTGACAAAAGAGAGAATCCACATTCAGATTGCTTGTCAAAAGTTGAACCCTAGCCGCACCCAGGGGTGTAGGAAGGGGGATGCGGTGGGTGCGGGCCGCCCTGGGTGTCATCACTGATGGGGGGTGACAAAGTGGAAAAAATATGTGTTTTAAACACATATTTTTGCCATTTTGTCAAGCCAGGAGTGACAAGAATGTTTCCACACCGGGTACCACCTGACCTTGCTATGCCACTGGCCACACCTATAGTTGATTTTGAAATGCCAATGGGTACTTGTCAAGAATTCATTTTTTTAAAGATTTATATATTTGTTATATGAAAATAGGAAAAACCAATACTTATTTTACACATGGATACTTTGTGCAGAGTTCCTTAAGAGGAGACTGTGACATTGGATAAAGAAAGGCAAATAAATTTCACTAACGTAAAAAACAATATACATGAGGTTTATGAGGCACCAAAAACTTTCATGCAACATTTTCCCATAGAAAATATTTTATTTGGTTAAGCTTAGATATGTGCAACGTAAATACTGACTCAAAGGTTCACATTTTTAGCCAAATATTCAAAAGTGACAAACTTTGTCAAATGAAATGTCATCAGTGATGTCATAAATGATTTCATAAAAAAGTCATAAGTGATGTAATAGGTGAGGTCAGGAGCAGTGCATGGTGGGGGCACAAGTTATAGTAAGCTTTGCTGACTATAATTGGTGAATTTCTGTGTTTTTTTTACTTCAAAACGTTAATGTTGTGACTGTATATTCACCCACCTATAACGCTACTTCGACCATTGGTTTTTCTGTGAAGTTGCAAGGTTCTTTTTTTAATAAGAAACAATTTTTTTATATTTATGGTTATTATCAAACCTTACTATAAAGTTACTTTAACCTTTGCTTGTTTAGTACAAAAAAATATATATGTATATATATATATATATTCACTGAAAAAACCATAGGTTATACACCATATATAGTTAGGAATTAGCATTTAAAAAACCTTATTTTACTCACACAAAACCATTGAAATTCCATATATAGTTAGTTGTACTAACTATATATCGCGCACCCGCAATCCACTGCTGATCATGTCACATATTACATCATTCATGACATGGTCAGTGACATCACTGATGACATCACTGATGACATCTCAAATGACATCACTGATGACATCACTGATGACAACATCCAGTGACTGTATGTTTCTGTAAAGTTAAAATATGTCTTACATATTGAAGAATGAGTGGATGTAGAAGTGTCTGAACAAAGGATTTAGTAGGTGCATGACTGACTGTATGAGTGAGTGATTAAATGTGTCTCACTGAGTGCATGGGTTAGTGACTAAACTGTCTTAATTTGTGCATCATTATGTCTGTTGTTCTGTAAACTGCTGCATGTGTTGATCAGTAGCTATATGATTAACTATATGGGTTATTGATTGGTTGCCCAAGTATTTGTATGGGAGACTGAGAGTGTGTATGGGTGGCTGGGAGGTGTATGACTCTCTGCATAGATGTATGGGTTCAAAAGTGCATGTGGAAACAGCTGTATGGGTGGTTGACTGTGTGCATGACTGTATTGGTGAGTGAATAGATATCTCAGTGCTACATGTCAAAGTAAGTACATATGTAAAATACAGTACATGTGAGAGTTGACATATATAAATAACTGTGCATAAGAGCCAGTGAATGTGTGAGTGGCTGTATGGATCATTGTGAACTTGTATCCAGGATTGTATAAGTGAGTAAATATGTTTTAGTATATGTTTGAATAAGTAAGGTGTGTTTAACTGTATAGTTAAGGAAATGGAGGTGTGATTGATTGTTTGCATGACTGACTAGGTGTGTGTGTAACTTCATGGATGAGTGACAATCTGCGAGTCTGTGTTTACACTGAGTGTATCTAAGGTTATATTAGAGTCTGAAGAGGTTCATCGTATTATCACATGAATGATGTCATCAGTGATGTGATCAGTAATGTCAAATGAGATGTCATCAGTGATGTCATTTGAGATGTCATTTGAGATGTTATCAGTGATGTCATCAGTGATGTCATTAGTGATGTCATCAATGATGTCATTTGAGATGTCATCAGTGATGTCATCAGTGATGTCATTTGAGATGTCATCAGTGATGTTATTTGAGATGTCATCAGTGATGTCATCAGTGATGTCATCAGTGATGTCATTTGAGATGTCATCAGTGATGTCATCAGTGATGTCATTTGAGATGTCATCAGTGATGTCATCAGTGATGTCACTGACCATGTCATGAATGATGTAATATGTGACATGATCAGCAGTGGATTGCGGATGCGCGATATATAGTTAGTACAACTAACTATATATGGAATTTCAATGGTTTTGTGTGAGTAAAATAAGGTTTTTTAAATGCTAATTCCTAACTATATATGGTGTATAACCTATGGTTTTTTCAGTGAATTTTCAAGGTTTTGTAAATGCTAATTCCTAACTATATATGGTCTATAACCTATGGTTTTTTCAGTGAATTTCATTGGTTTTTTAAAAGCTAATATCTATAGCTGTAAAATGTATTCTTCTTTAAATCCAAAAATATATTTTATATGTTTATTAATAATTTTTTTAAAATATTTTTTTTGTTTCGCTCCCGGTCCGCGAACCGGGAAGCTTCCCGTTAGCTCAATTTAAAGCCGCAACCCGGTCCGCGAACCGGTAAGAAATCAACATAGTGACGGTATCGCGTTGCTGCGTAATGCGTCTTATGACGTACTGCGTTAGCGCACCCGGAAGTGCCCCGGGGCGCGGACCGAGGCGCGAAACGCAGCTCCCCAGAAGCGATCCGCGGCGCGTCGCGAAAACGCTACGTATCGCGTTGCCGCGTAATGCGTCTTGTGACGTACCGCGTTAGCGCACCCGGAAGTGCACCGGGGCGCGGACCGAGGCGCGAAGCGCAGCGACCCGGAAGCTATCCGGGGCGCGGACCGGAGCGCGTAACGTAAGCATAACAGGTCATGTGACTTGTTAATAACACTTTTCATTGGTTCATTTCACTTTTGGTTTCATAATGATGTAAGGCTAGGTCAGGTGACCTAAAAATAACACTTTTCATTGGTTGAGAAGTATTGTTTTTCCCAAATGATGAAAACCCCTCCTTCTTTCCTCACTCTGACTTTCATCATTGTGAGAGGAAGACCTTTACTACTATATGAGAAATGGCTTCATTGGTAGCTTCAGCTGGTGGACCCCCACCACCACCTCCACCTCCTCATGGGAAGAGAGGACCACCTCCCCAGGTCATTACCAACACTGAGGAGGAAGATGAAGAAATGGATGAGGAGGGAGAAGAACCACAGTTCTTAGAAGAGGTGCCCCGGGTTTCCAGAAAGAAAGCCAGATTCATCTGGCAGTTTTATTCGATCCATCGTGGCCAAAAAAAAGTCAATGCGAGGTATGTCACCTGCCGCATATGCAAAGAACAATTATCAAGAGGGACGGACAAGAAATATAGTTACGGAAATCACACAATGCACAGGCACATGACAAGGAAGCATCCACTAAATTACACCCGGGCGGAAATAAGGGATATGCAGGACAATCCAAGACCAACTCCTGTGGCCAGACCAAGATTACCAATTGCGTTAACACCAGAAGAGGCACGGGAAACTGTGCCAAATATACAAGAGAATTTTGGCCACATGATACACTCTTGTATGCACTGTCGTGCGTTGTTAGCGTGTGGCAACATGAGCATCAATGCTATAAACCTGGCGTATGAACACCATGATTGCCCTAACCGCCCCCAGTAATTTTTTTTTTGCTCCTGTTGAGCCCTTTTCAACGCCTGTTTTTTGTTGTCCCCCCCCCCCCAAAAAAACCCCCAAAAAAATATAAAATCGTTCAAAAAATACAAAAAAAACAAAAAATGTTAAAAAAAAAAAATATATATAAAACAACAAAAATATAAAAAAAAAGTTCTTTTCAGAACTACCTTCCCTTTCAAAAAAAATTGCTAGAATGTTTAGCACTCTGGCAAGCTCTATTTCTTTTGGTTCGCTCCCGGGTTAGCTTCCCGGTACGCGGACCGGGAGCTAACCCAAAAAAATAAAAAAAAATAAAAAGAGTAAGTATAAGGAAAGTAAACAGAGAGTGATGTTAAAAGAAAGACACCTATAGGGAGTAAAGAAGAGATACTGTTTAATAGATCTATTTACCGAAGAAAAGACGGAAGAGGGTATAATTGTGAAAAACAAAATAGATAATGAAGTGAAAGAAAAAAAAAGAGAGTATAACATTAACAAAGAAGAGTTTCTTGGAGAATGTGAGTGAATGTTCAAAATAAGATTAAAACATGAGGAATAACAGAGAGAAAAAATAGAAAACAGAAAACAAAAAATAACAGAAAAAGATTAATTGAAACAGCAAAGAAATGTAAGTAACATAGAGCCATATCATCAACATAGGCAATAAAAGTTTTGCAGCTTTTATTGGCAGAAATGTGTCGCTAAAGCTGCTTTTAGCGGCAGAAAACTGCCGCTAAAACCACTTTTGCACCAGTTTTCTGCCAATAAAAAGAGCAATAATTTTATTGGCTGTATTCATAATATGCCCCTTAGTGTGCTTCAACTACACAGAGAAAGCATTATGAACAAGTAGTGATAGAGTGATCAGTCAAAGACACTAAGAGTAATAGAGACGGAGTGAGTGAACAAGAGTGAGGAACTATGAGAAGAGAGGGACTGAGAAAAAGAGTGGAAGGAGTTGAGTAAGTAGGTAATAGAGAAAGGAATGAGGGAAGTAGCAAAGGCAGGAAACTGAGGGTTAAAGAAATGAAGCAGTGGAACTAATAGTAGGTGAATGTGATAGAAATGTAACGAAAAGAGTACAAAGCATTTACCTTATAATTGTCGTTAAATTACTCACTTTTTGTTTTTATACTTTCAATCTGTGAAAGAGAGAACAAACATTTCAAAAATATTAAAACATGTATTTAAAAATTACAAAAGACAAGGGAAAAGATTGAAGGACAAACAGTTTTTCAACAACTTTGACACTTACAGAAGCTTCTGCTTCTCCAGGCCCCCTACACAGTCCTAAAGATATACATTTTAAACTAACAGTATCTTGATGCAGATGAAGTGAGGCCTATCTTAAAACATGGTGCATCTTTTGCATTGCTGTTGTCTCAGAAAAGTGTCGCAAGACACTAAAATTTTAAATAATTGCTTCAGGATGCCAATAAGATGTGTCCTATCCAGAGGTTTGTTTGAGGTGAGGCCTACTCAGGGTTGCAGATGAAATTTCGAGTTGTTGAAGAGAATAGAGGACATAATACATGTGAAGGTCTACCAATGAAGTGAGTCATGTCCACTGCACTCTTGAACAAAGTCCAAACCTCCTATGTTTCCCTGGACAGACCTAAACTTGATCTGCACAATGTGATTCGTAATGATAGGAAACACAGGTGATGTAATTGAAATACGTGCAATTTATTTTGCTCATTTCACAATCACATCACTTGTGTTTCCTTTGCTTAGGTATCTCATTGTGCAGATGTAGTCTAGCATATGAAAGAATACGCAGAAGTGCAGCACTGCATGCAACAACTTTGACACTTACAGAAGCCTCACCTTCTCCATGCCTCCTACACAGTTCTACATATACATCATAAATGCAAACAGTACAGAATTAATTATACATGTTAAATGGTTTATTTTTGCTGTTCTCAGAATGTATCAAAATTCACTAAAAACAGTGACTTGAAGGTATTCATCATATAACAGCGGGGAAAAAAAAACAAAATCAAAATGATTGTGTTTAAAAAACCCATACAACATAGGAAATCAGAATTCAGAACTCCTTAAAGTTAACTTACTTTCCATGACGTCAAAGGATGTCCTATGAACAGCTTACACTCTTTTGTGCTGTTATTACTTTCAGCCCGCCACTTTCTGAAAGAAAATCTCCATCGTTTTTAAAAACATGTTACATGCAATAAATGACTTCTTGCTCTCTACCACAAGTTTCCACAAGGCCAAATCTTGTCAGACCCATTTATAACTCTTGGATTTCTTGTAAGCCAATCCCGTCATTTGGCATTTCCGCAACTTTCAGAATTAAAATGTTGAAGATCATTTTCACAATCCTGGAATAGTAATATCTTCCCCTTCTTGCTCAGTCATGTTCTACATTTCCTATGACACTGATACTGCTTACTATGAAGCAGACTTACACTAACTCTATGACTACTACAATTATTTAATTCTCTACATCACTTTCAATCACAAAGCAATGTAAAACAGTAGACAGCGTTGCAGACTTACATTCCCTCTACTCTATGTTTTGATTGGCTGCTTCAATTAGCTTATAAAAAGAAATAGTTTTTCTGAACTCATTCAAAGTGCATGTATTTCTCCATGACGTCCAGTGTTATGGTAAAAAGTTATGTCTCTGTACTACACTTATCCTCAAGGCCAAATAGTGTAGGAGCCATGAGAACTTCTTGAAATTCCTCAGAGCACATCCCGAGATTCTTTCCCTAAAATTTTGGTTTTAAAAACACCAGGTAAGAGTTTTTAAGGTCATATGGCAATTTTTTTTTGAAAATTAAAACAGAATCATTGCAGAATGACCAGCCATTTCTACACTTTAAATAAGCTGTATAATGTCCTGATGTTATTGAAGGGCCGTCATGATATATAATTGCTGCAGTTACAAAAGTCCTTCCTGATATTGACAACTGCGAAGCTACAAAACATTTTATTAAAGTTGTCAATTTTGTTCCATCAGGCCTACATCGTTGGAACATTAAAATGACATACTGGCCATATGTTCGTATAAATAATGTGGACATCATTTCAGATTTACATTGGCTACACTCCATGTTGTGATCAGCTGCTTTTACTAGCTTATTAAAGGAGACTGATTTACTGTCTGGCAAAGTTAAATATATAAATCTTTCTGAGTCTACACTACTAGTACTTGATACCATACAGTTCTCGCAGTCATGCTGCCATTGATAAGAAAGCCCAAACAGCTGATCTACATCTACACCTTCAGCATGCAATACATCAAGCATATACAATAAAAATTCCTGACAATCTTGCTGAATATTTTGAGAGAATTGTGTTTGGCCTGAACATCTGTCTAACAGATTTCGAATTTCAGACACACTTTCTATGTTTCTTCTATCAGTGCTACATTTCTCTAACACAGAATTTAACAAACTGCAAAATCTTTGATCAGAATTGACCACAATCTCTTCTTTTACATTTTCTAGAGAAAACAAAACATTAACCACTACATTAGCATAGCAGTTGACACCAGAACTGTTTTCAAATTGAAAACCAACAACATCTTCAACAGAATCCTTTTTGTTTCTGCTTGTAATTTTAGGTTCATCGACTTTTCGTCTTTTTGCTACAACCTCCCCAGTATTGGTCACATTTCTTCGTTTCCGGCCTACCACACGTTTCTCAAACAAAGGATACTGAGGCAAATGTGACGCATACTCTCTTCTTAACCTATTGTATTCCTTAACACAATCTAGATCCGCACAAATGTTTGTGACATCACACTCAATCAAGTACAATCCCGATAAAGTTCTAACTCGTGACAATGCCACGTATGCCATACCCTCCTTGAACACAGAACTGCCAATATTCACCAATGCACAGTCTACACTTAAACCTTGCGATTTATGGATTGTCACCGCATATGCCAAGCAAACAGGAAACTGCTTACGGCGAACATATAAGTCTTTTACAAGCAAAAATCTAGCAGAGCAACGACCAATTAGCTGTACTTCCTCAATGCCATCAAATTTAATTTTTAAAAATTCAATTCCATCTCTATTTCTGTATTTTACAAAATCAACAACATTACCCATTGATCCATTTACCAGACCTCTTTCAACATGTAAATTCCTTCTTAAAATTATACGGCAGTTCAAGCACACATTCAGAGTCTTTTCAAAACCTGCAGTTTTAGATATACTCTTCTCTAATGAATCCAATTTTGTTTTCAGATTCTCAGACAAAATAATTGTTGATCCCATATGCTCTACTTTGTCAATAGCTTCCAGTTTCACAATCTCTTGCTTTTCTAAATGCAACATTTTGTTGTTGAATTTGGAACATTCTGCAAGAGTTGGCATCAAACATATTCCAGATTTCTTATCAGTAATTTTCTGAAAAATATTCTCAGGCACAACATCTTGTTCTGGATATAAATTTGACAGTAATCGTGCATGTAAAGCTTCTTTCCCATGCTCGGTCACTTTTCCAATTCTAACATCTTGTAGAATAGTCTTGTAAACTTCATCCTTCGCCTGACGCATATTTTCATGCAGTTCAGCATAATTGAAGTTTAACCATATATTGACGTTGCCAATGCTGCCTAGGCACTTCCTGGTATCTTCATGCGTGAGCATTTTGAACACAGGTTGCCCTTTCACTGGTGTCAGCTGCAGAAGATCTCCGAAAACAATGATGTGTTTGCCACCAAATAACACATCATACTCTCTTTTGAGAACTTCTTGCATTCTCAAATGCACAAAGGCAAGCATGACATTGGAAACCATGCTTACTTCGTCAATGATAAGAAGTTTCATTTTCCTCAAGATTCTTGAAACTTCAAAACAAGCATCTCCAGATAGCTTGTGATATTGTAATTTGTTGTCATGCTCCACTGGCAGCATCAGTAAACGATGTAAAGTAATCCCTTTAATGTTATGTGCTGCCAGTCCAGTTGGAGCGGTGACAACACAAGACAGCGATGACTCTGTCCTTTCCTGCAAATAGCATGAAATTGCTTTAATGAGGAAACTTTTTCCAGTTCCCGCTTCTCCACTCACGTACAGTCGGACAGGCTTCAACGATGTACATGAGCACTCTTTCTTGTCATGACTTAATCCATGATCAATTTGCATGGTAACTTTGTCATATATTTTCCTCTGCTCAACGTTGAGTTGTCTTTCCAACTCTTCTAAGTTAACCGCATCCTCCTGAGCATGTGCCATGGCTCTTTCCACTTCATTCATGGCAGTGGCAGCTTCATTTTCGATAACAGGTCCTCCTAGTGACTCAATGAAGCAGAACTCTGACTGTCCTGAGAACTGTCTCTGGCAATCTCGGCTGCAATCGTTGCTTCCTGCTCAATTTCCGCATTCAACATTTCTACATATTTGGGAAAAGCAGGACATTCTATGGTCTCCTTGGCGGCATTGAAAGAGTCTTCGTAACAGAGGAAATCTCCAAGCAGTTCCTCTTCTGCACGCCAAGGCTTGAAAAGTTGCAAAAGTGCTAAATAGAAAAACTCCTTTTTTTCAGGAGATTCGCCACTCAATTTTCGATGGTTTACCAAGTGGCATTTTCTTTGCTTGACCAGACATCCCTCACTTCCTATTACAGCATACACTCCTTTCTCAGTATCTTCTTTGATGTTCCTCTTGAATATGTAATTTTGAAGAACCTCATACAGACAAACATTGTCGAGGTGACTGCTTCTATTTGGATAATATGTATCCAACATGTTGGTCTTCAAAATGTCGGTACTGTTTGGCTCCTTTTCCGCCAAATACTCAATTTCCCGCACAGGTTTGAGAACTCGATTACGCGTTGCAGCAAGACCAAGACTCGCCCAAATGATACTCCTGGACTTAGCATAGAGACTTGCTGAAGACAACCGGTCAGAACATTCGTACGCTCCGATTTCTCGATGCGACAACATCTTCAGACTGAAACTGTACAACTTCTTGCTGAGGCTCTTTTCATGGGAAATGTCCTCCCACATATCCTTCAATTCTGTCTTCTCTTTTTTGGTGATGTAAGACGTCACATACCGAGCCACAGCCATACAGTTATCAGCCACAAACTGTATATCCATGTTAGCATTCCACATGGACAAAATCACCGGGTTGTAGTCGTTGATGTACTTGGACTCTTCGTTCCTCTTCAAATTGTATGTGTTTTTAGGTGATTTCTTCATGACATTATGTCGCAGCGAAGACATCAAACTGTTTACTCTTCCTTTAGAAATCACCGGTCGTGGAAAGCCGAAACGACATTTGGTGTAGAACTTGTCCTTGTTTCGGAATTTACGACGGCAGTACTTTCCACATCGATGGCTTTGGAAACGCAGAACTTTTTCTCTTAGGCTTTTCTTCTCCTTTGCGTTTGGAACAGCACACGTAGAATACTGTTGGATGAAACTCATCACTGAGTCTTCTGGATCCGTTCCAAATTTAGGTGCATCCTTGATCCACAGCAACATATGTATATGAGGAGCACCTCTTGCTTGGTACTCCTTTCTCCAGAAGAAATCCAACACCTCTCCAAGAGGTGGATTCTTCTTATTCATGATGAAAGACATCATAGCTTCAAATCTATGATTGAAGTACCTACATACATTGACTGGATCCAAAGAGCACAGTTCTCCGGGTGTCTTGAATTCGATGTTATCTACGTTAGCATTTGCCTCTCGTAGAAATTCAAGTAAGTCTTCCCAGCCATACTCGGCACAGCTCAGAGTGAGGAACCATGTGGGAGTACCTAAGTTCCTCAGCATACATTTTAAATCACCATGACGACGGTACCAGTACTCATTAGTACCACGCTGACACGCCATGAGATTAATCAGGTGAGAATCCAAAATACTGTCTTGGACATTGACTTTATCTATAAAGTCACTTGCCGAGATGTTTTGCATGTGTATACCACTTTTCAAGATGTGGTTCACTGCATATGACAGTCCAGACAGATCGCTTTCAAACAGGAGATGAAACAAATAGGGAATGCATTGTCGAAACCTAGCATCTCCTGCATACAATCGCAAAGTCCGGTATTCAGAAGCAGGAATTTGATGAGGTCGCTCATCATATCTTCCTCCCTGACCTGTTGGAAAAAGCTGTGGGAAACACCGAGCTTCCAAACTTTCCTCCCAAACACTAATGGGACTCCCTTTGGCTTGTTTCATTTGAAACAACTCAATAGCATTCCCCATGACTTCCTTGGAATGCAAAGGATGAACACTATAATGTTCATATATTTCTTCACTAGTAGAGGGTTCTACTTTCTCAATTTGACCAGCACACAAATCGCTATCCTCTCCCTCACTTACTTCCTCTTCTGCAACATATACATTCTTATAGTATTTATTATTTTTTTTCAAATACAATGTTGCCTTTTTAACTTTCCTAACATCTACTAAATCTTGCCATATTTTCTTATTCTTTGTCGGAACCCCATTAACTAAGATAACCAGAGGTTCCTCTTCCACTTTTTCTACTCCAATTGTGTTAATGTTTTTCTTCAAATCTAGAGGCAAATAAACAACTCTTCCCTTTAATCCTCTCTGTAAATCTGATGGAGGCAATTTCCCTGTCTTTGGCTCCATTCGTACAATAGCCTGAAAGGGATGGACACTTTGAATCAAAATAGATTCATAAGTATTTAAATCCTTCAATTCAGAAGGAATCCCAACCAATTCCAGATTATTATGAACTGCTCTAGCAGGCATCTGATTTTGATTTAATTTGCAACAACAATAAGTACACACACGTTGATCAAATCCCAAATCAAAACAATTTTCTACCATCAAGTATGTTGCAAAATCCTTCCATTCACTATTATTTTCCCTTTCACTTTTTGCATATAAATCCACTAACTTAGTCTGATTCTTATAATAAGTGCGTCGACAACACACACAAGTGAAATTAGGCCTCTCACTTGATTTCACCTGAAACGTCGCAATTTCCCTCTGGAAATTATCTGTACTGGAAACCTGTACACTATCTTCCACATTACCCTCTTCTTCTGGGTCAATTTCAACATTCTCCTCTTTACTTCCAAAGTAACAAAACTCAATTTCTTCACATATGTTCTTCACATCTATTTCAGAACCATGCAAAAGAGCAGCGCATAATTGTTTAAGCATAATTGCTGGACTCTTAGCATAATACAACATTCTAACTAATTTCCTCACTTTATTATGATGCACTGCTAGCATCCTGAAATGATGAAAAACACTCTGGCATACTCTCCTGGAAAGACAAGCCAGTGAATGACCATGCAAACCTGTCACTTCTCTCACTCTGCAAGGATCTAATTCTTGCAACAACCTTATTTTCTGCTTCAAACTTTTCTTATTAAATGACCGTACAAAATCACAAAGCAAATTGATGGAATCCTGTCGCACACTGCAAATACCACTACACTTCCAGGTGTACACAGGACCCTTAGCACGTCTTCCTAAAACCTCATTACCTAACACCTCTTCTGTCTCTGTTGTCACAAGTTTTTCTTTTTCAACTGGACAACCATCTTTCACTTCATAAGCACGACCACTGGTGTCAACTGCATGCACCAAATCATTATCCTGGAAATAACTCTCCTCATTAAAAAATGCCTCACAGCTTGAACTATGCATCCATTCTCCAGAAAAAACTTCACAAAAATTACAACGATTAACTATTCTCTTCCATCTACTATTTCTTTTGAAATCATAAATTGCCTTGTTTAGCTTCCTAATTCTATTGATTATCAAAATAAATAACTTACGTTTAATTTCAAATGCCTGATCAATAACTTTCTCAACTTTTTTTTTTCTCTTATAAAAAAACAGTTTCTGTTGACCTTTCTTAATATTTTTTAACAAATTGCCAATTATCCTGTTGCGGAACATTCGTTTACGAATGTCCCTAAACTGTTGTTTCCTTCTACTATCATGCACAGACTTATCTCTTGCTCTAGCAGTAACATTTTTGATTGGCCTTTCCTTTCCATTTGATTTGCTTCTCTTTTTATGGACTGAAACATTTTCTGTAGTAATATATTTTTTTACTACACATATTTCTTATGAAATATTTTGTGCTCTTACCCGGTGCTTTCTTCGTGACTTGACAAATATTTTTGTTAGAGGACTGCTGCTTATTTTGTTTCACCTGCTGTCTTTGACGTTTTGCAGCCTTTCTCTGTCTTTCTATTGTTGGCATGGTGAAATCTTGAAATGATCTGCAGTTGAATCTGTGGTAAAATATAATAAAAAATGTTATTAACCATTATTACCAAACAGTAAATCAATAACAATGATCAAAAACTTAACACACTACTTGACATTTTAAATAGAAGATTTTTTAGTCCTTGGCAAATTTACAATACAGAAATAGCAGAAAAGAAATGACATTTATATTTATGTTACCTGTGCTATTTTATATGTGAATTTGATCTAATTTTATGAGCATATTTTAATATTTTATTGAAGACACTACACATAACCTGTTTTTGAAGGTGTCTTTATTTTTAAATTAAACGGTTTACATTTTTACTTTTCATTAATTATACATTTTAAAAATAAATGTTTATATTTCCATAGGCTCAAGCAGGTCAGCTTCCCACCCTATGTCATATAATTTGGACAAATCTGCATCCTCATCACGCTCTTCTTCATCCTCAGGATTTAAATCATCCAATGGATCAACATCCACTGATGTTTCAATTACAAGTTCAATGATGAGGTCAAAATCAACTGATTGCAGATTGTCGCTCATGTTGATGTTGTCTTTATCTTTAAAGAAAGATAACAACAATGAGATGTTGCAGAGTAAGAGACAAATCTCAGAGATTATAATAGTAAAATTGTTTAACAAGAGTAATATTTTGCAGCTATTATTTAGCCATGTCCAGCAATGCTGATCAGGTGAAGACTATGTCTAATTTTTCAGTGAACAGGACTCATCTCTTCTTAACCTTGGATAAGCCTCACCGACTCTGTGTGTCCTGCACATACTTAAATGTAAAGGGGCAGATTTATGTTAAATGGCACATCCCCAGGCATGCACCAGTTAACGTGCACCGCTGCTCTGCCACCCATGGTGTGCCGTATTTACAATCAGATAGGAGAAAGCTGCGTCAAAACCCTGCGCCTGCTTTAAGCAGGCATAGGTCTTGACGCAACATTGTGGAGATGGGGCACCCCTGAGCCTTGCTTGAGCTGCATCGCACTTGCGATACAACTCCAGCAATCACTACCTTTACAGCACAGATACATCACGCATCTGTGCCATTTTTGCCCCGTGATGCCCCGCATTGTAAATGCAGCACACCATGGGTGGCGGAACAGCGGCGCAGGATGACTGACACATCCCTGGTGATGCACCAGTCATCATAAATCTATCCCTAATCTTCTTATCTTGTTACAGATGAACCGCCATATGTACCATCAAACTATTTTGCATTTCCTAAATAGCGAATTTTAAGGAATAAATAGCAATTCTTTACCATTCCTAATTTGCAATGAGCAAATTGCTAATTGCAAGTTACCCATTCATTTCCATGGGCTAGGAGCCTCATAGGAATGAAGGTTTAATTTGCGATTAGCAATTTGCTCATCACAAATTAGGAATTTTTCCAAGGGTGCAGGGGTGTCTCAAGAACACCCTGCTGCACCCCTGAAAAAGAAATTTGGGGGCATATGGCATACATACATGCCCTAAGGGCATGTGTTGGCGTCATATGGGACCTTTTGTTTTTTTGAAAAAAAGCTTTTTGAAAAGAATTCACAAATTACCACCAATTTACCACAATAGTTTCCAAATCCTTAATGTCATTTTTTACATATTTTTTGTTTGATACATTGCATTTAAGTAATCGCAAAATTTGCAAATGCTTCAGTGCGGTCGCAAAATAAGGAATAGCAAATTTTGCTACTCCTTATTTTGCATCAAACTTGTTTGATACATACCATTTGTCTAATTAACATTCGCAAAGGCCGAAATTCGCAGAATTTTGATCTTTGCGAATGCTAATTAGCTTGATACATATGGCCCCAAGTGAGGCCTGTCTTGCAACATGGTGCATGTTTTGCATCACTGCTGCATCGGTTTCATGTGGTACGTTTTTTTTACACCATGACATATCTGCCTAAATGCATCAATTTGTAATTTTGTCGCCTCATAGCAAATCTTTTGCACCGCCGCTGCATCATAAAAGTGACGCACAGTGGCGCAAAAGAGGCATACACCTATCATAAATCTGTCCCTAGCATTTTAAATGATTAATTCAGGATGACGATAAGGTGTGGCCTATCCAGAGGTTTGTTTAAGGTGAGGCCTACTCAGGATTGCAGATTAAAGTTACGCTTGATGAAGAATACAGAGGAGATAATACATGTAAAGGCCTACCAATGAAGTAAGTAATGTCCACTTCATTGCGCCAGTCATCATAAATGTATCCCTAAGCTTCTTATCTTGTTACAGATGAACCGCCATATGTATCATCAAACTATTTTGCATTTCGTAAATAGCGAATTTTAAGGAATAAATAGCAATTCTTTACCATTCCTAATTTGCAATGAGCAAATTGCTAATTGCAAATTACCCATTCATTTCCATGGGCTAGGATTCTCATAGGAATGAAGGTTGCAATTTGCGATTAGCAATTACCTCATCACAAAATAGGAATTTTTTCAAGGGTGCAGGGGTATCTCAAGAACACCCTGCTGCACCCCTGAAAAAGAAATTTGGGGGCATATGGCGCACATACATGCCCTAAGGGCATGTATGGGCGTCATATGTCACCTTTTGTTTTTTGGAAAAAAAGCTTTTTGAAAAGAATTCACAAATTACCACCAATTTACCACAATAGTTTCCAAATCCTTAATGTCATTTTTTACATATTTTTTGTTTGATACATTGCATTTAAGTAATCGCAAAATTTGCAAATGCTTCAGTGCAATCGCAAAATAAGGAATAGCAAATTTTGCTACTCCTTATTTTGCATCAAACTTGTTTGATACATACCATTTGTCTAATTAACATTCGCAAAGGCCGAAATTCGCAGAATTTTGATCTTTGCGAATGCTAATTAGCTTGATACATATGGCCCCAAGTGAGGCCTGTCTTGCAACATGGTGCATGTTTTGCATCACTGCTGCATCGGTTTCATGTGGTACGTTTTTTTTACACCATGACATATCTGCCTAAATGCATCAATTTGTAATTTTGTCGCCTCATAGCAAATCTTTTGCACCGCCGCTACATCATAAAAGTGACGCACAGTGGCGCAAAAGAGACATACACCTATCATAAATCTGTCCCTAGCATTTTAAATGATTAATCCAGGATGACGATAAGGTGTGGCCTATCCAGAGGTTTGTTTAAGGTGAGGCCTACTCAGGATTGCAGATTAAAGTTACTCTTGATGAAGAATACAGAAGAGATAATACATGTAAAGGCCTACCAATAAAGTAAGTGATTTGCACTTTATTTTGCCAGTCATCATAAATGTATCCCTAAGCTTCTTATCTTGTTACAGATGAACCACCATATGTACCATCAAACTATTTTGCATTTCCTAAATAGCGAATTTTAAAGAATAAATAGCAATTCTTTACCATTCCTAATTTGCAATGAGCAAATTGCTAATTGCAAATTACCCATTCATTTCCATGGGCTAGGAGGCTCATAGGAATGAAGGTTGCAATTTGCGATTAGCAATTACCTCATCACAAAATAGGAATTTTTTCAAGGGTGCAGGGGTATCTCAAGAACACCCTGCTGCACCCCTGAAAAAGAAATTTGGGGGCATATGGCGCACATACATGCCCTAAGGGCATGTATGGGCGTCATATGGCACCTTTTGTTTTTTGGAAAAAAATGCTTTTTGAAAAGAATTCGCAAATTACCACAAACTAGAAGTTGGTGGTAGTTTCCAAATCCTTAATGTCATTTTTTACATATTTTTTGTTTGATACATTGCATTTAAGGAATCGCAAAATTTGCAAATCCTTCAGTGCAATCGCAAAATAAGGAATAGCAAATTTTGAACTAAGGACATTTTAAGTCATTTCCACATGTGCAGTGTTTTCAAATTATGATTTGAAAATCGTTTTTGGGGAAAAGTAATGGTTTGCAAATTTATGACAAGGACATAATGGTGTATGCTTCTCTATAAGGCATTTCAGTGTCTCTGATGTCATTTTTCCCATATTACATTATAAGACCTTTCCCCATGGAGCACATTCCTTGTAAATATGCTCCCACCTGTGCATGGTGAATTTAGATTTTGACTGTTTGAGTCACATAGCCATGTTAAAAGTGACCCAAAAAAATTGCAAACGCTTTAAAAAAACACATTCATGTGTCTTAAGGACATTTTAAGTCATTTCCCCATGGACAGTGTTTTGTAAGTGGCGCAAAAGAGGCATACACCTATCATAAATCTGTCCCTAGCATTTTAAATGATTAATTCAGGATGACGATAAGATGTGGCCTATCCAGAGGTTTGTTTAAGGTGAGGCCTACTCAGGATTGCAGATTAAAGTTACGCTTGATGAAGAATACAGAGGACATAATACATGTAAAGCTCTACCAATGAAGTAAGTGATGTCCACTTCATTGCGCCAGTCGTCATAAATGTATCCCTAAGCTTCTTATCTTGTTAGACATCAACCGCCATATGTATCATATAACTATTTTGCATTTCCAAAATAGCGAATTTTA
This sequence comes from Lissotriton helveticus, assembly GCF_964261635.1. Classification (NCBI taxonomy): domain Eukaryota; kingdom Metazoa; phylum Chordata; class Amphibia; order Caudata; family Salamandridae; genus Lissotriton; species Lissotriton helveticus. Next base: position 1,986,995,157 of record NC_136063.1, read on the forward strand.
AGGAATAAATAGCGATTCTTTACCATTCCAAATTTGCGATGAGCAAATTGCTAATTGCAAATTACCCATTCATTTCCATGCGCCAGGATGCCCATATGAAAGAAGGTGCAATTTGCAATTAGCAATTAGCTCATCGCAAATTAGGAATTTTTCCAAAGGTGTAGGGGTGTCTCAATAACACCCTGCTGCACCCCTGAAAAAGAAATTTGGGGGCATATGGCGCACATAAATTTTAACAACATTCCTTTACCTCAAAAACGATTTTCAATTCATAATTTGAAAACACTGCCCACAGGGAAATTACTTAAAATGTCCTTAAGACACATGAAAGTGTTTTTTTATTGCCTTTCCAGCATGGTTGGGTCACTTTTAACATGGCTATGTAACACAAACATTTAAAATCTAAATTTGCCATGCACAGGTGGGAGCATATTTACAAGCAATTTGCGCCACAGAGAAAGGTCTTACATTAAAATGGGAAAAATAACATCAGGGACAGTCAATTGCCTTATAAAGAAGCATACACCATTATGTCCTTGTCATAAATTTAAAAACAATTCCTTTTCCCCAAAAACGATTTTCAAATCATAATTTCAAAACACTGCACATGGGAAAATTACTTAAAATGTCCTTAAGACACATAAAAGCGTTTTTTAATTGCCTTTGCAGCATGTTTGTATCACTTTTAACATGGCTATGTAACACAAACATTAAAAATCTAAATTTTCCTTGCACAGGTGGGAGCATATTTACAAGCAATTTGCGCCACATAATTCATAATTTTCTCCTTAAAGCACACTATTCTCTATCTAAATTAAAGAAATATTTTCTCACCTTAGCAAATACTTTGAGTTTGAAAACAGTCTCAGAAACACACCAATTTGTCTTCAGCAGAGCAAAAGGTATGCACTCCAGAGTCTGCAGCTATCAAAAGCACAGAAATGCTGTAATTCTTCACACATATCTCTCATGTCACCCAATCAAAACTCTTCCCTCACTTTTTTTCAAATGAAAACCCTTCCCCCCTCTGCCCTTTCTGCCTTTTCTGCATGGCAACCACCTCTTGGAAGACTTCTGGTGTTTGCAAGTTCACACAACAATGTTGCAATTGAACTCTGAACTCTCAGTGCACCTGCATATCCAGTGCATTCTTTCATTTAATGATTTTTTATTGACCATTCAAAATACATCTTTCAAATAACTCATCCGTGCACCCTAACTTTCTGTTTTCAGCAATCAAAATCCACCAATCACTGTTACTGCTTCATGAACACAGAAACTCCACAGTTTTTTTTCATTTTAAACTCTCATTTTTTCAACTGCCATTTCATTGCCACACTTCATCTGACTGCAGGAGAACCTTCTGTCACCATGTTTTCTGTCTGGATTGTTGGACATAGTTATATTCACTGGGCTCAAAGGTACACTGAAAACAGGAATTTACCTAACCTCAATTTACAAGATGTGGAAATTAAGTGGTTTGGCCACAGAGGATTAAAATGTCACCAATTGATACCATTGGTGAAAACCTTTATGCATTTGCCCAAACCTGACCTGTTAATTGTGCACTGTGGAGGTAATGACTTGGGCACTTTGACTGGTGTAGGTCTGGAAATGCTTTTAAAGGACACCTTTGAGCAATTAATGGCACTTTTTCCTCAGACTGCCTTGGTATATTCAAATATATGCCAAAGACAGAAATGGAGGTGGTCAAACCAATTTTGTCCACAAATTGAGAAGTCGAGGAAGCATGTAAACAAATCTGTTTCAGCTTACATGAGAGACCATGGAATGGGCTCCCTGTACAATAATAACTTGCGTTACTACATGCAAGATATCTACAGAGGAGATGGAGTTCACTTCTCAGATGAGGGCAACAGAATTTTCACTCTGAATTTAAGAATGTGCATTGGTACCTACTTATAAGTACCTAAATGTACCATAAACCCAAAAGCTCTTCTCAGAGCTACCCTACATCTGATCACTCACAATTATTATTTTACTCTAACATTTTTCACTAATTTTCAACAAAGTACGCTCCCTGGGGCGCTACCCGGTACGCGAACCGGGAGCTAACCTCGCGAAATTTTTTAAAAAAATGTTTTTTTTTCGCACATATGGGCCTCCTCAGCCACCCTCACAAAACCTAGGGGGTCAAGATAAGTCTACCGTGCCCCCTTCTACCCATTCTGAACATTATTTGCCCTCCAGCTTGTATCTTAATTCGACCGAAACACAAAATGGTGGACTCCCGTTACGCTTAAGGTTCGCGAACCGGGGCGCTCAACGGTTCGCATACCGGGTCGCTCCCTGGGAAGCGCACCATCAAAAAAGGTGGGAAAGTAGTTCACAGAAAAGCCACTGGAGACAATTTCACCAAATATAGACTAGCTCATACTACATACCAATCCCTACCATTTTCACAAATTTGATTGGAATTCCATTTAGCCATTTAGCCTGTAGACCTCTCTAAATACCGTGAGGTAAATGACTTCACAAAACACATCTGAAGTGTTGGAATTGACAACCAATTAAAATGTTACTTTCATTTTCTACTTTTTTTACCTGACATTTGATTGGTTATATACCTGAATATATATAAAGGAAGAGAAGAAAACACAGCCATTTTGACTACTACTTCTTGGTGTACATTTCAATAGGATTTTCACTAATTCCTTCAACTTCTTTCTAAAGGTAAGTTTTTATTTTTAAAACTGAAGTATATTGTGCACTATAAGTTAATATGGTAAACTTTTTCTGGAGTTAGGCTTCTCTTGTATAATTATGAATTTACTTACGTTAAATCACATACACTTTTTTATATTCCTACTTCCACTCTGATACTATACACTGCCCAAAATTAATCCCAACAGTGCCCTATCTCTACTAATATATATTTTTTTAATCTAAATTTCAGGCAAAATGGAAGGCGAACAGAAAGTTGAATTTCAAATTGTCCTGCAAGAGAGCAGCCAAGAAATCAATGATGAAAATGATATTGAATTTTTCGATGAAACTTTAGACAAAGAACTACTGCAATGTGTACAAGCAGTAGATAACCTCCTTGAAAATGAGGACATTTTACACCCTCAGAGACTACAATGTATATTCAATGATAATTATGAAATTTCTGACAATGAAATGTTAGAAAGTTTAATAAATTATGAAACACAATCACAATAAAAAAAAATGCTTAAAAAATAAAGAAAATAAAAAATAATCAACAAAACCAACAATCAATTAACATACAGCATTTGAAAAGTCTATCATTCATTTTTCATTACAGTACGCTGCCCAGAACGCTTCCCGGTTCGCGGACCGGGCGCTCCCCACGCAAAAAAAACAAAAATTTTTTTTTGTTTTTTTTGCCCCGCGGGGCCCTTTTAAAACCTCCACATTAAACCTAGGGGGTCAGGGAGGATCTAGTATGCCCCCTTATGGTTATTTCCCCCTTTGTTTTGGCCTCCTCTTGTCTCTCAATCCTACAGAGAGACAAGATGGCGGCCGCTCCGGACTGTTTAGAATGTTGACAGACACCGGAGAGCCAATCAGCTTAGCTACGCGAAGTTCCGGTACGCTTAAGGTCCGCGGACCGGAGCGCTGCCCGGAGCGCGCTTACAGATATATATCTTTTTTTAAACGTTAATTTCTCAAAATCCACTGGAGCACATATATTGAGACCTACAAAAGGCACATCGGGCTACCAGTCCCTACAATTTTGCCAAGTTTCATGCAAATCCATTCAGCCGTTCGGGCTAAAAGTGAGGCCAACCGCCCTATGGAAAACTCAATGTTAAAAACACGTTTTGGGACCCCCCTTTTTTCTCGACCCCCCCTGGACGAACCCCCCCCAAATTTCTAGGGGCTGCTCAGAAACAAAATGTTCCATTTTCCAGAAAATTTCAGCCAATTCCGTCCACAAACGCCAAAGTTATTAGACATCGAATTTTCAAAAATCCCATAGGGAAAAAATCCTAACTATATATACCTACTGGCGACCGCCAGTAGGTAATATATATATATATATATATATATATATATATATATATATATATATATATATATATATGTATTGTAGTGTAGTTCCTATTATCCCAATAGGCTCTGCGCATTGGAATAATACCTTCAATAGTATAGGCCTAGACCAGACGTTAACTAGGTCTACTACTGTCGATATTAGACTTACAGTTTTGGGTTTTGCCAGCTAGCTCAGAGTTCACTAGAAACGTTCTCGAATAGGCAAGGAGGAGTTGAACCTCCCTGGATAGACAAGAAGGGATTTAGTTTCTGACAACCATAGAACATGACAACTTTGCTGTCCCCTAATCAAGAGTGTATCTCTAGAGTCGTGTGAAAACAAAAGACGACTTATTTTACTCAGTCAGTACGTGCATTCTTAGTCTCACCAGATTGTAGAGAAAAGGAAGAGACGGGCGTGTTCAATAAAAGATGTTATTTATTGATCAGTCTCTTTTCTCATACAAGAGAAATGGATCGATATTATTGCAATACTTATGGTTAAGTAAAGTGCATACATTAAAAGCAGAAGTATAAAATAATACTGTAAAAACATTGATATGGTTTCTAAGCCATATGATGGTTTAAAATGGATAAAATAGATACATACACATATACATTTGACTAATCGTACTCAACTGGTGTTTCTAACTACGCCTACCCCAGATGTACCTGACCTAAGCCTAATACGTGGGCGGGAGTAGAAAATAGCAGTTTAAGTTAAGTTTGTTTTGCCAAGTGACTGACTCAAGAATTCTCTGTGAGGGGTTATTCAGTTCTGTACCTGGAGTCTAGGATGAATGAGGGATGGTATCTCTCGTCTCTGGTCTCGATATTCCAGGCTGCCTGCGAGGGCTACCCGGAAGCGCCGGAGCTGGATTTCTCGGCAGGAGAAAGCAGCGTCTCGTTCTCAGCGCGTCAGGAAGGCGGGGCTGCGCCAGCGGGGTCTGCTCTGCTCTGGGCTTCGGCAAGTCTGGCTGCTCCGATCTCGTCACCACCGCGTGTGTTTGCATAGGGCAATATCGGTAATATTTATACCTTTAAGGTGCCGAGATTGACGTAAGGATGGACATAGATACGTCAATAAGGATGTCATACGACCTGGTCGTTAGCACATTCTTTTGCTGAAGTTCTCGGTGAAATCAAAACAATGGCCGCAGGGTGTTTCCCAGGTCTGTCATAGGTTTGATTTGTTTTGAGAACTCCGTATGCCTTATCAGGGGCTGGAGGAATATCGCTTGTCTAATTAGATTGCAAGCGTTATGACCTAATCAGATAACACGTTCCTGTGCCGTAGTGTGGCTTAATCAGATAACGGTTCCTGCATCATGGGGGCTTTCTGCATCACGGGATGGCTGCTAGTTAACTTGTTAACCAGAATAGGGTCAGGAATAGGGGGATCGATACAGAACCTATAGGAATACATCACACCCACTCCACGCTAACTATGGACATATTTACGAATCTATGCATAGTAAAACATACTGTAGAGTATCGTGTATACCTTACCACCCCAAAATACATAAATGCATTTTGAATTTATCAAATATACGGAAAAAACAGTCACATGTATTATATGCACTCAAGCTGTAGAATAACGCTAAAGTAATCACGCATATCTATACATTATCACTAATTTGTATATCAGAATTTACACATGAAATGGCTCTTAATACAGAAAAAAGTTTCGAGACCATTCCATCACCGAATAAAAAATATGAACATACCAGCGGGCAGCTAATGTCTATAAAGTATCTAAAAATAGAAATTTTAGTTCTCTAAGAATAGTTCTCACTTTAAGCAGAAGATAAGTGTCCGGAAAAATTCGTAAAAATATTTTTGGGCTGCTGAAAAAAATTGCTCTCCGTGAACTGGAGGGAAAATTGTTCATGGTATTTTGCTATTCTAGTTGAAGGCCAAATTCAGGGAACGCCGTATGCGAGCTTGCTCAAAAGTCTCTATTTCTGCTCTGGTGAGAACATCATATCATTTAGACTGTGGAAAAAGCTGTCAACAGCTTCCTGGGAGAGTTCCAATAACTCGGAAAAAGATGTAACCATGCATTTGTGCGCATGATTGTCTCCATTGACGTTTTGATTAGTATTGCTGACCGAAGGTCGTACCTGATCAATGCTGCTTTCATCTTGAACTTCACTACCCCTTAATCGTAGTGGTGAAGCTTCCACGAATGCCGTCATCAGGATTGGTAGCCGTTGAGGGCAGCACAAAGCATGAGCCTTTATTGGACTCAACAATGTTTCTGCATCCATTGGCGCATCTGATTGTAGCGTCAGACAGGTGTCTAACACGCATTCTTCTCCGCATAGCAAGCACCTTAATACAGGTAAAACACATCGTTGCCACATTGGTCGAAATGAAAGAAACCAAGTCATGTTCAGGTCTCTAAGCCGGGATAGTCCCAGGATTTTTGATATCCGGTCCCGGTATCCAATGGCTAGGATTGTTTCTTCCCTTGTCGCAGGTGTTTTGTCTGTGACATGGTTTGCCATAACGAAATATAAGGACTAAGAATAGGATTCCTGCAATTAGTCCCAAAACGAGGGGAAGTCCGCCAAAAATCGAATGGACGAAATCTGGAAAAATACCCAGTATGGCTTTGAATGGTGTTAATGCCATCGAAAATACTGTCTTAAATACTTTTGAGACTCCACTGGTATCAGAAATATTTAAGATTTCATTCAGGATTTCTGCGAAATGTATGGGGGAATTAGTTGATAACAATGAGTGAATCTCTGCAGTCGTCCTTGCGACTAGGAGATCATACGTTTCTTTTGATGACGTGAGCCTGGTCGGCGTCTGAAGAAGCACTTTTTTCATTCTGCTTAAAGTATCTATTCGAATAGAAGTAATTTTCAAGTTGGGCCATGCCCTTGCCTCCCTGTCTGGAAGGGAGCTGGGGAACAATAAGCGTCCACAGCACTTGACCTTCGCAGTCGTAGTTACGAGATAAGGAGTCCCGGGCATAAGACTACAACATCTGCGGTCCACAATTAGAACGTAACTCCCATTATAGAGTCTCTGAAAGAATGGTTCTATCTCTGTTGCAGGTGCGCCTAGCTGGTGACATGAAAGGTTATTTGAGTTCCCTTCACAGGCTCCATGCAAACTAATTCCATTACACAGAAGTGTACCGCTCAGTGACATCGCACAATTATTGCCACTAAGAAACACTTTCTGTCCTTTATTACTGACACATGCATGTGAATAGGGCAAGTTCCATGTTGTTTTAATGTACCTTTTTCCCAATTTTTCGTACATGCCAGCCTGTATATATTTTTGGCAGTATTGAAACCTGAAGGTAGATATTGGAATATTAATTATCCCATGTATTATCCATTCACTGACAGGTCGTTCTGACATTGTCACTGGTAATCTCTCGAGTTTCTCAATGCTCAGGATTGTATAATCAGCACCCTTTTGTGCCATACTGATTTGTTTATCAGTGAGGTTAAAGATATTGAATAATGACGTTGTGTTGATTAAACGCCAAGGCACATAGCCTGAACGCAGATTTTGTAACGTCCAGCCAAGCTGTACAATAGAACGCAATTGAGACTGACCGTGTTGTAACAACAGTAAGTCTTGCGATAATATGTCGATTGCTGAAGACACAATGCTGTCCAGAGAAAAAATTCTGGAGGACAGAGTCATTAACCCATTGTCCACTACAGAAAGTGATTTTTCCAAATTAATACGGTCAATTTCCCGTATACTTTCCGCTGTCTCAATTTGAGTCACCTTCCAGGCCTCGTTGTATACTGCATATACAGAGGCTGCTATGAAACGTTTCTGACGCTGTTTGCGCGGTCCCATAATGAAATCACGCAAGTCAGCACCATCAGTAAGTAAAGTTAGGTGTTGCTTAATTTCTGCCAGTGTGGAAGTTTGTAGCCACTGAAGGCATAATTTGCCCACACTGTATGTGGTTATTATCCCTGGGTGTTGTCTTTGGGAATATCTAGGGTCTGGCCTGGTCATTTTGAACCCCTGTGTTTTGTTCAGGAATCTGTCTTGACAGTTATTAGTATCTGTGGGCCAGATCAACCACTTTTTCCAATCAGGATGTGTTCTGTTTTGGTTTAATACATAATTTACGTCTATCTCTTCATCTGTAGAGCTATTGCTGTTCATTTTTGGTTTTGGAATAGACGGTTTATCTAAGTCTTTGTTTTTGGCTAGGCCAAGAAAGGTAGTTTGTTGAACAGTGTCATTTAAAAATATAATTTGTTCTGGGATCATGCAGGCTCTAAACAAAGATTCTATACCCTGCACTTGCCATTCTTTTGTACCCCAAACACTCTTTACTTCAACGTTTTTGTCCCAATAATCAAAACCAAAAGTATTCATTTGTTCAAAGAATGAGTCTGAATATATCAATTTCGTGTTTGTTATCATGGTCTTTGTCCCTGTCTTATTTGACAATTTGAAATAAAATGTTTCAGCATTACTTGTGTTAAAACCTGAAAAGTATGAATATTTGTCATAAACGGTTCTTGATCTTCCTTTTGGAGGGGTTGCACAATGTTCCCATTGATTATAATTTAAAACATTTCTAGGTTGTGCAGATCTATGTAGAAAATGGTTACCATAGTGGTTATAACAGTACATACTATCATAATTTGTCGAACCCTGCAAATAATCATGTTTGGTAAATTTAGCAGACATCACTAAGTCAGACATCATATTATTTATACTTTCAAAGTCCCAATCATCAGCAAATGAGCTTGGTTTTAACAAAGTCACTCAACGAGATCTTAATTTGGTGTGGATAGTTCAGGATTTCAACCGGACCATAAATTTCGTAGTCAGTGTTGTCCCATGCTACCCCACCCGGTATAGGATTGGCTGTGAAGTTGACTGAAGAAAGTTCTCTTTTCTCGACGTGTGAAGATGTGTGTGGTTTGAGGATCAAGTTGATTTTCTGACTTCCTGTGTCCATTTTAGCATATTTTCCCTCAATGAAGCGTCCCAAAGTTAGTACCATGATGAGCCAAAGTATGAGGATAAATGCACCAAAACCCACCCAAAATTCAATCCATGGAGAAATCAGATATGTTTCTTTCAGTTGTTTCAAAAGTACTTTAACTTTATCTTTAAAGGTTTTTGTTGATGGCTGTGTTTTTGATTCAGTGAAGCTTTCAGAGGAATCATCGAAGTTTATGAAGTAGCCGGATGCAGTTCTGTCAATTGTTCCAATTGCTTCAGGATTACTGTTTCTTGCATAGTCGTTTGTTACTTCATTATAGATTGGTGTGTCTCTGCTAAATGTTTTTATTTGGGTTTTCAGAGGTCTAAGTTCCATTGCATTGTTGCATAGTCCTTGTTGTAGTTCTGTCGGCGTTTCGAATGTGATTAGCCTCTTAGATTGAACCTCTGTGTTTGTAGCAAATCTTGGTGTTCTACTACTTATCAGGAGTCCACTTGGCCTACTATTTGTTATCGGCCACATGATTGTGGTTTTACCAGGTCGATGGATACAACTAGGTTCTCCTTTTTACCAGCAAGCGGCGGTAGTACAACTGATCTTGTCCCGTTGATAGACAAGACAGGAACTGCTTTTCTGTAAGAAGGCCCAAATTCCTTCTTTACCGCGATCTTTTCTCTGACTAGATCCCCGACTTTTGGAATCCAGACAGGTCTTGCTGGGACAGGTGGTGGTTCTTCAGTGGTTGTTGGCTGCTGTTTCAACTTTATGTTGCTCAGGTCTTTTCTTGTTTCGTTTAAGTCCTGCAAAACAGCCAAACGATCTTTGATATCAAAGCTTTTTTCCTTCACCACTGAAGTCTGACTGTCGAGGTCTAAGACTAACATCCTAGTTCCAAACAATAATTCGTACGGACTGAATCCCTTCAGAGAATTTCTTTGCAGGTTATTTAGACTACGTTGGACACTTATTAGATGTTTGAACCACCCAGCTCCCGAACCTAATATCCTTTCTGTTATAGATAGCTTTATGCCTTGGTTTTTTCTTTACACCATCCCGTATCCCTCAGGAAGGAAGTGAGAAGAGTCCCGCTGTGCTATGCTCATTTGGCCATGTTTCCCCTCAGGCTGGAGGGCTAGAGTGAAAACAATGGTCAAACGTAGCATGCTTCTAGCGTATATGCCATTTAGACTCGCAAATCTTTGTATAACAGTCCAGACGTCAGCCGAGTGCTGGTGATCTACATTATAAGTGGAAACTAGCCTGTATATGTTAATCGGACGCTTTGCTTTTTACTGTTGATCTTTTCTGGAGTGAAACGACACGGTATTACACCGTTTCTCTCACCACTGCGATTTCTGTTACAGTTTGGGCAGTTCTTTACAAACATGGTATGATGCAGGCTCATGCCTGGCCACCAGTACCTTGATTGTAATTCTTCCAGAGAATCTTTTAGTTTGAGGTGTCTGAGACCCTCGCCCATATGTGCGTCTGCTATTAACAAGGTTCTCCTGTCCATGTTTGGAATCACTCTATCCCCCACTCCAGGGATTCGAGCAAAAGGGACGGAGTTTGCATCGATTATGTATGTATAATTGAGTGGATAGTTGATCGGTAGCGCTGAGCAGTCGCCTTTTGATGACGTTTTCACTGCCAGCATTGTTTCACCGTCAATATACTTCACTGTACGCTTTTTTCGAGCTACGGAAGCCAATTTAGTTGCTACCGCTGTGGCTGTCTCAGCCAATGAATTCCCTGCAACGTGAACGCCATCACGCTGATGACTCAGTGAGTGTGTCACGTGAGTCTTTGGTAGTTCTTTTTGTAAAAGAGCTATTTGTTCCCAAAGCAGTTTCTGCTTTATTGTTGCATCTGTGTCATCTTTGTAACCGTTTTGAATCCATGTCTGCAAATCGTTGTTATATGATTTGACGCAGTAATATGAATCGGACACTCTAAGTGTCGGGAATTCGCGATCCGCATTATCTAGCGCCATTTTCAATGCCATTATTTCAGTCTGTTGTTCTGAATTAGTTTCTACTGAGTGTGTTTTTGTTAATAGAGGTCTTAGTTTACCTCCGCGCCACACTTCTTTTGTAATCTCACATGTTGGGTTGTATGCTTGTTCTCCCCAAACGGAGGGTTGAGCGTGTCCGTCTGTATAGATTACACAAGCGTATTGTCGTAAGGGCAGAATGTCGATAGGCAGAGGGAATGTTCTTTCATATTCTAGATTTTTCAATTCCTTTAGTTCTGGATCAAAGTAGTAGTATACTTTGTCCGTTGTAATTGAATTCACCCATTGTATCCATTCCGGATTCAATGTTGTTGTTGGTAAATTACACGGTGTTGTTAATGCCTCTAAGGCTGATTCTGCTGTTCTGACTGTGATGTGTCTATCGTCCGCTTGATCTTTTTCTCTAGCTATTGCGGTTTGAACTGCATGAACAATGTTTTCTTTAATGCTGAATTTCTTTTCAGCTTCTGTGTACAAGTGTGATTTGAATGCAATTGGTACCTTTTCTCCCTCATTAGAGGTCAGGTATGTGAATCCGCATCTTCCTGGGATGACTCGAATCACAAGATTGCGTGTGTTATCACGTGTTTCTAATTTTGTTTTAATTAACATGTCTGTTTGTAAGGATCTCAAAATTTCTGTGTGTATTTGAGTCCAATTGGTTCTTTTAAAATCTGGTTTTATTAGATCATAAAGGGGTTTGACCCTTTCTGCGTAATTTGCAATGTATGTTCTTCCGAAATTTAGGAAGCCTAGAATTGACTGTAGGTTTTTTAGTGTTCTAGGTGCTTGGAGTACGGCACATTTCTCTAGGAAATTGTCAGCCAGGCTTTTGCCTTCACTTGATAATTTGTATCCTAAGAACAGGACTGTTAGATGGGCAATTCTAGATTTTTTAAAGTTGAATTTGTAACCCTCTGCTGCGAACCCAAGTATTATGGTGTTCACTCTCTTCAAGTGAGTATCCAAGTCATCATCTGTTAGGTATATGTCGTCGACATAAGATAATGCTTCGTCATCATATGTTTGTAGTAATTCTGTTACTCTCGCTGAGAATACCCCTGGGCTATTCTTGTACCCCTGGGCTAACCGACAGAATTGTTTTTGAGTGCCATTTATTGAAAACGCAGACAAATATCTGCTCTCTGGTGCTATGTTTTGACAAAAGAATCCATTAGAGATGTCTAATGTTGTTTTGTATTTTTTGCGTACTATGTTATTCATTAGTGCAGCACTATGCGAGTTTTGCACTGCAAAAGTTTTGCAACATGAGTTAAAGTGTCGGTAATCCAAAACTAGACGATATGAATTGTCTGGTTTGGAGACCGGAAACAAAGGGTTGTTCATTTGTGAGGTGCAAGTTTCAATCACCCCCTGGTATTCTAGTTGATCTAGGATTTCTTTTACCTGTTGTTTAGCTTCTTGCTTAATTGGGTACTGTCTTTGTGCAGTAGGTTGTGATTTTAACTGGATTTTGTGAGGAGGAGAGTCCTCATCCCATCCTACATGATTTTTATATAAAGCAGGAGCTAGAGCTACTGCCCACTTTCTGGCAAGTGTATATTTTTTATGAATTGGGATATGATTTGAGAAGGCAGGCATAATTATTTCTTCGCCATGAGGGCATTCCCTGACAAACTCTGGTGGCCAGTCTTTTTCAGCTAGAAGGATGTCATAGCCCTTGGAGAGATTATCCCAAAATAGTCCCCTTATTTTTCTAGTCTTATCCCCTTCTATACGTAAAGTTATTTCATATATTTTGTGAGGTTTGCTAACTCTGGTGTCTGCAGTTTCCACTTGAAGATATTCATTCGTGTCCACTGTCTCCAGAAGATTCATAAGGACTTTGCGAGCTATGCTCACTTCTGCTGCGCTGTCTAGCATTGTCTGAGCCCATTCTCCGTTTTTCAGTTGTGTCCTCAGTATTCTCTGCATTGTTAACTACTTTAATACTGGCTACCTTCTTTTTTGGAAATTGTATTTTCTTTTTTAGATGAGCAGATTCCTTGTCTTTGGACTTGGCGTGCTCTTCTCTTTGTTCTGATCGTCCTCTTCTTTCCGATTTCTGCGAGGAAATCTGAACAGATTGAGAGGGACGTGTATCAAAATCTTGATATCTATCAGGCTTCTTTATATTATCCCTATTTCTAAGGTTATATCTTTTCCCAGAGGGGTCACTTTGGGGTGACCTGTGTCTTTGGTTCGGAGATTTTTCTCTCCGCCGAGGAGACCTTCCTCTGGACTGGAATTTCTTTTCTTTAGGATTGGATTGTTTGTTTCCATCCCAGCTCTTTTTTTGTGATGTTGAATTATTATTAAAAAATATTTTTTCAGGACTTTCAATCAGTTTTGGTTTTACTGGTATTCCACCTAAACTATCTCTACCTAGTTCCTCATAGGATTTTTCTATAATTCTGGCAATTTCAGCTGGTTGGTCTGCTATATCTGTCTCCTTTAACCTCTGGCGGATCGCCACGTTTGCTGCTTCTCCCTTTATGTTGGCTAATAATATAGCCGAGACCTGCTTGAAGTCTTTTAGTAATTTCATACCAAGAGTTAAAGCAGGTTCTGGACCGTATTCGTCTTGAATTTGTTTTAGCACATCTGGTATTACCGAAATGGATGGAACACCGTGCGTTTTTGTGTAGATGGAAGCAAAGACTGTACCCCAAGTGTCACAGTCCTCCACGTGTGGTGCGATTCCCATTGGAAGACAGATAGTCAGAATCCTGTGTTTTTCTAACGGGGTGGTGTCTGGAAACACCGCCTCAATTTGGGTGATTTTTTGTGCTAACCAGAATGGTATTTGTTCCCGTTTAGCTGGTACTTTACCTAGGCAGGACTGTATGTTCTGTGGTGTAATTTTATTTGTGTTCCCCTGATGAGGGGTCAGCTGTGGAATTTTAATTGCTGGTTGGATTGTTGAAGTCCGCATTACATATTGGACTAATTGTCTATGTATTTTTATTAATTGTTTTAGTTGTATTAAAATGTTTGCTGCAGACATCCCATCGATGTCTGGATGTGGTGTGTATCCGGCTAGAACCGGCCACGTTGTTCCTGGTCTACCTAATGGACCGAGCCTGGTGATGTGATTATTATGTTTTAGGGTGCCATTAAATAAGAGCAGATGCTCTTGAAATTTAAGTGGTACTTCCACCTCCTCGAAAGGAGTGTACTCATTAGGAGGTTCCTCTGTTTTGTAATAGTGAAAGACCTTTGTTACAGCATTTGCTGCTGGAAAGTGTATCCATGAATAGAATACCTCTGTCTGCCGATATTCGTGTGCCTCAATTACGAATATGACTGTGCCACCTCTAGGTGTCAGTCCATTTTCTATAAGTTTTAAAGTTATAGATTTTCTTATGTTGACCGCGATGAGTATTATCTCCGGGTCAGCGTCTTGCAGTGCATTATCAGCTGCTGCGAGTTCAGTTACTATTCTAACTGCCTCTCTTTCTCCTTCAGTGTCTGACATTGTACTGTCCAGAAGGTTATTTAGTTTGTTTGCAGATCAGGTTCTTATGGAAACAAAGATTAGATGCACAATATTTTGGAACAGTGTATCCTTCAACGTTGACTAAACCAAGGACCATACATAGGAGTTTCCTCCTTCGAGGTTTGGCGGATATTACCTTTCACCCACTCCAGACGTCTTTGGAGTATTATGGGAAAAAGGGGTCTGAGTGAAAAAGCACGACTGAGTTACTCTAAATGTCTTTACGTTAGTTTTATCGCCCATCCAAACGCATTGGGCGCCATGTAGTGTAGTTCCTATTATCCCAATAGGCTCTGCGCATTGGAATAATACCTTCAATAGTATAGGCCTAGACCAGACGTTAACTAGGTCTACTACTGTCGATATTAGACTTAAAGTTTTGGGTTTTGCCAGCTAGCTCAGAGTTCACTAGAAACTTTCTCGAATAGGCAAGGAGGAGTTGAACCTCCCTGGATAGACAAGAAGGGATTTCGTTTCTGACAACCATAGAACATGACAACTTTGCTCTCCCCTAATCAAGAGTGTATCTCTAGAGTCGTGTGAAAACAAAAGACGACTTATTTTACTCAGTCAGTACGTGCATTCTTAGTCTCACCAGATTGTAGAGAAAAGGAAGAGACGGGCGTGTTCAATAAAAGATGTTATTTATTGATCAGTCTCTTTTCTCATACAAGAGAAATGGATCGATATTATTGCAATACTTATGGTTAAGTAAAGTGCATACATTAAAAGCAGAAGTATAAAATAATACTGTAAAAACATTGATATGGTTTCTAAGCCATATGATGGTTTAAAATGGATAAAATAGATACATACACATATACATTTGACTAATCGTACTCAACTGGTGTTTCTAACTACGCCTACCCCAGATGTACCTGACCTAAGCCTAATACGTGGGCGGGAGTAGAAAATAGCAGTTTAAGTTAAGTTTGTTTTGCCAAGTGACTGACTCAAGAATTCTCTGTGAGGGGTTATTCAGTTCTGTACCTGGAGTCTAGGATGAATGAGGGATGGTATCTCTCGTCTCTGGTCTCGATATTCCAGGCTGCCTGCGAGGGCTACCCGGAAGCGCCGGAGCTGGATTTCTCGGCAGGAGAAAGCAGCGTCTCGTTCTCAGCGCGTCAGGAAGGCGGGGCTGCGCCAGCGGGGTCTGCTCTGCTCTGGGCTTCGGCAAGTCTGGCTGCTCCGATCTCGTTACCACCGCGTGTGTTTGCATAGGGCAATATCGGTAATATTTATACCTTTAGGTGCCGAGATTGACATAAGGATGGACATAGATACGTCAATAAGGATGTCATACGACCTGGTCGTTAGCACATTCTTTTGCTGAAGTTCTCGGTGAAATCAAAACAATGGCCGCAGGGTGTTTCCCAGGTCTGTCATAGGTTTGATTTGTTTTGAGAACTCCGTATGCCTTATCAGGGGCTGGAGGAATATCGCTTGTCTAATTAGATTGCAAGCGTTATGACCTAATCAGATAACACGTTCCTGTGCCGTAGTGTGGCTTAATCAGATAACGGTTCCTGCATCATGGGGGCTTTCTGCATCACGGGATGGCTGCTAGTTAACTTGTTAACCAGAATAGGGTCAGGAATAGGGGGATCGATACAGAACCTATAGGAATACATCACAGTATATTTATATATATAAACGCTCAGGTTTGTCCAACAAACGGAACCACACTCGTTTGCAGGCGGGTCCCGCAGTCTCCCGCAGGGTCCTTTATTCGTAAAACACAGTCAGGTACAATTGGACGCGCTGAAGCCCAAGGCGTTTCTGGAATTCTTCCCCTTGATCACGGGCATGTTAAGTAGATTGACGCCTGCACACAAAGTCACATGCTTTTATAGTATCACGCCCACAGATGGGCCACCTGGGATTTGTAGTGCTGCCATTTCCCCACAGATAGGTTCCACTCCCTCGGCAAAGTTGTAGTCCTTTGCCAAAGCTCTAATGAGCCTCCAGTTGTTTCCGCTCATGTTCTCTTTCAATACCTGCAAACCTGTATTGCTCCCCGATATCATGAGAGCAACAGTCCGCCCCCTTATGGCAGCAGTGCGGTCCCCCAACCTGGACGGGCCGGAAAATATAAACGCTCAAGTTTGTCCAACAAACGGAACCACACTCGTTTGCAGGCGGGTCCCGCAGTCTCCCGCAGGGTCCTTTATTCGTAAAACACCGGCAGGTACAATTGGACGCGCCGAAGCCCAACGCGTTTTGGGGATTCTTCCCCTTGATCACGGGCATGTTAAGTAGGTTGACGCCTGCACACAAAGTCACATGCTTTTATAGTATCACACCCACAGATGGACCGCCATCTTTCATACCAAATCCGTTGAGTTCCTGGGTCATGTCATCACTCCTGCTGGTATCCAGATGGATAACAAGAAGGTTGAAGCCATCTTGCGCTGGCCATCTCCCACTACGGTTAAGCCCATACAGAGGTTTTTGGGTTTTGCCAATTACTACCGCCGCTTTATCACGGGCTTTTCCAGGATAGTCACCCCCATAACTCGCTTGCTACGCAAAGGGGTGCCTTTCTGCTGGGATGACAAGGCCGAGCAAGCCTTTCAGCAACTGAAACAGAAATTCACTACAGCCCACGTTCTAAGGCATCCTGACTCTGAACTACCATTCACTGTGGAAGCTGATGCCTCACAAGACGCTCTGGGAGGCGTGTTGTCACAAAGAGACGCTAAGATCGGACTTCTGCAACCAGTGGCATTTTATTCCAGGAAACTCCTGCCTGCCGAGCGCAACTACACTATCTCTGACCGGGAGCTATTGGCTATAAAGACAGCATTTGAAGAGTGGCGCCATTATCTAAAAGACGCCAAACATCCCGTGATGATGTACACGGACCACCGGAACCGTCAATTTCTTCGCTCAGCCCGTGCCCTCACGTCTAGGCAATTGCGATGAACCTAATTCTTTAATGAGTACATCTTCCGCATCACCTACCGACCAGGAAAAGAGAACGCCAAGGCGGATGCACTATCTCGCCTGGAGGACACCGATGATTTGGTTTGTGCCACTGAACTCTTGCCTATCATTCCTGAACAATGTTTCCAGGGTGTTGATATGACTTCTGAGTTTCTCTCCCTTCTCCATGATGACCTCACACAGATTGATCTGTCTACAGAGACAGCTAACCACAAAGGTGTAACGGTACGGAATAGGTTCTTGTATAAAGGTGACACATACTATCTTCCTCTGGTAGCTCGGCAACAGCACGCCCTGTACATGTATCATGACCATGTTCTGTCTAAGCACCCGGGTTATTACAAAATGGTGGACCTTTTACAGAGACACTTCTGGTGGCCCACATTGGAGGAAGACACAAGGGTCCACATATGCGACGTGTGCCATGGGGCAAGAACATGACCGGACCATCGGTTGGGATGTTACATCCGATACCCTTCCTCCTTATCCTTGGCACACCATCTCCATGGATTTCGTCGTGGAGTTACCAACCACGACATCAGGTCATACTACTATGCTCACAATAGTGGATCATCTCACGAAGAGGGCTCATTTTGTCCCGCTGAAAAAACTACCCTCGGATGCCGAACTAGCAGTGGTTTTTCTACAGAACATGGTGAGGTTGCATGGCATACAATCGGTGGTGATAACAGACGGGAGTACGCAGTACGTGTCCCGTTTTTGGAATGAGGTGTGTGCTGCCATGGACTTGGATGTTCGATTGTCACGCAGAAAGGACAAACCACACCATGGAACAATATCTACATTGCTTACTTCTGTCAGTAGAAGAATAATGGACAGACATATTGTGGATGGTGGAGTACGCTTATAATAACAACAAGCATTCTGCCATCGGCATGTCTCCCTTCTTTTGCCTCCAGGGTAAGCACCCTAGAACCATGCCATGGAAGGAGCCACGGACCAGCCATTTGCCCATGGATCAAGAGTACCACGCAAGACTATGTGCGCTCCGGCAACAGGCCCGGTTCGAGTTAGCCAAGGCCAAGGAGTACTACAAGCAGTACGCTGATGGCAATATGAAAATGGAACCGGCCTATAAGAATGGAGACAAGGCGTGGTTCTCCATTCGGAATCTAAACGTACACGGTCCCAAGAAGCTGTTGCTCCTCTTCGTGGGTCCTTATGTTATCGAGAAGGTGATCAACCGTGTGTCCATGAAGCTCTTACTTCCTCCTCTGATCACAGAACACCCCGTTTTTCATGTCTCCCTCCTGCGTCCCATTCACCCTGGGTGTGACGTGTCCTCCCCTCCTGCTTCAGTTCCTGTAGACGATCACGTTGAGTATGCGGTTAGGGCTATACTTGGTTCTTGTCGTCCCCGGGGGAGGCTCTTTTACGTGGTTGACTGGAAGGGTTCTGGTCCCCAGGAGAGGTCCTGGGAGCCCCTGTCCTATGTTCACCACGCTTTCCATTTGGTGCACGCCTTCCATATCCGTCACCCCCTCAGTCCTCGCCTGGCCACCCCGGTGTAGGACTGCTGTGTGGGTGTGGGGTTCTGTTTTGGGCGGGGGTGCTGTCATGGTTCCTGGGTTCACCCTCCCGCTTACCTGTTTGCCAGTGTGTGTGTCTTCTCTCGCGTGGGACGCAGTTTCCTCACTTCCGGCCTTGGCACGTTAGCGGTTCAGCCTATGGCCAGAAGTACTGTTGCGTCATCAGTGCTTCCGGGGAAGACCGCTTATCAGATGCGGCTTCTCCCAGTTACGGCGATTCGTATTTCATACTGCTGCCTGTTTCCTGATTCCACTTTGCCGATATCAGTTCCCGACCGCGCAGGAGCGCTTGCATCCGTGACCTGTTCCCTGCTGCAGCCGCAGGTTCTTCCGGAGCATTTGCCAGCCGCGCAGGAGCGCCTTTCAGCTCCGTTGCCTGTTTTCCACTTACGCTAGAAACCTTTCTGAGTGAGTGGTCAGCCGCGCATGTGCGCATGTTTGTTCTTTCGGGACCTCCTTAGTGAGCTTGAACTGCAGCTAGCTGAAGGCTAGGCCTTCTTGGCTCTGTCTCGCCTGAGCACTTTTCTCCTCAGGTACTTTGAAAGTAACGCTAAGGGCATATAGAGCAGGAGCGCTTCTGGGGTAAATTTGTAGATAGCGCAGGAGCGCTTTATGACTATATTTTGTACATAGCACAGGAGCGCTTCTGGGTTTTTCTTTGTTTGATAGTGCAGGAACGCTTCATTATTTCTTTTGGACATAGCGCAGGAGCGCTTCTGGGTTTCTTTGATATACAGCACAGGAGCGCTTCATGACTACCTTTAGTACATAGCGCAGGAGCGCTTTTTGGTTTCTTTTGCGTGCAGCGCAGGCATGCTTGTATCATTACTTTCAGTTTCTTGTTTTTGGATGGTAGCAAGCTTCTATGGCTTCATAGGAGGTAAGCTGTTTCCCACATGAGTGTATATTTGTGAGTGGTTGCAGGGTTAGTTTGTTGTTGGTAACCGGTGATCCCTTGTCTTCCTGTCCAGCTGGTGCCCAAGGTTCATCCAAGCAGAGGGACAACCACTACTACCTACCCGACACCATCCTGATCCTTTCTTTTTGGCTACCATCCTCACTCCCATCCTTATCCTAGTTTGTTTCTTATCTAGAGTAGGGTAGGGTGGGTGTGAGGGCGATAGCTCACGTCGTCTCTGCGAGAACTCTCCACGAGAAACAGGTACTTGTGGGGAGCCTGACATTTCCATAGGAACTATTCATCACGGCTACAGCCCGAACGGCTGAACGTAATTACACCAAATTTGGCAAAGTGGTAGTTCTTAGTTCATCATCGTGCCTTTTGCTTAAATGGTGTAAATCACTGCTGTTTGCTATGGCTGGGCGGGAGTCGATGTTCCCGCTGTGTCATAGCAAATTTGAGGGCCTATTAAGAAGTGCCATTTTGGCGCAATTTAAAAAAAAAAGCCAAATATGCGGTGATAATTATATTGCCCTATTTACTAGGCGACGCAAAGATACATTAATGCATGTTAGCAGCCGGTTTGCTAAGGGCTCGCCTCGTATCTCCAATGAGCTGCAATGTAGGCGTTCCTATGACAATATCAAACGGAAGAGGAAGGTAATTACAGCGTTGTATTTACAAGGCGGCCCTGGATTTGAGGACCGATAGCAAACTCTTGCTAATTGCGGTTTATGTCGGATCCTAACATCTGTTCTGAAGTAGACTTAAGCATTTTTAATATGTGAGGTGGATTGATATGTTAAATCCACTGTCTTATATTAACAAGCTTTTCACTTGCGAACATGAATTATCGATGTATTTCTCACGATATTGTGGTCATATTTACAAGGACAGCTTTAAAATTATCGTTGCTTTAGCGTTCGGAAAGTGCCGTTAAAGCGGCCATAATGGGCTTGATAATATACTTTTGAGAATAAGTGAGAATTTCAATAGAAGCCAAGGTTTACAGCAGAGCATTTTAACGCTGTCCTTGAAAATATGCCCATTACAGACTCCTAATTTTACAGTAAAAAAAAATACCTACTATTAATTGTTATTCTTCCTCAGGATGCCATCCCACGGAATTCAACGTTGGGGACTGTGGGTGGAGGCCTAATGTCCCTACGATCCCAGCCAGCTCCATGCGTCCTTCGGAAGCCACCATTACTTTTGCACATGGGGACCTGCTAATAGGCGGATCCCCATTGCAAGCGTTATGACCTAATCAGATAACACGTTCCTGTGCCGTAGTGTGGCTTAATCAGATAACGGTTCCTGCATCATGGGGGCTTTCTGCATCACGGGATGGCTGCTAGTTAACTTGTTAACCAGAATAGGGTCAGGAATAGGGGGATCGATACAGAACCTATAGGAATACATCACAGTATATTTATATATATAAACGCTCAGGTTTGTCCAACAAACGGAACCACACTCGTTTGCAGGCGGGTCCCGCAGTCTCCCGCAGGGTCCTTTATTCGTAAAACACAGTCAGGTACAATTGGACGCGCTGAAGCCCAAGGCGTTTCTGGAATTCTTCCCCTTGATCACGGGCATGTTAAGTAGATTGACGCCTGCACACAAAGTCACATGCTTTTATAGTATCACGCCCACAGATGGGCCACCTGGGATTTGTAGTGCTGCCATTTCCCCACAGATAGGTTCCACTCCCTCGGCAAAGTTGTAGTCCTTTGCCAAAGCTCTAATGAGCCTCCAGTTGTTTCCGCTCATGTTCTCTTTCAATACCTGCAAACCTGTATTGCTCCCCGATATCATGAGAGCAACAGTCCGCCCCCTTATGGCAGCAGTGCGGTCCCCCGACCTGGACGGGCCGGAAAATATAAACGCTCAAGTTTGTCCAACAAACGGAACCACACTCGTTTGCAGGCGGGTCCCGCAGTCTCCCGCAGGGTCCTTTATTCGTAAAACACCGGCAGGTACAATTGGACGCGCCAAAGCCCAACGCGTTTTGGGGATTCTTCCCCTTGATCACGGGCATGTTAAGTAGGTTGACGCCTGCACACAAAGTCACATGCTTTTATAGTATCACACCCACAGATGGACCGCCATCTTTCATACCAAATCCGTTGAGTTCCTGGGTCATGTCATCACTCCTGCTGGTATCCAGATGGATAACAAGAAGGTTGAAGCCATCTTGCGCTGGCCATCTCCCACTACGGTTAAGCCCATACAGAGGTTTTTGGGTTTTGCCAATTACTACCGCCGCTTTATCACGGGCTTTTCCAGGATAGTCACCCCCATAACTCGCTTGCTACGCAAGGGGTGCCTTTCTGCTGGGATGACAAGGCCGAGCAAGCCTTTCAGCAACTGAAACAGAAATTCACTACAGCACACGTTCTAAGGCATCCCGACTCTGAACTACCATTCACTGTGGAAGCTGATGCCTCACAAGACGCTCTGGGAGGCGTGTTGTCGCAAAGAGACGCTAAGATCGGACTTCTGCAACCAGTGGCATTTTATTCCAGGAAACTCCTGCCTGCCGAGCGCAACTACACTATCTCTGACCGGGAGCTATTGGCTATAAAGACAGCATTTGAAGAGTGGCGCCATTATCTAAAAGACGCCAAACATCCCGTGATGATGTACACGGACCACCGGAACCGTCAATTTCTTCGCTCAGCCCGTGCCCTCACGTCTAGGCAATTGTGATGGACCTAATTCTTTAATGAGTACATCTTCCGCATCACCTACCGACCAGGAAAAGAGAACGCCAAGGCGGATGCACTATCTCGCCTGGAGGACACCGATGATTTGGTTTGTGCCACTGAACTCTTGCCTATCATTCCTGAACAATGTTTCCAGGGTGTTGTGCTGACTTCTGAGTTTCTCTCCCTTCTCCATGATGACCTCACACAGATTGATCTGTCTACAGAGACAGCTAACCACAAAGGTGTAACGGTACGGAATAGGTTCTTGTATAAAGGTGACACATACTATCTTCCTCTGGTAGCTCGGCAACAGCACGCCCTGTACATGTATCATGACCATGTTCTGTCTAAGCACCCGGGTTATTACAAAACGGTGGACCTTTTACAGAGACACTTCTGGTGGCCCACATTGGAGGAAGACACAAGGGTCCACATATGCGACGTGTGCCATGGGGCAAGAACATGACCGGACCATCGGTTGGGATGTTACATCCGATACCCTTCCTCCTTATCCTTGGCACACCATCTCCATGGATTTCGTCGTGGAGTTACCAACCACGACATCAGGTCATACTACTATGCTCACAATAGTGGATCATCTCACGAAGAGGGCTCATTTTGCCCCGCTGAAAAAACTACCCTCGGATGCCGAACTAGCAGTGGTTTTTCTACAGAACATGGTGAGGTTGCATGGCATACAATCGGTGGTGATAACAGACGGGAGTACGCAGTACGTGTCCCGTTTTTGGAATGAGGTGTGTGCTGCCATGGACTTGGATGTTCGATTGTCACGCAGAAAGGACAAACCACACCATGGAACAATATCTACATTGCTTACTTCTGTCAGTAGAAGAATAATGGACAGACATATTGTGGATGGTGGAGTACGCTTATAATAACAACAAGCATTCTGCCATCGGCATGTCTCCCTTCTTTTGCCTCCAGGGTAAGCACCCTAGAACCATGCCATGGAAGAAGCCACGGACCAGCCATTTGCCCATGGATCAAGAGTACCACGCAAGACTATGTGCGCTCCGGCAACAGGCCCGGTTCGAGTTAGCCAAGGCCAAGGAGTACTACAAGCAGTACGCTGATGGCAATATGAAAATGGAACCGGCCTATAAGAATGGAGACAAGGCGTGGTTCTCCATTCGGAATCTAAACGTACACGGTCCCAAGAAGCTGTTGCTCCTCTTCGTGGGTCCTTATGTTATCGAGAAGGTGATCAACCGTGTGTCCATGAAGCTCTTACTTCCTCCTCTGATCACAGAACACCCCGTTTTTCATGTCTCCCTCCTGCGTCCCATTCACCCTGGGTGTGACGTGTCCTCCCCTCCTGCTTCAGTTCCTGTAGACGATCACGTTGAGTATGCGGTTAGGGCTATACTTGGTTCTTGTCGTCCCCGGGGGAGGCTCTTTTACGTGGTTGACTGGAAGGGTTCTGGTCCCCAGGAGAGGTCCTGGGAGCCCCTGTCCTATGTTCGCCACGCTTTCCATTTGGTGCACGCCTTCCATATCACCCCCTCAGTACTCGCCTGGCCACCTCGGTGTAGGACTGCTGTGTGGGTGTGGGGTTCTGTTTTGGGCGGGGGTGCTGTCATGGTTCCTGGGTTCACCCTCCCGCTTACCTGTTTGCCAGTGTGTGTGTCTTCTCGCGTGGGACGCCGTTTCCTCACTTCCGGCCTTGGCACGTTAGCGGTTCAGCCTATGGCCAGAAGTACTGTTGCGTCATCAGTGCTTCCGGGGAAGACCGCTTATCAGATGCGGCTTCTCCCAGTTACGGCGATTCGTATTTCATACTGCTGCCTGTTTCCTGATTCCACTTTGCCGATATCAGTTCCCGACCGAGCAGGAGCGCTTGCATCCGTGACCTGTTCCCTGCTGCAGCCGCAGGTTCTTCCGGAGCATTTGCCAGCCGC
Organism: Lissotriton helveticus; assembly: GCF_964261635.1. Lineage (NCBI taxonomy): Eukaryota > Metazoa > Chordata > Amphibia > Caudata > Salamandridae > Lissotriton > Lissotriton helveticus. The sequence continues at coordinate 1,987,019,662 of NC_136063.1, forward strand.
GCAGGAGCGCCTTTCAGCTCCGTTGCCTGTTTTCCACTTACGCTAGAAACCTTTCTGAGTGAGTGGTCAGCCGCGCATGTGCGCATGTTTGTTCTTCCGGGACCTCCTTAGTGAGCTTGAATTGCAGCTAGCTGAAGGCTAGGCCTTCTTGGCTCTGTCTCGCCTGAGCACTTTTCTCCTCAGGTACTTTGAAAGTAACGCTAAGGGCATATAGAGCAGGAGCGCTTCTGGGGTAAATTTGTAGATAGCGCAGGAGCGCTTTATGACTATATTTTGTACATAGCACAGGAGCGCTTCTGGGTTTTTCTTTGTTTGATAGCGCAGGAACGCTTCATTATTTCTTTTGGACATATTTCTTTGATATACAGCACAGGAGCGCTTCATGACTACCTTTAGTACATAGCGCAGGAGCGCTTTTTGGTTTCTTTTGCGTGCAGCGCAGGCATGCTTGTATCATTACTTTCAGTTCCTTGTTTTTGGATGGTAGCAAGCTTCTATGGCTTCATAGGAGGTAAGCTGTTTCCCACATGAGTGTATATTTGTGAGTGGTTGCAGGGTTAGTTTGTTGTTGGTAACCGGTGATCCCTTGTCTTCCTGTCCAGCTGGTGCCCAAGGTTCATCCAAGCAGAGGGACATCCACTACTACCTACCCGACACCATCCTGATCCTTTCTTTTTGGCTACCATCCTCACTCCCATCCTTATCCTAGTTTGTTTCTTATCTAGAGTAGGGTAGGGTGGGTGTGAGGGCGATAGCTCACGTCGTCTCTGCGAGAACTCTCCACGAGAAACAGGTACTTGTGGGGAGCCTGACATTTCCATAGGAACTATTCATCACGGCTACAGCCCGAACGGCTGAACGTAATTACACCAAATTTGGCAAAGTGGTAGTTCTTAGTTCAGCATCGTGCCTTTTGCTTAAATGGTGTAAATCACTGCTGTTTGCTATGGCTGGGCGGGAGTCGATGTTCCCGCTGTGTCATAGCAAATTTGAGGGCCTATTAAGAAGTGCCATTTTGGCGCAATTTAAAAAAAAAAGCCAAATATGCGGTGAAAATTATATTGCCCTATTTACTAGGCGACGCAAAGATACATTAATGCATGTTAGCAGCCGGTTTGCTAAGGGCTCGCCTCGTATCTCCAATGAGCTGCAATGTAGGCGTTCCTATGACAATATCAAACGGAAGAGGAAGGTAATTACAGCGTTGTATTTACAAGGCGGCCCTGGATTTGAGGACCGATAGCAAACTCTTGCTAATTGCGGTTTATGTCGGATCCTAACATCTGTTCTGAAGTAGACTTAAGCATTTTTAATATGTGAGGTGGATTGATATGTTAAGTCCACTGTCTTATATTAACAAGCTTTTCACTTGCGAACATGAATTATCGATGTATTTCTCACGATATTGTGGTCATATTTACAAGGACAGCTTTAAAATTATCGTTGCTTTAGCGTTCGGAAAGTGCCGTTAAAGCGGCCATAATGAGCTTGATAATATACTTTTGAGAATAAGTGAGAATTTCAATAGAAGCCAAGGTTTACAGCAGAGCATTTTAACGCTGTCCTTGAAAATATGCCCATTACAGACTCCTAATTTTACAGTAAAAAAAAATACCTACTATTAATTGTTATTCTTCCTCAGGATGCCATCCCACGGAAATCAACGTTGGGGACTGTGGGTGGAGGCCTAATGTCCCTACGGTCCCAGCCAGCTCCATGCGTCCTTCGGAAGCCACCATTACTTTTGCACATGGGGACCTGCTAATAGGCGGATCCCCATGGGGAAAAGCATTCTGCTTTGCATTTTAAAAGAGAGAGTAGGTTTTTGTGTTCTCTCTTTCAAAATGCAAACCAAGGGGCATATTATCAAGGAACGGAGGTAAAATTATCACCGCTTTAGCGGCAGAAAACTGCAACTAAAATGGTGATAATGGCCTTAATAATATGCTCTTGAGAATTCCAATAGAAGCCCATGTTCGGGTGTTAACATGGCCTTCTAATGGAATTCTCTATGGCATATTATCAAGCCCATTATCGCCACTTTAGCGGCTGTTTCCTGCCGCTAAGGCAGCGATAATTTTAACGCTGTTCCTTGATAATATGCCCAAGTTTGCTATGGCAGGGCAAGAACCTTGACTCTCACCCTTGCATAGCAAACAGCAATGTTGAAAAATTCTTCCGGTAAGATAACAAAGGATTTTGAAGTCCATTATCACCGTTTTAGTTGTAGTTTACTACCGTTAAAGCGGCAATAATTTTAAAGCCGTCTTTGTAAATATGCCCCTAAGTTTTGTACTGTCGACAATCCCGTCTCGCATTGAAATAGGCACCAAGTATTTAGTGAAGTGCAATGTGAATCGTGAAGCAACACTGTCTACTTGTAATGAATAAAGAATTCGAAGAGTTGTGAACTTCTTTTGCTCGTAATGTACATAGGGTCAGATTTACAAGCCAGTTGCGCCAGTATTACATCACTTTTAACATGGGAAAAGTGACGCAAAAGTGGCACATGGGGCTTGTAAATCTGCTACACAGTGTTCTGTTGTCTTAGTTTGGTTTCTTCTCTGTCATGTAGAGGATCCTGGGTAAATATAACAGTTTCTGTACAGCCAGTACCTTTCAACCCTACCCCCAAACTGTTTACTACCTGTTACCTGTGCTCGTTGGAAACCTTCTTGTGGGGGCAAATATTTCCTTGCTGCTGCCCATTTCGTCCCGTTGTTTGTCTCCCGGTCCCCCTCCCACCGTTGCAGCTCCATACCAACGCTGCGCGGCTGCACAGGATAGGGGGGACTACAAGCCCCGTGAGCCCTTGCGGCGGAAGCCGCCACCGCCCAGACCACGCCCGGAGGAGCATAAATTGAAGGAGAGCCCCGGCGGAGCGGGTGCTTGTTGGAAACCTTCTTGTGGGGGCATATATTTCCTTGCTGCTACCCATTTCGTCCCGCTATTGGTCTCCCGGTCCCCCTCCCACCGTTGCAGCTCCACACCAACGCTGCGCGGCTGCACAGGAGAGGGGGGACTTCAAGCCCTGTGAACCCTTGCAGCGGAAGTCGCCACCGCCCAGACCGTGCCCGGTGGCGCATAAATTGGAGTGGAGCCCCGGCGTCGCGGGATCGCGCGCGGATCGCGCTGGGTTAAGCCCGGGACAAGGATGGGACCGTCTGCGGCCGTCCACGGCCAGACAAGGTCGGGCTGGGCCACCTCTCTGACATTTCAATTCTTGAACAGTAAGCTTTGTTTAAATCTTGGACTGCTGCACTTGGCAGCAGGGGGTTTTGCCAGTGGGGTATTAACTTCAGCACGAATTCCTACACTATGGATAAAAGGAGAGTGGAGGACAGGGTGGTGGGTACGCTTGATGCCTTTCTTGTAAGAGCAGAATCAGTGTTAATTCACGAGATTGAGGCAACTGAGCGTAGATTCTCCCTTGATCCAACCCTCTTAAGGAGAAGATCACTACCATGTGCTCAGTTATCCATCACCCAGACATCCCCAGACGTTCCTGCTTCTAATAGCCACTCCTGCTTAGGTCACTGTAACGGGGAGGACCCGGATCCGCCAGGCTTACCGGTTTCACCTCTTTCCAACCAGCACACAGGGGCCTAGAGAAACACGGACATCCTCGGTGACAAGGAGCCCGCAGAGAGTGGTGAGCCCTGTTTCTTTAACTGGGCGGAGTTGGATGAGGACTACGTCACAGGGTACGCCCCCGTATCCCAGGTAAAGGCAGCCCCAGAAAACACACAGGTGTGTGTTACACCCGGAGGCGACGGAGGTGAGAGCGACGGAGAAGAGGACGAGTGCGGAAGAGAGAGGAGATCGGCGAAGAAGGAGGAGGAGAGGCGGGAGCAGAGCAGAGGAGACGAAAGGGGAGCAGAACAGAGGAAGGAGGCGGAGAGGAGACCGGAGCAGGAGAGTGACCATCGGAGGAAAGAGGTGGAGAGGAGACCGGAGCGGGAGAGAGACCATCGGAGGGAGGAGGCGGCGGCCAAAGAAGGGGACGGAGAGCGGAGAGGCGGAATCGGAGGATCCAGAGGAGATGAACCCAACAAGCCAGGAGGCCAACAGGAAGGCGCATCGCCCAGCCACACTTCAAGGGAAGTGTGGCTACCAGAGGTACGATCAAGGTTTTCAAGTTGGGCGGGATTTAAGTGGGCCAAACCACCGTAAAAGCACCTCACACCTCCCGTGCACTACCATTCCTTCACCACCCAAACACAGCGGACCCTAGTTGATTCTTCGTGCACGTGTGTTCCCTCACTCCCTTCCCTGTGCCTTTTTGGTAGCACAACAAACTAAAACGGTGCAATCTTTTCTTTCTTTGGGAGTGACACAAAGGCTCGACATCATGGAGGAAAAGGTCCCGACTACAAGTCCCAGAAGACACCGGGACGACCGCCGGACAGCTGTAGAGAAGCGACAGCTCAGACACACTGCGGAATCTGAAGGCCCCCTGCCCTACTACAGGAAAACGATACACAGGAAAAGGACCTTCAAATTAATAAAGCCTGCGTTACCCAAAGTCCCTGTGTCAGTAAGTCTGTTTGAAGGGAACGAGGTAGCGCCTACACCGACCCCAGCGAGTAGGGGCGAACCCGAGGTGTTACAGTCACCAAGCCTGCCCTCCACCATACTAGAACAGCCCACCCCACAGCTTCAGACTACTGCAAGCAGCCCGGCCATGGTAACGACAAGACGGATGAAGGCTCTGGGTACTACCAACAAAGAACCTCCAAATAAAAAAAGGAAGGGGCGGGGCACCATGGCACAAAAGTCTCCTCAAGCACCCGGTGGCTCGAGTGGGGTATTTGTCTTTGGCAATTCTAACACTAAACCAAAAGCCAACCCCCCCACGGTTACCACCATACTCCAGTCAAATAAAAGTGACATCTGTACTATATTAAAAGAGCAATTGGTAGCCCTCCTTGAGCCACTCCTTAAAAGATTAGACTCAGTTTATCTCAGACTAACAATGATTAAAGCGGCGCTGGGACGCCCGCCCCAAGTGACCCCGGTTCAGCCTAGTAAGCAGGTCTTATCAAGTGTTATCCCAGTTAAAGTAGGGGAAATTCATAGGGATTAGGGTGGCGATAAGGCTACCGCCCAGATATTGGCAGGAGGGGAACACTTAGATGGGAGACCCAGGAGTATACCCACTACCGATGTTTGTACTGATAAGTCTTTTCCCAACCAAAGGCCAACTGAGACAGAGAGATTACGGAGGAAGGGAAATAATGGGAATGATGGTGGGCCAGAGAAAAACTCCTATCTTCACTTACCGCCCGAAGCTACACCCCACACAGTAGTCTTAGTGAATGCCCCCCCCCTTGTACAGGGCTCTTACGAGCATTGGTCATCTTTTAAAAATAAGGCCCTCCACTTCTTGAATAAAAAGACTGGTATAGGGGATGCCTTATTTCAGGAGTTTAAAATGGTAAGACGTATCGAATGGGTCGGTCATGCCACTAAAACCATCCCTGTAGACTGTGTGGTTTTGAGCTTCAGGTCTCCTGGTCTGGTTCGACATATTCTTGATATGTCAGGTTACTCCCCACCTGATAGGGCTGCCATTGGTATTCTCCCCCTTGGTTTCTTTTATAAGTAGCATATGCAGTCCAGACCGAGGGATGCTCGAGTCCTACAGGGTGATAGCCTCAGGCCTGACTTTACCATCAAGCTTAATAATCGATTTGAGGCTCTCTACACTTGAGGGCCTCCCCAAATTGACCCCACATACCCCTCTCCTGTTAGACCTTGGCTGTCATGCAATTGAGGATATAGCAAGGTATAGGATACTGGCTTTCCTGAGAAGGCTCTGGATTATCCCAGAATTACATTTATTCGCAAGGGGCCTGAAAGAAGTAAGGGGTCTGGACCGCTCGAACAAAATTACATGGTTGATTAGTATTAAATCTCTGCTCACTGATATGGGGATGAGGGACCTGTGGGATAGTCCAGAGACTGCAGAATTCCCACCTAAAATAACTTACAGAGCGGCATACTGGAACCTTATTAAAATCAGGAGGTATTCTGCTTTGACTAGCTCATCCCTGTCTAGAGACTTTTGTGAGCTTAAAGACGAACCCAGCATGGAATGTTACTGAGATCTAATAACTAAATCTAGAGATCGCAAGCTTTATCACCAGTTCCGAGTTGAGACACTCCCACTTAGGAAGTTCACATGTAAATGGACATTAGGCACCGGAGATAAATGCCCATTTTGCCCTGACCATATTGAAGACAGTGGCCATCTCCTTTACGTTTGCCCTGCCTACCAGCAACCCCAAAGTATTTGGCTTAAACCCCTGTGTAGAACTTTGGGAACCAGCTCCGCGATGGTCACTAAAAGGTTACTGAAAACTGGTTGCAACGACATCGCAGTCATAGGGGTGGCTAAGTTTCTGAGTTGGTCTTGGGCCCTTCGGGAGAAAAACGTGAAGAAATCAAAACTCCTTCTCAGGGGCCTCACTAATATAAAGAAGAAGATGACACAGAAGCTGGAATATAAAATAACATCTTTATTAAACTCAAATGAGGGAGACTACGTCACACAGAAGCCTTAGCAACTGAATGAGGCAGTCTAAAGAGTACAGAACACTGGGGTCTTATATATGTGAGGGTTACAAACTCAGCATAAAAGTAAGGGGCAGTCATAGATCATGCAAGCATGCAAAATGCCTAATATGGACATGCGAGATCTGCCAAATATTAGCCAATAGGAAAACATTCAAAACAAGGCATCATGTAACCAGAACGTCCCCCTTGACTCGTGTTTTTGCCCAATCCCATAAGTCAACCAATTACAGCACATATAGGTCAATCAGTAATAGCAGAACATGCTTGTGTGATTCAAAGGAAAGGTTGTGGAATAGGAAAACAGGGAGAGAATAGCGAAGGCCAAAGGATAAGATACGGCACGAGAAGAATACTAAAGGCTAACAGATAGTTGATATAGAGATTAGGTTGTCCAGACAAGGATTAGTTTAGGCCGGCTGGTGTCTGAGATGGGTTTCAAGACAAGGACGGAGGGGGGTTTTGACACCTTGCAGTCCAAGGGGCAGAGACACTTCGTGAATCAAGCAGCCTGTGTAAAGGCAACACAAAATGGCGGTGAATGTAAAATGGAGTCAAAATTAAAGATCCTCAGACCCTCCTTTTGCCATTACGCAGGCAAATCCTAATTCATTGCTAGGTGAAATGGGAATATCCTTTATCATAGTACAGACAGAACACTACTTCAGGACCATTTTGAATGAACATATCCAACACCCACTTCATACAGTGGCACCGGAAACACTTGTACAACCACAACTATACCCAAAGTCCGTTCTAAGCCTCTCTGGTAAGCTTCTATCGTCCATCCAATCTGCTTCTTTTGTTTTCTTCTGCATTGAGCCTCATGATTCAGGCCTTCCATGAAAATAGTGCCTCTCAATATCCGTTGGAGTGCCCTCCTGGCAAACACTCACAGCTCACTCGAAAGTCTCAATGTCTCAATGCAGTGCACCAATATATTTCCTCTGCGGCAGGCACTACAGATATTGTGCTCTTCATTGGTCATGGGCACAGACCATCTCATGCAGACCAAAGTACTATTAATTGGGAAAGAGCAACAGACTTTCACACTCAGCAACACTTTCAGGCTCCAACACTCGCTATCCAGTGTCAGAGGATGCTCGGGCTGCTCTTTTATTTAATTTTTCTTTTCATAATGGATACCACAATGTAGTGCCTTTTGCCAATCTTGGATCCTCCGGTGCACTGCCCTTCCGTTGGAGCAAAGAAAAGGGTGTGTGTGGCCAAAACTCAGGCCAAGGGGCTCAAGGGACTGCACACTGTCAGAGGTTACCAGCACATGACAGGTAGAAAACTGAAGCCTCAAAACAACAGGGATCCTTCTCTTTCGCTCTTTTGCACTGAAACTCTGGTTCTGTGATGTCCAATACCATCTGATGGAGCAAGTACGATGCTTTAGAGATACCATTGATGGCGCACTGGCGATCGCTGTCCAGCCTTGCTACTTTCTGGGTGCTGGGCCTGTAGGGCCAAGACGTCCGGCCCTCATCTGTAGCTGTCACTGATGGAAATTAGGCTTAAATCAATGTTCTGCAAGACATTGTGACTTGATACCGCAGAACCCAGTGACGTAGGAAATGTGACAGTTGTTAGTTTCCTTCAATTAAGTACAAAAACAGTTCATTGTATTTAACAATGGGACTGCAAGCAGGTGGCCTGCAATCTGCAAGGGAGTGACCATACGCCATGGGACAACTCTGGTCTAGAATACACTGTCATTCTAACGGCAATACTTCTAATCTCTTCATTATCCTCTGCCATCTAAGGGTAGATAGTTACATGGGAATTCTATCTGAATGGATGTCCTCACATATGGTGGCATTGCCTAATGGGGTAAACATTTTTTTTTCAATGATTACGTCTAGGTGTTCCTAAATTCCTTATCTAGAACACCTCAAAAGAGAAATCACATGATACAGATTATCAGGGACATGTAGATACCTCCCTTTAATAATTGTGCATCAGGTGCACTATGCAATACAAAGGCTAATGATCAAAATGTGGAAACAAAAGACAAGAACTAGAGAGTCCTGGTATTTCCATGATTTAGAACACATCTGATCCCACCGAAAAATTAAAGCAGCAGGAACAAAAGTGTAAAAAAACAAATTAAAATAGTCATTGAAAATTTGTCATGTTCAAAAAAGAAATGTAAGGTATCTCCTATTGAGGTGGAAAACTTGTCTTACTATAGTATTGAGTCAGTTAACCAGTCCATCACTACCCTGACAGTCAGACTGGAAAACATCAAAGTAGGCCTAAAGAAAATTCTTAAAAAACAGTCTGGTCATACAAAAGGGAATTATACATAATATGGGGGTCCCTGGTACATTACTGCAGTCTGGAAGTGTGAACCTGAACAATACACCAACAATAATAAAAGGGCTGACTGGTGAAAGGAATACGGAAAAGAGAAATGGGACTAGGACACAGCTAAAATCCCCAAGAGTATGGGTGATACACAAAAGTCAAAATAGTACACAAATTTTAACTCTACCGCTGGCCGCTACACCATGTACGGTAATCTCGGCTAATTTTCCAGTTACTTTTTCAGGGAAAATGAAACCTGGTTTTCTTTTAGGGAACAAAGCCATATACTACTTAGGAAGCAGAACATGATTAACTAATGCAATATAGAAATTAGGTCACCTTGTACAAGAGTCACGAGTCTATAATTTCATCCTTAGGTCCAATCAAGGAAACATAAATCTAGGGCTGCCTATTCCTTGAGGGAAGCGGCAGTAACGTGACTAACTGCAGGTGACACACTTTGATCCTTTATATCTCTTTTATTTTTCTTCAATACTGTTGTCTGTCTTGTTCACAGCATGAAAATATCATATCTGTGAAATTTAGTATCAGAGCAAATCCACCCAACTGTTGTGCAACGATATGCATCGTCATGAAGATCCCTTCACAACACAGGGGAACTTGTAATAGTATCAAAAGCAAGAACATAAAACAAAAACATGCATAAAATAAAAAAACGCACATGTCAAGCCATCAGATATACTTGCTGTATACCAAGCACAAAAAGCATAGACAAAACAATAACATATGTAAATGAGCGGTGACGCACAACACCATGTCATGTACTTCATGCACTGTGAACCTGCAGCCCAAAACCCAATATTCGGGCCTGCTTAATTTGTCAGGCTTAAAATCAAAATTACACTTTTTTTTACTTTCCTCACCCTCCTTTTGACAGCTGGCCACCAGTTAATGGTGATCGGCTGTCAAATACAACTTACTGTGTCGCTTCTGACACACAGGACTAGCAGGAACAATTCATAGAAGGACAAAATGCAAAAACATGAAAAACACACAAACATTATTTTTTTTAGCAGAACTTTCTGGGCTGCTATCCAGCCTCTACCAGCATTCCTGATCCCTACCACTTTTCAAGGTTCCTATAGTGTGCAAGAATTAATGTCTTCTTTTCAGAGAAGCTTTTCCAAGCAATCATTTCTCCATCTGTTTACACTCACTCCTAACTCCCACCTTACTGACCTCAATGTCAAAATCTGCCTCGCGCTCTGCGCTCCTCAGCCCTCTTTCCTCACCCTGAAGCTGTCAAAGACAAAAAACCTTCCTAACTCTTTCTCACCTGCAATAATTAACCCTATTTAAAAACACGTTATATATATTTCTTCTGTTAGGGGCTACAATTTATTTCTATACTTAGATTATTAAAACAGTTACTGTGAATAATTCGCAGAACATAATAACATAACATACTAGTTTTAGAACAAATGTGTGTTAATACCAACAGTACTCAGTTCATCAACCTTAAATGGATGAGCGTCTCAGTAGGTCCAGTTAGAATTAGAACCTTCAACCCTGATATTAAACTCAAACCTCTGCACTGGGCACATTGGCTCACTAAGCCATTAAAAGCAACCCCAAATGGGAACAACCTTCAAATTTGTTTCATACCTAAATGTATGCAATTACTGAAGCCTAAGGTACTTTAAAGCTATTGTAAAGGGCAAGAATGCTGTTTGAATAGTCTATTTTACCCAATGTCAACTTTGATATTTGGGGCACTTAAAAATGAATATCCTATAATTGTGTTACATATTAATCATCCTCAGAATGTTCTTTACAGATTGCAGAGATTGGACATTAGACATATCTCATGCAAATCCTTAGAAAAAATGAGTATTTTACGCCTGCGCCAAGTGAAATACCATATGCTAATGTCCTCATTAAGCAGTACAACATAACTTAAATTAAATTATAATACTAGGTCACACTATGAGTATTAAGCTTTATAAATAGTAAAAACACATTTTAAAAGCACTTATTTTTAATAATTCTTTTTCATAATTAATAATTTGTTTTAATAAACCCAATCATTTTTGATAATTCCACACATAAAAGCAAGCTGCCTCCCTTGCCTATCATTTTAGACGCATTCATTTATAAGCCTAAGCACAGAAGCCTAACTTGAAACAAGACAAATTTTTGCGCCACTTTTTTTTTTTAAAAAGGACAATTATTATTTAGCAACAGAACCAAGAATATGCTTACAAAAATGCTTAAAGAGAGGAAACCCTTAATTGAAATGTCTTCCTGTAATACAAAATAATGAACCTTAGTTTTGGAACCTATTTAAAACAACATTCTGAAATGCAAAGATTCACCCGTGCAACTGAGGGCAAAGTCCTGGCTGAGTAAACATTCCTGTCTACGGCAGTAAAAGCTCTTCTCAGTATTGCAACATGAGCACGGTGGCAGTCTTTTTCAAACTAAGACATATCAATGCGTGTTCTATAATATGCGTTTGAGTTCAGCTAAAATTTACTTCAGCCTGTCAATATCTAATACAATGTATGTAAGTAAAAAATGCTATAAGTTTATTTTTCTACAAAACACACAATTTCGTTTTTGAGGCTTTTTTATTCCTTGTGAATGTGAATTTTAATTTTATTTTTTAAAGCATTTAGACATTTTGCTTAATAGACTGAAAACATAAAAAAACACAAACACACATTGAGCTCATTTCAGACATAAACAGAAAGGGGTCAAACACTCAGGACACACAATCCAGTGCGGTTTAGCCATTCATTTCATAAATAGCGCCATCGCTATTTACTCACAGAAGTTGCACTAATGGGAAAACCACATAAACATTTAAACACAAATTTAACCCAAAGATCAACACTTAGGACTGAAACAAAGGACAGCCCACAGACTGTACTTAAACCAAACCATTTGTAAATACTAGTTGTAAGTCATATTTTCAAGAAGCGCTTCTCAATAGTGTTCCAAAAGACTGCAAAAACAGTCTGCTGTATATCCAAGAAGCCAAAATACACTCAATTCACTAGCTTTTGCTGGCAGAACACCAAAAATCGCACTGCATATCTCCATTCATAAGATTGCACAGAACAAAGGATCCTTGTATGTATTATGTCCATATTTGAATTCCCTAGGGATACAAAATCACCAAGGAAGAAATATGTTTTTAAACCTAAACCTATTTAGGTATTCCCTCTAGGGGAGCCGGCTAATTTACATCACACTATGGTACCTCCAAAAAAAGCAACACATTCTTCCATGTGAACTTGAAACAGGCATGCCAAAAATATTGCAGAATATGCAAATATTAAAATCAAAGTAGTGCTTAAGGTACTCTTCGTACGTGCACCGTTCAACAAAATCAGATAGAGAAAAATCTCTTCATTACCTGCCGACACAAATTGCAATTTGCATATCAAATCCATACATATCCAAAGTTGGCCAACACAAATTCCAAAATTCCAAAGCTACAGTAAGCGTTACTAAACTACCTTACTCCTACCAATCAAAAGGTTGTCCAAATTCCAACTGCCTAATATGGACATGCACGATCTGCCAAATATTAGCCAATAGGAAAACATTCAAAACAAGGCATCATGTAACCAGAACGTCCCCCTTGAGTCGTGTTTTTTCCCAATCCCATAAGTCAACTAATGACAGCACCTATAGGTCAATCAGTAATGGCAGAACATGTTTGTGTGATTCAAAGGAAAGGTTGTGGAATAGGAAAACACAGGGAGGGAATAGCGAAGGCCAAAAGATAAGATACGACACGAGAAGAATACTAAAGGCTAACAGATAGTTGATATAGAGATTAGGTAGTCCAGACAAGGATTAGTTTAGGCCGGCTGGTGTCTGAGATGGGTTTCAAGACAAGGATGGACGGGGTTTTTGACACGTTTGCAGTCCAAGGGGCAGAGACACTTCATGAATCAAGCAGCCTGTGTAAAGGCAACACAAAATGGCGGTGAATGTAAAATGGAGTCAAAATTAAAGAACCTCAAACAGGGGGTCCTTATAGCCAGTTATAAGTCATCCTTGAGTATGGCATGGTATGAATTAGAAATTTCCCTGCTGTTGCAGATAAAGGAAAAGTCTAATGTGTAACATATTTAATTCTGTCTTAATGAATTGTTTTAAAATTGTAAATATATGTATTTATATTCTTACCATGACAGGCACATTTTTATTGTTAGTTTTATGGTGTAAACTCTGCTTGCGCCCACCTGTATTATGTATTTCATTTTGAACTGATGTCTTTTAAGATGAATAATTGAAATAAAGACTTTTCTGACTGACTGACCTGTTACTATAGTACCAGTTCATGGAACACTTAAGTGAGCACACAGGTCACAAGTTCACCACACAATGTTGCTAATCCAAACAGTTACTGTCCTGGAGTGAATTTTCCATAGGAACCGTTAATCACAGATACAGACTATGGTAAAGAGCTGGTAAAGAGTTATAAACATAATTTATTTGTTAAATCTTCTCTAAGCATCTGATTATCACAAGTAATAATAGTGAAATGTTGTCAGAAAAAGAAGACAAATACACTTTTTTTTAATTTACTTTCATTACAACAAAAACAAATAACTAGAAACGTAACTTTAAGATAACAATATAATAAATAACTAGAAATGTAACTTTAACATAACAATATAATAAACAAAATGTGAGATGGACTCCAATGAAAGAAGAGTAGTAACCTGCAAAACAAAAATGAAACTAAGGGCTAGATGTAGGTAAATAGGTTTTACCGATTCTAAAATACCGAATTTTACCGATTCGGTATTTCAGAATCGGTAAATCTTATGTAGGTAATTATTCGGTAAAAAATACCAAATCGTTAAGATTCGGTATTTACCGAATCGGTAATTACCGATTCGGTATTTGCCATTCATTTCTATTGGCCTGGAGGCCCATAGGAATGCATGTCAATTACCGAATCGGTAATTACCGATTCGGTAAATATCGAAAAATTCAAGGGTGGCAGGGTGTCACTTTGACACCCTGTTGAACCCCTGATTAGTGCTGGTGTGCACATGTGGCATACATACATGCCCTAAGGGTATGTGTGTCTGTCACATGGCACAGGTGTAAATGCACATTTATGCAACTAATAGTTGGTGGTAAATAACGAATTCTTAAAGCCCAGAAGCACTGTTTAGAGTGCTTCTTACATCTCATTTACCGATTCGGTATTGATGATTCGGTAAATGCCGAATGGGTAAATACAGATTCGGTATTTACCGAATCGGTAAAATAGCCTCCTACATAGAAAAAGGCTTTTACCGGTCGGTAACGGCCGATTTCGGCCGTTACCAACCGGTAAAAGCCTACCTACATCTGGCCCTAAGTTTTTAAAATTAGATCAATGTGACTGAATTAGGATTTACCGGGTTTCAAGATTAAAGGTATAGTTGCCTCGTTCCAAGAATCCGGGAAACTCACACTAGACATAAAGATGGCATTAAACATGTGTAGCAGAATTTGTACCAGGATATCCGACAGAGCCCCATAAACTTCATGACAGAGACCATCAGGTCCCGGGCCTTTCCTTTCTTCCCCTCATCTATTGCGTTCAGTAGTTCCCTTGTTCTAATCTCTTCATTCAGATGGTCAGTTTTCACTGTTGGAAGTTGCTCATACGAGTCTTGTGCCAACAAACTAAGCACTTCTTCCGGGGTGACCTCTAGATCCTCATTATAAACATCTTCATATTGCTTATAGAATGCCTTTTCAATCACCTGGTTATCCGATAATAATTCTCCATTTTGTTCACACCTAATCTCTTTAATTGTGTTTCTAACCTGATCACACTTAACTTTCCAGGCTAATAGCTTGTAGCTCCCTCCCCATACACTAACTGCTCTAAGCGGCTTGTTTTCCATCTCTCTCTAACCCTTGCTTGAGTAGTGGTAGATAAAGTTGTTTTTAATGACTCGATCTCAGATAGCCTGGGATCCTGTTGTCCCTGATCCTCTACCGATATCAGACTAGACTCCAAAACCCGGATTTGTTCCTCTAAACCTAGAATCTTCTGATGGTATACTCTTCTTCTAGCTGCTCCCAATGTGCCTAATCTGTTCTCAGAAAGGCCTTATAGGAATCCCAGACTATTCCCAGCGAAGAGGAGCCCCGGTTATTATAAAAAAACACCACTGTCTCTAGTTTCAATATACTAATAGCCTGTGGATCAAGCAAGATAGAGCGATCCAATGTCCATCTAGATTGAGATCTTTACTGGCCCAGGTTTATACCTAGCATTATACCTGAATGATCTGAGAGGTGTACCCCTATATGTTGGATATCTCTAACCAGGTCCTTTAACCTATTATCAATTAAAAAATAATCAATCCTGGAATGATGGCTGTATTTCTTGTTATGAAATGTATAATTTCCAAAAGGGCCTGCTCTCTGACGCCAGATATCACACAAGCCCAATTGTTTAATCATGTGCTGTACCAATGCCGACATTTTTGGATTTACTGCTTCTCTACTATTTGATGATCTATCCAGCTTATGATCAATCACGGCATTAAAATCCCTTGCCATGATGAGCGGATCAGGAAAATTTAGTACCTCTGCATGTAGATCTTCAAGGGGACCAGTATCATCTTGATTTGGGCCATAATAGCCGACTAACGTGTACTTATGCCCGTAAATCCTTTACTTGGCTTTTAGCCACCTTCCCGAGATAGTTGACACCTGACCCTCTACTGTGATATCCATTCCTCTTTTTTATCAAAATTGCAACTCCCTTAGTCACCGCCACCTGCTTTGTTACAAGTGCACTGGAGATCCATTTTTTAACTTTAACCCCTTCGGTGCTCATGACGAGCTCAGCTCGTCATGAGGTATACCTCTAGGGTGCTCATGACGAGCTGAGCTCGTCATGACCACACCCATTTCTATTATGGCCCAGCACAGGGGAGGAATAACAATAGCAGCCAAGGTGTTAAAGAAATCATGACTCTCAACCTCTGTCAAGTGGGTTTCCTGCAAAATAATAATTTGTGCCAGACAGTCCCTCAAATACTGTAGTGTTCTTTCTCGTCTTGCCCTGACCTGAAACCCATTCACATTCCAGGAGATTATTCATATCTCATTTTGGACAATATCTGAAAATTTCATGCTGACTCAAACGCTGGCTTGGAACTAAAATGTTAATCTGGTAAATGAGGATTTATTTTTTCCCCACAATGCTCCCCACCCTGTAGCTCACTACATATGAACCTCCCACCCCCCAGGAAACCCCTCCCCTGACTTTCCAACATAGGAAGCCCTATAGGAACCCTTCCCCCAGAGCTGCAACCAAAGTGAAACCAAACAAAACATTATATCAAAGTGAGAGAAGAAAAGAAAAGCAGACTTAAATTAAAGCTGTCCAAAGAGTAACTTTTTTTTTTTTTAAATATATTTTTTTTCCTTTTCAGGGTTTATGCTCCTCACAGGGACCCTGACTGCATACCCTTCAAAAACCTATCCACTTCTTCAACAAAACGGAAAGAGTGCATCTTGTTGTTAAACATTATCTTTAACATCGCTGGAAATGTTACCTGCACTGACACACCGAGCTTCCTAAGAGGTTCAATTCTCTTACCCAGCTCCCATTGCCTATTAGCCGTTTCTCTCGAAATATCAGGTCTAATTTCAGATTTAGCTCCCTCTATCTCCATCCCCTTTATTGACAGGGTACGAGACAGAATTTTCTCCTTAAGGGAGTACGTCAAGAAATGTACCAAAATCCTCCTGGGTTTAGCCCTATTTTGGTTAGGCCTACAGGGGTCCCTGTGTATTCTCTGTATGTCTTTGCTTATCTCCTCCTCTGATTCCTCAGTCAGTAGCTCTTTTTTAATCAGGTGAACGGTAAAGGTTTAATGTCCTCTCTTTCTCTGCCTTCTGGTATCTTCAAAAACTTCAGATTATTTCTTCTCTGAAAATGTTCTAACCTTTCTAACCTCTCCTGTTGTTCTTTATCTCTCTGTTTTAGGATCTCTAGTTCGGCTGCATTACTATCTACTGTTTCTTTAAGAATCTTTACTTCCCCATCACCGTTCTTGAACTTAGGTCATCAACCTTTTTCTCCAAATTGTCACAAACACCTCTAATGTCTTTCTTACATATTAGTATAATATTTGGAAAGGACATTGGCAGCAGTGCACCCATTCTTCAGTTTTTCATGGCGAACATCACAACTGTTGATGTTTTCAAATTACCCCAAACAAATCATCAGCAATTAAGCAACAGTTAGCCATTGCTTCATGTAGTAAATCCAATACTCCAGTTATGTATTCCCTAAATGATTTATTGGAGAGACAGCACAGTACCTGCATACAGTCATGCCGTCAACTCCTCATTGCTCACCATTGTAGATCCAGAACCAAGTTGGTCCAACAATACATTAGAAAAATAACATGACTCTTAAAGAAACATAGTACTAACTAAAAGTAACATGAACAAATGTAACACTGCACTCCCTTAATTCCATGTGCATTGAAACGCTTATAATTTGTTGCTTGACAACTGGTCCACATGGCAGTTGTGGGGTGGATGCACTGAACCGAGACATTCTTCTTAGCGTTGCCTATCATTTGCAGCACTTGATGGTGCAGCACTGGGCTTATTTCAGAAAGCATCTCCTGAGGCGAAAAGCCGGGAGACTTATAGTTGCCATTTTTTAAAATTGAAACGTGTGAAATAGATTTTTAAACTCACTCCCCCCCTGGGCACTTGATACCTCGACCAGCCGACACCCCCGCACAGCTGACTGCAAGCTGTAGCGGACGAGTGCCGACCCACTCCAGGCGCCATTATCGGACAAGGAGACACGCCCATTCGGGCAGGCCACGCCCCCTTCTACCATATAAAGCGTGCGCTGACTGAGAGCGGCGCTTAATTCAGAAAGCATCTCCTGAGGCGAAAAGCCGGGAGACTTATAGTTGCCATTTTTTAAAATTGAAACGTGTGAAATTGATTTTTAAACTCACTCACCCCCTGGGCACTTGATACCTCGACCAGCCGACACCCCCGCACAGCTGACTGCAAGCTGTAGCGGACGAGTGCCGACCCACTCCAGGCGCCATTATCGGACAAGGAGACACGCCCATTCGGGCAGGACACGCCCCCTTCTACCATATAAAACGCGCGCTGACTGAGAGCGGTGCTTAATTCAGAAAGCATCTCCTGAGGCGAAAAGCCGGGAGACTTATAGTTGCCATTTTTTAAAATTGAAACGTGTGAAATTGATTTTTAAACTCACTCACCCCCTGGGCACTTGATACCTCGACCAGCCGACACCCCCGCACAGCTGACTGCAAGCTGTAGCGGACGAGTGCCGACCCACTCCAGGCGCCATTATCGGACAAGGAGACACGCCCATTCGGGCAGGCCACGCCCCCTTCTACCATATAAAGCGCGCGCTGACTGAGAGCGGCGCTTAATTCAGAAAGCATCTCCTGAGGCGAAAAGCCGGGAGACTTATAGTTGCCATTTTTTAAAATTGAAACGTGTGAAATTGATTTTTAAACGCACTCACCCCCTGGGCACTTGATACCTCGACCAGCCGACACCCCCGCACAGCTGACTGCAAGCTGTAGCGGACGAGTGCCGACCCACTCCAGGCGCCATTATCGGACAAGGAGACACGCCCATTTGGGCAGGCCACGCCCACCCCGTTATCCCTCCCACTCCGCCCATAAAACTATGCTCAATCGTAGGACGTGCAGCGGACGTGCGCAGCGGGCGCGCCGATTGCGCGCCGAAGGCGCGCATAAGGCAAGCTCGTCTGCGCTCGTCCGCGCCCGGCCGGGCCCCGAGGCCCTGCCCCATGGCTCTTCAGGGGCCAGCAGACAGGTATACAGCTCGAGCTTTTTACTGCAGCTACGACCACCGATATTACCAAGCTGTGGAACCCCAAAACATCCTTTGGAGATCCCCCACCGCTGCATGCATTGTAAATCGGAAATAATCTCCAAAACCGCCAAAACCAGAGCTGAGGCAAAGGACTACTCTATGCTCCTATTTAACTGCAGGTCACTAGTAAAACACTGTACAGAAATCTCTTTGCTACTAGATGAACATTCTCCTGATGCTATGTTTCTAACCGAAACATGGCTGAACCAAGACTCTCAGCCGGACCTTGCACAAGCCATAATTCCAGGATACCAGATGAGCGCGGGCTGATAGACCACTAGGCGATTATCTACAAAGAGAACTATGTCTGCCGCTGTTTAGCGGACGACATTGAGGACTGCGAAAACCTCTCTTTTTCCATCGAGCTCTCCCCCAATTCCAGTTTTACCGGCATCCTCATTTATCGCCCCCCGGGTCCCATTGGACAATTCAATACCTCTCTCCTTACAGTGGCTTCACAGCTGGTTGTCTCCCCCTCTAATTTCACCATTCTGGGAGATTTTAACATCCATTTTGACAACCTGCTAGATCCTACGGCATCAGAGATACATTCAAACCTGGTTGCCATTCAACTTGAGCAACTAGTTCCCTCGGTCACACATGAAAAGGGGCATCTTCTAGACCCAATTTTCAGTAACAGCGACCAGCTCAAAGTAGGCCTTATTAACAACCTCCCTTGGTCCGATAATTTCCTGATACCCTTTACCTGGACCACGTACAGACCACCCCCTTCCCTGTTTACATCCAGAAAAACTCGAAACTGGTCAAAACTTCCTCTTGACAACTGGATGAAGACTCTCAGTAGCACCAGACCCTCCCTCTCTCATGATCCTACGTCCAATAACATCAAATACGAAGAGTGGCTAACAACCTCTCTGGACTCAAGTCTACCATCACATCCATCTAGATCCAAAAGACAAAGCAAATCAGCCCCGTGGTATACAGAAGACCTCAGAAACCAGAAACGTCTATGCAAGAGACAAGAGAGGAAGTGGCGCATATCCTATAACCCAGCCGAAAAAACTATCTACAGGGAAATGATTAGGAAGTACAAAATGACCATAAAAACCTCGCAAGCAGCCTACTATACCCACAAAATAACAGTGGCAAAATCGAAACCTAAAGAAATATATCACATAGTTAATTCTCTGATAAAACCTCCCCCATCTGTCTCAGATAATAACAATTCATCGTCCAAATGCAACGACTTGGTGGAATTATTTTTGCAAAAAGTGAATAAAATATATTCTTCCTTCTCAAACCCACTCATTGACCTCCCCCCTCAATTCCTTGATAACAATGGAAACCCTAGAGAAGCTAGCTCTACAAATAAAAACTGGCTCCCCATGCGATCCTGCCCCTCCAGGTCCACTGGGCTTAGTCGGTAACATCATCTTCCCAACCCTCCTAGAACTGCTGAACTCTTCTATACTGAGTAAGACAGTACCCGTAACCTGGAAGCACGCAATGGTGCGGGCCCTCCTAAAGAAACCGTCCCTTGACCCAGCTAACGCCAGTAACTACCGCCCAATTTCCCTGCTCCCATGGGCTTCTAAAATCCTGGAGAAGCAGGTCAACACCACTCTGATGACATTCCTCGAGGACAACCACCTCCTTGATGCTTCCCAGACAGGCTTTCGCCCTAAACATGGGACAGAGACCGCCCTACTAGCTGTAACCGAGGAAGCAAGACGGATCCTGGATCGAGGGGGATCAGTGGCAGTGATCCTCCTCGATCTGAGTGCCGCGTTTGACACGGTACACCACAAAATCCTGCTGAACCGTCTTGCCGACCTGGGAGTGTCTGGAGATGCCCTGTCGTGGCTGGAATCCTTCTTGTCAGACAGAACCTTCCAGATCTTCGATGGCACATCTGTGTCCTCTAGTAGGCCACTAGGGTGCGGAGTGCCGCTGGGCTCTTCCTTAAGCCCTACGCTCTTCAATGCATACATGAGGCCACTGGCTGGGATTGTTCGTCCGCATGGTGTCAACATCATCTCCTATGCGGACGACACCCAGCTGGTGGTTTCCCTTGCACAGAAGAGCGGTCTCCAGTCTCCACCTGATCTGGCGGCCTGCCTGGAGGACGTAAAAAGATGGATGTTGAGCTCATGCTTGAAGCTCAACGATGACAAAACTGAGCTTATGCTCCTTGGCCCAGCGACCCCCTCCACTCTGGAGCAAATATGGCCCCCAAGAATGGGCATCCCCCCACTTCCCAAAGACAACATCAAAAGCTTGGGAGTATGGCTCGACAAATCGCTGAGCCTGAATATTCAGGCCACTAAGGTGTCAGCCACCTGTATCGGCCTTCTCAGGGTGATTAAAAAAATCCTTCCCCTCCTTCCATTCGAGGCCAGACAAATTGTCATACAGGGCCTGATCCAATCACGGCTGGATTTCAACAATCCCCTTTATCTTGGAGCCCCGGACTATACCTTACAAAAGCTTCAGCGCACTCAAAACTGTGCTGCCCGAGTGCTCCTGGGAGTCCCTCGGAGGACCTCCATAAAATCTGGCCTAAAAACTCTACACTGGCTGCCTGTCAGGGCTAGAGTAAAGTTTAAGGCCCTCTGCATCGCCCACCAGACTCTCTGGAAAACGGGCCCAGAAATTAACTCCTCCCTGATCTCTCCATACTTGCCCAACAAAACTTTACACTCCTCAACCGCCACACTTTCCAAAATCCCGAGAATATTCAGAACCAGAGCAGGAGGACGTTCGTTCTCATACAATGTTGCCAAACTCTGGAACACCCTCCCTCTGCAGATGCGAAACAATGCTAATCTCACCAGTTTCAGGAAACAGCTTAAAACCCTCCTGTTCAACAATTAGTAACCTCAGAGGTCTGGTCTGTTTTTAGCTCCAGCGCCTGGACGCCTCAGGGCAACTGCAGCGCTCTACAAATTTAATTTTCATTTCATAGCAACAGCAGAAAAATTGGTCTGGCTTTGAAACTTCCATTTTGGCCGGATGGTCTCCACTAATTTAAATACCCTTCTCCTTCCTTGTAAGAAAAAGAGAGGAGCTAAAGTGCTATTTTTTTGCCAGCTTCACATTGTATAAATAGACTATCTCATATGTTTGGTGGTATTGTGACTCCTTGGTGAACATAGTATTGATGATTAAATGCCGTATTTGTGGCACTTCTGGTATTTGTGACCTACAGAGAGCAGGAAAGCTGCTTAAGTGCATTGTGGTGACAATATAATTCTAGCCCATGTGCCATTTTGTGGTTGCTGTGGGTGATGGCTGCACACTGTGCAACAGGAGCAGGTTGCTTTGGATGCTGCTGACATACTCCTCTTCTTCAAAAAGAACAATTGATGGACAGAATGCAGAACAATGTCATACATTCACCCCAGTACACAGATCTGGGTCTAAATCCATCGTATTTTTGCTCACCATTCCATTCCAGTTTGGACCCAGCCATAAACAAATCAGTCTTGTCCCTGTGCTTGATGGGAACAGCACAGCCCGAACTGCCAGGCCAGGTCCTCCCTGGAGTGCAAACAAGCATCCTAGGACCGATTCCAGGGTTTCACCCCTCATCAGCCAGGATAGCTTGACTGCAGTTGCATTGAGAGCACGGGACCCACGTCTGTGCATACCAGTCCCACTCGGGGTGACAAATGCAAAAAGAACAATCGATGGACAGAATATAGAACAATGTCATACATTCACCCCAGTATATAGATTTGGGCCTAAATCCATTGTTTCTTGCTCACCATGCCAGTCCAGTTTGGACCCAGATATATGCAAATCAGTCTTGACCTTTTGCCCTGTGCACCACCACCTCAAACCTATTTTTCTCTATCATCACCAGCAACTACATTGTTGAGGTGCTCTGTCTACAGGATTGTGTCCTAATTTTTCAGATGTTTCAGTTGTCTCCAGGTACCATAATGTCTACATTGTTTACCACCATTTGTTTTGCCAGTGAGCATTCTCCAATGTGGACCTCATTTAGCCTGAATTTAAAGAAATTTCAACCTGGGAATGAGAGCTCTTCAATGATGCCGAAGCCTGAGGAATTTTTTGATGTGGTGCTTGGTAGTTGTGTTGGCATTTCTTTAGGGTGGGTTTTGACAATGGTAGGGGTGGTAGTTCTTGCATGTTTTTGGGGTCTTGAAAAGATGGAAGCAAGCAGTTGCTGTGGAACTACATGGCTTATAACAGGTTAAATAGAGGTGAGCGGTACTTTGTCTGTTCCACTCTTCACACTACCAATTTCTGGCTCCTCATCATCTTCTTCACTTCAAGGCTCTTGGGAACTTCTTTTTCCATCATCTATCATGGCAGGTCTTGGTTGGATTCCAATCCATAATCATATCTTCAGAAGGTGGGCTTGGAGAAGATGGGGGTGTTTTCTTTCTTTTCCTTACTGGAGATCATGAACTTGATGTACTCAGCGGAAGAGCATTCACAACATAATCCAGCTCTGAAGCAAGCTCAACTTTCTGCTCTGCTCCTACCAGATAATCAGGTGTTTCAGGCTGTGGTCCCTGTTGTTGACTTCCCTGTGTAGATTTGATTGCCTGCTTCGACAAATTGTATTCAGGGTTACTGTGCTCCTTGACTGCATTCACTGCAACACTGACAGGCATTGGCTTATGTTTTTATTGTGCTGTTAATCCTTGTGATCCTAATCCAAGCCTCTTCCTGTCTAGAGAGGGGTGCAGCAAGTATGTCGCCTTTGCAGAAACAATTTGGATGGCTTGATGCCAGTGGTGGCAACAAACTTTTACTTCTTCTCCTCACTGGTCAATTTCTTGAGAGAAACATCATTCTCTTTGGACATCTTCTTTTATGGATCAGAGAAACTGAGGGTTGAGGAAATAAAACCGCACCTGTCACCAATATTAATTTGGCACTGATAGTGATGGTGAAGGGAAACCAGGAAGTGCACCCCTCTCATCTTCCTATTAGGGAAATCCCCAAAAAAGCAATCATAAATACATGGAACCCGCACCCATCAATTGAGTAAGCATTTAAAGTACATTAGGCACTGATTGTTTATGATGATCTGAAGAATATGCCAAGTTGTTATGTTCCTATTTCCTTAATTTCTTTATTGACATTGATGAACATATAAAAATGTAAAAACCCACAGAAACTACCTACCACCTTTCACCTCGGAACCCAAGAACATCATCTGCAGTGCCCCTCAAGGCGCCTCCCTACTCTGTTCAACATCTACATGAGCCCCCTAGCCAACATCATCAAACCACATGGACTGAAAAACATATCTTTTGCAGCCGACACCCAGCTCATCCTCTCTCTATTTGAAAACCCATCTACAACAAGGGCCAACTTCTGCTTGTGCATGACCAGCATTGCCAACTGGATGCAAATCTGGTGCCTCAAACTCAACACTGTGAAAACAGAAATACTGATTTTCTGAAACTACACTTCCCCATGTGATGACTCCTGTTAAACTGCTAAACTACAGACCTTGGCTTCATCCTTGAACAGCAAACTCACCATGAAGAACCAGATCAACACAGTGTCTTCCACCTCTTTCCTCAGTCTTTGCTTGCTCTGTAAGATCTTCAAATGGATCCTAACCAGCAACAGATGTACCATCACTCAATCTCTTGTCAATAGCCACTTGGACTAGAGCAGTGCACTCCACACAGGAATTATCCCTCACCTCCTGAAGAGACTATAGACCATAGCAAACTTAGCAGCCAGACTTATCCTTGACTTTCCCAAACAGACCTTCATCACCCCACACCTCAAGAATCTCCACTTGATCCATGTTCACAAGAGATGTCATTGTAAGATCCTGACCCACGCCTGCAAAGCCCTGCACAATCAAGGACCAGCATACATCAATAACTGCCTGTGGTTCCACCAATCCTCCATACCCCAGTGTTATTTCTCCCTCTACCTCGCTCACACCCCCTGCAGCTGCCGAAGCAACAGTGCAGGATACTCCTTCTTCTACCTCACTACGAAGTCATGGAACAGCCTCCCTCTCCACCTCCAGACTTCACACTCTCTTCAGGAATTCAAAAAAAGAATCAAGACCTAGGTTTTCAACTGATGCCATCCAAGCAGCATGGAGCTCAACACCTGGATACCCTCATAGGAGATTAGTAGCAATTTAATAATCTTGTTTGATTGATTGTATGTAAAATATCTTCCCAGTCTTAACAAAACAAAGTCCAAGTGGTTGTTTCTCCTGATAGCACAATAGCCTTTTGGTGCAGTATGTAGAGCCAGAAGCCTCAGGTTACAAGTCCCATGCAGCGTCTAGAATCATGAGGTCAGAAACCCTGTACTTATATTCAAAATGTTTTTCATGTGGAGGTAACTTCAAACAAACTTTAGAAGTGCACAACACCTCCATTCAATCCCCAGCTTAGATGTAATACATTTTACCACCTAGTCACATATCCAAAGCAACAAGACTGGTCACACAATTTAATGAAATGTCCCTGTGATGGGATCTCGGACCAGTCAACAATTCATATAATATTGTTTTGTAGATATTATACGACCCCACGTAAGCGCTGGATTTTGCCTGTATTGCGCACAATGGGTTTGCGAAAGTGTCGACCCGCTTACTTGGCACTACAGTCCTTGGACTCTGTATATAAGGAAAAATGTGTAGCTGGCTTCCTAAAACTATGTCTTAATATCAGGCGCAGTCTTTGTGTGGCTTAGCTACCTGTGATAAAGTTATACTTTCACCGTTTAGTGCAGTTCTTGGACCTCGAATACAACACCAATTCTGTAATGCGTATTAGATTTACGCTTAAAATTTGTTGCAGAAAAATCCCAGGCCCATCTCATTGATTGAAATGTACGTTATTGTTAAAATGAAGTTGTTTTATAATCTTTTTTAAAAAAAATGTATTTAATGAACTGTGCTTTAAGATGTTTTTAGAAATATAGTTTTTTAACCAGTGTATGTACTTTTTATGGTTATGCATAATTGTAACCGAATAAAAGTTTTATGACTGACAATCCCCTGCCCTGGCTCCAGACACACTACAGGAGGGTGTGGACAGCATTGCGATAGGACGAGCAAAGTCCTATACACCCCCCACTCTAGCTCAGGAAGACATATCAGCCAGGTATATAATGAAAAATGTGTAGCTGGCTTCCTAAAACTATGTCTTAATATCAGGCGCAGTCTTTGTGTGGCTTAGCTACCTGTGATAAAGTTATACTTTCACCGTTTAGTGCTGTTCTTGGACCTCGAATACAACACCAATTCTGTAATGCGTATTAGATTTATGCTTAAAATTTGTTGCAGAAAAATCCCAGGCCCAACTCATTGATTGAAATGTACGTTATTGTTAAAATGAAGTTGTTTTATAATCTTTTAAAAAAAAAATTTATTTAATGAACTGTGCTTTAAGATGTTTTTAGAAATATAGTTTTTTAACCAGTGTATGTACTTTTTATGGTTATGCATAATTGTAACCGAATAAAAGTTTTATGACTGACAATCCCCTGCCCTGGCTCCAGACACACTACAGGAGGGTGTGGACAGCATTGCGATAGGACGGGCAAAGTCCTATACACCCCCCACTCTAGCTAAGGAAGACATATCAGCCAGGTATTAGGCCATCAGGATATGCAGTTTACATCTCAACTCTCTGTGTGTGACTCTGACCCCATGATTCTAGACACTGCATGGGACTTGTAACCTGATTCTGCTGGCTCTACCTACTGCGCCAGAAGGCTATTGTGCTGTCACGAGAAACCACCACTTGGACTTTGTTTTGTTGTGCTGACATGTTGGATGGACTGCCTTTTTGCCAACGAGGGCTCTGTGTGCTGGCCTTCTGCCTAACTTCTGTATTGTATCACCCCAGCTGTTCTCCAGGGACCAGGTGGCTTGCTCTCACCCTGTTTTCACCCTCTAAAATGTACTCCCAGGGTGGGTTTAAAATCCTTGAGAACAGCGTGTGCTGAGTGATTTGTGCTCCCCCACTTTTCCAGAAAAGAGCAGCATTTGAGGAGACTTTTTGTAGGAATGTGCATGTGGTGTGCTTTCCCTTCCAGAGAGAAGTTGACCGGATCAGCATGTGTTGAGAGCTTTATTTTCCATGTAGTTTTGCACATGTGGAGCAATGCATGTTTCACTTCCCCAGCACGTGGTGAGCACTCAGCTCATGTGTGCACGGAAGCACCTGGTAAACAATCTACTCCCTGGAAAGAGGGTATGTGCCCCAGTTGTTGGGCACTCCCTCCTCTCTGCAGCAGGCAGGCTGCCCAAGAACTGAGCTCATGACCAGTGTTCTGGGTTTTGCTTTCCCACCTGAAGGGTGGATTGAGCCACATTCCGTGTCTGACACATTTCTGCACCAATGGCCAGTGATTCCTGATTCAGGATGTCGGACGGTAGCGTGCATGAGCGGGGAGAGCAATAGGTGTCCAGACTAATGTCCTGAAGTAGGAGACTCCAGGAGTTCCTAGCAGTGGTCCGAGAAATCTCGGATTTTCCCAGACACGCTATAGTCTGAGAACCATTCTCCTTGAGCTGGGGAATGCTGCAGGGATGTAGCTTGGTGCCCAGCGACTCCTGCAAGGCCTCTCCTTCAAACCGTACAGTGTGGTACCTTCCCCCCTGTTTCTAGCTACCTTGGAGCCACTCAATCTTGGTGGTGGTGTTATGATTCATAATGTACCCCAATATAGGCCTGGGTATTCCCCTAACCTTTCACCTACATTTTCATTACCATTATACTTCATAACTGGTTTGTGAGGACCTTTCACCTAGTTAGGTGCTGCATAAATGTTGTATGGTATTCTCCAAAAACTAGCCTCCTTTATTATGCATGAAGTTTCTCAGATTCCCCACAGGACTACCATCTCCTGCATCTTCTGCATTATCCTGTCATCCTCGGCCGACATGACACAGCAAGGTAGAACCCCTGTGGGTCCCTTCTTGGGTATATAAGAACCATATCTTTGTTGAGGGAGGAAGAGGGGAAAGACTTCCATGCTGACACGCTGACATGAGACGCTCGGCACAAAGACACACCAGCACGCAGTGGTTTGACATCCCTTGCGGGGTATACCTCTCGAGACCTAGATGGGCTCCTTCAGTTTCTCACTTCAGGTAATGGGGTTTGCTTTGTCTTAGGGGGATTCCTCTCTATACACCTACTCATTCTAGGTACATTTAGTCACATATAGTTAGGGTTTGCACTGTACGAGTACGCATTATTACTTTCATGTATCTATATACCTGCATATATCCTTTGTTTAATGCAATATGGTAGAAGTCTGCCACTTATTTTCTTTTTTGGTGCTTATAACCATTTATATCTGTTTCTGTCTTATGGTTGTTGCAGCACACTTATTTTACACTTGTGAATGTACAAAGCAGGCCCTTGTAAGTCTAAACCATACATTGATTGGAGTCAGGCTGCAAAGCACAAACAGTCATACTCACAGAGAAATGCTCACTTTCTAAAAGTGCCATTTCTAAAAAAGTAATGAAACATCTACTTTCACCAATAAGCAGGATTTATCACCACTATTACAAACATGGGAATGTTACTCCTTCCAGATCAGAAATTACCACAGAAACTTATATCAGGCAATTCCCAATGCAAACTTATGAGAGGAGCAGGCCTCACAGTAGTGAGAAACCAAATAGGCTGTTTGTCACTAACAGGACATGCCACACAATGAAGGAGCATGTACTATTGTTTACCTACTCACCACATGGCCCATAGGGCTACCTATGGCTTACCTTAGGAGTGAACTATATGTAGTAAAGGGGGCGTTTCACGCTTGGCAAATAACTTTAGGTTCCAAGTCACTGTGGCAGTAAACTGTGTACAAAGGCCCTGCAGTGGCAGAAGCCCGAGACAGTTTTGCAAGGCTACTACTGTGGGTGGCGCGACCAGGGCTGCAGGACCACTATTAACATTTAATTTACAGGCCCAGGGTGCATAAGACACCCCTGTATAAGGGACTTACAGGTAAATTGAATATGCCAAACAGGTGTAGACCAATCATCCCAGGTTTAAAGGAGAGAGCACAGGCTCTTTAGCACTGATCAGCAGTGGTAAAGTGTCCAGAGCCCTAAAGCCAACAAAAACAGGTCAGAAAAATTACAGGAGGAAGGCAAAATCTTTGGAAAACCCCTTTAAAAAGGGCCAGATCCAATAGGAAATTTGCAAAATTGTATCACATTTCACAGATACCAAACACTCTGCTCCCCACTTGAGACAAGTGCATACCGGTGGTCTCACTTGAGCACATTCCAATACAAAACATTCAGGGCAATATCATCCTGTTAGACCTGGCATCTTTGGCGTGGTTTCCCCCTATCTTTTTTCCTCTACCTCCTGTATTTTTGATGCTGTGCTGAATTTCTTTTTTGCTGGTTTAGATGCTTTGGGCACTTTGCCACTGCTGTTCAGTGTCAAAGTGCAAGTGCTCCCTGTGTAAATTGTTATTGATATTGGTTATCCATGATTGGCATATTTGTGTCACCAAGAAGACCCTAGTAAAGTACAGTGAGTGTGGCAGGGCTGGTGATAACAAATGCTACTAGTGGGCATGCAGCACTGATTGTGCCACCCACATGAGTAGCCCCAAAATGGTG
Source organism: Lissotriton helveticus (assembly GCF_964261635.1). NCBI lineage: Eukaryota > Metazoa > Chordata > Amphibia > Caudata > Salamandridae > Lissotriton > Lissotriton helveticus. The sequence goes on from NC_136063.1 coordinate 1,987,049,045, forward strand.
TCTCAGGCCTGCCACCGCAATGCCTGTGTGCAGTCTGTGAACTGCCATGTCCTCCTTGTCTTTTTATAATGAGTGTTGACAGGTTAAACTAGTGGATGATGTCATCAGTGATGTCATCAGTGATGTAATTTGAGATGTCATCAGTGATGTCAATAGTGATGTCACTGACCATGTCATGAATGATGTAATATGTGACATCATCAGCAGTGGATTGCGGGCGCGCGAGTTATAGTATAGGGAGGAATTTCAATGGTTTTGTAAGAGTGAAATGTCCAGCTAACTATAACACCCCTAAAACCTATGTTTTTTCAGTGAATTTTAAAGGTTTTTTTAAATGCTAATTCCTAACTATAACATGTCTGAAACCTATGGTTTTTTCAGTGAATTTCAAAGGTTTTTTAAATGCCAATTCCTAACTATAACATGTCTGAAACCTATGTTTTTTTCAGCGAATATATACATATATATACATATATAGATATATGGCAATATATATATTAAATATATTAATATATATATTACCTACTGGCGGTCGCCAGTAGGTAGTTATAGTTAGGACCTAGTTTCCATAGGAAATCCGCAACATTATATTTGGAATAACTTTGGCGCCGGTGGACGAATCTTCGCGTAATTCTCCAAGAAGATGGCCTGCTCCGCTCCTTCCCTGAAAGTTTGGGGTTGATTCGTCAAGCGGGGGCCGAGCCCCTTTTTACACCTCTCTGCAACGCAGCCCCCTGGTGCTTTTTTCAGAAGGGAAACTAATTCCCCTTGCATACTGGGGGGCCAACTAGCCCACCAGGAACCTCCAGTGTGTGGCCCCTCCTGTGGCCACCTTTGGCCCCCATCCCCCAGGGCTGGCCTTTTTTTGGGGGGGGGAGGGGACCGCTTGGCCCCGTCCCGGGCCACTTCTGGCTCCGGGGACCCCATCCCCCGGGGTCTGGCCCTCCTCATTGGGGGCCTTGGGGGGGTCCCCAATCCCCCCACGATCCTTGCTGTGTCCCTGCATCCTGCGCGAGCCAGCATTGCTTTTCTGCATGGGGAGCAGCTACCATGCTGCTCCCCATGCAGAAAAGCAATAGTCTTCAGTTTTTGGAAGAGAGAGCAGGTTTCCTGCTCTCTCTTCCAAAAACTAAAGAAGTTTGCTATGGTAGGGCGGGAGCTGCGAGGCTCCTGCCCTACCATACCAAACAGCAGAATCCCGGGGGTTTGTACCCTGGGACACTGCAGGAGCCGGCCCTGGGGGGTGGAGGGCCCCAGGGCCATCAAGGGCTCCAGGAGGGGGGTTGCACGGCCTCCCCTATTTTAAATATTGGTGCCCCGGGGAGGTGGCGGTCCTTGGGGCGTGTGGGGAGACTTGAGCCCCCACACAGTTTTTTTTTTTTTTGTAATTCGAAGCCCCGGGGGGTGGTGGTCTCCAGGGCTGCAGGGGGCTGTGAGCCCCCCGCATACTTAGTAATAAAGCCCCAGGGGTTGGCGGTCCCCGGGGCTTGGGGGCCTTAGAGGCCCACCATCATCAATATCAAGCCACGGGGGTGGTGGTCCCTGGGGTTGTGGGGGGCCGTGTGCCCCCCACTATCATAATTACTTTGCCCCGGGGGTGGTGGTCCCTGGGGCAGTGTGGGGGGGGGATTGGGTCCCCCACACATTTTTGCATTATGCCCCCGGGATTTGGTCCCCCCGGGGGCTAATTTGAAAAAAGCAGACCGGGATTTGTTATTCACGAGGTACGCGTACCTGGGCGTACCCCACGATTTTTACATTTTTTATTTTATTTTTTTGGCCTTGTGGGTCCTTGTGGGACCCCCTGAGCAGGCCTAGGGGGTCAGGGTGTGTCTACCCTGCCCCCTTTTTGCATTCTGTATGTTTGTTTTTCTGCTTTCTTGTGCCTTGGTTTTACTGAGGCACAAGATGGCTGCCAAAATTTCCTGGTTTGGAGTCTTGACAGCCAATTAGCATACAGCTCGTGCTTGGGAAGGTACGGGTACGGTAAGCGCCTATAAATATATATATGATTTTACTTTTGATTTTCTCAGGAACTACTGAACGGATTTATACCATTTAACATAAAGGGTGATCTGCGAACCAAACTCTACCTTTTTGTCAAATTTGGTGTAGTTCCGTTCAGCCGTTCGGGCTGTAGCCCTGGCTAAAGGTCCTATGGAAAATTGCATGGGGAAAACACGTTTAGGGACCCCCCTTTTTGCACTCAAAGATACAGCACTGACGTCTCTTGTGATGACAGGTAAGTAAATCAGAATTCTTAGTTTGGCTGATGCACTATTGATTGTGAAAAGTACTTCTAACCATACTTACAGTAACTTGAATTTCCTTCCATAGACTAACATTGACTGGTTTCACATGGAAATGTTTCTAAGTGTGGAGTTTTGGAACTTTAAAAAGTTCCTCTAAAATCAGCCGAGCTACGAATTCCGATTTACTCACCTGTTATCAGGAGAGACCTCAGTGCTGCATCTTTCAGCCCACTACTGATCCTGAGAAGTAATTGTAACCATACTTACAGTAACTTGAAGTTCCTTCCATAGGCTAACATTGACTGGTTTCACTTGGACATTCTTCTAAAAAAATTCCTCAAAAATCAGCCGAACTACGAATTCCGATTTACTCACCTGTTATCTGGAGAGACCTCAGTGCTGCATCTTTCAGCTCACTACTGTTCCTGAAAAGTAATTCTAACTGTAGTTACAGTAACTTGAATTTCCTTCCATAGGCTAACATTGACTGGTTTCACTTGGAAATTTTTCTGTGTGGAGTTTTGAAAGTTAAAAAAATTCCTCAAACATCAGCCGAACTACGAATTCCGATTTAATCACCTGTTATCAGGAGAGATCACAGTGCTGCATCTTTCAGCCTACTACTGATCCTGAGAAGTAATTGTAACCATACTTACAGTAACTTGAATTCCCTTCCATAGGCTAACATTGACTGGTTTCACTTGGAAATTTTTCAAAGTGTGGAGTTTTGGAAGTTTAAAAAATTCTTCAAAAATCAGCCGAACTGCGAATTCCGATTTACTCACCTGTTATCTGGAGAGACCTCAGTGCTGCATCTTTCAGCCCACTACTGATCCTGAAAAGTAATTCTAACCGTAGTTACAGTAACTTGAATTTCCTTCCATAGGCTAACATTGACTGGTTTCACTTGGAAATTTTTCTAATTGTGGAGTTTTGGAACTTTAAAAAATTCCTTTATATTCGGCTGAACTACGAATTCCGATTTACTCACCTGTTATCAGGAAAGACCCCAGTGCTGCATCTTTCAGCCCACTACTGATCCTGAAAAGTAATTGTAACCATATTTACAGTAACTTGAATTTCCTTCCATAGGCTAACATTGACTGGTTTCACTTGGAAATTTTTCTAAGTGTGGAGTTTTGAAACTTAAAAAAATTCCTTTATAATCAGCCGAACTACGAATTCCATTTTTACTCACCTGTTATCAGGAGAGACCTCAGTGCTGCATCTTTCAGTCCACTACTGATCCTGAAAAGTAATTCTAACTGTAGTTACAGTAACTTGAATTTCCTTCCATAGGCTAACATTGACTGGTTTCACTTGGAAATGTTTCAAAGTGTGGAGTTTTGGAACTTTAAAAAATTCCTAAAAAATCAGCTGAACTAGGAATTCCGGTTTACTCACCTGTTGTCAGGAGATACCTCAGTACTGCATCTTTCAGCCCACTACTGATCCTGAAAAGTAATTCTAATCATAGTTACAGTAACTTCAATTTCCTTCTATAGGATATAATTGCCTACTATATAAAATATATATAAATAAAAAAATATAAAAAAAATTTACAATTTCAATATTTTTAAAAACATTTATTTTTCAATTTATATAAAAAATATGTAAAGGAATTAAAAAAATAAAATATCTAAAAATAAATAATTTTAAATAATGTTAGTAAATCAGCATAAAAAAATATAACAATTAATGCATTTAAAAATTATCATTTAAAAAACATTAGAAATTCACTGAAAAAACCATAGGTTTCAGCCACTTTATAGTTAGGAATTAGCATTTAAAAGAATGTAGAAATTCACTGAAAAAAACATAGGTTTTAGCCACGTTATAGTTAGAAATTAGCATTTAAAAAAACATAGAAATTCACTGAAAAAACCATAGGTTTCATACATGTTATAGTTAGCTGGACATTTCACTCATAAAAAACCATTGAAATCCCCCCGTTATAGTTAGTTTATCTAACTATAACTCGCGCGCCCACAATGTTTGCTGATGACGTCACATATTACATCACTTATGACATGGTCAGTGACATCACTCATGACATCACTGATGACATCTCAAATGACATCACTGATGACATCATCTTTGTGAAAGAGTGGCAGACTTCCTCTCAGCGTAATATAACCCTTGATACACACATTCAAAAATAGAAACTAAAATTTCCAAAAAAATGGAGATACCAATACCAGTTAGAACAACCTATTCAGTAACTCCAAAATCTGCAAACAAATCCACTCATTCACCAACAGTTCTATATAGTCCCTCATACATGTACTCACTCATCAAAGGGTCGATTTCGATTCGGGAAAGAAAACCGTCCTACGATTCGTATATGTAGCTGTTTCCGTACGATTTGTACAAAGCCGTCCAAATTGCGTAGTATGATCCGTTTCCAATGATTCCGTCCAAAATGTTTACGAACCGTACGAAAATCTAGCTAAGAACCATACGATACGGACTCGGCTACTGAACCGTACGATTTGTAAACATGGCGTACGACCCGCAAAGTACGATCCAGATCAGAGACCGTGAACGCTATTCATACGGGAAAACGCTGTCGCGTATGAACTGCGATTTGTACGCAAAACATCGCTTATGAGCGAGCCCCACAATGAAATAAAAAGCAAACCCCCCTCAAAGAAGTAACGCGTACCCCGCAAATACATCGCTTATGAGAGAGCTATACAATAAAGTATGAAATGAACCCCCCTCAACGAAGCGCACGCGTACCCCATAAATACGTCCAGTATAAGAGAGATACACGATAAAGAAAGAAACGAACACCACCTTAACGAAGCGCACTCGTACCCCATAAATACGTCGCATATGAGAGAGCTACACAATAAAGAACTAAACAAACCCACCCTCAACGAAGCGCACGCGTACCCCGTAAATACAGCGCGTATGAGAGAGCTACATAAAAAGAACGAAACAAAACCCCTCAACGAAGCGCACGCGTACCCCGTAAATACGTCGCGTATGACAGAGCCACACAATAAAGTACGAGTGAAATCCCCCCGCAAAAAAACACACGCGTAACCCTAAAACAGCACAAGGAGTGTGCAAAAGACTCACACAACCCACAAAACATATCTCCTGCCTACAAACTATTGCAAAGCAATTTCCTGGCAAAATCCAAAGGGGCCAACTGAGGGCCCAACCAGACCTACCCCTTATAACACACCTACCAAAAAATTCAAACTAAGCCACACCTACAAATGGACCAATAAAAAGGGCCCACACACACAAACCAGCATCCTTTGCAACATACCCATTTACCTACAGAGACTGACAACACACCAGCAACCTCACACATCCACCTTCACACATTCCCCCAATCACATTCAGACCCAAACACCCCCTTCACATTCAGACCCACAACCCCCATCCATACACACTGTCACCCCCAATCACATTTGCCCCACAACATGTCTGCACCATAGAATCCAAAGTTCACAAGCCTGGAGATGGAGATCCTTGCTGCTGAAGTCATCTGAGTAGAACCACAGCTGTTTGGCGCATTGGTCAGACAGACCAGCATAGCTGACAAAACCCGGCTGTGGGAGAGGATCGTCAATAGGGTCAATGCTGTTGCACCCATCAGGCGCACCAGGAAGGATTGCCAGGCCAGGTGGTATGATCTGCGGTGGATGGTCAAACGCAAGATGGATGAGGACTACGCCAATAGCCACCACATTGGAGGTGGTGGTCCCCGCAGACCAGTACAGTTCCAGCCCTGGGAGGAGAAGGTCATGGTCCTGCTACCACCGGTGGGAGTACATGGAATTGATGGAGTCGTGGAGCCTGGTGAGTATACAAACAACTCATGTGAAATGGGAGGACACCAGCATTCACCGGAAATAAGAGGGGTGTATGCACAGGACTCCCAGCCGTGTCCAGACATAGGAGGGGTGGGTGTATATGACTCCCAGCATAGGCCAACAGTATGGGGGTGGGTGGATATGACTACCAACATAGACCAACAGTATGGGGGTGGGTGGATATGACTCCCAGCATAGGCCAACAGTATGGGGGTGGGTGGATATGACTGAGAGCAGTGTCCAGACATAGGAGGGGTGGGTGTATATGCTTCCCAGCATAGGCCAACAGTATGGGGGTGGGAAGAAATGACTCCCTTCATAGGCCAACAGTATGGGGGTGTATGGATAGGACTCCCAGCAGGGTGCAGACATATGAGGGGTGGGTGTATATGACTCCCACCATAGGCCAACAATATGGGGGTGGGTGGATATGACTCCCAGCATAGGCCAACGGTATGGGGTGGGTGGATATGACTCCCAGCAGTGTCCAGAAATAGGAGGGGGGTGTGGATATGACTCCCAGCAGTGTCCACACATAGGAGGGGTGGGTGTATATGACGTCCAGCATAGGCCAACAGTATGGGTGTGGGTGGATATGACTCCCAGAATAGGCCAATAGTATGGGGTGAGTGGATATGATCCTGCACTGTCCAGGCATAGGAGGAGTGGGTGTATATGACTCCCAGCATAGGCCAACAGTATGGGGGTGGGTGTATATGACTCCCAGCATAGGCCAACAGTATGGGGGTGGGTGGATATGACTCCCAGCATAGGCCAACAGTATGTGGGTGGGTGGATATGACTCCCAGCAGTGTCCAGACATAGGAGGGGGGTGTGGATATGACTCCCAGCAGTGTGCAGACATATGAGGGGTGGGTGTATATGACTTCCAGCATAGGCCAACAGTATGGGGGTGGGTGGATATGACTCCCAGCATAGGCCAACAGTATGGGGGTAGGTGGATATGACTCCCAGCATAGGCCAACAGTATGGGGGTAGGTTGATATGACTCCTACCAGTGGTGAACAGCATGGGGGTGGGTGCAAGGCTTAGGGCCAAAAGGCTGCAAGGGGGATGGTGAAGAAGGTTAAACTTTGGACAACCCTATCTCCACTACTATGTATGCACAAGCCCAATTGCAATCATCCTATATGGTCCAGGTACACACCCATGGACCATGCTCAATGTACAGGGAGTGAGAAAGTAGCTGACACTGGGCCATGGTGTATGCCACACAAGGTCATCCTGTGACCACTGGAAACACTAACATCAGGACAACAAGGTCAGATATCTTAAACCGGAACTCACAACCACGGTCATGGCAGCATGCTCCTTCGGGAGACAGCCACACCATGAGGGAGGGCAAGTTCCAACGCACAATCCAACTACCAGCAGGCCCTGTCACACACACCCCTTACATAAACATAGGCAGCTGTGACAGGCAATGTAGTGGCCCGCTGTCACAACCGTTATGTAACACTACAAATACTGATCTGATGAAGCATTTAAGCAAAAAATGCACAGGCCTGATTCACAAGTCACCTGTGCTTATACCACGATGACGTAGCTACACCTTACTGACGCAGCGGACGCACAACTATTACTGCAATGCTGCTGGGTATTGACAAGGTGATACCCCTGGGAGATGTGTGACGTTCTAAAGCCCTGCGGCAGAAGTATGTGGACTTGTCATGGTGTGGTTGTGGTGTGGTGTGCGGTGTCTGCCCGACACCGCACAGCAACACCTCCCAAAAGTGGCTGATTGAAATCTTAGACATTTCACTCAGCCACTTTAATGCGCATGCTGCCTCAAAAAACCTGGGCATGCCTGAAGCTGACGTAAGGATTGACACAGCATTGTGCAGATAGGGCCGCACAGAGCATTGCTGGATCTGCGTTGCACCAGCGACACAACTCAAGCAATGTGCCACTTCCATGGCACAGATACGGGACGCAGCTGAACTGTTATCACACTATGGTGATCAACAGTGTTAAAGTGTTGCATCCATGTTGGCATAGTTGTGGTGCACAATGACTGCTAAATCACTGCTGATATGCCTGGCTGTGCCATTCATTGTAAATAGACCCTCACATTAAAATGTGTCCTCAACACAGATCAATCTGACACCACAAGTGAATAGTGTGAAAAATACAAAGCAGGTGATAACGACAATGTATATGAAAAATAGTTATTCCATCAAATGGCATTAACATCGTCTGTCTCTCACACCCACAGGGCAACGTGCACAATCTACCCCCAAACAGGGGGGAGAAGGATCACAGACGCAGGCTCCACAGGACCCTGATCCCACCAACAGCGACGCCTCTCACCACTCCATGGATGACACAGACCAACCTGGCACCTCTGGATCCCAAACCGGTGCAGCAGCTGGATCAGGGGCATCTGTGCCAACCACCACACCCATTCCTGCCACATCCCAGAATACAGCTCGGAGCCCTGCCCACAATCCACAACTGAGCAAGTCTGACAATGAGGGACAAGGTTTGTCGGACACCCAGGAGGAGGCAGACCACACCACCACTGTCAACCCTCAGGGGTCCAGTCGACCCGATGTGCCCACAACAGCAGGCCGGGCTCGTGTGGGCAGGGGTGGTGGGAGTGGCACAAAGCGGAGGCGAGAACCTGACCAGCAAGCTGAGAACCCGGTATGTCTGAACTCAGAAACATCATGGAGGGATACCGGCGGGACACCAGGAAGTTCAGCCAGGGAGTGGGGGCCCTCATCGCTTTAAAAAAACAGCCGGCCGAGCAACACGCCAGTCAACGTTGACACCAAGGACGGATGGAGGCAAGACTGGCTGAGCTCTTGGCGGTGCAGAAGGACATAAGCCATTCACTCCGTCGGATTGCTGACAACATGCATCACCCTCCCTGTGTCACTAGGCCAGAAACATCCAGGCAAAGACTGCCAACAGGCACAGGGAGGGAGGAGGAGGTGGAACCATCCGAAGGAGAGTCCCAGGCATCATCAAGGCCTGCATATGAGAGTCCCCCAAGGAAGGTGGGTCGTCCACGGAGAAGACGTTGAGAGGCAGAAGGCCATGCGCATCTCCCAGGTCACCTGGTCTGGCATCTTGCCTTTGTGTACAACAGCATCACCTTATTGACTGTCAGACTCTCCCACCAACTCACATTTCACTCTCAAGATGGAGAATAAAAAAAAACACAATACGTATTGATGTTGAAGTTTTTTTACCCGGAGTCAACAACATACGTGTTGGGATATGTCAAAGTATGCCAGAGTGTTGAACAAACACAAGCCATCCATACACTGGGATCTGAGTCTGGTTGTGGACACACATAGGTCACAATGTATGATCAACTACATCCATTGTGGTAAATACTCACACGAGATGGTTACTATCTGCTGAGGGGGTGGGTGCCATACTGCTCTGACAGACAGTTACGGAAGAGTCTCATGAAGGTGTACAGGTCATGGGTAATATGTCGGTGTATAGGGAGGGACTACCAGGTCTGTTTCTTGATGTGGGATAACTATCACCTGCATGCAGTTATACTGTTGAAGTGATGAATGTTGCCCAGGGCAAGGGAGGCTGGACGGACTACAGGCAATGTGGTGTTAGATGGGAGACGTCCATATTTGTTTTTTGGGTTGAGGTTTTGGAGTCACTACTGAGTGTGGCTGAGGAGTATGAAGGTCTGCCTGCAGTTGACAGTGGGACTCTCAAACAATCAATCAAACAGGATATGTGTAAAGTGTGCTACATACCCGTGATGGTTTCAAGGTGCTGGGTGTAGGGGAGGGGGCTGCTACTGATCGAAGAGCCAGGTATTGATGAGTTTTGTGAAGAGCAGCAGCTCCTGGGTCTGATGTAGGTTGATTGGGAGACTGTACCAGGTCTTGGTGGCGAGGTGGGAGAAGGCTCTGCCGCCGGCAGCGGATTTCTGGATGCGTCGAATAGTGGCAAGGGCGAGGTCGAGGTTAGCAGACCGGAGGCTACGGGTGGGGGTGTAGAAGCTGAGTCGGTCATTGAGGTATGCTGGTACGGCATTGTGTAGGCTTTTGTGTGTGTAGATGAGGAGTTTGAAGGTGATCCTCTTGTTGACGGGGAGCCAATGCAGGCCTCTCAGGTGGGGTGTGATGTGACTGCATTGGGGGGCGTCGAGGATCAGTTGTGCCGAGGCATTCTGGATGCGTTGCAGCCGTCTCAGGAGCTTGGTTGATGTTCCTGCATAGGGGGTGTTCCCGTAGTCCAGTCTGCTGGTGACGAGAGCGTGGGTGACGGTTATTATTGTGTTGGAGGGGATACATTTGAAGATCCTGCAGAGCTTTCGGAGGGTGTTGAAGCATGACGTGGAGACGGCGTTGACTTGCTTGGTCATGGAGAGGGCGGAGTTGAGGATGACCCCCAGGTTGTGTGTGTGGTCGGTGGGTGCTGTGCCTGTTCCTAGCGATGTTAGCCACCAGGAGTCATCCCAGGCTGATGGGGTGGTGCAGAGGATGAGGACCTCTGTCTTGTCTTTATTCTGCTTCAACCTGCTGTCCATCTTCCATTTTGCAACGGCCTTCATTCCCCTGCGGAGGTTGCCTTTGGTGTTGTGGGGGTCTCTGGTGAGGGATGGTGTTGTTGGCATAGGAGATGATGTTGAGGCTGTGTTGTTGAGCGACGTGGGCGAGTGGTGCCATGTAGATATTGAACTGTGCCGGGCTGAGGGATGATCCATGTGTGATGCTGCAGATGATCTTGGTGCTCTTGGAGCGGAATGGCGGGAGGCGGACGTTCAGGGTACTGCCGGAGAGGAAGGATGTGGTCCAGGCCAGGGCCATCTATTGGATTCCAGCATCATGGAGGCGTGCTATTAGGGTGCACTGGCAGACTATGTCGAAGGCTGCTGGTTCTACTTTGTTCATCAGGATCTAGATGTCGTTGGTGGTGGCGATGAGGGCGGTCTCGGTGCTGTGGTTGATGCAAAAGCTGGACTGGGATGGGTCCAGAATGTTGTTGTCTCCTAGGTAGCAGGTCAGCTGTCTGTTGACAATCTTCTCTGTGACTTTTGCGGGGAAAGTGAGCAAGGAGATGGTCCGAAAGTTTGTCAGGTCATTGGGGTCGGCCTTGTGTTTCTTCAGTAGAGTGTGATCTCGGCGTGCTTCCAGCTCTCCGTAAAGGTTGCTGTCTTGAAGGAGATGTTGATAGTTTTTTGGAGATGGTGTGCAATGGCTGTGCTTGCTGTCTTGAAAAAGTGTTGCGGGCATGGGTCAGAATGGGATCCGGAGTAGATGGAGTTCATGGTCTTGATGGTGTCTTCGTCGCTGATGTTGGACCAGGCGGTCAGGCGACTGGTACATGTGGGGGTTGCAGGGGTGGTGGGCTTAGTGTTGGATGAGGGTGTGTCGGTGTTGAAGCTGTCGTGGATGTCGGTGATCTTGCAGTGAAAGAAGGTGGCCAGTGATTTGCACAGGTCTTGTGATGGTGGAATGTCGTTGCTGTTGGAGCTGGGGTTGTAGAGGTCTTTCATAATGTTGAAGAGCTCTTTGGTGTTGTGTGTGTTGTGTATGCGGTCGTTGAAGGCGGTCCTCTTGGTTTTTGGTAGTCCTGACGAGTTGGTGGTATTTGGGGGTGGCGTTATTGTGGGCTGTGTAGCTGTCTGGTGTTCAGTTGGAGAGCCAGTTCTTCTTCAGTTTCCGACAGGTGCGTTTGGAGGCCCGGAGGTCTTTGGTGAACCAAGTGGCTTTCTTGTTGTTGTGATTGGTTGCGGAGGTCTTGAATGGGGCAAGGGTGTCCGCGCAGTTGTTGATTCACTGTATGATGTTGATGGTGGTGGTGTTGGGATTTGTGGGGGCGGTGGGTGGTCCCAGGGCGAGGGTAGTGGTCAATTGGTCCTTGATGACTTGCCCCAGCAGCGGCGTGGCAACTGTTGGGTACGGTGGTGTTTGGTGTGCTTCCTGAAGGTGAAGTGGCTGCATCTTCAGTGAACATCAGTCCAGTAATGTTTGGTGGTGTGGTTGATAGAGACGTGGTGACTTGCGGACAACATGGGGTACAGTGTGTGTCCAGTGGCATGTGTGGGTGTCGTCACAAGCTGTTTGAGTCTGAGGTTGGCGAGGTTGTTGATCAGGGCGGAGGAGTTGGTGTTGTTGTTTTTGAGGTCGAAGTTCAGGTCCCAGAGGAGGATGTAGTCCATGGATGCGAGGGCGTGGGTGCTGATGAGGTTGGCGATGGTGTCGCTGAACTGTGGTGGGGGTCCGGGTGGTCTGTGTTGTTTTTGACTCTGAGGCAGTCCTTGTGGATAATGGCCATTCCCCCTCCCAGTCTGTTGGTGCAGTCTCTGCTGGAGTTTTGGTAGCCCTCTTGGATGGCAATGGCGATGTCTGGTGCCGAGGTGACGTTCAGCCAGGTCTCCGTCTGGAAGGCGACGTCGGGTGTGGTTGAGTCTAGGAGGTCCCAGAGTTCAATGGCGTCCTTGCGAGCAGAGCGGGTGTTGAGGAGGATGCATTGGAGGTGGTGGGTTCTCTGTTAGATGGTTTTGCGGTCCGGATGCAGTTGAAGCTGCAGTTCCGGGTTGGGGTAGCCCGGTAGCAGGAGTTATCATGTCCGGTGTTGCGTGCTTGGAGGATGCTGGAGTCGTAGTGCAGGCTGGTGTTGTGGTGGCTTTTGGTCCAGGGGTTCTTGCGCTGGGCGCGGTCCAGGCGCAGACGGGCGTAGATGGGCTTGCCTTTGGTGCACCTTTGGTGCGCCAGTGGTGCACACGCTGTGCACGTCTGCTGCGCAGATGCACAGACTCTGCCATTTTAAAGCGGGGAGGTAGGTGCATCTGGGAGGCTGGAACATGGTGGGTTGGGGGCATTGAGGCAGGGGCAGCGGCGGGAAGGGGTGCGCAGAAACAAGGGGGCTGGTGGGTGAAAAATTTGCATGAGCACGCCTTAGCGGCGACAAAGGAAAAACAGAGCACAGCGTACACGGAGGAGAAAGATAATACCAGTTACAAATCACAGGGATAAGTGCAGTAGGCTACCGCAACTGCACAGTGGAAGGGTAGGCACAGCAGGTGCAAAGTCACACTTCACCCAGTAGCGGGCAGGGAACAGGTGGAGCTGTTCGGTGGCAGGGGGGCGACCTGGCTTGTAAGCAGGTTCAAGGGTCACTCTTAACTATAGTAGGTATCTCAGGTGGACAGTCATGCCGCTGTGCAGGGGATGTTGATGATGAAGTGTGCGCATGTGCCCTGGGTGTGCACATGTCTTCCTGGAGTCAGGCTCTTCTTCCTGTATAGAGGTTGTTGACGTAGTTGAGCTGGCTGCTGTTGTGGACCTGGGTGGCTCTCTGTCTTGACTAGGAGTGGATCTATCTGAAGGTCTGTTCCAGCATGTGGATGGACTTGCATCATGAGTTAGCGATGGTGTGGATGTGGTGAACTAGCTGCAAACATTGTGTACCAATGCAGGATGGTGGTGTGTTTGTCCTCCAGGCAGGAGTTGCTCTACCACTGACCCATTTTTTCCTGTTTAGCTGTGGGCTTGCGTGCTGAAGTACTAGTCCAATGTCTGAGGAGCAATCAGGAAAGTTGTGTAGCAGCCCAGTGGTTTAAGATTTTAACACAATTTATGTGGAGGCCTCTCAGCTCAATCAGCATATGTTAATCCACTTCCCCCACTGACCCCCTGCCCACAAACCACTACAACATCCTTGCAAAGATTCACTATCAACACTGAAACGTCATGTGGAACCCTTACATCAGATTGGTCTCAAACGCGGATGTGTGGAGACACCCGTTTCTCCTGCACATCTTTAGAAAAGGTAACACAGATCCTGTTTAAGCTTCCAATCATACACCAAGATCTATCTATCAGTCCTGGCAAAGATTTATGTGAAATGTCCATGGAAGAAACAGATGCACTTTGTTGAAGATAGTAGCCTCCTTCATGACTCACAATCCAGCTTCCATCCCACCCATAGTACACAGGTGGCCCTCATACAAATGGCAGACTCTATACGCTGGGAGGTAGATGGAGGTTCCAAGGCGGCGTTGGTGCTGTTCGACAAGTCTACAGCATTTGACACCGTAGACCATCACATTCTTCAGAATCACATGAAGACCATAGGTGTGTGGTCCTCAGTGCTGAACTGGATATTTTCCTAACTATCTGACTGCACACATCAGGTCCACACCTACAACATCGACTCCTTAGTCAACACAGAAGTGTGGTTTGCCGCAGGGCTCTGCTCAGAGCACGCAGACTTTGGTAATATTTACTTTACCATGCTGGCTGAATCGATTGCGATGTCTGGAGTCTAAATGATATCATATGCTGAGGATCTTCTGATTCTAATCAACTAAAATCCATTCAGAGCTGCAAATTTTGAGCATCACCACAATTGGTCTTTGGTGTTGTATGTCACTCTAGGGGTGTACCTCACAAAGTTTTGACAATCATACTCCTGGAAAGTTTGTTTTGTTCTTGCGGGTGGTCTAGTATCCATCTGTGATGGCAATGTAGAAGTAGTGTGCGGGCCTTACGTGCAACCAGGTCACAGTAATTATGTTTATGTGTAGTGCTGTTATGTTGATGAGGTAACAGAGTCCAATGTTGTGCTGGTGAAAGTAGCATGTGTGCAGAACGACGCACATGACCTGCTTATACTGACATGGACTGTTATGTGTGTCAGTGCGGAGTTGGCAGTATGAGTTGCACACACAGCCTGCGGAGATGTCATGTGTGCTCTTAGGGGTTGCCTGATACCAGGTGCATGATTGTGTGGTGTTCACTGTGTGGAGGGTGGCAGGAGCATGAGTCTGTAGTGTAACCTGTGTCATTGAATGACCACAGGGCCTTGTACTGTGCAAGTTGCAGGAGCTGGCAGGCCTGCCTTTGTCATGAATGTGGTGCAACTGTGGCACGAACAATCTGCGGTCTGCCTTAAGAATGGACTGATGGATGTTGGAGCATATTGGAGGCATGTGTGTCGCAGAATCTGGCCACTGGGTGTTGCGGTGTCACTGGGGATGCAGCAGCAGGAATGTCTGAACACATGATGGCATAAGGTGTGAGACACCATGGAAAGTGGCACACAAAGACAAGGATATTTGCATAGCAGCATGTCACATGTGTATGGGAAGGAAGGAGTGTCTGGTTACTCATGGTCACTGCTAGGAAATGGGTAACCAATCACTAAATGTGACGGCCACAGGAACAGGCACCAAAAGGCCAAGCGGGGCAGAGGACAAACAGAATCAGCATGTGCTGCATGACCGTTGTGGGTATTAAGCTGAAACAATACATACACAAGCATATTTGTCAATCAAATAATGGACCATGACGTATTACAAACACCATGCATGTTCCCCCACTACACATAACCACAATCATTGTAAAGTATGCCATAGATGAGGCATGCACACTGGAAATACATCTGCGGTGACTGTAATGGGGCACAATGTACACTTAGGAATACTTTTACAACAGAAATGATTCAAGTTTGTTCTGAGACCATGCTGCTTTAGCCAATGTACATGGCCAGTGACATTGCTCAGAAGGAAATAACTGTAATGCAATGAGTGTACCTGTAATGCTGCTGAAACAATCTCCACACAACTGTCAGGGACAGTTTGTACCTTTGATCCTCAGAATTGTGTGATGCTGAAAGGGGTCCATCTCCAGATAGCCCCTTGGTCTGAGTATGAATGACAGACTCTAAAGGGTGATCAGGCGAGGGTAGGAGAGGATGGGAACAGCATGGAGGGAGATCCGAAACAAAGGGCAACAAGCATTACAATTCAACACTTCTTGGCACTGAATCACATTATACTCATGTTGTATACGGTAACAGTTACACCTGTGTACTTTAACCACAGCCACTGTATCCAGCACAGGTTTTGAAATGATACTACATCTGAGGTTTTAACAGGGACACATAAAAGGATCGCAGAGTTTGTCTCCTAAATGAAGGGGGTCTAACGCTCACCGGGCTTCTTCAATGCAATTAGAAACATGCACTCACAAACTTACTCACAGTGTATGAATGTGGCTCAAAAAATACAGTGAATTCAATGTGTAGCAGTTCTTCTCACACAAATCAAATAACTGGGAATCAGTGAGGGTAATGAATGTAAGATACACATCACCCGCTATAGCCGTACTTAGCTAATGCAACGAGTAAGGGGATTATTTAAACACAAGGAAGCCTAGCAAGAGCCAATCATTGGCTCTACAAACAGTGCCTTACAATGCAAAACATGAGAAGCAGGTGTGACCAAAATCTACTGAGAGCAATGAAGAACAAACCCAGTAAACCACCCCTACCGTAACCAGGATATGCAGCACGGCACAAGAGTTTGCTGTGATTAACGTCAACCGACTGGTGTAACGGAAGTGTTTACATTAGCAACACCACTACGTTGCTATGTCATCAGTGCAACATTCCTGGAATCATGGGAATAGAAAGTTTACATAAAGTTACCAAGAAGGCAGTGTTCTCCACCGGCACTGATGTAGCGACCGGACAGTGACAATATATACTGGTACAGGGGGCAATGCATCCATAAGAACAGACTCACTGGACAGTTGTCAGAACATGTGAGACATACAGTGGTCCACACCTTCACAACATGTCAATAGATAAACCAAACTGTACTGGCCCACAACATAAATGTGATGAGCCAAACACATCCTGCTGCACACAGTGAGGTTGCAATTCCACACAGAGCCTATGGTTGTGATGTCACACACAATGTAAACCGGTGACATCCGCAATGTGTCAGGACCATGGTTTACACACATTGATGTATTCACCAGAGTCATCAATCAACAACAGATGACTGACAAGAAGGGTGACTTTTCAGTCATGGGACTGTTGCAACAGGCATCTTGATCCATGTTAATGACACATGCATGTATGCTTCAACAACAAGCACAGAAACGGTTCCCACACATTCCCAAAGCATACAACCCAAAAAGCATGTTTAGATATCTTACCCAAACTGACATTTCCACACGTCTGTGCATGGAACGCTGATGCGACACACGTTGCAAGTATTGGGTAGAGCAACCTGGGAAAGACAGGCACACAAGGGGACACATTAATAAGAATTGCATACAGACATGGTCATGTGAAAATACATCACAATGTAGTACACATGTACATTACAAATTCACTCATTGCACATATGCGTATGTCATGACAACATCACTTGTGTGACACATCACAACAAACATCAAAGTGTTTTCGCATATAGTCAGGTGGACACACAGTCTGTAACTCATGACACTCCATGCCACAAGCTTGCACACTACTACCCAGTCACTCACCATTAAGAGAAGAAATTGCGTATGAGCTGACTCTGGATATCATCCTCCTCCTCCTCCTCACTTTCATCGAGCCCAAGCCCTTCATCCTCAACGGGTGGATGTTCCAGCTCATCAGGATCCAGGATGAGTGGCACGGCCTTCTCAACTGCCATGTTGTGCAGCATGCAGCACACAATGAAGATGTTACTCACCTTGACTGGAGCATATGTGAGGGATCCGCCGGTCTTGTAAAGGCACCGGAATCGGCTCTTCATGAGTCAAAACGTTTGCTCAATCACGCACCTGGTCTGCCCATGTGCATTGTTGTACCGGTGGTCTGCAGCTGTCCTTGGGTTGCGGAGCGGTGTCATGAGCCATGGCATGTTGGGATATCCTGCGTCTCCTACAAATATACAGTGTGTTGAAATGTGGGTAAAGCAATTTTGTCAGAGCAAACAAAAAATTATACATACAGGACAAACAGAGTATACCCACCAACAAGACATGCCTGATCGTTGCGCAGCTGCAGCATCCTCTGTTGTACCCTGCTCCGCCTCATGATGAATGCATCATGGCACGATCCTGGAAAACGTGCACAAACATGGGAAATCAGCATGTTAGCAAGACACACCACCAGGGCATTCATTGAGTGATAATGCTTCCTATTGCGGTAAGCCTGCTCCTGAGCCTGTGTTGGCACCAAAGCCACATGTGTACCATCAATGGACCCAATGACATGTGGCATTCCTCCCAGGGCATAGATTTCACCCTTGACATCTCTCAACTCTTCAGGGTTTGGACATTGGATGAATTCATCAATGTGCTCTAACATGGCAGCTAAGACATCACGTAGGACACGGCTGAACATGGTTTGGACATACCTTCCACATCTGCAATGGTAAATTGAAACGTACTTGTGGCAAAAATATGTAGGGCGGCCATCACCTTTAGCTTTGGTGTCAGCGCAGTTGGATACCTGTGTCGCGGTTGGAGATGTGGTTCCAGCCTGTCCGTCAAGTTCTGAATCAAATCTCGAGTGAATCTGTAACGACGGATGCAATCACGTTCCCTCATGGTCTCCAAGTCCGGAAAAGGCCTTGGGAGAGGCGGTGCCCTGCAGGACATATTGTGGAAGAATGGAGAACAACTGCCAGCTAAACGAATCCAATGTACATAGCACATGCAACACTGATACTACACATCAAGGTACTATGGTGTCTGGTGTAAGCAATTCATCCTGGACACATATGCCAGCTTACTGGCACATCAAAAATAACCAAGATACATCTGTTTTTTTTAAAAAACATTACATGCACACAAAAAGACTGCTGGGCTGCTCTGAGTGAGCAGAGCAAGATATCACTGGAGTGACACACATCACCAGACCTGCATTAGAAGGTTGTCATCCTATATAGACAGCTGACTGCAAGGCACAGACCTAGGTCACATGTAATATCTGTTGGACATATCATACAACTTGCTAATGAGGTGTGTATGTGACAACGCAAAACCACATCAATTGTCACGATGCAGACATGTATGCATGGGGATCAATGATGTACGAAGCCATCATACCCAAAAGCCATTGAAAAAGCACATGTACCATTGTGTGCGTACATGCAAAACCATTTCAGTCACAACACAGACCCATTATAGATGCACCAACAGCAGATACATTATACGAACCCAAACTGCAAATTCAATCTTCAAAATTACACACACATTACATTGTTACATAG
Source organism: Lissotriton helveticus (assembly GCF_964261635.1). Taxonomy (NCBI): domain Eukaryota; kingdom Metazoa; phylum Chordata; class Amphibia; order Caudata; family Salamandridae; genus Lissotriton; species Lissotriton helveticus. Next base: position 1,987,068,136 of record NC_136063.1, read on the forward strand.
GGACCTGTCCTGGGCTCATCCCCCTCTGCCTGGGACGACTCCTGGTGGCCCCCTGCCCTGGGCACCACCCCCAAGCCAACGGACCATGTACGAAACCTGGGCTTCATCCTGGACTCCTCCCTCTCGATGACCAAACAAGTCAACGCCGTCTCGTCATCCTGTTTCAACACCCTGCGCATGCTCCGAAAGATCTTTCGATGCATCCCCACCAGAACCAGGAAGACGGTCACCCAGGCACTCGTCACCAGCGGACTGGACTACGGGAACAACCTCTACGCGGAACCACAGCCAAACTACAGAAAAGATTCCAGCGCATACAGAACGCCTCCGCACGACTCGTCCTGGACATCCCCCGCCACAAACACATCTCCACCCACCTGGGAGACCTGCACTGGCTCCCCGTCAGCAAGAGGATCACGTTCAGATTCCTCACCCACGCACACAAGGCTCTCCATGACCTGGGCCCCAAGTACCTCAACAACCGCCTCACTTTCTACACGCCCACCCGCCAGCTGCGATCGACCAGCCTCGCCCTCGCCACCGTACCACGCATTCGCAGAGCCACCGCCGGAGGAAGATCCTTATCCTACCTGGCGGCCAAGACATGGAACTCCCTCCCCATCACCTACGGCTGACCCAGGACCATCTCTCCTTCAGGAAGCAACTGAAGACCTGGCTTTTCGAGCAATAATGGACCCCTCCCCCCCAGCGCCTTGAGACCCTAGCGGGTGAGTAGCGCGCTATATAAATTGAATGATTGATTGATTAATTGATTGACCTGATGAGCGCAAAATTGACAAGTGAGAAATTGCCACGGTCCCTGGCATCATGAGACAGGTCCCGGAAGTGATGACTGTGCAATCCCAGTGTTTATGTGCATGACAACATGTGCATGATGATACCAATTGGACAAGTGGAAAGGTGATGTGTACCACATAGTGCCCCATCACACATCACATGTGTCAACAGGTCATCGCACATCAATTGTGCAACATGAACTGATATGCTGTGCTATATCAGTGCCTGGCACACCTAGGGCCTGCTCATGTAAGTATGAAATGAGAAGAACTTGATAGACATCCTTGTGTTAACCGTACTGCTACATCCCTGCCATGTGTGCACCTCGTATCACTATTGTAATGCTGCCATACGTGAGCGTGTGCAACGTACCATCCCCTGCTTTGACTCCAGTGTGTGAAACGCACTGTGTAAAACGCATCGTACCCGTGCATTCACATCAGCGTGTGAAACGCACTGTGTAAAACACATTGTACCCCTGCATTCACATCAGCTTGTGAAACGCACTGGGTAAAACGCACCGTACCCCTGCATTCACATCAGCGTGTGAAACGCACTGTGTAAATTGCATCATACCCCTGCATTGACATCAGTGTGTGAAAAGCACTGTGTAAAATGCATCGTTTTACTATTGTAATGGTGCCATACACGAGCAAACCGTACCCCGACATTGCGTGCGTGTGTGCGCATCGTTTTACTATTGTAATGGTGCCATAGGCAAGCGAACCGTACCCCGACATTGCGTGCGTGTGTGCACATCGTTTCACTATTGCAATGGTGCATTACGCGAGAGAACCATACCCCAACATTGCGTGCGTGTGTGCGCATTGTTTCACTACTGTAATGGTGCCATACGCGAGTGAACCATATCCCGACATTGTGTGCGTATCGTTTTACTATTGTAATTGTGCCATACACGAGCGAAGCGTACCCCGACATTGCGTGCGTGTGTGCGCATCGTTTCACTATTGTAATGGTGCCATACACGAGCGAACCGTGCACCGACATTGTGTGCGTGTGTGCGCATCGTTTCACTATTAAAAAAGTGGCATACGCGACGTGAAACGCACTGTACTTGTGTGTGGATCCCAAAAAAAGACATAGGGGACACCTAGGCTACGAGTATTAGGCCCAGATTGCAGGCTGGTTGTCATGGATACTGAGATTTGAGTGTGTGCTACAAGTGTCCTGCAAAAGTCAGTTGGGCAAAACTATACAATGTTGCAATGTTGTTGTGGAGCTGAAGCTCAAATTTTGAACCATGCAAATGTGTGTCAGGGCCTTATGTTGAAAGTGATTTGATGAAACATAGGATGCTAAGTAATGTGGCCTATCACACTGTGCTCCTGAAACTGAAAGCCCCTCAGCAGCACTGATTTATGGCTGCCTGTGGCTGTGAGAGGGCACTTGCCTACACAACATTGGAGTGGACCACACTGCTGCTGTCTCTGCATTCCCTGCACTCTGATTTTGCTGACCATGGAGAGGGCACATGCATTCAGTGAGGAGGAGAACCAGGCCCTGCTGGATGCCCTCCTACCAAACTACAGCAAGCTGTATGGGAGACCAGGGGAGCAGGTGAGTGATGACTGCACTAGCTTTGACTGTGCACCTGTTGTGTGAGTGTCACTACAGCCATTGTGTATTTGTGGATCAAACGTGCAATGTGGTTTGGTAGTGAGTGCAGGATGTGTACATTGTGTTGTCTCCCATGCAGAGCATGTTGTAGTAAAAGTGTGTTTACTCCTTACTTGCATTATGGTAACTGTGACATTCAATGCATACTGATTTACACATTCTGCTGTGGCACACCGTGCATGCTTTTTTGGCATGATTTAAAGAACTGTCATAGTGTTCACCCCATAGTGATTTCTGAATGTACTCAATGATGTTTATGGTTATTTTTTACCTGTGGTGATTTTGTACATATGCTGTGTTTGAACTCATGGACATTGAAGAGTGTGAATGTTCCTTGTCACCTGGCTGAGTGTGTATGTGATGTTTTGCACCACAGCTGCATTGCGTATGCAGCAGCTGTAGCCATCTGATGAGACAAGTATGCAGTGTTGTGTGCATGACTTGCACAGTTAGCCCAACACCTGTGGCACCTCTTTGTCAATTGTGACATGTGCAAAGTGAGGGTTGTATACAATGTTGAGACTGACAGGCAAGTGATCTGTGCCAGGGTCTGTATATGTGGTCTGCTGAGGGTTCGTAGGTGTAGTGGGATATGTGACAGCATGTCACGTGCTGTCCAACACCCTGCAGTTGCATGTGTTGTACAGTGTGTGCCATGATCAGTGAGTGTTTTGAACCCCTTATGCCATCTGTTGCCTTTCTAAGGCATGTAGTGCATTTGTGTCTGCCTACTGGGCAAATTCAGATGGACAATGATGCAAGTCCTTTCAGCATCCTATGCCCTGTTCACATCATCGATGTAGTGCAAGTGTGTGTCTCTGGGACATGCAGCAGGTGTAGTGATGTTGTATAACTTTCTCTTCCTGACAGGTAACTGCCTATGAGAAGGGGGAGATCTGATCGGACATTGTCAGGGCTGTCAGGTCTGTGGGGGGCCCTTGCCGTCGGCTGATCAACATCAGGAAGAGGTGGCAGGACATCTGGTGCGGGACTCGACGTATTGCCCGGGTCCAGCTGAAGCTGGAAGCTCCACGGCGGCAGGGCGACAGCCGTCACCTCACCCCCCATATGCTCCGGGTCCTGGAAGTGGTTTTCCAGACCTCCATAGGCAGTTGCAGGACGGACAGCAGCAAGGAGGGGGTAGGTACATGTCTGTATGTAGTGTTGTGTGTCACATGCTACTTGAGGTGCTCTGAAGTCTGTGAACACTCCCACAGTTGGGGGGTCTGGTGAGACAGGCTATTGGTGCATTGTACTTTAAATTCATCATATTCATCTGCTGCGCTTTTCCATCCCATCCCCTCCTGCACATGTGACCCCTGGTTTGTGTGTTTCCAATTTTGATTCTAGGGTGCAAGGTAATTAGACAGCACATTGATTTGCGCATTATGTGGGAGGGAGGTCTGTGACATGTGTGGTTACCTTGCCTGTGCCACGACCTGTGCACTGTGTTTGGCATTCATATTTGTTTGCATTGATCATGAGTATCAACATAGGAGTGCAATTTATATGATTCACACCCTACCAGCATGCATGAGCCTTGTTGCATACTCATACATGATGTACATCATTTGCAAGATATGCATAGTGACAAGACGGTTATTCATGACACAGTCTGCAATTTCTTGATCCACAGATCTGTGTGCCCACCACAGTACCCTGAAACACCCTGGCCTCCTAATCATTTGTGTCATCCAACACTCTGCCCATTCTATGTGGGTTCAGCATGGGTGTGCCTCAGTGGCATTGGTCCCTGCCATACTTTGTATTTATCATGTGTTAGCTGCATCTGCACACTGTCCATGGATACATGATTTAGCCTGTGCGTACTCACACAAGGCATTTCCTGTGTGCCTATTCTCAAGAATATGTTGCTGATTGTTTGTGACTAATATGGATTGCCAGCCACAGGAGGTGACCTTGTTGTACATTTTCAAAGTTGCTGCTCAGTTTTTGATACCCTGATTCTGATGTTTAACTTATTGAGCAGTTTCAAACACATTAATGGAGTGATGGGGGTCATGTGCAGGAGAGGTGTGATGGGCCTGCCTGTTTGGCTTTGTCAGTTGTGAACTGTGGATGTCACTTGTGAGTTAGAGTTATCACCTTGCAATTCCCCTGTGATGATGGACAGTGCTGTCTTTGGGGGTTTTACAGGCTATGTAGTTTGCTTACAGAGATGATTGTCCCTCAAAGATTTTTGCAACATGTATGTAGCTGCGGTGCTATGCTGTTTTGTCCTAGTGCACACACTACAGTGCTCACATTTCCCATGTGGTTAAGGGTGTGTCTTTCTATGCAGCAATGATTTTGATATTCGCAATTGCAGGCACATTAGCTTAAGCATTGTCCTGATTTTGGACATGTGGGCCACTTCACATGACAGCCAGTGTGTGTTATGTGCTAACAATTGTATGATCTGGTGATAGATGCCCCTGTGAGGAGTGACACATTTGAAGTGATGTCACATTCATGTATGTCCCTAGGCACTCCCAACACTTGTTAATGTTTGGAATGTGGTATTATGACAAAATGTGTAGGTTACACTTATGTGTCTGCATCATAGTTGTCTCTCAAGGTAGTGTACACCACACACTATGTGCAATGTTTTTGAATAAGCAGGCAGGTTTTAAATGAGGCCAGTGTTAGTGGTTAATGGTGTGCCTTGATCGACATAGACATGTCCCCACAGTGGTCTTGAGTGCCTGACACTCCTTTGCTATCAATTGTACAGACTGATGTGTGTCAATCCATCAAGACCTCCGTTGGACCATGTATATGGTATATGGTCCACACCATTTATTTCTAACAGTGTTTCATCTTGAAGTATGCAAGCTGTCTCAATAAATTTGTCTATGTTGTTTGTCTGGATTTCCTTGTGAGAGATCTTTTATGCCGGCACATATGTGTTATGTTCAGAAGATGGATATTTTGCAGATGCTAAACAAGTTGATTATGTGAAGTATGCAGAGTCCGAAGATGCCAAGTTTTTATGCCATTACTTTTCACCAAACATTCCTTCCTGGGCTCTAGGAGGGGTGTAACCTTGGGGAGTGAGGTGTGTTACTTTGCCCTGAGGTGTAACACAACTGTTTATTTATTTGTGAACTTGAGGTGGCATAACTTCATTGTATATATCAGCTCTCATGTGAACAAACAGAACCTCCTCAGTGTGACTCTCACTCAAGTTGTGGCGTGGTCTGTTATTTGGATTCTTGTGTTCAAGTACCATTGTGTCAATACCAACTGTGCAGTACTAGTCTTAAATATGTGCAGAGTTATGTTGCTGTTACTCATGATGCATGCCATGATTTGCAATGTGCCCAAATACATTTGAGGAGTTGGAGGGAGCCATTGACACGGAGGGTGAGGGGAGTCAGGCGGCCGGACCTTTGGAAGGCGACACTTCGTATCATGCAGATGGCTTGGCTTCTGACTCCCACGAGGAGGGGGAATATGCGGCGACAGCTTCTTCCACCACTGTGTCTGTGCCCACCTCCTCCAGACCCATCTCCACCCTCCCAGTTGCTAGGGTCTCCCTTCGTCCCCGGCACCGCAGCCCCTGCCCCTGTCTCCCCTGCTGACCTCAGTGCTGAGTATGTTGACCTACTACGGCAGATTCATGTTGGTCAGACATCAATGCTGACTGTCCTCCATGGCCAAACTCAGATACTGACACAGTTGTTGTCATTCATGGAGGGCATATTAGCTAACATGTCTGACCAACGCCGGAGTCTATCGTCCATAGACTCCTCACTGACGGCAGCACTTGCCCTCCTGCAGCAGCCCGTCCCCCCCACTCCTTCTGACCCATCCACAACCCCCTCACCCATACCTGTCCACAGAACACGCAGACACACAAGCTCACACACACCAACAGACCCACCCAGTACACCACCACGGAAGTCTAGGCGCATATCTCCAGGCACCCAATCTCAGGGGGATGCAGGCACACCAACAGGGACTGGGGTCAGATGGCAGGCACGCAGACACAGACACAGACACAGTCTGCAAGACTCAGAGCCCTCTACCTCCACTCCCATTGTGTCCACGGGTGCAGCTGGTGGTCTGGCGGAACTGGCAGCAGTGTGCAGCCATGAATTTATTACCACCTTTGCCGATACAAATGCCACTGAGGAGGATTCCTCCCCCCTGCACCAACAACACCTACCCTTCCCTCTGATGTCCCTACGGTGCCGGACACTGACCCAGATTATGCCCCCCATGGGTCCACAAACCTTTAACTACATCCTGTGCAGGCAAGTTTGGGGGTGACAACCTCCACAAGATTCCAGCAACATAAAAAACGTTATTGTGGACTGGCAATTGGCCTTCATTTGAGTCTGGACTCATTTATGAACTACATTTCGTTTTGGAGCAGAATAAAGCATTTTATTTTTCATTCGGAACTATTGCATTTCAGGTACTTGCTTTAGCTGCTGTGTGCCTAGGAGTTGGTGTCATGGCAATGTTTTGGTATTGTGAAAGATGTGTATTTTCTAATGGTAATGAGGTGGACCATAGTATCTATGTGCCATTACATTGTAGCAGCTAAATATCTGGATTTGTGTGTGTTCAGTTTGCCTACAGACTTTGTCCAAAAGAGTGTAACTTCCTCTGTGACACATGAGATCTTCAGTACAAATATTTGCACAATTGTTGTTGTGACTTTTGTGCACATTTCCTATTTTTTTAAACATTCCCTTCAGCAATGGCCATGCCTGCTCACAAATGAGTTTTGCTCATTAGTCTGTGCCGTCCATGCTACTCACTGTACTTGTGTTTGTAGTATGTAGTAATGCCTTCATGCACATCATCAGCCTTTGCAAACTATGCAGATGTATGATCCCAGCCTTACCTTTATGTTTGGTTTTGTTATGCAGGGTATTTGTGCACACGACGCACAATTTAGTGCTTTGTATCTAAGGTGTTTTGATCCTGTTCCTTCCATGAGAGAGTACATGTTTCACCACCTGGACATTCATATCAGGCCCGGAATATACATGACAGTGTGTTTTTCCTTTTTGCTCTATTTCTTTTGTGTGCGGTTACATGACTATACACTATAGAGTAATGATGGGAGGGTGTGTAGGTTGGCTGCAAACTCCATGGGTGGATATGCATGTGGGAGCTAACATCACACCCACATATGGTGTGTCACGCAGTGTGTGACAGAAATCCATCCTCGATGGAGTGGGACACTGCTGTAAGTTATGTGTTGCTATGGCACTATCAGGACTGTAAGTTGGCATCGATGCTGTCTTATTACTTTGTTTTTTCCTTTTTCAATTTCCTAGGCTTCATTCAGGAGTGGCTTCCACCCATTTAGCTGTGACCATGATAGGGGATACAGGTCCTACGCCTGATTGAGATAAGAGGGTAATTTTTACACTCACTATATCACGTGCACTTTATATATATTTTTTACTTGACGGTCCTGACGAAGCGCTAACGACCTATGGGCAACGGAAAGCGCGAAACATGTTGCCCTTGATAATTGACACCTAGGCAAAATATGCCTCGTGGGTCAATATTTTTCAGCAGTATTGACTGCCAAGGGTATACTTTTAAACCTATCACTGCATGTTTACCCTTGCTTTAATTTTAATCTATCACACTGGCACGAATTTTCATTACCCTCCTCTTGATCCATAACCCGCACACCCGCATGCAACATCCGGCATTCCTCTAAAAGATCTCTGATAAAGTGACCCTTCGGGGGACCCGTAGGGAATTGCAGCGCCGGCCCTACGAGGAGCAAAGGCCCGATGATGAAGCATGACACTCTTCGGGGTGTGTGAGGGCAACAGAGGAAACACAGTGTCTTTCCCTCTCATAAGTTTGGGTCCTTTACACCTAGGAATCCCCTTTTTTCCTTTTCCTTTCCTTTCCTTCCATTTTTTTAAGTATGGGTTACTTTTTGCACCACAATGCATGGGTGACTTTTTGCACCCTGGCACAGGAACTTTGTCCTCCTTGTTGGTTAAACATTGAAATTAGGGGCACGGACACTGGAGCTTCATTAGCTCGTTGCCCCCCCCCCTCTCTTCTTTTGATAAATAAAACTATCAGGACTGTCACAGGTTAGGGATGTAAACATACACCCATGTAGTTGTTGTATGGTGATGATAATGCCCCCCTATAACTGAGCACTGCTAGGAGTCCTATCCACACACCCATCCTATGTCTGGACACTGCTGGGAGTCATATCCACCCACCCCCATACTGTTGGCCTATGCTGGGAGTCTATACACCCACCCCTCATATGTCTGGACACTGCTGGGAGTCATATCCACCCTCCTCCATACTGTTGGCCTATGCTGGGAGTCCTCTGCACCCACCCCTCATATGTCTGGACACTGCTGGGAGTCATATCAACACACCCCCATACTGTTGGCCTATGCTGGGAGTCATATCCACCCACCCCCATACTGTTGGCCTATGCTGAGAGTCATATCCACCCACCCACATACTGTTGGCCTACTCTAGGAGTCATATACACCCACCCCTCCTATGTGTGGACACTGCTGGGAGTCATATCCACCCACCCCCATACTGTTGGCCTATCCTGGGAGTCCTCTGCACACACCCCTCCTATGTCTGGACACTGCTGAGAGTCATATCCACCCACCCCCATACTGTTGGCCTATGCTGGGAGTCATATCCACCCACCCCTATACTGTTGGCCTATGCTGGGAGTCATATCCACCCACCCACATACGGTTGTCCTCTACTGAAAGTCATATACACCCACCCCTCCTATGTGTGGACACTGCTGGGAGTCATATCCACCCACACCCATATTGTTGGCCTATGCTGGGAGTCATATCCACCCACCCCTATACTGTTGGCCTATGCTGGGAGTCATATACACCCACCCCTCCTATGTCTGGACACTGCTGGGAGATATATCCACCCACCCCCATACTGTTGGCCTATGCTGGGAGTCATATACACCCACCCCTCCTATGTGTGGACACTGCGGGAGTCATATCCACACCCCCCTCCTATGTCTGGACACTGCTGGGAGTCATATCCACCCACCCTCATACTGTTGGCCTATGCTGGGAGTCAAATCCACCCACCCCCATACTGTTGGCCTATGCTGGGAGTCCTATGCACCCACCCTTCCTATGTCTGGACACTGCTGGGAGTCATATCCACCCACCCCTATACTGTTGGCCTATGCTGGGAGTCATATCCACCCACCCCTCCTATGTCTGGGCACTGCTGGGAGTGATATCCACACACCCCTCAGAAGTGACGCACCGTACCCAAACATAAATGGCGTGTGTGCGGCTCCTATGACTATTGCAATGGTGATATACGCGAGCGTGTGATGCACCGTACCCCAACATTCACGGCATGTGTGCGTCTCGTATCACTATTGCAATGGTGATATATGCGAGCATGTGACGCACCGCACCCAAACATTCACGGCATGTGGGCGGCTCGTATCACTATTGCAATGGTGATATACTCGAGTGTGTGACGCACCGTACCCCAACATTCACGGCATGTGTGAGGCTCGTATCACTATTGCATTGGTGATATACGCGAGCGTGAGATGCACCGTACATGTACACTTCCGTTGTTGCGGTAGGTTGTTCTCACTGTGTGCCCCAGTTTCTGTGCACCAGGTCGTAGGCATACAGGACTGGGATGACACGGTCGATGGGGTTCTTGCCATGTCTGTCAAGTACCGGGGTGAGGTTTGGGCTGGACTCTGCTTGTATGGTAGTTTTCAGCTCCCGTAGCAATAGGGTCGTACGGAGTGTCGCTGAGACGAATCGTTCTTGCTGTGCCGGAAACTGATGCCTGTTTACGTACGAACGGCACGTAGAGCGTGAATCGGATATGTATCCTATGTATTATTTGTTGTGTGGTGTTTGGTACGATTCGTATGTTGCAATGCTTTGGGTTAGGATCGTACTTCATCGTACGTACGGGGATGTTGTAGTTGTACGAATCGTATGGGAAAACCGGACCATACTGCGATTCGTGGGGGATTTTCCTGGATCGGAATTGGTCCCTATATGTACTCATACACCTATACATCCTGTTACACACCAACACTCATCCATAGAGTTACTCACACACATACTCACACATGCAAATAAACTATCAAACATCCATTTATTTGCATAAACAGCTATACACACACCACTACACTTACTTTTACAGAAACGTACACATACTTATTCTCTTAAACAATCACTAATAGAAACACATACTTATTTATACAGGAACTCATCCAATCTCTCACTCTCACATATAATCACTTATATACATCAATACTCACCTATACTAGATTAAAGCATATGTAGTTACTTATAAAGATACTATTGAGACAGTCATTCACTCACTAACACACCCATACACACACTCATCTACCCATACAGTCCTGCACCCATGCTATCTTCAAAACACATACAAACAGTGAGTCACTCATTCATGCATCTATACGCTAAGTAATATCCCCCACCAAACCATCGCAGACACTCATACTGATACTCGAAAAACAAACTAATAACCCATATACACACTCATGTAGCTACTCACCAACCCATGCAGCCACTTATAGACAAAGTGAGACACTGATACAGATATTTACACATTTAAACATTACTCGCTAATACATGTATTCACTAAGATACACTTAATAAGTCAGTTATGCAATAATTTTTACAAAAAAAACATACATTCAGACACTTATTTACCCATTTATTCTTCCATCGACCTTTAGATATACATATATAAAAAATATTTATTGTTCAGAAAGACACACATTCACTGGATGATGTCATCAGTGATGTCATCAGCGATGTCATTTGAGATGTCATCAGTGATATCATGAGTGATGCCATTGACCATGTCATGAGTGATGTAATATGTGACGTCATCAGCAGGGCATTGCGGGAGCGCGAGTTATAGTTAGCTGAACTAACTATAACGGGGGAATTTCAATGGTTTTGTATGAGTGAAATGTTCAGCTAACTATAACATGTATGAAACCTGTATGAATTTCGAAGGTTTTTTAAATGCTAATTCCTAACTATAACGTGGCTGAAACCTATGATTTTTTCAGTGAATATATATGTATATATATATATATATATATATATTTGTGAATATATTTATATTTGCATACATTAATAGAATAAAACAGCAAGACCTACATTTATATTTTTTCAACAATCAAATACCTGGATGCTTGTTATGTGATCACTACTAATTGGATAGTTTATCCAAAGCATGGACGTGGGCTACACACATGTTCTTCATCATTGGAGTTGGTATTTTTTTGTATCTAATACAATAAAATAGTTCATCATTAGAGAATTAGAGCTACACAAGCATACTCTACCTACAGTTATACTGGTTTTATGCGGTAAACATCGTTTACAACGATGTTTTCACAACGCGGTACCTTTACACCGCGGCTGTGACAACGCAAGTCGTTACCACGACTTGCGCTGGAGGGCGCTCAAGGTCTAAAAATAGTTAATTTACTATCCTAACACCTTCCCTAGGGTCCACGGGGACTGGTGTTAGAATAGTAAATTAAACTATTCGAAATCCGCGCCCCCCCAACGCAAGTCGTGGTAACGACTTGCGTTGTCACGGCCGCGTTGTAAAGGTATGCGTTGTGACGGTACGCGTTGTACCGTCATATATCCGTTTTATGCATGTGGGGGCTACAGTCTCAAGACCCTCTGTGATGTGAGAATGTCCCTCAGAGCCCCATCCAACCTTGGAAAGGAAGAAACTCAGGGCACAAAGTCACCCTCAGTTGAAACCCCTCTACCACCTTATTCCAGCCAACACTTCCAATTACTACCCAGAATTGCTCTTGTGCTCTGGGATGTAACAATTTGACTGATGGGAGCATAGCCACCCTGAAAGAGGGGTATTATTTTGTTTAATCATACTCTGCCAGAGATTTTCCACTTAAGAAACATAATCACCAGCCAACAAGCCAGGCAGAAATAAATATTAACCAAAGGAAGAAAAGTATTTACTCTCGAAAATCTGCACCTACTTCTAAATGAATGTGTTCATTTTCACTAATATGGCGGCATTAAATTAGCCAAACTATTATAGTTATCTACATTAAATTACTTGGTTCTCCACCCAAAGGATTTTAAACAATTGATCATTTTCAGTCAAATAGTATACAACTGATAATGGCCAGTAAAACTTTTCAAGTAAAGAAAATGCAATTTCTTCCTTTTCTCACTATTATAGTCTATGGGGGAGATTTACCATTTTTTCATGTAACGCACTGCAGAAGCAGCAAATGATGAGCTCCACTGCATGAAAAGGAGAGAGGAGTAGAGTACCCAATTTAATAAAAAGAAAAGGCCCTCCCCTTCCCCTTGGGCTGGCACTGAAATCAGTTGCAGTGCACCACGCAGACACCTTTGCGGCACTGGAGGAAGGGTGTGTCATTGAGTCTAGCATAGGTTTTGTATTGGGAAGGAATCCTTCCAGTACAAAATACTATGCTTAGACTAACTTGAAGCCTTTTCCCACTTCAGATGTGTGCTGTACAGTGCCGCACACATGCAAAGTCAGAAAAGGTAGGTGAAACAAAAGTATTTCTCTTTCCTTGTGCATACTTTAAAAGGGCGTAATTTTCTCATGCTAGAACCTGTTCACTCTGTTTAGTAAATTGGGTTTTGCATGAGAAACCTCGGGTGGTTGCATGGGAATGTTCTTGCTCCACCCATGGTATGCCCCCTTGGCGCTTATTAATCCATAGTTTGTTTTTATTTCCAGCACTAAAGAAGATTGGCACTGGAAAGTAAGTAAGGGAAAAAAAGATTTTGTGCCGATTTGCGTCACTTTTGTGATGCAAAAATGGTGTAAAATATTAGTAAATCTCATCCTACATGTTTATGCTCAGTGTTTTCAAATGTTATACCATTAAAGTTATGAATTACCAATATACCGCCAAAAACTGTATGAGTCAAAAGAGTTTCACTTAGTGGTTGCTTCCATATCCATTTAATTTATGTTTAGAAAGGATATCAAAAATAAATCAACCTTGACAGAGGTTAAGCAATGGTATATCTTTTACTCTTGCTTTTCTTCTTTTACGGTGGCAAGTGGACATTGCAGAAGTCTTTACCAATTTCAATATTTTGATACACCTACTTTGAAATCAAATATTTTAAGACAGGCAGATCAAGAAAATGTAACAATAATCATATGTTTTACCAAGTCAACTGAGAAATCTATCTCAATTGTATCATCACTTATCAAATCTTTTTAAAGTAAGGACATATTTTCTGCAATTAGTGTTGAAAGAGACATACTGCGAAAGAAAGTGGAACCCTTGCTCTAATGAGTACACTGAAACTCCCAAATAATGTAATATTTGACTTTCAGAAGTTACTTTTCTATTGTGAAAAATCAGCTGATAACATAATTTAGAAATTCATTTTAGATATTTAGAATGAACAACCTTTCTGTTTGCCAAGGGACTGTGTGTTCAACTTGCAAAATGCACATATGCACAAAATGTCACATTTAAAAAAAAAGTAATTGAAGTGAAATGTTTATGGCAGCATATAACTGCTATCTGTTCTTAGTGTGCATATTTGACATATTTATTAGATGTCTTTTTTTAATATATCAAGTCATGGAAATGTATATATGTAAAAATGTAAAGTTCAGTACAGTATATACACAAGTCTGTATGTATATCATATTTGTAAGTATACAAACTGATCCTTTATGGTGTATTAACTGTAATGTTCATATATTTGTCAATCATTGTTATGTGCTTTCATGAGTTTTAACTAATATTAATATGAAGTTTAAAAGGAGGAATTTTGAAGATCAGAATTACACAAAATAGCATCCGTTATGCTTATTTAATGACTTGGTTACATGAACATATAATTATCCAATACAAACATAAAACAAGATAATTTTAATAAAGTTACATATCAATTAGCTTTTTTTTGGTAATAAATAAAACATGAAGCCAGTTACCTTATTCAACACCATAGTATTCTAGAATTTGTAGAGATTTATAAATCTAACTATGGGCTGAAATTGCATCACCCTCATGACTGTTACTATACATGTTTGCATTGTGTCATCTATCTTGCAAATAATTATATATCACTTAGGACTACATGGTGCGAATAAGAATGTTTGCCGTATTAAGCTAGTTATCAACATTGATCATTTCATACCTCTTGCAATACATAGACGTTTATGGAGAATTGGAATGTGTTCAAGGTATATCTTTCAACTATGTCATAATGTTTGGGCAACATTTGTTGTGTTTAAAACACTCGGGGTCTGGTGTCTTGTTCAAATTTCATACATACAACATTAAGGGTCATCATTTGTTAACTAGGACTGATTCAGGGTCATAATGTTATCCAGGACTGCATTCACATAGCCCCAGTGATCCAAAGTATTCTTTTAATCATTAATTTCATTTAAAGTTAGTTATTATGATAATAAATGTGTTTTCTACTAAAAAAAACAGTTACAGGAGTCTCATTGGTTAATATCGTAACCCTACAATGCACTCTTAAAACACATTTAATATATATAATCCCCAGATACTGCGGATATTTCAAGCCATGTTTAAAGCAAATATTCTCCATCCTCCAGAATTTACACAGCCATCCTGAAAGTTCTGCACTACTGAAGTTCCAAAGTAAAAGTGATTGAAGTGATATTACCTACTTTTCATAGGTATTAGGGTAAAAATAACTAAAATCATGGCTCTGAATTCTCATTTCATTTCCTCAAAACTTTAGATGTTAACTTATCTTGAAGAAATTCATTATTTAATTATATAATTCTGTATTTGAACTAACTAATAACAATATTAATTATGATAGATGCACAATTCGTTATGAAAGAATCTTCAAATTCGCTTGTTTGGAAATGTCAGTGGAGTAGCACCGAATTGCAATGCTGTAAAGCTGATTTGATATTGGTTGGGCATAATGGGTATTGCCAACATCACTGTTAATAAAAGACTAAAGTTCTTAGACTTTTCTTAACATGTCTTAAAACATTCCCAGAACTTTAGAAATATGTCTGAAAAGTCCTCAATTCCTCCCAGGAATTTGAAGGTACAGACCAGATACACAATGCAAGATTTTCATGTTTTCTATGTTCTGAGGATTAGGAATCACATAATGATGTCCTTAAATGTTCTTACCTGTCAGTAATGATCATGAATAGTTTAGTACACAGACGTGACTAAATTAAATTGGAGTGAAACATGACATGCATCATCTTTTAACTTGACTGGGTACACCATATTCTCATAATTATCAGATGTTTACAGTAATTAATGAAGTCTATTGAACTTTTTCATTAGATATGTACCTAGTGAGCTTCATCCTTTCAATATAGAGAACATCGTGCACCAATTACATTTTATTGAAGCTGAACTTGTGAAGGTCCACTATTGAAATACATATTGTTACAGAATTTGCATTTGAGTGTGAACTAAATGTAATTGAAGCCAGGTTGTTGAACTATAGAGTAGTTGGAAGAATAGTGCCTTGTGAACTCAGTCACAAAATTCATCTTGCTTTCATAATTACTGTAATAAAACATCAATGTGTCTATGGAACAATTACTAGCAAGCACCGTATGCTTTCATTGAAAAATCAAAGCACTATTTCAAAGTTTTACACTGTGCACAAAATGGTTTACCTTTTTGCACCTGCACCATGGCAAGATACGATATTTGTAGTAAAAGGTCAGCAATATTAAGTAGAAAGATGAAGAATAAACATTGGTTTCCTTTTAATAAAATATTAACTGAAATAAGTTTTTTTATTTCTTATTAATATAACACCAAACTTTGCAATGCCACCTAAATAGACTTATTAGAAAAGTAATTCATCATATTAACTGAGATTACAACATTCTCAAACTGGTTGTTATTACAAAACTTAATTCTCAATTCATCTGTGTATTATAGAAAATATGCAACAAAATGACAAATGTGTCCAAGTGAACATCTTTTACGTGCACTTGCAATTGACTTGGCACTTTTCTGCATGTTGTATACATTTTTGCTGTGTGTTTTTATACTGGCTGAAAACACTGTCTTGGTCTTGTGTCACTGGTTTGCAAGCCAGGAATTCGAATTTGAAAAAAATGTGCTGCATGTTTGGGCTCCAAAATTATTTTCTGTGCAATTTTGATATTGCTCTGAATATGTTTTTCTCTGTTTTACAAAAACAATGCATTTGACCAGACAAAAAACAAACTGTCCTTTTTGGCATGTTTGTGATATGTTGTTTTGAAATCCAGGTGTGCGTTTCATGTTATCAAAATTGTATGTTTTTCCTATGAACATTGTTATCTTTCTTAATAAACTCTTCACTAATTTTCAAAATGTTACCTCTAAATAAAAATGTATTTTTCAACGCGAACATGACTTTTGACTAATTCATGTTTGCTGCTGTACTTTATGATGACACGTGACACTTTCTTTGGAAAAAAAAATACCAGGACGGTAACACAGAGACACTCAAACTTCTGGGCATTAGATCAGGTACATGGGGAAAAAACAGCCATGAGGAAGAGATTATATATAATAAAAGACTTGTAACTCAACAATGGGTAGTATTTCAATAAGGGGTTCTCAATGACATTTAATAGACCATAAGTGCAAAGCTAAGATGCCGTAAAGTATGGGACAAGTGCGCTTTTTCCCAGGGCCCCCCTTCCAAGGGATCTCTGAGAAAGTGAACTTTCCCTCTCACATCTGTCTATTTCTACATATCAACCTTTAATGTATTATTCAAAAAATGTTGACATCATGGGTCTTAATTTGCATACAATTGGTAACTAAATGGAACGCTATTATGGACAGGGCCACCTAAATTAGGTCATTCCAGGGAGACCTAAGTTCCTTCCAATGACATTGCAGCAAATCATCTTCGTTTTATATAGTTTTTCATTCTTTAACTTTTTGCGGTTTATGGCCCCACAAAACTATCTACCACTACTTACAACATGCATGCATTGGGCGGAAGAGAAATGGGGAGCAATCCATATCAATTTAAAAATGTGTTAATAAAAGGGCCTGCCAATTTTCAAATATATATAAGTGGCCTCCTTCCACCTACATACCCCACTATCCTTCAAAACAGTTGGACCAAAAAATAACTGGCCTGCTAGTATCCACCCATACCATCTACTGCAAACACCCCTTCATCTGAAGTGAAAATAAAATAACCTGGCCTTCTGCCAACCACTCACACCACCCTCTGTGCAATCTCACCCACTTCTAGCTGAAAGCCACACTCCCCAATTTCATACTTGTCAACATGGCTTAATTTCCCCTCTATGATTGTGTTCTTTCATCTTGCTCAAGCCTGTAAAGGATTGGAAGAAGGCAGGCAAGACAAGTAACTGCCATTCCACTGTCATCCTCAGACCTCTGGAGACTAAAGCAAAGTGACGGAGCACAGTCTTTAATGGATAACTGGAATTTGATCTAGTTATTCACAATTAAAGCTTCCTAAGAAAGCCATATACAAGAATCTAATAAAAACATTACAATGCTCTGGAAATACCTGTATTTTATCACCAGAACAAGAACTTTTCATCTCCAAAAGACCTTTTTGGCAGGCAGGATACAATCAGCAAAGAAAACATTTAGGGAAGTTTTTAAAATTGCAGATGAAATAGCCTGTCCTGCCTGCTGCTCTTCTCAGATAGATTGCAGAGCATAGTGATGCAATGTCATAGTCACCTGCTTATAATTTATCAATCTTTTCAGATTTTGACTAACGCACAGGAATATCTAATTACTCAATCTTTCAGAACTGATGTAAGCAATGATATCCAGTGCCTCCTACAGTTTGTTTCAGTATAGGAAGTGCACAAGATAGCAATGAAGGAGAAATCTGAATCTCCTCAAAATCCATTTGCTGCCAAAACTTTTTACTTGGTCAGGAGAACATTACCTCCTAACTTCACTGGCTTTATTATTTGTTCCTTCAAAATTGGAGCAGTACATTTTGACTGAAAAAGAGCCCATTCTGGCCCTATTAAAGAAACCTTCTAAGATCCTTCGGTTTACTGCCATTTTAGACCTCTCACATTATTGCCATTTCTGTCAAAAGTTGAAGAAGAGATTGTAAATCTTCAAGTGCCTCAGTTTATTATGGACAAATGTAAGTTAGATGACTATCAGGCAGGCTTTAGGGCATATCACAAAATGGAAATGGCTATAATAAATAAGTTGTGTATCATCCAGGATAGAGGAGAAATAGCAGCTCTACTCCTGCTGCAGATTTTGACATGGTATGCACTTCTCTTCTTAGTACATGACCAAGGCCCCGATTCCGAGTTTGGCAGCCTGCCATTGTGGTGGCTGGGAAAACGCGACCGGGCTGGAGGCATATTGATCGCCACATTCTGAATACACCGACAGGCTGGCAGTGTTGTGTCAGCAGTGTCATGGTGGCAGCATACTTCGGCTCATAGAAAGAGCTTGAAGCATATGCCACTGCCGTAGTAGCACCGCTTACACATCGGTGCACTGTGCGCCATGTACCATGTTGTGCATGGCACACAGTGCATGCCCAAACAGTGCAATCAGAGGGGGGCACAACATGTCCCCTCGTGCACAACCCCCATGGGAAAATTTGCCCTAGGACCCTATTTGGGGACATGGACAGACCAATAGCAGTTAGTATTTACCTGCTCAGTGATTCATACATCTAAACACACATTCACCCACTAACCCATACAGTCACTCATGCACACAGTCATTCATCTATACAAGCGCAGATATATCCACACATAAACCCATAGAGACACTCACACACTGCCACTTACCTAAATAGTTACTCATACACCTGGTCAGTCATGCAAAGAAACTATCACACACCCATTTCCTTGCTTATACAGTCATATACACACACCACCACAATTATTTATACAGAAACTAAAACATACTTACTCTCTTAAACAATCACTCATAGAAACACACACTCATCCATACAGATACGCTTGCAATCACTCACTCTCACATATAGTCATTTATAAACACCAACACTCACATATACTGCTTTACAACATATGTAGTTACTCACACATACACCACTGAGACATCCATTTACTCACCAACACACCCATACACACACACTCCCACTCATACAGGTATTTCCATATGCACTCTTGAACCTATACACCCCGTGAAACAACCACTCACATATCTATGCTCAGAGTCACACACCCCCCACCCACCCACAAAGACACTCAGACACCCATACAGATACTGAGACAACTAATAAATAACCCATATCGACACTCATGTAGCTACTCACCAAGTCATGTAGCCTCTTACACACTAAGAGACTAATAAAGACATTCACAGAGTTTAGTCTCTAACCCATGCATTCAGTAAGACATATTTAATCACTCACTTATACACCTACTAAATCATCCATTCAGAGACTCATACACCCACTCATACTTCAATACACCTTGGCATATAAATATATAAAACATATTTTTATACTTTATATTAACACACATTCACTGGATTATATCATCAGTGATGTCATTTGAGATGTCATCAGTGATGTCAATGAGCATGTCATGAGTGATGTAATATGTGACATCATCAGCAGTGCATTGCGGGACGCAAGTTATAGTTAGGTCTACTAACTATAACAGACGAATTTCTATGGTTTTATACGAGTGAAATCTCCAACTAATTATAACGTCCCAGAAACCTATGTTTTTTTCAGCGAATATATATATACATATATATGAATAGATATATATAAATACCGCTGTCAGTCGTGATCGCCTAAGTGGATACCTGAGTTTGTGAATGGAATATGCTCCTTTGGCAATCACCGGTTGATTTGAATCCTCACGGTAGGCAGATTCTACAACGGCAGACACAGCTATTTGCAAACTTTGGAAAAGCCGACTGCCTCTTTCCAATGTATGTGGCCATCTTCACAGAAGACCCTCTATGTGGTGTACTTAAAGGTTACAGTTTGGTAAACAAGTCCCTTTCCTCCAGACACTACTATATACCACACCTCCTCATCTTCAGCTGCTTTTTACCACCTCTGTGAGCTGCCATGTCACGCTGTGCAGAGCTCAGGGCCCCTCCCTTCACTGCAGAGGAGCTCCAGACCCTGGTCGAAGGTGACCTTCCCCTGTACCGCCAGTTCTATGGCTCACCAGAAGAGCAGGTGAGTACTGCTGATACAATGTGTTACGATTTATCCTAGCCAAGCTCATGGCCCGCATTGTGTCTCACATTTCCACACTGACATCAATGTATTTTAAGTCAGATGGTGTGGCCTCAACATAGGACACAATGGGGTATCGTACATGTGGCACTGATATTTGTGGAGGTAACATCATCATGCTGATGTGCAGGCACTCCTGAACTATACACTGGCTGTATATACATATCTATGCATGTATAAACCTATTTTTCCTATGCTGACTTTGCATATCATGATATGGCAGAAGTGTTGAAAAGCTGTATAGGCTTTACAGATGCACGTCAAGATCCAGGGATGCTCTACTCTATGCACCAAGTATTCCTTTGGTTGGCCTCCCCAAAGCGGGAAGGGGTCCTCCTTTCACACAGCTGCAGGGATGGGATGACATGGGAGCATGAATGGTCGGAGACTGTTATAACGATGGCAAACTGCTTCCCCTAGAGGTCTTACTGGACTACCATGACCTATCACCAGGGAAGTTTTTGATTTCCACAGGATCCGAGGGGCAATGACAGAGCTATGGGGGACTGCTGTGACAGAGCCAGACTTTGGTTTCAGCCAGGCACCTGGTGAAGTGGCTTTACCTGGCTGTACTGGAAATGATGGCCCTTCTGTTGCCTTGTCTGCAGAAGAGATGGGAAGGCGCAATAAGACGACAATTGACTGACAAGGAATGGCAAAAGGTGCTGGAGGGCCCCAAAAAAGTGTCCCAAAAAGCTGGTTTTAAATTTTTACAATTCAATATATTGCATGGAAAGTATCTCACCCCACATCGGCTGAATGTGGTGTATGGGGGGAAGATCAGGCCTGTGCCAGATGCTCTCTGAAGGATGTGGATTTTGACCATAAGGTCTGGTCCTGACCTAGGCTTAAGAACTATTGGAGTATGGTAGTGGACATGACTAATGGAGTCCTGAAACTAACCATAGCATATTGACCAATGAGTACATGACAATGTAAAACAGTGATGGGTATCCAGAGTAGGTGTAACCACATACTGTGGTCTTTAGACTTGGGTGGGTGAGTCACATATACCCACTGATATTGATGGATGTCATTAGCAAGGGAAATTGTTGATGCAATGACGCACATGGTAGGAACACTACCAGGACTTTCCGGCAATGCTCCATTGCATGCCATTGTGAAGTGTGTATTCAGTCAGATAGGATGCACATGTGCATCTGTGTGGGGTCATTCTGTGGCTGATGAGTTACATCCGGTAGTGACACGCTGACATGTTGGGGTCATATGTGTGTGTCACCACCAATATTTCATTAACCTAATATACTTTCAATGTTCTGATGGCACTGAGATTTTCTATTTGAAAAATGTGTGCTCTCATGAAACAATCTAGACAGGGGATGTTTCTAGGCACACTCATGTACAATGGTCATTTGTCCATCAATCTAACACCATTTTGATCCACATTGTTTATATTCTACTGTTCTGTACTACATGTGACAGCTACCTAGGCTACTCATGTGAATCTATCAACTGCAGCATCTGGCAGTGGATAGAAGTATAAGTGTCAATTGGCAAGTATGAACAGTGTGTAATGGGCACTCCCATGTCAACTGATTGAAGTTAGTGACATTATACGGCTACTTCTTTGAAGCGGGTGCCCTGCAGTTCTACAAGTAGTGTGTTTGAGAAACCTGACCATTTGTGGATTGCAGAGCCTTGTGTGGATGGGTAGTCATGCATTCCATGTGGCCATAGCATTTGATAACATTGTGTAACTATGGTACGATACAAGTACCTAGGTTGACAGGGTGATGACATCTCCTGATACACTCATGAGGACTGATTTGGTATATGGTCACAAGTACAGTTTGAGCATACTGTGTTAATGACATCATTATGTGTGACTGTGCACAGGTCATGTACCATTCACGCATGTTGTCATGCCAATGTTCGAGCTACCTTAGATATCCGTGAACAATTTGAGTTCTGGGCTATTGTGTTACGTGTTGTGTTATGATATGCTTGCCTAGTGTGTTTAGGCAATTAGCATATTACTCATCTTATTTCATCACCTACCCAGGGCAGCAAAGAAGACAGGGTCGAGATTGTGGGGGAAGCAGCTGTCCATAGTGGTTCGCTTCACTGCAGAGACACAGAGGGAGCCAGTGGCCCAGCGGGTGGAAGGAGTGCCAAAGTAGAGCAACACAATGAGTCATCATCATCTTCATCATCAAGCTCCAGTGGATTCTCCCTGGTGGTGGTGGATCCACCGGTATTTGAGTCGGCTACATCCATGTCTACCACAGCCTTCCATCTCCACCCTCTCTTCTGTTCCCCAACCAGCTGTCCGGGCCCATTCCCCTAAGCAGGGGAGAGTGTCATTCCCACCAGGCACCTCACGCCCTGCCTCTGCCCCCCCTGCGTCCCTAAGTGTGGAGGATATTAACCATCTGAATGCCCTCTAGGTGCACACACCCCAGCTAATTCTAACGGTGTTGTACCTAGAAGGCATTCACACTGACATGTCTAGCCTACAGAGATATTTTCAGGCTCTGACTTCCACACTCACAGCAGCCTTCCAACATTTCCAGCATTCCACCCCACCTCCTGCCTCTTCACCATCCACTATCCCCATCCACCCACCTGCCTAAAGCACATGCACACATCTTCACACATCCACCTCAACAGCCACACGCAGCACACACAAAGATAAACATAAAAGGCAAAAAGACATCATTCCCACTCGCCCATCAGTCACCACCCTCACAACCACATCCAGTGACATACACACAGGCACCACCAGGCCAGAGGCTGCCACAGCCACTTTTGAAATCACAAAGCCAAACCCCACACCACTAGCCACAGACACTACTGATGTCACACAACCAGACAACACAGCCGCACCACCAGCCACAGACACATCACACACTTCCAAGCACCGCAAACAGACAAACAGACATCAAATGCACAGAGACATGTGCACCCAGCATGTACGTCCATACTCCAAAACTCACATCCCTTTACCTCCAGCATCCATACACTTGCCATTCCTCCTCCCAGTCTCCCAAGTCCCTGTGTGCCCTTGATCTTTTTCCTGCCACAGCTGCCCTGCCCCCTCCCAAACCAAAAAGGTTTGGTTTGCCACCCCTAACCTATTCTTTCATGTTGACCCCCAAAAAGACTGTCCCCCCTACTAAAAAATACCCTACCACCTAAGGGGAGAAGAAATGTAAACCCACCCAGCCTATTACCCACACACCCTCTGCCAAAATGTGAAGGCCCTCTTTCCAACTCTTTCCAGACCTTCTAACTAGAAGAGTTCTAACCTGTTCCTATCCTCTCTATACCCATCACTACACTAGTAAGGCTACAAGATACCCAGCATGATCTGACCCAGCAATCCCAACCCAAGGCCAAAAATTCCACACCCGAGTCAGACCTCTCAGTCCCAAGCACATCACTCCCATTGCCCTGCCCAACCCTCCCAATCTCACCATCAGCCCTCCCAAGGAACAACCCAGCTCCTCATGTCCAAACCCCAGCACACCCAAATAACTTCCCAGAGGTGGCCTGGACTGCCCTTTGTATACCCCTTTCCTGGGGCGGTTTCCAGGGAAGTGTTCTGGTTGTCATTTTATGTGGTACAGCAGTGTGCAGGACCACATCACCATTTTTGGACTGACCATTGGCCTTTGTTTCCAAACATTGATATTTTCTCTGAATAACAACTTTACAGCTTATAATCATCTTTGTTCCTGCTCTTGTTACTGATGCTATTTGTTGTTATTGAAAACTTTGGGATGTGTGACAACTTTTGGGTTTGCTTCCCCATGATGGTTGATCCATTTGCAATGGTAAGTATAGTCAAACCTTGGGACAAGTTATGGAGTGACAGAGGATAAGGGTCAATGTTCAATGGTTTTATGAGTGTGACGAGTTCCAATTGGGGCACACAATGCGTATCTGCTATACTAAGTATACCATCTTGCCTTGCCCTACTACATGAAATATATGTTACATATGTGCTAAGTAGGTATTTGATACACCCCACAGGAAGAGTGTAGTATTCTGATAGCTATTTGTTAATTTGAAGGCACATGTAAGCATTTTCATGTGTGTTCTTTCAAACATACTTCAAATAGATGTCCGACTGCTGCTGTTGCTGTAATGTTGTTTTAGGACTTGCACTTACACATCAGCCACATACGCATGCCACTATGTGACATTCCCTAATTATAAACCGTGCCAGAGGCCCCATGCACATTGTGACATTGATTCAGGTGCAATCGGGGCGGATGTATGACGTTACAACGCATACTTTTACAACACCTACCTTTACATCGCAAGTTTTACAACGCATACCATTACAACGCATAGTGCTTTGGGGCGCTGGATAGTGAATAGTTTAATTTACTATTCCAACTCCAGTCCCCGTGGATAGTAAGGAGGTGTTGGATAGTACAATAAACCTATTCCCTATCCTAGAGCGCCCCCCCAGCGCAATGCGTTGTAATGGTTTGCATTGTAAAAGTTGCGTCGTAAAGGCACTGCGTGGTAAAAGTTGCGTTGTAAAGGATGTTTCCCAATCGGGACTGTGACCTTGGCCTGTTGACTTCCAGGTGTGTCCCTGGTTTGGATACCACATCTGCAGGTAGTCTTTGCAGTGTGCCCTTTACATATCTGAGACAATAGTTTTGGGGAATCCCATTTGCATGACTTTTCTTATTCATCTGGGTGATGTGTGAAGGGGCCGTAGAGTGATTTTGCAGTGGATTTGCCTAAGACATCAATACATTATGTAGTTTTGATGTTGCAACAGAAGCTAGCTTATAAACAATGGGAGGGTGTCACAGAAGATGATAGCTATGTCATTCGTGAGGAGGTGCTGATTTGAGACACTATTTATTGCACTCTTCTTTACACCGTAGGGACAGTAGCGGTAGGACATGAAAGATAGGCTCCATAATGGTGCAGGAAGTGAGAAGTTGCATAGAGGTGGGTGTCAGCCTTGTAGCCGTCCTTTTTTTGCCAGCTCAGATGAGGTGGTTGGACCACCACGGGCTGCTCATCAGAAAAGAAATATGGTGCGCGATCCATAGGGCTGTCCACTCTCCGTCAGGCTCCATTGGTTCTTTTTGATGACACTGCGGTCAGTATTTCCTGTCGGAGTCAGAAGGACTGCTGTGGGCATACGCATGCATTGTACTCTGGCAGTTGCAGCAACCGCTTCCGACATGAGCTCGACGGTCCAACATGCCTGAGACAGGACCATAGAAGTCGGTTAGACCCGCATCATAATGAGCACCTAAAGGTGTGTTTGTTTTGTTGTGTATTTACAGTGTATTGTAAAGATTTTAGTGAATGGTGGAGGGTACAATTTAAACGTGTTATTCATCATCTACCCATACAATTGTATTAATCTTAGCAGTTTGTTTTCTGTTCCACACATTCTTCTTCTGTCATTGTTTGTGTTGACATATATACAGAAAGGTACTTTGCTACGTGTTATATATAAATTGTCTTAGGGATATATGTATTGCATTTTCTTTGGCAGAACCAGTTGTTTCTTTTATAAGTCTAGCTATAAATCTTAAGTTTGGGATTCCCATGAGCTATCCTGTCGTATATTAAGCAGTGTGTGCTGTGGTGTTTAAAAAATAATATCTGTAGGTTCTTGTGAAACAACACTAAGCAAGAGTGTGAGATGAAAGGTACGACTCGGTGCTGCTGACTTTCAAAATGAGGAACATGATTAGCTATCAATGTGGTTTCCTGCTGAGCATTGCTCTATTTGCTTACGCTGAACTTAGGGGTTTTGTTCGGTCCCACAAACGTAGAGTATTCAGAGTCTGTGAATCGACCATAAACTAACGATCCAGTAATATATTAATTTTTTTTTTTTTTAAACTGTTTTTGTTATTCTATGTGTCTATTATAATTCAGCCTATAGTGTAAACGTGCAATTTGGTATTTTAATAGTATTTGAAATGTGTTTTTATTTCTCTTGCTTTCCTGGAAATAACCAATGAGGAAAATATGTGCCAGTTCCCAAAATGAATGCCTATGGCCATCACTGGCAAACCCGGCTCAAATTAAGCACTGAAAATGGAATGTTTGCAGACATGAGAAATAGAAGTAGAATCTAAAGTGTTAAATTAAACATACCAAAAAGTATTTAGCAGCTGATTTTTTTTTTTGACAGCAAGGGTACATGTCGCATTGGCAGAAACATTTTTTAAATGTCCCCCACATCATGAATGAATTCCCCCATGGTGAGGGGGTAATTATTTTTCATTTTCAAAAAGAAAATCCAGTTTGGGCATTTTAGTTTTCAAAATAAAAAAATTGTGTAAGTTTAAGTCAAACTTAAAATGCATTTCCAGGAAGCACTGGGACTGCAGTTCCTGAAAATGTAATGGATGTCCGCAGGGGCAGCAGACATTCCTATATCAGGTAGGTGGAGTACCCTCTCCATGGCAGGAGTAAAGTACTCAGGCATGTCGGCAACAATTACAATTGAGCAGACATGCCATTTCTTTATTACAGGCAACTGAAAACGTCACAAGTCGCCCGTAGTACATAAATTACAGAGGGAGTTTTATGGACTTATTGAAGTCTCCCATGTGTTATCAAACCATACTTTCATCACAGATCCACCTACATTCAATATATTTTGATCTGTAACAGGATCCTTTAACGTTCTAGTGTCTGAAACTAAATCGTAACATTTGTCTGGCTCACCAGTGTTCTCAAATATTAATTTGTGTTGAATAACAATATTGAATTCATTGACAAAAAACTCCAGCTCACTGTTAGACCATGGAGTGCTTAATATTGCCAGATGGCAGAATGAGACCGTGCAAGCAGCTAAAAATATACATCCAATATATGAGGTGGAATGTGCATTAAAGCCATCTGCTATCACGCTAAGTTTTGTTTTGGTTTTCTTCTTAACTGTAACTGTTCTATTTAAATGAGGTACAAAATGTCGGGCATATGGTTACTTCTTGTTCTAATGGCTTCAGTGATCATTGGGTGCAGTCTGTTTTTGTAAAATCGTACCCTTAACCTCAATACAATCCAAACAATTATCTCTGAAAATAACGCACAATATAGACTTTGTTGAAAAGTAGGAGTTTTCAAGTTCACAATGAATCCACAACTAAAGGAAAGAAAGGAACTTCGCAATAGTTAAACATGAACCTTTCTGGATTGTCCCACCTGAATATGATGTATTCACGGCAATTTAATTGATTACTAAGAAGGTTTGTGCGCCAAAGCTTTGAACGTAAATGAATTATAATGAATGCTAAGGCTGCTATCGCGTTTTGGGAGTCACTTATGAAACCACGAACAAGCAGTTGCTGGTCTGTGATGCGCACATTGTTACAGTAGGCTACGCTACCGGAATGTCAGAGATAGGGCTAAACTCTGCTGGTCTGATTCACAAAGAGCCCCCGCTCTCGTGGCGGGGACCCCACGGGCATCGGGGAGTCTCCGCAATTGGGGAGACATTTCAGCAATCAGAATTCTCATTGCAGGGATTCGGCCCCGAGTGCGGAGACTCCCCCGGGACAGCGGGTCTTCCGCCACGAGTCCAGCGGCCCTTTGTGAATGAATCACGCCCTGTGCGTCTTGAACACAGCACCGAGGAGAATCTTTACACTTGTGTTGTGGCACTGAAGGATAAAAGAAGGGATGTTAATGGATGTTAATGGAAGTTGATACTCTAGAACTACTTTAAAGCATTGGACCACTGTACAGTGGGAATAATCTTGACACTTGGGACTACCATTCAGACCCTGATGGATGCTGGCTGACTATGGGTCAGCAGAGGCGAGGGTCTCTGGCCACGGCCAGGCAGGTTGATAGGGATCACTGTAAACCAAGCAGATCCACTCATGTATGTTTATTAACAGCAATATTAAACACTCTACATGCTTTGGAACTGATTGGAATACGCAGCCCAAGATCACCATGCCTCGATGTTGGTTACTGCACTCTAAACAGAGTGGGGCATCCATCACTGGGACCTCTGCCACCGGAAACTCTACGGTCCCCTCTCCTTCGCATGGGTGGGGTACTGATGGAAGGGGAGCACCATCATTTTACGGCAGGGCTCGGACTCAACCAAACTCTCATTGGCCCCCTCATTCTTTTGATCACTTTTTTGGGAATAACCTGCTGCTCAAAACCTTGCATTTTTGCTGTGGCGTGAGGCTTTCAGTTAAGAAGGCAGAGTTGTGTACACTTTATAATCTACTCTGAGTTGTCTATTTTAAGAATTCCCTTTACTGTTGAATTGCTTGCTCTATTGATATCTTTTTTCCAGGTATTTCTTTATTGGTTTTTTTTATTTCGTACAAAACTACTCACCATTTTTACACACTCTGATTGACTTGACATCCATACTTTTGTCTAAATTGCTCAAATGATTCTATTTACAGTTTATTTCAACAGATGCTGTAATAACATTAACTTCGATAACCTTATAACAACGCAACGTTGTGGTCTTGTCTAAATGATTTAATTTCCCGGTAATATCTAACATCAGGGTAATTCACCAAGTACTTTTTTTTCATCAGTGTTGTTTATTTTAAGCCAATTACTATACTGCTTTATGCCCAACTTTTCTTATATACTGCTTTAGGTAACAGCTTTGGGTTGCTCTACAGAGAACAAGTCTTCATTCTGTGCTTTTTCAGTAATAGTAGATTGGTCCTTGGGTTTTTTCATGTGTTGTTCAATAACCTTGCTACTTCTAAGAAATCAACGATTATCCTCTAGTAATCAATATGTGTAGTAATAATGGGGGTCATTAACCCCATTCGGCCTCCAGAGCTGTCATGTATATGTTTCATATCCTGTACGGGGAAGACACTACCTCCTAAGTTACATATTGTGCGCAATGTCTTTACTTCTCAATGCCCCCTTTTAAAATTCTGAATCTTGTGACCCATAATAGGGTCTCAGGCAGTTTTCAATGTCATTGCAATAAGTTTTTTAACACGGGTGTACGCTAGCCCTATACGATTTATGAGATCATTGTTCTTTCTGGTTCTGGAAATTATCCACAGTACAACACTTGATTGGTGCTCAGGTGGGAGTAGGCTGCTTTGTCCACAATCGTCCTACGTTTGGGCACGACCACACCACCCTGTAGAATTCTGCGTCTGGGCAGTTACATCTAGGGCAGTATGGCGCTGCACCTGGGAGCATGTAGTGAATACATTTTAAGGTTAAAGTACGTCTGATGTAAATAATTGAACTTAGTCCAATTAAGACGAGGGTTCTTTGATACCTTCCTGATGTACGCCAATGAGGATGCCCATTGTCTGACTGTTAGCTCCTAGCCTATGTTGGTTGCCATTCGTATTTGAGGTCAGGGTATTTGGTTATATGTTGCTGTAGTGTGTTGAATGATGGGATAATAAAGCGGAAAGAGTCAGAAAAAGGTGACTTGGTTTGATAAAAGCTGTAATAAGGCCAAGAAAGTTCTTATTGTGGTAATTAAAGATAGATGCCAAAATACCATTAAATTAGCAAGAGCTCAGTATAAAAAATGTATTGTTGACGCTAAGATTACTTGGGGAATTGCACAATGGGACAAGATGAAAAGTGCCTTGGAAAGTAAGAATGTGAAGGCCTTTTGGAATTTAGTTGCAACGGGAAGTAGCGAAGGTCGGATATACTTGGACTCAAATATTGCGGTAGAGAGTTGGGAGGCTCATTACCAGGCCCTTTATGCCCTGGAGCATAGTATTAGTACAAATAAGAGCACGTTACCCACTAGTTCTTCCAGTATAGATACAGATTTTCCCTCGATCACTATGAATGAGGTTGAAAATTCAAGTAATAGGATTATCCTAGGAAAAGCACCAGGTGTAGATCATGTCCCGGGAGAACTTTACAAGAAAGAGCCTAAAATTTGGGGCCCCGTTCTGTGGGTGATTTTTAACGCTATTTTACTTGGAATGGATCTACCAGCATTTTGGCTAGGGGCAGAGGTCATCCCCATATATAAAAAAGGTTCTCCATTACTCCCAGGTAACTACAGACTTATTAGTCTATTAGACGTGTCTCAAAAGGTCTTCGCTAGAATTATTCTAGATCGTGTTCAAACCTGGCTAGACGATAATGAAATCTTGTCCCATCTTCAGGCTGGGTTTAGAACCAAAACCTCTACAATAGACCAGGTATTTAGGCTCCAGCTCCTGTACTGGAAATCGGTGAAGTCAGAACGAGGGAGTCTATATCTGGTCTTTGTTGACCTACGTAGTGCTTTTGACTTGGTCCCCAGAGAAGCTCTCTGGAGGGTGTTGTGGGAATTGGGGCTTCCCCAATATTTTTTAGAAATAATAAAACGCCTCCATGAAGGGAACTTTGCTAGAGTTAGATATGGGAAACATGGGGACCTTACTACTCCGATTCCAGTAAATAGAGGAGTGAGACAGGGGTGCGTCTTAGCCCCTACACTCTTCTGCATATACATCAATGGATTGGTGCATGTCCTGGGCCAATGTAAGAACATCGATGCCCCAAGGTTGGCCCAGGGACATGCGCCGGCATTGATGTTTGCAGACGATATGCTGCTTCTCTCTAAATTCCCTATGGGGCTACAAAGAATTTTGGATGGATTTCTAAATTTTTGTAAGGACTGGGTCTTGGAGATCAATGTCCAAAAAACTAAGTATATGGTCTTCAATCCCCGTAGATACACCCATCCTGGCCCCCACATGAATGGAGTTCCTTTAGAAAGAGTTCAGAAATTTGAGTATCTGGGGTTTACTTTGAACAAAAAGATGCTCTTGGGGACCTCAGTTAACTAAGGCAAACCTTAAATAAACTCAAATTTCGGGGGGACTGGCTAAATTCTTTAGAAATACGCACCATAAACCTCTAAGTCCTGTGATAGAAATTTACAAAACACAGTTAAGAAGTGCTACTCTTTATGGTGCGGAGTTATGGGGCCATTCCAACATCAACTCGATTATGACTACTGAGAACAAGTTTCTCAGGCAAATAGTTGGGCTCCCAGTAAGCACTCCTTTAACCCCACTGCATGTAGATCTTGGCATCAGACCTATCACTCATGAGGTTGGGTGTAGGCCACACCTCTATTGGCGAAGGATATGGACAACTCCTGAACTAGCCATATTAAAAAAAGAGTTAATCGAGATTCTTAGTTTACCTGGGAGTGGGAGCTATCCGTGGATAGCCTATATTAAACAAACTTTGTTCGCTTTAGGCTATGGTGATCTTTGGGAAAATCAGAGTACTAATTGTTTTAGAATCACACGTAAGAAACTGATTGGAAGATATTGGGATGTGCACCTGAGGAATTTGTATAAAGGCCCCGGGGTTGGTACCAGGACATCTTCCTTTCTGGAGGTTAAATGCACATATGCCATGGAATCTGTGCTTGATGTGATTCAACCAACTCTTGCTAGGAAACTCTTCCTGCATTTTCGACATGGATGTCTCCCGCTCCATGCTGTGACAAATAAATAGACAAAAGGTCTGAAAAAGGGTTGTCCTGCATGTACTGCCAAAGAAGAGACTGACATACATGTTCTGTTCTTCTGTGAGGGTTATCGTATAATACGGCAGTATGAGCTAATTAATTTATGCAGGAACCTGGGTTCTCGTCGATGTATGGAAGTATATAGACTTTAAAAACAAACACTGATTTGCCCATTGTTTATGCAATCTCTAGGTTTTTGTATCGCATGTGGTGTAGAAGGGCAAAACTTATCAAATCGCAATGATCTCTTTTTTAACCTATGTAAATATTTTATTACTATTTTTATTCTGATTTACTGTGGATTTAAATGGAATTTGATAATATGTAGAATGCATTTTACATTCAATTTGTCTCTATTATGGCATTTCGCCCAAATAAAGATATTGTGACTGACTGACTCTACCTCCTAAGTTACATATTGTGTGCAATGTCTTTACTTCTCAATGCCAACCTGTTAAAATTCTGAATCCTGTGACCCTTAATAGGGTCTCAGGCCGTTTTCAATGTCATTGCAATACGTTTTTTAACATGGGTGTACGCTAGGCCTATACAATTTATGAGATCATTGTTCTTTCTGGTTCTGGAAATTATCCACAGTACACTTGAATGGTGCTCAGTTGTGAGTGGGCTGCTTTGTCCACAATTGTCCTACGTTTGGGCACGACCACACCACCCTGTAGAATTCTGCCTCTGGGCAGCTACATCAAGGGCAGTATGGCACTGCACCTGGGAGCATGTAGTGAATACATTTTAAGGTTGAAGTACGTCTGATGTAAATAATTGAACTTAGTTCAATTAAGATGAGGGTTCTTTGATACCTTCCTGATGTACGCCAATGAGAATGCCCATTATCTGTCTGTTAGCTCCTAGCCTATGTTGGTTGCCCATTCGTATTTGAGGTCAAGGTATTTGGTGATATGTTGCTGTAGTGTGTTGAATGATGGGATAATCATTTCCCTGCAAATGCCATTAGTCAGTAGCCACCATAACAGATCTAAAGATTTCAGCTTAGCTTGATCACACCAACAGGCACACCTCACTGCACTAACCAGCACATTGTATGTATAGAACGACTGGGTCTTAGCCTATTTTCCTTCCTCGCCTCCAGAAATTTAAGTTTGTGGTAGCCAGCCAAATATCTGTCCAGGTTTTGGCATTGTATTTTGTGGTTATCTCTTTGAAATCTGGGAGCGCCCATAATGGTAACTTTGGGGAGTTGCTTGGGCTGTGCTTACCTGTGCCAACAATACCTGTCTACCTGTGCGAGTTTGTTCAGTGTCTCAACTTCCATTAAAAGTGATGGCCGCCCACACAATTTCCCAAGGACTCTGTCAGTTTCAGGGTTAGGAGTGACTGAGAGGCATCTCATTGATCATTGTAGTTGGGCTAAAGCTGAGTAAAGTTCATATTGATGGGACCCCAACTCTCATCCATTCAGTGGGTTATATGGTTTGCGTTGGACTGTTCTCATTCTGCATCAACCCCATATGAATTCAGAAAGTATGCTTTTTAGTAGTTTTTAAAACCCTTGGGTATTTTCACTGGGAGAACTGTTCACTGACACAACAACTAGGTATGACCAGTATCTTGGCGATTGCATCCCTGCCCATTGGAGACAAGGGGGGTGTCTTACAGAACAGCGATGATTGCCATGTTGCTGTTACCAGACTGCCCAAGTTGCCCTATAGGAGATCTTTGTCAGTGTAATATATGTTTACTCCTAAGTACTTGAAAGTATCAGATCTCCACTCCATCCCCTTTGCTTGCACCCCTCCAATTGCCTCTTCTGTCACTAGTCAAAGGGAGTATAATTATTATTTTGCCCAATTTAGTTGTAATTCTGGCATTTTACAAAACCTATCTAGGGTAACCATGATCACCACAGGCAAGTCATGTTGTGCATTTTCATTGATAGTGTGCCTATCAGTGTAGAGCGCTCAGTTCCCTTGTATTTACCAATCAGAACCCGCTGTATAAAGCAACATGCCAGAAGTTCCAGGGCGAACACAAATATCACTGGCGATAGCGGGTATCCCTGCATGGTACCCCTACGTATAAGTAATACTGACAGGTACCTCTCGTCCTGTGTGGACTCTGCTCTATCTTTCAGTGTACAATAACAGTATCCAGCACGAAAAACTGTCCCTGATCTCATTTATTCCAATACTTTCCTCAGGTGGGTCCAACCCACTTTGTCAAAAGACATTTCAATGTCAAGCAACATTGCTCGTAGTGAGGTGCCTTTCCATATTGACACCTTAGATCTCATAATCTGTGCAGTGGTGCTGTTTTACCAAATCTTGCTTGTTATCAGTCAATTACAGAACACAGAATAAAGTAAAATTCGTTAGGTTTATTGAGGTGGAATCCGCTACCGATTGGGTAACTGCTACCAGGATCTCTGTCATTTATTTATATCATTTGCATTTATAAATTATAGCATGTGAGGTCAAAGTCACAGGATATTGATGCTCCTTATTTTTCTCCCAAGAACATACTAAATACAATATAAATGATTTTTTCAGTGCTACACCTCCACTCCTCCGAGGCGTATCTGTGGTTTCCTTTAAATGTACCAAAGACAAGTGAAAATAGAAACAATCCAAATCACACAAAGGAGAGAAGCGATTTTCTTTAATACAAATTATATTGTAGTTAACTCCGGAAATAAATAATTTGTTTACGTGTCTTAGAACCTGATTATGAGTGGGACGGACTTTTCCAACACATGCACAGAGTAATATTTGCAGCGGGGCAGAATTCCGAGTTTAACATTTAAAGGGAAAATGTAGGGTATTAGCTGTGACATGTTATTCCAAAACTCAGAATATCTACACATGATAGAACCTTAAAAATTCTGACCCTCCATGGAGTCAGATTTCATGGTTTATTTAATAAATTCTTCCCTTGGACTTCTTTATAATCAGGGCCTTGGTCTTGTTCATAAACCTGCCATATCTGTCATTCTCGGTACAAAAGGGGGTGGTGATGGACGGAGCATCTGAACCAATCAAACACTCACACCCAGTCAAAAGATCTCGGTTTCGGTTTGATCCATCACCGTTCTTTAGCCCACTCTGCCACCCCAGTTCAGACATGGCTATATGCAAATCAGTCTGACCCTGTGCCTCATGGGAACAGTCCAGCCCGAACTGCCAAGCCATGCCTTCCCTGGACCGGAAACAAGCTTCCGATGACCGGTTTCTGGCATTACAGCCGTCTTCAGCCCGGCTTGCTTGAATCCAGTGGCAAAGTGAGCAAGGGACTCACGTCTGAGCAAACCCTGCCACACTTATGGCAGCCAAAGTGGTACAAAAGGGGGTGGTGATGGACAGAGCATCTGAACCAATCAAACACTCACACCCATGAGTCCCATGGGCAGACTGATTTGCATATAGCCATGTCTGAACTGGGGTGGCAGAGTGAGCTAAAGAACGGTGATGGATCAAACCCAGATCTTTTCACTGGGTGTGAGTGTATGAGTGTTTGATTGGTTCAGATGCTCCGTCCATCACCACCCCCTTTTATATCTGCCATTCTCAGCACGCCTACTGATGTATTTTACTGCTATTCATACCAGAAATTGCTAATGGCTTGTTGACTATTGTAAGAATCACCTCTTCAGGAACACAGGAAGCAGTAGTAATAGAGTTGAGTTTATCTTTATCGAGTTGCTGACAACAGAGACCCCATCCAGCACCGGAGACTGGCAACTATCAACTGACAAGTTCTACAGCCTTCCTTTGCAACCTTGGGGTTCCATATTCCATGCATTGTCACAAGGCAACATTCTCATAAAGCAAGACACTACATCACCTTCCCCCTAATATACAATGAAACAACAGCATGAGCCTAAGCGTAAGTACAACATACAGAGGAAACAGCATTACAAAGAAATATGATTGCGAGATTGCAGGACCTAACACAAAATCCTGCAATCTGGCAAGACGTATTACGACCCTATGAGGTCTTGAGCTCCTATCTTCAAGAATTGACAAAGAGGTGGGAATGGTGGAATCAGACACGACTGTCGGATGACATATAGATACCCTGTTCGGATTCCACACTCCGTGGTCATTGGTCTTAATGGCATTGTTAAAAAGCTTGATAAGCTTTAAAGGTTTGCTAAACTTCGAACAACCTGTGCCCAAGCGAGGAGAAACCATATTTTCTTTCACAGCTTTACGATTATCAAACCAAACCTTCCGCTTTGCCAGCACTTCCCATCCTTCCACACTCCCAACATTATCATCAACAATAGATCTCTTAGAAAGCACCCATGAGGGACAAACCTCAGTGTTTGCCACTCTTCCCTTGAACAGGCAGAAAGGGGAAACCCCTGTAGAGGAGTGTGAAGTAAACCTATATTCCCTGACCTTCTTTCTCATGACTAGCTCCCAGTTTAATCCTGACACATTGGCCTGCTGCAAAGTCTCCTTCAAAACTTTCACAAACGTCTCAACAACATCATTGCTTTTGGGATGGTAGAGAGCTGCTTTCTTATGCTTGATACCTCTGGAAGACAAGAACTCTTCAAAGATCTTGGAGGTGAATTGGATACCATTATCTCACAATAAAGAAGATGGGAAACCCTCCCTCTCAAACAACTCATCTAAAAAGTCAATAATGGGGAGCAAGATGGCGGCTGTGTGAGGAGCCGCAGAGCAGCAGCGTGAGCGAGGTGCAGTAACCCTCCTCCGCCCTCCCCCTTCCCGGTGAAGCAGCGGCTTACCTGGCTGACTCCCGCTGACGGAGAAGGAGAGCCGATGCTGTTCGCTCCCTGGTGGTCCGGAACGGCGAGCCTCCAGTGGAGACGTTCAGTGCTCACGGACGGGTTGCTGGTGCTCTGGGTCCGACGCCCGCGGCGTTGGGGGCGTGTCTGCTGCCGATCGAGACCGAGGCAGGCAGTGGGAACCGGCGGTGTAGAAGCAGGCAGAATCTCTCTGCAGATCGACTTTTTTCACCCGAAGGAGCACCCTGCAACTAACGTGCTGGCAATGGCCCCGAAAACGACAGCAAATGCAGCAGCTAAAGTGGCAGCTGCAGCAAAGAAAAAAATTCATGCAGCCCAAGCAGCACAGGCGGCGCAGGCAGCGCAGTCGGCCTCAAATTCAGAGTTAGCGCACCAAGGGACGGAAGAAACACCATCGCCTACAGTGGATCTGAAATTGGGGGAAGGTGATGAAATACCAATGCTGCCCAAGAGAGGTAAACAGGCGACACAGCATCCCCGGCAGTCCCCTTCTATCTCGGAGCTATTGATTCACGGGGGAAGGAGTCAGAAGAACGTGGCCGCTGAGAAGCCTCAACCCCTAGTCCAGGAGCCATTGGCACAGAACCCCAAGGAGATTGGAGAGCCTGCATCTATCCTCCCCCTGGAGGAGGTAGAGGGGCAGGTAAACGCGACATTGTCAACTGCTGAGCAGGCAGAGGAACAGGCTGAGGTAAGGGGGCAAGAGGCAGTCTTAGGGTCCCCGGCGGCTACAGGTACAGGTACTGCTGAACAATTTGATGTGGTTGCATTAGATAACGGGGGGGTAGCTGAAACTTTTCCATCTCCTGTTCACTCTGTCTGTTCGCCAGAACTGCTAAATGATCACCTGGAGGAGGCCACGGGACAATGTTTGGTGACTGAAGGGGGCTTGGATAAACGGAAGGAGAAAGAAATCACACTATTTTGCCCACTAACTCAGCTCATTTACTCGGATGAAGGGGGTAAGGAGCAAGAAAGAGAGAAAGATAGTAGTGAATGCTTCTTCTTAGTGACTGAGGAGGCAGAATGGTCCGATGAGGAGAGGAGCTCCCAGGAAGGGAGCAACTTGGATTCTGATAGCGATAGCGATTTAGAACGGGACCCCCCCAGTACGGCCAAAAGGCCTGGTGATCGTGGAGAGGCCCGTACGCATCAGATGCGGGATTTGACCTGGGACTACTCTTCAGCTACACCCCTACAGTGAAACCCTAACACCGAGGCCCCATCATCATACCCTCCTTTGTTGGATGTCATTTACCAGACCATCCTTACGCATAGAGAAGAAGCTAGGCAGGACACCCGGAAATCACAGGCAGCAATGCGTAAGATGCAGGGGGCTGTTAGAAAACTCTCTAAGGCATGCATCAATGTGGGGGACAGAGTCACTAATTTGGAGGAACGGATTGTGGCAACTGATGCAGAAGCCGCAGCTGCATCTTCCAAGGTTGATTCCCAGTGTGCTCAGGTTGCCACATCCAGTGGAAACTGGAAGATATGGAGAACCGGTTGAGGCGCAATAACCTTCGAGTCTTAGGAGTTCCGGAAGGGGCAGAGGGCTCAGATATCAGGGTCTTCATGATCAACCTGTTCAAAATAGCATTCCCGGAACTATCTGAGTGGAACTGGGCTGCGGAAATGCGGAGAATTCATCGTACTCCATTTAGAGCTCGCCGGGGAGCTGGAAGCGACGATAAACCTAGGGCAGTCTTGATATTTTTTGGTAACTTTGTTCTCCGGCAGATTATATCGGAAAAGGCTCGCCCCGATGCTAAAAGATCTAGTGAGGGGATTTCTTTCTTTGTGAGACCGGATTTCTGTCATGCGACAGTGGAGAGGCGGTGGAGACTCCGTCAG
The DNA here is from genome assembly GCF_964261635.1 of Lissotriton helveticus. Lineage (NCBI taxonomy): Eukaryota > Metazoa > Chordata > Amphibia > Caudata > Salamandridae > Lissotriton > Lissotriton helveticus. The sequence goes on from NC_136063.1 coordinate 1,987,106,930, forward strand.
CTGATTAAGCCCTTTCATGACAAGCACACTCAGGCTTATTTAGTAAATCCAGCGCAGCTCAAGATTCTGAAAGACGGGAAGACTATATACTTTTCGTCTGAAGTTAAGGCAAAGGAGTTTCTGGACTCTTTGTGATGCAATAAGTCTGTCTGGTGGAGTACTAAGTCCGTCAAGGTGTTTAGAAATTAGAGTATTTTTGGAGTATTTTTGGAGTATTTTTGGAGTATTTTTGTTGTGTGGTGTACTATCTATACGAACTGATTGGCTTAACAGAGGGATCCGGTTTTGTTTCGTAAGGGGCACGGGTTGGGGGAGGTAAGATACGGCAAGATACGGTTTATATGTTTGTTGTGGTTTAGGGAATAGCTGCACCTATGTTCCACGCTGCTGCACACAACCATCATTAGCTCTGACCAAGGTATGAGTGCTTCCAGTGGGAGGGGGGATAAGAAGGGTGGGAGGCGGAGGAGGGAGGGTTCTTCAGGGGGGGCACTGGTGGGAAGGGTAAGGGGGGTAAAAAAGCAGAAAAAAAGGAAAATTTGCGGTACAATGTTTTTTACAGATTTGGTGTTTTTGGGAAATGGTAAACTGGTTTTGGAAAAGGTTTTTTATGATTATGATGTCCAGATGAAAGTAAGGCTTTTCTCTAGCAATAAGCATGGCAAATCTTAATATATATTCAATAAATATAGGGGGGTTAAACGATTGGAGGAAGAGATCAAAATTGGCGCAGTTTGTTAAGACCGAGTCTATAGATATTTTGTGCCTACAGGAAACCCATCTACCATGAGCGGAGAGGAAGCTGCTAAGGGTTGGAGGGTTCAATATTCTGGCATGTTCCACCCAAACGTCAACAGTAAGGGGGGTAGTGATTCTGGGGAAATCTTTTTTGGGGAAGGCAAAACGGGCTAAATCTGATGCACTTGGTAGATGGGCTCTGGTGGAATTGGAGTGCGGTCTTACTATCTGAGGTATATACGGCTCAAATCAGGACGACCGAGAGGTTTTTGAAATTTTGGAAGAGGAACTGTCATCATGGCCGATTCCCATACTGGTCTGCGGCGATTTTAATATCTCAGCGGATCTCTCTGTGGGAAGTCCATATGCTGGTAGGAAACCAAGGGTATTCACGGCTCTCCGATCTATGATGTTGTCCCATGGGTTAATGGATGTTTGGGGGGCAAAGGAGCCTAGAGATCCAGGCTACACATACTTTTCTTGTCCCCACCAGAGGTATAGCAAATTGGATTATTTCTTAATATCATCTACAGAAATTAGCAAGATTAGTATTAGGAAACTTCCCAAGGTCCTCTCGGATCATAACCCATTGGCAATTATATACAAAGGTATGGGGCTAGTTAGGAATTGTAGGGCTTGGACATTCAATCGAAAGCTTTTGGCTGATGTACAGTTTGTTGAACATATGCAAAAATGGGCCCGCGATTTCTTTGATGCCAATCATTATAGTGCATCAAGGAATTGTGTGTGGGATTCATTCAAAGCAGTATTAAGGGGGGAGGTTATTAGTTACTCTGCTCAGGCTAGGAAAAAAGAACAAGCCACCAGGGTCAAGCTTTTGGGAGATCTTGGAAAGGCAGAACAACAACACTGCCAAGATATAACCCAAGGAAGGGAAGGTAGAGAGAGCCAAACCAACATCTGCCTAATTAAAGCTGAATTACAAAAACACTTTGCAGAAAAGGCGGCAGCGGAATATTGGACATATAAGGGGAGAGTGTATGAAACTGGGGAGCAGGCCGGTAAGGAACTAGCGCTAAGGATCAGGCAAGATTATACTAAGAATTTAATAACTAGCATTCGCGAGAATGGATGCGATGTGGTGTAACCCCAGGGCATCCTCTCAGTTTTTGCGAATTTCTATGAAACCTTGTATAAGGAGGAAATGGGTGGGACGTGCCCAACTGGCGGGTATCCGGATAATGGGCCTAAACTGGGACCAGCAGAGAGAGAAAAATTGGAGCTGGATATAACGGTGGATGAGATCCGTGAGGCACTATTTGACCTGGCTGCTGGTAAGGCCGCTGGGCCAGATGGCATCCCCCTCGAGATGTATAAATGCCTCTCGGGAGAGCTGGGTCCAATACTGGTGGATCTATTTAATGGCATTATAGGTACGGGTAAGATCCCAGAAACATGGAAAGATACCAACATCATAGTCTTTCACAAAAAAGAAAAGCCTAGGGAAAACCCAGGGTCATATAGGCCCATATCTTTGATTAATTCTGATAATATGTTGTATGCCAAGATCCTGGCCATGCGGTTGGGGAGGGTTATTGGTGGGCTCGTCTCCCCCTGGCAGCATGGGTTTATTCCTGGTCGAGGAACGGCAGACCATGTTAGAAGAGCAATCTCGCTGTTCGAGGCCTATGCTGCTGGGGGAAGAGGAGTCGCCATGATCCTCCTTGACGCAGAAAAAGCGTTTGATCGCGTCAGGTGGCTCTATCTATGGAATGTATTGATCGAGAGAGGGTTTGGCCCAAAAATCAGGACGGCCATAAAAGCCATGTATTGCGACCCAATGGCCCGAATACAGCTGATGGGCCAGAGCTCAGATAGGTTTGGGATAAGCAGGGGCACCCGCCAGGGCTGTCCCTGCTCACCTATCCAGTTTGCTCTGTATATCGACCCGTTGGTTAGGCAGATTCTCAAGAATGGTAGAATACAGCCGGCAGTAACTAATGGATATATTAGCAAAATATTGGCATATGCCGATGACCTGGCAGTAATTACACCTAAGCCAGTTGAGGCTATGCAGATACTGGTGGAGATCGCTAGCGAGTTTGGTATGCATTCGGGATATCGCCTGAATGAGTCGAAGACCCAGGTAATCTGCTCAAAGGAGATTGTTAGAGACGATCAAAGATATGTCGATTCTGCCACTTATCTTGGGGTAATAATTAATGTTGAAACAGGCTCTATTATACAAGATAATTACTCCCTGCTCCTTAAAAAAATCGAATCAGATTTAAAGCGGATGGACTCACTGCACCTAACACTCATTGGGAGAGCCAATGTGTTAAAGATGACCATGCTACCTAAACTCCTCTATTTGTTTAGATGTATACCATACTTAATTGAGGAACGGATGTTAAAAAAGATCGTGTCAATCTTTAACAGTTTTTTATGGCAGTATGGCAAAACCAGGAGGGCATCAAAATTTATGACGCTCCCGCAGGAACGAGGATGTTTGGCAATTCCAAATATTAGTTTCTACCAGAGAAGTGAAGTGAGTGGAGAAGTGTGGCTCACTGGTTAGAGGAGGCAGACCTGGAAGCAGAGGTCAGCCCGGGACCAGGGTTCAATTCCCGGCTCGGCGGGGTCTTGAGTCCTAAAATGTCCGTGGACTCGACAATTCTCGCTCCGGTGCCTAATCGATTCATGGGTTCACACTCTGCGACTCTGGGCAATAGATTGCTTAATCTCCACAACGGCCCATAGCGGCGGGATGCCTGGCTTTCACCTTGCGGATACCCTGCCGGGGTATCTCACAGGGGAATACCAGGACGGGTTCCCTAAGCAAGCGCTTAGAAACCAGTGGTGATTTGCGCTATACAAATCCATGTACATGTACACATTTACCACTGGGCTGGTTTGCTAACTCAGATGTCTATATTATTCGAGCCAGTATCCAGAGGGAGATATATATGATCCTACCTCAGATCTATACGTCCTGCCATCAATTTATGAATTGCTGTTGGGAAAGGAGGCCGTGGGGGTATTGTTGAGAAAAAACAGTCGCAGATTCTTTAAAAAAATTCCGGTACAAGGCGGTATTGAGCGTCTGGGATCTGCGGAAAAACTTGCAGAAACTGTGTCATATCCCCTAGATTAATCCATACACCCCGCTGTGGAACTCAGGACATACACCAAACCTGAGTGTGGATGGGGCTTGGAAATGCTGGGAGCAGCTGGGTATTCGGACCATGGGAGACGTGATGTTGAATGGAAGCATTGCCAGCTTCAACTGGTTGCAAGAGAAGTATGGCCTCCCCAACAACCGAATCTTTAAGTGCTTCCAAGTTTCACAAACACTTAAACCGGTTATTTCTGATATCTTGCCCGAGTCATATTGCCCTGTGCTGGGGTATTTGCTAAGAGGAGGAGATAGGATCAGTAGTATATATCAAGCCCTTATCGAAAAATCCCCTGATGATCTTGAGAAACATGAGGTCGCCTGGGCAGCTTAACTTCAAGATCCGGATACTGACCTCGACAAGGCCCTGAGTCTGGATAAGCAGGTACTTCGATCCTCAAATCAGAAGGTTCAGCATTTTAAAACACTTTTTAACCTATATTACACACCGTCTAAGCTACATGATTGGGGCATGAGGATCGATAGTAACTGCCCTAGATGCCAGAAAGGTCCAGGAGACCTATTACATATGTTCTTTCACTGCGAGCAGCTTAGTTTGATTAAAACTGAAATAGAGAAATTTTTAGAGGGGCTGCTAGGCTTAAAGATCTGCCTATTCCCGACAATAATGATCCTTGGGAGTGATAGCTAAACGGCCCTTTTGAATAAAGAAACAGAGGCTTTTATCTTTCTAGCTGTTGCCGTTTTACGTATCCTACTCTCAGCCGCTTGGAAGGATCCAAATGCCCCAACCTTCCAAATGTGGCTGACCAGGCTCCTTGGTATTCACAACATCGAATCTACTTTATATCTTTACAAGGGTAAGAAAAAGCGTGATTTTGGAAATAAGATATGGGACCCCTTTAAAAACTGGAGGGAGGGGCAGTTTTAATTAACTGGCGATGAGCCTCCTATATGTATATCCACTCTTATATGTAAATACCTATCTATTTATTTATTGAATGTTTGGCTTTATATATGATGCTTTAATGCTGATTGAAAATTATTATGAGATAATTGATGTCTTTTTTTTATCCAGCTGTATTTGTTTTGTACCAATGAATTTTCAATAAAAATAAATAAATAAATAAATAAAAAAAAGTCAATAATGACTGTTGACTCTACAGATTTCACAGCCTTAATCTCTGTCCATCATAAGTTCATCTCCATACAAACCAATACATATAGATCACGTGCATTCCTTTTGACTGGACCCAGAATGTCTATGGCAATGTCAGACCACGGCCCCTCAGACTGTTTTCTCGTTACCATAGGTTGTGTCCTGCACTTTAATATATTATATCTACAAGCATACTCTGTACAATTTCTAACAACCCTCTCCATTTGAACATTAACACTAGGCCACCAATAAGCTTCCCTAATTGTCTTCTTGGTCTTGATCATTCCCATGTGACTCGCATGATCGTTCATCAGCAACCCTTCCCAAAGATCGGGAAAAGGAAACAACCTTCTGTCCCTCAAGAGAACAGACAACTCCTCTTTGACCTGCAAGAAGCCCTTGAGTTCTTCACCGCAATGTTTTTTTCACACCACTCGCCCAATACCATAGTCACAACCTTTTTTAACAACTCGTCCTTGGCCAAAGACTCCTTATATTTGATTGATTTCAGAAACAATGCCCTCGCTAATCAAGAAAACATCAACTTTCTCCTCAAGTTCTTCACCACCAAACCATTCACCTTCACGAGGAAATGCAAACCCATCATCATGGACATCGCCTCATCTAAATAGACAGTCTGTGGTGATGGGCCTCAGAAAGGCCAACCAGTGCAAGGGATTCACCCTTCTCTGCACAGAGTCCTCAGAACAATAGGAAGAAGTTGGCACAGAAACTGAAATAGAAAATACAGAGTTTATTAAACCTCATGAGGTGAAACTACATTCACACAACACCCTTCGGTAATGTATGGGGTAGCACACTGAATGGAAGGAGCTTGGTCCTTTTATACCCACACATGGGCTCAAATGAAGGCGGTACAAGTACAATATGCTGGTTTTAGGTACATATATGGTCATACAGAAAATGCACAGTCAACAAGTGGAAGCAGCTAACAGTGGCTGTTTTTGGCAAACACATCCTGACAGTTACATTCTAGTGGCAGCTGCAAAGACAGCTGCAAGATCAACTGAGCATGTGCGAAGGTGGAAGTTCTAAATATATCTTGTCTCTAGGCAGATTTCAAGAGCAGTTAACAGAAAGGTAGGATAGAGCATATGGCGAGCACATGGTAGCACATGGCAAACAAAATGGCTGACAGAAATACAAAATGGATTCCACAAAAACAAACAAGATAGTCTCTAAATACAGGATGGCTTCTGCTAATGCTAACCTAATCGCTGCCAAATTACAACAAGTCGGCCAACGTGTTACTGGCCCAAGGAAGTTAAGAAACCACAAAATCACTCTGCTGTAGAGCCAGAACCCATTTTCGAATGCGGTGAGACACTAAATCAATACCTTTCCTTGAAAATACTTCCTTCAGCGGTTTATGGTCCGTTAACACTGTGACATTATATCCCCACAGAAACTTGCGCAACTTGCAGAAGGCCCAAAATATAGCGAGGGCCTCCCTCTCAGTGACCAAATAATTACACTCCGCAGCTCTCAAGGGTCTGGACAAAAACAAGATGGCTTTCTCCTTACCACCAGATCTCTGAAGAAGCACTGCACCAAGACCCTCAGAACTAGCATTGGTCATTAAATAAGATGATTTCTTTGGGTCAAAGCTACCTAGATCAGGAGCTTTGTTCAAAGAGTCTATCAAATTCTGAAATTCGTTATCACAGGACTTACACCATACAAACTCACACCCCTTCTTTAGGAGATTTCTTAAATGTTCTGTAACTCCAGCAAAGTTGGGAATGAACTTATGATAGAATGTTCCGTAACTACAGCAACGTTAGGAATGAACTTATGATAGAACTCAGCCATCCATAAGAACGTCATAGTTCGACCTTATCTTGAGGAACTCTAAGATTGCTAATGGTATTGACGAGGGACGGTTTTGGTTTGATGCCATTAGCGGAAAACAAATGCCCTAGATACTCAATCCCTGCCACATCAATCAGCACTTTTCAGCTCTTAAAGTCAGACCTACGTCATATAATCTTCCTAATTCAACTCTCATCGAGCTATCATGCTATTTGGTGTCAACACCAATCACGAAGATGTCATCTTGGAAGATCTTCACGCCATCCACACCCCTCAAGATATGCTCCATGATCCTCTGCCACTCAGAGGCGGTGGAAATGAGGCCGGAGGGCATCCTCACAAATTTCAAAGTACCAAACAGCGTCTCGAAGGCTGTAAGTTCTTGAGAGATGGGATACAGTTTGACCTGATGGAAGGCGGAGGTCAAATCGAGGGACGAGAAATGTTTAGCACCACCTTGTGAGCACAACATTTAACTGATGTTTGGTAGAGGGTAATAGTCCACTACCCCCGCCTTATTGAGCTCCATCAAACCCACACACAGCCTGTCCTTACCATTGGCCTTGTGGGCCATAACAATTGGAGAAAGCCACTCTGTGGCCTCAACTTCTTGCATGATGCCATAGGCAACTAACTTGTCAAGTTCGACCTACTTGCATTCCTTTGCTAAGAAGGGTACACCCCGAACTTTAGCTACTTTTTGTAGACAATCATGCCTAGCCTTGGTGTAATGAACATAGCTCTTGAGACATCCAAGTTTGCTGTTGAACACCTCAGGAAACTCCTTGACCCATAGTTTACAACCATTAGCAACTTGACTAACGGACGGAATCTCCTTCAAGCACATAGGAGGATTCTCATTAGGGTCCAAGTACACATGCAAATCACGTTGCAGTAACCAGCTTAGGAGTGAATCACCCTTCACAGATACATACATCTTTCCATGATCCTACCATTATAGTCAATAGTTTCCCAAAAATACCCCAAGAGATCGATTATTTCTCCGCCATACCCACCTGGTCTTATATTAGGTTTGGACAACTTAACTTTCTTCCCTAGATGTTGTTCAAAAAAGACATAGGGATTAATGTCACCTTGGCTCCTGAGTCAAATAGCATCTTTACTGGTGTATCATTCATTAGCACCACCTCCATGGGACCATTACTACCAGATTCCTTTATTTGACAGATGTTTACCTCCTCTAAATCTAATTTATCATCATAAAATTCTACTTCTCTGACTTTCTTTAGATCTTTACGTGCTCTGTAACATTTTGCAAAATGGCCTCTGCATGCACACACACTACACGTAACCTTGCAACCCGGACAAGCATTAAAATTAGCCATGTATCCAGGATTGCCACATTTGAAGCACTTGCCAGAGAAAAACTTGGAGAAAGAAGGTTTTTTTCTCTTCCTTTACAGGGATTTTGGTTCTTGTTACTTTTTCTTACTCAACCACCAATACACTATTACCACCACTCTTGTTCAAAGGTTAATTTCTACCAAAAGTTTCAATACAGGCCCTAGAGTGCTCATGAGTCTTAGCTATGGTAAGAACCTCGTGTAGCGACAGATTGCCCTTCTGCCACAAGTTATCCCAGGCTTTATCGATACTACAGCCCAACATGAATTAGTCTCGGAGTCGTTCCTCCAAAGATGCAGCAAAATTGCACGTAAAAGCAAGTTTGCATAACTCAGTAATGTACTGCTCCACTGACTCCTCCTGTCTCTGCATCCTTCTTCCAAAATGGTACCTTTCGAGAACAGTGCTAATCTTTAGCAGGTAATGTAAATCCAGTTTTTTTTTAATTCATTTAGACCCATGGCATCACCATCTGAGAGTTCAGGAAGGTGCTTGCATACATCTTGCCCCTCTGAAACCAAGCAATGCATTAAAAGTGAGGTTTTTCTCTCAGCGCTGAGAGATGTACCACAAACCCTCACATAATGAGTAAAAACCTTCTTCCACTTCACCCAAGGAAGAGCTGGCTCCCCAGGGGTAAGATAAGAAAAAGGATGAAGGAGGTAAGTTTTGCATACTAGAATGACTTAAAGCACACAATCACTGACAGGAAAGAAGGCAACAGAGCAAAAATAGGAGCACTACATACAAAACCTAATGATGTCAGACTCAATCAATGCAGACAAATGAGAGGAATGTAAAAGGCTGTGTGCATCAGCGCAGACTCCTTCAGAGAAACATAAAGGGTTGTGCCCATCACCGCAGACTCCTTCGTAAAAGACTGAAAGGTCACGTGTAACAGCGCAGACTCCTCCACCTCGTAGTCACCTTTACAATGACCCCAAAATGCCTTAGAAGGTAAATAGTAGTGTGGATCAGCGCAAAATCCTTGATGAAAACAAAGTAAGAGAGTAGCAGGTGTGCGCACCAGCGCATATTCCTTCAAAAGTCTGAAAATAACAGCACAAAGAAACGCCGTACCGTGTCAACTTGCCAGTTAGCTGTGTGCGTCAGCAGGAGTAGAAACGCACAGCGCACCATGAGAGAAATCAAGTGTGTGTGCTGTGCGCACCAGCGGTGAAAGGCCGTGGAATGCTTAATCCCCAATCAAAGACAGCGCAGGCAATGCGATGATGTCACATGACAGAAAAAGGAATAAGGCTAATGAACAAAATATAGCTGCATCGGCCTGGGAATTGCACTTTGGGGCTTTGTATTCTTCTTCGAGTAACGATAGCCCCGTAACCCCTCTCCCATGCCTCCCCCACGAGTATCGACTGGAGGGGGCCTGGGAGATTACATCTACGGAGGTAGAGGCTGGTATCTTGAAGTTAGCTCCAAACAAGGCTCCTGGTCTGGATAAGTTACCGGGAGAACTTTATCGTTCCGAACCGAAAATATGGGCCCCTAATTTACGTGTTCTTTTTAATGCTATATTAAACGGTATGGATCCCCCGGACACATGGCGGGGAGCTGAAATAGTTCCTATCTTTAAAAAAGGTTGCCCCCTTAAACCGTCTAATTACAGGCCAATTAGCCTGATAGACATGATGCAAAAATTGATGGGTCAAATTATTTTAGGTAGAATACAGAGTTGGATGGAGGATAATGAGATTCTATCCCCTTTCCAGGCTGGTTTTAGGCAGGGTACATCAACTGTGGACCAGCTTTTTAGACTACAGGTCTTATATTGGAAAGCTGTGACTGTAGAGGGTGGCAGTCTCTACATGATCTTTGTTGACTTGCAGTCGGCATTTGACCTGGTGCCTAGAAATAAATTGTGGAGGGTACTACATGAATTGGGCCTAGCAAATTTAGCCAAGGTGGAACACGCATTTGTGAGGAACATATTGGATCTTCCTGTGAGTGCCCCACTTGTACCATTGCGCGTGGACCTAGGGCTACTCCCTATTGAGGAGGTTATGCCTCTACACCCGCTAATATACTGGAAAAGATTGTGGTCCGTGCTGGAACTCGTCTGCTATAAAATAACCCTGGGCGTAGTACGCGTTCTCGCACTACGCGAGCTTCGCGAGCGTGCGTAGTAGCTTGCTGGACCCATTCACGAGCCGTTTTTCTTGCTCAGGAGCGCGTTGTGAATGTTCTGGGCACGGGGGATTGTAGGGTGTGACCTTACCCATGCGGTGGGCTATGGGCGCGGCCATCTTCTTTTTTAAATTGTCCAGCCCGCTCGCGTCCCCTATTTCCTCTTCCGGGTCGCGTATAACGTGTTTGCGTTGTACACGTCATGTTCGGGAACACAACTACTTGTTCACGCTGACAAAGTGCGTGTTCACGTGAAATCGGCATGCCAGGCTCCGGTTACCTGCCAGAGGAGCGTCACCGGATATCCGGCGCACCCACCAGCAGCTGGCCCACCGGTGGGCAGACATTCTGGACAGGGAGCAGGACCTGTTGGACCTGCTAGGTGTCGAGGTCGTGGGGCTTGGTGAGTAGCTAGTAATATTAATATATATATATATATAGTAGTATAAGTATTGTGTATAATTCTTGGACGAATAAGTAACACGATTACTGGTGCGCTTAGTTACATTGCAGATCAATTCCGTCTCAAAATCTTCTGTTACCGTATGACAGAGGTGCTGCTCGCCACTTCTCTTACTGGTTTGTAACGTTGCGCTAGCTTGGGCTGGTGATTATTGATGTTAGAGTTTACTTTAGAGAACTGAAGTTAGTTAATGCTATTGCTAGAGTCTAGACCTTACATTGTCCTTTAGTGAAATAGTGGTGGATGGATAGTATTAGTTCATATTTTTTAACGGTCTGCATGACGCCTCCTCTGTCACTGAATGCTTAGTTAGTTCTTATTTATCCCACCCCTCCATAGAACCGGTTTGAAGTTTGTTTACTGAGTGGTAGGCTTAGCAGCAATAGCATTGTCACGTCAGTCAGTAGCAGTACATATGTCGCAAGCAACCAACAATTTCGTGTATGCACACATTTATGCATGTGTCCTCCATCTCATCTATGCATGTTTGCGGGCAAAAATAAAATGGAAATGCCGACTTACTGAACAATTGGCCCGTTTGGAATCTGGAATAGGTGGTGTAGGTCAGGTGGTACTGGCTTCCTTAGTATATTCTGCAATCAGAATGTTTATGGGACATTTGATTAGTGTTCTATAAGTAGACGGTCTGTGAATCCTGCAAGCCAGTAGTCATTTAGACTTCGAAGTCAATTTTATTGCAATTGTTGTTTCCTAAAATGTTTGGGAGGATTTGTTAATGATGTATTAGTTTCACAGCACTCAATGTTTCTCTTTCTTTATTATTTCTTACATGAACAGCACCACCCAGGGGTAAGAAGACGGGGTCCGAGTAGGCGGGGCAACCACCAGAGGAGCGCTCCTCTACCGAGGATCCTGCTGCTGGCCCCAGTGAGTCTTACAGTGCTTATATTATTAACAATTATATTTCCCTAACTTTTTAACGCATCTTATTTTTTCCAACCTATTAATCCTCCTTCCTAATTCAATGTTAGCTAAACCTTCTTTGGTCTTCAATTTGTTTACCAAATTCTGGGTATCCAACGCCATCCCTGACTTTCAGTTCCTTCAAGCTGCCTCTGCCCGATGACTCTCTGTGCTACTACTATTAGACTGTCTGTAGCTAAGCTTGCCCTGTTGGCCACTCTTTAGTTAAGGTATTCTTTGGAATAAAGCTGTGATAGAATAGCTGTAGCCACTGGGTCCACTCCTGTCTTTTGCGTTGTCCTCTGTAATCTCTAGTCTTTGTCAAATTCCACCCCAAAAATGCACAACCAGATGTTTGCCTACTAATTTTTGTTAGGTTAGTATACTACTACTACTGTTGTGGTTATTCTCTGCACAGGCACATACAGAACTATGCACAAGAAAATAGGATGTTGATGATAGGGAGGTTGGACCTTACTTACACCCTAGTCACAGAACTCAGTCAGAAGAACCCACAATTCAACGACTGTCTACCTACCTGAGCGTCTCAGTCATAGTCATTTGTACCACTCCCGACCACCACACGAAGATAGTTAGATATACCCAATGATTTTATTACACAACCCAGAACTGAAGAACACCCTTTCGCTCACTTACTCCTTTAAGTCCACAACACCCCAGATACTCAAAATATACCACAGTCTATGTGCAAGTTCAAAAACATTATTTTTTTAATAACAAGCTTTGTATTGTTCAAACTTGTAAGTTGTTCCATGAAAAACATCCAGCTCCACCATGCAAAATAAAGAAGATTAAATACTATACATTTTTGTACAACTAGTGCACGATAGAGAACTGTGGGAATTGTGGTAGACCCCTCACCGTTGAACGTATACTGGTTACATATGCATCTTTCGAAAGCTCTGCTAATCTCTGGTTTGTAGAAGGCAATGTTCTCATCTGCCTATGAGAAAAATGTTGCACCTTAGACAGTGAATACAACTATGCCAGTTTTTAGACGTCATGCCCAAAAGTGTAACATTATGGATAAGCAAAAGGGATTAACAATACTGGTTTGTCAACCTCTTTAGTTGTATGCAACACTCATGTGGCCTCAAAGGTGTCTTTCTTACTGTGCAACAAGCTGCAAGGTAACATGGGCAAAACAGTAGACCCGGATCTAAGATGGTTACATGGCTCAGGCTAACTTTCCAAAGACTAGAGTAGGAGTAGAGATTAGATGACCCTAGGGACCATCTAATAAAGTAAAACTAAACTCTGTCTAATGACCGCTGTACAGCAATTTGGACTAGTTACACTTGCAACGATTTATGTTGTATGTAACTGTTTTTTCAATCTTCCTTCCTGGTGAAAAAAGTACAACTAGTAAAGTAGGGAGAGGTGTGCAGGCATCTAAAAAGGTGTACTTTCTTTTATAGGTGCGCAATCACTACCAACGACCAGTGCAGACGGGGCCAGCAGCGATACTACTAATGCCATCCAGGAGGGGACAGTAGCTGCGGCACCTGCAGTAGCACCAGTGGGGGAGGAGGAAACTTCAGCGGTGGGGGGTGGTAAGTTATATTCATTACTTATTTGCATTACTAGGTGGAAGGGGAACATTTCCCTCACTGTGCTGTGAGACTTATTAAGAAAGTATGAATTTGAAATTGTACTGGACAATATACAATGGTTGAAGAAGACACCCTTTGCAGCATTACCAGCGTGAGTTGAGTAAACAAGGCCTCTTCTGTCAGACTCCAACTCAGCTGTGAAAGTTATGGTAAAGACTAAAAGTCAGATCAGATGACCTTGAGGGATGTGTTGAACAAAAAGGGAAAGAAGTGAACTAGGGTGGAAGGAGTAAGGACAAAAGAGATGTAATAAGACTACCATAGAAGGATACTTTGGAACGTTCATGCACGTGGCTGATATGAATCTGATGCATGGGTTGTTGAAGGATGGGTAGAACTGGAAGGTGAAAGAAGATGCATGCCTGGTTGGGCAAAACAATATGGGTGCATGGATATAGTGGATAGCAAGAATCATGAGCGGAGTTTGTGTCAATGAAACCCAAGGCAAGGAAGGAGTGGATGTATGGGTGGTTGTTGGTGAAAGTAAAACTAGCTAAGGCGATAATAAAGAATAATAGACATTTATTTTTATTGGTTGTTTTTTCCCTAAATGTATTGTATTCATCATAGGTGGATACTGTCACTGGAAGCAGAGTCTTACTTTGAAAAAATATGAAAAGAGATACAAAAAAGACTGGTGTTCTTCTGTGTACTCAAGTCCACCCATAGTACCAGGGCAAGTAGAATGCCAGAAAAAACTTCTACAAATGTTACAGGCAGGGGAAGCAGGAGGATAGATTAGATAGATACTAAAAGTTGCCACCAATTGTATGTACTGCGCTTGGTAGTGCTACTATGTTACTATGTGTTGAATTAATTTAGAAGAGTTTCAGTTACAATTCTGTTTCTTTTTTTATAGATACTTATACTCCTTCCCAAAAACCATCAAGGAAGGAGTTGGTAGCCAGGGCCCGGCAAAGGAAACTGCAGGCCATTGTGGAGGAGTACCGCCGGCTGGTGGCTGAGGCCGAGGAGGAGGAGGAAGAGGCGGCGGCAGCAGCTGCTGCCTCTACCAATGCCCCAGGCCCCAGCCAGGCCCCACCTGCAGGAGTACGGTGCCGTGGTCAGGCAACCGCTCACCGCCGGCATTTAACAACATCTGCCGCCCCCCCACATAATGGATGCAAATGTAGGTGCAGTGCATTTCGGCAACAGATTCTCCTCCGGGTGTCAAAGCTGGAGGATCAATTAGAGGAGCGTGTCAAGATATTGGTGGACAAACACCTTAAAGCCCGCCGATTGTAATGGACCCTGTTCATTTGCTCCTTTTTTAATACTTTTGTTGGTGGGTGGGAATTGGGTGTTGGGGTTATTTTTGTGGGACATTCTTTGGACTTGGACATTGGTTGGGGTTAGGGTGGGGATAGGGGTGGGCTAGGACTAGGAGGATATTTTTTTATGTACATGAATAAATGTTATTTATTTTCAACGTACACATATGATCTTGTTTTGTGGTGGGGTTACTGTTGTACGTCACAAGGTTTACTCTACATGCAGGGCAGCGGCCAGTGTTTGATCGAAATAATTTATTAATTGACCACATGTGTAACAACATCATGCAAACAGATAGATGCGGTACCCCTCACTGAGTTATATTTGTCCTATTTGTACTACCAGTCTCTCCTCCATTATACCTCCCAGCAAACTTCTCTTCTTACCTGTGATTGATGATGATTAAGTTTGGCACTGCAAGGGCTGCATGGTTTCCCAAGACAACGGAGAATATGCCGTGGTTGTGTGATGGTAGTAGTAGACTAGACACTGGCACTAGCATTGGAAAACAAAAACAAAGAGACAGTCATTTGCCTGAGACAGAAGGTGGAAAAAGTAGAAAAATACAGTGCATAAGACTGACCCAAAACAATACAAACAATATTGCAACTGCTAGTGCTAAACTCAAAGAAATCAATGGTGTCAGGGACTGCCAAGTACAAGAAGATAAATGTAGTTGTGTTGAAGGAGTCAGTAAAACACAATCCAATTCGTAAACTTAAATGCTGTAAAATTAAATTCAAACAATGCCACCAATTATTTAGATGTATTTGTTGGGTCACTTTGGGAAATTAATTGCCTTGTACACTAGTACATACAGTGAGCTTGGGTGGGCAAGCAGAAGAGGATCCACGCCCTGCCTCGTTGACATTTGATTTCATTAGTGTTTCTTTCACCACATCTGCCCCAGCAACGTGTGCTCAATTGTTGGTGTAGATTTAATGTAGTAACATTACACCTCAATATAAAACCACACAGCCCGGGGGAAGAGGGTTAGGGTTTGATGAATGGATGGGAACGGGGGTTTGGGGAAAAGTTTGACAAAGAAAAACAGTACGCATGGAGACAACAAAAGCAAAACAATGAAGACGATGATTAATGATCCACTACTACCCAATAAATCTAAAGTTAAGTAAGAAAAATGAAATGGATGCATGATGAAGATAAGTTATAACTTGATGGTTAATAATAAGTGGTACTTACTTAACTACTACTACACAATTCAAAGGAAGTATTTCTTATATATGATATGAATATGACTTTTGCCTAGGCTGTATGCCCTCTGAGAAACCGTAATACCTGATGTAGCGGGGTGAAAGCTAGCAAAGAAAATTATGAAATAGTTTAAGTGAACAATCAATTACCAAACACAAGCGTAAAATAAATGAAGAGGAAAAAGGAATGAAAGAAAATTATGAAAATGATACTAAAGTTAATGTGTTATCAAGGGCCAAATGTGTAGTTGTATCTCGTCATTCATCTTTGTCCTCCCTTTCATGGACACTGTGGCTGAAAATCTTTTTTGGGCGCCTCTGGCTGGATGATGAGGAGGATTGGTAAGGTAAGTGTGAGTTGTTGCTCCACGTATAATAGCGCTGGGTGAAAGTCCGGCCTGTAAGTGTTGATGAAAGAAGAAATGGGGTATTACAAAAAAAGTTAACTGAATGAAAACATAAAAATCAATTACGGTGTAGTGCAAAAAAGACAAGTTTCGTGAGCGAGAAGATTTTCAGACTGAGGCTGCTTGGATACATTGATTAACTCTACTGTTCTAGTTGCACAGCAGTCATCGAAAAGAACAACAAGGTAGGAGCCAGCACAGAACAGTTACAGGACCACACCACAACACCGGGCCATGAGTCTGTGGCCCAAACTCCATTTACCCACATTTTTAACAGTTTCAGACAAAAGGCATATACAGCAACCTAGCATTTTCCAAAACAAGTATTTAAATCAATGCGCCATTGTCAGTCAATCATACCACTATTCTATTCCACCACTGCACACACATGTAGCCTAGGTCTGCTGTGGTTCTTGTTGATTGGTTGTGTGTTTACCTTGTATTCAACTTCCTGAACATATTCCATCAATCATCTCAGATCAAACTGACAGCGTGCAAAGATGGTATGGTGGTCATCATCATCCGGTGTGGCACGTGTACGTGTTCTCCAACAGACCACCAACAGCAACTTAGTCTGTAGTGAGTGACTACGAATAAGTCCAGACTGCACCTGCAGTAGTAGAAGTACAATTGGATACATAATATTAAACAACATGGAAACATTGACCATCACTTGAGACACAAGTACTTTGTTATTATATTAAACTACTAGTATAGTTTTACTTCATGCACATTTGCTCTGAGTCAGCAAGCATCCAATGCAATGTATGGCATCATTCATTTCATATACCTGTCTTTCTCTTCTTTGTGGATGTCAGATCACAGATGTAGCAGAGCCTTGTGAAAGTGATGATGAGTTTACTTTAATTTTGGAGCCCTGCTCAAGTTCTGACATTGAATAGTTGTGTATGCCTGCAGACAGAGATGGTAGCCTTAAGACAGTGATGCATTTCAGATTGGAAACAAAACAGAAGATGGCTATAGTCCCGTACGTTTTACTTGTTATGGAGGGACTATTAGAGGCTACATTATTGCATTATTGTCCATCTCCATCCAAAGTATGGCAAGATGGAAATGTATTTAGGGTGAGTCAGGAAAATGGAGCAGGACTCTGAGGAGTGGAGTGCACAGTAAATGCAAAGATGTGCAACTCCAATAGGTAATTAAAAGAGAAAGGAAGATGGTGTTGGTTTTGAAGTTTGAACCAGAAAGACAGATACACACAAATAAAGGAAGGGAGAATGTAACAATTTAAAAGCCTAGTTGTCAGTGAAGAGGAGCTCGTCCTCAAACCCTGGTGGTTCTTCTGACAGAAAT
This sequence comes from Lissotriton helveticus, assembly GCF_964261635.1. Taxonomy (NCBI): domain Eukaryota; kingdom Metazoa; phylum Chordata; class Amphibia; order Caudata; family Salamandridae; genus Lissotriton; species Lissotriton helveticus. The sequence continues at coordinate 1,987,124,498 of NC_136063.1, forward strand.
AGGTCATGTAACCCACTAGTTATGTCTTCCGACTCGCTCTCCTCTTCCAGCTGTGATTCACATATTTTGTAGTCCGGTGGAATGAAGTGCTGATTCATTTTGATCATGGTTAACCTCTCCACGCTTTTGGACGAGAGACTGGTCCTTTTCACAGTTACAATGGCACCAGCAGCACTGAAAAAACACTCAGTAGAGACACTTGCAACAGGGCAAGCTAGATACTTTATCGACAGCCTGCTAAGCACTGGCCATTGGCTTCTTGTCCTATACCAATACACCAATGGGCTTTGCTCCATGAACACCCCTGTTGTGTCATCCAGATAGGCCTGGACCAACCGCTTAATGTTCAGTGGTGCTCGGGTTTGCTCGTCCTCTTTTGGCTTTGCGACAGCAACGGACTTACCCATCCCTTTCTGAGGAAACCAAGCAGCTATTTTTTTGGTTGTGTCTGATGAATCAGATCCTGTTGGTGCTGTTGTTGTTATTGGTTGTGTTGGTGACTACTGGGAAGCAAACGCACTGCTCTCATGCTGTGAAGAATAACTTGACTCTGTAGGATGCTCAGTAGTACTTGCACTGTCCTGGGCTGCACTGGCAGGCATCTAATTGAGAGCCGTTTTTTTCTAAATCAGTGGCTTCCTCGGCTATTACAGTTTTGTACTTGACAACATCCTCTTCTGAAAAAGGAATTACTGCATTACTGTTCACAAATAATTTGTACCGTGGATCCAAAATTGTGGCAGTAATGTAATGTTGATGTGACACAATCTTATTTTGAATCCTTGTATTCTCAGATAAGCGGCCGGCTAAGGCCTTCGTCAAATAACATGCTTCAAGTTTTCCTTCAACACCTTCGTATGTTTCAGACACCTCCTTCAGCTCTTGCTCTGGCATGTACAACAATGGGATAGCTTGGCCCATAGTACAGTCCTCCGTGCAGACTGCACGTGTGAAAACCTCAAAAGGAAGTAGCATCTCTGTCAGGCATTTAATGAGGTACCATTGCCACATCACAACTGTCATAGCTTTAATAACAGTTGGATCCCCTGATCTTCTTGTCATTGTCATGACATAAGCAGTAAGTGGTATGTACTTCTCAAACTGCCGATCAAGCATGTAATAAGTAGAGTTCCAATGTGTTGGTACCTCCTGGATGAGTGCTTTGACTGGCATTTTATACTCACGTTGAATGACCCGTAGCTGCTTCCGGACTTTAAAAGAATGGTTGAAATGCGTGCAGATTCTTCTGCAAATGGTCAGTAAGTTGCTGACTTTGCTTTCATTTTTCAGAAAGTCTTGAACCACAATGTTAATGCAGTGTGCCAAACACGGGACCCTGAAATAGCGACCATCTTGCATGGCCTTAACTACATTACTGCCATTGTCGGTGGCAACAAAACCAATGTTAAGGCCTCTTGGTCACAGCTATTCAAAGACCTTGCTGTTAAACTCATCCAAAATGTTTGCAGCAGTATGCGATTTCTCCATAGCAAACATGGCTACAGTAGCATGTCTGCGAGTATCATTAAAAATCTCAGTAGTGTCAATGCCTGCAGATATCTTGGCTCTAACACCTGAAAAAGAGATCCAGTGTGCAGTGATGCACATGTAATCAGTGGCTTGGCAACTGGTCCACATGTCTGTTGTCAGGTGGATACTATGCACAGCACTCTGCTGCAAGGCTTGTCCAAGCAATTCCAGCACGTCGTGGTGTAGTGCTGGACCAGCAACTCTGGCAAAATAGTAGCGGCTCGGAACATTCCATTTTGGGCAGATGGTTGTCACAAATTCCAGGAAACCCACCCCTTCAACAAAAGAAAAAGGGAGAAGGTCCAGTGCTAACATTTTAGAAAGCTTAGCATTGTACAAACGTGCTATTGGGTGGTTGTGCTCCTACTTTCCCTCCTGCCTAAACATGCTAACAATGGTACGCTGCTTGGTATTTCTTTCAGTTATGCCCGATGCAGTACTTTGCGTCGCAGACTTCGCATCCATACTCCTTGGTGTCTCCGGGTTACTCTTACTCTGGTGCCACGTAGATGTTGCTGATGCGGAGGATGTGGGCTCTACCACTGCAGTGCTGGGGACAGGGGTACTTTTTGTACCACTACCAGATAGAATGTCTCCCTCTTCTTCCTGTTTGACCGTGACTGGACCTTTTACTACTTCCCCACCAACATTATTGGTTCCTGCTTTTATGCTACGTAGGTGGTCCTCCCACTTGATTGTGTGGTGTTTTTTCAAATGGGTCATTTGGCCTCCGGTACCATAGTTTGTACCAAGCTTACCACGACTAACAGAGGAATGACAAATGGAGCATATAGCAATGTTGTCCTAATTTGCACTAACTGTAAAGAAGCCCCACACTGGGGAGCTTAACTTTTGTCTCCGGTTAGAGGTGCCACTTCCAATGCCGGATGAACTGGAGGTTGTGTGTTCAATTACACTATGTGGTTGCGCAGTAGTACCACTACCTACTTCTGCTGAGGTGGAACTTGTGCTGGATGTAGGACACTGCCGGCCCTGTGCAAATGTAAAAATGGAAGCTGGAGGTAGTTTTGGTGTGGCCTGTGTTGGAGGTATGCGTGCTACATCCCTACTAGTCGCAGCCATTCTCGCTAGGGTTAAAATGTTGGTCTCCATGTTCTCAGGCCCAGGAGTAATGCTTGTGATGACTGGGTCTGACTCGTCATCACCATCATTATCCGGCTGTTCAACATCGCACTACATAAATGTAAGGCTTCCTGGAACCTTCCTTTTCCCTAGCGTGGTCTTCTTGGGATGTCTCTCCCTCTCATGCTCAGATTGTTGTGGCTCCCAGTTGAGATCAAGATCATCAAAAGGGATGCTTGGCGAAGAACTCGATGGACTAACCCTCCTTTTCCTTGGTGGGGATTTGGAAAACAATAGATCTCCTGCATGAGATGCTTCCTCTTCTTCTTGCTCTGCATCAGGCTCAATTTCCTGAACTGCCCCGACTTTGGTAGGAACAACAATTACTATTGCGGGTGGTGGTTGCTGAACAACAACTATTGCAGGCGGTGGCTGTCGTTGTTGTTTTCGAGGAACATCTACTATTGAGGGCGGTGGTTGTGGAACAACTACTATTGCAGGCGGTGGTTGTTGTGGGTCATTTCGTTGAGCATCTACTATTGCGGGCGGTGGTTGTTGAACAACTACTATTGCGGGCGGTGGCTCAGGTTGAACATCTACTATAGCGGGCGGTGGTTGTGGATGCTGTTTTGGAACATCTACTATTGCCGGCGGTGGTTGTTGTTCACCAGTTTTCTGCTGTGTTCCCTCTTGCATGGATTGTGTACTACTTTGAGATAGCGCTAAGTTTAGGTCAGGCTCAGTATCACTGCTTTCCACCATTAGGCTGGCTACCTCTTCCCCACTCATCTGCTTGGGTCTGGGTTGGTGGCTTGGGCCCACTGATGCAGAGGTGCTGGCCCCAGCTTGGACCCCGGTCACCGCTACTGTAGGCGTACTTCTTTTTCCCCAAAAAAGGTTTTCGGGTCAACACCACACTTAAGTGTCACTTGCTTCTTCTGTTCTTCCTTCTTCTCAGCAACTTTCTTGGTCTTGGAGGACCTGGTACCTGCTTTCTTTGGGCCCATCTTCTTCAGATGTCAGCAGCAGCACTCAGTTGCACAAGTTGCTGCGAATGATGTCTGGTCAGGTGAGTGACACCACACGTGACGTAGTACAGAAGGACGTCCGTCTGGCAGTAGAACAGGCGATGAATGATGACAGACACCTCCTCTTCAGTCTTTTGTGCACCTACAAGCAAAGAAGGCAGAATAACATCAGTCGATTGTGGAATTTGTTTAGCTTTAATTTTAATTACTACTAGAAGTATTAGTACACTCAGTAAGAGTAAGAATAGCAAATAACTAAAATGCAAATGTAGTGGAAGTGGAACTTGTTTATCCTTAATTTGTGCATCATTTCGGATGGATGCAGCATCAGTGACCTGCAGCAGATAGCAATGGGGATGTGAACAGTAGTAAGCCAATAGAAACAATGGCAAGACACAGGCCAATTTGTCAAAAACAAAACAGCACACTACCACCACCACAGCTCCCAGCCACATATCACAGGTACATGGGTAAAGGCCAAAAAACAATAAACTCAAGCAGGCCTATATACCTATATGGCCAGAAAAAGTACAATGCCTGTTACACATCACAGCTTAATGCACAAAAAAGAAAATCCCCATGGCTAAAAGGTTTGAAAGTTACACAACAACAACACAAACAACAAAGGCATTTACAGTTTTTTACACACACCCAAACAGTTAACTACACCCCAAACACCACATTTGGAAATTCAATGTATTACCATCCACGCCCTAAATGATGTTAAATTCAACAGACAAAATGGAAACCGCTACATAAAGCAACCCCGCTGACTACCTCTGGGACTCTAGGCCTACTGGCAGAAGAAATCACAAGTTTGTAGGGATGTACGACGTTACAAGGCACACTTTTACAACGCACACCTTTACAACACATTTTTTACAACGCAACATCCATTACAACGCATTCCATTACAACACATGCCAGTACAACGAAATTTTAAAAACTACATTTACAACGCATTCCATTACAACGCATTACATTTTATTGCATGTTTGGTAAGTATTGGATAGTGTAGGGGTAAAATTTACTATTCTAACTCCAGGGGGTGCAACAGTAGGGTAAGTGTTTGATAGTGTAGGGGTAAAAATGACTATTCTAACTCCAGGGGGTGCAACAGTAGGGTAAGTGTTGGATAGTGTAGGGGTAAAAATTATTATGCTAACTCCAGGGTGTGCAACAGTAGGGTAAGTGTTGGATGGTAATGTTATGCGTTGTAATGGTATGCGTTGTAATGACTGAGTTGTAATGCCATGCGTTGTAGTGGTGTGCGTTGTAGTGTCATGCGTTGTAATGGTTGCGTTTGTAAATGCATGCGTTGTAATGGATGTTGCGTTGTAAAAGTTTCGGTGTAATGGTAGTGCGTTGTAAAAGTTGCGTTGTAAAGGTTGTTTCCCGTTTGTAGGCCTGCGACAAAACTAAAGCACAATGGAAGGTCACACAAAATGGCCGCCCCCACATGGCCTGGCCACCCCCAACAACATGAAAAGAAAGAGAAGACAGACAATACATGCCTATGGCAAAAGGACAATGCTTGGCTTCACAAAATGGCCGCCCTGCCACCCACATGGTCAGGCCACCCTCAAACAACAAAGTACATAGAGGACAGAAACATTAAGTGGTCCATGCTCCAAAAACTACAACCAAATGACAACCTGAGGAGTTTCTTTAGCAAAATGAACAGCATCAACATTTTCGAGAAGGTTTTATGCAACTCGAGACATATTGCTCGCGAGATTGCAAATTCGGTGTGTTTGGCAGTGTGAATTGCACAAAACGTCGTTATCGCGTGCCCGAGCATGCACATTGAGTGCGCGAAGAAGACAAAAACTGTAAGAATGCGTTGTTGCGCTGTGCAAAGTTACCAAAACTACGCGAGCTGAATTCTAGGGTTACCTAGTGCGCAGAAAAAGCCATATTATTCAACACACAACCATAACCTGCAAATCAGCACCAAAAACACATTTTGCTAATCAATCCAAAGCCATCCATGACCTACATGATGTTACACTTACAACTTAAACACCACAAAAACAGTTGAACAACTTTCATGCACCCATGATGATGACTCTAGTAGTACCCTTGGGCCTACTGGCAGAGTAGGCCACAAGCTTGGAAGCCTATGGCAAAAACACAGTGGCTTAAAACACAAAATGGCCGCCACCACCTGGCCAAGCAACCCACTGAAAGTAAATGAACTCAAGCAGGCCTACACTAACTACATGAACTACTAGGGTTACCTAATTTTACAACAAAAAAAATTATATTCCACTACAACAGAGTTTGCAATTGAATCCAATGCCATCCATGATGTTTTACAGACACCACAGAAACATGGTTGGACCCGTGGGTACCTCTAGGCTTACTGGATGAAATTTCAAAGACATACAACTTGGCCCCTCATGAAAGTACAGGCCTCCCTCAATAATAATTTTTAAGAAAGAATGAGAAGCACAGAAAACTATAGATAAAGAAAAAACCCAAACCAAACAAACATTTACAGTACATCAATTCTCAATTCTCAAACTTACTTGTAAAAGAAAAGTTCAAATCCAAAATTCCTCAATAAATCCAATCAAATGCTATGATGCAGCAGACATGCACAAAGAGTGATCCTTCCTGCTCCAAATCCAAATGAAAGTGAACACCACATGGACAAAGCACTGGGAGGAGCCTGGTGGACAGGAACAGGAAGTTGGAGACTCAGGGGCACTTACTTTCTCTTGAAAAAAAGAGTAGAAACAAAAAGAGGACTCCTTGCACAAACAAATACAGCCAAATCACAATCTATGGGGTTTTCCCGAGCAAAATGATAATTTTTGAGAAGGTTTTAACATGCTCGAGAGATATTCTGTGCCAGATTGCAGTTTCTGCGTGTTCGGAAACGCGATCTTACCAACATGGCGCTGCAAGGAAGATCGCGCGTCCTGATGACGTGTTCGCGCGTCCAAATGAGGTTATCGCGTTCTCACAGTCGCATGGGATTGTGCGCCGGATACCAAACATCGTAGCGAAGGCGACCGGGAGAGAAAAGCGAGAAAGCGAACGCAGAACCACGGTAAGTCATTACCGCGCACGCGAGAATGCTATTGAGCGCGCGAGGAAGAAAAACTACTACGCTACGCTGTAGATTGCGAAGTAGTCGACAACTTTGCGCTCGCTGCGAAGTGCAAAGTTGATGAAAATTTGCAAACTCCGCGAGCGGAGCGTAGTTCTCTGCCCAGGGTTATTATAAACATGAATTCAGGGAAATTTGAGATGGATTAAGAAGTAAGAATATTAGGTGGCTGGCCCACATAACCAGTTGTAGACTAGGCCTATTGGAGCTCTGGGAAACCCCGGAAGTCGCTTGTCCGGTGCTATCCAAAGCTGATTTGAGCCACCACTATAAGAACCATAACTTAGCATCCCTGCAAACGAGCTCTGAGGTGGGCTGATTGGCCACCGAGTTCCTCCAAATCAAAGTAGATTATAAGAGAGAGGAATTTTTAGATGTAATATTCCCTGCAGTAGCACGAAAATTGTATATGCAATTTAGATTAGGTACTCTTCCTCTCAGAGTGCTCACCAGTAAATGGGACAAAACTTGGAGTGAGGAGTGCCCTGCCTGTGGTTTCTACCTCGAAACCAAAATTCATGTTTTCTTTTTTTGCCCAGCATACCAGGGCTCACGTAAGCACTGGCTACTTGCAATCTGTAGAAACTTAGGTTTCCGCCAGTGTGCACTTGCATTTAGGGTGTTAAATATGATACGCACCCCCCATTATTTTTGCTGTCTCCCGCTTTCTGAATGCAATGTGGCACAAAAGCAGGAAATTGATTACCGTACCCAGTGTCTAGTATGAATTCCTGTTTTAAATTCAATATGATGTTCGATAATGAATTCTAATTTTTTTTCACAACCGTGTTTATTAGAAGTTTAAGCAAATCAAATGTACAGTCCTCCAAAATCAGGAGAACACGTCAGTGGTCAATATACAATAGAATACACGTATAGCTCAAACTTTTAACTAACCTCCACCCGCCCCATTATCCCCCCAGCAACCGTAACATTACCCACTACCCACCCCTTATCCCGCCCTAACCCGGTGCACGTGATCACAATCAGCTGCAGTACACATATGAAAACACAACTAGGTGTCTTGGAGCTATCTAGGTCCCAAGGTCTCACTCAGTGGACAGACTATCATCTACGTCAGTGGGAGGCTCCAATGTTAGGTCTCTGTAGTCCGCCCATCGCTTCCAGATCTTGTAATGTTTCCGAGGGCAGCCCCTGGCCTCAAACACTGGCAATTCCAGCCCCATGAGGAAATCCAAGCCCGCCCTCCAGGCGCTAAGTGGGGGAGCGCGGTCACTCTTCCAGGCCCTCGCCAGATCCCTCTTGGCCACAACGAGGCCCAACAGCAGGAGATGGCGCTTATAAATGTTACCACCCACTTGGTCTAGGACATGTAGAAGCCCCAACTTAGGTGTACGAGGAAGATCCCATCCCAGCACCTCCGAGAGGCAGTCCCACACTCCACTCCAGAACCGGACCAGGCCCACACACGACCACACAGTATGCACCAATGTGCCTCTCTCGGTCCCGCAGCGCAGGCAGTCTGGGGAGGCAATAAGGCCCGCCCTCCACAGTCTCTCTCTGGTGTAATAAGCCCGATGCAGGTATTTATATTGTATGAATCGCAATCTCACTGCTATAGCCGCACCTCGGGGGGACTCTAACGCCTCCCGCCAGTCATCCTCATCCAACGGACCGACATCCACCTCCCAGGAGGCTTTCAACGACACAAGGGAAGAGGAGCAGTGAGTGACCAGCGTTTGGTAGATTTTTGAAACTTTTTTATCCCCCAGGTCACCCATGAAAAGCTTCGCTTCCACAGGGCTAAAGTCCGGAAGCTGGTCCAGCTCCACCAGACTCGGCGCCAGAGCATGACAAAGCTGCAGATATTTAAAAAATTGGGACTTGGGCATGTCAAACTCAGCGCTGAGTGTTTGAAAGGATTTAAGGGTGGTCCCCGTAAGGACATGACCCAGCGACGAGATCCCTATGGAGTCCCAGCCACTAAACCCCCGCAGCGATGCCAGCGCAGGGGGCCGCCCATTATTCCACAGTGGAGTTTCGGCCGTCAGCCGTCCCCACCAGCCCATGCGACGCAGTACCTGTCTCCAAATCAGGAAGACTACTTGAGTCACTTGTGGCAACTTCTTCCTCCGCCCCGCCGAATACAAGAGTGTATGGAGTGTGGCATCGCCCATCATAAAATGTTCTAAGGCATATGCCGGATCGTCACGTCCACCGTACCACCACTCATTTAAAACCAACAAATGAGAGGCCTGGTAGTATGACAAGATGTCTGATGTTGCGAGACCTCCACAGTACGTGGACAAAAAGCAAGTCCGTAATGCCACCCTAGAAGTACCCCCAGCCCATAAAAAGCGACCTAGCAATGAATTCACACGACGGAACCACTGCGGGTCCACTCTGTGTGGATGATTTTGTAACTGGTACAATAGTCTAGGGAGGGCCACCATCTTAAAAATTGCGGACCTGCCATATATATTAAGAGGCATGCGCGACCACGTTTTGACGTCGGATTGAACCTTGTCCCACACCGGTTGTATGTTGCGCTCCCACGCAATTGCAGCAGACTCTGACAGGAAGACTCCCAGATATTTCAGTCCACCAATCGCTACTTGCAGATCCGATGCCCAAGGAGACACCACGGGCCGGCCCCCTAGCACCCAAAGAGTCGATTTGCGAGGATTGAGGTAGAGTCCCGAGACGTCACCGAAAATACGTAGTATCTCCAAAATACGCGGGCCTGAACGATCAAGGTCTGTCAAAAAGAAAAGGACGTCATCCGCATATAGCGCGATCCTATCTGTGAGGCCCGCACTCCATACAAAGCCACGAAGCTGCGCATCAATGCGCACCCACGCAGCCAGCGGCTCCATTACCAGCGCAAAGAGATACGGGGACAGAGGGCATCCTTGCCGGGTCCCCCTGGCAACCGGAAATCTCTCCGATATGGCCCCCGAAATACGTACCGAGGCGGTGATGTCAGTGTATAGCAGTTTGACGTATGAGACAAAAACTGGACCTAAATTGAGGCGCGGTAATAGAGCAAAAAGGTAAGTCCAGCTGACAGAATCAAACGCTCTGTCGATGTCAGCTAGTAGGAGCGCCGCCCATTCTTTAGACGCCCCCATCGCACCCACCGCCACCTGCGCCCGTCTAATGTTGTGCCTCGTCGCCCTGCCCGGCATAAAGCCCGCCTGATCCGGGTGGACCAGATCCGCCATGTACGGGAGGAGACGATTCGCCAACGCCTTAGCCAATAATTTGGCTTCGAAATTAATCAGAGATATTGGGCGATATGACTCGTGTCTGTCAGGGGGCCTGCCCGGTTTCTGGAACACCACAATCTCAGCCTGACGCCAGTCCACCGGCAAGCTACCACACTCCCGCGCTGCTTCCAAAGCCTGTCGATAGTGCGGTCCCAGCTGCAAATGAAATTTCTTGTAAAATTCACTGGGAAAGCCACTCGGTCCGGGCGCCTTACCAGTGTTGAGTTGTCCTAGCGCGTCGCCCAGTTCCTCCGCCGACAGGGGAAGGTCTAGAGCTGTCCTGGCCTCATCTGATATCGCCCTGGGGGGGAGGTCAGCTATAAATTTGTCAATTGCCTCCGGTGGGAGACTATCTCGTGGGGCGTATTGTGCCTTATAGTAGGCAGCGAAGCTCGCCGCAAGGGCAGCAGGGTCCGTCATGGCAATCCCCTCTCCGTCCGTGAGGCCCGGTAGAGCGATCGGCTGCAGAGTCTGCTGACACAACCGGTGGAGCATTGTGCAGGACTTGTCGCCCCATTGGTACACCCTGCTCCGTGTGGCCAGCCAGGCTTGTCTAGCCTCGTCCAGTAGGACCGAGGCATATGATTGTTGTGCCTGTAGGAGTAGTCTGAGCGGCACATCACCATTATCTTCTCTACACCGCTCCTCCAATGCTCTCACTTTGGCCGCAGCTGCCACTGTGGCCTCCTGGCGCTTCCGACGGGCGGTAGCACACCAGACGATGTCTACGCCCCGCAACGTGGGCTTCATGGTCTCCCAGACCGTCACACTATCCACGTCTTCGGTCAAATTCTCCTGCCAATATTGGGCTATCGCTCCGCGCATGTGTGTCGTATAATCCGTCCGTTGGAGATGCCACGAAGACATCCGCCAACGGAACGGCTGGTGCGGCTTACGCAGTTCAATCCGTACCGCGACCGGGGAGTGGTCCGACAGTCCTCGAGGTTGTATCACAGCCTGCTTCACCCTATCGAGGAAGGCCCCAGGTACAAACACACAGTCTAACCGGGAGAAGGAGCCATGCACTGCTGACACATACGTGTATTCACGCGTCCTGACATGTAGATGCCTCCAAACGTCCACCCAACCCAACCCATCAATCATCGCTTTGAGACGTGTAGGGGTAGGCGCTACTGCGGCCACTTGCATTCTCTGCCTGTCCAGACCCACATCCACCACGTCATTCCAATCGCCCCCTATCACAGCCAGGCAGTCCGGAATTTCGGCCCACAATTCAAACAGGCGCTCCGCCAGGGACCATTGCAGAGGTGGGGGAGCATATACACTGCCGAACACTACAGGTTCTACACCAATCATGCCCTTAACAAACACATACCGACCCTGGGGATCGAGCCAATGGCGTTCATGAGTATAAGACAGTCGTCGATTAATGAGGACAGCTACCCCTCTCGACCCCCTGGTAAAGCCTGCGTGGAACACCTGGGTATAGCCAAATCGTTGTAAACTCAGTATCTTTGTTCCCAACATATGTGTCTCCTGCAATAACATGACATCCGCTGAGTCCCTCTTACCCCAGCGCAGCACTGCTCCTCGTTTAATTTTGTCCAGCATTCCCCTGACATTCCAACTGAGAATTCGCATGGAGCCACTAATAGGCGCCTTCTCTGGGAAATCACCCATTGTCTCGGTGGGAGAGCTTCTGAAAACCCCAGGACCTAGCCCAAGCACCCTGTATTACAGCAGTCACAGCAGCAAAAATCACGTGCATCCCTGTCCAACCACCCCGTACCCCCCCCCCCGTCCACCCACACAACTTCCCCAACTACCCAACCTCCGCCTATCCCCCCTCCCCCACCCCTATACCTCATGGAACGTTGAAGTACCTGTCGCGGCATGAGGAGCATCAGGCCCAAAACGGAGCGCCCAAAGCCACCCATGCCAATGGATCCCACTACACTCCCCAACTAACAGTACCTCCCCTTAGGGCCCCCCCTCGAACGTGAGAGGATTAGGCCGCCCGTGGGTCAGTACCCCGAGCCCCATTGACCATATGTGACCCACCGCTTAAGCGCAGCGGGACAGTACTACAACAAATACTATGCCCTTCCTGTGTCCAGCCATGGCCCAGATCCTACCACACCATGCGCCAGCCCATCAATCAACAATGCAACCCCCATGGCCACCAGCAGAGGCTAGTGACAAAATGTCGCTTAGGAGGCAAGAATGGGGCTCCATGGCCCTCAGGTCCCAAACCCAGACTGAGCAGTGTCTGACTGTGCACCATCCAGCCGGCCACCCCCGGATTGGGAGCGTCGCCGGGACCGAGACTTCCTGTGTCTCCTGCTCCTGTTGGATGATTTGCCTCTCTCTTGTGACGACCCACGTGATGCTCCGGGGTTCAGGCCCGGCTGGGCATTCGGTCGGATCCTGACTGTCTCGTCCGTCCAGCTAAACACCGCCTCCGGGGTGTCGAAGAAGTGGGTCTTGGATTGAAACACAACTCTCAGACGAGCCGGGTACAGCAGTGAATATTGTATTTTCAGACCACGCAATTTGGCTTTCGCATCTTGGAAGGATCGGCGCTGCTGCTGCACCAGCTTGGTATAATCTGGGAAAATCATAATCCTGTGGCTCTCGAACAGCAAGTCCTCCTTAGCTCTCGCTTCTCGTAGTATAGTGTCCCTGTCGTGAAAGTTGAGGATTTTAGCGATGACTGGACGTGGCCGCTCTCCCGCCGGCGGTTTCTGCATTAGGGCTCTATGAGCGTGCTCCACTACAAAGCAGCGCGACAGGGCGTCCGGGGGAAGCCAACTCTCCAACCAGTGCGTCAAGAACGCCTCCATGGACCCCTTCTCACAATCCTCTGGAAAGCCCACAAAGCGCAGATTATTTCTTCGCGCCCGCCCTTCCGCATCCTCAACGCGGAGCGCCAGCCCTTTTTGTATCCTGGCCATGTCCTCCACCTTTTTCTTTAGGGCCACCACATCATCTTCCACCCCTGTAATCCGAGTCTCGGTCTCTGTGATGCCGGCTACAGCATTGCGGAGATCCTGACGCAGCAGCATGACATCGGCTCCAACCGCACCTATTTTGGCATCAAGCATGTCTCTGGATTGTGTTATGGCGGCCATCAGGGCCGCATTGTCAGGACCTGTGTCCATGCTACCTTCGGAGGCCCCGGATCCTCCACTGGGTCCCGTGAATTTATCGATCGGCCCCTGTTTGGTGGAACCAGTGCCGCCCCCACCTCTCGTCATATTGAGTGGAAATGAAGGGGGCCTCTCAACCCTTGCGGTGGTCCCTTCACCGATAGCAATCCAGCAGCAGCGTCTACTCGGGGGGCCAAGGAAACTCCGTCAGAGCTCGAACACCGTCCTCGGTGGGCACCCCCAGATCACGGGCACCACAGCCAAGCTCCGGGCGGCAAGCCCCGGAGGGAGCGCAAAACAGGACTGTCTCTCTACCCGCTCTGGGCCTCCAAAGTTTCGATCCGGACCTCACCCAGGACCCGCTAGCCCGGGCACGCACAGTGTAGTATCAAGACACTGGGGCGTCCAGCCCCGCCTGTCCTCCTGGCCACCCCACACTCCACTCGTGTCTCACAGAAGCGGACGATGCAGGGCAGGCACTCAGGTCCTCAAACTGAACGGCCCAGATCACCACTCGGGCCACAAGTCTCTTCACAGCGCCTTAGAAGCAGACCCACCAGAGGGGGGGGGGGCACTCACTGTTTGTCGCGGACTATCCGTGAACAACTCCCGGTCACCATCCGGGCAGCAGGCCCGTGCCTCCAGGCGTGTATGTGAGGTCCACTTGGCGGCACTATACCGTGTCTATTCACCACTCCATCCAGTACTACAACACCAGTTCTAGCCATCCAAATCCAACGTGGCGTTCGACCATCCAGCACTCCAGCTGCACTGCGCTCACACCCTCATCCTGGAGCTAAGGAAGACGCTGCCCGGCTGGGACTCACCAAACATGAGGCCCCGGCATCCCCAGGGCCAGGCTGGCTGCACTCTCACTCCGAGGCCACCAGTGTCCGAGGTAGGATCCAACCGGGATTCCCTCCGTCGCGTCACCGGCCCCAAGCGGTCCCGGAACCTGGCCAATGGAGGTGCGCCTCAGAACGCACGGCACTATCAAACGCTAGGCCACCGGGCAGCCGGGCCCCAGCTGCGACCCACCTCTATGGGCTCCTACCGTACGTGCCCAGCGGTCCCGGGGCACAGCAGTTGCCCCACCAACACCAGGAGTGAGCCTCAGCGTCCCCCGGTCAGCCCGGCTCGGGCCGGCCCGGGGTCGCGAAACTCGAGGCCCCGGCCGCCCGGGGTCCGCACAGGCCGCGGCGCCTCCACGCCGTCACAGGATCACCTCGGCACAACCTCCGGCTCTGCAGGTGTCCCCAGTGGGTCTCGCTAGCTCCGGCGCTGCAGTCTCCGGGCGGGGGGTCCTCCGATCGGCCCGACCACTGGCCGTCGGCTTCCCGTCCCGAAAATCGAGGTCCCGGCTCAGCCTGTGGACAACAGGCCGCACCGCGTCGCCAACTATCCCGGGTTACCGGAGCGGCCGATGGAAGAGGGCGGCACACCGGAGAGGTCTGGGCGCCACCCGGAACACACTCAACCCAGGTAGGGCAGTTAGCGGGCTCGGGGGTCAGGATAAAGAACGGATAATGTGCGGGCCGGCGGGAGCTCCTCTAAGCTGCGACCGCCATCTTCGCCCTCCAAGCCACGCCCCCAATGAATTCTAATTTTAATCTTGTTTTATTCTGTGCATAGTATTGTATGTTTACCTGTAAATTTGTATATGTAATGTATTTTAAATGTAATTCTTATTTATTATCTTAAATCTCGTATTATATGCATTTCTATGAACTTTTATGGTCCGTGGTGGCCGAAATAAAGGTATTGAACGAAAAAGGAATTGTGGGTGAGGTAGAGTGCAGAGAGAATGGCTGCGAGGAAACAAGTGGCCAGATCATACTTTAGCAACACCTCAACTCATGTGACGTAATGTGAAGGACGCATCGTCGATGTCTTCGTGGAGAGATCGTTCCTTAACAATGCCTCTACTCACATGACGTAGAGCCATGTCTTCGCATGCCGCAGCGTTTTTTTCCAGCAAGCGATGTCCTCACGTATAGCAGGCCACACCAGTAGTATTTAAAAAGATATCGGAAATTTTATCGAGCATGGAGACAGGATACTAGGCGTCTTCTCTGTTGAAGCAGATGAGGTTGGACCCGTTGGAGAGGCATGAGGGTCTTCCGCAGGATGTTGTGTTGAGGTCTCAAGAAGGTAAGCAGGGGTCATCTTTTTATTCTCTAATCATCGTCAAATGTAAGATTCACCTCTTCAGGAACACAGGAGGCTCCAGTAATAGAGTTAAGTTTATCTTTATTGCGTTGCTGACAACAGAGAACCCACCCAGCACCAGAGACTGGCAACTGTCAACTGACAAGTTCCGCAGCCTTCCTTAGCAACCTTTGGGTTCCATATTCCATGCATGGTCACAAGACAACATTCACATAAAGCAAGACACTACAACTGTCTCCCTAACACAAACCAGAGCTTGGGTAGATATTTAGATAAGCTACAGAGGCGGTGATGACACCTCAATTTTTATGATTAGACCAGAGTTTGCTTTGGAAAAGGAATGCTTTGGGCTCCCAATATTGTTGGTGCCTTTTGGATTATCTTCATCAAACTTCTCTAATCTTTTTTTTAGGGAGATCTGTCAAGCTGGGGCCTAGAAACAGGTAGGGTCTCAAAAGTGGCATTTACTTTTTTAAGTCGGAGGGTTCTTTGGTTCTTGATTCAGAAAAAGAGCTGAATGCAACCTGGTCAAGTAAATGGAACTGTCTTCAAGGAGGTGTATTTGCATGGCTTGGTGTTCAGTATATTTCTGAAATTAGCGTTTAAAAAGTGTTCTGGTCTGGCACAAGTATCTGAACAAATAATTGTTGGCTCCTCCATGGATTTGCGAATCCATGTTGGTTTCTAGAATCCAATTTAAGAATGAGAGGAGTATCATTGTATGAGGGAGCATTATATTCTCATCATGTATTGTGAATTTGCTAATTCTATATTTTGATTTGCAAATCTGCTGTGTTTTGATTCACTTGCTGGTGCAGAAACTTTCTATTCTGACTACATTTACAATCAGTGGGGTACCGTGCACCGCTATGGGAGAAATAAAAAAAAACTGACTTATGGAGGCTAAGGGTACCAAGACCTCCAGGACCTTGTGTGTGTGGGGGAGCGGCGGGGGTCCATAAAGAGACAGCCTAATAATATAATACAATTACAAATTGTGCTTATTTATCATGGGATTCATGAATTCAATGCATTTTTGGGAAATCTGGCCCCTTGCTGGTTGGCTTGGGACCAAGGAGATATCCTGGATTTGCAAATCCAACCTTGGATATGTGAACCATTTAAACAAAAAGTATTCTATTGTAAAAAATTGGGTTACTGGTTGAGGGAGTGAAACCCTTCTCAACCAGCAACCACATCTCTCAGGATGCAGTCACAAGCAAACCCTAAATTAACCTGTGTCGAACCCTTGAGTAGCTTGGCACAGAACAGTCAGGCTTAACTCAAAGGCAATGAGTAAAGTATTGGGAAAACATTCCAAACAATAACACAGTGAAAACACACCACAAAAGGATCCCACAACAGTTTGGAAAAAAAGAGTAATTTTTGATCAATACAACTAGACAAAAACAGCAAAAATTCAATCAGAAGAACCAGAGATATTTATTTAAATGGTTTTAGTGAAAATAGCACAAAAAAGCACAAAGTGGATATCTGGTCATGCCAGACCGAGATAAAGTCACAAGCTCAAGCCTCCTGAGATGGAGCATGTGCTGGCTACAGGAACCCAGTGAGGTCCATTGAACATAGTACGATAATTCCTGGTTTGCAGAGCATTGCAAGAATCTGCATCAAAGATGAATCACGCAGCAAAAGCAGTGAGTCAGTTCCAAGGTGTGGAGAGGCTGCGAGGTGAGATCCTGTGTCATCTCCAAAGTACCTGTAGGCAGAGAATTGCAATGCAAAGTCTGGTGTCAAGAATGAGTCACACAGTCGAGGTCATGCATCAGTTCTGAGGTGCTGCCAGGCTGTGAATGGGAGTCCAGTGTCATGGTCAACGAGGGATGAAAGAACCTGCACCAAGGAAGTGCAGTGTTGTGGTGGTTGAGAAAAAGCTGTGGAGGAAATGTGATTCTTTGTGACAGTTCAGACCCATGCAGCAGCCATGATGCGTTGGTTCTACTTGAGTTTGTGCTGCGCATGCAGAGGAGATATGTCAGTTTTTTTAGATCCATAGAGGCTAGCAGAGCACCTTATGCCCACTTCCAAGAGCTCAGGGCCTGGGCAGCACTACTTGGCAGAGTAGACTCACAAACGGCAGGGTTCAGCTGCAGGGTCAAGATAATTGAATGCCTGTTTGGCCCTGAGGCTTCAGTTCAGGAGGCCAGCCGACTAGACCTTGGAGTCACTCTGGGGTTCAGAGTTCAAGAGATACAGATACAGATATAGTCCGTCTAACCCAGGCAAAAGGGCAGCAGGGCAGCAAGTCAGCAAAACAGGGCAGCCATTCTTCAGAGCAGCAGTACAGCAGAGAATTCCTAACTTTACTACTCATAAACTTAGGAAAATCCTAACTTTAAGACTTTCGGTATTCACATAAGGCATTTAGGAGTCTTAAAATTAGGACTCCTAACTTTACTACTACTAATCTGAGAAAAATGCTAACTTTAAGACTTTCGGTATTCACAGAAGGCATTTAGAAGGGGAAACATCCATTACAACGAAACTTTTACAACGCACTACCATTACGACGCAACTTTTACAACGCAAACCATTACAACGCATAGCGCTGGGGGGCGCTCTAGGATAGGGAATGTATTTAATATACTATCCAACACCTTCCCTACTATCCACGGGGACTGGAGTTGGAATAGTAAATTAAATAAATCACTATCCAGCGCCTAAAAGCATTATGCGTTGTAATGGTATGCGATGTAAAAACCGCGTTGTAAAGGCATGCGATGTAAAAGTATGCGTTGTAACGTCATACATCCTTTAGAAGTCCTAAAGTTAGGACTCCTAACTTCTGTGAATACCGAAATGAGTAAGTGCCTTCTGTGAATACTAAAATGATAAAGAGCGTTCTGTGAATACCAAAATGGTAGTAAATTTAGGTGTTTGTCTTAAGTTAGTTCTGTGAATCGGGCCCACAGATTCAGGTCCACAAACAACAGCAGCAATTGCAGACAATTTCCACTCCACTAGAACATAATACCCTTGCATAAAATGCTGCTGGTAACCTGGATTTCAGAGCTATAGTGAAGGAAGCCATTGACTGTTTTAGACCATGGGTTAAAGAAAAACTTTTCTTCATACACAAAGAAACACAGACAAATTATGAACAGTATTTGTTTTTCCCACCAACAAAAATGCATACATGACAATAAGTCATCACACATTAAACAAACAAATCAACATATATATAACACATACATACATCAAATCAAGTTTCAACGTAGAATAAATCCAACAAAATATCAGTTCAAATTATGCAAAGAAGGGAGCTACCTCACAGAGCAAATACAATAGGCACCTAAGCAGTTCTAAATTTGACTCAACACGCTCCCTAAAGTTTCTAGATATCAGGTCCCTGTTAGAGCAACTCTTGACACCAGGTACATTCTTCCAATCATTATATTTTTGTGTTCCCTGGATTAAACCAGTGCTCAGAAATGCACAATATTTTCCAATTTGAAACAGAGGAGCCGATGGATATGGTTGCTGTATTTCGAACCCCTATTCCACCTTAATGGGGTTCTCCTCAGGATATAGAACTGATGTACATTCTCAATTGCCTCATAGTGTAGGAACAATCCCATTTGTTTGGATCTGTCATGATTAGAACATAGGGCAACGTCTTTCTCATGAGACACTCATGGCCATCCCATGACCTATGGCTCCGAGTTTAATCCAGAATTGTGATGGTCTCCTAAATTGACGCTCACAGCACCGGCTCCATGCAAGGTTGGGTCAGTATCCCAACCTTCCATGGAGCACAAGCCGCAAGGGTCCCACAGGTGTAGGATCCAGGCAAATAGCAAAACCAGCCTCAGAGGCCCCCTTCTTTATAGACCTCCAGAACCCTGCCCTTTCTTCTGCCTTGCCATCTCGGACTTTATTGCTCTTATTGCCATCAACTTCAATCTGTACATCTTCCTAGGAGACCATAACTTCCACCTTGAGAACACTGACATCGTCAACACGGCCAGCCTCTTAGAAAGCATGGTCAACCTCGGATTCAAACAGCTGGTCCCAGACCTCACCCACACCGCAGGACACACTCTTGACCCTACCTTTCAGCCAGCAAAAAAGTCAAATACACCCACAATGAGGAGCTCACCTGGACTGAATACCACTGCATCTACTTTGTCATCTCAAAACCCCACAAGACCCTCACCAACAGCAAGACACAGCACAGCTGGGCAAATTTATCAGTACAACAGTGGGTCAATGCCCTCATCTCCCGCCTACCCACCACATTCGAAGACACAGAGCAAGTGGAGGACAATTTCGCAGACTGAATCACTGCAAGCACTGATGAATTCTCACCCAAGATAACCAAGAAAGCACATAACATCCCAACTGGTTCATGGCAGAACTGAAAAACCTGAAACATGACTGAAGTATGAAGATGACCCACCAGCAAGACCATCGAAGACTGACATACACCCACACCGGCTGACCTCATGAAGCACCCTCATCAAGACAGAAATGGCATCCATCATCAGGTCCATCTCTTCCTGAGATCCAGCAGACCCTTCCCACACCATACTTTCAACCTCGGCAATCGAATCATCAGCAAAGAACTCACCAATGTCCTCAATGACTCTATTACCATGGCTCACTTCCCCCAGAAATGTAAACATGCCAACATGAAGCTGCTGCTAAAAAAGTCATCTGCGTAATCGGGAGAATCTAAGAACTACTGACCCATCACCCTTTTCCCCTTTTCCCAGCCAAAGTCATTGAGAAAGCCATCAACAGCCAGCTCAGTAGACATCTGGAGAACCACAACCTGCTAGACCGTGTCCAATAAGGCTACAGAGCAAACCGAAGCACCAAGACTGCCATACTTGCAGCCATGAATGACATCAGGATGCTGCTAGACATGGAGAAACAGCAGTCCTCTGACCTCTCAGAAGCTTTCAACACCATATCCTACCACACACTAACTCCACCAGAGCAGAATCCAAGAAGCAGTCCTCGAATGGATTGCATTATACTTCACGGCAAGAACACAGAAGGTCATCCTCCTTCTTGACTCCTTGCCTCCTAAGAACATCAGTGGAGGTGTACCTCAATGCTCATCCTTTAGCACAATCCTCTTCAACATATACATGACACCCCAGGTGTAGGAGAGTAGGATCTGCTTACTATAGTTACCCGCACTGTTTGCTGGTGTTTCACTGTTTCTCGACTTTAGTCTCGCTGGGGCCCTGCTAATCAGGACCCCAGCCTAGCTGCTTCCTCTCTAAATTGATTGAATGTACATTAGGTACACTCCAGATTGGTAACTGGGTTGCCCTTGTGAGTCCCTAGTATATCGTACCTTAGGTACCAAGGGCATAGATAGCCCAGAGGCCTACCAGGGGCTGGAGCATGTATTATGCCACCCCTGGGAAGCCTTCCAAAATGGCACCACAGGTCAGCTACTGCAGCCTGGGTAAGGTGGTGCTTGCACCCCTTACTAAGATATAGGCAACCTATATCTACCCTTAATCACTTAAAAATATAAACCTATAAGTCACTCCTATGGCAAGCCTTATCAATCCTGACGACAGAGTGCTTGGTTTTGTGTGAGAGGGTGCCCATGCATGAGCAGGACCCCTCTGTAGCTTTCAGAATCTATTCTCTGCAGCTGTTCTGTGATGCAGCCAGACCATATACTCTTAAGTGCATTATAACCTTGCGGTAAATGCTCAGTTTGGAATGGCTGCATGGAAACATGTAGTGTTTGGTGTCAAACACTTAGGAATCCTACCCCCCCGCCCGTTCTGGCGGTGGGGTTAGAATTCCACCCTTCTAGAGGCAGAAGACATGTACACACTTACCTGACTGATAATAGTTTAAAAGAGCCCCAGCATCACAAAATGAATGTTCGAGCTACAGATACAAGTTTGACCTCCTGCTGCTGGACGAAACTCCAGCAGGGTAGGCATGGACAATAGGTTTCCTGTCACGGGGAGGTGTAACCCCCTCCCCAGAAAGGCTTTTGTGTATTGGGGCTGGGTGGGTGCATTCAGTAAATGCTTTTCAGACTGTGCTGGGGGCACACTTGGTGTCCCTGTGCATAGCCCAGTTCAAACCAGTTGCAGGGGCGCTCAGCCCCTGCTCTGCCGCAAAACTGGATAAAGGGAAAGGGTGTAATGACCCCCTCCCTGGATCCCTAGAGTAAGTCCAACCCCTAAACTTAGTATAAGTATAGGAACCCAGTCCTTAGGACTTTAGATTACCCTGGACGAAACTCTGCACCATATATCCTGGACATTCAACATTCTATTTTGACTAGAAGAAGGAAGAATCTCCCTTTGGGTCAAGGAGTGACTCCCCAGTTCAAACAGGCACCAAAGAAGCATCTTGTCGGTCTGCATTTCCAAGGCTCCCACCGGATCCTGACATATTTCTGACACAGGACACAGACTTCCAGACATCTCCAAGGCTGACACGAGATCCCAGCAAAGCTGAGACCTGTAGCCATCTTCACTATTTTCTACACCAGATTGTAGTTGGACGTCGCGGACAACACAACTTCCTCTAAACTCTGAAGAGCGAGAGGTAAGGTTTGGAGGCTAGTAGTAATGGGCAGGGCGGCAGTCAGACATCAATAAGTGTTTTAAAGAAAGGTTTTTTTCTTTATTACAGATTATGGTCCTGATGAGAACTCACAATTGACGCGAGTTCGAAACGCGTAAAAAATAGTCATTGGCTTTGTTTGTGAATACTTTAATTCCAGCACTCATTTAATCATTGATGTATCTTTGTTTTGTCTGTTTTTGTAGCTTTTTTTTGGTATGATTGATGGATGACTGATGGTTCGAATGATGAAACTTTTGGAATGTATTATTGTAAATAGGAATGTCTTTTTGAAATAGGAATGTGATTTCTGTTGTGTACATAAGGTTTTTTTTAAACAAATGCAAATTTGATAAAGTATAAGATTAAATACTAGAGCATTGAATAAAAAAGAAGCAAATAAAATAATTGTAATTTAATCCAGTAAACATAGCGTTTCTGTCGTATGTTTTGACTAAAAGATTTCAAGATAACTTGGTAGCGGCACGTGCACCTATTCTGTTTATTACAAGCTTGTGACAAGCTGTGCCGTTGGGAGCCCAGACCCAGTGGTGGTGTTTTTGCTCTGCACCAATGCCAATCTCTGCTTTCTGCATGGGTTGCTGTTGCCAAGGTGTGTTGGGTCCCATCTGGAATCCGACATCGCAGCATTTGACATCTATTGTGGAACAGCTTGAATCCAGCTTCTGGTCATTGTCGACGCCTCCTGCTCCTCGTGGCTGAAGAGTCAAGCTGCCCCTTCATCACCTTCAAGCACCCAACATCGGTTGGCAACTTTTCTTTGCCTTCCTGGTCATTGGCTAGTGACCCTGACTCTGTCCCCTCTGCTTACAGGTTCTTCTCGACTACGATCCAGGCTTGTGTCTATCCAGACACTTTCGACTTGGTCACCTGCAGCTCTTTCTCGCAGCTTGCCATTGAAAACGACGATGAAACCCTACACGAAAAGACACCTATACACCCGGCTTCTTTGGGTGAGGTAACATGAGTACTCCAGTGCTCCCATGGGTATTGACTCTAGAACTGCCTAGTTATAAAAGGGGTTTGCTCCAAATCCTCTTCCAAGTGTCCTTCCTCTGTAATTTTCCAACCGCGACTTTCCCATGGAAGTAAAAAGTGATTTGCGGCTGTATTTAGACACTGCACACGTCCCCCGTGGGTCCCATGTTTCACTACCATGGGTGGTTCCTGGTGACCCCAGCGGTTCTACAGGCTCTAGTCCTTGTATCTATGTCAGTCGTGGTTCTTATATCACTTTCTTGCTATATGGTTTGTGAGGCCCCTAGGGCTAAATGTACACTGTGCTAATTTTCTGTGTGCTAAATAAGTTTAACTGGTGTACTTTTGCCTCTAGCCTCATAAAGAGACTAAAGGAGTTTGTTTAGAATAAATACATATATTTTTTATATATACCTGGTGTGGTTCTTCTTGCATTTGGTCATTCAAGAGATTATAGACTGGTAAAACAATCTACTTTACATTCCTTCAAGACTTAGCCTGAAGGCTGCTCTCCACAGCTACCACTAGGATAGCTTTCTATAAGGTTGTATTTCACCTACCATCAATAAGGGGTCGTTTAGACTGGTTCAAGGTGCCCACTAGGATAGTGGGCAGTATATGCCAGGCCAACTTCTCACACCAGGCCAGCATCATCAAGAACCACAGACTACAACATCATCTCCAATGGTGAGAACACCCAACTCATCCTCTCCCTGATCAATGACAAGTTTCAAAGTTGCATGAAAGTCTGGATGGACAACAACTGTCTCAAACTCAAAACTGACAAGACAGAAGTACTCATCTTTGGGAAGGCAGAGATACAAATGGTGGCCACCTGATTTAGGCCCGACCCCTAAACCTACTGACCACGCCCACAACCTAGACATTATCCTCAACAGCCAGCTATCAATGAAGAAGCAGGTCAATGCCTTCTTCTCCTCTTGCTTCTACATCTCCCGAATTCTCAGGATGGTCTAGCGATGGCTGCTTTCCAACAACAGGCAAACAGTTGCACAAGTTCTCATCACCAGAAGATTAGGCTACTGCAACTCCCTCTATGTAGGACTCACCACCTAACTCATGACAAACTCGAGACTATCCAGAATACAGCAGCTAGACTCATCCTTGACCTCCCCAGATGGCTGCACACCCCCCCTCCGCTCAGGAAACTCCAATGGCTACCATTCATGAAGAGATGCCAGTTCAAGCTGTTTACCCATGCTTAGAATGCATTACACAATGAATGGCCAGCTGGCCCTTTAAATGAAGACATTACCACCAACCTACTAGGAAACTCCGGTCTGAATCCTTCTCCCTAGCAGCTACCTAAAGCCAGATGAACAGTGAAGGCAGCTCCTTCTCCCACCTGGCGGCTAAGGCATTGAACAACCCCCCCTGCACCTCAGATCCTCACCATCACTCCAAAAGTTCAGGAAGGCACTCAAGAACAGTATGTTTGACCAATAAGACAACAGGCAGCATGATCTCCTAGTCCCTTCAGACACTCACGTGTAGTTGAATCTCATTATGATTCTCCTTGACTGCACTTAGCTGGTTCAGACTAAGTGCAAATCCTTCAATGCAGTCAAGGCTAAAACAGACACCTTCTCGCATTACCCTATATGATGATCTACCTTGCCAATTTGAAAGTGATTTATGACTCCAATACTAACTTATTTATGAGACACGAGGAGGCCTCTGAGTGGGCAGCTGAATGTAACCAGTTTCTCCAAGATGATACACTGCCCTTTTACCAGAAGGACCAGGAACATCCGCTACCCTGGTGGTCTGAGCTATCGGGGTCCAGGAAGGCCAGGAGGGCCCTGAGGCTCTCGGGGGCTGAAGACACCTGACTTATCTGGAACTAAAGGAGAGACCTGGCCTGGAGCTCAATGGCTTCACACTCTGGAGTAGTGCTCCTACACTGGGAGACCTACAGCAGGAGAGGATGCCCCAGTAAGGGACTGAAAGTGGGTTCTCCTCTCCTGTCCTTTCTTTTCTGTGTGCCGTTGAATGGTGGCTGGATTAAGCTGCTCCGGGGGTTTTCTTTGGACGTCTGTCGATTGAGCCTCTGTAGAAGGGGTCCACCTCTAAGGCCTGTTTCTATGCTGCCTGTTATGTTCTTGGGGCTATGTTGGGACAACAGAAGGGCTGGAAGTGTTTGGAGGGGAGAGTCAGTGAATGGCATGTTCTGGAGTTTTATTTGTGAGTTTTACCTGGTTCATTGGATGAACACACTGTGCTGTGTGTGCTCGCCATAATCCTTCAATCAGCATGCTTTGCGTTGGAGCTGCTGATCACTCCCACCATGCAGACCCTAGATCTGTACCCCCATTTTTTTATTTGCTGTGGCTATGGCTAGCTTCCAAGTTATGACATGGAACATAAATGGTCTGCTGAACAAGATCATGCTCACTGCTATCCTTCACTGTGCTAAGAGAACATGCCTGGAGGTCTTGATGTTGCAAGAGACTCATCTCCTGGACACCAGCTATACCTTTATGTGAAGATTCAGCTACAACAGGGCATGCAGGATGTTAGGTAAGTCTGGGCGGTGAACTCCGTTCCACTCACGGAGATTGCGGAGATTACCACACTCCGCGTTATGCGGAGTTCCAAAAAACTCCATTCTGGGTAGTGGAGCACAGATTTGTTCTCCACTCGCATTTGTCATCATCAAGTTGGCAAACGTGAGCAAGGAAAATCCAACTACCGGAGAGATTTATCCCCGTTTGCGATTGTCAGCAACAAGTTGGTGAGCACGAGTGTGGAATATCAACCCCCCCGGCGAGATTTCTCAACACAGGCGGTCAGATTTCTCATTGCGAGTGGTTGCATATGCTAGTGACATTGAGAAACTGTCCGTTCGCGTTGAGAAAGCTGCCGCTCGAGTATAATTCTACTCGAGTGGCAGAAAAGAAGCAGCGCCTGCTTGCACTGTGCATGGTGTCATTTGCATGATTGCACAGTGCAGACAAGCACCTGGCACTGAAAATCACCACCAACAGCACCACAGAGCTCCGTGTAAAACAGTGGTGTTTTTTTGCACTTCATAGAGTTCCGAGTAGCAGAACTCTGCGAACACCGCCCAGGCTTAACCGCTTCGATGCGGCACACATTTCCCCGCTGTGCAGGCGAATTCTACATGTGTGAACATCAAACTGCCCCCAGCCGTCCGAGGAACATGCCCACCACAAGGAAGAGGTTAATGTCAGGGGCTCTAGAGGTGTAGCTATCCCTTTACATTGCTCATTCCTGTTGTAAATCAACGGCGATTGGGTCAAGCATTAGCAGAAGACATGCTGTATTTGACCATTGTCGTAGCAATTGAACCAACTCCATTTTGGATTTGTGGCAGCCATTTTGTCTGCCACATGTTGCCATGTGCTCATCATGTGCTTTGTCCTACCTCCTTGTTAACTGCGCCTGCAATCTGCCCAGCAACCGGCTATATTTAGCATCCCCCACTTTCAGCATGCCCAGGCATGCCCAGTAGAGTCTGCAGCTGTTACTAATTAGTTCCAGATAGGAATGTGTTTACTAGTTTCTGAAAACTGTTAACTCCATCCACTCATCGATTGTGCCTTTCAATATGCCCTTATATGTACATAAAACTTGCTCTTGTATTTTGTACCGCCTTCTTTTGAGCCCCCTCATTGTGTATAAAAGGGGCCATATGCTTCAGTTCGGTGAGCTACTCTATGCAATACTGAAGGGTATTGTATTGACTGTAGTACCACCTTTAAAGGTCTAATAAACTATGCTTTTGTATTTTCCAGTTTCTGTGCCAACTTCTTCCTATGGTCTGAGGACTCTGCAGAGAAGGGCGAACCCCTTGCACTGGTAGGCCTAGCTGAGGCTTGCTTACATCAATTGGCGCTCGACACGTGGGGCTCATCGGCGACTCGGATGGTCAAAAGGGGTGGTCATGACAAAGGATTGGAATCTCGCCACAGACGTGATCACTGCCAGAAGAGACCCGAGTCTTGGCATCCAAGGCGTTGTTCCTTTCTTTGCGATCTGAACATCCAGGTGGTGCCGGTCCTCGACTGAGATCTCTTCTGTTTGGTCGAATTTAGAACTTCGCAGTTGGAATCTGGACGCACTGTGATTGGTAAGAACCGTTATACGGTACTTGCTGTGGGTTTTGGAAGCCTGGGATTGGCAAGGCAGTTTTAGGATACGCTTGCTGTGGCAATTTTGGTTTGGTATGACTAGTCATGATGTGTATGTGAAAGTGAAATATATGCGTTGCAACACATATAGGCAGGTAATGAGGAGATTTTTCTCTAAAATTGTGATTTTGATTTGAACGGCACAACGCATTACAGATACTTTAAGTGCCACTTTGATTATAATACTGCATATTTTGCACTATTTTGGGCATTCCTGCTGTTAGGGCACTTCGTAGGATGTGCTGCTTTTGTTGAAATAACCGGTTAAGACTTGAGGAATCGCAGCCGGCTCCCCCAGAGGGGACGCCTAATAGAGATATGTACATAAAATATGGTCTTTCTTCTATAATGTACAGCACATTATGGAGGAAATACACGCGGAAAGATCCTGAGTTACGCTGGCCAATGTATGGGTCATTTGATATGCGAAAGATTGAGTATGTGGAACAGTGTATGTTCGAGCGGAAATCAAGACAAGACATGTTTGAATGTGTGCGAATGTGGGTGAAAGAAGTACGTGAGCGTGAGAAACATGAGCAAGCGCTGATTGAAAAAGAGCAACGGAAGAATGTGTATGAAAAAGCGCAAGAATTAAGGAAGAAAGAAGTGAAAGAATTGGAAGAGAGACAGGAGAAGGAGCGCAGATTACAGATATCTGGCCAATATGCTGTTCGGCAACCTCTTTATCCTGTCCTTAATAAATCACAAGATGATTTCTCATTGCTAGATCGCCCTCCGCCTCGGTACGCCGTTCCGTCTTCTCCATCAGACAAAGATGACGATTCCAGGGCAGATCGAACAAAACCAGATACTCGCTCTATGCTGTTGGTCGAACGTGCGGCAGATCTTAGAAAGACTGCTCGTCAAGCACTTTGTGATTCTGTTACTGTTTCTAACATCTTAGATAGTTTACAGGGGTGGCAGGATAGAGAGCGATTATATTTTACTGAGCACTTTGCTGAAGAAGTTGTTGACATGTTTCGGAAAGTCTCTGGTGTTTTAGAACCTGATGATGTAGCAGCCGATTGTAAGCAAATACGTAATGGGCTTTTTACTCTACCCCAGGTGGCTGATCCAATAAGACGGTTGTTCAAACTACAAACTGAGGTGCTTCGTATGGGAGAGGAGAAACGGAAAACAGATGCAGACGCACGGACTGATTCGCTCGGCGGGAAGCAATCATCTATCTTTGGAACAGATAAGACCGCAATAGTGCATGCAAAGCCTATGCGAGAGGCTGCGCCTTTATATGTTCCTCCTAAGAGAGCGGGTACAAGTGATGATAAGTCCTCTGTAGATGCTAAAGGTTATTTTATTCATAATTGGGTGTACACTCCCCAGAATAGGGCAGATGTAATGGCACTTAAAGCTGCATTGCCTGACCCGCAGAAAAAACCAGCCGCTTTCTATGAGGAAGTTGAGGGAGCCATAAATTCTTGTACCATGACAATAGCTGATATCGATTTATTTTTCGGGCTAATATTACCGCCTGATATGTGGAGATCCGTGCGTTAAGTTGATGATCACGCAGCGTAAGTTCAAGTTCAAGTTCAGTGATTTATATAGCGCACTACTCACCCAGAGGGTCTCAAGGCGCTTGGGGAAGGGTGATTCAATTTTTGTCGAATAGCCAGGTTTTAAGTTCTTTTCTGAAGGAGATGTGATTTTGAGTAAGGCGGAGGTGAGTGGGGAGTGAGTTCCAGGTCTTGGCCGCCAGGAAGGAGAAGGATCTGCCACCCATGGTGGATTTTCGGATACGCGGGACTGCAGCGAGGGCTTGATTGGACGATCTAAGTTGGCGGGTGGGTGTGTAGAAGGACAGTCGAGTGTTGAGGCATTTGGGTCCTAGTTTGTAGAGGGCCTTGTGTGTGTGGGTGAGAAGACGGAATGTAATTCTCTTGTTGACGGGAAGCCAGTGGAGGTCTTTTAGGTGTCCGGTGATGTGATCTTGGTGAGGGATGTCCAATATGAGTCTCGCTGATGCGTTTTGGATGCGTTGGAGTTTTTTCTGTAGTTTTGCTGTGATTCCGGCGTTTAGTGTGTTACCATATTCCAGTCGACTCGTGACCAGCGCGTGAGTGACAGTCTTTCTTGTTTCGAGGGGGATCCAGTGGAAGATCTTTTTGAGAATACGAAGTACGTTGAAGCAGGAGGATGAGACTGCGTTGACTTGTCTGGACATCGAGAGAGACTAGGATGAAGCCCAGGTTGCGTGCGTGGTTAGTGGGTGTGGGTGCTGTGCCCAGCGCGGAAGGCCACCAAGAGTCGTCCCAGGCAGAGGGGGAGGATCCTAGGATGAGCACCTCCGTTTTGTCTGAGTTGAGTTTTAGGCGGCTGTGTTTCATCCATTCGGCTACTTCTTTCATGCCTTCGTGAAGATTGGTTTTGGCGGTGTTAGGGTCTTTGGTGAGGGAAAGGATTAACTGTGTCGTCGGCGTAGGAGATGATGTTAAGGTTGTGTTGACGCGCGATGGGGGCGAGTGGGCTCATGTAAACGTTGAAGAGGGTGGGACTGGGTGATGAACCTTGTGGTACTCCACAGATGACTTCAGTGGCCTCTGAGTTGAATGGGGGAAGTCGGACTCTTTGAGTTCTCCCGGCGAGGAATGAGATGATCCAGTCCAAGGCTTTTCCTTGTATGCCGATGTTGCTGAGGCGTTGTATAAGGGTGCTATGGCAGACTGTGTCGAAGGCGGCGGAGAGGTCGAGTAGGATGAGGGCCACTGTTTCTCCGTTGTCCGGTAGCGTTCGGATGTCGTCTGTGGCAGCGATGAGGGCGGTTTCGGTGCGGTGTTTGGCTCGGAAGACAGACTGTGAGGGGTCGAGGGAGTTGTTGGATTCAAGGAAGGCGGCGAGGTGGCTGTTGACGGCTTTCTCGATGACCTTGGCGGGGAAGGGGAGGAGGGATATGGGTCGGTAGTTTTTAAGTTCAGAGGGCTCTGCTGTGGGTTTCTTCAAGAGGGCGCTGAGTTCGGCGTGTTTCCAGGTTTCTGGGAAGGTGGCAGAGTTGAACGAGCAGTTGATGACATCACGGAGATGGGGTGCGATGATGGAGTCAGCTTTGTTGAAGATGTGGTGGGGGCAGGGGTCGGTTGGCGATCCAGAGTGGATTGAGTTCATTAGGCGGATGGTGTCTTCGGTGGTGATTGGGTTCCAGGTGCTGAGGTTGTTAGTTGGCGGTGTAGGATCTGAGGGGGGTGGGGAGGGTTGTTCGCCGGGAGTATTCTCGAAGCTGTTGTGGATGTCGGCAATTTTGTTGTAGAAGAAGGAGGATAACGCATCGCAGAGGTCTTGGGAGGGAGTGATGTCGTTAGATGCTGCGGCGGGGTTGGTGAATTCTTTGACGATGTTGAAAAGTTCCTTGCTGTTGTGGGCGTTGTTGTCGAGACGATCCTTGAAAGCTGATTTCTTGGTGGATCGAATCAGTTGGTGGTGTTTGCGGGTGGCCGCCTTGAGGGTGGCCATGTTGTCTGTGGTTGGGTTTTTTCTCCATGTTTTCTCTAGGGTGCGGCATAGCTTCTTGGAGTTTTTTAAGGTCATCATTGAACCAGGGGGCCTTTTTGCTGCCTGAATTGATATGGTGCTTTTTCAGGGGTGCTAATTCGTCCGCGCTATGGGTGATCCATTGCTTGAGGTTGGTGGCCGCTTGGTTTGGGTCCAATGAGAGGGTGGGAGGGTTTTGGTTGAGTGATGTGAGGAGTTGGTTGGAGGTGATTTTGTTCCAGTTTCTTCGAGGAATAGGTTGTAGGTGGTTGTGGGTCAAGGTGGTTTTGTAGCTGAAGTGAACACAGCTGTGGTCCGTCCAATGGAGGGCTGTGGTGCGGTCGAAGGAAATGTGCTTGCTGGAGGTGAAGATAGGGTCGAGCTTGTGTCCGGCTACATGGGTGGGGGTGTCCACAAGTTGTTTGAGTCCGAGATTGGCCAGGTTGTCCAGAAGGGAGTTGGTGTTGCTGTCGTGTTTGTTTTCAAGGTGGAAGTTGAGGTCTCCTAATAGAATGTAGTTCTCGAAGGTGAGGGCATGTGGGCTGATGAAGTCAGTGATGTCATCGCAGAATTGAGTGCGGGTTCCTGGAGGCCTGTAGATGAGGGTGCCTCTAAGTGTGGTCCTAGGGTCGGTGTGTATCTGGAAGTGGAGATGTTCGGCGGTGGCAAGATTATCGTCGATGCTGGATGTGATTTTGATGGTGTTCCTATGGACGATGGCGATGCCTCCTCCTGTTTGGTTGGTGCGGTCTTTTCGGGTGATCTTGTAAGCGTCCGGGATGGCTATAGCGATGTCGGGTGCTGATGATGTGTTCATCCAAGTTTCTCTAAGGAAGGCGATGTCCGGTGACGCAGTGTCGAGTAGGTCCCAGAGTTCAGTGGCGTGTCTATGGATCGAGCGGGTGTTTAGCAGGATGCACTTCAGGTGGTTAGAGTCGGAGCTATGTTTGGAGGAAGTGGATTTGGAGAGGGTCCTGAGGCAGGTGAACTTGCAGGTGTGACAGGCGAATGGACCGCGGGTACGTCCTGGGGTGGCTTCGCAGCATTGTGGTGTGCGTCCGGGGTTGAGGGCGAGGAGAGATGCGGCATCATATGTGAATCTAGTGGGCTGGGTACGGCGGGGGCCAGGGGGTCTGGCGATGGGCGCGGTCCAGGCGCGGACGGGCGTAGACGGGCTTACCTTTGGCGCACCTTCGGCGCGGCCGCAGCGCGTGGACGCTGCGCGTGGATTCATCTGTCTTATATGGAGAGTGGAGGGGGGCGGAGCGTGGGAGGGGCAGCTGGGAGGCGGGAGCGGGGAGGAGACACGGGGTCCAGGTAAACAAACTAACAAAATGGAGTAGGGTATCTCACAACAAGGCAGGGGCACAGTCGCCGATTATTAAAACACTTTTCGGAGCCAAGCGCTATTTAATAAAGCACAATGCAGGGCCAATGAGCAGCGCAAATAAATAAATATGTAAAAACGATACCAGGCGCTGCGATATCGCTGAAGCGCTCGAGTAGGTAAATTTTTCAGCAGAGCGTCAGCAAAAGCGTCTCGGGACAGGCAGGGAGCGAGGGGGAGCGACCTCTGATGAGCTGCTTCAGACGGAGGTAGTCAAGAGTTTTCACTAGCTTTTAAACAGCTAGCCACTCCTGGTAATTGATTCGTAACATATTTATCTACAAACAAATGTCGGCCCGTATCGTCCGTTAGCGACTGACCACTAAAATCATGAAAGGCTTCCTCAAAATGCGTAAAGAAATCTGAGCCGATTCATCTGCCTTTTGTTCACATGATGCTAAAATAGTCCAATCAATCTTTTTAGGGGGAATAATCCTTTTTAACTTAGTTAGTATTGCAACAGGAAGGTCTAAAATCAACTGACATGGCTTTTTCGCTGCTTCCCTATCCTCATCTTCCGTCTCTACAGCGTATGGGGCATTATGGAAGGAGATAGAGACGGAAGATGAGGATAGGGAAGCAGCGAAAAAGCCATGTCAGTTGATTTGGGTAGATGGGTCTTGTCTGAAGTTACCGGATGGTACAACTTCAGCCGCATATGCAATTACTACGCTTCACACAATAGTGGAGACAGCTCGCATACCACAGAAGTCAGCTCAAACAGCAGAACTAATACCTTTGACATGAGCATGTGAGCTTAGCACAGGTTTGCGTGTGAACATTTATACAGATAGCCGCTATGCTTTTGGAGTGGCGCATGATTTTGGTCTGCTCTGGAAGGAAAGAGGTTTTCTGACATCACACGGGATGCAGATAATGCACAGAAGAACTAGTGCATAATCTTTTGACTGCATTAACATATCCAAAGAGAATAGCTATAGTGAAATGCAGTGCGCACAAGAAAGTGACTGATAAGGTGGGACAAGGAAATGCTTTTGTAGATCGAGTGGCACGTGAGACTGCGATGCAGCCTGAGACTACTTCTATGTATGTAGTGAAATCACAAGCTGAGAGGTGGCACGAAGCTAGGAAAGAAGTTTTAGAGATACAGAGGACCGCTTCTGACAAAGAACGGGAGCAATGGTCGAAGGATGGGGAGTTGGATGATGAAAGTTGTTGGCGAAAGAAACAGATGTATAGATGGAAGTTGCCTATAGCTTTTGTACAACCTATGGTTCAGATGGCACATGGGCTAGCACATGTTGATGCTTCAGCAATAGTGAAATTGCTTATGCAAGTTTGGGAGCATCCAGAAATTGCTAGCACAGCTAAGAAGAGTAGTACAGTCTTGCATGATTTGCCTGCAATTCAATCCTGGAAAAGGGACACGAACTCCAGCAGGAGGGTTTGCTACACCAACTGTACCTTTTGAAGTATTGCAGATGGATTATATTCAGCTTTAATGCTGCAATAATCTGAAGTATGTCTTGGTGGAGGTATGTGCCTTCAGTAAATGGATGGAGGCGTACCCTACAAAGGACAATACTGCGATTACTACGGCAAAGGTGCTTTTGAAGGAATTTTTTCCTCGTTATGGTGTTTGTAGACTTTTGTGGAGTGATAACGGACCTTATTTTATAGGGAATGTTTTCAAGTATGTCCTGAAAGGATTAGGGATCAAACAGAAGTTTCATGCAGTGTTCCACCCACAATCAGCAGGATTGGTGGAAAGATACAATGCTACTCTGAAGCTGAAATTAGCCAAGATACAGGCTTCTACTTCTCTGACTTGGCCAGATGTGTTGCCACTGGCATTGTTGTCTATTAGATCAGTGCCTCATTCTCAAACAGGTCTCACCCCTTATGAGATTCTGTTTGGTAGGCCCATGAATATCTGGGGAATTCCTAAACCAAGTTCTGTGTATGATGTACCTTGTGTCTTAATGAATTACTATTTGGCACAATTAACTGATAACTTGGTTTCTATTCATCAACAGGATCGGGAAGCACTTCCTGACAGATCTACAGGTGAAGGCCATGAACTCCGACCTGGCGACCATGTGATGATTAAGGTCTTCGAGAGGTCGAACAGTTTGGAGCCAAGGTGGCGTGGACCAGAGCAAGTGTTACTTGCCAAGAGGACAGCAGTTCGAGTCACGAACAGGAAAAATTAGATTCACAGCACCCATTGTCGGCGAGTACTACCTACCTTAGTGGAGCCTGCTGTGTTGACCGACCATCGAGAGGTTCTGACTGCGGAGAGAGGCCATGCTGTGACCCCTGACGGATCTGAGGAGTTCTTCCCGGACCAGACAATCCCTGGAGCAACAAGATATAATTTGAGACCGAGAAAGGAGTCTGCAGTGCTTGTGAAAGTTGTCTGAGCATTCCCTGGGTTAGTGAAACAGAGAGCCGATGTGGCAAGGGGGGGATCAGCCCTGCAAAAGAGTAGTGACACCCGTCTTGTCCCGTGGTGAAGAAATAAACGGCTGCCCAGGGATAAGAGCTCTGACAACTACTTTAGTTTCAGGAAGAATTGTTTTGTGCTTTTGTCAAAAATGGAAAAGAAGAAGATTTTTTGTGCTAAAGGGCTTATTGTTGTCTTGGTGATTGTGACAACAATAACATGGTCTGTTGAGGAGACAACTCCTGCTCGTGAGTTGTTTGTTGTTACTACACTGACACCTGAGGAGCATTATTTCTTCACGCTCCCATATCAAGAATTGAAGCACCGACAATCCTACCTTAATAACACTTTTATTCAGATGCTACACCATACCCACATTGCTACAAATGCCACAAATTATTGGATTTGTGGGATGATGCCTGCACATGAAAAGAAGGGAGGAACACCGTTTATACCTCTCCCTTTTTCGCATAATGGCTCCTGTCGAGCCTGGTATACCCTGCTTTTTGCAACTAGGAAGCCTACCGTGGGCAGACTGCTTTTCCGGTTGAATAAAGAATCACATCAAGACAAAGATGGGTATCCCCAAGCGAATGGAACTAAATGGGAGTGGGAGGTATATCAACTGGACATTATTTCAACGCCATATATCTTCACCAACACAAGAGACTCTATTGAAAGTGAACATGTTGTTATCTCTGTCACTCAGGCACAAGCAGAATTATGTGTACAGAGCATTGGACAAATTCCTGTTGGAATTAGTGAGTGTATTACTGTTTTGAATATAGATGGATTGAATAATAGTACCTTTTTAGCTTCACATAACACCTACTTTGTGTGTGGAAATCGTGGATATTATCGATTGCCAGCTGGGTGGACAGGTGTATGTTATGTGTCATTTTTGTTGCCTCCTGTGTTTCTGGCACCTCCATTGTATCATCGAAATCTTAAACTGTTCAACAATATTACTGTAAATCGTTATAAGAAGACCTTGAATACTGATGATGTAGATCAAACAGACACTAGCCTGCAACAGTATATAGACTTTAATTTAGGATTGTTCTTTTTTGTGGGTGCTGCATTAAATAGTAGAAAAGTGTGACGATTAACTAGAGTTGTAGAAGCTGTAACAGATCAAGCAGCTGTAGCCCTAGGAAACCTCACTGAAGAATTGCAAATTACTAGAATTGTTGCTTTACAGAACCGAATGTTTCTAGATGTTATGTTAGCAGATACACGTGGTGCATGTCGCATTATAGGTAGTAGTTGCTGTGTGTTCATCCCAGATCATACACCATCAGTGTATAAAGCGATCAATAAACTCCATAAGATCGCTGCAGACCTCCACACAGAGAATGGTACGTGGACCCTTGCAGGATGGTTCTGGCTCTAATTTCTGCCTGGGGCTGGAAAGTATTGACTGCTCTATGTATAATAATTGCAATAGTCTTCACATGTTGTGTGTGTATCCAGTGTAGGCCGATGATATGTTCTATGTGCATTACTGCTTGCATACCGACCAAAAGAAATGTTGCATAAGTCAAAATGCAGAATAATTTGAACAAGGAGATAACCGAGATGATGGTCATTGATATTAGGGATGAGTATCTAGCATATCCTAGGAAGTCGAATGTCTTCAGCTAATGCTGAAAGGGTCATCTGTTGTAAATCAATGGCGATTAGGTTAAGCATTAGCAGAAGACATGCTGCATTTGACCATTGTCGTAGAAATTGAACCAACTCCATTTTGGATTTGTGGCAGCCATTTTGTCTGCCACATGTTGCCATGTGCTCATCATGTGCTTTGTCCTACCTCCTTGTTAACTGCGCCTGAAATCTGCCCAGCAACAGGCTATATTTAGCATCCCCCACTTTTAGCATGCCCAGGCATGCCCAGTAGAGTCTGCAGCTGTTACTAATTAGTTTCAGATAGGAATGTGTTTACTAGTTTCTGAAAACTGTTAACTCCGCCCACTCATCGATTGTGCCTTCCAATATGCCCTTATATGCACATAAAATTTGCTCTTGTATTTTGTACCACCTTCTTTTGAGCCCCCTCATTGTGTATAAAAGGGGCCATGTGCTTTAGTTCTGTGTGCTACTCTATGCAATACTGAAGGGTGTTGTGTGGACTGTAGTACCACCTTTCAAGGTTTAATAAACTATGCTTTTGTATTTTCCAGTTTCTGTGCCAACTTCTTCCTATGGTCTGAGGACTCTGTACAGAGAAGGGCAAACCCCTTGCACTGGTAGGCCTAGCTGAGGCTTGCTTACATCAATTCCCCTTTGTGGTGTCTTGGGTGACCTCAGACCCACAGGGCTAGTATGAAGCAGTGTAGGGTATGCTGTATGGGATACCCATCAATCTCCTCTGTATATGCTGACCACCATTCTTATGCCACACACCTCTGGGATGCTCACTGAGATTATATCAGGGTTTCCCCAGGGGACTACTGTTCTAGGAGGCAACTTCAATGCAATGCCCCATCTCGATGTGGTTATTTTGGGCCCTCCAGCAGGTTACTGACAATGGGGAGCCCGACATCCGGGCTCCTGGATGGAGTCACTGAGTCTCTGTGATGTCTGGCAAACCTGGCATGCTACAGACTGGGACCAGAAGCATGCACATACTGCGGCCTCGCCTAGGAACATTTTTGAGAAATGACCTCCATCTTTTACCAGCCACTAATATGATCCACACAATAGTGGTGCATATACTCCTAAGGGGCATCTCTGACCACTTACTAGTGCTCTTCTGCTTTGGAACTCCAGCCCAGTCTAGACATCCAGCTTGGCGTCTTAATGCCTAGTGCCTCACAGACAAGCAGCTCCGAGAATATCTCCTGTCTGAACTCTGTTTCTAGTTCAAGACCAATGAGGTACCTCTGCTGGTTCCCTTTGGGTTACTAGCAAGGACACAATTCCAGGGATTGCTAAATCCTCTCTGCAAGTTGGAAAAGCTTAAGCAGATGGATTTTGTGTGCCGTAAATCCCGCTTGCTCACTCTTGAAAAGTGCTTTTCTGCCAGGGACCCTGAGGAGCTTCGCCTGCAGCTTAAGCTCGATCAGGCCACACCGCACCTATTCGTACTTGACGAGGCACAGCAGTGCTAGCAGGCATCAACACAAAGGGTCCATGAATATGGTGACAAAAATGGTAAAGTCCTCTACTGGCTTGTTACAGTGGGATGAAGTTGCATATAATCTCAGGCGTTGGGGATGCAATGGACCGCAGCCTCACATGCGCTAATGAAATGGCAGAAGCATACACCTCCTATTAACAGGCCCTAAACGTTCACCAATCCCCTCCTTAGCAATAGTGAGCTAGCCCACTTCTCTGTGATGTGGGCCCAACCAGGTTTACGAAACCCCAAACTGTGGGCCTTGAGTCTGCTATCTCAATGGACGAGGTGGAGGCAACCATGAGGGACCTGAACACTGGTTGGAACCCCAGAATGATCTGGTTCCCTGCAGATTATTATCAGTTCTTTGGTTCTGTGTTTACATCTCACTTAGTGAGTCTGTACTCTGACACTGACCAGAGGGTACATTTTCCCAGGAGTTGGATGTGGCCCACATAGTGGTCCTACGTC
Source organism: Lissotriton helveticus (assembly GCF_964261635.1). NCBI lineage: Eukaryota > Metazoa > Chordata > Amphibia > Caudata > Salamandridae > Lissotriton > Lissotriton helveticus. Next base: position 1,987,162,382 of record NC_136063.1, read on the forward strand.
AAAAGGGGCACCCCCACAGTTCCTTGTTAATGATGTGCTGTCCTCTCCATTTACTGTTCGCCGAGGCACTCCACAGAGGTGCCCCTTATCCCCCCTTCTGTTCTCCCTTGCCATAGAACCCCTTGCTACAATTAATTGATGTGATGCCCAGGTCTGGGAGTGGCAATGGAGGAAGGACATTGAGGATAATATAGACTTATATGCTGATGTTGTGCTCCTTTTTCTGACTCAACTGCAGCTGTTTAGGCCCGCTATATCCCAGGGAATGTTTTAGGAAGCTTCTGGCCTCCAGGTTAACTGGCAAAAGTCTGTTTGTGTCCCACTGAAAGGTGATACAGAGATAGTGAGTTGGGTGAGCACCATACTGACGTTAAGGTTTAAGCTTTAAATACCTAGGAGTCCACATAGCACTCCTGCTAGATCTGGCTCAGACACTCACTCTTGCTCCTCTGCTCGCCAACACCAAACAGGCACTGGAGCCTTGTTCCGTTCTTCCTCTGAACACATTGGGTAAGGTGGCCCTGATCAAAAATATGCCACTCCCTAAATACTAATATGCCATACAGACTTTCCCATTCCCCATCCCTGCCTCATTTTTCATGCAGCTTAATGCTCTTATCCATTCCTTCATTTGGCGGGGGAGGCCACGGCATATTACCTGGGCTTAGTGCTACTAACATTGGACGGGGACTTGGGGCTGGCTGATATTAAGCTCTATTACTGGGCATCATATCTTTTGGCATTAATGACAGGATGATGGAGGATTGCAGTGTCCTTGCATACAGAGTGGAACCGTCCCCACTGGGTCTGGACAGGGTCATGGGTCACCTCTACCGCAGCCATATCCCTACCACCACGTTGGAACCCACTAAGGTTCTGCTGCTCTGCTGGGTCGCAGTGCTCTGATTCATAGGTTTGAGATTGTAAACTTATGCCACAGATTCCGTTGTAAAGTGGGCGCTGGTTGCATCATACAGCCTTACTTGCCAGATTTAGTCGGTGGGGTAAGTTGTCATCACATCCATAAGTGATGTATGGAATGCTGCCCACATGACATCCTTCACTGACCTCCAGGCCCTCTTGCAGCTCAATCACACATAATTCCACATATATCAACAGGTTCAACACACACTAATCGTCCATTGCTCCGACCTTGCAGACATACCTAACTACAACCCACTGGAGGCCTGCCTGATGATGGGGCCGGGGTGACCTCTCGCAAACATATTGCTCAATAGTTTATCATGCCCCAGATGTAGTCACAACCCTGAAGCTGAATTGGGAGTGATGGATCGAGGATTGCAACTTATCCAACTAAACGTTCTACAAGCAACGTACCCGACCTCCTATCGTTTCTGCTGGGTGGGCAAGCTCTCCATGTCCCTATGCTTCCTCTGCAAGCATACACCAAGGCAGACTTCTTTCTCGTGGTTTGGCAATATCCAGGCATTTCACTATTCTGGGAGCTCATAGCTGGATTCCTTACACAAGTGTTGTGGAGACATATTGCACTCACACTCAGGGTGGGACTTCTTGGTATCTTGACCGACATGGGTGAAAGTAGGAGCAGCCAGACATTAGTTGGCATTATCTCAGACCTTGCCAAAGGCTTTTTAGAACAGAAATAGAACTCCCCAACCCCACCTTTGACTGTGGAATGGCAGAGGGTGATGGATTGGTAAAACCAAAATGGAGAAGGCTAGCTTCAGAGCACGAGGATGCCCAAGGAAGTATGTTTGAGTCTGGGACAAATGGTGGGACAACTATGGACTGGAAGACATTCCAGTACTGGTGAACTGATGCAGGTCCTTTAACGACTATGGTGGGACTGGTGTGGTAGGGTGAGCATGGTGAGCAGGTGGGTGTGCACTGCTGTGTTGGTAAAATGTCAATAACATTTAGTTTATAAAAAAAATAGTATCCGCTTGCACTTTTCATCAGGGGTGAACTACAAATGGATTGCCAAGATCATTGGAAAAGTGATAAGTGCACTATGTCAATTGAGCCCTTTCTACATTTTTGGAGTTTCATATCTACCTTCACCCCTCACTGACTGGATTTTGACCCCAACAAGGTACTGAGACCACCCTCCTAGCAGTGATTAAAGAGATCAAGAAAATCTTAGACGGGGAGGCAGCGGAGCCATCATTCTTTTGGACCTCAGTGCTGCCTTCAACACTGTTAACCACCACACTTTGCTTCTGAGAGGGGTGGGAGTGACTGGGGGGGCCTTAAAGTGGCTGCAATCCTTTCTGGAAGATAGATCCTTCCAGGTGTTTGAAGGAAACGTTATTTCAAAACATATACCTCTTAGTTGTGGTGTCCCACAGGGGTAGTCCCTGAGCCCCACTTTATTTAATGTTTACATGAGCCCACTAGCGTAGATAGTGAGGCCGTTCAGGGTCCAGATTGTCACCTATGCTGACGACACACAACTTGTTGTTGCCCTTAATCACTCCAACAATTCCTCGCCGGGCTGAGGCCCATGTTTGGAGAAGGTTGCAAAATGGATGGAGCATTCATACTTGAAACTGAATGGTGACAAGACGTAGCTGATGCTCCTAGGCATGGCCAGTTTGTCTTGGTCCAGCTCCTACGCCTAAAAACAAGATTACAAGTCTGGGCATCTGACTTGATCGCAGCCTAACTTTTAAGCAGCAGGCCTTGAAAGTAGCAGCTAGTTGGTACGGAATCCTTAGGATTCTGCGAAAAATCCTCCCTCTTCTACCTTTCCTCGCCAGAAGACGTATGGTTCAGGCATTGATCCTCTCTCGCCTTGACTATGCAAATGTTCTATACTTAGGAGCCCAGCGTGCCACCATCACTAAGTTACAGACTGTACAAAACTGCACAGCACCACAAAATCCTAATTTAGGACAGAATCCTAACTTAAGACTATATCCTAATTTAAGACAAAATCCTAACTTAAGACTACTAAATGCCTTCTGTGAATACCAAAAGTAGTAAGTTTAGCATTTTGTCGTAGGTTAGTTCTGTGAATCGGTCCCAGAGTCTTTATGCAGGTCTTAAATTACATTTCTGTCTTTCTTTACAAATAGTACTCTCAAAAACAAAGAAAAGGTAAAGGATGTAAATTATTTATTTTACTTCAAATGTTTTATATAGCGCTGCTGGACCCGAGAGTATCAGAGCGCTTTACAAGGAAGGTAAAAACAAACATTGAACAGTGAGATCAAACAAGTCTAGTGCGTCAGAGGAGTATGGACATATAAATTGAAATGTATACAAATAAAGAAGGGAGGAGAGAGATGGAAGTGAAGCGAGGGTGAGATAGAGAGGGAAGGGGTATAGCGGAGGAGGGAGGGGAGAGCATAGTATGAGAGAGAGGAGTTATCAGGGATGGTGTCATACTACAAGTATCACGATACATAGGGCATGTAAAGTGTCAGTGACATTAGATACCCCAGTATTTGTTGAGAGCAAGTATTTTAAGTTCTTTTTTGAAGAGATGGTAGGACGGGTTGCAGCGGATATCCTTTGGGAGGGAGTTCCAGAGAACGCACAGGATTGGGTCTTATGATGTTTAAGTCTGGGTGGGATCAGGATAAGTGCTTCTCAGGAATCTGGAACAACCTGCTTTCTGAAGTTTTGTTGCAAGGTAGGAAGGGATGTTTTGGTGAAGAGCTTTGTGAGCGATGCAGGCAATTTTGTATGTGGATCTTCCTTCTATTGGAAGCCACTTGAGATTTTTGAGGATGGGGGAGATGTGATCAAATTTTCTGCAGTCGGAGATGAGTCTAGCCGCAAGGTGGAGGACAGATTTAATTGGGGCAAGATGGATTTTAGGAGTGCCAGCCAAAGTGGCATTGCCATAGTCAATCCTGGAGAGGACCAGTGACTGGACAACAAGTTTGAAATCTTCTGCTGGAATAAAAGGTTTGAGTTTTTTTAGGTGGAGAAGGGTGAGAAGAGCGCTTTTGGAGGCATTTTTGATGTGGGGGATGAGTTTGAGATTTTGGTCAATACTGGTGCCAAGGGACTTAACAGTATTAGAGGTGGAGAGAGTGCAGTTTAGTGCTTTGATGTCCTTTACCCAGGGTTGGATGGGAAAAGGATTGTTTTTGGGGGAGAAGATTATGATTTCAGTTTTTTGGGGGTTTAGTTTGAAATGGTTCAGATGGAACCGGGTTTGAATTTTAGTCAGTGTCTCATTTAGGTGAAGGATGTCTTTGTGAGATTTGATCTTGTAGTATAGTTGCGTGTCATCAGCATAGAGATGATAACTGATATTAGAGTGTTTGAGGATAAGTGTGAGTGGTTCCATGAACAGATTGAATAGGGTAGAGGAGAGGATGGAACCTTGAGGTACTCCAAGTGAAACAGGTTGTGGTTTGGTGAGGAAATGGCTAAGTTTGATTTGTTGGGATCTGTTTTGGAGGAATGAGGAGAACCATTTGAGTACCGTGCCTTCAAAGCCGAATCGATCTTTGAGGGTCTTGAGAAGGGTAGGGTGGTGAGCGGTATCAAATGCAGCTGAGAGATCAAGAAGGATAAGTATAGAGGATTCACCTTTGTCAAGGGAACAATGAATATCATCCATGACATTTAGCATAGCAGTTTCTGTGCTGCAACCCATTCTGAAGCCGGACTGGAAGACATCAAGGAGGTTGAATGAGACAATGTGTTTCTCTAGTTGCATTAAAACACATTTTTCGAGGGCTTTGGAGAGGAAAGGAAGGTTAGAGATGGGACAAAGGTTGTTTGAATCATTGGGGTCCGCAGTGGAGTTTTTGGGAATGGGCGTAATTTGGCCAAGTTGGAGGGATGCAGGGACACAGCCTGTGGAGAGAGAGGAGATGATAATTTTAGACCATATAGGGGCAATGGTGGATTTGAATTCTTGGGCTAATGTGGTGGGGAGAGGATCCTTGGAGTGTGCAGAAGGTTTAAGTTTGACAATGATATTAGTGATCAAAGATTCAGTTACTGGGCTAAATCATTCCAAGAGGCGTTGTTTTTAGCGGGAGAGTTTGTTGTATGAAGGGTATTATGCAGGAGTAGATCAGGTAGGGAATCAGAGGTATCAGGCGAAGTGAAAGATGAGATCGACGTCGACTTATGAGTGTTTGGAAGAGTGTGTAGGGTCGTGGTAGGTTGAGTTGAGAGAGGGAGGGAAGAGAAGGATAGTTCCATCATGTTGATTTTGTTCGTGAAGAAGCTAGCTATTTCTTCGCATTTGACTGTGGAGGCTAAAATTTTAGGGGGGCCAGTGGATGTTTGTTTTTTTACAATATTGAAAAGTTCTCTAGGGCGGTTTCTGGCTTGATCAAGCTGAGATCGTAGAAAGGAGGCTTTATCTTTAAATATGTGTATTTGTACTGGGCACGAGCAGCCCTAAGAATAGACAGATTATCCACTGTAGGGTGAGATCTCCAGACCCGTTCACAATGTCTAAGTGACCGTCTTTCATTATTAAGTTCCGAATTGAACAAGGTCTTAGGGGGTATTTTTTTTGTTGTTTGAGTTTGATAGGAGCAATTTTGTCTAAGGCTTCAAGAATAGAGTTGTTATAATGGTTGGTTAGGTCAATTGTGCTGTCAGAGAGAGGTGGTAGGTCTAAGTGAGCCTTAATTGTTATTTCCAGTTCACCGGGTGGAATACGGTGAAGGTTGCGTGCGGATTTTTTGGATAGTATGTTGGTGGGTGCTAGTCAAGAGGTATTTTTGATCAAGGTGAAAAGGATGAGGTAGTGGTCAGACCAGTCAACCGGAAAAATATTTGTGAGGGAGGCAAGATCGTTGGTTGTTATAATGGCATCAAGGGTGGCACCTTTGTTATGAGTGGGAGAGAGGCAGAGTTGGGACATATTGGTGATGTCCATTGTATTATTAAGTTGGATGACAGCAGGATCAACATTGTTGTTCCAATGGATGTTATAATCACCGAGGAAGAGGTTATTAGAATGGGAGAGTGACGATTGTATGATAAGATCAGTCAATTCTTCCGTAAAGCAAATGTTGTTACCTGGGGGGTGGTAGATGACGTGTAGAGGTATTCAAAGGATGAGGGGTCTTGAGGATTGCCTAGTGAGATGTTAAGATCGGCTTTGAAAATTAAGGCGAGTCCACCGCCTGTTTGTTCGATTCAGTCTTTTCTGATGATATCATAGCCAGGGGGGATAAGCAAGTCAAGGATGGGGTTGGAGTGGGGTGTGAGCCATGTTTCAGTTAGGACAGCAATGTCAATGTCTTCACTGAGAATAGTTTCAGCAATCTCCGTGGTGTGACAGGAGGCAGATCTACAATTTATCAACATGCAGCAAAGGTGGGTGGTGATTGGTGGAGGAGAGGGGGGACAGATGGGGATCTGTATAAGTAGTTGATGAGGTCTGGGGGAGAAGGGAGGAGGGGGGGATTGCTTGTTCCTAAAAGAACTGGAATAGACGACATATGTGTCGGGTAGGACGTGGATCGGCAGTTCCTCATCAAGCAACATTGGGTAGTGGGCTCAGGTGATTGGGAGGGGGGCAAGGGGGGATAGCTTTAAGTTGTTGAGGAGGTCTGGGTGAGGAAGGAGGAAGGGGGGGACTTCTGTTTCCTATGAGAACCGGGATAGAGGATTTATGACTGAGGGGTAAAAAGTACTACGGTGGTGGTGGAGAGATAGTTAAAATCGAGGGAGTGTGAACTTTAGTGGGTGGGGTGGAGAAATAGTTAGATTAGAGACATTTTTAGCTTCTGAGTTATTAGGTAGAGTACCAGGTTGTGGATGAGAGGATTTGAGTGAAGACACGATTTGAGAGGGTTGAGAGGGTAGTGTGTAGGTTAAATGGTTGTAGGAGTGAGGGGTGTTATTGCCGGTGATAGAGTTAGGCCGGCATTGTGTAGGTATGTTGAGGAGGTTATTATAGAGTGAGGAGATAAATTTTGAGAGGAGTGAGATGTCGCTTCTAAGGGAGGAGAGTTCTAAGATGAGGGACCCAAGGGCAGGTTCAATGTACAGGGAGGCTAGAGCGTGAGTTGATGTGTGCGGGGGGACCGTGTTTGGGGGGAGATGTGAGGGTAGGTGACGAGAGGGATGTGGGGTAGGGGGGTAGAGTTGTTTGGATGTAAGAAGTGTTAAGAGGAGGGGGGATGTTGGTGGAGAGGTTGAAGGAAGAGATGTGTTTAGCAGAGCAGGGTGACTGAGGAAGAGGTGATGGGGGGAGAGGTGAGGGTAGAGGATGGGTGGGATGTGGGGAGTACTGTTGTTTGGATGTAAGAAATGTTGTAAGGAGGGGGGATGATAGGGGGGAGGTTGTAAGGAGATGATTGTGTAACAGAGCATACCGAAGTGGGAAGATGCGATGAGAAGAGGGGAGCAGTGGGGGTAGATAGGGGTGGTAGGAGTTGAGGAGTGTCGTGGAGAAGAGGGAAGAGGGGCGTGGTTGGTAAGGTGGGTGATGAATCACGTGTTAGAAGGTGTGCGGAGACCGTGTTCAGGGATAGTGATATGGTTTGGGATGGAGTGCTAATAGGAGGTGTCAAATCAGTAGGGAGCCAAGCAGAGGAGAGAGAAATTAAGGGAGATGTGGACACTGTAGGTTGGGTAGGGTCAGATAGGACAGGTGAAGGTGAAGAGGGTTGGATGGGGGTAATGGCTCTAGGGTGAGATGTGGTGAGAGCGCAGGGTCAGGGGATAGTGTGGTGGTTAGGGATACAGTGCTAATATGTAGATCATTAGAAGTTGGGGAGGACGGGGGGAATCCAGAGGAGGCGATAGTGGGTAAGGTGCAATGGGGGTGGATGTAGAAACTAAAAGTTGAGGTTTTTCGGAGAGACAAGATATTAGTGGTATGGGAGGAAGGTGGGGCGGTGAGTCTAGGGGAGGGGGGTACTGGTGGTCAAGATTCGAGTAATTTAAGAGGGGCTGTGGTAAGGCGTTGAAGTGTTGTTCAAAAATGTCAAGGTGTTTTTCAGAAGCTTGGATGAGTATGGTTCCCGATTTGAAGATGGATATGTCTATTTCCCCGGGAAAGTAAGACAATGGTTTGGTGGAGAGTTTAAAACCATAGGGGATGTTGCGTGAGTTGGAGATCAGGAAGTGACCTAGGAATATGCTTTTCCATTTAGACGGGCGTTTGGTGAAGAAGATGAGATTGGTGACAAGGGAAGAGTTAAGGCTGTTATGGTGGTCAGCGAATAAGGTTTCAGGGTGCAGGCAGATAAGTTTGTGTTTAAGTTTTTTTTTACCATGTTTAGAGAGATGGGGTGGGTAGATGATGGACCAAGAGTTTGGGCCAAATTTGGAGATGAGGGGGGATGGGAATGGAGGTGGAAGAGTGAGTGGGGGCATGGTTGAGAGAGAGGATAAACATTTAAAAAAAAAAATTATAAATTGGGGGCCATAACACAACTTTTACTCGTGATACAGCAGGTGGTTGAGTGGTTATGTCACTAGCCCCCTTCCATAATAAGCTGTTTCCCATTTTCTAATTTGTTTATAACCGTCAACAAACTAGTGCACACACGGTGACTGTCATTCATCCCATCCCCTGCTGTCCAATGAACACCCACACAAAGCAGTATTGAACAGCCAGGCTACTCTATGAAGGCTTAAGAGAAGCCATTACATAACCTTGAAAAGCAGTTGCTGCTCTGGTTGTAGACTTACACTCACTGAGCACAGAAAACTTGCAGGGTAACTACATAATTAGTCAGAGGTGTTGTTGATGGCATAAGCCCCGTAAAATAACGTAGCTTATTCTCTTATCCCAGGGGTCTTCAAACTGTGGGGCGTGACCCCCAGGGGGGCCGTGGAGCGATGCAAAGGGGGTCGCGCCTTCACAGTGTCACTTCTGCCCTGGCCTCCAGGGCTTCAGCCACCCTCCTCCCCCCTCCTGTGTCTCAGCTCGGGCTGCTGCAGTGCAGCTCGCGCTTCTGGGGCCTCGGCTGGGCAGTGTCTGGAGTCTTATCTCCGGCCCCGAGTTTTACACAGGTCTTTAAAGACCATTAGCATATTTACATACCTTTGTTAACTGATTACCAAAGCTTAGTTTTTTTATGGTTCCAGTACCCCCAGGGCCCCCACTCTGCCTATCCCTTACATTTGTATTTTTACACTTACTGCTGTAGTGTGAGAATGCACTTAATGAAAAGAAATAGAAAATTGTGTTGCCAAAATAAACATGCCTGCTATGTGTTTAGTTATGGGACTTTTCTGTCTTTATTCTCTTTAATTATTAGTCATGGATCATTGAGGCATCCCTAGAACAGAATTAAAAGTGCTTTCTATTTATATTTGCTGTTCTAAGTATTCACAGATAAGTGCAATAAATACAGCTGTAGGTGACTGCTTATTTCTGGGCCATCAAAATAATGAGCTGGTAATCCTAATCATTAGACTGGAAGTTTGTTGCAGGATCAGCACATTATTTATTTCCTCCACCCTCGAACCCTGATTAATGCCATTATAGCAATAGTTTAACTTATATCTGAAACCCTACGCTTCAAGTTTCTGGGAATGCACCCTGCTTTCAGACTACTCACTTCTCATTATTGCCTTCACTTTCATATTCACCCTGCACTCCCAGCGATCACAATGCACTCACACTGATCACCATGCACTCATAGCGATCACCATGCACTCATCGCGATCACAATGCACTCACACTGATCACCATGCACTCACACTGATCACCATGCACTCACACTGATCACCATGCACTCACACTGATCACCATGCACTCACAGCAATCACAATGCACTCACAGCAATCACCATGCACTCACACTGATCACCATGCACTCACACTATTCACCCGCTCACCCTGCACTCACACTGATTACCCTGCACTCACACTGATCACCATGCACTCACACTGATCACCATGCACTCACACTGATCACCATGTACTCACACTGATCACCATGCACTCACACCGATCAACATGCACTCACACTGAATACCATGCACTCACACCATTCACCCGCTCACCCTGCACTCACAGTGATCACAATGCACTCACACTGATCACAGTGCACTCACACTGATCGCCATGCACTCACAACAATCACCCACTCACCCTGCACTCACAGTGATCACAATGCAGTCACACTGATCACATTGCACTCACATCATTCACCCGCTCACCATGCACTCACACCAATCACCATGCACTCACACCATTCACCTGCTCACCCTGCACTCACAGTGATCACAATGCACTCACACTGATCACAGTGCACTCACACTGATCACAGTGCACTCACACTGATAGCCATGCACTCACAACATTCACCCACTTACCCTGCATCCACAGTGATCACAATGCACTCACACTGATCACAATGCACTCACATCATTCACCCGCTCACCCTGCGCTCACACCAATCACCATGCACTCACACCATTCACCCGCTCACCCTGCACTCACAATGATCACAATGCACTCACACTGATCACAGTGTACTCACACTGATCACCATGCACTCACAACATTCACCCACTCACACTGCAACTACAGTGATCACAATGCACTCACACTGATCACAATGCACTCTCATCATTCACCCGCTCACCCTGCACTCACTGATCACCATGCACTCACACCTTTCACCCACTCACCCTACACTTACCATAATCACAATTTACTCACACTGATCACCATGCACTCACACCATTCACCCGCTCACCCTGCACTCACAGTGATCATAATGCACTCACACTGATCACCATGCACTCACACCGATCACAATGCACTTACACTGATCACCATGCACTCACAACATTCACCCACTCACCCTGCACTCTCAGTGATCATAATGTACTCACAGTGATCACAATGCACTCACACTGATCACCATGCACTCACAACATTCACCCGCTCACTCTGCTCTCACAGTGATCACTCTGCACTAAAAATTTGCTTGCATTGTTCACTCTGTACCTCACCCTGCAGTCACACAAGCACACTTCTCACCCTGCACTCATATGACACTCCACTCACCTGTCCCCCACCCTTACTGCTCAATCTGTAGCTCACTCAAACAAGGCCATCACTAACCATGCACTAATTCGTCCCACTCTGCACTTACAGCCGAACCCAAATTCATATGGTCACCTCACTCACCCTGCAGTCACTCCTTTTACCCTACTCTCACACTGTTGCATTGCTTACCGTGCAGTCACATGGGCACTCTTGTCATCCACACAGTGCAGAAGGTTAAAGTGCCTGGTACAAAGAAGATGTACCATGCACATCACAGAACTGAGTGTGAGTAAACTATGAGTAACTCTATAAAAAAATGAAATGTTTGTCAGACAGGTGCTATAAAGAGATGAGGTGTATTGTTGGTGAGTGGTAGTGAGGGAATTCATGGAGAAGGTGGAAAGAGTGTTGAACCGTGTGCGACCAGTGCTTGGACAAGCCCTGGCTGGGAGTGTTAACCCCCACCCCCCGAAGTTCGGGTCTAGTGGATCCCCTGCTTCTGCCTATTATTTACATTTGTAGTGCGCTACTATTACCAAAAGGTGTCCTGGGGCTAATAACCATCTGCCTGCAATGTGAGAGAGGGATCCGGGGTTGAGAGAGGAGAGAAGAGAGGGATGGAAGGAAGGGGGTGAGAGGAAAGGGGCATGGGTAAACTGCTTAAATCTGCACAAGACCGCCACGGTTTGAATGCACCCTTGCTGCTCCCGGCCATGGCCAGGTGAGCTTCAAATGTGGCAGCGCGTATTCCTGTGGATTGGGAGGCCCTTCACAGAGGCTGACTAGACATCTTTCTGATGTTAATTGCTGTATTTTGGTTATAAACTGGTACTGATGGGGTGCAATCTTTCCTCAGTATTACTGTGTTTAAAAAAATTCTAAATAATAAAGCAATGCTACCCCAAAATACGCAGCATCACAGAACATTATTTACATTTTCTACTCACACAATTTAGTCAAGCCTGTCGCATAATTTGGTCCTCACCTTCCTCATAACCTAGAGGTTTAGAAATTTTTGTCAGGAAGGGGTCCTTACGTTTGAAAATGTTGACAGGGGGGTCTCGGCATACAAAAGTTTGAAGACCTCTGTCTTAACCCCTTTGCTGCGGGGGTAATTCCCCCGCTGTGCTGGGGGGAGGGGGGCGCGCGCAGCGCCCGCATGCTCATGACGAGCTGAGCTCGTCATGAGGCATGGCGCTCCTGTGCTCATGACGAGCTGAGCTCATCACAGGTGCACCGGCTCCTGTGGAACGGTCAGCACAGCAGGGGAATTCTCCCCGCACCTGAGTGTTCCACGGCTCATGATGAGCTGAGCTCGTCATGAGCACCGGAGCACTTTGCCTCATGACGAGCTCAGCTCGTCACGTCATGAGCATGTAAAAGGTTAAATTATGACATGTATTACCCATATCAATAACACTGCTTGGACAGTGTATCAGTTGCCACTGGTGACCTTTAAAAGCAGTGGGGCATAATACTGGCTCAAATTTCAGTGACCAAGCTTGACTTATTATCGGTGGGTTTGGCAATTTCACTCATACTTTTTTCTAACAGAGTTAGCCGAATTCGACCAAGAACCCTTCAGTATTTGCCCGGCGTTAGCCACCTCTCATACCATTCAATATTACCAAACAAAGAGGCAGGCGCTGGAGACTGGAAGGCAGGAAACAGGAGTTTATTCCGACGGAGCAGAACACGTCAAATCAGACAACAGGGTATCTTCTCGAGGTGCTCTAACCGCATCTCTGAGGCCTGGCCTCTTATACACAAGTTTATAGCTTTATTACATTTATGACATCCGTGGTATTGCTTTGAAGTACGAAAAAGGCATCCTTGGAATCCCCGGTTCAGGCCCGTTCTCACACATATCTACAGTAGGGGTCCCCACCCAAATCTCAGCATGATGGCTATCGCGCAGCTGGGCATTCCGCCGGGAACAGGAATGCGGGTGATCGGTCGGATCTAGGGGTGTGAAGGCATTGATTAATCCCCGCTCCTTTGATGTGAGGCGAGGTCCTACCGTAGGGGGCAATAAACTGCATCTGTTGGGCTAGGTGATGGCCTGGGATCAGGCCGGACAATCGGGCAGGGAGGAAGAGGTTATCAAAGGGCCTGTTCTATGAATGAGATGAAAGAGTGAGGGGGTTCAGCACGGGATGTGGCTCGGAGACAGGGTCGCGCTGGAGGTGCGTTTATGGCCCAAGCAGGAGAGACCGGGGGCTGTCGGGGCGCGGGGGGATGCTTGCGAGGCCAGGGAGTGAGGGGGAGAGACGCGCAGGCTATTGGCAGTGGGCAGAGAGGCCATGGCACACAAAATGGCTGCCACTTACGTGCATGAAGGGGCCTAAAAAGGGACAAGATGTCGTGGCCACTGTTTCACGATTTTCACTTTACTTTCAACAGTGGCTGTGGTGAACAAAAATGAACGCCGCTTATGTATACCTAATTTAGTCATTTTCCACAGTCCCCAGTTTTTATCATAAGTTAGTTCATTTCTGTTCATGTCACAGGTGAGGATGACATTAGTTATACAATCCGCTTTGGTAGCCCATATGCATTACGGGCAGATGGAAATAATTCTGCTATCAATGCTGACAGAATCGTACATAACCATATGTAGTCAAGGTGATAGGCGAGGAGGCAGTGCATACAAAATTACATTAGCTGTGTCATACATTAGACCTGGAGATGGGGACATTACTTAGATGATGTAGGGAATTCGTTCGAATACAAACATGATGTCATACAGAAAAAATGTTCTGGCAGAATAAGGGCTATTAAGTACATTACTTGAGGTCTGGACTCCGTGGAGATCAAAACTAGACAGCATGTTCATGTGTATGACTGGTGTTCTATAATCGTCATGATACAGAGTTAACGCTTTCTTAGTTATCCATGCACAGTTGAAAGCGATCGATGTAAGGTTTTGAAAGCTCAATTGGGTGATAATCAATACAATGTGGTTGGGAGAGGAATTCGACTTAATACAAGTGACAGTCAAGGGGTGGGAATGTTCAAAAAGGGTTCCTCTTTCCAGTGTCTTATTACAGCGAGCCATCACTGGTAGGCTCTCATTGTTCTTCCTCTTTTTTCGTTGGCACTGTTGAGCACCGGCGGTGAAGCTATGCGTCCATCTCTAATCCAGATTTCGCGTTGCAGGGTGTGGCCATTCTTTGCTCTCGGACCACAGTCCTGATTGTCTTGTTCCTAACTGATCTACCATAGGTACTTTAGGCGGGGTACCCGCATTCCGTTCATCTTTCGTGACAAACCCTATTCTATCTTTGTGCTGTGTTTCTTCTTGAAGTCAAGTTAAAAAAAAACTCCATATGGAAAAAAGGCGGGGGATGGGGGCGTGCTTTGGGAGGCCGAGGGAAGAGAGGGTGGAGTGGGATCAGATCTGAAATGGACCAAGGAGGGCAGAAATCTCAAGCAAGTGGGCCCATCAATCGGGCTCAATGGGCTGGGACTTTCGGCACGAGCTGGTCAAAATGCAGGGGCTTCTGGACAGCCCTTCTTTCTTTTCACTTTCCATGTTGAGAATGGTGCCTCGTCCCGCATCTCTTTGCCCTGTGGCTCCGCCTTGGTCGAGGTCATAGATGTTCCCCGATCTGCAACCAGGCTGTGCGTCACGTCCGGCCCCTCTCCTCCGACGACTGCATGTTATCTTTAAAAAAGTACAAAACAAGTCTTAGAGAACTGGCAGGGGAAGACGTTCACACACTTCAATTTCTCTCCCAACCCCAAGTAGTTGGGGAAACGTTTATCAGTCACGATAGGGTGGATGTTTATTAATCCTTACATCGGGGTATGCTATTAACTCATGAATCATTGCTGTGGTGCAGGTTTGCAGGCTTTTTTACTATTTTCCATTATCATGTCTGTTTGGTGTTTATTCCTGTTATATTCGCGAACGTGATTTATCTTTAAAAACAAGGTCATCAGCTACACTCTTTAAGGTTTTCTGGGACGGCTGGTACAGAACTGGGACCATTCTGGAAAAACGGGGACGTTTCGGACACTCTACTTTTGTGCAATGGGCGGTGGTAATCTGAATGATGAAGGTGGTGTTACTAAAGCACTAAAAAAGCCACTGACATACAGCTCCCTTTTAAGGGCCAGATTAGGGGACATCAGTCGTCTTACCTGTCCTTTCTTTCTCAGCCAATTAAGTTCCATCATCTTACAGAAAGGAGAGGTAGTAATATGGCAAGATACGATCGTTTTGTTTCTGTCAATTTGTTCAAACACTGTCGTGTTCAAAGCCAATTATACATATACCGGCGAGGTACAGTGTCGTCATTTATTCAAAAGGGAGCAAGGGAGCCCTCAGAGGGAGAGAGCGTCGTGCGCACCAAATAGGCTATTAGTACACGTACAACATAAAGAGAGAGAGAGAGAGAGAGGGGAAAAACATGTTTAATAATAGGCTATTCAGTGCACACACACATAGAACAGTACGGGTCAGTTTTACGTGTAAAAACACAAGCTGAGGGAAAACATAAATTCCTAGTTTACGTACACACAAATACCAGATAGGGCGCGACAGTACATACATCAAGTACGAAAACCTAACACAAGACACAGAGCTATAAAAAGGACTTTGTCATGCGTGTTTCGTATTCTCAGTATTCCCTTTAATTCATTTGGGGGTCGAGCTCTTTTTATTCTCCTTCCTTCCTAGTAGTAGACAATTTTTGTTGGTAACCTCGTTTCAAAAATACTTACTCCTTTTTAATTGGTCGGACACTAGTCCAGTCGTGCTTATACTCACGGTGGGGTCTTCCAACATCTAGCAAATGATGATGATAATGGTACAATTCCGATTTTTCTATGAGGATGGAAGAAGAAGGGGTAAATCTAAAACATGACAATATCCCTAATTTCTGGGCTGAGGGGGATTTTGGATGAACCCCGGCCCGGGGTACTCTTAACTTCTCTTATTTAGTCAGCGCATAAATTGCCTCACTGGTGCGCATTATTTTGGGTATACATTTGGGATATCGGTTGGGGTCGGGTTCGTTGCACTGCAATAACCCTTCAAGTTTCTGGTGTAAGCCACTCTCCCATTTACTAGCTCCAGAGAGAGTCGTCTCTAATTAAGGAATGTGCTATACTCTTATTCGTCTTTCACATGCAGGTACCATGTTCGGGCTTAATTTTCCTATCCCATTAACCGTTCGATCAACACCTCAGTCATACAAAAAGCATTCTTTTGTCAACCCAGACGTGTGCCACACATAAGCATTCATATGGCACAAATCAGGGCCCATGCGCACATTCATACCATACAAATTTTTCACGCTCCCAGAGATAGCTCCTGTATACAATGTACCATCTCACAGAGCTAGCCTATTTTTTTTTTTCGCGTGGAGCACGGTGCGTTTTTAGGTCTTCTCCATACTTAAGCTGAAATTCCGATATTAACCTGCAGAAAAAGAAAAGAGGGGGAGGGGGCAGCGTTCAAAGCACATCAGCGCGCATAAACACGAAAATGTTTTTACCTACAACGTACCTGACTTATCTCTTTGGGATGCAGTACCTTGCATCTCGGCATTGAAGCCCAGAGGAACTGGTAGTGCGGCAAAGACAACCGATGATAGGCTGTTTATTACATAGATCGCCCGAGGGTGGTAGTACAGACCGCATGTAGGAAAGGGTCAAAAGCCAGGGGTATTCAGTATAAGGTGAGGGGGGTGATGGAGTCATGTTTTCATTTGAAGGAAAGAAATGGTCTACAGTGGTATAGGGTCGTTTCTATTCGCAGAGAATGGAAACTATTGGGGGGTGGCAAGTTTCACTGAGGGCTTGCGTGCCTTCAATAGTATGCGTTTTGCCTCACGTTAGACTAGAGGGCATTCCTCTGGTGAGTTTTAGGAGCGTTTAAAAACTCCTCTTATACACGGGGTGGGTAAAACAAGGATTATGATGTTTAGGATTCCGAGGACCAGAATACGCTTGGGGTTCATCACTAACAATACTACTGGTCAATGTACTTCTTCGGGGAATTTACAACTGTACTGTAATTAAGATTCCTAGTTTGAAAAAGGCGCTCTTTCGATCCACAAGGGGGCTGTGAAGTAAAAGAGGTCTGGTCTACTGTCCTATTCATAGATATATCTAAATATCAGAATCTTTACCTATTGCTTATGTTGCAGGAATGTAAAATACGACAGAGCTTGACTATTCTTTTCGCATTATTTCTGTGTACTATGTCTTTTTAATTTTTCATAATCAAAATTGCTTCATTTTACTTGCTCTTCATTTATTTGAGGATAGTAGCCTTTATTCAAAAACCTACCAATCTAAGTGACTGTTATGATGCTAGTTCCATATATTTAAAAAAAAAACTTTATTTGTGAAGATATCAGCATTCAAATACGGGCCTCCAACCATATAGGCCGGTCACGGAGCAGACGGGAAACGCATGAGGTAAGGAGAGATTACACTGTAGTATAGAGGTACGTAACGGGCGAGCCATTTAATTAAAAACTAAACGTGACTAACGGTTGCAGGATCAGTGAAGGTTAATTTTATAATTGGAAGTATAACAGGATCAGTTACAATAAAATCGTCCATACGCACACCATGGGCGAGTATCATGAGTAACATTCCTTCGAAGCTATAATAATACAATAATCAATAATGAATAAAAACCCACATCAATAGGGTTGTCCGAATGCCCAGTCAGTACCCTACCCCGCCCGCCGTGTGCACAAAGACCGCATACATATCCCATAACATCAAGGCTAAGCAACTAGAACGTCATAAGGAGTTGCAAGTCCCGCCTATACTGGCGCCATTTTGGTCGAGGCCGGGCAGGTCCAGAGTATAATCCAAATGCCTCCAATAACTAGCGGTCAGACCAGAACCCCTTTCGGCAGTTCAAAAAATTCCGTTAACGCCAACGGAAAGAACAGGCGGCATGAACCGTGACTTAAAGGTGAGGAAGGCAGAATCTTCCCTACCGGGCCATGCTGAGGTCCCACCGGAACTGATCGAGTTGGTAGTCTACAGTATCTCTTAGTAATTTAGGACAAAAGCTGGCGTTAGCATCAGAGCACCGCCATCTCGTGACAACGTCGTGGCCACTCCGGAGAGCGGGACAGCAGGCTTATCCGTCCGTCGATGCACTGAATCATCCTCCCTCACGGCACCAGATGAGGGTAAGGCGGCGGTCACCCCCACCGGAAGCCCGCGGGAGTCGGGGGACAACGACTTCCGTAGAATCTCTAGAGCTGAGAGAACGTCTTCAAGAGTGGGGTTCATGCCCGAGCAGGCAAGCATCCGAGTCCCATGGTAGCCCAGAGCCATCTTAGCGGACCAGGCCCAAATCCGGGGAGCCGGCCGCCATCTTGACAGTCCCACAGCAGCTGCCCTTCACCACGGCCACCGGAGCGCCCCCCCCCCCCCGGTCAGCCAGCAGCGGGGGATCCGCAAGTGGAACGCGAATGGCAATCTTGGTGCAGGAGAGGAACCTCCACCTGGAGGGGGAGGGGGCCGTCCGCGCCGCCTCTCCGCGGGCGCCCCACGCCATCTCCTGGCGCAGGTATACAAAATGGCTGGACCAGGCAACAAAGGGGGGAGCCATCAGCAAGGCATCCCCCGCACACAACTTGCTGGACACCACCTATGGACGATCCGGGGACGGGCCTCGGCGCGTTGTGTTGCCTCCGGCTTATTCGCACAACGGTCCCTTTTGGTCGGCCTCCATCCACCACCCCGGCCCGCCACCGATGTCACCTTGCCGGCTGATGACTGCAGGCAAGGCTCCGGTCTCCACGTGCCGGAGGCCTCATTTTCCGGACGAGCGTAGCTGCGGATCTGCTGCACTCCGGAGCCCCCAGGACAGATGGTAGGTATCAGCAGATAAGGTTGTCGTTATTGGGCAGGGTGGGCGGCAGGATAGACACGTTTGGGCAGCGGGGTCGGCGGAGCCGAGCTACCTTGCGGTCATCACGGTGTCGAGCTCGGCTCCTCCCACTAGTTTCATATTTCTCATGAAGGGCTGTTCCTAGTGTTTCTATTTTAGCGGGGTCAAAAAAATCCCATCAGTGGCCTACTGACTTTGCTCGATTCCTTTTGTTTTTCCGAGCAATTTTTATGTCATAGTTTGTTGGAAAGATACAGCGGCTAATCCGTATTTTATATACATGTCCTTTTTATTAGGGGTGCCCTCCGGTGGAGCCGGATGATCTACCTCTAATAAACGGTCCGGGCTGAACCAACTACTGAACAATGGGGAGAAGATAGGCATGACGGGTTACAATGGGGACAAAAGTCTGCACTACCTATCATTCACTACTTTGCGAAGACTAGGTAGAATATTTCTATTCTACAGTATTCGCAAATAGGGAATACCCAAAGAGAGAACTAATTCCAAACAGTCAATGTTCGGACAAACAATCAATCAATCAAATGAGGAATAAAATAGGCGCGACGGGTTACAACGGGGGCAAAAGCCTGCGCTACCTACCCTTCACTATCTGCAAAGGGAGAATACTCCTATCCTTCCCCGTTTGTAGACAGAGAATCTCTCAGAACCAAACAATCAAATGCGTAATACTAGTATTTTCCAAGACAATCAAACAATCAATTCGCAATTCGTCGTGTTACACGACCTTACCCGGACCGCATGGACAGTTTCTCGTCTTCCGCTTCCAGCGCCTGATCGTCCTCTATTCTCCGTAATTGCTGTGGCACTCCTGATGGTTCCCAGTCAGGACCGTAGATCACTCGAGAGAGGTCTGCTCGGAACCGGTGAAGTTCGGATGATCGGCTGCCAGACGAGGGTCTATCGGGCAGGTGCACTTTCCGATTGTTGCAGTCGTTCACTCTGTCGTTGGGACCTCTCCCACTGGATCCACGTGTCGCTGATGGGCCCCACGTTTGGGACGCCAATTGTAAAAAGGCAGAGCCGAATTCGACCAAGAACCCTTCAGTATTTGCCCGGCGTTAGCCGCCTCTCATACCATTCAATATTACCAAACAAAGAGGCAGGCGCTGGAGACTGGAAAGCAGGAAACAGGAGTTTATTCTGACGGAGCAGAACACGTAAAATCAGACAACAGGGTATCTTCTCGAGGTGCTCTAACCGCATCTCTGAGGCCTAGCCTCTTATACACAAGTTTATGGCTTTATTACATTTATGACATCCGTGGTATTGCTTTGAAGTACGAAAAAGAATCCCCGGTTCAGGCCCGTTCTCACACATATCTACAGTAGGGGTCCCCACCCAAATCTCAGCATGATGGCTATCGCGCAGCTGGACATTCCGCCAGGAACAGGAATGCGGGCGATCGGTCGGATCTAGGGGTGTGAAGGCATTGATTAATCCCCGCTCCTTTGATGTGAGGCGAGGTCCTACCGTAGGGGCCAATAAACTGCATCTGTTGGGCTAGGTGATGGCCTGGGATCAGGCCGGACAAGTGGGCAGGGAGGAAGAGGTTATCAAAGGGCCTGTTCTATGAATGAAATGAAAGAGTGAGGGGGTTCAGCACGGGATGTGGCTCGGAGACAGGGTGGCACTGGAGGTGCGTTTATGGCCCAAGCAGGAGAGACCGGGGGCTGTCGGGGCGCGGGGGGGATGCTTGCGAGGCCGGGGAGTGAGGGGGAGAGACGCGCAGGCTATTGGCAGTGGGCAGAGAGGCCATGGCACACAAAATGGCTGCCACTTACGTGCATGAAGGGGCCTAAAAAGGGACAAGATGTCGTGGCCACTGTTTCACGATTTTCACTTAACTTTCAACAGTGGCTGTGGTGAACACAAATGAACGCCGCTTATGTATACCTAATTTAGTCATTTTCCACACTTGACCCGGTATCAAATCGCTTTACATTGCACCAGTTGCGTTACATGAGGACACAGATTCATTTTTGTTAGGCATGGGGAGATTAAGTGATTGCCCAGAATCACAGGATGCTCAGCGTCGTTCCCCAGATTCGAGGTCGACCATCCTAGCTGTTAGGCCAACTCCTCTCCACAACTTGCTCGCACTCAGTCTTACTATCTCAATCATTCTCACTCAGTTTCATTCACTTACTCTCATTCACACTTGCATTCACTTTTACTTACTCTGAGTCACTCAATCTCACTTGGTGTCACAGACTCTCGCAGTCCTGAGGTCAATCTCCTACTGACCCACTCAGTCTTACTCATTCTCAATAAGTCTCACAAAGTCCCACTCATTGCCACTCATTCCTATTCACTCAATCTCAGTCTGAGACATGCAGTCTCACTTAGTCTGACTTCATCCTACTCATTTTCTCCCATTCAGACTCACTTAATCGCACTGTGACTGACTCTTTCACACATAGGGGCTCATTTGGATGGCGGACGAAAGAGCCACCGCGGCCCTGGAGTAGGCGGAAAAACCCTTTTCCGTGTCCGCCTGCCGCGGATACTCCGTCCGCCATATCAGGATAGGACCACCCTCCTGGCTGCGGTCTCGTCCAAGTTCATTTTGCTGGGAGATCTCAATTGCCATTTTGATGAAACTACTGATCCAATGGCAACCAACCTGCTGAGTGAGTTAAGCGCCCTACAGGTGAAATTGATAAATACTGGGGCCACACATGTTAAAGGTCATCTCCTGGACCCCTTTTTCACGAACACGACGGGTATATCCGCTATGCCTCCCCTTGCTCTTCCCTGGTCCGACCACTTCTTGATTAGGGCTAACTGGGAAGTTAAGTGTGATGACACCCTCCCTCTCAGGAAATTTAGAATCGACAGGGCATGGTCAAGGCTCCCTGTAGAGGCTTGGAACGCCCGCCTTGAGGGCACCCAGCCTGAGTAGGGTTATGACCCGGTAACTGCAGACGCCACAGTGAGAAATTGGTTGTCCAATGCATTGGATCATGTGCTTCCACTTAAGAAGATGCTTATTAGGGACAAGAGATTGGGGTCTGCTCTATGGTACACCTCTGAGCTCAGAACTCTGAGACAGATCTGTAAACGTGCAGAGAGACGATGGAGGAGGAGCCCGGAGACAGATAACAGGGACAAATATCGCATGGAACTAACAATATACAAACGTGCTATACGCACCGCTAAGGCCTCCTTCTATGGGGAGAGAGTAAATCAGGCTGTGTCCTCATCTAGGGAAGCTTTCCTAGTAATGAAGGAGCTTCTTAAACCGCCTGAGCTCACTCCTGTCTATGACAGACCTCAGGAAAAATTTTGGAATTAGCCACCTATTTTAAGAACAAAATTGATATTATTATTAGTTCTCTCCCTGTGATGATGGGATCAGTGGCTCCTTCTGAGGTCCTCAGCATGCCGGAAAATCTACTGACGTCTTTTGGCCCTGTGTCTTCAGGTGAAGTACTGAAGGTCCTCGGGAGTCTGAAAAGTGGCTCACCGCGGGACCCAGTCCCAATGCGGTACTTAAAGCAGGCCGCATTGGTGATAGGAGAACCCTTGACCGGTTTGGTCAATCTTTCGTTCTCTCATGGGACTGTGCCGCCTGATTGGAAAAGCGCGGTTGTTAAAGCGCTTCTGAAGAAGCCTGGCTTGGACCCGCAAAATTTGGCCAATTTCAGGCCCATCTCCTTGTTACCAGGAGTTAGTAAGATGGCCGAGAGGCTAGCGAACCGTCGGCTATCCAACTTCCTTGAGGAGAATGGGCGGTTGAGGGACTCCCAGACGGGATTCCGACCGGGCCATGGAACTGACACGGCTCTGCTAGCAGTGGTGGAGGAGGCCAGGAGCACTTTGGATGCAGGGGGGTCAGTGGCAGTGATCCTCCTGGACCTCAGTGCGGCCTTCGATACCGTCAACCATGGGGTGTTGATACAACGTCTAGCTGAGTCTGGTGTCGCTGGAGTGGCCCTGGAATGGTTGGCCTCCTTTTTGGAGGGGCGCACCTTCGAGGTCTGGGAAGGAAACGCAAAATCTCCCCCCCTCCCACTTCAGTGCGGGGTGCCCCAGGGCTCATCCTTGAGCCCCACGTTATTTAACGTATACATGGCACCCCTGGAGGATGTGGTGTCTCCGTTTGGCTTTAAGACCATAAGTAAGCATGGGCGGATTTAGCGGATCTCGCGTACGCGAATTTGCGTATTTACGGATTCGCAATCCGCGACAATACGCGAACTCTCGCGGATTTGCGGATTTTCCCGTTTTTTGTGTTGGCGAGCATTCGCGCGGATTTTGGGACAATTTCGCAATTGCGAACTTACTTTTCAGCTCGCAACGGCCGCGACTATGTTGTTTCTACGTCTGGTTTATCATCACAGGTTCACAGCACCCTCTGTTTCACCACTGCCACCCTCTGGGACACCCATGCCACCCTCTGGTACATCCTCACTGCCACCCATTAAGTTTGTTTATCACTGTAGTTTATGGGGGTTGAAAAAAGCAAGCACACCTCCCCTACTTCAACTGCCATGAATTAATTTGGGGTTGATTAATGTGTCAGTTATTTTGGAAGTTCCAGTCTGGCTGGCACCTGCTTCCTTCCTTATCTGTAATTTGCTTTCTGTTGCAGTACAATTTTTTTTCACAGGACCTTTATGGTCTACTTGTAGCTATTCTATGAGCCTGCTGTTTGGGTCATAGCAGGGTCATAGAATTGTTGCAAACTCTGGAGGGGCCCCTCAGGAAGCACTAGAGTGAATGTTACTAATGTTAAGTTTGAACTTTTGCACCTGCTCATTGCTTTCAGTTTAGCAAAAATCGTTTTTTCTGCAATTTTGCGCGTTTTTTGGGGCGCGAATCCGTGCGAGATCGATTTCGGAAGCCGTGAATGCTTGCGAATACACTAAATTTTTCTTTGCGACGTGTATGTTCGCGTGATTTTGTGCGTGTTCGCGAGGCGCTTGTAGCTATACGTTTGCCAAGTTACCCTAGCGGTCGTACACGGGCGCGGCCATCTTGTTTGCGTGACGTAATTCCGTTTCCGGCCGCTATGTGTAATCTCGCAAACTGTGCTGCTCGCTAGTACAATTTCGCGCGTGCTTGCGAGGAAAATCTCGCGCGAACTTACCCACGCGGTCGTGAACGGGCGCGGCCATCTTGTTTCTCATTCATTGCTATGGTTCTGGGCATGCTTTCTGTATCCTCTCTGAATCTCTGCCATCCTTTGCTTGTTTGAAGTTTATTTGATCTATTTTACTTATTATCTATCCCTCTATTTTTCTAGCTCTATATTTTTGTGTTTTCTGCTGCTTTTAGTTACTTTTAAACTACTTTTTTTAACTCTTTTCTTTTCTTCTTCACTATTCTATTTCTTCTTTATCATTTAACTTTATTTCTGCCCAGACCATGGTAAAGGGAGCCGGGAAGCACCCTGAGAAGGGGAAGGGTCCCGCACCCCGTGCCCGGCTCCCGTGCGGGCGTTTGAGGGGGGAGCAAGTGGTGCCATGGGAGATCTTTAGCGCGGAGGAGGTGGCCGCACTCATCTTCCACGTCCAGCGCCGCCTCCCCAAGACGATCCTGGGAGGCGGCAAGATCGCAACCGGCTATGGCATCCTGGAGCGCCAGAAGCGGTGGGAGAAGGTGTGTCGGGCCATGTTTAAGCTCTCTGGGGTCCGGCGCACATATAACCAGGCCACCCACCGCTGGACAGATGTCATGGACCGGGAACGGGACTTGCTGGACGCTCTCGGCGTAGAGGGCCCCGGGCTTGGTGAGTAGTAGTAGCTATTCATCACTACTCTGTTTTATCCGGCTCTGTCATTTGCAAATCTTTGTTCTTTACCAAGAGCAATAATGCTGCCGATTACATTGTAGGTAAATTATATTTCAAAATCTTCTATGCATTTCAGGTGCACTGCTCTCCTTCTCAGTAACCTTGCTTGCTACTATGCTTATTTGTTTTGTATTTTGTGTTCATTTCATTGGCCTGAGAAATTATTTATGAGTGTAGTGTAAAGATAAGAACTGTGTAATGCTAGACACTAAGGGTCATATTTTCAATTACCGGCGCATCCCTGCAAAGTAGCAGGGGTGCGGCAGTAATTGTGTGCCATGCCACCACCACCCATTGGCCCAAAACGTCACAGAAGCCTTACGCATCTGTGCCGTAAAGGCGGCGCATTGCTGGAGTTGCGTGCCAACGATGGCGCAGCTCCAGCAATGCTCTGGGGTACCCTATCTCCCCAATGCTGCATCAAGCCGTACGTCGGCTTCAAGCGCGCAGGGTTTGAGTCATGCATCATTGTCCTAAAAGTGACTGATTGACATCTTGTAGATTTCCCTCAGCCACTTTTAGGATTCGTTCCTGCGCAGGTACGCCCTCCCTTGCGCCGGAACGCCCCCTGATGGCGCAGGGCTTTACAACGTGATGCATATATACGCCGCACCAACACCATGGCGAGTCTTTTGTTCTGCCGCTGCGTCACAAAAGTCACGCAACAATGGAGGAAAATGAGCCGCAAGGGACTTCTAAATCAGCCCCAACAGACTGAAGTCCAGTCCTTCCTTTAGACACATGGCTATAAGAAGAAATAGTGGCGGTGGTCGGTGGATTGATAGTTTGAGTATTCACTGATCTGCAAGCAGGATGGACTTTGTCTGTCACTTCGCGTGCTGCGGACTGCTGCCTGCCAGGCCTAGGCAAACCTCTTTAGTAGTCTGTTTATTGAGTTACATAGGAACTTTCTAAGTCAACGGTCCGCAAATCAGGCAATACGAATAACGTAGTATACCACATGAGATAGATCCCGTGGAATAGTTGTCTATCTATTTGCTATTTCTCCAAAATATTTTGTTATTGTTCTTTTGAAATGTTTGATTTGGTTGACAAATCTCATCCATGTTTTCTGGTCTTTCTTTCTTTCATGTTGTACATCAGCTCCCCCCAAGGGCAAGAGGAGTCGGACACAGGAGGAGGAGGAGGGTGCTGTTCAGGAGGATGCAGGCCAGGATCGGGCAGGCGAGGGCTCCTTTGCTGGCCCCAGTAAGTTTAAATTTTAATAAAGAGTACCTATTTTTTCCTAGCGTTCCTCATTCGATTTTTTCTAAATCGTCTTTGATCTTCTTGTAGACTGGATATAAATTCTTATCCTGCCTCGAATATGACTCCATGTGGTATTACTAGATTATTCTTATTAGTCTGTCTGTGTAGCTAACTAAGATTGGACATTTGGCAATTCCATTGTA
Source organism: Lissotriton helveticus (assembly GCF_964261635.1). NCBI lineage: Eukaryota > Metazoa > Chordata > Amphibia > Caudata > Salamandridae > Lissotriton > Lissotriton helveticus. The sequence goes on from NC_136063.1 coordinate 1,987,188,417, forward strand.
CTCCCATTCTATTCAGCAATAGCTCTATGCACTGTCTCCTTACTGACTAGATAGTGTGGCAGAGTCATTTAGCTCCCGAAGTCACCGATGATTGATCCCCAATGATCTTTAGATTATCCTACGCAGGACAAGAGTACGGAGTCACAGTCAAGAAGTGTCAGAGGCACTCATGCTTGCAAAAATTCCAAAACCTTTAGCTCATCCACTCTAGTCTGGAGGACCAAAAACCACAGAGTCTATTTAAGTGTAATAGCTTTATTAAAGGTAAACACATTTATTAAAATCAACTTTGTCATAAAACTATTTTACTGAAAACGGAAAAGTGCTTAGTGCTGACGATTAATTGGACACATTTCTTGTGGTCGAGCCGAGCTCTCACCTGGTTTGAACTTGATCCTGGACTCGTGTTCTTAGAAGTCAAGCTTCTGTCTGTTAGGAGAAAAAGTGGTGCGTGTTAAAAATAAAAAGCAAGCATTCATCAGTTGTGCATAAAAGTGCAGCAAGACAACAGCCTTCCCTGGAAAAAGGGACATTTTTACTTTAGAGTAGACAGTCACAAATTATTACATTGTATTCTGTTTTTTTAACATTTCTTTATTACTCCGAGACCAAATATTATATGGTAGTGAGTGGTGTATTCTAACATTCTTAAATGTACTTTGTAGGTGGAACATCTGGTGGCGGGGCCAGCGCGGAGGTGGCGGTGTTGGGCGATGACTCGGAGGACTCTGGGGAGGAAGCGGTGCAAGAGCCGGCGGACGGTCCTGTGGGGGTTCCCACGGTGGTGGCGGGAACAGGTAAGCTATATATTCCTTACTTATTGAGATTGAAGACTGCATAGTGTGCTTTCTGCACAGGTGTATTACAAATCAACCAGGTAGTAGCCTCCTCGAAATGTACTCCGACTTAGCTGTGAAGTTTTTGGTGAGAAGAATCCCAATAAGATCTTAGATGAACGTGATGGATGGGATGAACGAAAAGCGAAAGAAGGGTGTAAGTAAGTGGGACGCGAAATTTTATGATGGCTGGCAAAGAAGAACGATATGTGTTTGCTTGGCCCCCGAGGTGGCTGGGAAGGAAAGAATATGGTATGGTGCATGGCTGGGTCAATGATGAAGCAAGGATGGGTGGAAGGACAGCAGCCTGGGTGGGTGAAACAGAAACTGTATGTGTGCGTCTACTTTGAATGAATGGATGCCTGGAGCATGGTATTCTCTGACTCTTAGATAGCACATGTGTATCTAGAGAGAGTAGATGGACGCTGGATGAACTAAGTGTTACCTTGAAGAGCATGTACCACCGCACCCGCACGTCCGTTCCAGTGTAGGGAAGGCAAGGAAAAGAAATTGTAAATGTGTCCAATACTACCATAAATAGTAGCAGTACTTTGTATTGCAACTGCAAGCACAGCATATATCCGGTTATTACGGTGGACACTCCGTACTACTCTTAATAACTTTAGTTTAGTGTAGTACGTCATTCATGTGTGGGTGTATCACTGTTCACTCAATATTAAGCAAAGCACCTAAAGTCATCCCATATGTCATCAAATACGTCCCATGTGAAGTGATAGATAATCAAATTATTTAGCTTCTTCATTTTCCTTTTCTAGTACTCATTTGCACTGTAGGGTGAAAGGTAAATTAATTAAGCAGTAGCCCTTGTAACAGAGTATTCTCAGTGCCACCCGTAATAGAAAAGTAATAGGTTCACCACCTGCATGTACTGGACCGGTACAGTAACGCCAGTGTGTCTCACTCATCATGGTGTGCAACTGTTTTTCTCGGGTGCAAATTCACTGTGCTGCCATTCTGCCGGCTTGCATAAGATAACGTACCAATTTTCCTAAACAAGAGAGAAGAAGAAGAATAAGACTGGGGTACTGTCATAGTCGACTGTAATGGAAGTCCATAGTGGTCGTAGAATTTGTTCATTAAACTACCACTAATGTTAGAGCAAGGATGCAGAAGTGGGAGGTTACATAGATACTGTCCTCAATAGTTATGTACTGTGCTTTCAATTTGCTACTTGTACTGTGACCCAACTTTCGGCTCAATCACTTTGTGTTATTAATGCTAAGGAGCATTGGTTACAGACTATGTCTTTCTTTCTTCATATAGTTGCTCCTTCCAAATCGACATCACGGAGGGAGCAGGCTCGAATGGCCCGGCAACGGAGGCTGGATGCCACTGTCGCCGAATATCGGCGGCTGGTGGCCCTGGAGGAGGAGGAGGACACACAGTCGACTGGTGCAACCACCACAACATCCTCGACTGGGACAGCTGCATCCTCCTCCGTGACCCCACGGGCCGCCAGCATGCGCAGTGCTCCAGCGGTACGGAGCCGGGCTAAGAAAGCCAACCGCCACCGCCAAGCAGCAGAAAGACCAGCTGCCCCCCACAGGAGCTGCAAGGCACGCCAGCGCCGCCTAGGAGTCCGAATGTCCTACCTGGAGCAGGAGGTCCTTAGGTACAAGAACTTGGTGGAGGGCCTCCGCTTCGACCTTGCCACCCTCCGCAAGGAGTATGATGCCCTGGCCGCAAAATTCACCAGCACCCTCCAGTAGTGGAGTGTCCCTTGCCCTTTTTTTAGAGACTTTTGGGGGGTGGGATTTGGGAGTTGGGTTCTTTTTGGGACTTTTCAAAGACAATCGTTGGGGTTAGGGAGGGTCTTGAGGGAGATTATTTTGTTAGGGCTACATAAATATACTTTTTTGAACTTTATCTGACCATACCTGTTTTTTACTGCTTTTCAGTCTGGTGGGTGGGGGACGGGGGTGTAACAGTAAGTTTGTTTTCCTGAACAGTCGTAGGACTTTAGTAGTACTACCGTCAATCTCTCGTCTAGTCCTAATACTCCATTATACTACCTCCCACCAAACGCTTATCTTACCTGTAATTTGTGTTAGAAATTAGGGCTAGGCCCAGGGCTGGCTCCACGTGAAATGGGGATTAACGTTGTCAATCCTGGGCGGGTGAAATTTCCTCATTGCGGTGGTACTAGTGGTGTGACACAGTTGCATGCCTATGGAAAAAAAGGAAACGTTTCCTGGTTTGTCCTTACTGTAGCATTACAACAGTTACGGTACGATCGAGAATATAGCAGGTGACAGTACACTAGAACAGTGCCATAATGTAGCCTAACAAATGGTAAAGTATTTGCTTGCAAGTATAACTAGTACTTGCGTTGAATTTATTTGACATTGGCTCCTACTACTAGAAGAAATAGTACTGAAGCTGAGTAAGTCTAGAAGATATCCTCGTATTCCTTCGCCAGCCTGTTGCTATGACCTTATCCTCCCCAGCAAGTGTGTGGAATTATTGATGTCATTTTAGTCAGACATCAAGCAAAACAACACAGCCCGGGGGAAGAGGGTTAGGGTTTGAAAAATGGATGGGAATGGGGGTTTCTTTTTGGGTAGGTTTTGTGGAGAGAAGAAAAAAAATGCACAGCCTGGACAAACAATAATTGAAGATAAAGAAATCTTTTGGTACAAACTAAAGCTAAGCACATGCAGTCACACTCATAGAAGAAAACAATGGATACTGTATCTGTATTCTGTATGTTGTTGGAGTTGTCCTGTTGAATTTGGTAAGTAAGTTGCATGCAGCAAACAATTCCTCTTATTAGCGGCACTCCTCCATTCCAGCTGACGCTTCGTCCATCAATGTTGGTGACCACTGATAGAAGACACCCTGTCCACTGCCTGCCTGGCGGATGTTGACTGAAACCCGGCCTGTAATTATTGAACGGAAAACAGGAAGTGCTATTACAATACCACTGATAAATAAATAAAAGGTATGTACGCTGTGTGGTGCAAAAAGTCACACTTTGATTTCCCTAATAGACAGTACAATATTTTTGAAATTGCGTGCTCTGTCTGAGTCACCTTTTTAAGGATAAATAAGTATGGCCAAAATATTATAGCGGATCTTTCCCCTCAAGGTAGGTGTACTGTAAACTGTGTTTTAGAACACAATTTGACCTTCCCAGCAATGCTCCCACCAAGACCCTTACTAAAGCCAGTCGCAAAAATGTAGAAGACCCCCCCAATCAGATCTCCAAAAACGATGCCTAGCAGAAAAATGGTGACAAAACGTACTTTGAAAGTAACAGTAGGCCCAAATACACCCTTACCGAACGTGGATTGTATTCAAACCACTTGCAAGCAAGCAAAAGTATCCATAGCCAGCATCGCTCCAACAGTGCTCTAAAACCCCAGAACTGCGTTGCAATAGAACACCCCGAAACACATGCAATCCTGCTGCTAGGGCTAACCCTAACAAACCCTAACTTACAAAAAGTGCCAAAAGGTGTTTCCTTATGGATTTTGTCCAAAACACTTCTATCCGTTATTAGACCTTCCCAGGAATGCCCCAGCCAAGACCCGTCAACCCACCCGCAAAAAAGCACGCGACAACACCCCCAAACAGCGAAAAAGATAAATCTCATACTTACTATATCTCTCGGCCTTCGGTCCAAACGCGCTGTGCAGCTAGGTCATCATCATAACCCCTGTTTTCCACCACGGATTTCCTGAAAAGCAAATGCAATCAAGATTAGACTGTCGTAGCAGTGCTTCGACAGAGACCACGGCCGCAACCCACCCACGAACAGCAGGAAGCCCCCCAAAACACTACATTGAGCAAGATGTCAGAAGAAATAGCAAGAAAAACGCTTTTCCTTAAGGATTTTGTCCAAAACACTTCTATCCGGTATTAGACCTTCCCAGGAATGCCCCAGCCAAGACCCGCCAACCCACCCGCAAAAAAGCACGCGACAACACCCCCAAACAGCGAAAAAGATAAATCTCATACTTACTATATCTCTCGGCCTTCCGTCCAAACGCGCTGTGCAGCTAGGTCACCAATCATCATAACTCCTGTTTTCCACCACGGATTTCCTGAAAAGCAAATGCAATCAAGATGAGACTGTCGCAGCAGTGCTCCCAGACCCCAAAACTCACCCACAAACACCCGGAACCCCGCCAAAGAGCACCTCAAAGGCAAGCAAGTCAGCAAAAACGGCAAGAAATGTCCACCTCATATTTGGTCCAAAACACTTTTATCCATTATTAGAGCTTGACAGCAATGGGCCCAAAGCCGTCAACTCACCCGCAAAGAAGTAGAACACCCCCACAAGTGCTGAGTCTTTCTTCATTGGGCGTAATCCAGCACTCTGCTTTGAGGGAAATCGCAGTCTGGAGGAGGAGAATAGAGGAGCATGTTCTTCTGAACTTGTGAACCTGAGGAATGTAGACTGCGGCACCTTCAAATCAATAAGCAAACAAGTGAAGACAGTTCTGCTGATGGGCTTGTTTTTGTGGTTAGGTGATTAAAGTGTGAATTAAATTAACTGTGCAAAACAAAGAAAGACAGACACACAGGAATAAAAGTGAATAAGGACGAAAAAGAAAGTTATTGATTCATTGTCTCATTTTCAGGCCTCGGTGTCAGGGAATAAGAATAAGAGTTCGTCATCATACTCTGCGAATTCAGGCAGGATGAGGTCAGCGTCACTGAACAGAGAACAAATTCCCTCATCTACGTTGCCGTCCTCCTCGTCTTCATGCGGCGTGCTTTCTCGTACTTTGTAATCTGGTGGTATGAGGTGCTGATTCATCTTGATCATTGTTAGCCTCTCCACATTTTTGGGCGAGAGGCGGCTCCGTTTGGGAGTTACAATGCCACCAGCAGCACTGAAAACACGTTCAGAAGACACACTTGCGAGTGGGCAAGACAAGTAGTTTATAGCCAGGTTGGAGAGCTGTGGCCACAATTGTTTTTTGTCATGCCAATACTGCAATGGCTCATCATTAAGAAAGACCTCTGTTGAGTCATTCAGATAGTCCTGCACCATCGACTCAAGGTCATCAACGGTTTCTCCACTTTGCTTACTTTTTGCTGTGCCTGTGACTTTTTTTCGAGAACCATACCCAAGCAAACTTAGCCAATCCTCTACAGCAGCCACTGTTACTGTTGTGTGTGGTGCAGATGATCCAGTTGCCGGTGTCTTTAACGGCTGAGAGGTCACTTGTGCCCCAGCCACAGGTGCAGAAGTGGATTCTTGTGACTGGGGATGGCCTGCTGATGCTGATGCTGAAGTACTGCCTTCTCCTTCAATAACCTGCCGTTCTTTTTCAAACCTCTTGGCTGACCAGGCTAGCCAATGTTTGTACTTTTGAACATCTTCATCAGTAAAAGGAAAGAATGCTTCGCCTGCCAGCGCCTTTTTGTAGCGTGGATCCAGAATAGTAGCACAAATTTAATGCTGTTCTGACTTGATCTTTTGAAGACGTTCATCACCACGTAGGCGCTCTAATAATTTCTCAGACAAAATAAAAGGGTCTTTTTTTTTGACATCTTTTTCAAACTCAGAAGACACCGCCATCAGTTGGTGCTCCAGCATGCACAACAATGGGATAGCTTTTCCCAAATTACAGTCCTCCTGGCTGACTGCACGCGTGAAGAACTCAAAAGGATGAAGCATGTCTGTCAGGCTTTTAACTATGTCCCATTGCGCCGCAGCCATCCGCAGGTCCTCCTTCTAAGATGTACCCTCTGTTAAGAAATAGTGATCGAGTACCGTATACTGCTCATACAGACGCTCAAGCATGTAGAAGGTTGAGTTCCAACGTGTTGCCACCTCCTGGATGAGTGCTTACACTGGCATTCGACGTTCAAGTAGCAGCCTCCTCAGATGCTTCCGGGCCTTAAAAGAATGGCTGAAATGGTTGCACATTTTGCGGCAGGTGGCCATTACCGCGAACGCTGCACTGTCTCTATCACTCAAGAATTTTTTAACTACCAGGTTGATACAGTGCGCCAAACACGGCACTCTGAAATAGCCACCCAGCGACATGGCCTTAACTACATTGGCGCCATTATCCGTGGAAACATAACAAATCTGGCGTTTTTTTGGGGATAGCATTTTCGAGACCTTTTTGTTAAACTCGTCCAAAATGTTTTCGGATGTGTGACTTTTCTCCAAGCCAAACATGGCTAGTGTTGCATGTTTCCGAGCAGCTTTGAAAACTTGGTCCGGGTCAACACCTGCGTTTAGCTTTGCTTTAACACCTGAAAAAGAGACCCAGTGTGCAGTGATGCACATGTAATCAGCGCCTGCGCCACTGGTCCACATGTCTGTTGTCAGATGTATTGTGTGAACAGCACTCTTCTGCAAAGCTGCCCCAATCGCCTCCAGCACATCTTCATGTAGTGCTGGAACCGCAACTCTGGCAAAATAGAACCGGCTAGGAACCTTGCATTTAGGGCAGAGCGTTGCCACTAATTCTAGAAAACCTACCGCTTCTACAAAAGAAAAAGGGAGAAGGTCCACAGCTAGCATTTTAGCCAGCTTAGTGTTATACAGACGCGTCAGTGGGTGGTTGCGTTCATATGGCACGTCTGAAGAAAACATGGTTCTAATGTTGCCCTGGACCAAGCATTTACGGGCTGATAATGACTTCGTTGACCCAATTTTGCTCGCTGGTGAACTTTTGTGCGTTGGTGTCTCACTCGCTCCAACACTCTTAGTGTGCCTCACATTGGGTGTGCTGCTGACAGGGGTACTGGGTGTAAGGGAAATGTTTGACACGTCTTCTTCCTCCTCGTCATCATCAGATGCAACATCAACGTTTTCTTGAATTCGGGCTTCCTTGATCGCATCTAGGTGCGCAAACCATTGGACAGTGTGCTGTCTCCTAAGATGACCTCTCTGGCCTCCGGTACCATAGTTGGTACCTGACTTACCACGACTAACTGCAAGCTTACAAAGGGTACAAATGGCAAACTTTGGATTTTTTTGACAAACAGTAAAGAAGTCCCAAACTGGGGACTTGAAGTGTCTGTGGGGCCTGGAGGAGGCGGCGATACTGGTGGTGGTGGTCATGAAGCTAATGCCAGATGAAGTGGAGGATCTGGATTGCCCAACTTTTGTACGTTGTGAACTTTCACCGCCACTAATTAAGGTCGAGGTGGATGGAGGTCCCTTCTTGCCAGAAAGAAATATGGAAGCGGGACGAGTTGGTGTACTACTTAACTCCAATGATTGTGGTGTTTCCACTGCCTCCTCATCGACAACATCATCATCACGCTCAGCAGCTCTTCGGGCTAGGGTCAAAATGTCTGTTTGCTGCATGCCCGCTGGGGCTGCAGTGACCTTTATGATGACTGGGTCGTCATTGTCAGATTCTTCATCAGCAGCAGTATCCGCCACTTCTTGTTGAGCCTCATCACACTCCATAACTCTGAGACTTTGGACGAGCTTCCTTTTACGCTTAACTACCTTTGTCAGATCATGGTGTGCCTCACTCTCAGACGGCAGTGGTGCTGGTTCCCAAGTTTGATCCATATCATCAGAAGGAGGTGTGCTTGAAGAAGATGTAGACACCACCCTTGATCTCTTACTTGCTAGGGGTGTGGAAGACAATGAATGATCATCAGGAGGAGTGGCTTCCTCAAATGATACCTCGCCTTGATTGTCGATTTCCTGATGTGCCCCTACTTCGGGAGGAACAACTATTGTGGGCACTTGTGACCCTCCATGCACCTCTGCTTGCGCATCTCCTTGCGCTGCCTCTCCTTCCACATGTACTTGGGCTTGTACTTGCACATGTGATTGTTGTTGCGGCTGTGGTTGTTCAACACTCGTCAGATGAGCTACAACAACCTGTGTTGATTGAGGGACATTGCTGCTGCTTTCTTGCGATGAGCCAACATCACTGGTCGATGGTGATTGAACAAGTAGATTGGCTGCCTCTGCAGCACTCAAGGGCTTGGACTTAAGTTGGAGTGGTGGTGGTGGTGGCACTGAGCCCAATGGAGCGGGGGTGCTGCTGCCAGCTTGGTCCCCAGCAGATCCCGCTGCTGCTGCAGGCATACTTTTTTTTTTACTCCCAAAAAAAGGGGCGGGCGGCACACCAGTCTCCTTGGTAACTTGCTTCTTCTGCTCCTTACTGGCACCTTTCTTGCTAGAGGAGCTATGGGTAACTTTTTTTGGGGCCATCTTCTTCAGAGCAGGTCAGAACAGCAGGCAGCAGTTGCACGAGTTGCAGAGTTGTCTGTGTCCAGACGTGACGTCGCGTGACGTTATGCTGCACACACACACCGCTGCAGGACTTCTTCCTGGCACTGGTGGTTCTCTTGAGTCTTGTGCACCTAAAAGCAATGGAAGACAGAGGAACATCAGTTCAGTTATACACCCCAAAAAATCGACAAAACACAGAAAAATCAGCACAATCCCATGCCATCCATGATGTTTACATTGAAGACACCCCACAGAAAGACTAGGGCCATGCAAGTATGCAACACTCACTACCCCTGGGCATAATGGATGAAAAGTAGGCAAAATAAGTGCAGGCCTCAGACACTGCCTCTCTTCAAAATGGCCCCTTACACCCCAAGCCAGTCCACATCAACAGTACACCCCAAAAAAACAGAAAAACAGCCAAAAATCACCACAATCCAATGCCATCCAGGATGTTTACATTAAAGAGAGTGAGACCACACTACATGCACACTCAGTCCATGCACCACTACCCCTGGGCAAAAGGCCCCACCAGCAGCCCCAAAAAAACGACCAAAAACAATAAAATCAGCACAATCCCAGCCCATCCATGGCCTCAATGGTGTTTAAATTCAAGAAGACACCCCTCAGAAACACTAGGCCCATGCAACACTCACTACCCCTGGGCATAATGGATGAAAAGTAGGCAAAATAAGTGCAGGCCTCAGACACTGCCTCTCTTCAAAATGGCCCCTTACACCCCAAGCACATGTTGCCTGTACCAGCCAGCACTCAAGATGGCCACCACCACCACCCACATGGCCAGTCCACATCAACAGTACACCCCCAAAAAACAGAAAACCAGCCAGAAATCACCACAATCCAATGCCATCCATGATGTTTACATTAAAGAGAGTGAGACCACACCACAGGCACACTCAGTCCATGCACCACTACCCCTTGGCAAAAGGCCCCACCAGCAGCCCCAAAAAAACGACAAAAACACAAAATTCAGCACAATCCCAGCCCATCCATGGCCTCAATGGTGTTTAAATTCAAGAAGACACCCCTCAGAAAGACTAGGCCCATGCAACACTCACTACCCCTGGGCATAATGGATGAAAAGTAGGCAAAATAAGTGCAGGCCTCAGACACTGCCTCTCTTCAAAATGGCCCCTTACACCCCAAGCCAGTCCACATCAACAGTACACCCCAAAAAAACAGAAAAACAGCCAAAAATCACCACAATCCAATGCCATCCAGGATGTTTACATTAAAGAGAGTGAGACCACACTACAGGCACACTCAGTCCATGCACCACTACCCCTGGGCAAAAGGCCACACCAGCAGCCCCAAAAAAACGACAAAAACAACAAAAAACAGCACAATCCCAGCCCATCCATGGCCTCAATGGTGTTTAAATTCAAGAGGACACCCCACAGAAAGACTAGGCCCATGCAAGTCACCACCCCTGGGCAAAGGGCCCCACCAGCAGCCCCAAAAAACGACAAAAAACAATAAAATCAGCACAATCCCAGCCCATCCATGGCCTCAATGGTGATTAAATTCAAGAAGACACCCCTCAGAAAGACTAGGCCCATGCAACACTCACTACCCCTGGGCATAATGGATGAAAAGTAGGCAAAATAAGTGCAGGCCTTAGACACTGCCTCTCTTCAAAATGGCCCCTTACACCCCAAGCCAGTCCACATCAACAGTACACCCCAAAAAAACAGAAAAAACAGCCAAAAATCACCACAATCCAATGCCATCCAGGATGTTTACATTAAAGAGAGTGAGACCACACTACAGGCACACTCAGTCCATGCACCACTACCCCTGGGCAAAAGGCCACATCAGCAGCCCCCAAAAAACGACAAAAACAACAAAAAAACAGCACAATCCCAGCCCATCCATGGCCTCAATGGTGTTTAAATTCAAGAGGACACCCCACAGAAAGACTAGGCCCATGCAAGTCACCACCCCTGGGCAAAGGGCCACACCAGCAGCCCCAAAAAAATGACAAAAAACAATAAAATCAGCACAATCCCAGCCCATCCATGGCCTCAATGGTGTTTAAATTCAAGAAGACACCCCTCAGAAACACTAGGCCCATGCAACACTCACTACCCCTGGGCATAATGGATGAAAAGTAGGCAAAATGAGTGCAGGCCTCAGACACTGCCTCTCTTCAAAATGGCCCCTTACACCCCAAGCACATGTTGCCTGTACCAGCCAGCACTCAAGATGCCCACCACCACCACCCACATGGCCAGTCCACATCAACAGTACACCCCCAAAAAACAGAAAACCAGCCAGAAATCACCACAATCCAATGCCATCCATGATGTTTACATTAAAGAGAGTGAGACCACACCACAGGCACACTCAGTCCATGCACCACCACCCCTGGGCAAAAGGCCACACCAGCAGCCCCAAAAAAACGACAAAAAACAATAAAATCAGCACAATCCCAGCCCATCCATGGCCTCAATGATGTTTAAATTCAAGAAGACACCCCACAGAAAGACTAGGCCCATGCAACACTCACCACCCCTGGGCAAAGGGCCACACCAGCAGGCCCAAAAAAACGACAAAAATCAGCACAATCCCAGCCCATCCATGGCCTCAATGGTGTTTAAATTCAACAAAACAGTTGTATCATGCACCCCTAACCAACCCTGGTCCTACTGGATACTGTGGCTACCCACAATATAATGTATTTAATGTTCTGAAAAAGTTCCAAAATTGTACTTGCAGCAACTGTAATGCCCCAAACAAACTTACTTGTGAAAGTTGATTTCTAATCCAAAAGTGATCCAAAGACAGTCAAAAAGGCCTCAAATCCAAATATCCAGCAGCACCCACAAAAAGTAATCCTTCCAGCTCCAGATCCAAATGAAAGTGACCAGGAGATGGACAAAGCACTGGGAGGAGCCTGCTGGACAGGAACAGGAAGTTGGAGACTGTGGGGCACTTCCTTCCTCCCCCCCCCAAAATGGACTCCTTGCAAAAAAAAAGGCCATGCAAATGTCAACCTGAGGAGTGATTCTGATAAAAATCATAATTTTCTGAAGGTTTATCCTGTTTGCTGGTGATTTTCTTGTGCAGAATTGCAAAATCTCTATTTCGCGAGTGCGAGATTGTTCCTTTCCGCCGCAACTACGTGTTCGCAATTGCGAACTCTCGCGAGGTGTGCTGTGCAAGGTGGCAAGCCGCGATTACGTATTCGCGGGCGCCAAACTCCCGCGGGATCACGCAGCAAGATCTAAAATGGCGCGGCACTAGAAAAATATGATCGAGAAAAACAACTCGGCAAACACTTAATGACGGAAAGTGAACGCCGTGCACCACGCCGCGCGCCGCAACCAAGCAAAAATCCGCCGCAAGCGGATTCACGGATTTTCGACAAATTCGCGAGAGTTCGCGGATTGCGAATTTGCCGAAAATCCGAAAAATCCGCGAGCGGAACGGATTTTACGCCCATGCTTAACCATAAGCTACGCGGATGACACTCAGCTTGTGGTGAGTTTGACACAGCTTGAGAAACAACCTGAGGCGCTCCATTCTTGCTTAAGAGAGGTGTTCGATTGGATGTCCAGGTCATCGCTCAAATTGAACGGATCAAAAACAGAGCTGATGATCCTGGGCCAGTCCAGTTTTGCCTTCTCGGCGAGCAGCTGGCCCAATTGTATGGGCACCCTGCCAGACCCAAAGGAGGAGATTAAGAGCCTGGGGGTCTGGCTGGAGCCGGATCTGTCCTTTAGGACACACGCCAAGAAGACCGCTGGCGTGTGTTATGGAATGCTCCGGTCGGCCCGCAAGGTTCTCCCCCTGCTGCCAGAACTCTCCCGGAAGCTGTTAGTCCAAGGCTTAATCATCTCTCGCCTGGACTACAGTAATGCACTCTTTCTCGGAGCGCCAGAGTCAACGTTTAAGATCCTGCAACAAGTGCAGAACGAACGTTCCGGCCAGGCAGTCAGCCAGGCCTGCTTTAAAAGAACTCCATTGGCTCCCTGTTAGGGAGAGAGTTACTTTTAAGGCCCTCTGCATCGCCCATAAGAGCATACAGGGGCACGGACCAGCTATCCTGAAGAACATGATCCGGCCCTATAAGCCCACAAGAGCTTTACGCTCCGAAAATAAACATCTCCTTCAGACAAAGAGAATTAGGAGAGCCCGTTCAGGGGGCAGGAGTTTCTCTGTCCTCACAGTGCGCGCCTTGAACTCCCTCCCGCTCGCACTACGCTCCGAACCTAACCTTCTCAGATTCCGAAAGCATCTGAAAACGCATCTCTTTCCAGAATAAACACAGCTTCTCTTCTTCCATTAGTTGCCTGCCCTTGGTTCTATAAGCGCTGGGATGCCCCTGGGTAACCGTGCGCGGTATAAAATTCAATAATAATAGGAAAACGTGTCAAATTTCCGTCCGCGACGGTAAAGCACGCACCGCCGTCGAACTACACACGACCACGCGGCGAACGGAACACATCCGGAGGCTCCGCCGTACGTACTGACGTCTAAGACCGTCCCCCAAATTAAGATGGCGGAAAATACACATAAAACCGCTGCGGAAAAACAACCTGTCTGAACACGGCGGAATCCCCACAGCGAACATAGGTGACATAGCAGAGATACCCACCGCAAGCTGACCACCACCATGGACCCAGCGCTACACGCTTTCCCGATGCTCTTGGCGATCCACCACGTCCTAGTCATGGCCCACCATCGACGCCGACGCAGGTAAGGCACAAACCATTGGCTGCATGGAGGGGAATACCAGCAAGGGTCGTGACGTAGGGAGGGGGAGTGTCATGTTACCGAAACCACTGATGAGAAGCAAATAGAAATACACATTTGTAGTATGCAAGCATGAATGACAACGTCAAACCACGACACATGATTGACTACCTTTATTGCACATAATAGGGGTATAATCACAGTGTATGCGTGAGCATGGGCAAAGTGTGCACCAGAGCAGCTACATCAGAGGCAGCATGTGAGAGGGAAGAATGCAGTATCAGAGCATCAACAGGGCATTGTGGAGTACAGAGCAGCTACATCAGAGGCAGCATGTGAGAGGGCAGAATGCAGTATCAGAGCATCAACAGGGCATTGTGCCCAACAGAGCAGGTACATCATTGGCAGTAAACGAGAGGGCAGAATGCAGTATCAGAACAGCAACAGGGCATTGTGCCCAACAGAGCAGGTACATCATTGGCAGTAAACGAGAGGGCAGAATGCAGTATCAGAACAGCAACAGGGCATTGTGCCCAACAGAGCAGGTACATCATTGGCAGTAAACGAGAGGGCAGAATGCAGTATCAGAACAGCAACAGGGCATTGTGGAGTACAGAGCAGCTACATCAGAGGCAGCATGTGAGAGGGCAGAATGCAGTATCAGAGCATCAACAGGGCATTGTGCCCAACAGAGCAGGTACATCAGAGGCAGTAAACGAGAGGGCAGAATGCAGTATCAGAACAGCAACAGGGCATTGTGCCCAACAGAGCGGGTACATCATTGGCAGTAAACGAGAGGGCAGAATGCAGTATCAGAACAGCAACAGGGCATTGTGGAGTACAGAGCAGCTACATCAGAGGCAGCATGTGAGAGGGCAGAATGCAGTATCAGAGCATCAACAGGGCATTGTGCCCAACAGAGCAGGTACATCAGAGGCAGTAAACGAGAGGGCAGAATGCAGTATCAGAACAGCAACAGGGCATTGTGCCCAATAGAGCAGGTACATCATTGGCAGTAAACGAGAGGGGCCAAGTGCATCAACAGGCCATAGCACTGAACAGGTCCATCAGAGGCAGCACGTGAGAGGGGCCAAGTGCATCAACAGTCCATAGCACTGAACAGGTCCATCAGAGGCAGCACGTGAGAGGGGCCAAGTGCATCAACAGTCCATAGCACTGAACAGGTCCATCAGAGGCAGCACGTGAGAGGGGCCAAGTGCATCAACAGTCCATAGCACTGAACAGGTCCATCAGAGGCAGCACGTGAGAGGGGCCAAGTGCATCAACAGTCCATAGCACTGAACAGGTCCATCAGAGGCAGCACGTGAGAGGGGCCAAGTGCATCAACAGTCCATAGCACTGAACATGTCCATCAGAGGCAGCACGTGAGAGGGCAGAATGCAGTATCAGAACAGCAACAGGGCATTGTGCCCAACAGAGCAGGTACATCATTGGCTGTAAACGAGAGGGCAGAATGCAGTATCAGAACAGCAACAGGGCATTGTGGAGTACAGAGCAGGTACATCAGAGGCAGAACAAGTACGTGTTCCTACCAACCTGTCCCAGGGACCACAAGAGTGCAACGCAGTTCTCAATGGACACACCATGTGAAATAACATTTGAGTGAAGTGTTCAGCACCTCACATCACAGAATCAGGGGGACTGCGTGAACTACCTGCCTCGGACACACTGCCAGCACCAGCAACAGGAGTGTGAGACACAGCCACAGCCCGAGTGACACACACATGGGCCACGGACCCAGACACACTGCCAGCACCAGCAACAGGAGTGTGAGCCACAGCCCGAGTGACACACACATGGGCCACGGACCCAGACACACTGCCAGCACCAGCAACAGGAGTGTGAGACACAGCCACAGCCCGAGTGACAGACACATGGGCCACACACCCAGACACACTGCCAGCACCAGCAACAGGAATGTGAGACACAGCCACAGATGTAGTCACTGACACGTGACCCACTGACCCAGACAGATTGCCAGCACCAGAAACAGGAGTGTGCAACACAGCCACAGATCTTCTAACTGACACGTGAGCCATAGACCCAGATACACTGCCAGGACCTGCAACAGGAGAGGGCACAACAAAGACTGTGCCACTACATGATGCATGACAGCCAACAACAGACACAGTGCCACTATCTGATACATGAGAGTCAACTGCACCTGCGCCACTGGGACAACTGAAATGATGAGCCACAGGGCTGTATGGGCCAGGAGGCAGGGTGGGCCTGGGAGCTGGGGATAGCTGACCTTGAGCCACATCGGGGTTGGCAGGTGTCAATGGTGTGTGTCTGCGTTTCTTAGGGATGTGTGAGTGCACCCTGGACAGGACAGGACTGCCAAGTGGTGGGGACTCTAAAGAATCACCACCCACCATAGGTGGAGCATCTGCAGCCGGGGATCGGGTTTCTGGGGACATGCTGGAGCCTGCTTGTCGTTTGCTGTGTGCCTGCTGCCTGGACTCAGAGTCATGTGTAATGGGGGATGCAACAACAGGGGACTCCCTCCTCTGCTTCTGACTGGCCTGGATGGGAGCGGAGGTATGGGGGGACTCCGCCGTGGAGACATCTGTTTGGCGTTCAGTAGAAAACATCAGCCTCAGTGCAGCCAGGGGTGAAGTATGCCTGTCCTTGATTGCGCCATTGTCCATGCTAGAAGCCTTGTCCGTAGGATGTGCCTTATCCTTAGGTGGAGTGTTGTCTCTGGATTTAGCCTGTGCCCTGGTCGCCGCCCTGTTCCTGCCAGCAGACTTGTTGTCTGTGGTGTACCTGTCTCCAGTAGACACCTGCTCTCTGTGTGTGTCCCTGCCCTTGGGAGATGGGCCTTGCTCTGTTGTGTGCCTGCCCTTGGGAGTCTCCCTGCTCTTAGGAGGTGCCTTTGTCTTTTCACTGTCCTTGGGAAGGTCCCTTTCCTCTGTTGTGGGCCTGCCCTTGGGAGTCTCCCTGCTCTTAGGAGGTCTCTTTGTCTTTTCACTGTCCTTGGGAGGGTCCCTTTCCTCTGTTGTGTGCCTGCCCTTGGGTGTCTCCCTGCTCTTAGGAGGTGCCTTTGTCTTTTCACTGTCCTTGGGAGGGTCCCTTTCCTCTGCTGTGTGCCTGCCCTTGGGTGTCTCCCTGCTCTTAGGAGGTGCCTTTGTCTTTTCACTGTCCTTAGGAGGGTCCCTTTCCTCTGTTGTGGGCCTGCCCTTGGGAGTCTCCCTGCTCTTAGGAGGTGCCTTTGTATTTTCACTGTCCTTGGGAGGGTCCCTTTCCTCTGTTGTGGGCCTGCCCTTCGGAGTCTCCCTGCTCTTAGGAGGTGCCTTTGTCTTTTGACTGTCCTTGGGAGGGTCCCTTTCCTCTGTTGTGGGCCTGCCCTTGGGAGTCTCCCTGCTCTTAGGAGGTGCCTTTGTCTGTTCACTGTCCTTGGGAGGGTCCCTTTCCTCTGTTGTGGGCCTGCCCTTGGGAGTCTCCCTGCTCTTAGGAGGTGCCTTTGTCTGTTCACTGTCCTTGGGAGGGTCCCTTTCCTCTGTTGTGTGCTTGCCCTTGGGTGTCTCCCTGCTCTTAGGAGGTGCCTTTGTCTTTTGACTGTCCTTGGGAGGGTCCCTTTCCTCTGTTGTGGGCCTGCCCTTGGGAGTCTCCCTGCTCTTAGGAGGTGCCTTTGTCTGTTCACTGTCCTTGGGAGGGTCCCTTTCCTCTGTTGTGTGCTTGCCCTTGGGGGTCTCCCTGCTCTTAGGAGGTGCCTTTGTCTTTTCACTGTCCTTGGGAGGGTCCCTTTCCTCTGTTGTGGGCCTGCCCTTGGGAGTCTCCCTGCTCTTAGGAGGGCCCTTTGTCTTCTGAGTGTCCTTGTCCAAGGTACAGTCCATGGACATGTGAGTATCCCTTGCCTTGGGAGTACCTTTTGTGTTGAATGCCTGAGTAGCTCCTAAAGGCATGTCCCCCAACAACACTTGTGGATCGTGTGTGTGTACTCCAGTGTATCTGACGTTGTCTACGTGAACAGATTTAGCTGATCTAGGGGATGGGGTCTGTGTCCTGCGTGCCCTGACGTGCTGTCTGACGCTGCTTCTAGTGCAATAACCTGTATTTGAGTCCTGCTCAGAATACTCACTACCCCCTGAGACATCCAGTGGTGTAGATGGGGAAACAGAAGTAGCACCCTGTCCATGCGACTGTACTATTGCAGACGACACACTGCTTGCCAATGACTGCACTGTCCTGTGTAGACCTGCAAGATCGCCATGCATCCCTTCCATGAATGCCACCACCTGCCCCAACTTCCTATCATGGTCCTGGAAAGCATTTGTCATATTGGTCTGCCCCACACACAGCTGTCGCAGCAGATCAACGGCCTCAGCACACAGTGCATTTTGGCTCACCGTGGCAGGGGCAGCGGTGCCTGCACCGAACGCCACTCTGCTCCCCCTATTCCTGCGGCCACGAACAGTACATGGTGCAGTTGGCGGAAGTGTGGGCCCTGTGTGCTGTCTTCCGACAGAAGGTGATGATTGCCCACTCCCAGTCTGTGACAACAGTGCAGGCTCACCAAGAGTTTCCGACGAGGAGGACGATGGTGTCTCCACATGCGAGTCCTCAGGGACGGTCCTGTCCCCCTCTCCGGCGCTGGCCTCCTCTGTGCCAGTCTGCGTGTGTGCGAAGTCTGAGCCGGACTCATTTCCTCGACTAATCTCCACCGTCTGTGGCTGAGTGTCCTCTGTCATAGCTGAAATGCACATAAAAGAGGTGTAAGTCATGGGCACACTGACGTACAGAAGGACCAGGATTGCCAAATTCCATAGCTGACAAAGATTTTGTAGCCCCCATCCTGCACACGGCCCACCTCTACCAGTCATCCTCACATTTCATGAGCGTTGGTGCCGTGACACATGTATAGCATGCGGACAGGGCAGGAGCACGTACATCTGCACACTTTTCCTGCCATGGGGCCATGGACCACTAGGGGATGTGCTTCAACACTCAACTACTAAGCAAGTGGCGTGTCAACATGGCGGACCTGTATGTCAAATGACAACCACCCAATGGGACCAACATGGCATCACAGAGATACATACGCAACACGGAACTCAATACTGTGTCTGTGCACCAATGCATGCATAGCACTCACAGGTTTCCTACACAGACAGTATGCTCACCGCTAGTTTGCTGTTGATCGACACTCAGACGTTCGGCCAGTTCAGGATGCGTCACTGCAATGATACGGTGCATGAGAGGGGTCATGGAGCGTCGGGCCAGACGGGGCGTCCTTGGAATCATCCCCAGTGTCACTTCCGCTACATTCTTGCTCAGCCTGGAAATGTCGTCCCAGCGTTTGTGACAGTGTGTATGTCGTCTGTTGCACACCCCCAATGCCCGTACTGCCCGTGCTATGCTCCTCCACAGGTCCTTGCGAAGGTGCAGCTTGACCTACCATGATGGGAGACAAAAGGGTGTAAGTCAGTGGACAGTTGGCCTGTCACACACATAGGGGCAAGACGTAACTGTCAGCAGCCATGCACAATCAGGAACATATGTCTAGCCCACACTACACAGCTAAGATTGCAGTAGGCCTGATTATTTGGCCCCCTCATGCACACCAACATGTCCCACACTGCACTTACCACCCGTCCGGGTGCGCCGTAGAGGCGTCCATAGTTGCGGAGCACACCGTCCACGAGGACATCAAGCTCCGTGGCGGTGAAGGGTCGAGACCGGATCTCTTTGCCTCTCGACATGGCAAGATCACAGAGTATGTAAATACAAGCCCTGGGCAACCCAGGACTGCTAGTCGCACAGCAATTGGGCTAAACGCCTCTGTAATTTTAAATGGAATTTTTAAATGGAATTTTTTCACAAGTATTCAAATTGCAGTTCAACATTTATTTTTCAAAAGAAGGTAGTCAGTATCTTCCACTTTATACATCGAAAAATATATTTGTGTATACTTATTTCACAAAATATTCGTGATCAAAAACATGGAACACTTGAAAATATTAACACAACATATTTTCAATCCAAATGAAATTGTAATAAAGATTCATCAATAATTGAAATTCAAAAAGCAAAACCCAATGCATTTCGGGTACATAGAGCACCCTTCTTCAGGGGATTAAATAGTTGCAAGCAAAATTCAGTAATCCTTGATTGATTGGTCGTTCAAATTGCAGATTCAACAGGATCTAAAAAACAACAACAAACCCAAATTCTATTGAATGATTCCATATGTACAGGTTACATCTCGCAAATGCGTGCTGGAGGAAACACTGCAGAGAAAAGGCTTCTAGAAATGCACGCCACCATAAGACACCCGTGTTTCATGGAACCAACACTAAAAAATGTGCAAGTGTAAACAACTGGTAGAAAAGCGGGTTTAAGTGAAAATATTTACGTGCTCGTAATGAAAAAACCAGCTCCCTACTGTGACAGCTTATAAAAACGTGCTGAAAATAATTACACCAGATAAACTACTGTTACCCTTTAACCCTAAGTAACTTTAAGAACAGTGAAGTACATACGGTCCTATTGGCAACTTTTGATCGCTCTTAGTTATATGTCCTGCGAAGGCCTCTCAGTGCCGACTCCTGAATAATACATAAGTAACGGTCCGTTACTCCTACCATCCAACTTGCATTAAATGAATCACTGCTAAACACTAACCAAATAACTCCTCTTACCGCCACTCTTCCAAACGGGTCCACGCTCTGTTCCGTGGTGTTTGACCTGCTGCTCTCTGTCTTTAAATAAAAACTCATGGTGAGTTATCTATTGCGCGGCAACCGCCCTCGTCTAGAGTTTCAAAAATTACACGGTACAAACACTGACCTGGCGCCTCCAACAACGGCGTCCTGAAGGATTTCCTGGTGCGAGTCCGCCCTGTTGATCACATGGTGCGGAACTCGCCCGGTTTTTACTTCCTCGATCAACACAAAGAAGGGACTATCTTTGGGCTTCCAAGCTAATCCTCACTATTAATGGCAGTCTTGTTACTTTCTGCCTGCTACATGTTGTACTTCTAAACTTCACGTTTCCTACAAAAGAGCCCATCTGAAGTGTCATAAGTTATGGTAAATAATGCAGCGCGACGTCCTTAGAAAAATAATAATTATTAACATATCCTCATATTTGTGGTATTACGAGATTATAAGGCAACCTATGCCCTAATATTGAAAATACCTCCTTAATGCATACGCTAAATTTACAAATGTCTGAGAGAGCCAACTATATATAAGAAGGGTGTTACGTGTGCTAGACTAAGTAAAACGTGCGTCTAACTAAAAAATACAAATATGAAAAGACTCTGAGTTCCATAAACACCTTCACTGTGCACTTAGCTCAATCGTGTGCTGGCTGAAACTCAAAATAGAAAGGAAAAAGATAAGAAAAAAACGAAAAAGTGGATAGCACAAGTTAGTTTCAAGACTCAGTGTTCCTCCTTACAATCTAATGTACATACTATTATAATTTAAAGAAAACACACAAGTTCATAATGATCATTTAAACCATTCGGGTTGATTGTTCCTAAGAATTTAATCCAATGTGTTTCCCTTCTAGCTAGAAGTGTATGCAAATCCAATCCTGGACGACGCTCTATACATTCTAAAACTGTGTACCTTAATTGGGGAATTGTATGTTTTGCCTCAACCCAATGTCTAGCCAATGGGGAAGTTGTGGTACGATTCCTAATGCGACTTTTGTGTTCTACTATACGAGTCTTTATTTTGCGACTCGTACGCCCCACGTAAACTAGTCCGCAAGGACACTTGATCGCATATACAACTCCTTCTGTATTGCAGTCTGCATTATGTCTTAATTTAACGCTCACCCCTGAGTGCGGGTGAGGAAATTGATCACCTGTGATGACGTTACCACATTGTCCACAGTTGTAACATTTCATCATGCCCCTCTCTCTTTGTCGTGCGGTTCTTGTTGGAAGTTTCAAGAATTCCCTTAGATTTTTGGTTCTGGTGTGTGCAAAAAGGGGACTGCCTTGGAAAACTGTTTTAAAATCAGGTTCATTTTCGATTAGTTCCCAACGGTTCCTAATTGCTGTTTTGATTTGTGTTGCTTGCGTGGAATTCTTAAGAACAAATACCTCACGTTGCATGGGTATTTTTTCTCTGGGAGTTAAAAGTTCATCCCGAGTTTTTCTTGATGTTACTTGTACGGCTTCATTGAGTATTTTCTCTGGGTAACCTCGCTCTTTGTATTGTTGCTTCTGTATTATGATCCCTTCCTCGCTTCGTGCATCATCCGATGTTATTCTCTTAATTCGCATCATCTGAGAAATCGGGAGATGTTTTTTCAAACTGTAAGGATGCGCACTCGAGAAGAGCAGTGCGTTGTTCACGTCTGTTGGCTTCCTGTATACCGACGTGGATAGCCCTGTTTGTGTTTTGCTTATTTCAATGTCCAAAAAATGGATCTTCTGTTTATCTATGCTATGTGTAAATTGAATGCGAGGATTCCGTTCATTCAGTCTGCAAATACTCTCTTCCAATTCATCTCTGGTACCTGTCCAGATGACTAGGATGTCATCTATGTACCTCAAGAAAACTGCTGCATGCTTTTTCCACATATCATCGTTGAGTATGAATTGATCCTCAAAATGGGCCATATAGGTGTTGGCGTACGATGGAGCTCCAGGAAAACCCATCGCTGTTCCTGTGCGTTGTATAAATTGGGGAATTGTATGTTTTGCCTCAACCCAATGTCTAGCCAATGGGGAAGTTGTGGTACGATAAAGCAGTGTTCCTACTAGAATTATTACATTTTGCACTTTACAACAACTATTTTGTCTGGATGGAAAACTTCTTTATACAGTCACATTGCACCATCCACCGTACAACGGCCGGAGCGGCCGGGCCAAGGACGGCCGTGCCGGCCATGTCCACAACCGCCGTCCTAGGCCCGGCCGTGCCGGCCATGTACAGAACCGCCGTGCCAGGCCGGGCCTGGCACGGCAGTTGTGTACATGGCCGGGCACGGCGGTTGTGTACATGGCCGGGCACGGCGGTTCTGTACATGGCCGGGCACGGCGCTTCTGTACATGGCCGGCACAGCCGGGCCTAGGACGGCGGTTGTGGACATGGCCGGCACGGCCGTCCTTGGCCCGGCCGCTCCGGCCGGTGTACGGTGGATGATGCAATGTGACTGTAAGAGGGGACATGAACTGGCATGTCCATTGAGTACATCTGAAGGGTGTATAGGCCTGCACCTCCCCCGCTGAGTACGTGCACCGCCATGGTGGCGCCAGTGATAGAACATTGTTGCAACTGAAGCATCCGTGCCTGAAGCTTGCACGTGTGGTTGCCGATGTGTGCCCATGACGGTCCGTGCACATGCAGCCAATGGGAAGAGGGCCGCTGGCCGCGTATGGCCTTTGGGAAGTAGCGGAAGTTGTGCACCGCCATGGCGGCGCCAATTATGTTATCTTGTCAGACGCTGCACCGTGATGTGTTGTGTGCATTAGCGTCATGAGGGTTGTGAGCGTGATAGGGAAAGGTCATATGTCATACAATATAGCATGTGTGTCCATACTATGCCCATCGGTGGGCACACAATGGGCAACAGATGTGCATTTGGACGTGTTGACGTCGGGTGTGACCCTACAGACGTTATTACATCTTCACAACTGCACAGTACATCACGGCTGTATGGCCAAATTATCCATCTGTTGTCAGTGTGTGGTTCTGGCGAGGTGACTACAGTGGTGGTGGTACACATGCATTCCGTGTATGTGTTTTGGACTTTGTGTCACCATGCATGTAATTACCGTATGCACAACATTATTGGTGTTGGCATTCGTGCTTGATGACATGGCGTGTTTATCATCATCGTTTGTGTGCATGGAGTTGCATGTGTGTCTGTGATGTGGCTACTAAACATTAGGGTGAAGACAGACGTTTTGTCAGTAAGGTTCACATGTGACTACGTTGCGTTGACACACTTCCTGTTGCAAGTGGCAGCACTTTGTTAAAGGGGCACTCCGTATTGTATTGACTATCAGAGATGTCACACATATGACCATTCTCCCTAGAAAAAGTTGTTGTTGCTAATGTTGGCTCACATGTGATGGAGTTGTACATGTATGCGTCGTTTGTAAGTTGACCTAAGTTACATCTCTCTCCCACACAGGAGGGCTCCAAATGTGCATCGGCCATACACTGTGCTGGAGGATATGGTTGACGAGGAGGTGATTAGGAAATTCCGGCTGGATCGACGTCGGTTGCTAGAGCTTGTTGCACAATTGTCTCCTCATCTGCAGCCACGTAGGATGTATCCTGGTTCGATTACAACCACTGCAAAGGTCATGGCGGTACTACATTTCTTTGCTACTGGCACCTTCCAGTACATAGTTGGACATGCCGGGGGGATGTCACAGTCCATGTTCAGCACGGTACTTCGGGATGTCTTAACAGCTATGATGCTGTACAAGAATGACTACATACATTTCCCACGGCCGGAAGAGTTGGCAGCAGTCAAAGCTGACTTCTATGCACTGGGCCACATACCTCACGTTGTGGGTTCAATTGATGGCACACACATCGCTATCATTCCACCACGGGCACGTGAGCAAGTTTTTAGGATTCGCAAACACTTCCATTCGCTGAACGTGCAGGTGGTGTGCCTGGCAAACAACATCATCTCCTATGTGTGTGCAAGATTTCCTGGCTCCGCACATGACGCCCACATCATGCGGAGCAGCATTGTCCCACAACTGATGGCAAATCTGCGACCCGGTCAAGCGTGACTTGTTGGTGAGTGTGCAGTGGGGACTCTTGTGATCACTGTGTGGCATGGGGTACCCACCATATCTTGTTGTGATGTTTGTGTCTCTCATCCCCCTACATAGGCGACTCGGCGTACCCAAACCGGCCCTGGCTCCTCAGTCCCCTACGTAATCCTACAACAGCAGGTGAAATGCGGTACAATGATGCACATGGAAGGACACGGAGAGTCATCGAACGTACCTTTGGACTGCTAAAGTCTAGGTTTCGGTGCCTCGATAAGACCGGAGGGGCCCTGCCTTACTCACCAGGAAAAGTATGCAGGATCGTGATTGCCTGCTGCATGCTCCACAACCTGGCAGTACGCAATGACATTGAACTGCTCTTGGACCCTGAAGATGGAGAAGTTCCCCGGCCTCCCATCCCACCCATGTCGACTGATGAAGATAGTGGTGAGGAGGAAGGTGTGGACCAGAGGCGCCAGCTCATTGATCGCTACTTCCCTTGAATGTGAGTAACTACCTCTAGTGGCGGTTGACAATGCCTCATGTATGTTTGCTGGTGTTGTGTGGATGTGGGGTGCATCAGCTGTGTGTTGTTGTTTGTGATGGGTGCATATGTGTGTCTTCATTTCTTTGGACATACAAGTCTCCATGATGTGTGTGCTCTCATCCCATGCTTTAGTGATGATTGTAGTTTGTGTAATGTTGCTGTGCAGTGTGTTGTGATGTGTGTCAATCTTTTTCCTGACGTGTGTTTGCTGTCTCTGATTTTCCCTAGGTCACTCCCGCAGCGCCATGATCATATACGACTATGATCCCTGAACCTGTTTACGTCTGTTTCTGAAGGCAATCATGTGAATAAACATGGAGGCAAAACATCATTGTGTGTGTAAGTGAAATTTATTTACAGGTTGTGCTTTTGTGCTGGTGAATATTTACAAGTAAGTGGGGTGGAGGGAGTTGGAGTTGAAGGGAATGGCAGATGAAATGTCCGTGCTGACACCACATTGGGGGGTGTCAGGCTAGTCCAGCAGACCTGTGGGAATGATTGTCTATGTGGGACAGGATACTTAGCAGGGTGAATGTCTGGCACAGGCAGTGACATTGTCATTGGCGGCCCCTCTTGGAGCGTGTGGATGGCGCTCCAACACTGCTCTCAGCCACTTCCAGCCTCGGCCGGCCCCTCCGTCTCTGAGGTGGAACAGAGTCAGCTGGGGGGGCAGGTTGTTGATGGGCCACATCCGTCGCCAGGGGCACAGGTGGTGGTGGCGGCGGTGGAGGCGGAGGTGACGGTGGCGGTGGAGGCGGAGGTGACGGTGGCGGTGGAGGTGACGGTGGCGGTGGCGCTACGACAATTGGTGGAGGGGGGGGTTGTTCCGGCCAATCCATTCCCTCCACATTGTTGCCTGCTGGCCCATGATGTGCACTATCTGGCCAAGGAACCCAGAGATTTCGCGCAACATGTTGGTGTTGTCCACTGAGTCCTGGTGTGCACGATCTGCATTTGCCTGGGACCGGTTGTATGACGCCTGGCACCTGGCAAGGGCTTGTAGGGACTCTGCCACTGGATGGGGTAGCTGTCCTTCCTCTGTACGGCGGTGTGTGGGTCACCTGATTGGCTGCTGTCCCGTTGCCTCTCTTTGTGGGCCACTCACCCTGCTTGGGTGTGAGGCCGATGGACCAGCGTCGTGCGCTGGGTTAGGCTGGGTGGCACAGGCAGGAGTCGTGGTACTGGTGGTACTGGTGGTACTGGTGGTACTGGTGGTGGTGGGGACTCTGCAGATCACAGAGGCAGGTGTCGTTGGAGTCACACATGCGACGGTGGTCGGTCCCGGGAGTCCCTGTGAGCCAGATGGCCCTGGCTCTGTGCTTGGTCCCGCTACATCCTCCGCACCGGAGCTGCCTGTGTCATCGTCACCAGAGAGTCCTGTATGTGTGGGAGGCGAGGCTGGCGGCCGGGTACTGGTTTCCCCAGTCAGTTCACGATCACCTGAGGGACAAGATAGAGCTGGTCAGTAATGTGGACATTACATGTTCATATAGATTTGTAGACATTTCTGTTTCCTGTCGCATACACCCCACACACCCCACCCTCCACCACCACCACCCTCCCCGTGAACATGGGGGCCTGTTGGGAGTTGTAGTTTGGACTTCTCACACACCCCACCCTCCACCACCACCACCCTCCCCGTGAACATGGGGGCCTGTTGGGAGTTGTAGTTTGGACCTCTCACACACCCCACCCACCACCACCCTCCCCGTGAACATGGGGGCCTGTTGGGAGTTGTAGTTTGGACCTCTCACACACCCCACCCTCCACCACCACCACCCTCCCCGTGAACATGGGGGCCTGTTGGGAGTTGTAGTTTGGACCTCTCACACACCCCACCCTCCACCACCACCACCCTCCACGTGAACATGTGGGCCTGTTGGGAGTTGTAGTTTGGACCTCTCACACACCCCACCCTCCACCACCACCACCCTCCCCGTGAACATGGGGGCCTGTTGGGAGTTGTAGTTTGGACCTCTCACACACCCCACCCTCCACCACCACCACCCTCCCCGTGAACATGGGGGCCTGTTGGGAGTTGTAGTTTGGACCTCTCACACACCCCACCCTCCACCACCACCACACTCCTTGTGAACATGGGGGCCTGTTGGGAGTTGTAGTTTGGACCTCTCTAACACCCCACCCTCCACCACCATCACCCTCCCGGTGAACATGGGGGCCTGTTGGTAGCCATGTACATATTTGTGAGTAAGTGTCCGACGTGCATGGGTTGGGGCGTAGGTGATGTGTCTTCTCAGTTGTGTGAGCCTGACCATGTCGTACTGATCGTGGGGCTTGGTTTGTACTTACCAGCCTCTTCTCCTTCATCAAGTCCGTCTAGACTCTCTGGGTGAAGTATCACCAGCACCTTCTCCTCCCAATCGGTGAAGGGTATGGGCTCCGGGGGTGTTCCACCGCCAGTATGATTGGCTCTTGCATTGTTTTTCGCTCGGATGCCCTTCACCCTGGTCTTCAGGTCATGCCACCGCCTCTGAATTTCATGCTTGGTCCTCGGCACAGTCCCCGACGCATTCACCCGAGTGACGATCCTGTCCCACATGTGGTTCTTTTGCGCCACGGACGTCTGCTGGACTAGGGCCCCGAAGATGTGGGGCTCAACACGGAATATTTCATCTACCATTACCTTCAACTCGGTCTCCGTGAATTTAGGTTTTTTTGGGTGCCATGGTGTGTGGTGCTCAGTGTGTGAGTTGAGTGAGTTGGGGGGTGCAGGTGTGTGGTGTGTGATGTGTAGGAATTGTGTGGTGGGTGTTTGTGTGGTGGGTGTGGTAGGGTGGTGGTTGTGTGTCTTCTATGTGAGTTAGCAGTATCTCGATTAGGGCCTCTTGCTAGCAGCAATGCTGTGATGCAAAGGATTGTGGTAGTGTGTGGGTGTCATTTTATAGTCGTGTCTCAATGGTTGTTGGCAGTCAGGTGGTAGGTGGGCGTGTTGACTAGTGTGCATTATTGGGTACTTGGGAGGTGTCATGGTGGCTTGTGCTTGGTGTTGGTGTATGGGGGGGGCGTTGTCAATGTTCGTATGTTTGCTTTGGACTTGCGGTACACTTTCTAACATTTGTTTGACGCTAGGGATGTTGTGCGTGTTGCCCTTCCGCAGTGAAGCAGTGTTTATCGTTGCATTCTTTCCGCCGCGGACGTGGATGGCTGTGCGTTCCGTGATACTGGCGGATTTATCCTAATTGCGGACACGGAGTATTCACAGGTATGGCGGTACATGTGTTATTTTCCACGGTCATTTCCGTCCGCGGCAGTGGTTGTTCATTCGACTCCGTCCGCCGCGGACGGAGTTGGATGTGTTCCGTCCACCGCGGACGGTGTTTGTTATGATCCGTCCGCCGCGGTCGGAGTTTCGTGACATGATTATCCTAATCCCAACCGCGGAATCTCCGCGGCGCTGCCGGGAGTTAAATTTCCACAACCATGGCGGACAGTACCCATTTCCGTCCGCCATCCTAATCGACCCCTTAGTCTCATCTGACTCACCCATTCACACTCATTTTCAGTTAGTCTCCCTCTGAAACACTTGTTCTAACTGACTGACTCCACTCATTCTGATTCACTCAATATCATTCTGACCCACTCATACTCACTCAATGCCACTCATTCTCACTCAGGCCCACTCATTCGCACTGATTCTGACTCACTCAATCTCACTGTGACTCACCCAGTCTCCCAGTTACAAACATTCGGTTTCACTCAGTATCACTCTGACTTCATTTCCACTCATTCTCACTCACTCGAAGTCACTCTGAATCGCTCAGTCCTACTCATCCTCTCTCATTGTCATTTAGTCTCACTCATTCTCACTCAGACGCATGCATTCCTAATTAATCTAGAACTCAACCCAGGCATTCAGTGTGTCAGAAAATGTACGGAAATACACTCTGGGACATACTAGAGCTGCAGCAGAACTCAAAATCACCATATGGCCCAGATACACTGCATATAGGCCTTCACGTACTTGAGATATCACTGTTGTTCTTTTTGCATACTGCCACTTAGACCAATCCATTCTAGCCCAAGCTCCATAATCCTGGTGCTGTTGTATGCATGTCAGCAGCCCCAAGCCTGCTAGTACGAGTCCTGCGGTGCCGTCCAAGAACAACATATTTAGGAAAGTAGAAGCTGATTTTAATTTGAAAAATCGAATTTCGGAATAGAGCATTCTAGTCAACAAAGAAAAAAGTGTCAATGTCAATATGTAGGCACATTTAAAAAAAGATTTTAAGAACTTTATATTGCTACAACTGCCGCCTTGAAAAATGTAAACTTCTCAAACCAGCGGCATCGACAATGGGGCAGTGATGAAAAACTCATGAGCGTGTTCAACTATTTGAATAAATTGATGTATATTGCTGTTTTTACCTGCTGAATCTCTGCAAAGCTCATAAAGATGATAGACGGATATGATTCTGAATGTTTAGTAGTTTAAATTACTGACCTTTATGAACACACTGGTTCTAGAGGTAAGTATATGCAGCAAAACGATTGCAGTCATAACACAAATCTATATGAAAGACATGTTTATTTTCGGGATAAGGTCAGGCAAATATTAAGGTAAAAAACAAAAGTGCAATTAAAGAGAATAACAAGACTTTTTAACTCGTGATTAGCTTTCAAATGAGCTGAGTACAATCAAATGATCGGTTCCATAGGTAATTTTCTCCAAAACGTTTATTACAGCTGAGCTAAATTTTATAAACGATTATTAGACCTTATAAAAAATCTGGATTTTACCCACTCATAGTTTCTGGGAAGCAATATATCTAGTGAACATTATTTGCAGCATTTAAAAAGGTATGTTTTTTATTAAAGAAAATAACTCATTATCAAACATCATAGCATTTCAACGTTCACCGACAAACCCAGGAGTTATTTTTTCCAGTAACACTAACACATCTCTTTCCTGGTATATTCAGGCGTTTTGTCTGAATGTACAATAATATTGATGCATCTGACGGCCATGCATGGTTAATGTGCCGCGAGTTGCTGAGTTCTGCTCAGTGTTATTTCCGTCTGGGAGTTGCCCCTTTTTATCCTGGGACTGATGCAGTAGTAAACATATTAGTTAAGGCATTGACTAACATGGCAAGTTGTAATCAGTCAGTAAAGTCAAATTGACAGGAGTCTTGTATTTTTTTTCTCGGAGTTTTATATAGCGCGAAATTGACACGAAGTTATTGGCTATCAGAGCGCTTTACATGAGCTCCGGATGAGTTTACACGGGCACACATTCATTTTTTTTAAGGGCACAGGGGGGCAGATTTACAGGCCCCCTGCGCCACCAGTATGTCACTTTTCATGACGTACTGGTGTCGCAGGGGGCTCCTCCATATTTACAAGGAGTAGAAAAGCCCCCCTGCATGATTTTTCTCTCCTTGTAAATAAGGCCCCTTCAAACGCAGCACTTTGCGTTGAATGGGCGTTCCATGGGTGTTGCTGTGGGTGTTTCCACGCAACACCCAGGGAACAAGGGACATTTCCAGATTTACGAGAAATTGAAAATCTGGAGATGCGTCTGAAAGCTACGCCACCCAAGAGGTGGTGTAGCAAGGCGCAAGGAGGGAAAATGTTTTAATTTCTATTCGTTTTTTCCTCTTTCATTGCGTGCTGCATTCTACAGCACACATTGAAAGGGGAAAATGCCTGTTTTGATTGTTTTTGTGCCGGGAGGTACCCCTTCCTGCACAAACACAGACGCAGGCATCCTAGCACCATAGTGCAGGGGTGCCTGTGCCGGCGCATGGCTGCAGTTTGTGCGTCAGCATAGGGAGAAGAACAGAGATGCAACATATTTTTGTAAATATGTTGCATCCCTGTGCTTCGGAAGTGAAGCAGCGTGGCACAGCCAAAGGGCTTGCTGTTTCAAGCTGCGGCACTTCCTTGTAGATCTGACCCAGGGGATTTAAGTGATTTACCCAGAATCACAGGATGTTGGGCATCATTGCTGAGACTCGAACCCTGTTACCCAGAATTGAGATCGACCACTCTAGCTGTTAGACCACATCCTCTCCCCTCTTGTATGAGTTTAAATGTGATGAACATATAAAACAGTCACTTACATACAATCACTTAGTTACATTAAATACTAGTTTACTAGTATTTATTTGAAACATACATACATTTATTGTGCTGGTGATGTTATCTTTGAAGAAGATGTGGAATATCTTCCTTCCACCAGCCCTGTCCTTCCTGTTGGTACAGAAATCAAGAAGAAAGTAGAACCATCAGTGACCACAATTCCTAAAACATCCACCAAGGCCCAGTGAGCCAACTGCTATCACAGTCTCTGCTACTCCCTCTAAAGCTACTATTGCAACACCAGCTGCAACATCAACTGCTACGATGTCGGTTAGAACTGTCTTCACGCAACTGTGTAAGGTTGATTCCACAATACATGCGCCAAAGAACACCGACGATGGGGGTGATAATGACATTTGTCATAAAAAATAAATAAAAAAACACTCGGGTGTCGATTCCGATCCGGTAAAATGCGCTCCGAATGGTCGTACGGAGAGTTTTTTCCCCGTACGAATCGTATCCGTAGACGTCCCGTACGTACGATGAAGTACGATCCGTACTAGGTGCCGAACTCCGTACGAGTCATACAAGACTCCGTACGACTCAAATCTCCATACGAATCTCACTCGGAACCCGCTGTACGCGACATCGCGGCACGTTTTTACGACCCAGCAAGTACGATTCCTGTCGGGTACGCGCCGTACGACCCTTTTCCTACGGGAGCCGAAAACAGTCGTAAACGCAGAGTTCGCGCCGAAACAGGTAAGGAACGCCCCCCCCGGGTACGGCACGTACCCCCCATGATCGCAGGGGTACGCGGCGTACCCCTGTGGTCATGCGGGGTACATGCCGTACACCCAGCGTACATGGGGTACGCACCGTACACCATGTACAGTGGGTGTACGGCACGTACCCCATGTACGCTGGGTGTACGGCACGTACCCCGCATGACCACAGGGGTACGCCGCGTACCCCTGCCATCATGGGGGGTACGCGCCGTACGGTGTGTAGGTGATCGTGCGCTTTTCCGTACGAATCGACGTGTACCGTACGAATCGCGTCCGGGTCGGCCGATCGGGATCGGAATCGTCCGGTCGTACGGCGTCTGTACGAGTTGTACGGAAACGGCTCCGGATACGATTCGTACGGACGGGGATTTTACCGGATCGGAATCGACCCCTCAGTTGGTATCTTGGCAAGGGCGTTGGATGTCATAGTGGGAAGGCATGAGGCTCTGCAGAGTGGAAGAGAACGTGTTATTGCTAACTCTGAAGCCTCTGGCACAACATTTAAATGTGGTATAATGTAAGGACCAGGCAATGCCAGCATGTTTTGCAAATATAGACTGACAGAGCAACAGGTTTAAACTCACTTGAGGTACTGCTGCAGATGGAGTACACTAAGCACGTGAGGAGTCTTATTTTTTCCAACAATTCACGTGTGTTTGTGTGTGTATGTGTATGTGTATATATATATATATATTCACTGAAAAAACCATAGGTTATAGACCATATATAGTTAGGAATTTGCATTTACAAAACCTTGAAAATTCACTGAAAAAAACATAGGTTAGAGACCATATATAGTTAGCTGGACATTTTATTGACATAAAACCAATGAAATTCCATATATAGTTAGTTGCACTAACTATATATCGCGCACCCGCAATCCACTGCTGATGATGTCACATATTACATCATTCATGACATGGTCAGTGACATCACTGATGACATCACTGATGACATCTCAAATGACATCACTGATGACATCACTGATGACATCTCAAATGACATCACTGATGACATCATCTAGTGTCTGTGTGTTTTTGTAAAGTTTAAATATGTTTTACATATTGAAGAATGAGTGGATGTATGGAAGACTGAGTGTGTGTGTGGCTGGCTGGGAGGTGTGTGACTCTGTGCATATCAATGTGTACTTGTATCAGTGATTGTATAAGAGAGTAAGTATTTGTTAGTATATGTGTGAAAAGTATGGTGTTCTGTGTTTAACTGTATAGATGAGGAAATCGAAGTGTGATTGATTCTTCACAGGACTGACTAGGTGTATGAGTGCATATGATAGTGTTGTAATAATGAGTGACTGTATGTATGAGTGATTGTATGGGTGAATGAGTGAATGTGTGTGTAGACGTAGGAATCAGTGAGTGCGTATGTAGTAACTGGTATTGGTGTGTCATGATGTCATCAGTGATGTCATTTGAGATGTCATCAGTGATGTCATTTGAGATGTCATCAGTGATGTCATCAGTGATGCCACTGAAGTATGGTGTTCTGTGTTTAACTGTATAGATGAGGAAATGGAAGTGTGATTGATTCTTTACAGGACTGACTAGGTGTGTGAGTAACTCCATGGATGAGTGGCAGTGTGTGAGTGTCTGCATAGGTGTATGAGTGCATATGATAGTGTTGTAATAATGAGTGACTGTATGTATGAGTGATTGTATGGGTGAATGAGTGAATGTGTGTGTAGACGTAGGAATCAGTGAGTGCGTATGTAGTAACTGGTATTGGTGTGTCATGATGTCATCAGTGATGTCATTTGAGATGTCATCAGTGATGTCATCAGTGATGTCATTTGAGATGTCATCAGTGATGTCATCAGTGATGTCACTGACCATGTCATGAATGATGTAATATGTGACATCATCAGCAGTGGATTGCGGGTGCGCGATATATAGTTAGTGCAACTAACTATATATGGAATTTCATTGGTTTTATGTCAATAAAATGTCCAGCTAACTATATATGGTCTCTAACCTATGGTTTTTTCAGTGAATTTTCAAGGTTTTGTAAATGCAAATTCCTAACTATATATGGTCTATAACCTATGGTTTTTTCAGTGAATTTCATTGGTTTTTTAAAAGCTAATATCTATAGCTGTAAAATATATTCTTTATTACGTGACGTATCACGTAGCCACGTGAGACGCCTCATGACGCGTCGCATAACCATGACGTATCGGCTCTGCAGCGCAAACAAAACCCGTAACATAAGCGTGCCGGAGCAAAATCCACACGTGCACATATCTTGAGGCCTTGCAAAGGCACATCAAACAAACAGTCCCTACAATTTTGCCAAGTTTGCTGGAAATCTATTCCCTTAATTTTTTTTTTACTGTTTCTCTTGGTTTTCCCCTTGTTACGCTTACCGGGACGCTACCCGGTATGCGAACCGGACGCTCCAAAAACACAAGATGGCGGACTCCCGTTACGCTGCCGGTTAGCTGCCCGGTTCGCGTACCGGGAAGCGCCTCTACCGCGAAAAATCGCGGGGGACTTTAATATCCCCCTCATCAATCCTAGGGGGTCAGGAGGGGTTTACCTTGCCCCCTTTCCTTCATTTCCCCCTTCTTTTTTCACCACATCTTGTCTCTCGAACCTACCGAGAGACAAGATGGCGGCCGCTCCGGACCGTTTACAATGTTGACAGCTACGCTGCTGGTTAGCTGCCCGGTTAGCTGCCCGGTGAGCTGCCCGGTTCGCGTACCGGGACGCGCCTCTACGGCGTAAAATCTTTTTTTTTTTTTTTTTTTGCCCCGCGGGGCACTTTAATATCCCCCTCATCAATCCTAGGGGGTCAGGAGTGGTCTACCTTGCCCCCTTTCCTTCATTTCCCCCTTCGTTTTTCACCACATCTTGTCTCTCGATCGTACCGAGAGACAAGATGGCGGCCGCTCCGAACTGTTTAGAATGTTGACAGACACCGGAGAGCCAATCAGCTTCGCTTCGCGAAGTTCCGTTACGCGTCAGGTACGCGAACCGGGGCGCTAACCGGAGCGCTGTCACAGATATATATATTTTTTTAAACGTTAATTTCTCAAAATCCACTGGAGCACATATATTGAGACATAGCAAAGGCACGTCGGGCAAACCATATCTACAATTTTGCCAAGTTTCATGTAAATCTATTCAGCCGTTCGAGCTAAAAGTGAGTCCAACCGCCCTATGGAAAAATGAATGGGAAAAACGCGTTTTGGGACCCCCCTTTTTTCTCGGCCCCCCCTTGACGAAACCCCCCCAAATTTTTAGGGGCTGCTCAGAACCAAATTGTGCCATTTTCCTGAAAATGTCAGCCAATTACGTCCACAAACGCCAAAGTTATTAGACATAGAATTTTCAGAAATCCCATAGAGAAATAATCCTAACTATATATACCCACTGGCTATCGCCAGTAGGTAATATACATATATAAACATATATAATCTGCATATCTATATAAATATAAATGCATGCATACATATACATATATGCATGCATATGCATGTTATTTACATGAAAGTTTTAAAAACACTAATAAAAGCAAAGCTAAAAAGTCACCTCATTACAAACAGAATGGCTTTAACTTAAATGAGGGCGAGATCTATTGCATTTTCATTGCTTGTTTACTTTGGTTCTATCAAGAAGGCATTCAGATGTGTCACACATTTGCCATAAATTCTGAATGTTAGAACTCTAGTTGCTCATTAGATCACTGTAGTAAAGCTAGTGCTCACCAGGGAAGTCTGCTGCTAATCACGGTTTGCAGCCATTTTCCCGCATTTTTTATCCCGCAGACTTTCAGTCCGCATACCATTATCCCGCAAGGTCATTGACCTTGCATACCATTATCCCGCATTTTTTCAAAACGCATGTGCATTTATCGCGCATGCCTTTACAAAGAATTACGTTTTAAAGGCATGTATGGTAAATGCATTTGCGTTGTGAAAACCACGATGACGAGAGAGGTAAGTGGGTTTATGTTAATTTTTTCGTGGGTTAGTGATTGTGTAGTGTAGTGTAGTGTTGTGTAGTGTAGTGTTGTGTAAGTGTAGTGTAGAGTTGTGGTGGTTGTTTAGTGTAGGGTCATGCTGGGGGTAGTGTTTTAGGGTTTAGGGTTGTGTTGTAGTGTTTACGTAGTGTAGGGTCATGCTGGGGGTAGTGTTTTAGGGTTTAGGGTAGTGTTGTAGTGTTTGCATAGTGTAGGGTCATGCTGGGGGTAGTGTTTTAGGGTTTAGGGTTGTGTTGTAGTGTTTGCGTAGTGTAGGGTCATGCTGGGGGTAGTGTTTTAGGGTTTAGGGTAGTTTAGTTGTTTAGTGTATGCTAAAGGCATATTCGTTCTAAAAGTTTTCGTTATTTTAATTTGCGGCCTAATAGTAAATGCAGGATTTTTTTTGCGGACTGATGGTATGCGGGATTTCGTCATATATTCGCTAAACATACTTTCTATGGCAAAATGAACCCCCTCATTTTGTTCCTTTTTAAATTAAATGTTTTAAGAGTTACCACTTTATTCCAATCAAGATGGCTTCAGGTGTGCCATACCTTTGTAATAAGTAGGACTGTTAGCACTCTAGTTGTTCTTTAGAACACTCTGGGACATTCTGTCATTGGGCTATAGTTGGGCTACATCTGGCTGATATTTGGGCTACATTTGTTTTTTTTGTCTCTGGTGGCCATCTTTGGGCTACATTGGGCTACATTGGGCTACATTGGGCTACATTGGGCTACATTTGGGCTCCAACATATATATAGCCCAATGTAGCCCAATATATATTTTTCAAAGTTAATTTTCGTAAAAACCACTGCAGCCTATATCTTGAGACATAGCAAAGGCACATCGGGCTACCAGTCCCTACAATTTTGCCAAGTTTGGTGTAAATCCATTCAGCCGTTCAGGCTAAAAGTGAGGCCAACCGCCCTATGGAAAATTCAATGGGAAAAAGACGTTTTGGGACCCCCCTTTTTTCTCGGCCCCCCCTTGACGAACCCCCCCCAAATTTTCAGGGGCTGCTCAGAAACAAAATGTTCCATTTTCCTGAAAATTTCAGCCAATTCTGTTCTCAAACGCCAAAGTTATTCGACATAGAATTTTCAAAAATCCCATAGGAAAAAAATCCTAACTATATATACCTACTGGCTATCGCCAGTAGGTAATATATATATATATATATATATATATATATATATATATATATATATATATATATATATATATATATATATATATATATATTCACTGAAAAAACCATAGGTTATAGACCATATATAGTTAGGAATTAGCATTTACAAAACCTTGAAAATTCACTGAAAAAACCATAGGTTATAGACCATATATAGTTAGGAATTAGCATTTAAAAAACCTTATTTTACTCACACAAAACCATTGAAATTACATATATAGTTAGTTGCACTAACTATATATCGCGCACCTGCAATCCACTGCTGATGATGTCACATATTACATCATTCATGACATGGTCAGTGACATCACTGATGACATCACTGATGACATCTCAAATGACATCACTGATGACATCACTGATGACATCTCATTTGACATCAATGACCACATCACTGATGATATCATTCATATGACAATACAATGCATCTCCTCACATTTTAATATAACCTCTGTTTCACCCAGTGTTAAATACAGAATATAATTTTTGAAACCATTGACACACCAATACTAGTTACTACATACGCACTCACTGATTCCTACGTCTACACACACCTTCACTCATTCACCCATACTATCATTCATACATACAATCACTCATCTTTACAACACTATCATATGCACTCATACACCTATACAGACACTCACAGTCTGCCACTCATCCATGGAGTTACTCACACACCTAGTCAGTCCTGTAAAGAATCAATGACACTTCCATTTTCTTGTCTATACAGTTAAACATAGAGCACCTTACATTTTCAAACATATACTAACACATACTTACCTTGTTATACAATCATTGATACAAGTACACATTGATCTGCACAGAGTCACACACCTCCCAGCCAGCCACACACACACTCAGTCTCCCATACAAATACTTGGACAATCAATCAGTAACCCATATAGTTAATTATATAGCTACTGATCAAAACATGCAGCAGTTTACAGAACAACAGACATAATGATGCACAAATTAAGACACTTTAGTCACTAACCCATGCACTCAGTGAGACACATTTAATCACTCACTCATGCATTCAGTCATGCACCTACTAAATCCTTTGTCCAGACACTTATACTTCCACTCATTCTTCAATATGTAAGACCCATTTTAACTTTACAGAAACATACAGTCACTGGATGTTGTCATCAGTGATGTCATCAGTGATGTCATTTGAGATGTCATCAGTGATGTCATCAGTGATGTCACTGACCATGTCATGAATGATGTAATATGTGACATCATCAGCAGTGGATTGCAGGTGCGCGATATATAGTTAGTGCAACTAACTATATATGTAATTTCAATGGTTTTGTGTGAGTAAAATAAGGTTTTTTAAATGCTAATTCCTAACTATATATGGTCTATAACCTATGGTTTTTTCAGTGAATTTTCAAGGTTTTGTAAATGCTAATTCCTAACTATATATGGTCTATAACCTATGGTTTTTTCAGTGAATTTCAATGGTTTTTTAATAGCAAATATCATAAGCTGTCGAATGTCAAGTACGTGGTAAGTGAAAACATTTTCGTGTTTATGCACACTGATCTGCTTTGAATGGTGCCCCCCCCCCTCATTTCTATTAGGAGTACTCTCTCTTTGCAGATAGTGAAAGGTAGTTAACGCAGGCCTTTGCCCCCGTTGTAATCCGTCGTGCCTGCTTCTCTCTCCATTTGATTGATTGTTATCCAAGTATTTACTGTTTTAGAATTAGTTCTCTTTGGTTCATTCTCTATTTACAAACAAACACAGAGTCGCAATACTCTGTTTAGTCTTTGCAGATAACGAAAAATCGTGTAAAAAAAAAGAAAAGGAATCGAGCAAAATCAGTAGGCCACTAATGGGATCTCTTTTTGACCTCGCTAAAATAGAAACATTAGGAACAACCCCTCATGACAAATACAAAACTAGTGAGATGAACTGAACTCCACACAATGATGGCTGCAAAACAGCTCGGCTCCGCCACCCACCCCGCCCAAAATAACGATAAAGAGCGGCTGCCATGATTGGTTGCGGAATGGCCACGACGGAGCTACGAAATGATGCTGCTCTCATGCTAACCCCAGCTTCAGTCTGAAACATCCAGAAACACTGTAGACTACCAATTCGATCAGTTCCGGTAGCGCCCCAATGTAACCCGGTAGAGAAGAACTAGCCCTCCCCTCTTTCACTGATGGTTCTTGTTGCCTGTCCCTTCTGTTCTCATTTAACAGAACTATTTAGCCTGCTGAAAGGGGTTGTGTTCCGACCGCTGGTTGGTGGAGACATTTTGACTATATTCTGGACCTGCGTTGTCGCGTAATGCGTCATATGACGCGCCGCGTTAGCGCATCCGGAAGTCATCCGGGGCGCGCAGCGCGTAACGTAAGCATAACAAGTCATGTGACTTGTTAATAAAACTTTTCATTGGTTCATTTTACTTTTCTTATTGTAATGATGAAAGGCTTGCTCATATGACCTAAAAATTACGCTTTTCATTACTTCCGAACATTATTTTTTCTTAAATATATGTTATAATGTTCCAGGCTAATGTACTTTCCCGGAAATTTTACAACTGTCCTGCAAGTAAAATATATTCTTTTTTCGAGAAAAAGAGCGTTTCTTCGTCCCATGATGGAGCCGTTGAGCAAAAGAGGGTCGACCTGCTGTCTTAGTCGCCGATACGCCTGAATATGAGATTCTTATCGATCACTTTATGTTGCAGGAATAGAAAACACAACAGCCCTTGACCATTTATCTTTACTGCGTTCCTTCGTATTATACCTTTTACCCTTCATGTAATTGGTCTGCTTTATTTCACTTGCCTTTTAATGATTCTAAAACA
Source organism: Lissotriton helveticus (assembly GCF_964261635.1). NCBI lineage: Eukaryota > Metazoa > Chordata > Amphibia > Caudata > Salamandridae > Lissotriton > Lissotriton helveticus. The sequence continues at coordinate 1,987,228,260 of NC_136063.1, forward strand.
GTGACTATTATTACAAACTTTACCAATGTATATACTACTACCATGTTTTCTTTTAAAAACCTTTATTGTGAAAATTTCATTATACAAATACGAGCCTATAACCACGTGGGCCGGCCACGGAGCAAACTGTAATCGTATGTGATGAGTAGACATTTACACTGTAGAGGAACGTAACGGGCGGGCCATTAGGTTGCAAGAACTAAGGTGTCTAACAGTTATGGAATCGGTGGACGTACATTTTATAATTAAAATACGACAGAGCCAGTTACAATAAAATTATCTAGATATACATTTGCGGGCAAGTACCATGGGTGACGTTAATTCGAACTTTCAACAGTACAGTAATCAATAACACATCAGAACTTAATATCAATAGGGATGTCGAAATATTCAATCAATTCTCGTCCCCGCCCGCCATGTGCTTCAAAACTGCATACGTATCTCGTGATTTCAAGGTTCTGCAACCAGTACACAACAAGGAGTTACGAGTCCCATTTATTCCGGCGCCATTTTGGGCGAGGACGGGCAGGTCCAGGATATAGTCAAAATGTCTCTACCAACCATCGACTATGATGATGTTCATATGCTGTATTTATTAGAGTAACACTCATCTGCCCACATGAAATTAATTTACCACAATCTAAACATGTCATTTTAATCTTTCCAAAGTTCTTCTAAATATTTGGGACCGTTTCCCTTGCCTCTGAAGCTCTCAGTGCCACTTCTTTGATGAATGTACTAGCAGGTCAGGGGTTCTCCTCCAAATCTCTCTTTTATGCAGCACTATAATTAATTGGTGCCACCTCTCCATATGACGATGCATGGTATAGTTACCACAACTATATATTTTTTCGTTTCCTCTGGAGAGTTCATCGTGGCAGATGAAGCGTGTAACATACCGGGCATTTACCTTTTTTTGCATGTACAGGAAAGGAAAAAAAAATCGAGCGTTCGAGTTCTTAGGTGTCCCAGGGCCATTTTAGTGGACCAGGCCCAAATCCAAAGAACAGCTATCTCACAGGCTAATGGGGCGACCCACGCCGAGTTTCAGCATTGTAGGATGACCACACAAGCACAGCAACTTGCTAGACATCACCTCGGTGCCATCCGGATCTCGGCGCCCCACTGCAGATGAAGTGCCTCTCAACTATGAAACCACCAGAAAACGCTTGAGTCAGCTTTGTGTGAAGCCGCCATTTTGATTCAATCAATAGCGTCCCCCTGCACACATTCAGGGACCTGGTCGTGTCTTCAGGTCAAACGAATTTGGGACAAGATGCAGAAAGGAAAAGGAAAAAAGTTCCGCCGGACCCCGGGAGGTGGCCGCCTATGTCATGGGCGATCTTAGGCCACACCAGGGCAATAGTGAAGCTGCAGCAGGTGCAAATAAGATTCAGACAGTGTTACAAGCGCTGCTCAGAACTCTCAACTATGACACCACCTCGGTGCCATCCGGATCTTGGCGCCTTGTGCTGGTTCCGGCCTATTCACACATCGGTCCGCTACTGACGCCACCTCACAGGCCAACGGGGCACCCCACGCCGACTTTCGGCGCAGCATTGTAGGATGGCCACACCAGTGTGGCAAATTGCTGGACACCACCTCGGTGCCATCCAGATCTCGGCGCGTTGTGCTGCCTTCGGCCTATTCGCCACAAGTGCGCACGCAACTCAGCTGCATAGCGAGTGAAACACCAAGGGGCGCCCCACTGCAGCCGAGGAACCTCCATCTTGGGGGCGACGCACAGCATCACATTGCTTTCCAATGCAGTCAGATCCTCAAACAGCCCCCACTGACTGACGCGAACTCACAGGCCAACGGGGCGCCCCACGCCGACTTTCGGCGCAGCATTGTAGGATGGCCACACCAGTGCGGCAAGTTGCTGGACACCACCTCGGTGCCATCCGGATCTTGGCGCGTTGTGCTGCCTTCGGCCTATTCGCACATCAGTCCGCTACTGACGCCATCTCACAGGCTAATGGGGCGACCCACGCCGAGTTTCAGCATTGTAGGATGACCACACAAGCACAGCAACTTGCTAGACATCACCTCGGTGCCATCCGGATCTCGGCGCCCCACTGCAGATGAAGTGCCTCTCAACTATGAAACCACCAGAAAACGCTTGAGTCAGCTTTGTGTGAAGCCGCCATTTTGATTCAATCAATAGCGTCCCCCTGCACACATTCAGGGACCTGGTCGTGTCTTCAGGTCAAACGAATTTGGGACAAGATGCAGAAAGGAAAAGGAAAAAAGTTCCGCCGGACCCCGGGAGGTGGCCGCCTATGTCATGGGCGATCTTAGGCCACACCAGGGCAATAGTGAAGCTGCAGCAGGTGCAAATAAGCTTCAGACAGTGTTACAAGCGCTGCTCAGAACTCTCAACTATGACACCACCTCGGTGCCATCCGGATCTTGGCGCCTTGTGCTGGTTCCGGCCTATTCACACATCGGTCCGCTACTGACGCCATCTCACAGGCTAATGGGGCGACCCACGCCGAGTTTCAGCATTGTAGGATGACCACACCAACTTGCTAGACATCACCTCGGTGCCATCCGAATCTTGGCATCTCAACGCCTAGTGGTATCTTCCATACAGAAAATATTGTTACGCTACCTTTGGCCCCATTCGCACATCAGTCCGCAACTTAGACATCACCTCGGTGCCATCCGGATCTTGGCATCTCAGCGCCTTGTGGTGTCTTCTCGTCAGAAAATATTGTTGCGCTGCCTTTGGCCCCATTCGCACATCAGTCCGCTACTGACACCATCTCACAGGCCAACAGGGCGCCCCACGCCGACTTTCAGCATTGTAGGATGGCCACACCAGTGCGGCAACTTACTAGACACCACCTCGGTGCCATCCGGATCTTGGCGCGTTGTGCTGCCTTCGGCCTATTCGCACATCGGTCCGCTACTGACGCAAACTCACAGGCCAACGGGGCGCCCCACGCCGACTTTCAACATTGTAGGATGGCCACACCAGTGCTGCAACTTGCTGGACACCACCTCGGTGCCATCCGGATCTTGGCGCGTTGTGCTGCCTTCGGCCTATTCGCACATCGGTCCGCTACTGACGCCGCCTCACGTGCCAACGTATTTTCTCCGCATTTTATACCCTATGCCGCATAACAGGTCATGTAACTTGTTTATAAAACTTTTCATTGGTTCATTTTACTTTTGGTTTCCTAATGATGGAAGGCTTGATCATATGACCTAAAAACAACACTTTTCATTGGATGAAAACTTTTTTTTTTTCCAAACGATGAAAGCCCCACCTTGTTTCTGGATGTTTCAGACTGAAGCTGGCGTCAGCATGAGAGCACCACCATCTCGTAGCTCCGTCGTAGTCATTCCGCGAGCAATCATGGCAGCCGCTCCCCACCAGAAGCCTGCAGGAGTCGGGGCCCCCAAAACTTTTGATGAATTCTCAAGGCGGAGGGGACGCTTTCGAGAATGGGGTCCAAGACCTAGCAGACAAGCGTCCGATTTCCAAGGTGTCCCAGGGCCATTTCAGTGGACCAGGCCCAAAAAGGAAAGAGCCTGCCGCCATTTTGAGAGTCCTGTGACAGCCGCCTATCGCTGCACCGCAAGAGTGGGCGCAACTCAGCTGAATTGCGGCTTTTGACACAGTGGACCAAAAACGGACGGAATGGCAACTGAAACGGTAAAGGGGCGCCCCACTACAACAGATGACACTCCACCTGGAGAGGCCCGTTCACGCCGCCTCCCCCGGGGCGCCCCACGCCGTTATTCGGAGCAGCATTGTAGGATACCAAAACCAGTGCGGCAACTTACTGGACATCACCTTGGTGCCATCGTTCTGCTGCCTTGGAACTATTCGCACAACAGTTTGCTACTGAAGACCCACCCCCCGCGACGCCCCACGCCGTTATTTGCTGGGTGGCAACTTACTAGACATCACTTTCGTGTCATCTAGATTTCAGCGCGTTCTGCTGCCTTGGAACTATTCGCACAACAGTTTGCTACTGATGACCCGCCCCACGCCGGAAATCTGGACGTTGTGCTGCGTTGGGACTATTCGCACAGCCGACCGCTACTTCGTTGTTTTTCCCTAAAAATGTTTATATGTTATTACTATTTTTGTTTTCTTGTATATATTTATAAATTATTAAAGTTTTATAATCTTACTACTTTGTCGGAGTGCTATATATTTTTAATGTGACACATAATTGTAAAAACTTTGATGTACAAAGAGTCATCCCTGGAATCTTCCGCTTCACGCTCGGTCCCCTCCCCAATCACAATACAGGATGGTTTTCAGATAATAGCAACGCTTCTGCTGTGACGGATCTCATCGAGTGTGGGCCTTGATCTACTATAACTCCTTTGAAGAGGGGTGAATCTTTACAGCTGTGGCCATAAACTACATCTGCAGGGCTAGCTGATACCCTAGGACCAGCCTGGACAATCGGACACAGAGGAAAAGGAGTGTCAGAGGGTGCAGTAGTGAATAGGGCGAAAGGGAGGTGTCGGGCGGGCACAGGGTGTGATTCTCAGGAAAGAGCAGCGCAGATGGGGGGAGGTTTATTACCCATGCATAAGACAGAGAGCGGGGGTGACCACTGCCTGGGGGAGATGCTTGCGAGGGTGGGGAGCCATGCTAAGGATCGACAGCGTGCACAGAGTGGGTCTGGTCAAGGCATCTAAAATGGCTGCCGTGCACGACAAAAGTGTGGCATTTGAAAAAAGACAAGATGGCGCAGACAATGTTTTTCAACACTTCCTGATTTCCTTCGAATCGAACGTTAACAGACGTTGGGGCATATTACCAAAGTTAAGCGATATTTATCCCTAACGATGCATTGCAAAGATTTTTTTACCGTCAGAAATTATCGCAGATAAACCTTGCTATTATCAAAGTTTATCGCAAATACGATAAAAACCGACCGCAATGCATTAATATCGCTGAAAACTCAGCGATATTCATGCATTACCGAGCTAATCCTCTTAGCCATGTTATCCACCTCCCATAGGATAACATGGCTAAGAACTGCTCAGGGCAGCTGTTACTTTTTGGAGATATTCGCGCTTATCTCGAATATTTCCAAAAGTTGATAATAGGAGATAGCGATGTTAGCGACTGTTTCCAGTCGCTAACATCTTGGCATGCCCACTTTGCATGTCATTAGTGATAAATATCACTCACATGCAAAGTGGGGCCCAAGATGGTCGCTATCTCCTACTAGCCGTCGCTAACTGGTGTTAGCAACAGCTAGGTAATACAGATATAATTTTATCTCCGCGAAGCGGAGCGCTGTTACAGATATATATCTTGTTTTTGAACGTTAATTTCTCAAAATGCACTGAAGCACATATATTGAGACCTAGCAAAGGCACATCGGGCTACCAGTCCCTAATATTTTACCAAGTTTCGTGCAAATCCATTCAGCCGTTCGATTATTATTATTATTTATTTTTTTTGCCCCGCGGGGCCCTTTTAAAACCTCCACATCAAACCTAGGGGATCAGCGAGGATCTACTATGCCCCCTTATGGTCATTTGCCCCTTCGCTTTGGCCTCCTCTTGTCTCTCGATCCTACCGAGAGACAAGATGGCGGCCGCTACGGACTGTTTGGAATGTTTACAGACACCGGAGAGCCAATCAGCTTCGCTTCGCAAAGCTCCGTAACGCGAAAAGTACGCGAAGCGGTGCGCTGTTACAGATATATATCTTTTTTTGAACGTTAATTTCTCAAAATCCACTGAAGCACATATATTGAGACCTAGCAAAGGCACATCGGGCTACCAGTCCCTACAATTTTGCCAAGTTTCGTGCAAATCCATTCAGCCGTAAGATTATTATTATAATTTTTTTTTTTTGCCCCGCGGGGCCCTTTTAAAACCTCCACATCAAACCTAGGGGGTCAGCGAGGATCTACTATTCCCCCTTATGGTCATTTACCCCTTCGCTTTGGCCTCCTCTTGTCTCTCGATCCTACCGAGAGACAAGATGGCGGCCACTACGGACTGTTTGCGGCCACTACGGACTGTTTGGAATGTTGACAGACGCCGGAGAACCAATCAGCTTCGCTTCACAAAGCTCCGTTGCGCGAAAAGTACGCGTCCTAGGCCGCTGCCCGGTCCGCGCTTACAGATATATATCTTTTTTTAAACGTTAATTTCTCAAAATCCACTGGAGCACATATATTGAGACCTACAAAAGGCACATCGGGCTACCAGTCCCTACAATTTTGCCAAGTTTCGTGCAAATCCATTCAGCCGTTCGGTCTAAAAGTGAGGCCAACCGCCCTATGGAAATTAACATGGGAAAAACGCGTTTTGGGACCCCCCTTTTTTCTCGGCCCCCCCTTGACGAACCCCCCCCAAATTTTCAAAGGCTGCTCAGAAACAAAATGTGCCATTTTCCTGAAAATTTCAGCCAATTCCGTCCACAAACGGCAAAGTTATTAGACATAGAATTTTCAAAAATCCCATAGAGAAAAAATCCTAACTATATATACCTACTGGCGACCGCCAGTAGGTAATATATATATATATATATATTCACTGAAAAAACCATAGGTTTTACACACGTTATAGTTAGGAAGTAGCATTTAAAAAACCTATGAAATTCACTGAAAAAACCATAGGTTTTACACACGTTATAGTTAGGAAGTAGCATTTACAAAACCTATGAAATTCACTGAAAAAACCATAGGTTTGACACCAGTTATAGTTAGCTGGAAATTTTACTGATATAAAACCAATGAAATTCCACGTTATAGTTAGTTGGACTCACTATAACTTGCGCGTGTAATGCACTGCTGATGACGTCACATATTACATCACTCATGACATCACTGATGACACCATCCTTGTGACACAGTGACAGACCTCCTTTAACTGTAATCTAACCCTTGAAACGCATATTCAATAATAGAAACTAAAGTTTTCAAAAAAATGGAGATACCATACCAGTTACAACAACCAATTCAATAATTCCACCATCTATATACACATGCACTAATTCACAAAACACTCACCATTAGACGTGATGTGCAGGCAATCGACATCTGAAAGGAAGGAAAAGGCCGTTTTTTTTTTTACTAATGACGTCACCACACTAAAATACGTGGAAAAAGATAGGCGTGTAAATAGCATTCCGTTGTAACGCATGCATGGTAAAGGCATGCGTTACAACGGAGTTCATTGAAAAAACATACAACCCTTACCGTTTATTAGAGGTAGATCGTCCGACTCCACCGGAGGACACCCCTAATAAAAAAGACATATATATAAAATGCGGACTAGCCGCTGTATCGTACTAGCAAACTTTAACTTAAAAATCGTTAGAGAAAACAAAAAGAATAGAGCAAAATCAGTAGGCCACTGATAGGATCTCTTTTTGACCTCGCTAAAATAAAAACATTAGGAACAACCCCTCATGAGAAATATGAAACTAGTGAGAGAAACCGAGCTCGACGCCATGATGGCTGGAACATAGCTCGGCGCCGCCGCCCACCCCGCCCAAAATAACGACAAACCCTATGCAAATATTATAAATAAATACAACACACCAGCAAAGTAACAGAGTAAAACGTTTTATTAAATAACTATTTACATGCCACCCTGCTGCAACATGAAAACAACACTTCCAAAATGATCGACTACCTTTAAGAAGAAAAAAAGAATCTTTCATCTGGCAATTTTTCACTTATCCTGAAGATCAAAAGAAAGTAAATGCACCAAAAGTAACCTGCACGATATGTGACTCGTTTCTCTCAAGAGGAAATCCAACAAAAAATATTCCTTTTCCATACATACCATGGTGCGGCATGTCAAACAAGTGCACCCTGTGCAATTTGCAGAGACATCGACAAAAGCCCTGGCCACGCTATTACCATTAGAGGTGGCCAGCACATTTTCTGATCGACTACCTGTATCTCCATTGAGTGCACAGAAGGACTTGAGATATTTAACTATATATGGTCTATAACCTATGGTTTTTTCAGTGAATTTGCTCCGCCGCCCACCCCGCCCAAAATAACGAGAAACCCTATGCAAATATTATAAATATATACAACACACCAACAAAGTAACATGGTAAAACGTTTAATTAAATAACTATTTACATGGCAGCCTGCTGCAACATCTCCGCCAGGAGACGGCGTGGGGTGCACTGGAAGGGAGAGGCGGCGCGAACGAGCCTCCCCCACCTCCCCAGGTGGAGGTTTCTCAGCTACACCCCAGCGCTTCACTTATCTCCTTGTCCTCAGTCAAGCATCAATAGTAAGATTTTCATAGGTGAGTGTAGGTTCATAGTTTGCCATCCACAGACTAAAAGCCTGGAGTGGCAGTGAAAAAACCATAACTAGGTAAGAAGGAACGCAGAGGCTGTAGAAAGGACTCTGCATATGCTTGGTCCCTGAGATGCTTCGATGTCACAGCCTTCCACAAATGTCATAAGTCCTGGATGTTGGGTGCCATAGTTGAGGGTTTGACCTAAAGACACGTCCTGCGGTGCCCCGGTCCAACCATCACATATACCTGCGCCAGGAGACGGGGTGGGGTGCACTGGAAGGGAGAGGCGGCGCGAATGAGCCTCCCCCACCTCCCCAGGTGGAGGTTTCTCAGCTACACCCCTAAAGACACGTCCTGCGGTGCCCTGGTCCAATCATCACATATACCTGCGCCAGGAGACGGCTTGGGGTGCACTGGAAGGGAGAGGCGGCGCGAACGAACCTCCCCCACCTCCCCAGGTGGAGGTTTCTCAGCTGCACCCCAGCACTTCACTCGACATAGGCGGCCGGCTCCCAGGGTCCGGCGGAACTTTTAGCCTTTTGGTGACTTTTCCATTCTGGACCTTGTCCCACAATCCGTTTGACCTGAAGATACGTCCTGCGGTGCCCTGGTCCAACCATCACATATACCTGCACCAGGAGACGGCGTGGGGTGCACTGGAAGGGAGAGGCGGCGCGAACGAGCCTCCCCCACCTCCCCAGGTAGAGGTTTCTCAGCTGCACCCCAGCGCTTCACTCGACAAGCTGAGTTGCGCCCGCTCCTGCGGCACATTGCCTCGCTCGGCCAGCTCAATTACGCCTGCTCTTGCTATTACAGCATCTCACCCGCCATCCGGCAGAATTGCACCCACTCTTGCGGTACAGCGACAGGCGGCTGCCACGGAGCTCAGGAAATGGCGGTCGGCTCCACAGACTTGGGCCTGGCCTGCAAGGATGGCTCTGGACAACCCTGGAACTCGAACGCTTCACTGCTACGGCATGGGCCCCATTCCCAAAAGCGTCCCATCAGCCTTGAAGATTCTACAAGAGTCACCGGGGCCCCCGACTCCCGCAGAGTTCCGGTGGGAAGCTTCTGCCATGATTGCTCGCAGAAGGGCCACGACGTAGCCACGGGGTGCTCTCATGCTAACGCCAGCTTCAGTCTGAAACATCCAGAAACACTGTAGACTACCAATTCAATCAGTTCCGGTGGAGCCCCAACGACGTATCGCGTTGTTGCATAATGCGTCATATGACACAGGACTTTACAGCATGACACATCTGCCTAGATGCATCAAGTTGTAAATATGTCGCCACATAGCAAATCTTTTGCACCGCCACTTCTGTGAATTTACAAAAAACTAAATAATTTAATGGGAAGATTGGTGCTGCATCCCAGTGACAAATCTTTACATGGCTGGTTTTATTTTGCTGTTCGAGGCTCCTGCTCCTGCAAGGGCCAGTCTGGAAACCAAAAGCAGCCCTAGAAAATGTTTTCAGACCAGTCCCCATACGGTGCATACCAAGTGCAATGAGTGAGCCTGACCACTACAGAGGGTGCTTTGGAATGCTCTCCCCCAAAGGTTTTTGGGAAACAATGGTGCAGTCTACAACACAGTTATCATTACAGATTGAATTTTATTAGCTTTCAAAGAATAGTAAATGAAGACCTTATTATGCACAAGGATACGACAATCTGGGAAGAAAAATAAGTTACTTACAAAAGCAGTAAGTAACCCACTGACCTATGCATATAACATTTTTTTAAATTAAATACATGTTACATATTCTTTGCAGTAACCCTCTGTGCTACATTAGATAAATTGAAGTTGCCACTGGACAAAACTCTCCTCTCTCCAGCAGGTCCATTAATCACTGGTGTTATCTTGACACTTTTATTGTTGCTCCAAAACTGATAATTCTGCAAGGAACTTTGAAGTGCTTTTAAAACTGCTGCCTGCGGGGACCCCCTGAGAATGGGTCAAGGACCCCTGGGGGTCCGCGGACCACAGTTTGGGAAACACTGGTCTAACCACTAGCATTTTCATGTATCGTTCCTAAACTGAAAAGCCAGAGACCTTCATCCATTTATTAACATATAATGAGCCTTATTTATGTTAAAAGTAACGCACCGGCGGCGCAAGGCCTTCATAAATCTGCCCCAATATACTTCCTCATAAGAGTGTATAATTAATTTTGCTAAACCATATTCATTTTTCATCAACTATACCGTTTGTATTTTATGTACTAGTGGCTATACCGATTACTTTGTTTTTTACAATGTCTGCACTCGTATTAGATAAGAAACTTGCCTTGAAAACAGTGCATTTCTGAATAAACATTTCAAATATACACGTTCTCTCTTTTAATCCATAATCTCAACTAAAATGATTGTATATTGAAACAGTATTCATGAGTTCCACGTAACTTCAGCTGTACTAACTTAATATTTTCAGTAAATTTATATATATTTATTTATATATTTTTTTTATTGAGTTATATATATATATATAAAAATATATATATAATATATAATATAAAAACCATATAATATTTCTTTTGTCGACCTGATTTACTCATACTAGAACCCACAGGCCTATAACAGCCCGTGAACCCTTTCTTTTACAGTACATGACAAAACAAACAGTTACAGACTTACCTTTACCAATGCTTTGTACGATGTACAACAGTGAAAGTCACAAAATAGATATTCGTTTGACGGAAGTCTCAATTATGCTGCTATCACTGCAACCAAAATTCAATCGCACAGATATCCAGTCAATACAGACTCATATATGTCTCTTCAGCCAATCATATTTCCTCCCGCAAAATTTTGTATTCAAATTCACATTTCAGTTGGTTGTCCCTCACAATATTTTCAATGTCACATAAAAGTCACCCATCACCCACTGCCATTTCTGGCTGTTTCCATGGTAACACCTCATTCTGCACCTGGCTGAAGGCACAGGTCAAAAGTTCATATCTCAACGTTCTACAGCAAACTAACAACACTGTTTTCCCTCCAGAAACACCTGCCTATCCACAGCTCTGTTACATGTCCTTTTTTTCACACCCAATACTACTTTTTCTTTTACATAACATTAACATGCAACGTAGTCTTCAATCTTCACGTATTAGAATCAACCAATCATCTTTTGTTTTTCAACCACACCAAGCCTCATCCATTTTTTTTTATCCTGAATTTCAGCTTCTAACTGCCATTCCACTTCCACAACCCATCGGAGCACGACTGCATCTGCCTTGAAAATGAAGGTTTGGCTTTTAGGACACAGCTATATTCACTGGAGTGGAACATATGCAGCAAGCAGACAAATTTCCAACCTTGATTTACCAAATGTGCAGATAACGTGGATTGGGCAAAGAGGATTAAGATGTCACCAATTAATACCATTGGTGAAAACTTTTATGCATCTCCCAGAACCAGACCTTATAATTGTGCAATGTGGTGGGAACGATCTAGGCACATTGACTGGGGTAGGTCTGGAAATGCTTCTAAAAGACACCTTTAGACAATTGATGACACTTTTTCCTCGAACTGCCTTGGCATATTCCAATATATGCCAAAGACAGAAACGGAATTGGTCCAATGAACATTGTGCACAAATTGAGAAAGCAAGGAGACATGTTAATAAATCTGTTTCTGCTTTCCTCAGAGATTATAGCATGGGTTCTATTTACCACAACAACTTGCGTTACCACATGCAAGACATCTATAGGACAGATGGTGTTCATTTCACGGATGAGGGAAACAGAATCTTCCTCTGCAACATCAGACTCTGCATCGGTACTTACTTATAAATGCAGAAACAACTCAATAAACACAAGGGCTCTTTTCAGAGCCACCTTATTTCAAAGCACTCAAACTTCTGATTTATCTCCATTTTCACACTCTTGTAAATAGGTGTGCGCGCACCCCGCAATTTTTTCAAATTTTTTTTTTATATATTTTCGCCTTTAAGGACCTTACTGCACACCCTGAGAAAACCTACGCAGCAAAACAACCTCTACCTTCTCCCCTTTCCATGTTCCAACGCTTTGAAATGACAATATATTTACTCGCAGTGACAAAATGGCGGTCAACACTTCCTGATTTCCTTCGAATCGAACGTTAACAGACGTCACGCAGCAAAAAAAAAATCAGCTCGCGCGCAGCCGCTTGAGTGTGCGCACCCGTCCGCGCTTATAGATATATAATTGACTTTAACTTTAATTTTCTCAGCAACTACTGAACGGATTTACACCATTCCACAAAAAGCGTAATCTGCGAGCCAGACTCTACAGTTTTGCCAAATTTCTTATAAATCCATTCAGCCGTTCGACCTGTAGCCGTGTCTAAACGTCCTATGGAAAATAACATGGAGAAAACACGTTTTGGGACCCCCCTTTTATCTCAGCCCCCACTTCACCAATCCCCCCCAAATTTTCAGGGAAGGAGCGCAGTGGACCGAGCCATCTTCTTTGAGAAATTCGCAAAGATTCATCCACCAGGTTCAAAGTTAATCCAAATAGAATGTTGACGATTTCCTATGGAAACTAGGTCCTAACTATAACTACCTACTGGCGACCGCCAATAGGTAATATATATATATATATATATATATATATATATATATATATATATATATATATATACTAGCAGCCCGTCCCGAATTGTCCGGGTAAGAATTGCTGCCTGCCAGTAGTATATTGTTTTGTAGGATTTCGTTTTGATAGCATTTCTGATCTGTGACAGGCCTGTGAAACGCTCCGATTCACAGTGCACTGCTGATGCACTTAAGAGTGCGCGTTCAGTAGTATGTGAACTCGAGTTTCCCTACTTTATTTTTCCTTGCAATATTATATAGCGCGAACTCGACAACATGGCATGAACACAATTTACATTACACAAGAACACATTCATTTTTGGTAGGCACGGGGAGACAAAGCGATTGCCTGGAATCACAGGATGTTGAGCTGATGCCGAGATTCGAACGTAGCTCCCCAGCTCTAAAGTTCGCAATTCTAGAACTTGTGGCGGGAGGTGTGTCTAAAAGTGTATGTCAGTGCTGGCCATCAATGAGAGAGACCTGTTCATTTTTCAAATGGGTGGTGAAAAAATATGAGTATGTTGCTGGAGATGTGAGCCGCCATGCCACCAATGTACTTACCGGGGGAGGGTAAACACCCATTATTCCGCAACTTTCTTTCCGCATACCATCACTCCACATACTTTCATTACGAAAGTACCATGACTCCGCAATGCCATTATAACGCATTGCATTACATTTTATATGCTTTTACCACGCATACATTTACAACGAAATTCATTGTTAATGCATGAATGGTAAAAGCGTGTTTTTTTATGTTTGGATAAGGTAAGTATGGGTATAGGGGTATATGTTTTGGGGTACTGAGGTATATGTTTTGGGGTGTTTGGGTATTTTAAAGGTTCAGATATAGTTTTGGGTTTTGGGTTATGGGGTACAGGGGTAGTTTTAGGGTTTAGGGATAGGTTTGGGTTTTGGGGTACAGGGGTATTTTTAGGGTTCAGGGGTAGGTTTGGATTTTGAGGTACAGGGGTATTTATAGGGTTCAGGGCTAGGTTTGGGTTTTGGGGTACAGGGGTATTTTTAGGGTTTAGGGATAGGTTTGGGTTTTGGGGTACAGGGTATATTTATAGGGTTAAGATGGGTTAGTGTTTAAGGGTATTGGGGTATTTTAAGGAGTAAGGGTGGGTTATGATTATGGGGTGCAGGGGTATTTAAAGGGAGCAGGGTGGGATTAGCACGCGATATGAGACATGGCATGAAGGGCGGCATGTACCACACGCCCCCAGCGTTTGTCACGCCCCCAGCACACGCCCACAGCACAACGCAGACACGCCCACAAGGGACTACTTTGCTGGCACGGTTCTTTTACCTTTTAAATGTATATGGTGGGCTTCTGCATAGCCTATGTCCTTCTGCTGCAACTGCCCTTTCCAACTCAGTATTGGGTGTTGTGATTGGTGCTGTGGTTCCTGACATTACCCGCCTCAAAGGTTTGGGCTCTCTCTTTATTATATTAGTATAGATATATATATATATATATATACCCACCAAACCCCTCCAGTCACGAAAGGTAGAAGCCACACAGGGGATTTCTTCAGAAACGCTTTATTGAAACAGCATGTGGCATGATGCATTTCAGCTGCCTTCAGCCTTCTTCGGATGCCCCTGTCAATCAACGTGCTGCCCCACCTGGGTCCTCAAATAGTCCTGCCCCTTTTCATTGGTGGGAGCTTTGGCAATCCCCCATCACATGACCAGCCATCAGCGGGAGTACTGTGAGTACTACAACCTTCAGGGATCACCTTACTGGGACGGATGCTGCTTGGGGATGGACTCGATGATATCAGTCCAGATGAATGCTTGCTGGGCAGGACTAAACGCAGAGTGTCCGATCTTCAAATTGTCCTTAATGACAAAAAACAGCTACCTTGAGTGCCCATTACATTCTAGCCTCAAAAAATAAGTATACGCGGGCCATGAATAGAAGTACAATGTGTCCTGCTCCACGTGAAGTCACGAGCTATAAACACAAGAGCCCTTGTATAGCTCACTCGTAGAGGCAAATCCAATACCTTGGAAAACAGAACACTGCAGCCGCAGAAACCAGTAGTACCTCAGCCAACTTGAGGGTGGGGCCTCTAAACACGCCTCTGGCCGGTGTGAAAATATGCACCAAACCCCTCCAGTCACGAAAGGTAGAGGCCACACAGGGGATTTCTTTGCAAACACTTTATTGAAATATATATATATATATATATATATATATATATATA